>NC_092579.1:20032665-21307665 GCF_037975245.1 Apostichopus japonicus
CATTGAAATAAATGATGCATGTATATAGTGTAATCAACTCTATACACAGAGCACATGTACAAGTGTGCTCACAAAAGAAATTTCACGTACTGTATGGACTTATTGTACAGTACTTAAAAAAAGTGAAAGAAAACAAAAGATTTCATGGTCGGAACTTAAACCATAAATTCTATGCTGTATGGGTTGATCAAGTAGACAAAGTAGTTTACTGTAGTTAATGCATATATAAGACAAACAGGGTTACTGCACAATAATTTAGTATTGTAGATGCTTTTCAGATCCACATACAGTAACTACAAGTAGAATGCTCACAAGATGCCACCTTGCTGTACAATGATATTTAAAACAGCACTATGTTTTGAAGGTTTAAAGTCAAAGGTTTACTGTGACACAGATTCACCAAGATACGGTAGTTATATATTCTGCTTACTCCTAAATTACCTCTCAGTGCTTTTCTAAAACAAAGAAAATTACACATGTCTACGAAAGATCCCTCAATTACCGAACCACACATGATGTACAGTATGACACATGGTAGCATTGGTCGGCAAAGTGGATTGGAAATTTTAAAACTGGTGGTACTGTACCAAACAAACTTGAATGTTCCAGGAAAGGGATGAAATATTAAGTCCATCAAAAATTCCACATTTATATTAGAAACTCATGTCTAACTAGGAGTGACCTACCTTACAACCTCCTGTTTATATTGAGCAGGCTCCAATTTTGAGTGAAATATAATTTAAATATGTATAAAATGATATAAAGTTAGTTACCAAAACCCCAATATGTATAAAATGATATAAAGTTAGTTACCAAAACCCCAACGTCAGATGTACAAATAACTTTATTTTGTTTGCGCATTTAAGCACACTATAACTGCATAAATTTTACTTTTTGTGAAAAGAGGAAATTTGAGTTGTTACAAAGACAACCCCTTTACCACAAAAAAAAAAGATATATTTCCCTAGCTGGATTACCTGGTCAACACAAATTGCAAAACTCTCATGGATCTTTGGATAACTCACAGTCAGATGTAGAAATAATTTCATTTTGTTTGTGTATATGAGTTTGAATGTTACATTATACTGTAACTGCATATGTAATCTGTACTATAGTGCAATAGGTAGGTTGCATCTGAGCTATGTTTATAACTTTACTTCCTCTTTACTGGCAAATTTTTAATATTTCTTTCATTGTTATCTGAATTTGATCAGTGGCGGAGCGTCCATAAAGTCAGGAGGGGCGAATGCCCCCGACGGACTCAAATGGATTGCTGGCACCCTTTTCAGCTTTTTCAGCTCATCTACTGTACCTGTTGACATTTGTCACATTTTGTTGGCGATGGCACCTATTTATTCTTCGTTTATCTGCAAATTAGCAAGGCCTGGAAAGGGTCATTTCCGGCGATCTAGGAAGTATCTTTTACTCAAAAAATGTCTGTACGTTCTGCGCCAATCTGTAGTGGCGCTCCGCTCAGATAGTGTCGAAAGCGCCCCTACAGACCTTTCTCGCCCCCCCCCCCTTGACCAATACCCCTAGCCACTGAATTTGATGCAAACAACAAGTCATTTATTGTGCAACGATTATCTCTTAATATCTTGGAAACCTTTGTTTTTCCACATTAAACTAAATAGTGTAGATAAATTCTTACATTTTAATGAGATAAATTGTATAATTACAACAACAACAGCCAAAAAAAAAATGTTATGAGCAATCACCGAAACAACAGACATTCTTTATGAAAATTGTTATGAAAACTGACACATAGTAATACTGTAAAACATATCTATAGCCTTTTTAGCAAACTGTGCGGCTTCTTACCAGCAAGTAGTGACTTGTGATGCTAATTCATAAAACACATGGTGAGTACTGCATTGCATGTCATTTACACTGTCAGGCCAGGCGCCATATATATTTGTATATATATGATATGTTTCAACTCTGAAATGTTTCAAGACTGGAAAATTAATGAATTTTCCAGACATTCAAGAAACCAGGATACACAGCTATTATTTTTTTTTTAACTCATAACCGGCAGATACATATCCCATCCATTGTCATTTAAATCTGGTTATGTCATGGATGTGGACAACTGCCAACTTTTTTGTTTTTATATACAACTTCCTTTATGACACTAATTGTATAGTACCGATGCCTTAAATCTTGACACTGACGTCAGCATGCAAGTTTGGGTAGCTGGCAGAACAAGATTGGGAGGATGGGAACCAGAGGTCTTCTGCAGATTTTTCATCTATTGTATAACCAGAATGCAAAAATGCATTGTGGTTTCGATGATGTAACATGAGCAGTTTCTTCATGAATCTGACGTGATGTACAGTATAGTTAGGGCGTACAAGTTTACAAGGGTTTCATGATTTTACCTCTGATGACCTCAAATGACCTCTGAACTGCACCAAAAACATTAGACTTCTTGTAATCAATTTGGTACTTCTACACACTAAATATGAAATTGGTCTGATCTTCCCTTCTTGAAGCTGGGCATCACAAACGCACTCACACACGCACACCCATGTTTGTATTACATTCCAACCGAGGACCCCATTATATTTTCCATTGTTCAAATCCACGTACCTTAACCTTAACAATACCCCATACAATAGAATTCTTCCGAGGACTTGGTGATTCTTTAGAAATCACAACCGAGGACCTGGAATTCTTTTGTTAAAGTCCTCGGTCAGATAGAAAAACAAACGCACACATAAACACACGCCATCATGAATGCATGTTACGATTATCATCGAAACCAAAAATGTCAGTACTGCATCTAGTCCAAACTTTAAGTGCACAAAAATAATTAACTTTCCAACAAGTTGTACAGTACATGTTTATACTAGGCCCCTACTTTTCACTTGGCAAACTTTGATTTGCTTTTCCCAAGACAAGCTGAGACCAATTAACTTCAAAGGGCCCTAAAATCACCAATATACATGATGGCTTCACAGCTCACCACACGGCTTCTAAGTTCTTAGTGGAGCAATTTACTGTACCCCCTAATCTGGTCCCTCAAAGGTTGGATATAAAATAACTGTGTTTTATAAACAAATTAAATACCTAAGTTGCATTATTAGCATAAGTTCTGTGACTAGGCCAGATTTTCCTTATTTCGCTTATTATAACATTTTTGCTCTGGTTGTGGAAAATGTTTTTAATCTCCTCTGTAGGTATAGCAATAAATAATAGCATACAGCATACAGCAGAAAACTTGGGTCTTGCACACATACGACAAGGTCAACCATTTCAATGGAGAAGAGTTGATTGTGTATATAACCTTGATATAAGTTGCAAATGTTCACAATGTATTATACCGTTGCAAATGTTCACAATGTATTATACCTTTGTCAAGGACAAAGTATTTGTTGGATGACATCAAAGAATAACTAATTGTTTAAATTTGATGTGGCTCATATAAAAGACAATAGTTTCTGTGAACAAAAGCTGCCATACCTCTTTGTGCTTTTAAAATAGCAATATGACGATTTTGTGTAGCACTTTGCAATGCGATACTGGCTAAATTATTCCATTTCTTGCTTTGAAAGAAACATGCAATTTCGTAACTTAAACATGAATAAAGATTTTGTGACTTGCATAAGTACACGCCCCTCTTTGGAGAAATAAGACGTTTGTATCGAACAGATCCTCAAGGCATGTAAAATACAGTGGGCAAGCACATTCGTGGTAGGCAGAAACGGACTCTGTGGCATGTACACTTTGACCGCGAGAAAACGAGTATTACAAATGACTTGGTCAAGACTAGGTCAACAGACAGAACCCACTTTAACCTGTCTATAGATATGTACTTATTCTTAACCTTTTTTAAAATGTCCAATTGAGCACAAAAGATGCTTGATAATATATGTACTGTATACATACCTGTAACCATTATATTTTTTTATAATTTTATCATTATTTTTCATACAATATTCAACTTGTGTATTGTGTGTAATACAGAGACACCAACCAACTCAAAAATTAAGCCACTTAATTTATCGAATGACCCATGCCGTATATATGCACACCTTATGATGGATGTAAATATATATATCGGCTTCATGTCGTGGTTTTAACTCATGTTGTATCTACTGTAAATGCATATATAGTATCTTAAAATTATGTGACAAAGTGAACTGTCACGTATACATCACAGCAAATTTCAGACTGACTTAATTACATATTTATATTAAATATCATTCACCCACACGAACATTGCAGATACTAAGTAATTTATTTGACTTATAATTTTCAGGGGTAGGCTAAGGCTATAGATAACATGATCGGTCGATTCACATGAAAACATCATACACAGTTTGTGCACGATAAAGTTTTAGACCTGGTGTCTGATTTAAACATGAGACATTTTGAAAAGACGGAAAGAAAAAAAGTGGAAAATACAACCTGTTCTGGTCAGAGATTACTTATATCAGACATGTTGAAAAACCAAAAACATCAATAACATCTTTATAAACATAATTCAGATGTGCAGAGACTTTTTTTTACTCATGGTATTTGTCGAAATATTGACCTCCCCCCCCCCCCCCCAAAAAAGAGTCAATTTCAGCAAGCCTTCTGTAGATGCCATATATTCCAGAAAAATTACTAAATATAGCAAGCTATATTAAATTGCTAGAATTTTTCAAAAGTGCTTTCCTGGAGGTCTATACTCTCCAAATTGTTCTCAGACATTGTTAAGGAACACGCAAGATGACTGAATGTCCCAGTTTTTTTTGGGGGGGGGGGGTGGGGGGCTTGCATGTTGAAGAGCATGAATGGAAGCATATATATACATGTGGTGCCAAAATTGGATCAATTGTGGCAATTTTAGACACCTTTAGGCCTCCCAGGAGCAGCGTACGAGAATTGTTTACTACTGAGTGAAGAAGTTTGTTTACAAGTGGCGAAAACTTCAGGCTCTGACTATATAGCAAAAAATCTGCGGCGATCATGGTACGGAAAATTGATGGTGCCATCAAAGGCCAACTTTTCAGCTATCCGGTGTTGGGTTTTAGCGTTTAGCTAGTGAGAACTTCTGTCTAGGATAAGAGACCACATTACTTTTGTGATTTAGTGTGTCAGTCAATGGAGCTTTTCATTCTGACTGACACGAGTGAGTGTTCTATATTTTATCCCTGAGGTGCATAGCCATCTTTTACTTTCATTCCCCTTGCATGAAATTTCCCAGTCAGTATTCTATTATTCATAATTTAAATATTCTGTCCTTTTAACAGCCAGGAGATGCTAGAGTATAAGAGAGCAGTATTTTAACCTTGAAACAGAAGACCTGTTACAAATTATTTAATTATATACTGTATATACATGTTTAAAGTACTGTTCTGTAGGTAGGCTACTATTAATTGTCACATCTATCACGCTTCTAACTACTATTGTCTTTTTTTTTAGTCACGTTTACAGTAGGCCTAAAATGAAAAATATAAATAATAAAAAACTGACATAAAAAAATATTTGAAGTACTATAAATGGTTACATCTAGGACATATTTGATATTTCTTGCAGCAGTATGGTTGTAAAGTTAACTACTGTACTATGGTAGGTTCATGTAAAGTCATAAACAGCCATGTTAGATATGACCTTCTGGTCAGTGGCGAAGCGTCCAGAATAAATAGAAGAACGACTGACTATATAGTCAGGGGGGCAAATGCCCCCTGACGGACTCAAATGGACTGCTGGCGCCCTTTTCAGCTTTTTACCACTTTTTACTTATTCGCGATTATTGACTTTTTATTGCGCTCACATCTACCTATTGACATTTGTCACATTTTGTTGGTGTAATTTTCTGTCAAAATCTCTAACGGCTATTTATTCTTTGTATATCTGCAAATTTAGAGAGGCCTGGAAAGGGTCATTTCCGGCGATTTAGGGAGCATCTTTACTCAAAAAATTCTGTACGCTCCGCGCCAACCTGTGGTGGCGCTCCGCTTAGTGTCAAAAGCGCCCCTACAGACCATTCTCGCCCCCTCTGACCAATACCCCTAGCTCCGCCACTGCTTCTGGTTACTGGGAGAAGGTTTAAGACGAGTTCCAAAATGGAGCACAGTACATATTTTCAACAAAGTTCTACTTTAAGGCACTGGACATGTACAATATATGGAAGGATGTTTGCAGTTAGTTGGGTTCTGTCAACTCTACAGGCATAACAGTTTAGAACAGAGACCTACGTCTTTAAATGTCGAATGTAATAGTCATACAATTTTAGAGGAAGTGAGACTAAAACCACAAAATTAACTTTAACTCACTCACTGTTTGTGCTTTAAAACTCTGAGTTTGTTCTGTAGAAGAGCTATAGCCCACATCAAACATATGTACAGTAAGTGAGATTAATATACAATTATGTCACTAAGAACTTAAATTGCTCAATCGATCAAACTTCAAGGACTTCATCACCTTTTTCAATGTCAACTTTCTCAAATGTCTAACGGTTTTGAAGTTCCCTTGTTAATCTTGTTTGTTTTTCTTCTTTATCATGAGCATTTCCTTTCATACTATGAACAATAGCTGACAAAAGACAATGCTTTTGAAGACAAAGTTGTTGTCATCAAATGAATAGGTTTATCTCAAAGTGAATATGGCTGTCTGCTATATGATTCAACACATGTTGTATGCTATGGACATTATGTGGCAGTACGTAATACAAAACAACTTGACACTGTAAACAACTCAACAGACATGTTTCCTGATTCCAAAATTCTGCAAGTTTAATATATATTTCTTTCAAACGTTCACTCTAAATTTGCGGTCAACTTGGAACAACCACTATTGATGTTAACATAACGTTTAGAATTACTGCAACAACTGGAAAATAAACATATTGTACTTTACTATTACCACATTGGGTCTTTTCAAACCGACTATGAGTCAAAGGGAGTGAAGACTTGCGCTCAAAGGTACGTCTGATGCCGGCAATCTGACCTAGTTTCGAATGAGGTGTAACAGAAGTGTTTAGACACCACCATAGATCCCAGAAAATACACACACAGCTTGCTACCGTCGGTAATTAGACACTAGTGTTCAGTCAATACATGCAGCTACGGTCAATACCCACAACACAGTGTACATAGCACGATGATGGACATCTCAGCTCCAGATAAAAGATAACAATGTATCACGTTTCATTACTGTCTGCATTTTATAGCGACAAAAAAAACTTCACTTGCAAGCAACTGAAAGTTAAATTTTCAGAGGGCGGCACGCGATTTTGGGCGAGTCTTCAATGCCTTTAAGCAGACGACTTCTAAGGGAATTGTTTAGTAGCCATTAGCTGGTTAAATTAGAGTTCCAACATTGCGGCTTTAGCATTGAAACAAAGACGATCTCCACTGAGCAGCTACAACTTTACTTCTTCAGTTGGATGTCCTTTCTCATCACACATCACTACATGAAACATGGACAGAGTAGCACCTTGAGAGCACACATGCACAATCACTATATCTAATACAATCTGAGTATTAGCGACAAAATAGAATGAATTCATACTGTCGTTAAGGTACATAGGATTATAACCAGCTGATCCCCTACACAATATAGTAGTTTGCTATACAGTAAGTAAGTACTGTACACACTAGAAGCTACAAATACACACTATGCAGTGTGGCAAGAAATTATTCACCGTACCATTCACTAAATTTGTTCTTTCTTCATATAGTATTATGATAATCTCGTTCAGGCAAATCAATTCAAATCATCATTGATAAAATAACACTAGTTAGTATAAAACTAAATAAGCAAAATCAGAGAGATCCCCATTACTGTTTTTGCTCTATAAGACTGTTTGTGCTATTACTCCCAGCATTCTGAAATTACTGTACCTCATACCTACAGGGAATTAAATATTCAGGAGGCTATCCCATACTGCCATAGCAAATAACAAACGAGCAAATAGCTACGTAATGTAGAGATGTGAATAGCTACGTAATGTAGAGATGTGAACTATAGCACTTTTTTGGCACAGCAACCAATGTACCTTCACCATGGTATTAGAAACAAACTTCACAATCCTCATAACTGTAAACTGCTATACAAAAGAGGAACACTAAATTTTGACCTGACATAGTATACAGTAGGTACTATACCACTACTAGGCCCACAATACCATCAGAATTTCAGTCTAAATAAATAATTATGTTAGGCTATAGTATTAAGTAATTGGGCTAATGGCAAGTTAAGATAATGTGAATGTTCAGTTAATCACAGACATATTGCTGAATTTCATGGAATGGCAGTCACTTTCTTGGGCGATGAATCTTTCTTGTAAGTTATAAGCCATTTTTCTCTTGCAAACTTTCAGCTAGGCCTAACACTAACAGTTACTGTGACATTGTTAGGTCTATCATCTACTTAATCAATGTAGGGATAAGACATCTCAGCGAATTAGGAAGAAAATCAAGGACATGCTCAACATATATATTGTCTCAAGACCGTTCTCGCAGTGGGTTAAGTCTATAAACTGCAGCCTGGATAAGCATAACGTTAGGCCTGTAGTATCAGAGCGTCTAGGTTATGGCCCTAAGGACAGTTAGTTAGGTCTACCTTTTGCTATGCCTACATTTCATTTCACTTACCGATTCGAGTGTGACCAGAAACGGGAGTGGTTTTGATCGAATGGGATCCGGTTTTATTCTCTTTAACCACTATTGTCTACGTTTCAACGACTGAGGAACGAATGTAGGCATAGTTCTACTAAACTATGCCTACATTTCATTTCACTTACCGATTCGAGTGTGACCAGAAACGGGAGTGGTTTTGATTGAATGGGATCCGGTTTTATTCTCTTTAACCACTATTGTCTACGTTTCAACGACTGAGGAAGGAAATGTTGTCTCTCGCTGCTATCTGCCTTCACTTGTGTAGTGAAGTGTAGTGAAGTGTAGTGAACCAATTACTCTGTTGTCCTGCGCTGCCATTCTGCTTGCGGTTATGTAATGTCAATATAATCCGGAGTCTGCAATGATCTCACCTAGATTGATAACCTCAGAACTAACTGCTGTTTTGGGAATATATCCCTACGTAAATGCACGAAACACACGAAACTAAGGCTGATAGACGGTCAAAGCATTAATGAGAGATTTATCGGCAAAATGCTTCATGTAACTTTCAGGGCAGAGTTATAGGTAAGAAAAAAAATCAGACCAAGCTGCCAAATCTCTGAAGAAACATAGCTCATAATTCCTGGAATTCACAATACTGTGATCGTGAGAAGTACTTTTTCACTGACCAACTTTCATTGCATCTGTCAGCTAGATGCTATTTCCCGCTGATTCAATAAGGCGTGCAGACGACTGAGATTGAGAAACGATACTGAGCGAGGGCGTTATAACACGATTTCCTGATAGACGTGGGCAGCACAAATATATTATACACGAATACGATCAATCTCTAGAAGAAGCCACGGGATTAATTTTTTTCTTAGGTTAACTATAATTCTCGACCTGTAACGACTTATGGTTGTCATTAATTTAAATGGTTGAACGTTGGACGAACTCCTGGAAGTTGACGGATTATTCATCGGTCTCGGTGTACATATTCCAAGAAAATCATATGACCCCTGTATGTGGGTTCGCGCACGGACGAGAAATGAAATTAACTAAGTGAAGAAAATATCGAGAAAACTTGAAATAGAAGAAATCAGGGCACAGTGAAATTGGTCGTTCTATCACGGTCCAAAAATGTATTAATACTGTATGAAGTAATATCATGGTAATGGGGCGATGTCAGAAACTGCCGTTTAATCATTGGAAGCATATATAAGTTTTACGGTCTTTGATAATCATCGCCTCCTCTCACACGAAGTAGTTGAAGAAAAGATAGTATAATATACACACTTAATTTCCAAAATATCCTTTTTAGTTTAGTTTTTATCATGATGAAACATAACTGAAAAGCAACCTTTATCGTTATCATAGGTTGCTCTTCGCGCCTAAATGGTTAGCAGCGAAGGAAGGGGAGATGTCATATAGTTCAGAAGAAGTTACCCAATTTGTATCGACAAACATATTCCGTTGGGATTACCCACCCACCACCCCCCACCACCCCCACCACCCCCCCCCTCCCCCGCAGCCCCGGATGTTACCATCATCCTCATTTTAAAATGGCTTCTTTGTACTTCTTCAATATTTCTGGTGACGAAAATAATTTCATTCAGCTAAGACTTCGGTGGCATAAATTCTATGTTCGCTAGGTGCAGAACAAAACCTTGAAAAGAGGGCGCACGTTCAGAAAACTAAATATATAATAATAGATCAATCTAAACTGGTGTGCGCCGTTCATCGGAAGGGGGAAGGGAGAGGACTTAAGAAGAGGGGACGAACTGGGGGTATGTGAGACACTGGGAAACATGCAATTGCTCAATTAACTTTGCTTGGACGTATTCCTTTGTTTTGATCATGGAGTAAACTTACTTTATATCTTATGAATGATTTAGGCCTACTATCTTTTACTCTGATCACTTTAAATTATACGTACATTCGTCTGTCTAATGTCTCCGGGGATGACCTTTCCTTGAACTACGCCAATGAGTGCAGCTAGACTGTGACATCCCCAAGTTAGAAGCTCAGTTTCCACTATACCTACCGGTACCAATACGAGTTGTTGTGTGCAATATATGCTTTAATGGACAGAATAGGTGTATCCGCCCTCATCTCTCCAAAACACCCTCAATGCCGCTGTCGTATAGCCATACAGTAATACATTGATAAAATTACGTTACGTGAAATTAATGACAGCCATATTTCGAGCTGTGCCGTCCAGCAGTTCCTGTATTTCTTGTTGATATAATTAGTCAATCACATTGCTTCGTTGAACGAAGCGATCATAAACATTACAGAGATAAAACTTCGTGGAATTACGGATTGCTTTATCGAAAGAACATTTTTTTTGTGGTTATTGCGAATGAATTATGAGATCTGCGTAGGCGTACACATTGTTAGACACATTTAAATTTGTAATCATCCTTCGATCCGGATCATCGTTGAACGAATATACTTCCCTTGTGTGTATCATAAAGGGGACATATAATATAATATGTTGAGACCGCTTTTAAGAATTTTAATGCATCATCGCTCGGATTTTTCCGAATGTTGCCAATTTTCACTGATGCATAATCATAATTACTGACTAGCATATTTCGACATTGAAGAGTGATCACACTGCAAAATAACGCACGATTCCATAAAATAAAATAAAATAAAAAGTTTCTCTGTGTACACATCTTGATTGGCAGCAAATCACATCTAACAGTGTTAAGTTTCAAATGTTCCTCTTTACTTCATCCCTATTCTCAACAAAAAAATCCACATCGCTTTGAAAAAAAGTCAAATAGGACAGACTTGGATCCAAACAGCAATGTGAAGCCAATCAAGGCCTAGAGTAAGAAAAACAAACAACACCCCCCCAATAAATTAAAACGGTTGTACGCTTTACCCCTCCCCTCCGATCACTACATACGTTCAACTCCCTCCTCCTCCACCCCCTCTTTACACATACACCCATGAGTGTAAACACGATACACATATAAACTATAATATTTAATGGGATAACCAGGGAGTTGTTATGGAATAACAACTCCCTGTATAATATATGACCTATTGAACCTGCAAACAACTTACAGAACTATTGAAGTGTAGCGATGGAAATCACATTACACATAGAATATAATTAGACACCCCGATCGTGGTAATCTATCTGCAAGCCAAGTAGCCCATTACAAACCTGAGTCTGTAATTAGATACATCACTCTTGTGTTTAACGCAGTATGCATCTACCACAGAATGAATGGGGTGTACGTCTATGCATGGAGCTATTTATAGCTCCATGGTCTATGCATGGAAGTAATTCCTTTTTAAGTGATCAAAGCTATGTATCTTACTATAGAATAGAATTAATTAATATACTTGTATCAAGAGCAGGCTGCAGGTGTGGATTTCCTGATTAGGTGACACCTTTGTCAATATACAAGCTTTTTCGTCTGTTTTTACCTCCATGGTTCGACTTGCTAAAATGTTTAAGTTTATTTAAATTTACATTTTGCGTTCGGTTAATAGTTTTTTCTTCTTCTTCAGTATTCCGATCAAGCAACATAACGTAGATATCCTCTAAGTAATCTACTCTGTAAACCTGTGAAGGGTTTTGCCATAATTTTGTCTGTTCTGATGCAAGCTTGGTGAGAGCCAGGTTGGACCAACGGGAGAATTACGTACCCCGTCGGGTCCTCTTTTTGCCCTCATTTTTTCCCGTAAGTATGTTATACTATGAAAATGAGAACACACATTCTTTATCCCACATTTTCCCAGTCCGTCTATATTTTCCCAACCCACATTCGTCATATTTGCATGATTCAAGGTGGACTAATCTGTCGGATTGTTTTTCAGCACGTAATCATGTTTCCTCGATCAGTTAAAATATTTTTTATAACATCATATTGTGACAATTCCATACAAAATGCGTTATAATGGGTTTGACCTCTTTCAACCCAAAAATGACACCTTGACCCACATACCAACATTGGTGTTTCTTGTAAAACACAACGCAAGAACTACATTGTACAAATCAAGTTTTGTAGTTCTCATGTTTGCTAGGTTTTAATAATATGACCTCCATTAACCTCAAACAACACTTTGACCTACACAATAAACACAAGGGTTTCTTGTCAACACAAATTGGTAAATGAATGGCATATGTCAAGTTCATCTGAGCATTCCTCGTGGAGTTATCACGTTTACTTTCAGACTTTGACCTCTATTGACCTCACGTGACATGTGATCTCTCCAAAAATGAATAAGGACCATGAACAGAAGAAGAAGTCTGCCTGCGAAGTCCACCAAACTTCAAGAGGCATTCACCAAGACTTCTTGTCGGTGCATTGTTTCACCATGTCAATGTACACAGAGGTTAAAACATAACAGCAACAAAAAACACAAGAGTCAAAAAATTGTCATAGGGCAATAACTAAATCCTTTATTTAATCATAAACTGAGTTAAATTTATTTAACAAGCTTTCCAACTGTTTTCAATTCTTTCAAAACAATTCTGTTCTTGGTTTATACAAACCATTATATTTTGAAATTTGAAAATAATACTTTCTGCCCTCCAGCCCAAAGAAATGATTGGGGGAGAAGAGAACTATTAAGAACATGATTTAAAAAAAAAAAAAAACAATGCTTATAATTGAACAATCACGATAAGATAAGAAAATCTGGAAAAACAAAAGAAATCTAACTTCTCCATAATGAACTACACGTATCATAATCAAATTATACCATTGTTTTAAATACAATTACTTTCACACTATCGGAGGGTTTCGCCTATATTCAACCATCCCTACTTTCGTCCTACCGTTTGCAATCTCTAACCAAAGCTTTCTGGCATTTCATAACTAAAATTATACAACCCTTCCCTTGCGCACCTCCATGCACTTCTGCATTTTATTCCAGGGAAACATCCATTGAGTACGTTTCGTACACCCACAAACAGATGAGAAGTTGGAACTCAGCATGTTCAACATTATAAACCGATAGCAAAATTTGCCTGGACTACTATATGCAGATCAGGTTAGGCCTACACTGTGTAACCTTATTAAGGTCTAAGGCAAAACACAATTATACTCATGCTCCAAAAAAAACAAAATCAAATGTCAATTATTGGAAATCTATTTCTGAGCTAGTCATTGCTTTTAATTAAGTGTGAACCATTTCTGTGTATAGTTGCAGCTACACATTGAGCATGTCTTCTCCAGACTATGTTTTTTTCTGATTTAAGGTACAATGATGCTGCCATTGCTTTATAAACTCTAACTGTCCCTGAAAAACCAATAGAAAATAAACATTTTATATTCATTAAAACAATTTCTGTGACTAGTGACATTCTCACTATCTTTTCCTGAATCTCTTTCATAAATATACACCGAATAGAATTCCTTCACTTTTGGCTCCCTATAAGTAATAAACTTTCTGTGCTGGTTTTGTCGTTACGAGCTCATTGTTCGCACAAGAAAGTCCAGAGCTAAACGAGACAATTTTACCTTTTCATGAGAATATTTAAATGATGAAAAACAAAAAACAAATCTGTGATTACAGTGTGACATTGTCAGTTCTTTACTGTATCACATTCCTAAAACATATACCATCTATAATTACCCCGCTTAGTTAGTCATCGATTATAACTTTCTTTTATATCCTTTCTTATTTTCTGCGAACCCAAAACAGAAAGAAACTTGGCCATCAGCGAGAGAATTTCTACGACTGTGGGAAATTGTCACTTTTCCTGAATCACTTCCAAAAACAAATACAGTCGACAATTCCTCTATCTCTCTCTCTCTCTCTCTCTCTCTCTCTCTTTCAACTCTTGTCAATAATCAACTTTTTGCCTTTGGTTTCCTTTCTTTGTTTGTAAAACAAAGCAATTTCTTTGTCTTTTTTCGCCTCTTCAAATTATTGTTTAATTGAAAACACAACCATAATCAATTAGACACTTCAAGTTTGATAGTATTATGGCGGATTTCATGATGATGGCACGTGTACCCACTGAACGATGGGTACGCACTCTGTGCTTAAGAAGAGAAAAAAGGAAACGTTTTCCATAGCAGTAGCATGTGTGGTTACTATAATGAAAACTGGGTACATCAATTTAAAAATATCAGGACTAACCGAACCTCACCAGCAAAGGAATGACCTTGTATTGGTGTAGTAGGGGTAGGGTGTGGGGGGTGGGGAGAAACATGAACAGCATTTGATCAGCTATGTATCTATATCTTTCACACCACTGCCAAATGGGTGCATTTCAGTGTCTTGATAATACACTAACATGAAAAGTTGAAAACTTATATCATTATTTCAAAGCGTAATAAACAATAGAATGCAAGGCGTAAAATAAATCTGTCTTATGTAACAGGAAAATAACGCAAAACAAAAATAGGAGAGACTATATAGCAGCTGCCTCAAATCTGGCAAACTTATGGAACCACTGTTAAATATCTTCTGTTTTTGCTACTCGTTTTTTTTGTCTATTCCAATTACTTGCCCCAAAACGTCTGCCACAATTGCCCTCGGGCTAGACGGAGTTAAAACGATGAGGGTGTTAACAGTTGCATTTATATTCATGCTTTCATCAACAGCATACATTATTAATCAAATGTTAAGTAAAGATTAATGCAAAGATCCTTTACAAGATGTCTATTTACATATATACGTTTGATTTCACCCATACCAAAAGAGAAAACTTTGACAAACGATACCACATTCCTGTAGTTGTCATCTTCAATACTGATACTATATAAACTAGAGCTCCCAGATTTTTTAAGAGTCAATTGTGTGTTTTTTCTCCTGCTAAACATTCTGAGGTAATGATCATCTGATACATATTCAGTGTATGCAAAAATTAAAAAATATATAGGTCACTTGAAAAGCAGTTTAAGAGGGATTTCAGATGGAGGGGTCATGGTGGGGAGGGGGGGGGGTGGAGGCATTAATTGGTGGGTGAACATTCTGTGTGAGGATGTAGATTCGATACACATACCTAGAGGCCTGTAAACACCTACACACACACTCACAATTCAAATTTCGCAAAGAAATAACAAAAAAATTAATGGTATAAAGACAACCACATGATTGACAGCACATAACTATAAATATGGCACATATGAGTAATCAAACCCTTAGAGGCACAAATAAACTTTGCAGAAAGAAAACCCTGGGTAAAAAAAATTACAGAAAAGGAATAACAACAAACAAATAATAGGTAAATGGAAAGAAAGAAATTAAAAAAAGTAACTTTTACAAAAGAAATGTTTTTGTCATAAATCATGCTGCCACTTGTATTTTACATTATTTACAATTGGTCTCTATGTTCCCTAGATAGACAGTTTGGAGATAAAGTGTATCTGCAATTGGAAACCTATATGTTTGCAGCTATTGTGCCCCTCATTTCATCTGAATTGTTCATTTTTTTATCAAACAATCTCTCCTCTTGATCTGACCAAATACGAGACAATTTGTTTCTGGAAGTGTTGACAATTAATCCGTTCTGAAGAAGTAGATGAGGACACCAGTAACATCTGGTCACGATATCACAAATTTTCTAGTTTTTCTTTTTCTTAACAGCATAGAAAAACTATCACTGGCTCCAGGGTATGGGAACTTCTTTTGTGACACTCTCAAACAGTTGATCTGCATTCAAAATTTGTCAGTGTCGACAAGAGGAAGCAGAGAATTTGACCATTCGGATTGCCATCTTGTCAAAAGAATATATTCTTATAACAGATTGTCTTGTCTGTTTCCTAGGCATGGAGACTTTCTTTTAAACTTTCCAGGATTACATGACTAGCGTGGCCCTTTTTCCATTGTCTGACACAAGCAGATAAAAACAATAATAAGTGGGTAATTCTAATTTAGAAACAAAAAATGTGTTTAAATTTGCACTGTCTAATCTGGAACAAAATAATGATGATAATACAAAGGGAAAAAAAAACGGTTTCCTATTTCATGTGGGCAGTGAATGATGCAGGCTACAAGCTTTCATAAATACTTGAGTGATTTCTTTGAATTTGTAAATCGGGTATTCCGGTAGTTCAAAGAATAACATTTGTTATGTTTTAACCCGTAACATCACATGACAGTGCCCCATCATGTAGCCAACTGACACAGCCATGTAACCTATTGACATCCTTAACCACATTACATAGAAGTATAGTCACACAACATAGCTATATGAAGTAGCAACATGATATAGTTGCATGGCACACAACATGAACACTTCACATAGTCCACATGACATAGCCACTTGGCCAAATGACATAACCACGATGCCACAAAGCCACTTCACGATGCCACAAAGCCATGTGAAGTTGCCACAGAGCCACACGATGTAGCCATATAATGGAGCCAGTCAAATGCCACATGAAAAAGCCACATGATGTTGCCACATAGCCACATGATGTGGCCAGCCAAATGCTAGAGCACTCGAACTGCCAAACTATTTGCTGTAGTTCTTCACCTTATTAACTTTCAATCGGTGATCATCAGCGTCCGCCCCCCAAAAGTGCTAGAAAATAGTTATTCAAACTTCAACAAGAAATTGTTTGTCACCCTTCTGAGCATTTTGTCCTCACTGAAAGATTTTATTCAAATGTCACAGTCCTTACGGTAAGGGCATAAACATCAACTGTCTAAAATCCTCCAAAGAAATTCTTGGTGCAAAATATTTATCATTTGAACTGGTTGAGCTTGTCACACTGCTCTTGTTGGGCCAAAAAGTAGAAGTCACCAGCCTTGATAATGGATTTTGAAGGCCAATCACAGAATTTACACTTGCAAATATCCTTCCCCACTGCATCAGTGTTTGATGTTACAATGTTGTCTCCAAATAACAATAAAGAACACTGTCATAAAATTTTACATTCATACACATATTTAACAATTCTACTTCCATGTCATACACATCATGTGATATCTAGTAAGCCAAAATTGTGGTTTGCTATTAATATTACTTGAGAGACCTTTTGCGGCGACATTTCATATCCTTAAGAGCATAAAATGACATATTTGGTGGTTCAAACTTGAGTAGTGTACAAAAATTAGTGAGAAATTGATAAAGCTTTCCACAAAAAAGAAAAGAAAAAAAGATGACAATGTCTTTTTTCTGCACCTTTTTAGAAATCATCAAGGTAAGATAAACCTGCTAGTGTGCATTTCCTTTCCAATGTTTCATAACATAGTCCACACCCAAGCTTATTCCTTGGGACTTTTAAAAGGACCGTTTGATTGTTTCGATTTGACATCACAGACATTCTGATTTAAAGGTTGCCTCGACATTGCGGGCAGTTTTCTGGGATGAAAGAGCATAACAATGGGAGGAAAGTCTGAGTTAAACACTCTTACTAAAAGTGCTGAACTGGTTGTCACTATGAAATCCTTGAAAAAAGAATATTTTTGGTTGTTTAACGGAAAATCTCGAACTAGCGGAAAACCCTTAGAAACCAGTTCCTGGACTTAAAACAAATAACCAGATGGATTGAGTCGGATTGCTGTGAAGTAATTTCTTCTCACCTCAAGCAGTACAATTAGTTGATATTTCCCCATAGCTAAAATAACAAGTAATCACAAGCAAAGAAGACTATTTAGTCGTTAACTGACAAAAAAAGAACAACTTCCGAGCTAACACTGCAAGTTAGCTGAACATACTCTCGTTCACTGGCATAAAAGAATCTTTTGGTTGACAAACTGTTAGTGTATGCTTCCATGGTAACTAGGTAAACCACTAATATTAATAAGACTTCATATTCCTGTGTTCAACTACTTCATACAACAATGATTACTTGATAAAACAGCTAACCTCCTTCTTAAGAATGCTCTTAACACAATATCAGGTGATAAAGAGGGGGTGGAGGGGTGGGGGAATCGTTTCACAGCTTAACAAAGTTAAGTGGATTGATGTGAACAGCATGTTAGTTTTTTTGTCAAGCATGATAGATTTAAATGCAGTAAAGAGAGGTGTGCAAAAATATTTCATTGAAAAAAATTATATGCAAAGTTTTCCATTATAATATTATACTGGCTTATTACATAGCTACCGCATGAATGTTAAAATAAAAAATAAAAAAAATGGTTGAAAATTAGTGGTATGTTGTTTCCTTGTCTCTTACTGCATAGGTTGCTGGAAATTATTTGCAATATCCCTTAGAACAATACGTCCGCTTAGTAACTACAGCCACAGAGTGGATTTGCAATATCATGATAGATTCTTCTTCAGTCGAGCACAGAAAATGCTTCATTCTGACAGTTAAAATATTGTCTGAAAAAGAACTCTGTGAAGTGAGTGTGTGAAACATTGTCTTCCATGAGGCTTCTTCCTGTGTACATTGTAACATCAGTACACACCTCTGTATTAACAAATGCTACCATACCCCGACACATCACATCCACCCCTTCCCCCCCCCTCCCCAAAAAAGAATAAAAAAGGAAATATTAATTATAACAAGACTAAAGTTACAGATATGTATTTAAAGACAGTATTTTTCGTAACAGCTTTGCCATGTTCGACAATTAATACACCTATAAGTGTAAATTTGCCTCACGTATCAACTGCCGACATCGGGAAGAAAAAGGTCCCTTCTTGCCATATTGCTGTTGGCACAAAAGTTTTAACTAGACAAAAAAGTGTCTTCAAGGGAAAAAAATAACTTGCTCTTTGAGGATCAAAAAGAAAGTAAGTTCAAAGTTCACAAAAAACTTGTGGATATATCGAGAGAAAATACAGAAAACGAAACCAAACTCCCTCTCTATCTCGCCTCGGACTAGTTTTCGAGAATCTCGACGTAGGGCGTGGGAAACATGCCTATGTTCCCTCTACACTTTCCTTTCCACCAGTTGGCGTCTGTTTGCTCCAGAACTTCGATGATGTCTTCGCAACGGAACAGCAGTTCCCCGTGCTCTTGAGGTTCAAAGTCGTATTTGGCCTTCACTTTCAGCAGCTCTTTGACTCCAGGATGATTTCGGAACCTCTGTTTGGACCAAGGGCAAAAAAAAGAAGAAGAAAACGTTTTCAATATTTTAAAAGCTACTCACACATTTACATACGGAGGAGAGTGCACGAGATCTGACAGAGAGAGACATTCTTGGCTAGGGCGGGATTCTAATCAGAGATCATTCTCTCTGGTACGCAAGTCCTGTGTTCGGAATATTTAAAGGGATTTCCCTTGGTAGACAGCACCAGCCACCAGAATTTCCGACCAAGATCTTACAAGACCTAAGATAGTAATGGCCGATCCTTTTATGTATTGGTGGCTAGTGAGAAGCCAAGAACAAACCCTGTATATCTTTTAATGCAACAATGTAAGTGACACAGATATGTGGGCGACCATATGACAGGCATGCACACATGCCTTGAAGTCCAAATGAGTTTGTAGACTTTGTTAACAATTTTTCTTTAATGACAAATGTGATTTAGAAAAAGTTAAACCAAGGGTTAAAAAAGTTATGAATGAATCTATGTTGTCCCCAAATATACTAGAAAGATATGATGACTTCAATCCATGAACTAAGGGCTGTTAATCAAGCAGGTGCATAAGAAGGGGGAGATATAGGGTTGGGGAGGGGGGATGAAGATGGCTGGGGGGGAGCAGTACTAGATTGTTACCAGTTGTAACAGGCTAGTTAGAAAATGAGTGCATATGTATGGAAAAGAGGTACTTAGTTATGAGGAATAAAGCAAAACTCTATCTAATCTTACCTCAAGTTGATCTGATTCGATTTCTTTCAAGAATATGCTAACCGTTCGGCTGATGCTGTGAGTTTTGTGGTACTCGACTAGCTCGTTCAGAGAGTTGAATTTAACTACCCATATAAAATATTTGTTAGATGCATCACGAAGAACTTTGAAGTGTTGAACTTGGCCATTGTACCTGTGTGATCAGAAGAAAAACAAAAAAACAAAACAAAATTATTCAGCAGGTAGGTTAAAAATGGAGAAGAAGAATTGTAGGTGAGGGATTAGTAGCAATCAATAGTTTCTCACTTACAGTACTGTAAATAGGGATCAGTAGCAAGCAACAGTTTCTTACTTACAGTACTGTAAATAGGGATTAATAGCAAGCAACAGTTTCTCTCTTACAGTACTGTAAAAACAACACACGGAGGGAATTTGGGCGGCTACTTTCATATTTTGGTTCCTGTATTCTCCAATCGGAGAGAACAACATACGAAGTACTGTATGAGACTCAACCAAGATCTTAGCAATTTCTTAAGTTACAGTGATTATAACTTGGTGTCATACAAACTCGCACACACAAACACAATCACAATGATCACATAATTCTCTGCTGTCAGCAGCATGGAATCAAATAATTACCAACTGCTTCAAACCTATTAAGCTGAAAGTTGCTATACTTATGATCAATATTCTGAGCAAGTTCATCCCTTTCTTTGAGATTCTTCAAGATCATCTAAGAAACATGATTCATAAGAGTCAGAACAAATTGGTGGAAAGTTTCTCAGGATTTACAGTAAGAGTTTCTCAGAATCTCAGACCCCTAACATCCAGAAGAATAAAGCATGAAAAAATTGGACACACCAGTCCATCCTAGGCAAGGGTAGAAGTGAGAGTGCCAAGGAGACAGGTAAGTGAGGAAGTGAAGCACACATGGGAGGCTTTTGGGGCATAAATCCTCTGTTTTATTTTTGTTTTTATTCTTAAAACTTGACAAGATAGAAATCAAACAATATGTTTGGTTGGATTTATTCCAGCTTTCTTAATCCTCCAACCAACAAGTACATTTGATTGGTCAGTTGAGAAGAAAGCATGTACAGGGTAGGCCTGGAAATTGATCCTGTGAGACAGGGATATGTCCAATTTAAACTACTTCCCAGTTCTTTCAAATGATGCAAAATTACAAACAGTACTTACTTGACAGAAAGGGAGAAATCTCCAGGAGAACTTTCACTGTCACGAACAATAAATGCCCCGTCGAATGGCTGAGATTTCAGAAAATCTTCGGAAACCTTTCGTCTAACGCAGCCGACATACCAGCTGGAGGAGGAGAAGAAAAGATGAAAAAAAAATCTGTCATATACTCCTCTTCTGATTCCATATTAATGAGCTAATCAGCCTTCTCACAACCAAGGCAAGGTTCAGTGAGAGTGGTAAGGTTACTAGGAGATACAATATACAGCGAAGCAAAACATTTTACTACTACAGAAAAGGTTTTTAACAGATGAAAACTCAAAAATCAGAAGTTAAGCCATTAAAAAATAATAAAACGAATTTGCAGCAATTGTCACAGCTGCCACAATGCTCTATACAAGTCCATCAGGTAGACTTAAAATACACAATAAAATGTATTATGTATTGTATGCATGTATGTATTTTATATCCTCCTGCAAGCAGAAACTCATGAAGAAGCCTCATTGGCTTCTCAAAGCCGCAAACTGACCGAAGTTAGTCTCTTCGATTCACATTTAACGTCCATGATTATGAATTGTCAACAACTCTGTAAGTGGGCGACATACATTAATCTTGGAGCGACTCGAACTCAGGACCTTATGATTGAAAGGCACCAGCAAAAACCCTCAAGCAAACTGGTTTGGGTATTTACGATCGACAATACTTACCAATCTCCCTTTACATATCCACTCTTTTCTACCTGACTTATGATAACTGGAACAATTTTGCAGTGCAGCCTCCCACTCCCCTTCCCCTTTGCCTCTACAGGTCATTACTCTCATTTAGATTCACCTGTTCTGCAAGGCGTTAATGTAGTTGTCAATGGGGGAGAGGGGGGGGGAGTGCAAATATTTTACCAATTAATGGCAGAGCTAGAAAAGAATATATATATATATGTAGGAGACAGGTAAGAGAGGAGTGTTGTAAATTTGTAGACTTGTCAGGCACAAAATGTGGTTCAGATAAGCCATGGGTGGGCATTGGAAATTGGCAGCATAAAGGGACACATTACAGTTTGCAAGTATGTCATTTTTCCTTGTTTGGACTGAGTTTTGCAAAGCTGTGAAAACAACAGACTGGAACACAACAATGGAAAAGTGAGATTTCATTTATATAAGTACTGCAGCACTGTAATTAAAGATAAGGAAGTTAAGCAATACGAGGACCATATCAAACTGAGGCTTATTTACTTTGCAATTCAATGAGTGTGAAAGTATCACTGGGAAGACTAAAAACAACAGCTCATCAAACAAACATGTGTACATGTCTTATCAATGACAGCATTCAAAGTGTGCAATGGTTAATGGCACTGACTGGTACAGTACACTGTATGATCTCAATTGATTGGCTCTACATTCGATAGTACAAACTAAATAGTACAAGCAGGCCATGATTTTATGATATGAAACCCAAAACTTGTGCAAATGCATTTCTTATTGTGAGTAGTGCTGTACAGGTTGCCACACTGTCAGGAAAGAGCAAATCAAGTGGAGATTTATTATTTGTAGATAATGGTCTTGAGGGCAGGGGGCAGAAGGGGGGGGGTTCAAGTACTAATCAACAGGAAGAACAAAAGAAGAACGGTCAAGTTTTCTGCCGCTTTTTTCTTTTCTTTGTATGCTAACTGTAAGGAGAGCAGGAAAACTTATGCTTTCCAGCCTGTATCAGTGATAACTTATATACACATGTGCCTGTACAGCAGCAAGTGGAAACCATGATACACAGGCCCTATTTACACTGTACGAGTGAGACCCTCGATTCATATTCTACTCACAGACCGTACTAAAGTATGAGTGAGACCCTCGATTCATATCCTACTGTTGTACTCACCAGTACTTAAGTACGATTGAGACCCTCGATTCATATCCTACTGTTGTGCTCACCAGTACTAAAGTATGAGTGAGACCCTCGATTCATATCCTACTGTTGTACTCACCAGTACTAAAGTATGAGTCAGACCCTCGATTCATATCCTACTGTTGTACTCACCAGTACTTAAGTACGAGTGAGACCCTCGATTCATATCCTACTGTTGTGCTCACCAGTACTAAAGTATGAGTGAGACCATCGATTCATATCCTACTATTGCGCTCACCAGTACTAAAGTATGAGTGAGACCCTCGATTCATATCCTACTATTGCACTCACCAGTACTAAAGTACGAGTGAGACCATCGATTCATATCCTACTATTGCACTCACCAGTACTAAAGTATGAGTGAGACCCTCGATTCATATCCTACTATTGCACTCACCAGTACTAAAGTATGAGTCAGACCCTCGATTCATATCCTACTGTTGTGCTCACCAGTACTAAAGTATGAGTGAGACCCTCGATTCATATCCTACTGTTGTGCTCACCAGTACTAAAGTACGAGTGAGACCATCGATTCATATCCTACTGTTGTGCTCACCAGTACTAAAGTATGAGTGAGACCATCGATTCATATCCTACTGTTGCACTCACCAGTACTAAAGTATGAGTGAGACCATCGATTCATATCCTACTATTGCACTCACCAGTACTTAAGTATGAGTGAGACCCTCGATTCATATCCTACTGTTGTACTCACCAGTACTAAAGTATGAGTGAGACCATCGATTCATATCCTACTGTTGTGCTCACCAGTACTAAAGTATGAGTGAGACCCTCGATTCATATCCTACTGTTGTACTCACCAGTACTAAAGTACGAGTGAGACCCTCGATTCATATTCTACTGTTGCGCTCACAGGTACTAAAAATATTGTCTTCTTCAGACACAGACAAAGATGGAAAGTATTTAAAATGACAACAGAGGACATGCCTCTCCTCTTTATGTTGCTATAAACCTATGTACTCAGTCATGTTCTTACAAATACTAAAAGTTATAAAAGCATGAGGATGCTGAGGTTGTGAGAAAACAGGTAAGCAAGGAGCGGAGTACATTTTGTGAATCATTGAAAATCACAATTCCTACTTTCCTAGCGTACTGTTTGGTTCATCTTGATTCATCTGGGAGGCTTATCCACGTATTGCATATTGTCAGCTATGTACAGTAGAGTAAATACACATAGCTACTGTACCCAGCATGCAGTGAGTATGATGAATAACAACTACAGAATAGCCATTGGCCCTATAATGATAACAATAGTGTACTCTATGCTTCCAAGAATTCAATATGTGATACTGATTCTTGAATTGCTCAATCTAAGTGCTTCTGGCTGAATATAAAGCTTTCTCGTATGATTCTCGGAAGGTACTGTTACATCAACTGAAAGTGAAACTGCAATATGGGAAGACCGTGTGGCATACAGAAAATAAATTGAATGGCAGGGCGGACTGAAGGAAACCTTAGGCGATGAGGTACATGGTGAAACCAGAAAGCCAACCGGCCTAGTGATTCCTTGCCAGATGTCATTAAAATGTTGACTCTGTTGCAAGATTTCATGTAACATTCATAACTTTTCTGTACACCATGTCCTGGCACAAAATGTCATCATGCTTGAAGTCTCAATGTGTGTTTGCCAAATTTTAACTTCGACCTTCCAGCTCACTGCCCTAAAAGCTCAGTGCAAATAACACCATTCTATGCATTTTTCATATTAATAATCATTATTTTTATTGAGTTATCTGTCGTTTCTTGAGATATTTTGTGAACAAAGGTGTCAGACTTTGACCAGTGCTGACCTCAAATGACTTTTGATCAATACTAACAGAGAACGAAGACTTAGAGCAGCTGGTCACTACCACCGACACCCAGAAGAAGCAACCAACAAGTTCATTCTCTGGGAGCCAAAACATGGTACCCCTGGTGCAAGGCATAAAACCTTCCTGCATTTCCTCCTAGAGGACAGTGGGCTGAAAGTACGTCTGAGCTAGCAACCCTTATGGAAGACAGAAATGACTGGAAATCTCGATGCCAGGTTATTGTCCGGCCAACTTCTCCTACCCCTCATGATGATAATGGTCGACTGAGGTCGAACTGATGATGATGATGATGATGATGATGATGATGATGATGATGATGATGATGATGATGATGATGATGATGATGATGATGATGATGATGATGATGATGATGATGATGATGATGATGATGATGATGATGATGATGATGATGATGATGATGATGATGATGAATACTAACAACAATCCCAAACCAGTTAAGGGAACCTACATCGCAAATATGAAATGTATCCCAGTTATCCTTCTGAAGTTCAGAGCATTATGAGCAAGTGTCACACACCCACCCACACATATGCATACACACATAGCATAGATTCCGTTTGCCCTCGGCAAGTAATCAGAAAACACATTGAAACAAAGAGCAAACTGTACTTTATATACCCTCCGGTAATACTAAACCTTTGTAGGACGCCAAGTTTCATTCTAGTCAAATAGAAAGTAAAAGAATGGAGATTTTCTCTAAGAAATGGTAAACAAGTCTAGAAAGTATATACTTTGTACAGTAGTCTACACTGCTACCAGATTAAAGGCTAACTATTCGGTAGATTCCAAAGGATGAAACTTCATGAACGGGTTGTGGATACAAAAAAGTGGGTCTGGCTGTGAGGTTGTTGAATATGGCCCCCTTGCATGGGGGGGGGGGGAGAGGTCAAAGGGTTATGCTCTAGACAAAAATCTCAAAGTTTAAATGCTAAATGATACTTGCTAAGGCATATTTAGACTAAATTACTGAAGGTGTATATTTTACATCAAAACACAAGGTTGTGCTATGCTTTTGATCTCTCTCTCCCCCCTGTTTCTCCCGAATACAATGGAAGTGGAGGACATGCTCCCCCCCCCCCCACTTCCCTTTGTACACACCACTGGTTATCCTTCACAGTAAAACTGAATTGCAGTATGGTATCATCAAGTAATCCGTAGATATTGCTCCACACTGGCTTAAACTGAACATTAACAAACCTCTACCAATGTACAGTAGTATACACACTACACAGTACATGGTGAAAGCAATGATCATACATACTTGGTAATATTACAACATGTTTGCAGGCAAAATGTACATGATGTGCTTAAACTTTGGAATGAGGAAGGGGAATTCTAAGGGTCCTCATATTTCATCAGGGAAGATAACTTTGGTGTCAATACAATGTACTGTAGACAAACAGAAGTGGTACTATTAAACCGTTCTACTGGTACCAGGCCCGAAATAAGATTAAACATATATAGAGCAGCCCTGCTTGGATGTCTCCAGTTACATAGTTTCATTCCCAATTCATATTTTATCAATTGATCTAAAACAAATAAGGAACTAACAAGACACTGTAGACACACAGTTAATACCTGATGTACAGTACAGTAGTAATGGCTTCCACATTTACTGTATGTTTGCATGCATGTACACTGTATAGCTGACATACTGACCCTATCGGACAACAATATCAAATACTGTACACCTACAGCACTGCAAAGCATTATGTGAAAATTACACAGCAAACCCTATAATAATCACCTGCAGTATATATAATGTATGGGCTGATCTGAGTTATTGCAGGAGTTGTTGCAGGATATCCCCTGTCCCTTCCACCCCCCCCCGCCCCAAGAGAAAATATTTTGCGGGACCATCTATGTAAATTGCCGGAATCCTGCAATGGCGCGTCCTAATGTGAAACCTGCTACAATTGTATCTTTTTAGTGTTGACGTATTGGTACTGTACCATATTGCATCCATCATATGACAAGGATATTTTTCATGGATTTTTAAGTTCATACTTTGACAAAGGATGAGCAAGTATATTTGAAATATCCATCCTAAAGGATTAAGAAAAATGTTTCTCTGTCAAACGCAGCAGTAGCGTTCTCATACTTTGAAAACATGTTTGGAAAATTATTTATCATTTTTTAAGGTAACTTCTAAAGACAGTCCATTTAAGGTTGGATGTACCTGTGTAAAACTGGAAATGAAAATTCCACTAGTGCTGACATTTTGTAGAGCAATTTTAAATACAAGACCTGGACTGTCACTGTACCAACTGGAACTTCAACCGAACGAGCTCTCTAGCAGAGAACTTTCTCAATTTAAAAAATCACCCACAAGGAAACTGCAATAGTATTTTGCCATTCATGATGATCTAACTGCCTCGTACAGTAAGTCAGTTACCATTTCATCTAGTTGTTTTGCAAGCAACTCAAGCATACCGTACTTCATGGCACAATGGGTGAAGAAATACAGGAAACAGGTTCTTCACACTAGAAATAAACGAATGTACTGGAAGCATGACTGGCAATGCTAACTGTATCACACACACACATATGTACACGTACAGTATGTAATGCACACAACCCTGCCACTACACTGGTGTTAGCATTCAGTATGCATAATAAGAGATTAAATTACCTAAACTTCCTGAGTGTTAGTTTGGAGTGTGTTACTGTATGCCGGAATTAACATTTAAAGTAAAACAATAGGAAATACGGCAGACCTACAACACATACTGTATGGTTGATATCCCATAAAGTGAGCTTCAAACTTTATGATCTAATATTAAACTATTAATATCAAAATATTAATGAAGTACACATGTATATCAGATATTTCCTTGTTATCTTGTTTTATTTTAAGTTTCAAAGTTTCTTTATTTGGTAAAGCAAAAAGAGCTTACTTTAAGAATAAGTGCTACAAAAATTTATGTAATTTAGTATAATCATCATAAAAATCAAACAGTTAATCTCTATCTATTTATTAATTGAACTACTTACAGCCATTGATTCATAAAATATAAACCTGTTTGACATTTCAACCCTGAAGCTATTTTTAAGTTTGACGTATTCTACGCAAGCACACTTCAGTATAGTGTAGAAGTGAAGTGACTCAGCTAAACAAACACAGTAACTAAGATACAGTCCTACGTCAGTAATAATGGAAATGGTCGACTTTTCTTTACAACAAATTCTTCTTTCTTTTCAAGCCCTGTCTTCCTTTATTTGACATTGTGTGCCTTTACGCTGAGTCTCTCACCTGTAATTGTACATACTCTGAAGCCTATCATGTATACAATTTGCAGTATAATGTTATAAATTGTATATATAGGAACTACAGTACTGCTGTTCTCACATTACACTTGAAGCATAGATTAAAATTGTTACTCACAGATCTATACCCTAAAAAGAGCTTGGTTTGGGTAGAAGTTAGCAATGACCCTTATCTGTCTCAACTCTATCATTGCACTTTCCCATCTACCTAGCCTATTAACTGGTTACATTTAAGCCCCCTTCCCCCCCCCCCCCCCTCACTCCGAGTCAACACCCATCACCTCTTCCTTAGAGATCAACCATTTACAACATAAAGAAGCCTAACTGTCATTCTGGTTAAAACTCAAAGTAAACAGTACTTTTATCTACTTACGTTTATTGTTGGACCGCACAGAAAAACTCTGGTTTTAAATTTTACGGAAGGGGCTCATGAAAGCTTTTTGGGTTTAACAAGTCACAAACTTTGTCCCAAAACTGTCAGATAGTGGTCACCCACACTCAAATCATTACTAACAGTGAAAATCAATTTATAGAAAAGTTTGTATCCCAAAAAAGTTCAATGTACATGTAAATGTTATGTCTTTATTTCTCAAGTGAAAAACCCTGTCAAATATTTATGTCATTTCATTGGTCGTACTGTAGCTTCATTTTGGTGGACTAAATCAAATGAAAAGGTGTTTTTCAGACCTGTATCTCATGTAATCAAGCAAATGAGTTTCTGGTTTACCAACAAATACTGTACAACATTTAACCATGTCTGCTTTAAGAAGAAAAAATTAACATGAAATGTACAGTAGATTGTAAAATTGAAAGCAATCCTCTCCACTCATTTATATGGAAAAAACACTGCAAAACAACTGTTGCCAAAAGAGCAATCTTAATTTGTACTGTGATACAAAAAGTACACACTACTCTTAACAAATTGCAGTGTTTTGTCTTCATGACCAAAACCAACACTTGAGAAACACTGACAACATATGAACAGCCATTAACCTTTATCTGCAAAGCAGTCCTCAAACCTCAGGAAATACTTTTTAAAATCAATCTCTTTGCTGCATGCTCTTTCCAATCAAGGGACTACCTGTTTTGTAATCTAATATATAATAGCTGCCATGCTGGACGATTCGCTTGATATAGGTTTGAAGCAATCACCTTGGATACCACTGTACAGTATATGTGTAGTTAAGTACTACATGTACTGTAGAAGTGCTGTAATTTAGGGACATGACTTGAACTCTCTGTGTTGAACGAATTTGGTTAACCACCAGAAATTGGGATTTGGAAGTCTTGGATTAACAAGAAGTCGATTCAAGTAGAAAGAGTACTTATAGGACAGACTCCTATTACCGGGTTATACAACATACCTTGTAAATGGAATTCTTAAAATAGTGAAAGATCAATACAATACACGCGACTGCCGTACTGTACTGTATGGTGCGATAAACCTATGTATTGTACTCTGTCATACAGCCTGTATTACAGTGAGGGACCACCCCCCCCCCCCCTTCAGAGCACAAAAGGCAAATGTCAAGGATCTTGCACCTGAGAAATATAACAGGAAACCAGAAATTGTGAGAAGACCAAAGTACATAAATTGATGTACTTTTTCATAGTTTATACCTCATGTACAGTATGGTAGATTTGGAAGGGAAGAGAATGTGGAGAATATTCCTCAATGCAAACTTTGCGGAGGTAAAAATGTTACACAATCCTTTTCTAAGACAAGACACATAGACAGGACATTTGCAGAACTCTGTAAAACAGAACAGCAGACACTGGTAATTGTCCTGTGCATACACCAGCAATACCAGAACTTAAGTACAGTATGTTCTTCTTCCCCCCCCTTCCCTTCCCCCCCATGTCCTCCCTTCCCAATTAAAACTTCCCTGCCAATCCAAACAAAAATTTCAAAACTTATTGGTTGGGATATTTACGAGAGACAAGCTTACCTGTCTCCCCACAACCTTAGCACTCTCGTTCATCTGTGTCTAGAACTGACATCTAGACCCTTGGGTGGTAGAATGACAAGGGCATTGACCGGAGAGGTCTGGCCATAGAGGGCACAGTGTTAAAAGGTTACCAGTTCATTCTAGACACGGTAGAACGAGAGTGCTAAGGTAAGTGGGTAGACAGGTAAGCGAGGACCAAAGTAAATATGTTAAACTATTAGCTGCTTTTAGTTTAATATTCAACAGAGGAAATTTTCTGGACAGTTAGCATATATTTTCATGGTGAATATCTTGAAAAACATTTTTTAATAATAAACAATAACACACAATATATGCTGTATGCTCTCTGGAAAGCTCGTTTAAGGCTAAATTGATCATGAATTCGTCGGCTCATCAGAACAGGCCTGAATGTTGAAGGTTAATCCATTGTTTATTAGTTTTCATAACTCAAAACAAGTCTACTTAGCATGATAACGTAAACAACAGACCATCATTTGGGTGTCATTCAACGCAATTTTTTGTTATTGACAAATTTGTAATGCATGGAAAACATATTGTTTGATCCCTATCAAGTTTTGTGTTTCACCTAAAGAACACTAATGGTCTATGTGTTAGACTAGCAAGTACAGCCACTTTAATTGATTAGCCTTGTTAACAGTGACTATACAGTTACATGGTTTAAAACATTTCACAATTGAATTTGAGTCTGAAGTGATTCTGTCAGGCAGCATTGATTATTTTAGCTTGAAACCGTACCACATTTAATGTACCAATTCCCAAGTTCCACGCCTACTTGTTTTTCTAATCACCGAGAGCTAATTAGCAAGTAATTAACAGTTTCATTCCTCCACAATTTCTAAAGTCAATTATCCACACACTTTCTATACTGAAATCGCTAGTATACTACAACAACAACAGCAATTGAAATAACTTATCAAATGTTCTTGATGATTCCATAATAAGCCTGAAGCATTATTATTTAAAGTCACTTTGAAAACATCAAACATGCTTGTAAATAAAGAATCACCAGGGGAAAAATTTCACTGTTAACAAGAGACGTTGTTTCTGTACATGTATACATATTAAAAATTCATGGATAATTAGAAAACACTATGGGATGAGTCAGCCTGTAAACGTGAGAAGGGAAAAAGCCCAATTCTTTTTTTATAGCATTTTTGCTTACCATGCAGTACATTGTAGAAGACTAAACTAATTTCAGGCTATTGCTGCTGCACCATGCATTAAACCCATCAATCATAACAATGTTTTGCAGATTAAGATTAGTCATTATAAATGGTACAGTAGGTGTACAGATCACCATACTGTACACCAGTGAGTGAGTACTACAGCTGCAGCTGTGACAAACAATGCAAAGCTAAAGCTCATCAATAGGATATTACCAATGACAATGATGGTAGAGAATCCTGTATGTACTGTACACAAGCCATAGCTTTAGATATGTACAGTGGGATGAGGAAGTGGAACATGAATGACCGGATTGTAGTGCCCGGGTAGCAGGGAATATAATTTATCCGGTATCTCATCTCGCCAAAATGCTATGCAAAATTGGGCAAATGGGCTATGCAAACATGCATACTTGTATTAAAATAGGAACCGCAGTATTCCTCTTTTTTTTTTCCCCTTTTATATTAGTCATTCTCACTGTTGATGTATCGTATGACTCCTCAATGCAAATTTTATATTTATACTGGAATGAATAAAGAAATGAATGTAGGAGATAAAAGTTCAGAGATTTCAAAAACTGCTATACAACATTTTAACACAAATTATTTGCCTGGATGGGAGGAAGGGGGAGGGAGGGCGTGGGAGGGAGGAGGGAGAGGTTTTCCATCAAGGTGTTGTGCTAGAAGATATCAATTTGTTTAAATCGGTTGATTGGAAAATGTGATTGCAGAAAGGAGACAGGCAAGCAACAGAAGGAAATAGCACTGTACGGTGTACAGTACAATGTACGGTGTACACCGTACAGTTTACACTGTATGGTGTATACCGTAAGGTGTACACTGTACAGCACGGTGTACAGAACGGTGCTCAGTTTTACAAGATACCATGGAAAACCTGAAGTGTTCAAGCAGTAAGACAGGCTTTCATAAGACTGTTTCACTTTCATGTCATTCAATCTTCAAAAGTCACACTGACACCTTGTCAGATCATAAAAATCTGCAGTTTACTCTCGGTTGATAATTAACTATCTCAACAGAGAAGTGAAAAGTCAAAGTAAACCTTAAAAATTTGTTATTTTGCAAAACTTTGTGTAACCAGCACGATCCACAAGGAATCATTAATTAGAGTTCATTTACTGAATATTCCACAAAAAAACATATTTGAGATCATACATTTTTAGATATATATTAAAGATTAACAGACCAATGTTGTGAACAAGGTATTTACTAAAATATTCAATATCGATGGAAAATGGGTTTCCATAATCCTACATATTGTTTTTCAGTTATACTACTGTATCAGCTTACATTTTGATAGCTGCGTACAACTAATAATTTGATAAAATAATATGCAAGAAATGCATCAATTTTGTTCAAATGAGTCTACCAAAGATTTACACACTTGCAGTATTATATTGTATAAAGTGTGTAAAAGGAACCTATATGTGTGGAAAGTTACATTAGAGCTTAATAGTTTGCATTAAGTTGGTTCAATTTCTCAATAATATTGAGAAGTACAGTAGTATACAAAAATTGAACAAAATTATTGAAAGTTAATCATAAAACTTGCTACACAGTATGATACTAAATTTCCAACAGTTTTCCACATTGCCTCCCAATTTGTTCTAGACCTGTAAGACATTAAACTAGAAACAATGACCTCCATAAGTATAACTGCAGAAAGCCTTTTGTAGTATGGATGTAACTCTAATTCAACCTGTGAGTCATTTCACCAAAACCGCAATTATTCCCATTGACACAGAGCTCATTGATGCTTCGGTATTGCTATATACTGTAGGTAAATGCATGAAGGAAGGCTGAGAAACAATACATCCATACACTTCTGTACAACTACTGTATGAGTACCTTAAGTAAATGGCATTACCAGCCATTTAGAGGTGGGAGGACAGTGGGAGGGAGGACAGTGGGAGGGAGGACAGTGGGGGAGAGGACAGTGGGAGAATGTGGGTAATGCATGCTGTTCCCGGAGGTATCAGTGCTCCCGGGAGAGCAAAGCCATGCTGTCATGGGGTCCAGGGGGTCTCCATAGGGCCCATGGCAGGGCCAATATCCCCTAAGCTTTGCAGTTTCCATCATTACCAGAACTTAAATCAGCTTCACATCAGCAGAATTCTGGAGGTAGATCTTTGTAAGAAAATTATTGTTGGTAAAGTTCTGTGTTTGCTCATAGGCTAAACAGATAATTTCCTATACACTCATGTTATTGTGGCTATAAAAAGTCCGAAAGCAGTAAATGTGAGCCAATGTGTGAATGGCAACCCTTTATACCATACTACCATCAACTTAAACACCATTTCATATAAGATGCAAATAAACCTGTTCAGCTGTTCTCCTTTTACAGTAGGCTGGTAATAAAAACACAGCTAATGTTTTGATACTTTGATCAATCTTGACATTAACAGTTTGCCATCATTGCTGCTATATTTGCAGTTGTGCTTAAAAGATGTTTGCTCACGAATGTTTGATACCTCTGGTGTAAAGTCTGTCTGATGGACTTTCAATTCATTCTGCTGATAAGCTGCTCCCGGGACTTCAACCTCTCAGACGAAGTACAGTACCGTAAATGACATACACTAGACAGACGGAAACTCGTGCAAAAATTTGACAGACTTGTACGATACATATTGTCATTATCAGAAAATAACTTCAAAGCTCGGGAAAACCCCTTCCAAACCCTACAATGGTACAACAAGCAAGTGCAAATATGTATACAAACAGCTGATTACAAACTGTTGAAGATTACAAAAGCTGGACAAAATATTCACTCTCCTAAAATACTGCTAATTAATATTATGACAGACCGTACATAGCATATTAACAAACTACTGGATCTGACAAAATATGCAATATTGTATTTTACTCCCTGTCAGGCTGATTTGCATTTGTGTAGCAAATCCACTGTCAATAGGGACCTGTATCCCAAGAGACTGAATAGGAACTTTCCCAGGAATATTCTACCAGCTGGAATTAATTCACATGTTATGTATCTACTCTAGGCCAGGAAATTCTCCCTACAGTAGCTCCACACAGTACAGTATATGCCTACCAATCTTTCACCAGTATGCATTTACTGTACATCCTCTGAATGTTGCAAAACTCAAAGACTGATTCTTATCTTACAGAACTATTTTAAGAGATGAGAGACTAGTAAAGACAAACTGTAGCAAAGTTGCAGTAGCTAAATTCTGACAATAGTACTGTATGTACTGAATGTACCAAATCCAAGCTTTGGCATTCAAATACATCTTCAAATACAGGACAAAAAATTGATGGATACTCATGCAGTGTTTTTTGTTGATGAAAAAAAGAAAAGAAAAAAAAAGTGAAACAGGCTTCATCCAAGAATCCAAAATTTTCAGGAAGAATGATAAAATGGATTCAAGAGGATTAAGTATCCCACACAAGACAATGCGATGGAAGCTTCTGAATGGTAGATTTGGAAGGAAGAGGGGGGGGGGGGAATGCAAGGATGATTGCTGTTTGTAGGCTAGGTAGATTGGGGTATGTATGTATTGTATATAACAGACAGATAAGATTGAGAGGAATGAAGTAAATTAAGTTGAGGAAGTACCTATTGAATAAAGTTATGTTGTAAGCAATACAATAAATATTTGGTAAGAACATTGGTAAGAATATTGCTCAAACTGGAGAAGATTGTTTGCTAGTGTAAAATGTCCTTGCAGATGTAACATCCCCCCCCCATAAGCTACTGAAGGGGGGAGGTAAACTAATTAGCTAGAGGGGTTTCCATTTATGCCTTGAAAATGGCTTTATCAAATTGACACAAATTGCCAAAAGGCAAAATATAGTTTTCAGCTAAAAAACTAGAAAGAATATTGCCATGGATACAGTATAATCAGCTTCTTTAATATCTGATGGGACAATTTAAGGTAGCATAAGCATGGATTTGAAATAGATGGTAGACTTTTGTCTTGATAATTCTGAATACTTACAGCGCCATAACTGCCCTTTTAAAATGCTCATTGCACTTCTTAGCATTATCCGTTAAGCTACGTAAACTTCGTTCTAACTTACCTACATGATAACAGTCTACAAGCCAACTGATATAATGGAGGACACTACAAAACAATACATTTTGCTGTCACTGGGCAAATTATGACACAACACCTGTTGTTTCAATTTCAATCATAAATATAGTATCTCGAATATGTTATGTGACAGTCGCATGCAAATTTCACCGGGATCGGCTTAGAAAATGTTCCACTTTCATCAGTCAAAAAAAAAAATAGTTAATTTCCCCTTGGACTATATCCTTTTGTGGTAACTAGTCTAAATTATGAAGTTGGGTTTGTACAAACAGGATTGCTGTATAAGTGTGTCATGTACACTTGAACAGTATCAGAGGACTTGTTGTAACTGGCATAATCTGCTGAAGGAGGAAATGTGTCAGACTGTCCGCATGCAAAAAGCTTTGGACAAAACATTCAGATACCCACTATATTAAATAGAAGGAACATTATTGAAGGAAAAGTAAGGTCTCATGAACAGTTCAAGGAGGAAGTTCATCTTTCTGTGGGTAATGCACAGTAGAGGAAAAGAGTGCATACAGGTCAATGAGAGACAAGTACTGTACAGTGATAAGTAATAATAATGAGTAATATTTATATATAGCATCATCAGCAAAGCTGCTTAAAGCTCTTTACAAGTGTAAAACCTAAAAACAAATAGTAACAAAAACCTAAATATTAAATATCTAGAACCAATAAGGCACAAAATGTAAAAGCCTAATGCAACAATATAACAAACACCTGTAATAAACGATAATAATTTAAGCCCTGGACTTTGCTTTCAAAGATACTATGGATCATGTGTGCACAAAGCTGCTATAGAGGCCTACTGTACAAACATCTTTTACAGCAGCTATGCCCATTCTGCATATATACTGTAGCATTTTGTGACGGGGGGATACCGGATAAATTATACCCTGATGTATATACATGCAGAACTGTAGAGAAAACAATACCTGGCAACATCTTGTTAACATCTAACATCTTGTTCATAACAATAGACATTAACTGATCATAATTGAACAGAATCCAAGTACTTCCCAAGAAACTGTTGATTCACATGTTTGTTATGATAGGCATCGTAGAGCTCATTCTTTGAGGAAATTTTGCCAGGCTGTCCATCTGAACCCGTGTACTTAACACAGGGTTGTTCGAAAGACTGGCTTAAAATCCCTCCCCACTCCCGCTCCCCACCCCCCACAAAAAAGTAGAATACCTGTAAATATTAATACATGCAAAGAACAAAGGGTGCAATTTCTAGTTGTATCCGACTATATTTGGACGGATAAGAAAGATACCCTAAATTGAGTTTGTTTTCAATGCACGTAGCTGTTAATGAGCATTTAGAAGTTGAGCGCCATACAGTACATGTTGGTACAAGTTCCAACTGTAACAGTTCAGTAAATCTATCAGTATGGTACGGTACAGTGTTCAAAGCTTGGCAGTCTTATTTTTCAGCTTAAGATTTGGTGCAAACAAGAGTAATATCCTGTACATGTTACCTCAGAATACCAGCACATTTAAGATACATTTTCAAATATTATATTATCTAACATTGCAATTCTATAAGCATACATCATATAGTATTACAAAATGCAGTACTGAATCGCAGAAAACCACGCTCCCAGAAAAAAATCTACAACTACAGTAGTACTGTACTTTATCAAAAGCAATGTTTCGTTCTTAGATTTGTACCATACAATACTTTGGAAAGTAAATGTTTTGAGAAATTTGACTTTTGACAAAGCCAGCACTTTTTTTCTATACTTTGGAACATTCAAAACCTATAACGATGTCTCTGTTTTGCATGACCTCGTTGTGTTTTTTTTCTTCGTAACAGCACATTTGCCAATTCTGTTTAAGTAATGGCCATTTAATAGACCTCAGACTACAGAATAACACTGCAAAACTTCACATATGAAAGTGGATAGCTGACATATCTTTCAGTTATGTTTGAATTAAGGTACTACTAGCAGCTCTGCTAATCTGTAGCTTGAAGTTTCGCCTTTCAACTTTTCTGTTAATGAGATTATTAATTACTTTATGGCATGTTTACCAAGGTTCTGAGGAAGTCACTCAAAACCAATACTGCACAGCATACACGTGAACAGATAGCATGCGTTTGGACACTACGATAAAGTCTGCAAAGTTCTACAGAAATACCCTTAAAGGATGACTTTAGGCACATATTAATTATGTGTTAAAGTAAGTTGGCCTGACGTTTCGATCCTAGCATGATCTTCTTCAAAGGCTCAATGACAAGTGACATTTTAATTATGTTAAATATGTTGTAGATCGATAAATCAGGAAAATCCGCTGGACTACTTAGTCTTATACACAATTACAGTTGGTCAGTTCCCCAGATGCAGCTCAAACCTATCATTGGAAAGTTCTTGGTGGTTTAAATGACATGTTTACAACATTATAAATACAAATTGGTGAAGGACAAAACATTGATGAATGTCATCCAATAGTGCTCTGTTTTAATATGAAGTTAAAGCAGCATTTTGCGTCCTTTTCTATGATTTTTCTCAACCTCACTGATTCCACTTTGCCATAACGACATACATAACTAGCTAATCTATTTATATTTTACTTCAAATGGTGGCATAAAAGTCGAAAAAATTGCAACTTTCAACTTTGTTGTTCTCCAAGATATTTTCCGTTGGGAACCCAATAAACCTCGCCCATAATATGAATATTTAAACACTACGAACGTCATTGACAGATACGTAATATAACACCACGCTTGATTTGTGTACAGTCTATATGGCAGTTGTACCAGGGAGTTGCATAACAACTCCCTGGTACAACCAACGCGAAGTCTTGAATCTATTTTTAGCAACGGCTCATAACTAAACCTGCATCTCTGATTGGTTGAATTCAAACTAGTGGGTTTGGCGGAATTGTATGCGATTAATTTTAACTGTGAAATTTGTCGAGGACACTCTTCTCATTTATCGACATAAATCGTTAATTACTCGCTAATTAACGCTCTTGGCAGGGTGAAACTTGGATGGTATCTTAGATTGCTGTTTTATGATTGATACATGTAAAAAAATCGATGCACATGTTAAAAAAGTGGAAAAAAGCGACCCAACGCAAAATGCTGCTTTAACAGAACATGTTTGGGTTAGAGTTATTAGAATTAATATATAACGATGGATTAACATGAACATTAGGCCTGCAATTAAGTCTTAAACAAGCATTCCAAAGATACCGCATCTTTTAAAGGTGAAATATCTGGAAAACAAGAATAGCCCTGTAGAAAGTTCTAGCAATTTTTTTCTTGCTCTTTGACTATAAAAGTATATACCAAGACCAAACTTTTGTCTATAAACCAAGTTAATTTCAAGTCTTCTGTTATTAAAACTGTAGGTTAAAGGTTAGGTAATTGCACATCAATCACGGTTGGGTTCAATGCTACAAGAACACCACGTACAAGGCTCTCAGAATAACTTCAGAAAAGCTGTGTCTTGTAGGCATCAAACTTAACAGGGAGTGACAGTAGCTAAAGATTAAACTATTATGTATAGGGTTACAGGTGGCATGCTATAGTATGGTGGCTCTGCATGATGAATCAGGGGAGTTGGAATGTTAAAAGGTAACTAACTGTATGTAGGTTTTGGTAAAATTGTTGATCAAATACTAATAGCTGTCCTCCAACATCAACCTTGCCAGTTACTCTCTCCAATCAGGCACACTTTCCCTGATCCAGGTTGACCTAATGAGTATGCTTGTCAAATCCAATCATATTTTCTGTATGTGTGCTTGTCTATTATGTATTTCAATATTATATTTTGGGTATGTTTTGAGTTTACTAAAACAATCGCTCATATTCTAACAAAGAACTAAACAGTTTGAACTAAATGGGTGGTGGGATAAGGTAAGTGATATTGGAATCACAGCAAAAGTTTGCAGTAGCTTCACATACTATATATGTTCAGGGTATTTCCATGCATGTATCCAAACTTACTCAAAAGCTAGCAAACCTTCAAAAAAATTAATTTCATGCATAACAGACCCATTTGTTTGGTATGCTCTATGTTTTTCAAATCCTTCTTGATTTCATTTTTAGGCTAACATAATACATGTATGTAATACTTACTCGTGAGGCTGTTTCACGAAAATGTAATTTTTGGGTACCAATCCTGTCTTTCCACTTAGTTCAGCTTTGAACCAATTTTGATCTTTTTTCTTGTCCACTACCTGTTGGTGCATAAAAAGAGAAAGAGAGAAACATGGGTGGTGAGATGAAAAGGCACAAAAAGTTTAACATGCAAATAAAGTAGCACCACCAAAAGCAAGACATGCTGTTACATCGAACATTGCTTATAATTCCAACCCCCCTCCAATCCTCCCACAACCCCTCCACTTCTGCCCTTTGAGTCATGAAGACAGGCAATAATGTTGCTGTGCATCATGTTTGAATAATTTCATCCAAAGGGTCAAAGTTATCATTCTGAAGTATAATTTGTTTTCCTGAGCAAATTTTTGGGGAGTAGATTTCATCACAAGTTATAAGAACTATATAGGAAGACATTTTTGCATCAGCTGTTCATAAACTCTGGATGAAATGATTTCAAACTTTACAGCTACAAAAGATCACCAAATGTCCTTAGTATGTTTTCCCAAAAGGCTAGACAGCCAATTTATCAAGTAACAGCAGGGAAGAGAATTTACTCATAAAGTCAGAAACTGTGATAACTCAACATAACATAGGTTCTAAAGTTAGGCCTATGTGAAATCCTGACTTATCAAAGCCAAATATTTGCCTTAATTCAAGTAAAAAACTACACTTGACAGGACCTATGATGGACAATCAAGAGAGACCAATAGAAATTTAAATAGATAACAGTTCAAAGAGTAGTTCTCCTTCAACTATGTACTTGAGTAACAGTGCATGCGACTAGTTACTACATTACATCTGCCAGCCATTCGAGGTGCATTACTGGGAAACAGTATGCTACCTGTAATCTTTCTTGAATTTGCCTCCTGTTTCGTGCCCGTTAAAGTATAATGAGATACTTCAGACAAGACTCCAACAAGCCATCCCTGCAAAAACCCTATCATTGCCTAAAGACGTCCACGCAATCTACGGGACCTTCTTGTGTGTGCTGCTGTTCCACCTCCCTTCTAACCCTACACCCATTCAGCATGGTACATGTGATTGTGATTCGACATGCATCATCTGCAGCCACCACATTGTTGAATCCAATTCCACCACCAGCCACAGCTTGCAACTCATACAAAAGACTAAGGGTCACATCACTTGCAAAACCACTAATGCCATCTATCTGATCTCTTGTAGAGTTTGCGGCATCCAGTATATGTTGGTGAAACCAAAACCACCCTCAAGAAGCGATTCTATGGTCACAGATCCACAGTCAAGACCATGAAAACTGAGACTCGGTTGGAGAACACTTTTAACTTCCCAATCCCAACCATACCATTAATGACATGTCCCTACAGGGAACTGAATCCTTAGGTAGCCGTCCTGACCTAGTACGACTCAGCAGAGAGATACTGTGGTTGCAACGCCTTCGCACCATTCAACCACATGGTCTCAACATTCAGGAAGAACATGACTAACCTTTCTTCTGCTCTTCCTCCCCCCACCCCCCTTCTTTTTCTTTGTCCTTCTTCAGTTTATTCCCAACCTTCTTCCCTTAATCCTCTCTTTGTCCCTCTAAAGTGTATCTCCTACCTCTCCTCTTCCCCCTGTTGGTTTCTTTCTTCTCTTCATCTACGTCAGGCCCACTTACATTTACACATTCTCATACACAGGGTTTTTAGTGGATAAGCAGTTTGCTTACAGTTTTTGTTTTATTATGATTTTCAAGTACAATGAGAAACTCCATTTACCTTGATAACTTCACCTTTACGGAAAGGCAGCTCATCTGCATTACCTGGACGAAAGTCAAATTTAGCAACATACTCCACCATCATGAAGTAATACAGTTCTCAAGTTCTTTCAATCTTCCAAAGTGAGCTCAGTTGAACTCAATACAACGAAAACAAAGTGTGAACAAATATGTTGGGCTGCTATTTTTTAAGTAAAAAGAAAAAAGAACAGCATAGGGGTCAACCAATCAAATCATGACCATTCCGATGCCCTAATCCATTGACAAAACTGGGAAAACATATGATATTTCTCAATAAAAAGTGTAACACCTGTTTATTGTTACTGGCTCGCAATATGTGAAGGATGACGTGCTTACGACTGTGTGACTGTCAGCTTAGGCTATATGTAGCAAACCATTACAATAGCCTAGCCTAACGAACAAATGTATGAATTGAAAGCACTTTTCTAGAAAGTTGACTATGTACTTCCAAAACGATAAATATTCCGCAAAGTACGACCAAAAATGCGCTTATGATGAATCAAATACGCTCTGGAATGATTAAGTCGAAGACGTCGAAGTCGGGATGACTGGAAAACAAACTAGTTTAAGACAGCGATGAGCAAAATGCCTGATCACTTCTACGATTCCACTTCCTGATGAAAACAGTACTTAAAATGAGCAACCAGAAATGAGTGCACGTAATGTCTAATTTTGCTAGATTCAATTCTGTGTTGTCTGAATGCAAACCGATCAAATCATCTTTTCCTTACATGACCCGAGATTTTTGTTTTGAACAACTCCTCAAACATCTAAATAAAATTGGACTCCGTTTAGCAGATATACGAGTTTGTAAGGGGGCTATCATTTTGTAAATCAGTGATGTCATTTTTTAACTCGATCTTCCTTTCTCGATGTATTTCTTCTTCATTACGTCACCCGTATTGACACTGAAACCAACTTTTGCCATCACAAATCTCTTGCTTAGAGCGTCAATATTTGAGATGAAGCATTTGCAAAATCAGTTCCCATTACGGAAAATAAACATTGTAAATACATTTTAAAAGTCGAAGCATATGTGGCTTCAAGTGATCCATGTCATATTTAGACTTAACTAGCTCATAACAAGTCTTCAGCCTTGTATTCGAAGTTACATGAAACCGCGATATCTCCGAAGATGACACAGCAACTTATAAGATCAGCCTACAGCTGTTTTGGGAAGTTGTTAAACAGTCATCACAGTTATTTAACTTATTTCTATAATATAGACGAATTATTATGGTTGGGTTTGAGTTTTCTTGGATTTGTTTGTCTCCTTGGGAAGGCCACCTTCAAGTTTCAATTCTCCTGCTGTAGCCATTGATGCGTTTCAGTCTCAAATGAGCAAAGGGTGACATATATTGTGACCATTGGCGTAGGAAGCTATCCGGTTATGGGAGGGGGAAGAAAACCGTCTAAGGCTTGGTGATTTGCTCCAAAAGTTAATCAATGGAATATAAGTATAGGAAATCTCAACTTTTCCGTGACTATTATAGCCTCCGTATATCGTTTCTCAAAATTACTCTTTATTCTTCTAAGTCGAAATAATCTCGAACATTTGCATCTTTCCCAGAAATATCGACATACTGTACTAAACTTTTAACTTTTCATACCGAAAAACCCTGGCTTAAGTGCCCCCTTTTCATAGATAACAAAAACATAATTTTGTCAACGATTTACCATTTTCTATTTTGTAATTATAAAAGTGCTTTTAGCCTCCCTTTCTTTGGTAAACTCTTATGTCATAATTTATTTAAAGCATTCAGTAGTGAAATATATGAACGTCCAATTTATACCTGTTACTGACCGTTAAAGGGTTACGGTCATCGTGACAGCCCATGCAACTTATACAAACGTTGACTATGATGAATATTTTTCAGAACTTTTTCGAGACACACTATTGCAGTTTTCCCCATAAAATCTAAGTCAATTATAAACCTGACCCTCGAAGATCGTACCCAGCATTCCCCTTCTTTTACTTCTTTCGTTGCCCAATGTCATGTTCTAAAAATAGAAACAAGATCTGGCATAGGGTCACATTCCAGTCTTTGATCAAACACCACTTATATAGTCCTATTTTGGGGTGACTCGAATCGGGTCAGTGACTCACGGAACTACCTCTAGGACTCAGTACGAGTAACAACTATGTCACAATGTATCCTTTCATGACACTTTTCATTGTAAACTTATTCCGGTTGATTCGAGTCTGGCGGTGCGTATACAAACGTTACAACTCAGTGATTATAGCGCGTAGAGACTAAAACAGACTTTTGGTAAATTTGGTAAAAATAAAACTGTCAAATGCTTATTTATCACAACAAAATCAATGGGTTTTCTTTCCTGATAAACTTCTTGATTTGACATAACGATGAATAGAATCCCTTTTCCATCATACGAGACATTAATTCTAACGAATAAATATTTAGGCGAGGAATGTTCGAAACACGTACGAATGCGGGTGAGGATCCAGGAGGTGTACCCCCCCCCCCCCACCACCACCACACGCGCGCAGTTTTAAGTTCAATACCACAAAATTAAAGTAGTTGTAAGCTCAAACGTTTGCACACCCTTGTGTTGAGATATAATGAAAGACCAAATGTAAAGTATAAATATGGCTCACTGAGAATGACAGCCGCAAGCCCGTAACGACCAGAAAGACAATACAAGACATACACAACATAAAGTTCATAAAAACAGAACCGTTCACTTAAATTAGTCCACCAACAAAGCACCACCTAGCAAATATGTACTTAGGAAGTGGTCAATTTACATCGACTGATTATTGCGGCTCACTGATCAGACCACATCGTATTAACCTGTGATAAGAACCGTTCACATCAATGGGTATATCATTATATGTCTGTACACCCTTGTAAACATTTCGAAATGTAAATATCGCAGAACTAGGCTGTACGTTAAGATTTTAAGCATGTGTAGATTGTGAACTAGCAACCATTGTGTCGCGAGTCGTTCGGTGTCCGGTAATATAAAGTTCTCGACCAATGAGGCAATGTGGTATTATAACAACATATTTTACAGTTATAATTTTCATATTTCTAAAGATTTCCATCCTTCAGTTATCAGTGTAATCCAAGTATCAAGTTGATCGTAGCATAGCCATATGCCAACGTTAGGCCTAAACATAGGCAGAGTATGCCTAGTACTAGTAGTAACAACCAACACTGATTAGGGTCTAAGTTAGACCTAGATCATATTCTAGGCCTACAGTAGCCTGCATGCCTTCCCCATTATCATTATGTTAGTATGACAGTAGATGGTTGACCTATTGCTATCAATGTACTCAGGCTGCTAGACTTCTTTAATTACATGTTGTTTGTTTTTGACAGTCATATGAAAGGACCAATGAATCACATTGTTGACCTGAAGATATTTTTCACTGAACCCCAGGCCTTGCCTAACCTACTACCTAGGCTTGTTTTTAAACTTTGGCTAGGCCAAGCTTCACTGCATTTGGTCTTTAGCCAAATTGATCAAACGATCACAACTGGCTTAGGACTTGGTCAAATGCATTTTTTTTTAAAACATATACAATGATAACTGGGAGTGGGAAATCTTAAGGACTGCATTTGAGACATCTATGAACATGTTTTGTAACCTTCAGCAAACTATCAGTAATTTTAAAAACCAAGAACCTCTTTTGCATGACTTTTTATGATGTATTACAATCATTCACCATGTATTGGCTCAGCTATGTTGCATGGTTACTATATGTTTTTGGAATCATTGGAAATTGCCTAAGCTACAGAAGAAAAAAAGAAAACCGCTATTATGCCATTTTGCTAAATATTTGCTAATAGTGTAGCTTAGGATATAATGATTAGCCATCCCATACTGCTTTTTACCCCACTCCTCTCCTACCCCTGTACCCACCATCCCCATCCTGTTCTTTCAATTTTACTACATTCATCATTTAAAATTGTTAGCTGTGTTAAATGATTCATCTGATCTTCTTTTATAGCCAATGTCAAGTGTGAGAGAAGTAAAGTAACCATCAGTTATAACAATGAATAGACACTTGTGCAAGAAGATGGTGTTTTGCCTCCAATGCAGTGTGAAGAGGTTTGCCCAGAGTTATGACACTCACTTACTTGGATTTAATGTTTGTGACAACAAGAGACAGCTGTTATCCCACATGACTTGTAAGTGACCCTCAGTTTTTGTGACAATTTAGTATTAAACTCTTTTGAGCAGATAATCTTTACCACATAATGTGAAGTCTATGGACTTCAGTCTTGAAAAGTCAAAATAATAAAGCAAAATCTATTTATCTGATCAATTTAAGGCAGTGTATATCCTTATTCATCTTCTCCTTTTATAATGATGTAATTTATGTAGTTTATGCTCCTAGGCCAGTCGAAGGGAAGTAAGATTCATAACATGGTGTTTCTCAGCTGTTAACAGTAAATCAGAACATCTGATTTAAACAGGATTAGTTATACTACTGTAGGTACCGCAACAAATTAAATCATGTTATAAAAGTCTCTAAAAGGCTGTATTTCAATTCAAAATTTTATAATTCTAAAAATAACTCAACTAATACCTGGAAAACTATCAATGTAATTATTCATTAAGGGGGAAAACAATCTGAAATCTAAGACTTTTGCTAAAATTTTAGCCAATAAACGATGTTTTGTTTATCACAATTAGCTGGATCATTCTACCAATCATGCTATGGGAGAATGGTTCACATAGGTGATGTAAGATGTCGGTCAACTGCATTGCAAACATTTGGTAGAAGCATTTCAAATGAAACTGATGGAGGTGCCACCTATCTCCGAGAAAAGAAACTTGAAGAATCAATCAGAAAGTCTTACTCCAGAAATAAGAGGTACACGTCAAGAGAAGATGAGGAGAAAGAAGATGTTAAAAGCAGAAAGGAAGACAGATATGATGAAGGAGACACCTTTGGAACTCTAAGTCCTCAGAAATTCTTTGAGGTAAGTCTTTAATAACTAATCTATTCATATCAATAAACCAGCATAGATAGATGTTTCATACCTATTTTACCATGCTGGAATAATGTTTTAAGAAAATTCCTTGCAGTTTTACAATTTACAATCCAATTCACAAAATTTGAATGTGGTATTTGATCATTACAGTCTGACTGAACTTTACAGATTGTTGATTGCTATGAATGGGTAGACTACTTAAGTTTATTTTCTGCATGACCTGGGCTTGAACCAAACTGAGAGACAGGACACCTGGAATTTATCAAATAACACCATCTGTCACCTCTCACAGATGTGATTTGTGGTAATTGATCATTGAATAATTTCCACAGACAGGACATTGGGGACTTGAGGTTCAAGTTTCACTCCCTTCATACCCACCCCATCCCAACCCCCACAACCTCCTCCTCCATATCTCCACCTCACAGGTTGAATTTGTTACTCTGTCCTTAAATAATTTTCAGCTGAATAGGCCTGTCAGTTACAATTGACAATCCAGTTCACAAAATTTTAATGTGGTATTTGATCATTACAGTCTGAATGTCCTTTACAGATTTGTTGATTGCTATGAATGGGTAGACTTCTTAAGTTTATTTTCTGAATGACCTGGGCTTGAACCAAACTGAAAGACAGCACACCTGACCTGGTATTTATCAAATGACAGCATCTGTCACCTCTCACAGATTTGATTTGTGGTAATTGATCATTGAAATAATTTCCACAGACAGGACATTGGGGACTTGAGGTGCAAGTTTCACTCCCTTCCCACCCATCCCAACCCCCACAACCTCCTCCTCCATATCCCCATCTCAAAGGCTGAATTTGTTACTCTGTCCTTGAATAATTTTCAGTTGAACAGGCTCGTCTTCTCTCTCTCTTTCAAGGTTAGCGACACGTCCCTGTCATCCGTTGACTTGGAGGAAGATGAAGAAGATAGAGATTGGCTAAAATTGAGAAGGAGGCAGAACACACCTTACTGGTATGCCAACCAGATGAAGAAATTGGTTAAAGATGGAAAAGTAATTATGCTCGGACAAGTCCTTTACATCCCACAAATGTAAAAAATGTAAACTAACTTTTGACAACTTATGATACCAGAGCAGCCATTCCAAATTACTATGATATTGAAGCAGTCCTATCCTATTTCTCCCCTTCCTCCTCATCCACCTGCCCTCTCCCTCTTTGTCCTTTCTCTCTCGCCCCTCTCTCTTCCTCCTCTTTTCTTCCTCTCTCTCTTCCTTCCCTTTCTCCCTCCCCCTCCCTTTGCTTATATGCATTCATAATTTAATAATATCCTGTATATTTTTATTGTCCATCCTTCTCCCTCCTCTGTCCTTCCAATCCCTCCCTCTATCTCCCTCTCTCTTCCTCTCTCTTCCTCCCCTTTTATTCCTCCCTCATTCTCCTATCCCTAAATATTCCTCTCCCTCTCCCTTTACTGCTATGCATTCATAATTTAGCAATATCTTAGGTCTTGTGATTGTTTCATTCTAAATCACTTATAAGAAGCACTCTTCTTTCGTTGTTATGAATTGATTTGCAGTTAGCAGAGGGAATTGATTTCTTAGAGACCAGAATGCTCAAGGAGGACAATGTTCAACCAATTGAATACAACTATGATGTATTGATAGGAGCTTGTGGAAGAGCCGGCTACACTAAAAAGGCATTTCAGTTGTACAATAGGGTAAGTAAAGTGTTTTCCTTGCTGCAGAAATTACACTTGTTGGTGCAAGTCTCATTTTTACAACTTTTTTCAATTGATAAAGTACTTAGCTTTATAGTTAATTTTATTTTACACTATTTGGATAAATAGATTTTACAATGGTCTGCAATCTCACAAAGTCTATTGAATGTTGTTTTAACTTCCAGATGAAAGAGAGGAATTTACACCCTTCCAATGTGACTTACACTTCACTGTTCAACGCATGCGCAGAATCTCCCTGGCCAACAACGGATGGCTACGTGAGGCTAAAGAAACTTCACCAATATCTGCTGGACAAGGAAGTAAAGGTAAGTTACATTTCTTTTAACTTTCAAAAGGAAATAAAGAGAAGCCACAGATATCAAAGCCTTTGTCCTGTTTAGTTTCCTGAACTAAGGAATACATTCAACTACATTGTTATGCAAATCTGTTATCAAATAGTTGAGACAACTTTACCAAGACCACTGAAGATAAAAATCTGCTTTAATTTAAAGACAGTACCAAACTGTTGACTGGTAGAAATATCAATGATAACAAAGTCTGAGATTTAAAAGAAAAATGATGATATGGAGCTTGTAATGTGAAGTACAGTGATCCAAACAGCAGCTTCAATGGTGAATATGTTGTTGAAATTTATTCATGTATTAGTGATATTGTGATGTCATACATACAGTAGAATCCAACGACATCCATTTTTGTTTTTCTTTCAAATTGATATGATTGTATTTCCTGGAGAAAAAAAATCAGCTGTGTGATTGCATATTGTTATATGTTGGTTAGGCATGGTGGCTTCATCAAATTTAAATTGTTATTTCAGTTGTAAGGTGGAGGGGGTGGGGGTGGGGTGAAGGGTTAACTACAATTGTAAAACACAATGAAGATCAATGACTGATAAATGTGTTGTCCATGCATGATATCACAAGACTTTAGTATGCAATGTACTAATCCATGTAAAATGAGCAAAAGTTTGACATTTAATATCTCAGCAATAGACTTAGCTGTCAACATCATACTGGGGTGTTGGACAAATGTGTTTCTCTCCTTGGTATGAAGAGATAACGTTTTTTTTTAAATTTCACTTCGCTATCCCATTAAGATGTTCATCAAAACAAAAGATCCATCATGACAATTCATTTTCTTCACAGCTTAATCTGATAACCCACCGCGCAATGATCAAAGCGTACGGCAAATGCGGTGATATAGAGGGCGCCTTCCATCTTTTCCATCACCTGTTGTCCTCGGGGATGGCTGATGCTCGCAGTTTCGCTACCATCCTCACTGCGTGCGCCAGTCACAAGGATGCCGGCTTCACATACGCCATTGAGGTTTGTGATGCTTCTTCTTGTAAACATTAATGTGATTGAATGTTTAGGGAGCCAGGGTGATTGGTGAGGAAGGGATGGATTTACAAGAAATATTTTACTATAAATTTTATGATTGAAATTTTATATAAACCTTTCCCATGCTGACAGGACAATATCTAGAGTTCAATTATGCCCCCCCCCCCTCCCCACCGCAATTCCATTTTCTAACATCCTTGTAGTTTCATGGAAGGCACCCTTTGAAAGTTTTGGTTGATCTGATTCTTGCCGTACTGCATTCTTCCTGATCTTACTCTAGGTTCCGTAATTATCAACAATCTCTGAAATCTGTGTCATTAATCCTTCAACACAGGGCAAGGCACTGTGCTTATTAGTAGAAGGAAGGCAGCAGATGTTATCATAACAACAATCATTAACTTTCAGTGTTGGTTTTAAGCTTGCCAAATAAACTCTTAATATTTACCAGTTTAATGTTTGTTTCTGAGACTTTCACAATTTTTGAATGGTTTATAGCAAAACAGATTATACTTCCTACATGAGTCACTAACAATGGACGATAAAAATTCATTTATAATGAGAATATTTACAAATTTACGATTGGCATTTTAACAGTAAATAATTTACAAACAGAAAATAATTTCAATTATTATGTGTTATGATAAACAGCTTTTGGTGCTTTGACATATTTAATTGCAGTAATGATTTCATTTAAGCTCAGTAATGGTAAATTTTCAATGTTTTCAAACCAAGGGAATTTTTTCACCGCTCGAAACAGAAAATTTCAGTTTATAATGGATAATTCTCTTCTTTTTCTCCCTTGACTTTCTTTACAAAAGGCATGGAGACAAATGGTTGTCAGAGGCTTACAACCCGACGACTACTGTTTTAATCTGCTCTTGCGAATAGTGAGAGATTGTGGAATAGGTGACCCAAAGACCGCCAGCAGGGTCCTCTTAAAACCAGTGGTGGTGTCCGACACCCATCTGATAGACAGGACGAGGAATAATAAAGGAAGAAGGGGGACTGGGAGAACAGATGTGGGAACAGCTGGGGGAGAAGACCTGAAAAGGGAGGGGGAGATGAATAAACGTGAAGAAATGATGGAGTTACATCCTGCATCCATCAAAGATGTCAGTCAGGTGGGAATGCAAGCAATATCTAAATGGGCTACAGGTGTGGATGGTGCCAAGGATTATGGGTCACAAGATGTTTCTAATAGTGATAATAGGGAGAGAGACGGAAGCGAAAGTGGGTTGGATACGGATTCAAAATGGTGGCAGGAATCTTATAGATCACCATCTATGAGCAAAGTTGCCATGAGAGAGGAAGCATATTCTAAAGATCTTGAAATTGTCCACAGCATCGCAGTCTCACATTTACCAAATTTGTTGGACACGCACGCGGACCTGAAACACGTCGACTCCCTCGCCAACATTCAAACTGCTCCGGACAGGCTGTCCTTGGTCGGTAACATGGAAGGCGTGATGAACCAGATGACCAAATGTAAAGTTAAACCTAACGTGAAGACGTTGTCTTTACTGCTTGACGTAGTCCCCATGACAACGGAAGAGGAAAACAAAATCATGGCAATCATCAATGAACTGGGCGTTTCAGTTGACGTTGATTTCTATAACATGGTCATTCATCGGAGAACCAAAAGGGGCGACTTAGTTCAAGCAAAGGTCAGTCTTCTACAATCTCCATGGTTACACTGATGAAGTTAAAGGGTTACAATATGATAGGTCTATGTGTCAAGAACTATCCACAAATGTGATATTAAACATAAATAGTGCATGAAAACCAATTCATGAGAAAGATCAGATTTGAAATCAGGTGAGGTCTTATTTCTTTATCCGGCAACAACAGAGTTTTCATGGCAAGTTATTATCGCAAGAAAAAAAGATATAATTTTTATGGAATGTACAGATGGTTTTATCCAAAGGGGGAGTTGGTAATGTTTCCAGACGTTTCCACCAGTTTGTGAAAACCCAAATCACACATTCTGTCATGACAAGCTAGCCAAGCTTTTATTTATTTATCTGGCACTTACAGAGTGCATGACACTATAATGGCGATTTTGTGTCATATTTATTCTGTTATGTGTACATTGTTTATCCAGAGAGGAAGGAAATAATGCACCTTATGATCACAGTTAGGTAATAAATGTAACAGGTATGACTCAATCAAATTCATTTCTGTCAACAAATCAATGCATTTCCTTGACATACAACCTTCACACGCAAGAACAATTTCTATCGGTATTTACTGGCAAAGGTATAGTTTAATGGGTAAGTATTCTTTACACAAACTTGATATTCAGTTTTGAATATGCTTTGAAATTCAGAGTAGATGGGTTGCTTAGCAACCATTGCAAAATCACTACAGTTTCAAAGAAAACTTAGCATCATGATAGTGAAAGAAAACTGAAATTTTTGAAGAACATGTGCAAATGATGACATCACAAACCACCTACTGTGGCTCATTTCTTGTAGAAATGAAGGGTTCATCTGGCCTAAACCAGCTATTTTTAAACAACCATGTACTTAACATTGAGATGGGCTTACCTATTAATAGCGTGGATTATTTTGTGCGTTCCCTAAAAGACTCACATTACCCACCCCTGGAAATACCATTGTTAAGAGTATAAACTTTAAGTATTATCCAAACAGAATGGATTGAGGTACATTAAAACCATGTTGCTAATGTCATATTTCGTAATGTCCATCTCGTAGGAAATCTTACCCATGATTCACCAGAGTGGCCTTCATCCAAACCTTAGAACATTTGCCAACCTTGCAATAGAATGCACAAAGATGGATGATGGCTTACAGCTTTTAAAGGACTTAGAGGTAAAGTTGTTGTTTGCTTCCCTTAAAACTTGTCTTCTATTTCTCCAGCATAACAAGCTCTGTAAGATGAATGTTTCCTGAAAGGGCATGGAAACATATTAGCCTATGATTGGATTCCATTTATAGGAAGCTCGAGCTAGTCCTGTACTGTAGCAACCGAGCAATCGTCTCCTAAATAGACAGATGTACTTGAACAAAGTGGATGTAAATGAAACCTACCTTTCATTAAAGCCCCAATATGTGTTCAATCTCGATACTAAACAATACTATTGCGTAGTTCATATAAATCACACAGTCATGACAATGTACTCTTTTTCCCAAATTTGTGATGAAAAAATTAATCGATCTCACGCTTTCATTTCGACCAAAACATCAACAAAGAACGGGAAACCTTTTTATTGGCTGGGATTTATCATTCGCTTCATCTCTGCGAATAGGACAAAGTTTTGGGAAAAAGGATATTGTCAAGACTGTGTGATTATTTTACTTTTTTTAAATAGTACCAAAAACGATTGTACAGTGAGGGATCATTATGTTCTTTTTAAAATCGGGTCGGGAGTTTTGAGTGGGGACAGGGTCAGGGTTTGTCTTTTTTTTCTTTCTTGTTTGGAAACATATTTATGTATGTTTTCATCTCTGAACTATCCCTTTACTTAAAAAAATTGAAGATTTGTATCCATTTTTGGGTGGGTTTGCATGGAATTTTTGTTACATCTCACCTGAATCATGTTTCAGGGATTCGGGCTGAGGCCTAACCAGGTTCTGTACGGGGCATTGATGAATGCTGCCTTTAAAGTCAGGAATTTTGATTATTTGCACCGACTCATGCAAAACATGAAGGACGAAAATGTCAAACCAAACGAGAGGATCATCTCACTCCTCCATTCAGCTGCCTATTTTGGTTCTAGAGCTCCAAAGGTGAGTATCTGGTTTGGCCAATATTTAAAAGGTAAATGGGGAGAACTGTTATTGGCTTTGATGTAAATCTTGACCATTGCAGTTATGATGGCATGTATATGATCAATTTAGAGCAGAAGGTGGGAGGAAGATTGGGGTTATAAGTCCTGGGGGGGGGGAGTATCCTGTAATTAATCTCTCATACTAAAGGAGGAAGATAAATTTTGCAGAGCTCTCAGCATTGATAAGTTTCTTTTGAGGCTTCAGTTTCTGAACTAGAACAAGTTAACAGGGATTGTTTAAATTCTTTTTATCTTATGATATTATCATTGTTGTGCACATCCTTGGAAGAAAAAAATTCCAAATAACTACAGTACCATTAGGTTTGGACAGCAGACATGTGGTTTCAAGACAAATTATAATTTTCATTTTTTTTTTTGTCTGGTAGTTTCATTCTGCAATAGTCGCTTTCTCATCTTAGCGGACACCTATAAACTATAAACTAGTTTGGCACATATACTGTTGGACCTGTAGCCGACGCAAAATGTTCAAACAACTATTACCATAAAATGTTATTAAACTCTCACTAACTGTGTGTGTAGGACCATGTGTTATGCTATGTAGTTCAACATTCAGCTGAACTTGTCGGTACATTTTTCATTGAATCGCTGGAGTTTGACGTAGTCTTCAGTCTTGTGATATAATCGCTGTCTTCCCGACTAACACCGAACTATTCTAACTTTCCCTTTTGTTTTTTATTATCCAAGGACAAGCAGCCCAAGCCACACGTACAGAAGAGGGTGAACCTGTTTAGAAGCAGGTACTTTCAGTGGTTGTCTGAGATGGAAGCCGTGGAGGAACAACATCCATGGAAAGAATATAATATCAAGACTAAAACAACAGAAGAAGATGTGGAAAGTGAAAAAACATCATTATTATAAAAAACAATAACTGACAGAGCTGACCTGAGCTAATTCCTGACCTGAGCTAATTAAGAGGTCGATATTTGGCATTAAACTGAAATGTTTTCATGATGTAGTTGTATTGGATGATAACATCGCATTTAAAATCAAATTAAGAGGATGAAGGGAAGGGAGAAGTTCAAAAAGTGAAAAAAAAAATGGTTCAAGCAGATTATTTATATACGTTGGCTTGCCTCGATAAGAAATGTTCCTGTTGGAAATCCCTTTGTTCAGATGAATCATTCATTGAAAAGAAGCATAAGAAAGCAATTTACACTGACAAATTGTGATGTATGGTTTCTTGTGAAGGGGTGGGAGGAGGGGGAGGATGGCAGTCAATGGCAACAACGCCTCAATCCTCATTCATATATTCAAGAAGTAAGACCTTTGCTCTAGCCAGTTGGGACAAATTATTTATTTCTTGGTATTACCCTATACAGTACTTCCTCAGCTTCAAAGTATCTTGTAGAGAAAGAAATGGGTCAGATCTTTCACAAATATGAGAAACCATGTATTTAGCTAAATATTCTTGTTTTCTAGTTTCAAAGACTGATGCTGGCTGATGGATGGTTGGTTATCAAAACACATTTATTGTTTTATATATGTTGACAGTATGAAAGCACTTGATTTAAAGTGGGGGGGTGGGGGGAATATGCAAAATAAATTAATATGAAAAAAACAAAAATTTGTCCTCATCTTCTTTAATTTTTCTTATCTTTTTAAAGTATTCTTCTACTATCACTCAAAAATCACCTTTCTACTTCACAACTAAGTGTTTCTATCTTGAGAAATCATTTTAAAAAAAATCAGAATTCCCCCTCTCTCTCAGACTTTCCACTCTAGTTTGGTTTTCATACAGACTAAATATTTGGTAATATTGAAAATAGGACAATAAGTTAACAAACTATATAACAGTACCAGTTTTATAAAAATTAATTTAGAATACATGCTAGGATGCTGCATGTGCTGAGATATGAATATCATATTCCTCAACGATTCCTTCTCCCGTTCTCACCCCTCCCCCCCCCCCCTCCCCCTCCCGCTGTTTCCTTCTACCATCGCCTTCCTTCCGTACAACAACTTTTCCTCTTCGTTAATAGGTTATTTTCCAGTACAGAGATTTATTGGGTTACATGCAGCTGTCATTATGTTAAAACTTTTCATAATTTTTAAATTGCCCCCTCTATTGAAACTTCAGCGGGTGCCCTGATTTGGAAATGGGAGGTGTTCTGTCAGCAAAATGTTGAGTATACTTAATGTTTCATGCAAATCATACTCTGGGCAAATTTGTTACTTCCAAAGCAGATGTGTCTCCATCTTCCTCGTTCTGATTGTTTTCTCCGCATACGACCCAATTTAAATATTGCAAATTAAACATAGTTTTCAAACATACTTTCTTTGACAGTAAAATATAATATCTATTTTTATTGAGTTAAGAAAACCTCTTCAGTCGTCTATAACCAGTACCAAAAGTAGAATAAAAAATATTTTCGTGAACGGTTATTTTTACTTTCAATATGAAAAGGAACCATATGCAACTCATACTTTGGATCCGAGTAAGCCAGTACAAGGGAGTTGCATGTTGTCCTAACACCTCCCTGGTCGTACGTTCGCCATAACTTGACAGCTCAAGATATGTGGATATTATTTTTATGTTTTGTTTGATTATTGTAAATATATAAATCGCGACTGCTCTCGGTGAGTGATTCTGATCAGAGCATCGTATCCATGCATAATAATAAATTAAATTGTTATCATAGATCATCTCGGCGATCATTCAGCTGAAAATCATGGCTATACAGTAAGCAAGTTCGAGCAAAAACCAGTTTTAGACTGACGAATTACTTTATTTTTGAATATTTTTCGTTTCGCAGTTTTTGTCAGAATATAATTAAATCATTATAAGTGTTGACTGAGCTGTCAGCGATCGTACAGGCTTTTGTAGAGCTTGCATGGCTGACCATTCTCTACTGTGTTAATCTGGGCTGCAATGGTACATTGTTTTTGTAGCAAGTCAGGGGTGGTGGTTAAAGTCTCTTTTTCAATCTCACACAAAATTCAAAAGTAGTAATCGTCAGCCTAAGCACAACCTAGACCTAGGAGAGGATACTCTCAAAGCCCCCCCCCCCCCCTTCATAGGGAGCCAGTCTCAAAAACCTCGGGGCCACACGTCCACAATCCTAGATCCTCCCCTGCGGTACTAATCATTGTCTCAACTTATCACTCCCTCCTTACCACTAAAAATAAATAAAAAGTAAGTCAAACAACACCAAAGATGAAACCTTCAGATTTTGAGTGGATGCAGTCAGTGACTCCGAAATCTGTACAGGGTCAGTAACCATTGGTTGATTGGCTCAGGTAAACAAATTTCAAAACGTAAACAACGAGGGTAAATAAACATATATTTTTTCCAAGAGATTCACTCAGCCAATGATCATCCAGACTAAACTCACATTTACAAAACAAATAAATTTACAATCTCTGTAAAAAATACAATCAAATATCAATTAATTTTTATTTAAAATATGAATAATCATAATATTAGGCTTATTTGTTTATCTTTTGATGCAAGTAAAACGTATAAGTATCTTTAGATATCTTATGAACGAAGATCAGGTTAGAACTATCTTTTGAAATATATAGACTCGATAGTAGAGGTTACGGTACACCAACAAACCGTATACTACACACAGCTGATCGCAGCGCGATAATAGACGTAGTATTACTTATCATTGTATATTTGCAGTACAGTAGAACTAGAAGTGTCGATCTAGCATGCATTCCAAACATAGCTTGATCGGCAGCAGTAACACTTGGAAAATGCATGGTAGGTAGGGACACACCACCTGTTACATCGAGTTGACATTCCATTACCACAAACACATTGGAAAGTGATCAAGAAAATGCAGAACAAGTGTGAGTTAAAAACTGTTATGATAGATTGCAATCAAAGTAATCATATCGATCACATTTATAAGAAGACGCTTTCGGTAAATTTCGTTTGCCAAGGTAGAATATGCTACCTTAGGCATTATGAATGCATTGTAACGTTAGGAACCGGTATTTTGATATTGAATACCGCGTAAGGTTGTGAGTATTGATTTATATCAAGCTAGACCTAATATAGTTGAGTGATTGCCCGAGAGGTTGACTATTTGTAGAACTTTAAAATATTTTAATGCAATGTAAGTGTCAACATGTCAGTGTGAACTGTGACATACATGTCATTAGAAAGCCTGGATTCCCTCATTATCCTGTTTCCAGGCCTGACAAGTTATAACTTACTAGTGCAGAGCAGCACTTATATATCAGAATTGTTATAATACACTTTCCTGTTAATTATGATATCGATAGCTACCTGGTTTGGACATACTGTTAAATGATTATCATTGTATAATGCTTGTGTACTGCGGATATTGTTCAAATTCTGCATTTGTCATTCGCAATGTTTTCGCAGCAATTTTTCCTCTGTTGGTGTGGTGCTACTGTTATAGCAATTTTTGTTGTGTGAGGCTCACGGCAAGGGGAAACTGATACTGATAGTGATCTCGAACCCGGGCAGAAAAAGGACATGTGCCCCTCCCACCAATGATATAGCCAGCAATAAAACATATCAAGTCGTCTATTTTTTTGGATGGACTGCTTGGTCCATTTATTAGGGGTATGTTAAAAACCAACATTGTTCGTCTTTTGAGAAAACACCTGACTACTGTAATTGTGTAAAATTCTCTTACTAACATTAATTGAAATTGATTTATATGAGTAAGATGTGTTTTCTAAAAATAATTTGAGTATGACAAATAACTTTGCGGCTGTAAAATTCCCCAGATAAATAGATGGAACAACCCAACCAGGGAAAATTGGACTGTCCTATTGTCAGTACTTTTTTTCACCCTCAGACTTCAGTTCGTTCCTGAAGACAAATTCATTCCTGCAAATAAGGAATAAACAGCACTTTTGGGAAGTTTTAGGTTTTCCACTGCATAACAGATATTTTTGTGTCGAGACATGCGATTGATTCTAAACAAAAGAAACTTCATTTCTTACAGTACCAGAGGAAAAGAAAATAAGTGACGCTTAGGTGCCCTGCTGTTTGAACATAACGACATGAATTTATAATCGAGTGAACTGAAAGAAGAACAACAGGGGTTATTGGTCACCTCAGAGGGTAGAAGAAAGTCAGCTGTTACCGTTACTTTATATAATGGAAAAAGCCCCATTTGAACAATTTCAAGAATTGACTCAATTGCCAACTGGAAAAAAGACTGACAATTTTGGGTAGAGCTAGGAGTTTTGGGAAAAACATTGAGCCCTCATTGTAGCCACTCACATGTGAACAATGGGGGCTTGCTTTAGCGTCGACAACGAAGAAAGAAAGGCGAAAGAGAGGAGCGAACAAATCGACGTTCTGCTCGAGGAAAGCCATAAAGGAGATAAAGCAGTGAAGATTCTACTTTTAGGTGAGTCTCAGAAAGATTTCAATTAGAACAGTCCAGGTGAAAATTTATTTGCAGCTAACGAAAGAGTCCACACAGAATCATCCTGCAGTTGCATTCAACTGCTAAGTACTGTATGTATCTGTTTTTGAGATAACAACATTTGAAGTTGACATGTGTTGTATCAAAAGGGAACATGTTGCTTTGGCTGAGAGTAAAATATGCTTGATTGGAATATGGAAATTATAAAAAAAATGTCACTTATTGTAATCAGTTTCATGTTTGGCAGGAATTCTTTGCTTTTAATTTGGTAATGTTCTAAATCTTTTCAATTATAATTTTTTTTATATGATACCTTGTTTGAAAGTTCAAATTTTGTTTTGAAATTTAAATTTGAAGGTGCTGGTGAGAGTGGTAAGAGTACTCTGGTCAAACAGATGAAGATAATACACAGTGATGGCTTCACTGTCTCAGAATTACTCAGCTTCAAGGTAGGAATGGCTTCCTATTTCCATCCTTGAATATTTTTGACAATATCTCTTACCCCAACCTAACCTTCTACTCCATTGTTTTCACATATGTAGTACATAATGTGCTTTATTCCCCCAATTTGTTGTACCTGTGCAACTGTGGGTACAGAGCTGAAAATGAGAGGCCCACCCCTGTAATATATAGGCCATTTCAAGGGCGTAGGAACTGGGGGGGCTGGGGGGCGCTAGCCCCCCAGTGAAAAATATGGTGGGGCGGAAGTATCATTCCGCCCCCCGCTTCGCAAGTCAGAAAACCCCTTTTTCATTTCCAAATGAGAAAAAAAATCTCATTTGGAGCACCAAATTGCATCTAAGGCCAGGTGAAAATGCAAAATTATTTACAAAATGGAGTGGGTGTTGACTGTTGAATTGTGCTATATTGCACCAAATTGCATCTGAGGCCACCTGGAAATGCACCCCCTCCCCTTAGATCCCTCCCCCAGGCCGCCCATCAGTCTTCATCCCCCCACTCAAAAGTACCTTCCTACGCCACTGGGCCATTTACAGTACAAGGGCTTACCCAAAGATGTGTGTAGACGTCCCAAACCTTTGCACACTGTCTTGATTACATTACATTCAATCAGCTTGAAGTACTGTACTGACACCTGTGCAGTACAGTATACACATGTGCTGCCATGCCAAGTTGTGTTGAAATCTTTCATAAGTCTGTCAATCAATGAAAGAACTGGTGTACATTTGTGCTGTTGTTCTTATCTTTCTGCCTGATGAACAAGAAAGAGAATGAACTAACTGTTTAGATTCAGTCTGCTACCAATACACTGTGGTTAGTTTTAAGCCAATTCCTCTGAGGCACCTCACAATAGCACTTAAGTTCTTCAAGTTCCATTATATCCACCATGATAAAGAGCAATGATTAAGTTTCCTTAAAGGTTGGTATTGTGTTCATAAACCTCTGTCCATATAGGTAGGGGCATTATAAAGTGGTTTACCAGCCCCATTTATAAACTCATGATGGCTTAGCTGGTATTGAGAAGGAAGAGTGTTTATGTATGAAGGATGTGACAGAGCTCTGAGCTGCTTAGTACTGCACTGTAGAGTTGTTCTTGTGTTTCTCTGAAAGTGGGATAGTCTTCTTCATATGTCAGTGACATTCACAAAAGAAGCTGTTTGCTTTGGAATGTAAGCATCATTCCCTCTTCTCCCCCCCCCCCTTCTGCCTCATGGCTATCACACATGAGGGAATGTAGTGATGCCACAGGTAACAATGTCAAAACCACTGAGCATTGGCCCTCTTCTTCCCCCCCCCCCACCCCATCTAAACCTTTCACCACAAGGCAGTTCCCTCACCTTCCTCTAGCACTGGAAGAGCTATGAACACTATCTAACATCCTTCAAAAGGGTGAAATTATATACCTTTCATTGCACACAACTCCCTATCTTTTACCTCCTTCCAGACCCCCCCCCCACTCTCCCTCCCCTGGGAGTAATTTACAGTAGACAGAGCACTTAAGGGGAGTCTATGACCTAATTTGCATGCCAACTTGTTGGGAAGACGAACTCGAACTCTAGAGTTCGATCCACTCCTGTCTGCTAGGGACATATGAAGTACCTTAAGTGTTTGTTTTGCACCAGTTTGTGTTTTGCAGTAATACAGCGTACAATTTGCATGTAAAAGCACACTATGGCACAGCTGTTACTGTTACAATCACAGGTTTTAAGAAAGGTAAAAAAAAAATGGCTCTAGCTCTGGTTTGTTTTCTTGGCTCCATTGTTCCTTTTGTTCTCTTTAAATGAATAAGAAGTTCCCATCTGACCTCTTGATGGTGTTACCCTGCTCAACAAACACATTTCCAATAAACTCAACCCATGGGTTTAGTTCACACCTTCTTGTTGTGGTAGTGAGCAACAGGCTGGCTTGCAGGTGATGTTTATACGTGGGTTCCAGAAAAAAACATGGTAAAAGCGTCTGCGTAAACTGTGCAGAATTTTTGAAGGATTATGTTTTTTTCTCACTCTGGGGACTTTTAAAAAATAATAACGAGATTTTCTTTGGGTTCGAAAGAAAACATTCCAGACAGTTTGGACTCTGGGAAAAAATAATGTGAAATCTGAGTGTTAAAGTAAGATGCATTGTGAAATGTGAATGACATTTTTGTATGAATAGTTCTCCCTAGGTAGTGAATTTCCATACTTTAACCTGATATTGGTAAATTATATTAAATAGTTTTTATGCAAATAATATAAAACAGAAGTACTGAATATGGCAATTATATGCCAGTTTTTAAACTCTGGCCAAAGAAATTGTTAGCAATCTTTAGCTGTTCTTAAATTCATCATGCGGACTGTGCCGTATCTAGAATAAACTCAAGTGGCCAAATTTTTCAATAAATCTATTCTCTGGGATGCGACTTTCTTTGAAGTTTGCAGGACTGAGAACCAGGCAAGAAAATTTTTGTGTTGACCATCATCCTTTGCCTGCCACACCCCTTCCCTTCCCCACACGACAATTAAAAAATTATAGTAGTGCCCAACAATTAGGGTAAAGCCTGAAAATGAGGGGCACATTGTTTTGCTTGTTGATGAATGGCATCTTTATTTCCGTGTTTGCTCAAGTCATCATTTTGTACCCCGACAGTTAATAATAATAATACTAAATAATAGTAAAGGAGACTTCTATAGCGCCAAATCAGTAGACAAAAGTCACTGCTCAAGGCGCTTTACAGAGAAAGCAGATTAATTTACAAAAGACCAAGTGAAAAGGTGGGTCTTAAGTAGTCTTTTGAATGTAGACTTTTCAATGTAGTTAAGACCCTATCAACTAAATATTGTAAAATCGCATTTGCTTTGGCACTCTCAAAGCATTGTCTGATACATAGGGGTTGTATATAATTGACTAGCTAAATTTTGCCTTTTAGCAACGACATTTATTTATTGACAAGCCGTGTCCAGGGGAATAATTGAGTGTACAAATTTTGTGTAGGCTCAGCTTTGAAATTCTCTGGATTTTTGTCTCTTTTTGAAATATTATGGTTCCTGTGTACAAAAACTTTGCATTATCCCATGTTGCATATCATTTTACAATGCAATACTAGATAAATTATTCCCTGGTGTCCAAGCAAGTTTTTTTGTATTAAAACACACTGACGATACTTGTAGCAAAATCTGACTTAACTTTTAGTGCCGGATAAAGTTATGAATGTCAGAGAACAAAGCCACCTTCATGGTTCGTTGTTTTGAATTCTTTGAACAGGAAATTGACTTTTCAAAGTGATTGAATTCACAGTCGGTGCCTATTGTTGGCACAGACCTTATTGTTGCGGCAATTGCATATCTCGAAGCGAAATCTTGCAGTTTTGAAAGGTTTTGACAAAATTAATACAATAGAAATTTGACATTTTGAGGTGTAAGTACATAAAGGTATAATATGGCAGTGTACTAGGAATAGGTTACATGAGAACTTAAGTAGTAAATTTCTATGCATTTGTGGGGGACCGAGTGTTGTAAGGGATGGGCAAAGTTTGGGAAAGAGTGCAAAGATTAAACCAGATGATATTAATAAGATTAGTGGCATTTGATCGCTTGATCCCCAAACTGTTTAGATAAGAACCTGCTTCAAGAAAAGAGTACTGGTGAAACATACCAGATTAGTTAAAATCCTGGCTTTGAAAGACCTGTGCATTTCCAAGCTACAATACCCTATATAATAAATTACTACAAGAGAAATTTCAAACTTAGACTTGACATATTTTATGCTTTGTCCATATAATTCAATATAAAAGTGTCTTAGTGAAATGTTTTTAAATGAATGCATTAATTTACCCATGATTAAAATCATATGATCTGTGGAAAAAATTGTCAAGTTTTTTCTAACCTGACTCTTGTCTGGTGCTGTACATCATAAGTGTTGTAACATTACAGAAAACTTTTGTCAATTGGAGACGGAATGCAAAATGTTGTCAGTATAATGCACACTGTGACAACAAGATGCTTGAAGGTACTAATTATCATGAATGTGACAACTTGTGTGATAGTTTTAAAACCAGCAGGAATTAACAAGGTGATGATGACCAGTACCACAAAAGAAATCCTCTAAGCAGAACAAATAAGCCCAGTTTCTCACAAAGTTGATGTGTGCAAATAATCTTGGCTGTCCTATCTAGCTAAGGCAAACTTTGTTTGTGTGAACAGGAATTCTCTGTGTTTTAACTTAATTTAATGAACTTGTTAGACTTAGTTTCCACCACAAAGTGGATGATAATGTGTAAATTTACTTAAGTTTAGAGAGCTTTCGTTTAACAGGACCTAGAGTGTAAACAGGAAGATACCCACACACATACACACAGATACATTGAGTCAGCGGAGTTTTGAAAGCAGCCACTCTGAGTTCTTGTCGGCATTTTTTTTTTCCTCAAACCTTAAGAGAATTCAGTGCAATTTTGTCTGTTTGTCCCTTTTGCAACCAGGCCTCACAGTTTGGTTGTCTGAAGAGCTAAGTTGGTTTGTCTGAGAAGATGAAGCAAGATAACATGTACACTGTAGAAGGGATGTGTAGGTTTGGTGAATAGAACACCAATTTGTACACTGCAGGAAAGATGTGTAGGTTTGGTGAATAGAACACCACCTTTATGGGGATTAATTTAATACCAAAGATCACACTAAAAGGCATTATTCTAGACTTCTTAACCACATGAAGGCTAAAGAGCAATTAATAAATTCCTTATAAATCTGCCATATTTGATGCACATGTACGCTTTTCATTATAACACTAACAAAGTGAGTAACAGTACACTTAAATGACAAAATGGAAAAATTTCAAAAGTTTTGACTGTACTGTAATGTTGTGGACAATAGATACCTCAATACCCAAACTTGACAGTTAATACTTTAGGTACAGTAGTTGATGTGGGCATGTATACTGTAGGCTATATTTAGATATTGAGAGATGAACTATGACAAGTAGTAAGTACTGCCATACTGTACTGTCGTAGCCATCTCAAAATCTGTCCATTCACAGAGCACACTTTGCACGTGTGTAGAATTGTACACCTGGTCGTCTCGTGCCAGTCTTTATAAATTGACATGTGGATACTCTTGCGGGCAGATCAAGCTACTCCTATTGCTAACCCCCGAGAGAATGCTCGGCTTTACCCTGAGGCAACGCTCCCTCCCTTTTCATCCAATCAGACAAAGATACTCAATGCTGACCAAACTGTTGTCGATGGTGTCGGATTCCTCACGTGGAATCCTATCTCTCTCGTAGATCATTGATTGGTTTCAATAGGCAAGCTGCTGCAGTGATATAGCTTTTGTTTGTTAGGTGAAGTTTGGTACTAGGGTATCATTATATATACTGATGTATATACACTGCTTGAACTTTTGCCCTGAAGATAATATCTTTGAAATAGATGCAACATATGCTACAATTTATGGAAATTTGAAATAGTTTACTGAAATTGGAATAGAAAGTACTTTAATCATTGATATAGAAGGGTCGATAACCCAGTAAACTGACATTGCACTCTAACCTCTAACACTCTAAGGTCATCAGTTTTGTTTCCCCCCCCCCCCCCCCCCGATTCAGGGTGCTATTATTTTGATTAATTGGTAAAAGCTTTCAAAAGTGTTTCTGACCCTATAAATCCTTTCCAGATGTTAAAAACAGTGTTTAAAAAATATTAATGTTTAAAAAAAATATTAGCTTATTTAATTCTTTCAGAATATGTCTCCATGGTTACAGTGCAGTAAAATGCTTGCTGAAATTTGATCAATTCTTAAGTAACCATTATTTTACTTTCTAGCATGTTTTGGCCTAAGTCTTTGAACCTCTAAAAGCTGTCAGATGAGTTGGAGTTTGATCTAACTATTCATTTGCTGCCTCGCCTACCTGTCTCTTTATAAATTTCATCACTCTCCCTGAGGGTGTCTAGGGTGAACTGGTACAATTTTCATCACTGTACACCATGGATATAAACCACCGGTCAATGAACCTCATTCTCAGACTACCTGCCAAAGTGTCTAGAATTTTTTATTTTTTTAAATTTTTTTTTATTGTGGCTGTCTTTTTTATTGATTCATTTATCTTATTCACTGATTCTAACATAATACATACTGTACATGTACAGTACAAAGGCAGCTCTTCACAACATAGAGCGCCCTATTGACATTAGATTTCTATTTAATGTGTGGCATTTGCTTTAGGCTGGTTTAATAATATATTACTTTACACTAATAACTAATGAGTATTGTACTATTTAATATATGATTAACATTGATCAAATTACTGTGAGACCTTGTCCTTCAGTTGATTAGTGAGTGATTTATGGTTCCATCCAATTCTACCAGTTTTCATCAAGCATCAAAAACAATTTGAATTAAAGCCAGATCTCTGTGTTCTTAATCAGAGTGGACGATTAATTAAATGATTATTGGTTAACATTTTAACTTTGGGACAGTATGTGAACTACTGTAGGCCCACACATAAGCTTTTTAGGCCCACACATATACAGTGTGTATAGCTTTGTTGGCCCACACATATAGTATCAGAAATACTAGCATCCTTTACTGAGACCTGTAAATAAGTTTTTTTGCTCCTGTAATTCCTGCCTAAAATATGTCTGTTTTGTTTGTACTGTTTTACCTCTGTTGTGCCCTCCACTCATATACAGAAAAGTTTCTTATTAGCAATTCCTTCTCTGCATAGTTTAGCTGGTCCTCAAATTGTACTTTTCAATTTGCCTCCGAGCAGATTGTAGGTGACTTTTACAGATTTTCAAGGTTATGTTTTTGCATGAAATCATGAGAAATGAGTCACTGGGTAGTCCGAATACAAGATCAGCTGTTAGAAAAATATACAGTGATATATTAATAAATTTATCAAAAGTTGGTGAGGCTTTTGACCTGGAGGGATTTGATTTAAAATGATAGGATTAGAACTGATTGGTCAAAGCTTTGAAAATTTGAGAATTTTTAAAGCTACTTTTTGCACTGGTTTTGTTAAACAGTTTACATAAATACTATTATGTGTGATACTAAAAAGTAATTCCCAAAATACGTCAGTTTTATCATGTATCATATTTCAGTAAATTGAATAAAGAGTTGCAAAGTTTGAAAATTTTTGATTTGCTTTAACCATGAAATATTTAATATCACCAAAATTTTGAAAATATTTTTGGCCAACAAACTGTTTGCATTCCATGAATCATTTGTTTTATTCTAAGGCTGGTTTTGGGAAATCATTTTCTTTTCTTTTTCTAAGGCTGGTTTTGGGAATTCTGTGATCCACAGAAGGGAGGCTAGCCCCCATTGACATGCTATTACAATAATCTGCAGGGTCGGTAACTGGATAACATTTCTGGAAATTCGAGACCAAATTGAAAACAGCTCCTTTTGATATCACTTCTGGTTCCATGCAAGTTAAGGAATCAAATTGTGATGAGAGCACATACGTGAGTGTGTGTCTGTGTGTTTGTCTGTATGTATGCACTTGTTTTATATTCTGGCTGAGACTTGAACAAATGAATTCCAAATTTCCAAGTCACCTCATTTGATCACCTCAGTCCTCAGAAGGAAATGTCTTTTGTTAAGGGGTATTGTTTGGTATGTGGATTTGAACAATGGAAAAAACACAATGGAGTCGTTACTAACGGTTAGTCTGCATGTTAAACATACCTGTGTGGGTGTACACATGTGTGTTTGTGTGGGAGGTGAGGTGAGGGGGACGAAGGCGTGTGTGCGTGTGACACCTGCTTGTAAGCACAGAAAAATGTACAGCTTGGTTGAACTGCTTGGTGTGTACATTCGTTTCCCCTTGGTTAGTACAATTAAGTATTTACCTACAGTATTGGGATTTGTACACGGTTGATGGTCAATTGAGGTCAACAGAGTTCAAAGTCTCAGCAATAATTGACTCCCATAGATCACACTTTACAATTAACACGGAACAATGGTCACAGAAATGTTTTCAGCCTGTTCTTTAGTCGCAAAGTTCTCTCTAATTGCTTCTCATCTAATTTTAGACGATCCAATCTCTCGTTGTCAAGGAAATATGGATCCATTAACTTCCATGAGCTATCCACTTACGATACACACTCTCTGCTGAAGTCAATATATATTCTCTGAACAGTACAGAAACAGCATTAACTGTTCACTTATAATATACATTTTCGCTCAGGACTGTTCTACCGAATATAAACAGTACCAAGAGTATGAATCCATTAAGATAATTATAGTAATATCAATAGAAGGCACTGCATCGTCAATCAATAATTTAACCAAGTTATGACGATACTCAAAAGTCATTGGCCCAATTCCACTTAAACCGGTATGTTTACCTCGTCGATATAAAGCAAACATCGACTGAACCGACACTGATCAAATACTTTTAATCTGGCACGGTACGATTGAAGCATTCAGAATCCAACAGCGTTTGACTCTTTCAGACTTACTGACTTAATTGTATGTTTTAATTACAGGTGCAATCATGTTAACAGACAATATTCTATATTTATGAATATCAATTATATATTCATGTACTGTACTGTTCAAGTGTGCATGTGTACTCACTCTCCTAGAGGATGAACTTCCATACGGATGCATTGCAAGGACATTTTATGGGATTTACATAAACTGTTGACTCTAGATGCTAAAAATGATATAAACCACCCCTCTATGTAAGGGAGACATTTGAATTCCTAGAATGTTTTAACTGATGATTTTTAAGTCTTCTGTGTAATGTCAAGTGTAAAGTGTAAAGTGCAGTAAACAATATAGTCCATAGTCATGAGTTTGGCAAACCAAAAGAATGCTGTGGACCTGATATTCCTACTGAGATTTATGAACTTATATATTTATTTAACATGAATGATGACTAACTGTATCTTAGTCATTATAGGTAAACTTGACAAATGCCTACACCCTTTTACTGTACCTGTGTGAATATCATGCCCACAAAAAATATCCTTATTGAATGTGAAGGACATTTCATATACAAACAAAAATATATCCACATGTGTATTAACTTAAATATATCATATAATAAATTTCTGATATTTTATTAAGTAACTAGATTGATATTTTTGTCACAATCCTGCTTTGATACTGAAATGCTAAATACTTATAGCATGTATACATGTATGTATGTATTTTAGATCCTCCTGCTAGCAGGAAGGCGAAGAAGCCTCATTGGCTTATCAAAGCTGCAAGCTGACCGAAGTCAGTCTCTTAGATTCATATTTAATGTCCATGATTATGAATTGTCAATTGTCAACAACTCTGTAACTGGACGACATACATTAATCTTGGAGTGACTCGAACCGGGGACCTTATGATTGGAAGGCACCGGCTTTAACCACTGAGTTAACACTCCACACTCCACACTATAGTGTGAGCAATTATAAAGCCCCCTCTTTCCACCTCCCCTTCCCCCTCCCTTGCCCCCCTCCCCTTGCTTTCCCTTCCCTCAAGTTGATGATCCATCACAATTTTTTCATTTTCTCTCTCTTAATGATCTCACAGCCTGCTGTCTTAGATAATTTGGTCAGCTCCATGCGATATGTCTTGTCTGGCATGGGACAACTGAGGATACCTCTTGCCAATTATAGAAATAAGGTACGGTATGGTCATATTAATATTGAGCTGTATTATTAACCAACTGCATTTGTATTGTAAACACTTGAACAGGACCCCTCAGAACACAGATTTGAGAGGCCAGGAGTCAGACCATCGTTCAGTGGTATTGACATTGTCCCCTTTGGAGGCACCATGCTCACATGAAAATCATTGTTCTGAAACCTTTGAGGGAAGGCCATTGGGTCCCCATTCCCATGAAAACAGGATAATCGGAATTACCATTCACACAATGATGGTATACTCTATCCGTTTATCCTCCGATTCAGGTACACGCCCAGACCATACTGCAGTGTTACCGTTGCTTTGACGAAAACATAGTGATGCGGGCAGCTATTGCGAGTGCATTGAGGGCGCTGTGGAATGATTCGGGGATCCGTTCGTGTGCAATTCGCGGAAATGAATACGAGCTTAACGATTCTGCCATGTAGTGAGTTGCGATCTGTTTTGGTTTCTCCCTTTTTCCAGTTTTTTCAAAGATTCTTCTAATCTGAAACCTAAGTTACATTCAAGGCATATTGCATTTGATGCGTTCTATTAGGTTTCTATTTTGGTGTTAGAAGTTGTCTACGTGCATTTATTATCATTATTATTTACCAGATTTATATAGCGCTCTTTTCATGCTTAAGCATGTTCAAGAGCGCTTTACAATGACAACAAAATGACAAAACCCTTAAAATATGAATATGAAAAATAAAATGGACGCAGCTTAAATATTAATATAAAAAAAATATATATATACAAAGGAATAATTTTAAACACAATATAGATTTACAGTGAAATTCCTAAAAAGAAAAAGTGAGTTTTAATTAAAATGGAAGCAGCTAAAATATTAAGATAAAAATATATACAAAGGAAAAATTTGGACAAGGGCGATAAATTTTTCAACTTTCCTTGAACTTGTGACTGGCTAGATACATTCTGCAAAAGTTTGTGCCTCTCTATGGAATCACTTCTCTCCGTTTTTACCCGTCTCTTACCGCTGCTAAAAATTTGTTCATCTACCGCCAAGTTGTAAAATAATTTCTCACAAACATTCATGGGTACATGAAAAGGTGTACTATCATTATCATTTCACCCTCCTCCCCCCCTGCCTTAATTCCCATTGCTCTAAATATGTTTGGTGACAAGTAAAATGTTAGCCCCCAATCACCCTCTTTTGGCATCTATGCCCGCTTTGCACCCCTCTTAGAATCATGTAAATAATCCATCTGTCCAGTTTTGGGGTTTCCTTAAATATCTGTTACTACGAGATGACTAAGTCCAACACTATTAACCACCCACTGTTTGAAAATGAACACAAATTGTTATCTTTTCACTCTTAATGACTTTGAATCCTTGCTCCCTCCCTCTCTCTCTCTCTCCTTTCTCTTGCAAGTTATTTCGATAATATGGAAAGAATTTTGATTGAGAAGTATGTTCCGACCACAGAAGATGTCTTGAGGGCAAGAGTGAGGACAACAGGGGTCTTGGAAACAAGTTTCACAGTAGGAGGAGTCCCCCTCAGGTAAGAAACATCCCAGCAATGTCTATAAAATGTTGCATTGAGCTCCTAAATTAGGAGAGAAGTTTCCCTAAAATGCAGTGTTTTTTTTTTTATTGATTTTGGTCAAGTTTTGGATAATATTCGAGACTAGAACACCACCACTGTGCAATTGGTATACATGACTAGCGACATTTAATTTCAGAGTAATAATGAAAATACGTTTCATTTTGAAGGGGGGAGAAAAAGACTCTCAGCTTTTTATTGGCATGTGTGATTAATTTCTACTATATAATATCTTTGATTTTCCTCTCTCACCTGAAAAACTATGTTTTTTCAACATTCTTAGTTTGTGAAGTAGATCCCTCACTTTATTGTTCCTGAAATCTGTCATTTTTGGGTCGTTTGGCTTTCTTGTCCTCTTTATCTGTGGAAGTTTCAAAAGTTCTTTCTTGCCAAGCTGACTGCACTGTGATCAACAGCTATATGTACTGTTATCAAGGGTATTGAGAATTTAGCAGCATTGCTGCTCTAGTTCAAAATTCTGTTCTATTATCTGTGGAGGTCTCAAAAAGTGTCTGTGTAAGAGTCACCTGTACTGTGTGACTGATAATAAAATAGCAATGTTTCTACGACCTTTGACATTTTACACTGCAAGTGGTAATTTGTACACTCTCCAAAATACAGACCTACATATATATACTTCCAGGAACTACAGAAAAGGTTACATACTTTTGAATATGTATGTTAACACATTGTTAAACTGTATCTTTTTGTTTTTTCCTTTTCTCTTTTTCTGCAGAATTATAGATGTTGGAGGTCAAAGGTCAGAGAGAAAGAAATGGATTCATTGCTTTGAGCATGTCTCTGCAGTTATCTTTGTTGCAGCCCTGAGTGGTTATGACATGACTCTGTTTGAGGACCCTGAAGTGGTGAGTCTAACCCTGGGAATTATAGGCTGGAGGTGGTTATTTTCTAGCATTTTCGGTTTTATCTGTTGGGTAACGTGAAGCAATTTGTAGATTGATGAGCCAAAAGAGCAGTATTTTACTTAATGATTTGACTTCTTCTGTGAAAGAGCAAAGCAGTTATTTGCTATCTAGAGTTGATCTCAGTTATATTTACCAGTCTGTGCTGTTCCAACTGAGTAGCTGCTCAGTCTATATTTGATGTGCATCCTTGTTCCATAATTCAACCAATGTGGTTAAATAAGATTTCAAAAGTCGTTTTCATTCGATACAACCCAGAGTGTATAAGGAGGAAATGGGTATCTAGAAAAAAATTGGCCCTTCTGTCAACAACAAGGATTAACTGGGAACAGAAAATTGATCAAAAACTTTTGAATAAGTATAGAAATCATCTTCTAGAGTGGGATTGAGTGACTACCATCAGTGGTTTGAATCTGGTTCTGACTTTAAAAAAAAAACCTTTCCTTTGCATTTTGACCAAATTGGTTCTCATTTCTTTGAAAAAAGTACCAGCCAAATGGGCTTGTAAAGTGATCTATATGACAAAACAATTGCAACCGGGATCGTTTACTAATTTGATGTTTCCTCTTCCGTCCACAGAACCGGCTGAGGGAGAGCCTTGCCGTATTCAAGCCGATTTGTAATAACAGATTCTTCACCACAATCAGCATGATCCTGTTTCTAAATAAAGTTGATTTATTCCAACAGAAGATTCTACTCACCAAGAGGAAACTGAAAATATACTTTCCACAATATAAAGGTATCATTTTAGTTCTTCCCCACACACCCCCCCTCTTTTTTTTGTATGTATGTATTTGTATGTATTTTAGATCCTCCTGCAAGCAGGAACTCGCGAAGAAGCCTCATTGGCTTATCAAAGCCGCAAGCTGACCGAAGTCAGTCTCTTACATTCATATTTAATGTCCATGATTATGAATTTTCAATTGTCAACAACTCTGTAACTGGACGACATACATTAATCTTGGAGTGACTCGAACCGGGGACCTTATGATTGAAAGGCACCGGCATTAACCACTGAGCTAAAACTCCGCACACTTTGTGGATGTTAATGTACCCTCCCTGGCTTCATTTCCCTATGTAATTTAGATGATACTATACTCTGATTTTGCATTTGTTTTTGTTCTCTGTAGAAAAAGCTTCGCACTATTTGCAATATGAAACTCATTTCCCTATGTATTTTTTTTCTCTGTAAAAAGCTCTGCACTATTTGCAATATAAAACTGCAATTGTGTTAACACACTCATACAACCAGAGTTGAGTGTGACAGACAAGTGACTTTCTTGTCACCTGTGACTGCTGTAACACCGGGAAGATATCATATCTACATAGAGAGACTTGGAATTCAGTCTCATTCTTCTGTTATAACCTTTGCACGGTCTTTTAACCTTTGTACCTTTAACCTTTGAACCTTTGTATCTTTTAACCTTTGTATTTTTTAACCTTTCAGGTCCCGACTATGATGTCGATTCTGCTGCCACCTTCGTTAAGCACCTGTTTGAAAATTGCGATGAGAGAGCCCATCTGCGGGGTTCGCCCATCTTCACGCATTTTACCACCGCAACTGACACCAAGAACATTCAGGTGGTGTTTGAAGGAGTTGTGGAGTCGATCATTAGATCAAACATCAGGAGCATTAATCTACATTGAGGGTTGAAGCATACCAACAAGGCAGTGTTACTGATGACCTCAAAACCAGATCTCTAGACATGGTTGGGACATCAGGAGCTTTAGTCTACAATGAGGGTTGAGGTATACCAACAATGCAGTGTTACTGATGACCTCAAAACCAGATCTCTAGACATGGATGGGACATCAGGAGCTTTAGTCTACAATGAGGGTTGAGGCATACCAACAATGCAGTGTTACTGATGACCTCAAAACCAGATCTCTAGACATGGATGGGACATCAGGAGCATTAGTCTACAATGAGGGTTGAGGTATACCAACAATGCAGTGTTACTGATGACCTCAGAGAGATCTCCAAACTAGGATGACAGGAACACAGATCTACAGTGGTGTACACATGTGTGCCAGCAATCCATAGTTGCAGTTAACCTGTGATAAGTCACAATTGTGTACCTCTCACTAATTTGTTACTAAATATTTCTGAAAAATCTCCAGATTAAAACGTTTTGAAAGTCGCTCAATAAAAAAGAACTTCCATGGGTACAACCATTCTTATCTCATTGACAAAATATTTTACAGAAAAATGTTTGGCAAAATTTAAAAAAACTAATGCACTTACAGACAGAAAGGGCTTGGGAATATAAATACGATGTCATAAGACAAAGATTCACAGCTGTGTCAGTGATGTCCTTGTTCATCTTTGGATCAGGTTTTGGTTAACACGCTTGAAATATTCAGTTTTTCTGAAAATATATTAGGTCTGAGGCTCTGTAAGGTATACATTTTCTTTTATCACCCTTCATGGAATGGCAGGACATAAATGGGAAGTTTTTTTTCTTATCTTTTCTATCTACTGTAGCTGAGAAAGAAGAAGCAGAGGGTCGATGATGAGATTAGAGTGCTTTTTTTCAGTGATGTTTCTTAAAGGAAATTATTTTTAGTTTTACATCTGAATGTTTGCAAGAGTTTAAACACAAAATGGCTAAAACACTAACATGGCGATATTCAACATTTATAAGATACTGCTTTTAATTCATTAAAAGATTTCGTAGAGGTGAGGGGGAATTATGCTTTCAATTCTCCCAACATGTTATTAATTTTCCTGTTAAAATATAATTGGGTTCTCTCGTATAGATAGACCTGTGTTACTGTTTATTTCCAAAATTTTCAGTGACCTCACAAGTGAGGTACACATTAGCTACCCAAGTGGAAAGTACTTTCATTGCCTATATACTACAATTCTGAGAACTAGCTTCGCAAACGATTTCAAAGTATAATGACAGCTAAATAGAATTGCGACGTAAAGACAAGGAAAATACTTTGCTCTTGGGTCGCTAATGTGTACCTCACTCGTGAGGTATGGAAGTCTTCTGCTAATTGAGGTATGGTGCTGTGAGTTATATTAGACCTCGAATAACTCATAAGGCATTCCAGGTGTAAGTGATGTGACCATACGTAGACAAATATGTGCCGATTTGGAGATCTTTGTCTGAAGGCAAACTTGTGTCTTAGGGTTTTGTTTATTTCTGGTACTGCATCTGAAGACAAAAGGGAGAAGATGCCCAAGGGAAATATTAATAAAACATTTATTTTGGGTGGAGTGCTATGGATGCATCAAATTTCTCGACAGAGAAAACAGCAGTCTTCTCTGTTCGGTTTAGTATCAAATTAAAACAATTTAAATTCTGAATCAAAACTTGATTGTTGCTTCAATATAGAATTACCATGTTGTTGTCTTCGAAAAGTCACAAAAGCACAAAAATATGCAATTTTTGTTATGGCTTGTTAAAGGAGTCATTGATAACTTTTATATTTTATCAATTCCTTCTTTGTTGTTGTTATCATTGCCATAATTTAAAAGGTGTTTGTTGAAATTTATAACCAAAGAGTTGTTCATTGGTGGTCAAAAATTGCTGAAATAAGCATTCTAGTTTGTTTGTTTGTGCGTTTGTATTTGTTTGTATTTAATGTTTTATATATATATATATATATATATATATATATACATATATATATGTGTGTGTGATTGTTTGTATTCATTGCCCCATATCAGTCAGCCTATATTCATATCTTCACTTAACCAATTAATCCGTCTATCTGTTTGTGAAACTTTAACACCCTGCCTCTGAAGAAGATTCTTATAGAATCAAAGCATTAGACCATCTGTGGTTTATTTTCACTCAATTCAAATGATGTGTATTCTTATTTGATGACTTATATATGAATATTTATGAAGATTCTTCCAGGATCAAAACATTATACCATTTGTGGTTTATTTTCACTCAACTTTAAATGATGTTGTATTCCTATTTTATGAATCTATGTTCACTGCTATTGTATTTCTATTCAAGTATTCATGTCGATGACAGTCTTTAAACATTCTTGTAACGCTCCTTTCATGATCAGACGGTTTTGATATTTGTCCCTCTATCATATTGTCTGATGTAGACGCATATGGTTACAGACACATCTGTGGGATTTTAGCCGATTTAATAAATCTATTCAAATTGTTTTATTAGTAGTTTGAATCTGCAGAGTGTAGTGTGCCAATAGTCCTTAAGCTACGATGCATACCACTGCAATAACCATGTTTATATCACTCAAACAAACGCAAGAACGGTAGAATTAAAAAAGGGTTCAGATGAATATTTAACACTGCCATTCAGAGCTATTATATGGATATTGGCTAATGAGGGCTAATTACTGACACCTTATAATTGTATTCAATCTGTTGCTTGCACTACTTGAAGCACAAAGTGTTTGTACTTAAATCGTGGAAGAGAATTGATAGTTTCATATTCTCGTCTCCGAGTTTTCAACCTTTTTTCTCCCCCACTTTTTAATGTCTTTTTTTAGAGTTCTCACATGTTCGATGTCGTTTGTTGGACACTTTTACTAGTCTTCAAGTCTTTACAAACTTTTACATGAGCAAACACTTAATTACATTCCAGTTATACTGTAAGGCTGTACATAAAGAAGTTCTATTGACAAGTAGAAGTACCTATTGGCAAGTCGGACATATGGTCACATTGACAAGTGGAACAAGACTTGTTTTGTTTTGGACATTAATAAATAACCATTTCACAACATATGCTCTCAGTTTTGTATGTTACAACTTAGTGAAATTATTAATCAGATACGGCTTGATTGGTTAATTTTAATTGCAACATATCTTGCAGTTGTTTTCTTTTCAAACATCTGTTATAGCATCCCATTAGTGAGGGCTTGCAATTCTGAGGTAACTGGTTGAATCCCATTCTAGCCAGGTTTCTTATGCTCTCTCCAAATTTGATTATAATTTCCCCCATTTTTTCATTTATCCATTGGTCATCGACTTTTCATAACATGCTGCAAAAGATTTGGTCTCAAATTAATCTCCAATTACAAACTTATCATATGTGTTGATACATACAGATCCAAATACCCCCTCCCCTTTTTTCCCCTCCCCCACCCTTTTAGTTCCAAACTAAAATCTTGCCTTTGGAAAAATCTGGGTTTTTTTTTGGTATGTATTTATTTTTTGCAAAATGGTAGTGTGCTCTGCATTGAAATGATAGCGTGCTCCACAACATTGATGCATCTTTAATTTACCTATTACATGTAGTCTTTCTGGCTGATGTTGCTTTTGTAAAAGAAATTATTACAAAAAAAGAACAAAAATTATTACAAAAAAAACATTGTCTTGAAAACATGTTTGTAAAACAAACCATTTCTTTGGAAGACAGACATTTCTACATTTCTCAAGCAAAATTTATCCGTTTTCCCTTATCCAAATAGTTTCAAATTCGATCAAATGATTCCCCCCACCCCCCCAAAAAAAAAATTAACATTTTTTGTAGTGCATGGCCACAAAGATTGAAGATATCAAAAATTGTTATACTTTTTTCATTGTTGTTACTATTAATTAGTGAATTATGATTTTCTTTGTATATAAGAGTTTTATCTTCTTTTTTTATCTTATTTGTGTAGTTTCATCTTCACGACCTTGTAGCAAAATAATGCCAAATATACCATGTCACATATCAAATCATCCAATTCACACAAACCGGGCAAAAAAAAATGTTTATCTTGTACTTGATGTGTACTTATTCACAGTTTGTGATGAAATATTTATCTGATTAAATTACTTTTTCTGAAAAGAAGAAAAAAAAATCAGATTATTCTGAACTTGTTTTGTTTTGGTGTTTTGTCTGTCATTCAGTAATTTTCAAGAATATTTCATATTTTTCCCCCTGCTGGACAGTTGTTGGTATTCAATTGACAGTTTTATTGATATAAGTTTATTCATATAATACCAGGTTAGTCCAATGTGGGAATTATACAAAAGTTAAGATGCTTAAATTCTTATCACAACCTTTATCCCAGATATATATCCTTCCAAGAGTCTCTCCCCCCCCCCCCCCAAAAAAAAAAAAAATTAAATACAAGTAATCTTTCCTAACTCAAATCACCCCCTCCAAAACTTCAAGACAACATGATAACTAAGGACAAATACAAATTTTGGGCTGGTAAATAGGAAACATGTATTTCGCTCATTTCTTTCTACTCCAAGAGTAAAAATAAGCTTTCTATAAATTGTCAAATTCTGCTAAAGTAAATTAGCAATGTCATCATAAACTTGAAAATCAACTATTTTGAAACAGGTGAAGCACTGATAGGAATGTACAATGAACAGAAAACATGGTAGAAAATCGTACAATTTCAAAAGGCAATTTGTTTTTGCCCAATAACGAAACTGAATTTCTACCCCAAAACAAAGATTTTAACAGTAAATTTTTGTTGACAAATAATGGAAGTGAACTACTGATGTAGCCATAACTGTTGAAGCTCTGTGAAGGCGTTTTACTGTAAAATCAGATGAAATTTACTTTATGAACACTATAGCAATTTCACAGTTAAGTCTCCATAATTTCTTTGAAATTTCCCTTTTAATAAGAACTGATGGCCTAATAATTAAACCCAATTCAAAGGAAATAATTACAGACTGTTTTCTAGACTATTCATGCAAAAGTACAATACCATTCGAGACTGGCCATAAAAACTTTTAGGTCTGCAAAAAAAAAAACACCACAATTTTGATAATTGCAGTTTTGGAATAATTATCTTCAAGATATTCACACAGCCGTGAGCGTATCTTGTATTCCAAATATTATCATACTCACACAAGTTGGTCAAGGCAAAATTTGGGTACCAGCAAGCAATGTTTTCTTGTGCTTATTTTATTTTAAATAATTCCTTGTTAGTTTACTATAGAGCTAAAACCTTTTTGTTCTTTTCTTCCCCTTCTTTTTTTATTGAGAATAACAAAATGTTTTCTTTTTTAAATATTATGATCAACACTACCTTCCAGCAGAAATATCAACATGAGCAATATGTTTCTCATCTGGATAGCATTTTAAAAATTTCTCAGATATATAAAGCCAGTTTAATAGAAAGTATTAAACATCTGGTTTCTTTTGTGTATTACACCAACAGGTATTAAAGCTACTACTATTCCTAATGATGCTGACCGTAAACAGAACCCTATTTTATTATGGTTTTCTTCCATTACTAACCACTGAGAAAACACAGGTGAATCAAACTATTCTTTAAAGCTAATGAACAAAAGAAATTACTGGTAAAAGACCAATGTAATACAAAATCACTTTGGAGTCAATTTCTTTACAAAATGTACACAATGGAAGTTTTTTTTTTTTTTTAAAAGAACACATTCTGGCAAGACAATCCATATACTGACCATCTACATATTAATAATATTACTCGTCAAAATTGGCAGGCGGAAGAAAACATTTAAAAACAGGGGGCAATATTCATAAACATGTTCCATAAAATATGTTCACTTTTGTCAACAGTTGTTAATGGGTGCTGCATAATGAAAAGTAATTTATATACTCTAAAACAGTCTACAATTGACAGTAAACATCCAGAAAGGTTGCTTGCCTTTTATTACCTCAAACAATTTTCTTTTTCTAACCGACCAAAATTTGGGGATGATATATTAAATGGCATTACTTTCAAACTTGAGTAGTGGATTGCAAGCACCATCACATGATCAAAGACAGCCAATGGGAAAAGGCTGATTTATGGGAGCTGTTTTTCGAATCCAACTATGAAAAGGGTGAATTGAATAGTTGTCACACATGTCAATCTGTTTCCATTACTTCCAACTCACATTTTAATTTTGTTTGCAAATATTTTGGGCGAATTATTACTTGATCAGCTTGCTCTAAAGATCAATGACTGTGATGTCAATATCAAACATGGATAATCACTAAATAGTTTTCAAACTTTCCCCAATTGGCCCCCCCCCCCCCTCCTTACTTAGGGATTGCTGCAAACATGTTCTTCAAAACCACTGGAGATCCTGTTGAATACTATTAAGAACCAATTTTACTATTTCCTTTTATATGTGACAAAGAATCAACAGTCATTCATGTGAAATATTCCTGACTGATCACTTTTAGGCCAACCAAATAAGCAAAGAAATGTAGTGAATAAATGATTAAACCTTTCATAGAGATTTCCCCCGTAAATAGGATACTACCATATAGGTCCCACAATAAATGACAGAAACGCACACCACAAAAGAGATATTACCCATTGAAAACTCAACTGCATGAAACAAAGAAAAAAAATAACATAAATAAACAATTTATCTGTTTAAGAAAAAAAAAACATGAATACCAGATTTTCACAAAAAACTTTTGACAAGGTATCAAACTGATTATAAACTTCTTTAACAAAAAAAATCTTCTATAGGTGAAAAAACTATTAACTTTGATATTGTTTCATAATCTGAATAGAATTAATTTCAACATTTTAATACAAGAATCAACATCTCCGACCGATCAGTCTCTGTTTGATGTCCCAGACCATACAGGTGCAACTTTCGCAGTTAATTATTGCCCATGTTGGTGCCCGATCTCATTATCATCAGGTGAACGTGTGGGCTCAGCATGTCATATTTACCATGCGCAAATATGAAACCATGAAAAATATCGCAGGTGCAGGTCAATAGGTAGCTAACTAATTTACATTATTCATAACTGAATATCTGAATACATTTTCACTAATTAACGGCAAATAATCAAGATTATACAACACCTAATTGTATTCTGGTCATTTGATTGGTCAATTGCTCGTCGATTTCATGCAAAATCCGCTCTATTTCACTCTATGAAATAGAACCATGGGTTATACTTTTTTGGTAGCACTTTTTTCAATGGTAAGAGAGCAGAGAAACCTGTCTGTTCAAAACAATCTGTTGCATGAGTGCATTTTACCCATCTTAATATAATATGTTGTATAAAACAAATAATGAATGGTTTCCATTAGTGCAAATATTTAATTCGTTGAAAGATGTAATTTGTTCCATTCAACTCGGCAGCGCCTCGTTGAATGGAACATTCCATCTTTCAACTCATGAAATATTTGCACTATTGCACTCATAACCATTCATTATTTGTATACTGTTTTATGAAAGCATGGACAGAGCACCCGTAAAGTGAATATTCATGAAAACAATTTGAATGTTGAATTCGTAGATTTTTCACTTAGAGATGAAATATCATGCAATATACTCTCTATTATTTTTCATGAATATTCCCAAGTATATCTATGCATATTAATTTATTTTTGGTAACTGAAGACAATCAGGTAGTACGTTTCTTAAATCTGGGAAATGACCCCACGTGACATTTCCTTTCATACCAAGATCGATAAATGGATGACATTCTCAACAACAGTGTGAAGCCGACAGTGCAGTACAGATTGTTACGATTTACATAATAGCAAAGGATGTTTAATATACATACATATTTCATCAAAATAATGTAACTTCCCAAATTTTAAGGTACCATATCGAAAGAATAATGCTGACAGGGTGTCATAGGACACAAGGTTTTATGCTGTGCAGTTTCACAGGATAGAAATTGCTGGTCTGCAGAGACAATCTCTATTATCTGAAACAGATTCATCTTTATAGTGAAGCAGGATTCTACAAGTACTGTAGCATTTCTCTGTGATGGTGTCAGCACATTTGATATACAATGATTTCATTCAGTTTACTGTAGTCTACTGGATTTTACAAAGGCTAAATCTACATGTCTTTATCTTCAATGTTGCATTTGAAGAAAAAATTATTTCATTCAGTTTACTGTAGTCTACTGGATTTTTACAAAGGCTTAATGTACACATCTTAATCTTCAATGTTGCAGTGCTTTTTTATTATCATTATTATCATTATTTATTTACTTACTCTTTTTGGGTCTTTATCCATGTAATACAAGATTTAACTAAAGAAGTTTTTTAATCCTCTAATGTTACTTTTGTTTCGATCTTGCTGCTGTTTACAATTCATGCTTGCAGGAATAACCTCTACAGATTGAAACACATTAGTATTGCACATTCCTATTTAACTAGTCTTACAGTACTGTACTGTACAGTCTTACAGTACTGTACATACTGAACCCTGCAATGGCTACTTCAATTCAGAACCTACCGTTGCACCCAACGGTAGGTAGGTAGGTGGTGTTGGGGAGAGGAGAAGGGAGGGGAGAAGGAAGGGAGGGAGGAAGGAAGGGAGGGGAGAAGGAAGGGAGAGGAGAAGGAAGGGAGGGAGCAGGGGAGGAGGGATGCATGTGAAGATGCTGAGACACAAATAAACACACCTACATCTCTTTACGGCGTACCTCGTAGGAGGACATGAACAGTAGTTGAACTAAAGAAGTGCAGAAAATTGAATACGATTTCAACGACAGATTCTTGCCTTTGGTCCAGTTAATGATTATAGGAGGATCACTGAAGCAAACTTAAATACTTGATATTGGTCACAAGGGAAATTTGCAGCATTCTGTATTTTCCATTTTTATGTCGAGGCCTGCTATTGGGAGGTTGCATGGTGATAACACATAAGCAGGACGACTTTTATAGTCTAAGTTTTAAAAAAAAACTTCAAACACAGCATTAACATGTTTTTGTTCGTTTTAAGACAACAAGTGTCACTTGGAATTTTTTCACAACATGAGACACCTAAACCAACAGATACGGCACTGAACGTGAAAGGTCATTGAAAAAGTTTAACTGGTAACCGTCTGGTAACCGTCTGGTAACCGTCAGGAATGAATAAATGAATATAAAAAGTGCTAATAAACAAGTTATATCTTTGAATATGTTAGTAATGTTTACTTTTGGTAGCTAAAAACGACTGAGATGCCTATTGTTTACACTGGGGGCGATCACCAACACCTCAACTTGAAATTGAGGGATTTTTACATAAAAAGCTGAAATCTTCAGTTACTTAGTCAATTGTTTTTATATTTTTTTTTCAATTTTCATATCATCCAATGATCCACACATAACACATAGTGACCAATCAGCTATGCCCACTAATGGTACAAACATGCGATCAATATAGGTTCACTTTCACCTCCATTAAATAGTTTTGGTTTTTTTTTTATTTTCTATCTTGGTCAGTCTCTCTTGACCCTTTGACCCTTAAAGTTCTTTTCTGTATACACCCATCCAAACTCTGCTCAACTTTCCAAAGCTGTCATTGCTAATGTGAGTTAATCTCTCTCTCTGTCGGTTTACAAGAAGGTCCACGTGAGCGTCTAATATGTCGGTGGCTGGTACTGCGGTGTCTTTTCCGACATGCCCCCCTCGGAGAATGGTGGCTGCTGATAGTTGTCACGAGGGGGTTGTGCGACATCACTAGGATATGGGTTGGCTGGTGGGATATTCGGAACGCTGGACTCAAAGCTAGGAGCAAACGCTGTCTCTGATCCTTGCCTATATCTAAAGAAGGCCATCACAGCAAGACCACCCTGAAAAATGAAATGAAAAGAAGGCAAAATTTTCATAAATGTATGCGACTGATTTATTGCTACTGGGGTTGAGTGAGATAGCTAGGAGATGGGTTGGCTGGTGGGATATTCGGAACTCTGGACTCAAAGCTAGGAGCAAACGCTGTCTCTGATCCTTGCCTATATCTAAAGAAGGCCATCACAGCAAGACCACCCTGAAAAATTAAATGAAAAGAACGCCATAATCATAAATTTATGCGACGGATTTTATGCTATTGGAATTTCTTCCCGCCATGAGATTTTGTTTGACCTATCAAGGCAGCATGAGAGGAATTTAGTGTTCAAACACTTTGACATTAATGTAACAAACTATAAAGGCATTTTACACAATATTTTATGCTTGTGCATTTGTTGTGGATGACACCACCACAAGTCAGAACTGGAGTTACAAGAAACTCTTTATTATTAAAATACACTACATTAGTATCCACATAACTGTTACAGTATGCTGCTGGCTTGGTGAGAATATGTGGGCTACTCATATTTTATTGGCTACATTTACTACAGTTCCTAGTCAATATACCATTCACTCTGTATTGTGTTACAGATACTGGCATATACATGGCACAGATCCAGCTTATATTCCCACACGATTCCATTCTGCAAGTTTTGTTTGCAATCTAACATATCATGTCATGTTTACCTAACTTAACATACAGTAAGCACGAAACTATACCACTTATATATATCTACAATCGAGAACCTCCCCGTGCTTTTCAAAACTGAAGAATCCAACACAGGTGCCCTGGTCTGCTACGCTATCTAAACATACCTAGTGACATTGTGCATATGTGTGTATCAATTGAAGCAGCACAATATAAATTAAATCATTTTTACCTGGTAGTGAAAAGGCTACAGTGTAATTATTGAGCTAATTGTAGCTTCTTTTCTTGAGCAAAAATACAAAAATTGCACGGTGTTATGAAAAGGAGAATAATGCATTACTTGCTGCAGGGGTAACTCTGGTGGTGGAAGCTGATAATTTGAATGATACATCCAGTTACCTTCAAATGTACTACAGTAGCAGAGGCTTTTACATATCGACTGGCCATGTGAATTTACGACTTCAATTAAAATGATTTTCGAGGGGTAATTTATCTCCTGTCCTCGAAACTTTGATCGATCTCGTCCCGAGGTCTTTATAATGATAGCATTTCAAGATCTAAACGGTAGAAATCGTTTTACTTAGCACCCTGGAAAGAAATAACATTGGGAAGTTTGGGAGGAGGGAGGGGGGTTCAAAGTTATCTTAGAGAACACGATCGGTGAGGAAGAAACGACTGGTTCGATCACAGAGGCTGATAACTTAAAGCAAGAGATGGTTACGATGTAGTTGATAACAATGGCAGACCGATGAAGTAAGTGTGTAGATGTGTGTGTGTGTGAATGGATTAGATCATCGAGGGTGACCTACAAACATAAAGTGGGTCGCAAAGTCCCTGGTGGGGTTGCAGGATTTTTCCAGACATTGGAAGAACACATTGATGTCCAAATTTTTGCCAACATCCACAGTCCAAGCTAGCTTTGATGCATTCAGAGCATAGAATGATGGACTCTTGTGGATCCTGGCTGGAAGTGCCTGGGTTGTGAGTTTAAAACAATCCACCTTTCACGAGGGACAACTAACATCTACACCTTAACATTTAATACCTAATGAAAAACCAACTTTTTCAGAATTTCCAGGCTTCTGACAATATTGGCATAGGAGTACTCAAGTATATTCATCACAGAATTGCTTAAACCACAACAATAAAATTGTAACATTAATACAAAACTGCAGGGCCCAATCATGAAATATGAAGGTTTGGAATGACATGAAAGTGGGCGATGTCTCAGATGTGGGATAAGGTGTGGTATTGCTGAAACATTACCAAATTAATACATTAGGTTAGGTAGATGGGAGAGTGAAATAATAAAATAAAATCGGGTACCATAAGAGAGGAGTGACGCAAAATCAGTGCCAAGTGAAATTTGGTATCTATAGACTTCCCTCCTATGACCATCCCCTAGCAATATCACTCCTTTTCTCTCCTCCTCCACCCTCCCCCACCCCCCACACACACATTCTCTTGTTAGGGTTCTACTATGCTATATGCTTCTAACTATATTTCCTTCGGCCATGCATGCCAAACTAGAAGATATTGATTTGTACTGAAATTTAACTGAAGTGCACTGCATATATCCCTGCTGCCCATACACAGGAATGTTCAGTGTCCTGAATGCAATTAGTGACTCTGATTGGCTGCCACTCTCCCAGCCGAGGGATAAATTCAATTTGTTTCGTTTTTTTTTTTTCATTTCGCGAGTGTGTCCCTCTGCGGCCGATGGATGAAATCAGACCACTGAGTGAAAATGCGTTAAAGCGGCGCGCAGTGTGAACGGCTACGAGAGACGGAAAATATCGGACGAGAGAACGTGCCTGTCAGGATTGAAATATATTAAGAATATTAATGAAAAGAGGTCAAGGATATGACAGGATGTACTGCAGAGGCTGTTATGTCTATCTATTTGCTCTCTCTATTTCCACATGCAAACTTTACATCTTAAAACATAACTTAGGATAGATATTATTATTGGAGTAAAGTTTTGTAGCTGGAACAAAAGTCCTTTATCTGGGCGATATGGAAAATAATTAAGTCTCCAAAGACCTACAAAATAAATAGCAAGTGTGTACAAGCGGTACGGTCATGTGGATCTTCAAACAAGTCTGTTAGGTTGTGGGATAGTTCCTCATTCCCCACCCTCACCTATCACACTCCCCCCCCTCCTTCTTCCCTTCAGAGCAAAAATAGCAGCAAAAACCCTTTATTTTAGTGCAAGGCATGACATCTAGCCATGGCACAGAGGGTTCTACTCAGCCTGGTCTTTCCCTACAGATAGCCATTAGTACGCCCTTCCTCATCGCCCTACTTCCCCCGACCCTCCCTACCGACACTCTCATCAATTGTAAAGACGAGCATGCTTTGATCGATTGATGTTTAATATAAACACTGGTTGTCTTGCAAGCATTCCATAGAAGTCAATTCTGGTTGTTAGAAATGAAAAGTTTTCCTATAACTTTCTAATAAACTGATAATGACTATTAAATACAATAAAATCAGCCAATTGGGCAGACATGAGGCATGATTGAATATGGCCTGAAGGATGGCCAAGGACAATACTAGGAGACAACACTGGAATTGAATGTAAGTGGGCAGAACACTTAAACTGTCACAAAACTCACTGCTATAAGCTTCACTTTATATTTCAACCATACCCTATGCTATGAAATAAAACACCCACAAAAGATTCACATGTGGGTTCATGAACAACCCTCCCTCCCCCCGCCTTGCACCCACAAAAGAGAAACTAATAATGTAAAATTAAATGAAAAATACACATAAACAATGTAAACTGCATCTCCACTTTTCTGGCATTTACACTGTAATTAAAGATACCCCGACACATTTCCTACCAAAGTTTAGTGGATTCAATTGTTTGAGGAAAGTGAAATCAAAGGATTATAAATCCTCCCTCAAATCTGTCGTTAAATTTTTTTTTTCAACCACTGCTGAATGTTGAAAGTCATTGAATTCTTAAAGGGAATCATAAAAAGAATTCTCTGGTTTAATAATTTGTCCACTATCTCTCACACGGGAGTATCACAGCTCACGATACAGCACACTTCTTGCAAACTATTATCCTGTATGTACGTAGACTCATGAAGCTCTTTTATAAATTAAAGCCAAGACTTGGTTTGGCTATATATATATACATATATATAAAAAAATACAAAAACTCAACTGAGGTAATTAATTAGATTGTGTGTGCATGGGTGGGATTGAAACCGTTCTACGACGAGGCAGCAGCATTTGCCGATATGCACTTTAATTTATTAGCCCTCTCAGTCTCTTATCTCTTATTAAGAGCAATGAGAGAACCGGCTGATGATCGACTGCGACAGTAACGCAGCGCCTAATGGAATTTGCCCATTGCCCAGTTTTTTTTTTTTTGCCGGCTCGATCTCGGAAGAGGAACGGTTTAGTTTGGTGTGGCTGTGATACCAATTGCATCATCACGCACAAACAGGTATATACATAGGACAAACGGGGAAAGAAGAAAAAAATGGGTTGGACCAACACCGAGGTACTAAATAGAAATTTTACTAAAGATATGAGAATTAAACAGCCAACAGATATAGCTTTCAAGCTTGTATAGCTTTCAAGCAAAACTTTAAAACTCTTCTTCAGTATGCGTCCACGAAGTGATGGCGGGAGACCCTTTGATGAGGACTTAATATAGTGTAATTATAAACAAAATTAGGCTTGTTTTCTGGATGACAGAATTTAATAACGGATTAAAAGGATGAATTTAGGCAGAATTTTAATCTTGATATGTCATACTCCAAGAATTATGAAATATTTGAGGGCAAGTAATATTTCTATAGCTACTCCCGTTTCAATCTTTGAAAAATATATATATATATATATACTCAATCTCTGGAATGCCCCTTTAAGGCTTAAGAGATGGTGACGTAGGTTCCTCAGTGTTGGCTATAGCACTTGTGTAGCACTTGTAAAAGTTAGCACAGCATTTTGTGATGCGATACCAGATAAATATTTTCTCTGAGAAACTCTTTACTTCATAATGAGGATCAAATCTGACAGCAGCTTAGCTTGGCTGCTTTCCTCACCCTGATCATTCCCCCCCCCCCCCAGTATAGTGGTCCATCCCCTCCAGGTTTTACACCCACGTTTGTATCATTTTCTTTGCTAAAGAATAAAAAAATCAACTTCATATTTACTACAACTTACCCAAGTAAATATTGAGAAAAAACTAAATGCTATTGCTGTTCCTATTTTGCCTCCGCCATGAGGTATCTCGATTGTTGTTTTTTTCCACGATGCTACGTTTATACAAAATGCCAGAAACCAGAAGAACACCCAGGCAGCTGAAAAGAACAAAGTTTGCATAGTAGTTATCATGAGTCGAGGAGACCAGTTAGAGAAAAGGTGATTAATCAAATAACCAACTTAGGGATGTTCTCAGGAGCATGCAAAGTGAAACTTACAGATATTATAAACAAAAGCTATTCCAAGATGCACAGGTAGGTTTTGCACAGGTACTGTAGGTGGTGTACATAAACAAAAGTATTCCACGATCTAAGATACAGTATTGCAGACTCGTTTAGACGTTGATGATCTTAACGATATTCAGTCTTCCTCGTGGAAACCTTGCTCAGATTTCATCCTGGTATCGGTATTTGCTGTAAGACCAAGGAGGAGCTTGACCGGTTGGTTAAAATGCGGTACGCTTGGCTGTTATTGCCACTTTAGGATGAGCCCTTGTACGTCTACGATATGAAGGATGGTTTCGCTAACACCTTGCAAAACGATGTCTAAAATGCAATACTGTCTGGCTACTTAGTTCACGATTCAATGTGACCTGTATCGTAATTAAGTTTGGCTATTTTAAAGTCGTAACGTTTGCTTAAAATAAAATTACACCTTCACCGTTTCTATGAACGTTTAGAGATATCATCATGACGACCCTATAGAGGGGAAGAACTCACCTGAAAATCCCATATCGGCCATGACAGCATACTTTCTATGGTTGACATTGCTCCAGTTATCAAAGACAGCATCGACAGCGAGGAACACCATGGTCTCTAAGAATGCCATGACTCCGATGAAGACCAGGAAACCGCACGGCCCGGTCCCATCTTTTAGGACACACTGGGTTTTGCCATTCAATTTGTAATGAGCTCCAGCTGCTAGGCATGAGAACTGGATCAATGCAAATAACTGAAGATAAAAAAAAAAAAACTTGAGTAATGTTCAGTTTAAAAGTGAAATTGGGGGGAAAGAAACAGAAAGAAAATGAGCAGAAAAATGAAACAGACACTTGGAAGGGTAAAATAACAGACCAGGAATGATGTGGAGGCTCCTACAGTACTGTATATTGCATAAGATATTAGAACTGTCATGTTAGACATTTAAAGGTTGAATAACCATTTCATAATTTTGACCTCCATATCTCGTAACTACTCATTCTTGTTACTGGAAGCAATACGTGATAGGTATTACTATCGATGTACGAGATATAGTACTGTACATATATAAATATATATGTGGCATTTCACCCCTCCCTCTCCCCCCACCCCCCCCAACCATTAAAACCTTTAAAAAATTAGCTTTCGTACTCCACAGAAGCACACTGAGTACTAACAAATATTTTAAGTCACACTACGTGCTCACAACCTACAATAAGATTACGATGCGCAACACTGCCCAACACAAAATGAAGTTTATTTTTTTGGAAGCCAAACTTTGGAGCATTAAGTAAAATGCCCCCCATTTTGACCTTTGAGCTTTAATTTGTCAACATCCTACAAGACAAATAATAATATAATGATAAAAATGTAATTGAAATAATTTTGTTTACGGCTGCAAAAAGAACCATACAGTAACTTCTGCCTACAAACAAACTGTTCGAAAGATCTCAAGATAAATGTACAGTACAAAATGGAGAAAAATGAGCCGCTGTGGTGAACATGCACTCATACTCCTGGCAAGAGAATCGGATTAAGTCAACATTCACACTATTAAATTTAACCATGGGTACTGTGTTGAAAACACCCCCGCCCCCCCCCCCCCCCCGGGCCACCCAGCCCCTTACCACCAAAAAATGTTAACCAAAATGTTATTCTAGATATATAGGAAAATACAGGTGTACTGTGAAGATACTAGGTACTATATACTGTCCACTGAAAGGAAGGATAATGCAAATACATGGAATATAACTTCTCTGATATTTTACATTTGAATGTACGTAGTTGCAGGCACTCTGCCCAATTTTTTCGTGACCTGTGAGAGAATTTTCAAAACCTGATTATTGATTGGGTTCGCAGAACTTTATGACCATCTTAAACATGAAATTTATCCACACTGTAGGAAGTTTGTATAGTGGCCTATCCACCTACAAATAGCATGGAAAATGTAGGCACTGCAGGCAAAACAAATGACCCCTGACTGGTTTGGAACTTTGGTTGCCCATGAAGAATGATACTGCACTGTACTTGAACTTTACTTTACTATACTGTAATGTACCATGTACAATGACACTGTAAGGCTTAAAGGGTGTTAAGACTTGCGCACAAAGAAACGTCTCATGCCGGTAATCTGACCTAGTTTCGAATGAGGTGTAATAGAAGTGTTAGACACCACCATCGATCCCAGAAAATACACACACAGCTTGCTACCGTCGGTAATTTGATACTAGTGTACAGTCAATACATAAAGCTACGGTCAATACCCACAACACAGTGTACAAAGCAGCGATGGACATATCAGGTCCAGCTAATGATAACAAGGTATCACGTTTCATTACTGTCTGCATTTTGTAGCGACAAGAAGAAAACGTGATTTGCAAGTAACGGAAAGTTAACTTTTTCAGAGCGCGGCACGCGGTTTTTGGCGAGTCTTCAATGCCTTTAAGTTTCCACAAACACATTTCTCTCTCTCCAACCTATACCTAGTCCAACTTGGTACATTTGTTCCAGCACTGCACTCCATTGACCCCTTAATTCACCATGTTTACACAAGCTGTGTACATTCCAAAGGTTTTTTTTGTTACGCACTGCATGTATTATACCGTACAATACATTTTACATACATACTTTTACCCTGTGCAAAATGTACTGTAAAGCACTTGATAATGTACAGTAAAGTGGGTAATTTTGAGCTGATTTTGTTAAATGTGCATTATTCCGACCAAGTCATTTAATGGTAACACATGATTAAATATTTGATACAAGAAAGTTTGCATAAGACTTTTACTGAGCTTTTAAAAGTAATCAAACAACTCTGTTGGAACAGGGAGTTGTTATGGAACAACTCCCTGGTTGAAACAGCATAATATTTAGTTTTAATAATTACCAAGTGCAATGAAGCCAACAGAAGCCCATTTGAACCCCTTTCCATGTGATGATCATGTCATGAAGGACCACCGGCTTTATAAACCAAGCCTTCTCTTTTCAATGAGATATTCTGATTGTACTGCAGGGCAAGTTTACTTTTTGTACATATTGGGCTGTCCGTTGTTATTTGGCTACATTTTTCCGGACAACAAGATTTGCTGTTCGGACAACTGAAAAGGCAGACCAAAAGACTCTATACAGTTACACTGCACATTATATATTCAAACTAAAACTAAAAATGAAGGACCTCGTTTAAAACAGAAGTTCGCACTAACTGAAAGCGTCGCATGATGCAAAGCCCATTTTACAGAGACTAGAGAGCCAGCCCGCTGCACTTTAAGAAATTGATCATAAAATCAATATAAACGATGTGTCGTGTTCGCAATGATAGCTGGGTGTGGGCATACAGTAAATCAATGAAGCTGCCTCCTATCACCTAACCTGCCGCCCGGCAGTCAGCATAGCGGTGCATTAACCAAACTGAATGTATCCAGGCTAAAATTGCAATTTATAAACTGGAAACTTAATTTAAAAGATTGCAAAGAAATTCTGCACAGAGAGAGAGAGTAAAGTGAAAAGGGAAATAAATGTAGAAAAAGCGACAACAAATCTCAATGCCGCCCCCCCCTCCCCCAAAAAAAGGGAATTATTATATTTTGCTTGTGATAATGTATTGCATCTTGAAATACAGTCATTAAAACGTTGATATATATCTTAAGGCAAAAAATACAGTACACGTACAGTAGTACAGTAAATGTGTTTTGTAATTTCAGTTTCATAACTTATAGTAGGCACAGCTGCAATAACGATTTTCGGTTGCAAAGTTGCAAGACTTACAAAAATATAAATTGGAGAGATACGAATGACCAATTGCAAGATGCCTTTCAAATTTGAATGCATATACACATATACAATAACCAAAAAATAAAACTGTCACAATTTATAATTGTTATAAATGCTATCAACAATCAAATCTCATTAACAGGTATATCCCTGGTGACAGGATGTTTTAGAACCTTGTTTTTAATGCACAATTTTGCCACACCCTCTTCGAGTTACATTGTGTGGCCTTCGGCATTGCAACCAACATGAATTCATACGATACAAAACAAAAGAAAACATGACAGAAGCTACGCAACCCATCCATCACTATTGATTAGTGTGATATAGCCTCTAGATGAGTTATGATGAATAACTTCCACCAAACAACCGAGAAACATTCTATTCCATTTGGGAGATTCAAAGATTTCATTCCCCTTTTCCCCTATAAACAACAGTATTTTAATTTAACATCATTGAGCAAAAAGTTTGTGCTTCAAGCAATTTTTGAGGGGGAGGGGGTCTTCATTTATTACAATGTTTATTTTATGGAGATGAGATTGCAGATGCTGAGTCTAAAATATTGAATCTCTTAGCATGACTCCCAATGATGACATTTGTTTCAGCATCGACACTGTTTTTAAAACATTCTACATCAAAAATATGAAAAGGAAAACGAGGAGAAAGTAAATACAGTAGTTTCCAGATCCAAGTGGCAGAATGACATCAAAAATTAACAAAACGACAGCTCTCCAGACATGATTTGAAGCCAGAATATCTACCAAATAGAACAAGAATTTTCCTTGCTGTTTGTTGGGGATGGAAGTTGTACCTCACAATGATATCAATCATATACACCCAAGATGATGGATAGGTTGTGTCTCCTTTAATATCCTTCTTCTAGAACAAATTAAATGCTGTGGTTAACACAGGATTAGATTAGAATAAAATTTTGATACGAAATCTTATAAATCTCAAAAACTGTTGTCTGTTTGTGAGCAGAGCTCTGAAAGAAAGCTGAGAGTCACAAGATGTCAATGATGCACACTGCAACTGGATGCTTTTTTTTTTTTTTTTTTGGAGCTAAAACTAAATCTTGAGTTTCACAATGCCACCAAAATGACTGCAAGCTCTCTACAGTATTGTACTAACACTGTAGAGAACATTAATTCAGTTCCATGCTATTACAGCTTTTCACACTGGGTGACATCACATGAAGCATTACATATTTTTTACCTTTACTCAGTTTACTGTGTAATTTAGCTTAATAACTTCAAATGTGTTTGTTTTAGTCAGACTTTGCAATCTGGACTTGCAATTGATCATGCATCACACTTAAGTGCTACAGTATGTGTGCCACAGTATGTACAGATGTGCCACAGTATGTACAGATGTGCCACAGTATGTACAGATGTGCCACAGTATGTACAGATGTGCCACAGTATGTACAGATGTGCCACAGTATGTACAGATGTGCCACAGTATGTACAGATGTGCCACAGTATGTACAGATGGGAAAAAAAAGACCCTTACAATTTAGTTAAAGGAATTGTCTGGTGAAAGATTTTGATAAACTGTCCTCATAGTTCTTACTTTTCTCTTTCTAACCATTCGATGATTTCTTCAGATTATAGAAATCTGGTTTTCAAATTTACCACCTTTCTCACCAAAGGCACCGTTTATTCGAACGCATCAATCTGGTGAATGACGTAATGCAGGCAAGTAGGCAAAAAGAGCGACTTGAATTTAGCACTCCCATTTCCACAACAAATACACTTTCACATGTACACGCACTGGTGATTGCCTATTATTGTCTCAAGTTTTAAATCGCCTGATCTCTGCCAATACCGCAGGCCAAAATTTTGGCAAGAAGAAATACGATCTCCACGATTGCGTGATCTGATTATTTACAACACGATAGAACTTTACGTAAAAGATTTTGTTTAGGACAGTGGAGATTGCAAAAATGAGGCTTTAACTGTACAGTGTCAGTCAACACAGAAAGAAACGCCTCTGTATTCCTCTGCAATTGCATGGTCTACATATACAGTATATGGGCCAAAGCCAAAATTGGTCATCCTCAAATCCCAAAAGTAAAGTTATTTCTGTGGGAGAAATTTATTTTGGGCTCATGGCAGTACTAATTTTCACTTCAGAATAAAAAGAAAAAAACCTGAAAAATTTCGTTATCAGTGACATAGAGGTCGTTGAAATCTAATAAGATGCGCACTAGGTGCGAGGGACGGAATTTAGTCTTATTGACCTAGCTGAAAATAAGGATGGGTGAGGTAAATTTGGTTTCTGTAATTTGATGTTCATCTCTAGTGCAAATTATTCATTGGAAAAGTTTTGAATTTTTTTTCAATAAAAATGAAGAAAAATAGGAAAAAACGGTTCAAAATTCCGTCCCTCGCATTTTTTGACACAATTTTTTTTTTTTGAGAGAGAGGAAATAGTACAGTATGCATAAAAATCTGCAAATTATCAACTATCAGTGACTTAAACATCTGTAGTGATGAAAGAAACTGAACAAAAATATGAATGGTGCATTATGGGTAATCAACATTTTCGCGAGGGACGGAATTCAGTGCGAGGGACGGAATTCTGTTACAGTTTGGTGCTACACGTCTGTAGTCCTAATCTGTTGCTAATAGAAATAGTTGGCAGAACACATTGTACACTGTTTGTGCATGGTACGCTGAAGGTGAGGAAGGTGAAGTGCAAAACCTTCTGTGTCATCAGTGATTACATGTCACATGACAAGTTCTAAGCTTTGCACTTCAATAAAGCTATCATTGAAAAGGTCCAACAATTTGTCCAAATCTGGATTAGAGGTTCAATTTTGGTCCGATGGCTGTGCTAGTTTAAATCAAAATATTGCTTTTACTTCCTTGCCACCCAGTACCCATGTGACATTCCAATAACATGGAGTTATTTTGAATCTCACCATGGGAAGGGCCCAGTAGATGGGGGTGGGGGGAAAGATAAAATCAAGTGTGTACTGTGATGTCAAAGCAGGTAAAACTTCTCATCACTAGTGCCAAGCAGTTTGCAGAATATGCCAACATAGAGTGAATGCAACAGATACATTCTATGTAGCTGCATATGGCATAACCGTGCCTAGGCTTCTATGCCAGACAAGGTACCTGAAGTACCAGGTACACACAAGGTCCATTTTATTGACCGTACATGCAGTAATGGTAAGAGCAAACTGACTTTCTTCCTACAGAGTCAGTTTTGTGAACCAGTTGAAGAGATGCTCAGGGAGCAGTTGTATGACTTAAATGATGGAGTTGAAAGTCAGGTAGTCGTGAGCTATGATCAGGAACCAGATCCTAATCTGAATAAAGTGGAAAACAGTGGTCAGGTTGAGTAGAATGGGGATCAAGATCAAATTGGTAGTCAGCTGGTTAACAATGATCAGTTACCATGGAAAGTGGTGGGTGGGTGATAGTTGAGTATAATGGTCAGTTGTATCCAGGAGAGGTGGACAACATAATTGTCAGTAATTCACAGGTTAATGCCATGGCAAAAACAGGGAAGTATTGGAAGTGGCCAGAGGCAAAAGACCTACTGTGGTATTCAAGGGATATGGTGAAAGGAAATATAGCCCCTGTTCTCCCTGTATGCTGAACCAGAGACCATTATTTGTGTAATGAATTGTAAGCATTCATATCAATTCGTTGCACTATGGTGAGCTGTTTGTTGATTTCCAAATCTACATCATATCCAAGAGTTTGACATGTTAATGTTCCAATTTATATTGAATTGCATTGAACCATTGATGTATGTTGTGTACAATAGTTCATTTTTCTTGTTAATGACAACTTAATGAGTTAACGTCATGATGGGGGAAGAAGTTTTTAACTCTTTCATATGCTGTTTGGATCCGAATCTAAGCAGAGTTTTGTTAATGAATATGTGAATTGTCAATTTGAATTACAATGGTGACTTTGTTTCCTTGTATAAAGTATAAATGTTGAATTTGTACAGTAAATTAGTTTCAGTTTCCAAATTTAAAAATTATATATTGTCCCACACTGTTGTATACACCTACAATATAAAGGTGGAAAATAGATTTAGTATTTGTGTTTGGTTTAAGATTCCTCATTTCGGGGAAGTGGTGGATGGAGGTGACTTAATTATTATTCACCAAGGCATTTGAGTGGTGAGTGATGGAATGAATTTCAATTTTGATTCCAATTTACCTACATTTCACCAATCATCCCATCACCACCCCTTCACCCCCATCTGTTCCTTGAATGTGTGTTCATTAATTGGATTGTGTAATTTGTGATAATATTCCCACTGCTTGTGGGAGCTTGGCAATGACAAACAGAATTTACAACAGCTTTTTCTCTAATTAATCAACATAAACAGCAATTCCGTCCCTCGCATTCCGTCCCTCGCGCTGACTTTTTTTGTGAAATTAAAGCGTAACCTAATTTAGCTATGAGATTTTTAAAACACATTTCAGTTAATATCAGAAGAGTAATTGATCTTGTTATAAATGGTATGATTGGATATAGATTCCTCCTAAATTTGATAATAATACGTCAAATGTTTGGAGTGCATGCACACCCAGTTTTTATCATTCCGTCCCTCGCGCCAATTAATGTTCGTTGCTATGGCAACATGTTAAATTTTGAAAATGTTTCAATTGTTTTATTATGTTGTATGTTACTCTCTTTATTTAACCTACTACTAGATTTTTCATATTTCACTACTGTTGAGCTGGAATATATGGAAACGTTTATCAAATTCCGTCCCTCGCACTTACGGAGGTTTTGGCTTTGGCCCATATAGGAAATTAGGAACATGACATACTTTACAGTACTGTACTGTACCATACATGTAATCCCAGTAAGAGTTACTGCACAGTACTACAGGTTTAAGTTCAGATAACATTAGGAAAATGCAACAACACAAATTATGCAAGGTTTAAAGAGTGTTCAAGAAATGTTGGTAAGTCTAACAATCAATATGGGACATTAGAATTTCTTCCAACACTACTAGAAATCTGTGGAAAAGATCACGCCTTGGAATATTTATCAAGACACTGAATGGGTTAGTCATTACAGAGAGCTGAAACAGATACTATATATACAGTAGATTGCAATCCAATGGAATGTGGCTATGCTGGGATCCAAAAGATTATTCAAGAGGCTTAAACTCCAGAAATTGTTTTTTATGCTGGCAGGCTATTGACTGTTACAATATTTACTATATTGCACAAAGATGCATTCTGTGGACACATTGAGGGGGGGGGGGGGGCAGAAATTTTATTAACTAGTGAGAATGTTCAACATTCTTGAGTTGTGTTGACTAGGATACTACAGTACAGATTGTATGATTTCAGTCATGAAATATATACACTACGTGTACTAGAGTTAAATGGTTAATTTGGTAAAAACAACACTATTTTACTATCCTACATACAGTAATATACTGTACTGTATGTACCCAGAATCGCATGAGGTGTTCAAAGTGGTTGCAGTGCAAGGGTATGCATAGAAATGGTTGAAGACAAAAAAATATCATCAGGTTAGGGATTTATCAATTTTACATATTTAGTACACAGAAAATGCTTAATGCTTGAGGCAGTCAAAATTGCTTTCCATTCCCATATACTTTGGTGGTATGAGGAGATACTGTACTGTACAATAGACTGACTGAAGGTGTCAAAAGGTTACCAGGTCACTCTAGACATGGTAGAGCCAGAGTACAGATGCTACGAGGAGACAAGTAAGCCATGAAGTCCCAATGCAGAGCATACTGTAGTTACCAGCCATTACTGTATGCAGAGCTCAACTTCTTGGTTTCCAGTGTGGATGCTATTCTCAGTTGGCCTATTATTGCTCAAATTATTGTGATATTAGTTGGCATTAGAACAAGAAAATACATACATGTTAGCTGGGACTTTATCTACTACAGGTTTCTCCGTAACTCTTAAAATTTAAGGGCGAAGAACTAAGCTACAAAATGACAAACTTTTTTCTTTTTTTTTCAACTTGGTACAGTCTTAGAATTCTTGAAGATTGTATTCCCAAACAGTCCACATGTCAAGTAACTAAACTCAATGAATTGATTACCACAGTTTTTCTGAAATATTTTGTCCTATGTATGACAATAAGTTAACCTCTCATTCATTATCTTTGTAGTCATACTATATGTTAAATATATTTTAGAGGAAGTTGCAAATAAATACTGAAAACGTTTGTTTTTTAAAGAAATTTACACTGAACTTGGCGATCGGGTTATCGTACCCCGGTTGATAGACTACATACCCCACAAACCAGCATACTCTATGTAGTAATACAGTATGCCTAATGATAGAAACAGGTACTATACTGCAGTAGAACTTACACAAGTTCAAATCGTAACGCAGTATTTCTTTAACGAACAATCTCAATGGGTGTTCATTGTGTAGAAACAGTTCCCTACTGTAGATGCACTTGCAATATATACAAGGTTTTAATGTACACATGCAGCATGCAACTCATAGAGATTATAGACTACACAAAGAAAACTTATCCTTTCTGTAACAGAATTGTTTCCTTTTGTTTCTAAAAAATTGATGGGATACTTATATCTACATCGTATGTCTACAAATATTGTTCATTCCATTTCCTGCCAACCATCCCCAAAATGCTGACATTATTGTGCTAGATTCCTTCTCAACTCAACTTAAACCATGACAATTGTTTCGCACACACTAAAGTATGCATGGAAACTCCCCCAAACTAAAGCACATGGATAAAACAACTGCTAACTGAACAACAAATTGCAAATTGAGCAAGAACATTGACAAAGGCAAAAAAAGTTGAAAAGCAGACCAGATTTATCATAAGTTTTTTAATGATGCAAGTAATAGAAACACTGTGAATTTAGAGATGTATTTAGCCATGTGCAACTTAAATGAGTGACAATGCATTATTACCACTCAACTTACTGTAGCACCTTTTCTGAAACACATTAGTAAATATTCTACGATCCCGATTACTTTGTTAGGAATCATGCATGTAGGCCTAGAGATGATACATTTTGGCATTATTTGTTTCATTTGTGTGAATCTTATGGAATGCACTTGTCCGTCCAACCTCAAAGGGAAATTTGACCGTCTAAAAGAAGACCAGACGAACGTTAAAAGTACCTACGTGGATCAACACATACTGCTAGTGTTAGCCTTATTTTATGGCCTTTGCATAAATAAGCATGTCATCAATTCATGCCTATTAATTAAATACTTCGTTTTCTATGAACATATTTGAACACATCTTGCTGTGATAACACTGCTGTAATATAGTAATTAACCATTTTTTCAGCCATTCGTATGCATTTTTACATGCAGTGTGATATGATGAGCTTTCTCACATTTTTTGTATTTTCCATTTTCTTAGCAATGTACGGAACTGGTTTAGTTTCAAAACCTGGTGTTAGTTACAAATACAAGGCTATTATTTAGGCCCCTACTTTAGTTACACAACTAGGCCTAGTTACAGTTCAGTACTAGGCCTATCACCATGCCGGCTATAGCCATTAGGTCTAAAAAGCAAAATCAAACCAACCTAACAAACATAGGATATGGGGATATGCAAAGCTCAATGTATACAATTGTCTCTGAGTCGCTGAGATTTGATCAAGGAGGCGATCGAAATTCAGCATCAGCTTAAGTTAGAGAGTGTACTGTAACTGTAAGTAAGCCTAACTTTGTAACTGTGCCGCCTAACTTAGGCTAACTGTAACAACGTTCGACATTATGCTACAGCCTAACGTTACGCCGGAATAACCTTGTTATGCATCCTACTTAAAAATGTTAGGATACTTACCCAACAGACCATTCGCAAAATTACTTGAGGTTTCTGCACATAAACAATGGGATCAAAACGCTTCCCAGAAGCCTTCCCCGCACCGTAAGCACCACCTGTGCCGACTCTAGCATCCATGTTAAATTAAACGTGTGTTTCACAAAGAAACGGTTTATTTCAGCGATAATGTGTGAAGTAGCCTAGTTCCTTGCCGATACTCGTATGGCCTACGTTACAAACAGACAAGTTTGATGAGGCGATGTTTTCTGTATGATCTCACTGTGTACGGCACTACACCTTAGAAGAAGTTCGAGGGAAGTGTGTTGTATATGTTCAGGTCAAGATGGGGTCAACATTATATTAGAGGTCGGTAGATAAACTTCAGGGCATAGAATGGGAAATCCTCAATGTGACAGGGGTTGGGTGGGGGGGGGGGGCTGATCGAGCAGCTCCTGCAAGTTGGCAAAAACTGAAATAAAGCACATTAGTAAATGGTTGAGGATAAAGTAGAATTACAGAAGACAAGCAAATAATTATCAGACTGGAAGCGTAAACAAAAGTAAAACTAGTGTAAGACAGAGAAAAAAGGGGAGGGTAGATAATGCCAGGGATGCTGGGTCAATCCTGCATGGCAAGACCACCCTCCCAGGGAAATCCTCTATATGGTGCGATACAATGCAACTTCTCTGTAAGCACTCTTGACAGGATAATTATGATTCCTGAGTCAATAATATTAGGTTATTCATATTTCTAATTTTAGGCTTACGTACATAATTATTACAAGATTTGTTGAAATACGAATAAGAATTCTACTTACGTGTATGGCAAGCCATGTGGGACAAACACCGCATAATATATCCGCGTATTAATTCGAAGATATACGCGTGTTAATTGTACATGTGTAAAGTTTCGCTTTTTAAAGCGATCTCGCGAACCCACCAAAACAATTATCGTTGGTATATGTACACAGCAAGAGCGGAATTATTTTTTCGTGTATATTCTAATTAATCCGTGCATATATTGGATTTAATCTCCATATGTATTTTATTTAATACGTGTATATTTTCGAATTAATACGTGTATATATTCGAATTAATACGTGTATATACTCGAATTAATACGTGTATATATTCGAATTAATACGCGGATATATTTAATCCATATGATTGGCTCATAATATATACGCGTATATATTCCAATTAATACGCGTATAAATTCCAATTAATACGCGGATATATTATGCAGTGTTTGTCCCACGTGGCTTGCCATATACGTGCGGCACGGCACCCCTACCATAGGCGTAGGAGGCGGGGGCTGGGGGCTGCAGCCCGCCCCCAAGCAAATATTTTTGTGAAAATTCGGGCAATATGAGGAGAATTTTTCGGGCACCTACTGAAAGAAAAATAAATTGCAATGTGTTTTTCATTGGTTAAACTTATGTTATTATTATTATCATTATTATTGTAACGAATTCCCGAAAATTTCTAACCGATATGGAACGGTAATAACACGGCATTATGATTGTATGTAATTGGCATGCGATGCAATAACCGATGCATGCCTATATGATATGTAGATTTAAGATGTTGAACGCGCGCAAATGTTGAACTTTGCGCGCGAAAAATTTTGGTTATATTTTTCGGGTAAGTCGTTACAACCCCCCCCCCCAAATCAATCTGGGCTCCTACGCTTATGACCCCTACCTTACGAATCCACCCAGAATGTGGAAAATTATTACTCTAGTTGGAATAGTATGATTATATACCCCTCCCCCAATCACAAGACCCTATAGTAATTAACGTCCCTGAGTAGACCCGCTATATTTTTGTTTATCAAGAATCAAGTCAGCTTGCATTATAAGGCCTTCAAGCGGTAAGATAAGATCCGTATACGAGGGCCAATTATTCGAGATATGCAATTAATTCATTATTTTTTATTTTAAATTGTAACTCATACTATATAAGAGTTTGTTACTATGAATTTCGACGAACAAACAACCCGGTTTGCCGTAATGAGCCTACCGTAACTTATGAATTCCGTTCTCTAAATACAGTCTGTCGTGACGAGAAGTAGGCCCAGGGCCTGAATGGTTTATACACCAAACCTGAACGACCTGAGGGTCACAAGGCCCATACTTTTGAAAGTCCTGGATCTGCCACTGGCTATTTTGATGCGTCTATAGATTTACAGCTAGTACAGCGAAATTTGAAATGGGGAATTACTGCAAATGAATACCCACATCTTGAAAATGACATTCATAGACTCCCGAAGAGCGGTGTGACAACTTTACATCATTTCTTAGTTGATTAGAAGTGGAAACCGCTGTATAATCACCTCAGACCTTTCAGACAGTCTGTGCATACATTCCAAATTTTGTTCCAGTAAGCTATATTTAGTGGTTACAAAGAGGTTTTTTTTTTTCCATAGGCCTACATTTTTTCTTACTTTTGCAACGATTGTTGACTTTTTAATTACAATTTTATTTATTTTTATGTCATGAATACCAAACAGAGACCGTTACAAACAAGAAACTTTTATAAACTGGGTGGGCGGCCGAGGGCACATGTGGGCCACCATCATAGGCTCCGTCGCCTCTGCGTTTTGGTCACCAGTCTTGGTGGGAGATAACCTTATAAAAGAAATTGATGAGGCCCATGACGTATTGCGTGACCGTCATTGCAGACAATGGAAACATAGATGATTTTAATTCGATTATTTCCTTCCATTAATATATACATATTTTCATTGCTGTTTCTGAAATCATGTATATGTCAATTATTGCTAATGTGACGATGACTGAAAAGGAAATGATAAGAAATTGTTGATGCTAGGGCGCTAATTTCCTCCCATCATTGGCTAATAATCCGTTGGGGTTCAAGTTTGCCTTTTGTACAAGACGAATACTTTAGACAGTTATATCTTACAGAATGAAACATCATTTGAGGTTTCTTAGTTAAAGAAGATTTTGTGTGTATGTCTCCTGATGGTACGTGGTCCATTTCTGTTCTTTTTTTAAAACTTAATGTAGACGGTTATAAATATATACTGTTGCCCCTGACAGATGTTACAGCTACTAATCGTGACTGTCCATAATGTGAAAGCAGGGAGTTGTTATGGAACAACTTCCTGATGAAACTAAAGGAGGGTGGAGAACACGTACGGTGGTGGAGAAGAGCTACATAGGGGAGCGACAGGGGAAGGATAGTTGGGCCACGGCTGATCGAAACATACTTCAGTCACCGCGATGCTCAGTGAACAAAAACAAAGGGGATTGGGGTTGTAAATTTAAAGGTATGCGTGTATTAATTGGCCCCAAATATGCTAGATATTCAAATATGCTCACCTTTGGTCAAAATTCTTAAACTTTTTTATTACAACCTTCGAGGAAAATTTCCTCACTGGGACATTCAGTCATCCTTTCGTGTTCCTTAAAAATATCTGAGAACAATTTGAAGAGTAAAGACCTCCAGGAAAGTACTGTTTGAAAACTTCTAGCAATTATAGCGTGGTATAATTTTGGGCCTATACAGACTACGTTTAACTCTGTCGCATGGTAGACAGAAAAGGTATGCTGTGATTACCGTACATTACGCAATCCTGAAACCATAGATATTACATTATTAGAATATTGTCAACACAAGTTGTAAAGATCCATGACATAAACTTAGGTGGGCATGATTTATAACTAGGCTAGTCGTAACAGTTTTTTTCTTTACGACATTGCTCCCCTCCCGCTGTTATCTTTTCCTTTTTTTCCCGTTCCAAGCTTGTAAATGTTGACTCATTTTGCAAGGGGTGAGCCGCTTCTCAGGTTTGGCTGCAATGAACACTAACGAAATCTATCAAGCTCAGTTTGCAGAGGATATCTAGTGACATGACAATATGATATATCTGTGGTCGATCCCCTTTCATCTCATTTGTTAGCACACGTTGTATGCTAACATCAACTTTTAGTGTAATATCAATCACACTGATCTCTGTCCTATTTACCGTCACGTTGGATAGGCGGTAATAGAATTTAACTTTCAGTGCCGTAGAATTACTTCAAGATGTCGAAGTCTACGGATGATCTGTCGTCAACATGTCCTCTGTGTTACCAGGATGTTAAAATTTACGCAATTGGGTCTTGTGATCACACAATTTGTCACGTTTGTTCAACAAGAATGCGAGCGCTTTGCAAGCAGATGTATTGCCCAGTGTGTCGTGCAGATCTTAACCAGGTAGCCTAACCTACGGCGTAGACCTAGACTAAGTTAGTAACGGCTACAGTAGTTAGGCCTAGCCTGCATAGTAGAACTAGTAGTAGTAGATTATATGTAATTTTTACGCTATATTCCCTACGTTTGTGTACTCACACACATAGACAATGTAGTTGCTGTTTGAATATCGTTCTGATGTATTTCACCCGGGTTAGGCCTAAGCCTACTTCGCCTGATCAAAACGGGTCAACTCAAACTGCCCCAACCTAACCAGTCAGGAACAACTGTTAGAGAACAAGAAAACACCAGCTTCATATTTATTTTTGCATCATTTTCATATTTTTCTATTAGTATTATGGCAATTATGGATAGATTCAGTACAGATAGTTTCAGGTTAATTGTCCATATAATGAATTAAATTTTCTATAATAATCTCCAAAGAATTGGTTTCAGGAATGGGTGGCACTCAGAAATTTTTTCCAATCCTTGTACTTGACCGATTCCCTCAATCAGACTGGTTCAGATTCTTTAACCGATTATCTTTAAGCATTTCACTAGTCTAGAATGTTGGAGAAGGAATTCAAATCCTACATATCTTGATTATAGTTGTCCAACCCAATCCCTTAGAGCACATGTTGAAGTAGTACTCCAAACTTTCTGAATGTTAATCTCAAAAGCTCAAAATAATAAGTGAGTATGGCATGATGACAACATTGTCAATTGTTCTTATTTCTTAATACTGGAAAATGGCAAGATTTGGTATGTACATTATTTTGTCAGAATTGCACGTTATTGAATGTTCATAATCACCTAAACTAAAAATAGGATACAACAGTTTTTGCGATTATATTCCATCTCACATAATAATAATAATAATAATAATAATAATCAGCAGTTATTTTACAACGCTTAAGCGACCAAAAATGTGGGAGAAACCCGCAATGGTTTATGGATTACAACTTAAAAGTTGGGTGGCTTCGAATTCAACATTTTAAACTCGAATTTGGAATCTTTTCAATTTAAAGAGGAAATTTAAGATGGGAAAACCGTAGATTGCTCTTGGAATGAAAAACCCACCTTACTATGACCCAGCCGGGCATCGAACCCGGAACATCCCGATTGCTAAGCCTCAGTGCTCCAAATGCCACTGCTTTTATCCACACCGCCACAGCACCGGTATTACATAACCTCATAACCTGACTAGAGGATATTTGAATCTACTATGCTCATTGCAAAGCCTGTAGGTTACATATTTGGAAAGCCCTATTTGAATGATGGATTTGAAAGTTTATGCACTATTTCTTTGTCTTTTCATATTGATTCTTCTATCCTTTCAGGTGGTATTCATGAACAAGCATCATTTGTTCAAGGGCATCATCACTCACCGCTTCCCCCGTGATCGAGACACAAAGATTTTCTTCCAGAATAACAGAGTCAGATTGGAGTTCAATAAATTACTACAGCATCAGTGCGCACTCTGTCTAACCAGAAATTCGGAGGGAACTTTCAAAATGCTGCAAGATCACATGAGGAAAGATCATGAGCTTTTCTACTGTGAACTTTGCCTGGAACATCTGAAGGTAACAATTTGCTTTTATAAAAATGATCAAGTCACAACTGGAGCAACTTGAGTATATCGTGCCCTGGATTCCTTTTTGAACTTTCCATTCCCCAACTCCAGTCCCTCCTGGACTTGATCAAGCATCTCTTATCTTTGATTGCTGTACACCTCTTCATTGTGGACAGTTGATCTTGTTTACTGCCCTCTAACTGGTATTATTATTATTTGAGATGCCACATAGAGTGAAGATTTATTTTGCAGATTTATGTCAACCTTAACTTATGCATACATTAGTATTTCTATTATAAGTATGATAGCTAATATATAACAACAATAAATAAAAATCATAAAGAATTAATGATTTAGATGGAAAGTTGAATTTAGAAGTTTACAAGAAAATGGCAATAAAGGTGAACTTCCTGATCCCTAAAATTTTTTTTCTATTTAACATTGCAGATCTTTACGTCAGAGAGAAAATGTTACCCCCGCAAGGATCTGGCACAACACAGGAGGAAAGGTGATGCAGATGATACATCATACAAAGGCCATCCTCTCTGTGAGTTCTGTGATAAGAGATACTTTGACAATGATGAACTTTTAAAACATCTTAGGAGGGATCACTACTTCTGTCATTTCTGCGAGAGCTCTGGAGTCAGTAACCAATATTACGAGTAAGTTTCAGTACTTAATCTACATAATACTTGGGGTGGGTGAGGGGGAGGGAAGGGTAATGTAGCATTCAAATTTTGTGAAGCACTTTCCTGTGTACAGAAAACTGCTATATATTAAAACTGCACGTGTACAGCAATTTCCCTGTTTTGCAAAAGGCATTTTGCTAGATGCAAAATAAGATAAATTATTCCTTGATCTTGTTATATGTTGCAGCACTTGGTTAAAGCTTTTGGTATCAATAACCAGCATCATTTTAGTTTCAATACTTAATTTGCAGAATACTACTGCAGGGGGAGCACAACAGTTTCTTCCCAATGCAAAAGCAACCAGTTGCAGCCACATGCCATTAACATTCATCCAAAGTCTCTGGAGTAGAGTTGTGGTGAATAGATTCTGCAGTGGAGTGAGCACATGTTGGGACACAAAATGTGATGCTGTCGTCCTTCCATCGCTGCCCTGCAGTGGTCTCTTTCCCCACAAGCTATAATTTTCAAAATTAGTAGAAGGGGGGGGGGTGGGGGAAGAGAGAGAAATAGTATTGGCCTGGCAGGCAATTAATTTAATTTTCACCTCTAAATGAAACTATTTTTCTCACTTCTAATGACCTTCACTTACTTCACTCCTCACTTACCTGTCTCCTCACATGAAAGTCACTTTAGCCCTACCATGTCTAGAGCACCCGGTTACGTTTTAGCACAGTATATTTGCTCGCCGATCATCCCATTCCAGTCTACCGCCCCCTTCCTCATTCTAAATACCCACAGTGTCTGGAGTACTTAATGAGAACTGTAGAAATTAAAAGTTAATGCTGAGCTACCTTTTGTGAAGGATCTACTTTATCTTATTTACCAGAAGCACATCTTCAATCGAGATCGGATGATGAATATCATCTTGTTCCGTCACATTGGAAAGCGGCCCAGCGACTGTTTTAATTTTTATTTGACATTATTTTTTGGTTTGTTTGTTGAATTACTGCAATTTTCAAATTTGCAAACCAATTATTACTCTTCGGTTCAAAACTGACCTTCCTGTAATCTGCCAATTACTGTATTTCAACTCATAAAGCCCATAACTCTCCTCAAAGACATCTTTGTTTTCAAATGCCATCCTTTGTGTTTTGTGTCCAAAGTCTGACATGTGACCCGGTTGAATAATAGCAGGCATTTTCATCAAATTCATTTTTTTTTTCATTTGGACATGAGTATCTCAGTTAATACATGTACTACCGGTAGGCAGAAATTGCTCTCATTAAACTAAGTTCAGTTTGTTTGAGATTGACTTGGTAGGTGGTAGGTAATTAAGGCTTTATTTTGCCAAGTTTTACCATTAGTGATTTGTAATCGTCTTTTGTATTAATTAACGTTATGCTCAGTGCATGAAACTCTCTCTTAACAAACATGCCTCGAATAACTTCCACTGGCCTATTACCTCGTAATACCTGTCTTAACTCATACATGGAGCATCAAAGTACTGTACAGGCAAATCACAAGTATTGAGATTCTGTAACTATGCTGCTCAAGCCCATGGAAGCAGCTTTGCATAAAAAGGCATTTATTAATACTAAATATCATTTTTGGGAGTAATGCTACTGTAATGGAGCTTAAAAATGCAAAGAGCTTCTCATTATAGGGAGATTAATGAGCTACCACTGTGATATATATATATAAATTTATTCACCATCTGCAGGTGCCAAAACTTTAAAATGTGACAAAGGTTAAAAAATTTATAGAAAATATTGCAGTTCCTCTCAGAACTTTACATGGCAACTGATGCTTAGTTTTTGAGAAAAGTACAATAGTACTATGTCGCAAGGAATGATTGATCATGATATTGAAGCCTGCTAATAGTGAATAGTTTGTCTCAGACTGTCAGTAGCAGCTTTCAAACCCAAAGTACAAAACAGTATTGAATTGAATTAAATTTATTGTCCGCAATCCGAAATTTGGCTTACACAGGTTGTAAACGGTGGAAAAAATGCAATATTATAGTATAGGTATCAATATACTGCGATACACATACAGAATACAAACATATATTCAACAAGTCCTATAAATACGAAACTTATCTTCTCACTTGTGAATTGAGTATATGGATAGAATTAGGCACAAATGAGTATCTGTAGCGGGCCCTAAGTGTACGTGGTGGGTATAAACGCAGTCCAGAGCGGTTGTAAATGTAGTGCTCAAACAAGGGGTGTGTTGGGTCTTGCATGATTTGTTTCACTTGAATGCAGACCCTCTCATGATACAAGCACTCTAACAAAGGTAAGTGAACAGCAATTAACCTGCTGAGCAACTTTCCTAGATTGCTCAAGCATCTTCACATCGATTCTTGTAACAATTTATGTTATACATCAGAACACTTTGAATAAGGGATGGATTTATAGAACAAGGTCATGATTGTTTTATCCACTCTGAGGTTGTACAGTTTTCTCAAGAAATACAGCCTCTGATTTATGCGCCTGACATTAAACAATATCTGGCAGAGTGCCAGCAGTTGGTGCACTAGCAATGAATAATTTACAGTGTGTTGGAGTTATCCCCTGAAGGATTGATTTTTTCTAAATATTGACAAATTCTGTGGTTTTGTAAACAAACAAAAATTTGCGATTGCAATTGTGTAGTAATTTTGCCCGCTTGTATAATTTATATATAAATATATAGTTTATGCAACACTGGGTAATATATTCCCTGGACAGGTTAAACAACTTGTTCTCTATACTGGTACTTCTAATGTACCTTACAGTATTAAGTACAAGGACCTTGTTTCCAGTTTACATTAGAACTATAAATGTTTTTCATGTGAAAATTGGCAAGGAAGCACTAAGCCAGTCAGCAATATAAATATTGTGCTATATATGCAAAACCATAAAAAATATCTCTGGACCAATAACAACCAGTGCTACTGTATGGCTGACTGTATAAAGGCGATGGTGGTATTAGGAGCAAATGAAACGTAGCATCTGGGAGGTTTGTGGGTTCAGACACCCCTGGCCACCCAAAGCAAGTTGGGGTTTTCACCAGGAGATATCCAAGGTTTCACCATCTGACATGGTCTTACAAATCGGGTAACCACCCGACATCAACTGTAAGTTGCCAGCCATTTGTCGTAGAGCACCTCAATCCTGTCAAGAAGCTGGTTAAATTGAAGCTGGTTATTTGTCTTTATCATTTCAGTGACTATGGCAACCTGAAAGACCATTTCCAGGACAGCCATTACCTCTGTGAGGAAGCAGATTGCCAATTCGAACAGTTCAGTCATGCGTTTGCAAGTGACATCGACTTAAAGGCACATCGAGCAGCCGTCCACAGTAAGACTTTCTCCAAGTTTCAGGCCAGACAGAATCGTCAAATAGATGTCGAAATTAATCTCCCCCCGAGAACGAGAGACAGGCGTGGAGGTGAGTTACTTCGTTGTGCGTAATCAAATGTCTTTAGGTAGACAGACATTGTAGATATTGGTTTACAGCAGCTGTTTGAGTTTGGTCGACAATTTTCACAAACCTGCAGAGTAGTACTCTTAATAAGATTGCAATTGATCAAACTGAGACACTGTGCTAGAGTTTGAAGGTTCAAGGAATCAAATGAAGGTTCAAGAGTAGGTAATTACTGAACTTGATTCAATCCTGAACATTTTGAACATACTTAGCATTAAGCACAGATTTTCAGACAACATGGAAAGTGTGAGATGTTGAATGTTTACTTTAGTTTTTGAAAATGAAACTTGGCTTGCAAGCTAATGAACTCTAGCTATTTTAATGCAATTCCATTGATATAAGATTTTACTATAAAACAGGACCCTCCCCCCACCCCCACCCCCACCCCCCCAAAAGAAAAAAATGTATCAAAATTAAACTCAAAAAGCTGCTTTAATTATACAGTGGAAAAGATGAGTTGCCTTGTTGTAGATTTATGTAATTCGTATACCTTGTCATAAATATTTTTTGGTGCAGTAGCTACGTATGAATATGAGACATCTTGTACCAATTACATGTTTAGGTATATACATACAAAATTGGAAATTTCAGTAGAAAACTGGAGCAGGATGATTGGATTACAAAGTATTTAACATTTCTTTTGCAGTAAAGGTTTGAATGTTTATTCAGAGCACATTTGCATTTGGTAAATTTACATATCGGAGGAAATCTGGATATCTTTACTCCTCTCTCTCGGTCAGTCTACTGTGAAATTCATGGATTCATTTTGACTTAAGGACCCATAGTTGACCATAACTCCCAATCCTTGTCATTTTGGTATTCTGTTCTCCATTGTCAGTGTTACTTTATACTAATTCATTGTTCACCCTTCTTTTACCTGCAGGAGGTCCAACTGTTGGACGAGGTAGAGCGCACCTCTTAAGGTAAGGCCTCCCAGAAATTACTTCTTCCCTTTCCTTAAAAGAACTTGTCCATAAATTTATATAAGTACTTTTTTTTTTTTTTTGAGGACTGTTTCTTTTTGCAAGAACCAGGCTACAAAAGCATATACCCCCAAAATTACAGTATCAAACAATACTATATACTCACTGACCAAAAACTTAAGAGTAATTGGGAAAATGATAGAAAGTTGCTGTTAACTTTTGTTCTGTAACCAACACCTCAAAGAGTGACTTTATTCCTCACAAAACGACACCTCGGATATTTTTACTGTTGGCGTTTTCTTTAACATTATACCTAACTGATAGTGCAGCAATGCTGCCACTACATGGGAAATTAGACAGCCAACTTTGATTCATGCTTGTAACAGAGCTGAACTAAACTGTTCATGGCCAAACTCTGGGTCGTAAGTCATTTTAAAAATTGTTCGGTCACCCTCTGCAACTCTCTTGACCATCTCATTTCAGAGATGACGATGATGAGGAGGACACTCTGAGGGCGATGCAGGCATCCCTGCAAACATCCAGAGCAGAAGAGGAAAGCAAAAGGAGACAGAAGGAGGAGAAAGTGCGGAAAAAGAATAACAACAGAAAAGCACCGGACGAAGTCTACGAACAACCGTATACGGACGTACGGTTGAGTGATCCAAGTTTTGAGGAGAGTGCCAAACCCAGGAGAAACCATTCCAAAGTCCAGGCTGTTGAAAAGACGGGACACGAGGATGGTAAAACTAAAGAGGAAGAAAATGTCAATGTGCCGGTTGTAAGAACTGACCGAGATTTCCCCAAACTGCTCGACCAGGAGGTTGATCAAACTACTCCCTTAGTGTCGTCCTGGGGTAAGCCCAAGATGCGAGTCGATGACTTTCCCGGTTTGAAACCGTCCGCTGCCACCACACCATCTTCTTCCCAGTCACAGACTTCAGGCAGCTGGCGACCCCAGAAGGTGGGTTCCCTCAGCGAGTACCCCGTCTTGAGCGGTGGTGGAACCACGACGACAACGAAGACTGGGGGAAGCTCAAAGGCTGCAAAGACAGCTACCGTGTCTCAGAATGTGCAATCCAAGCCACACAATTCCAAGGGTGGTGATTCTCGTCAGGGTCAGTCTGTCCCTAGGCAAGTACCCCCTCCTAGTAGTGCCCCTAAGAAGAAGCAAGTAGCAACTAACAGTCAGCCTCCTAAATTCAAAGCGAAGCCAGGAGAGTTTCCGTCTCTGAGTTCCATCGCGACATTTCTGAAAAACGATTCCGTACCCAACAGGCATCCGGAGAATGTCACCGACGGGCGTCAGTCAGAGTGGAAGAGGCCGACGGTAGAGAGACATACTGCGCCACCTAAAAAAGAACCAAAGCAAAAGGCACCATCGGTGGGTGCCAAGACGGAACAGGTTCACAGTTCCATGAGACCCCCTCCTGGGTTCGGTAGTCAACCCCCTGGTTTCCCATCTGGCCCGCCACCAGGATTTGGATCCATGATAGCCAACACTACACAATTTCAACAACAGTCATCCTTTGTTCCCCCGGAGGATTACAAAGACCGCAACCGCGCGCTCGTCCACAGGATCAGGAAATGCCTGAAAGACAAAGATGGCGGATTTGATCTATTCAGAACTCTCTCCGGACAGTTCAGAACGAACCTTCTCACTGCGCAGGATTATTACGACAAGTGCCTCATTCTGCTGGGGGATAACTTCAAGAAGATATTCGAGGAGCTGGTCAGCCTCCTCCCAGACGTTGAGAAGCAGCAAGAACTCTTGAGAGTCCACAACGAAAGATCGTCGTGCAAGAAGAGCCATCAGCCCGACCCAGGCGTTTTAAAGATCAGCAAGAACAGTAGCAATGCCGCCTGGAAGGACACCCCCCAGAACAAACACAAAACCTGCACCCAGTGCCGTCAGATGGTCCTCCTGAAAGACTTTGAGGACCATCTCAACACTCATCAAGACTTCCCCGCCTTGACTTCGTCCGCTCCGGTGAAAGCAAAATCTGGATTCCAGTCACAGTCTGCCTGGGGAAGGATGAAGTAAGTGGCAGTAGGTGTAAGTGATTCAAGATAAATACCAAAGTCGTGGAGAAGTCTAAAGTTGTCCACACCAGCAACTTTTTAGTCATTTTTTTTATTTCATTTTTTTTTTCATTATTATAATTTTTGCGTTCTATTGGTTTGACTTTACATTGGTAGGGGATTTTAACCGAGAAATGTAACCACTTTTGGGTGGCACGGATCACAAACCTGTCATAACAAAGATTAGTTGCTCTTACAAGTGCTGTTTTTCATATTGCATAGAACCAGATATTCTCAATAGTTGAAACTTAGATTACAGTCGGGTTCATGAAATGAAAACGGTCCAAAATCAGGTTGACACTGACCGTTAAGACCACAGGGCTTCACTTCGCCCTACCATGTGTGCTTTTTGTAAACCTAGGTTTTTGTGAGATTGTGGCACCTCCGAGCCCTTTAACTCAAACCAGTGTTAACCTCTGGAAACTGGTAGACAAATTGATTTAGAACCCCTGGTAAAGCACATGATGTTATTCAGAATGTGACAGTAGAATTGAACTAACACAATGCAGGACAGTTACATTTGCAAATTGTTGATCAACATGCTTGCCTTCAAAAACATACTTCTAGGGACAGATATGTGGGTACTTGCCCTCCTCTAGCATTTATGATGCAGTCGTTTCAGACAATTGGAAAGTGTTAAGCAGTCAAAAGCAGCATCCAAGGGTTTTATCCAGATCAGGTTATTTCGTTTCACGCATTTTAATCTTAAAATTATTCTGAATATTTGCCTCATCCTGCTTCCCACATAAGAGCATGTTTTCCTCTCACTTATCATGTTGTGGCGTTTGACCTTTTGTAGAAATTTATCCTCTTCTCCTTGAAGATATTTATGTAATGAAGATCTGATTCACCTTGTAAATATAGGACACTTCAAAGTGGAGGATTTAAAACAGACATTTTAATGGACAAGTAAGTCTTGATGACCTTTGTTGTAGTGTTTAGAATTACATGGATTTATCAAACTGTGTGAAGCAATTCATTGGCCTATACAGAGGAGGTGACATGCTTTGTAGGCACACATATTCCATATGGCTGAAATTTTTATAACAAATACGGAAAAATTAAAGCTCGGTCGTCAACAAAATTGTTGTCAAAATGATGGGAACGTTGGCACCATTTTGCTTCAGAGCCCACTTCTCGGAAGAGAGGGGCGGCGTCACAGTTTGGAATTTTGGCTCTGGACCTGTTAATGACAGCTTTAAATTTGCCTTAAAGGAGCATTCCAGACTTATCAAAATGCCAGAAATATGTAGATGTGCTGTGCTCAGAGAACTTAACTTTTGTGTTTGACTGTGACTTAGCAACATGACATTTCTCCCTAATAGATGCTGCATAAGGAGTTTGATTAGAGTTTGCAATGGAAGATTTGGATTTTCTGTTAGAAGTAGTATTTAATGTTTTAATTTGTGCAAGGGTTGGGAAGGGATTCGGTGGGAAAGTTTTCATTTTTTTTTTGGAGTCTTGGATGATTATAATCACAACTCATGAACTGCAGTTGAATGGCATGTTTTAAGTGTTGAATAAAAAACAACTTAAAGCTGACATTAAAAATATTTCAATATATTGATTTGTACGTATCAAATTACAAGGTGCATTGAATTCTTCACACAAAAAGTCTTAACGATGCATCGGTATTTCTTTTACATGTTGAATGATTTTAGCAACCTAAAAATGGTGTCCTAAATAAGAAAAAAGGTCACCTTACAACAGTTTTATTTGTCATTAGCAGTCGGACTTACTTTCAAGAGCTGAAAAATGGTCTTCTGGTGACAGAAGTGTGTGATTTTACTTAAGATTTCCTATGCCATTGTTCAGCTACAGTAATAAGTACAATAACAGCATGTATAGGTGGGATGCTAGTTTTGGCTCGGATATTATCATGAGTTTAAACTCAACGATTCCCTCCATATATTAAAAACGGCAACAAATCTTGATAAGTGGTATCTTTGAATTTTCCTTTTCTTCAAATTATTTGCAGGCATTGAGGATTTGTGATTATTTTAGACAATGTCAAATTGAGAGGAAATAGTAAAAAGGGTGGCAGTACCATATTTGCCGCTAAATTACCATTATTTTGACTTTGTAGCATATTTGGAGGCAATTGCAAATGCCTCAAGTCTGTTAAGTTTTGTGACTTTTTAATTGATCAATGCCAGACTACAATCAATCAATTGCTATTAAGTTTGAAATTTTAATTGAATTTCATGTTTGTTTGTTTTTTAAATTCCCAGTTTATAAATTTCAGTTCGTCCTTGTGGTTTGTAGCCCTACCAATGGCTGCCTTTTCAAAAGATAAATAAGTTAAACAATGGATATTTCTGTCACACATATTGTGCATTTTTAATATATTTCTGCCATATTGAAGAAGTAAACGAGGACATTGTAAGTAGTCGCAAATATATATTTGGCAAAGAAACAACCCACTCTCCTTTTCTTTTTTCATCATTCGTATTGTTGGATATTTTGCTTCACGGCATGTGGCATTCTCATTTTGTACAGTTATTTCAGCATTGGACATGGGAACCTTTGTTCAGCCTGTGCTTGTATGGATGTATATGACAGGTAAATTGTAAAAGACTGCTAATGCAAAAACCAACATTTTCTGATCACTGATTTGGTATATACAGTACATGCTGTGTGTAGAGAAGAAGAGAATTGTTTTGGTGGTGATCAAAGGTCATTAAAAGTTGCCTTTGGTCAGAGAGAAGTGATGGTACCTGATGATAAATAGCTTGAAAGAATCTCATTCCGACCAGCACCAATAGCCTTCTCACTCTTAACCCCCCCCCCACCCCCTCGCTATCTTAAAAGATAAATGTTGAAGGTCTGAGAGCGAAACGGAATCACTCGGTAGTCGAAGCTTTAGTCGATGCCGCGATGCAGTTGGACCAATGATAAACTTTGAAAGGGAAAGGGGATAGAAGCAAGACCAGAGTTCAAATTAGTAACAGAAATAGATTGATAGATAGTTTTCCATTGCCTTTTATTTGACTCAGCAAATCAGAAACATGTTTTACTACGAATCTGGTCGGATACCGTGAGTTTCATGATTCGATTTCATGTTGTTCTAAGCCATCGCATATCGAACATTCATAAAACACGTTTTCGTTGCCATGGCGATATCACTTAAATCAATGGTATTAGAGCGAAAGTGAATATGAAGCAAACTATGAGTCCAATGATCGCAAGCCAAGACTCCATCCCTAGATCATCGTTCAGATTCGTGGCAGACGACACCTTGCTACTTTCAGAAGGCGCATCTCGACTTGTTCGTCCTACATTAATGCCCCCGTGAGCATGCGCATACAGGTCAACTGATCTGTTTCTACGATGTGGTTTCTGATTGCAATAAACAGCAAGGTCGTCGGCACAGTGTTGATCACCTTTGTTAAGCACCTCATCGATAAGTTCACCGGTGCCATGGGAACTACTTTGGCAGCTGAAAGATAATTTCTGTCTTGTTTCGTCGATGCTCTGGCAGGTTTGTTGTTGTGTCCTTTCCTTCATTTTAAACTTTTTGGATTTTTTATTCACGGGAAGTGACGTCAAAGACTCCGTCCATCTTAACCGACGATTGTTCTTTTCTTTAAGAGCAGATTTCTCGACGAACCTTTCTTCTGTTCTTTCCTCTCTCACGAGAGTTTTGTTGTGCCCCTCTCCCGCTACTTTCTTGTCTGTTCCATACTTTGTTTTAACGTAGCATTTATGTACATCATCGTCCTTATTATCATGCATGACGCAATGTTCAACGACGAGACCGGAGTTTCGTACAGCGGTTTTGCCTTCAACAATACCGTCTGTAACTGTAGCAATGGCTGGTTGTTTCTTACATTTCGCCAGAAAATTTCTCTTTTGTGATGACAGAGATTTCGTCATGTGGTTTGAAGTGGAGGGCGCATGCGTAGACACAGGAGATACAGACAAGGCCAATCCTGTCAACTTGTTGGTTGCTGCAACATTTGCAGTTATCTTGAAGTTAGCTGGTGAGTTGTTCTTTTCGCTAACAGGTTGAATAACTCGTGGCCTACGACCAACCAGATACCGGCTTACTGTCTTGATTTGATTCTTGCTCAAATCGAATCGAACACGCTTGTGTACCTTCAGGTTCTCAATTGGATTGATCAACATTTGATTCGAAATATTGTCCTCCTTGTGAATGTTAAGAGTTGGTTTTACTTTATCAGGGACTCGATCCACGTGAACCTTTTGTTTCTCAACAATCGCTGTTACTTTCTTTATTTCGTCTCCATGGAATGTCTTCTTAGGCTTGATGATATTACTCTCTTCTGCTTTATTTGGAGAGATGTTGCTAGCAGGAGGAGTAAGAATGAGATTTTTGTCATCACCAACTGGTGGAGAGTTTGACAATCGATAAATTGAAGGATGAAAGTCTGCAGGAGGTGGCATGTAGAAGACATCACTGACTTTGTTGTATATAATCTCACCAGGATGGATGTCACGAGGCATTATTGCATGTGATGATGGTGGTAACATTGGTGGTGATGACGGTGGTGGCATTGGTGGTGATGGTGGCGGTGCCTTTGGTGGCATAGCTAGTAATGGTGGTGGGAACAGATCCGGTTCTACTGCAGACATATCAAGTGGATGCGAGCGACACGGAGGGCAATAGGCTGCTGAAATATCTTGATAGCTTAAACTTCGGTCATGTTCCTCCGCCCATGGCATCAGATGTGGTGGAGGTAAGATGTCACCATGATATGAGGTAAACTGAGGTGCAGGTGGAGGCATCCAAGGGTCAAAGGCAGGAAAGACCGCTGAGTAGTTTGTTTGGAATTCCAGAGGCTTTCTACCATTGAAGTTGTAGAAGAAGTCGTAATGATATTCTTGGGCAGTTATAGGAGGCCAGAACGGACAAAATTCATTAAAGAATTCCCTTTGGTGTAATCTATCTTGGTGAAGTTTCTCTTCAACCCAGATTCTGCTCATTCGTCTATCATCTAGAAACCACTGGAAGATAAACCTGTCTCGGCGGTCGTAAGGTTCTTTAGATTTAACCTCACATTCTACCTCAACTGTTGCTCTGACGAGATCGCTGATGTCCGGGTGAGCCTCCTCAGACCAGCAGGGTACAACATCCTCTTCCATGTCTACCGAGGTCTGCATCCAGGGTAGTCGGCCTTCTTCGGCTAAACTTGCCAAAGTCGAATCATTGCAACATGATTCTTCCCCGGTGTTATCGTCCATCGGTAGAGGACTTGCTAGCAGAGTCATGACTTGCATTCTGGTCTTCAGATTGTTGACATCTGATTCCAAAGTCGTGACCGGGGTTTCATGTTCTTGGCGTCTCTCGTGAAGATTCATTCGTTGGTATTGACGTAACAGCCAATGACACTTGGCTGTTACTTTAATCATATCGCCGATGGTTTTGGCATTTACTCCAGTGACGTCATCACATTCTGAGGTATCTATCACGGAGTCGGTGTCGCTTTCGTCATCGGATTCGTCATCGTTGTCGTTGTCGATGTGACGATCAATGATGGCGTTGAGCGAAATCTGTGCTGGAACTGGTAACTGTTGCACGTGGTCTTCGGTGCCGTTGGTAACTTTGTTCCAATTGGAGACATGGTGTTTAGAAGCCTCCGTATTCTGAGGGAACCGCTGTTGTGGTCTCTCCTCGACGTGCTCGGGCCCCGTAGTCAAAGAGTGACGTAATTGGGCCGATGGGGTGTCTGTCAGCTGCTGGTCAAGGACACCGAAGGGGTCATCCAATGTAATAGGAAGAGATCTGAAAGAAGATGAAAATTATATAAATATTGAAATATTGCTTAACAAATTAATAAACAGTTAAGTAACTATTCACGTGAAAGCCACCATGTGTACATTTGACGAACGAAACTCTTCACAATGACATATAGATATTATAGATAGTAATCTATCTAACATATATTAAAGGGATATTATATATAGTATTTATCTTCACACTGCATGTACAGCGACAACTGGGACTATGTTGCGAATGATGGATAAATGCCAATAATTTTATATAAACGAACATAATATATTGTGAAAAGTGTTGCAATGGGTGAACACGGGAAATGGGGTACCCCGGGTAAACCCATTTCATTAGTATCGCATTAGGACAACACATTTGTTTAATAACCGTTTTTCGCATTTGGGAATAACGAAGAGGATAAAATATTCAGTACTTTAAAGAAACCATATGGAATATATTGCAACACTTTAATGTTTTAGCAGTACAGGTTAACCTCAGTGAATGTAGTTGGTTTGCACATAAAAGCAGAATAACACGCGTGGGAGAGGACGGGACAGTCTTTGGTTATTATTAAATTTAATATTTCTAGTTCATCTGCAAACTCATACAGTATTGTACTAAGCTAGATGAAAATAAAGTATACAGTTCTACATTTTTAAGTCAAGAAACATATTTTGAAGTATTTTTATGTATCATATTATCGCTGATTCGCTATATCTTACATTAGTTTTATGATAAGAAGGTAGTTTAAATAATGAACTCGTGCTAATCCTTAGAGGTCTGGTAGACCAATAGCGACATTGGACTTATTATAAACACCAAATGTTTCTTTCTACAAACAAGGGGAAACTGGATGTATCCCATTCCAACGAACAAATAGATTATCTAAAATAAACTAAAAATGCTAAGGAAAGGAGCGACTATCATACGGCTGAGCAGTAGTATTAAGTGTAGGTTGGTTTTTACAACCGTGGGAGGGGGAAAGGGGTTATAAACCATTGCGATTCACACACCTACGGGGTTTATAGACACCTATAATCGATAACGTTGATGTGAGTTCCCTGAAATTAAAACTAGCGATATAAAATACTCTTCCTTTTACTAAATCAACCAAAATGATAATGGAAACAATCTCACCTTCCATTTAGATCGGATGAAATGTTCATTTTGTTGAATAGCTTTTGATAACTGTGGAAAATATTTCCGAAAACTTTGCGTAACTCTATAGAGATCTGCTTAGTCTTGCTTGTTGATACAAACTGAAGGTTTGTCGTCAAGGGGACATCTTCATCGGTAGTTTTCATTGTTTCGTGTCGAATCTGCGTCACGCGCATTGACTCACGCGTTTCCTCGGTAAAGAGAGTCTCATTGAAGGCCGGACATGTAAGCGCAAAGGTAGCAGGCACTGCAATACGCACGCGTAATACCCGTAAAGCGTCAGTGTGGTCATTATGACGTGTCGTCTCGTTTGCGCATGACTGCTACTAATTGTTTGTCTTCATCGATGGCGTAACTGCATGCAAAACATTAAGCCGACGCATAAACCGGAGAATATACGTTCAGCCAGGGGTCTAAGTTTCGACGAATGGGGCGCGCGCGCGTGTGTGGGTTGGTGTGTGGGTTGGTGTGTGGGTGGGGGATGCTGTAATATTTTTCTGGACGCTGATACGGCAAGGTTAACAGTTGAGCAATAGTTGATCTACTTTCATATTTCTAATATTCCAGTCGGAACTTTTATATCAATATTTTGTCAAAAAGTTCAATTTTCATACACACAAGACAAACATTTCGAGATAAAATGTTAAAAGTTTGAGATAAAACGAAAGTTCGCTGAATCTCTGAAAATGCAACGAAATCTTATACGATGGATCAAAATTGCCAGATTTTTTTTTTTTATTATCATTATTTTTTTCTCAAGAAAGACGCGTCACAACTTCCGTGGGATAAAACAAAATGGCACCTTCTAGCGCCCCCTCTGTTGCGACCCCGGGTTTTTCCTTTGGCCTTCAAAGCCGATAAAAATAAAATTTTAGATAGATTCAGGGAAGTAAACTCAAAGGACCAAAAGACTACTGAGACGTTTCTGAAAGTTAACAAACACGATATATTTACAATGATACGATCTCTACTGATTTGTACAAGGATTATTGGTACTAGAAATTTGGAATATTACAGACAGATTTTACAATATTACACGGCCGTTAAATTTTTAAAAGATTCTTAACTTATCTTACGCGGCGCGTGCCGGCTCTCGGTTCCTTCGTAGCTGTGCTGACCTCCTTGCGTCACCAACAACGATGTCGGGAGTATCCCTCGTAGGCTGGTATCCCGTGACTTGGTCAGGAGCAAAACCGTTCCCCGCTGGTCCAATTCGACTCAACGTTTGTATCCCAGAATGGCTTCCTCCTGGGTGAACTCCGAAAAACTCTGCCGAAGTCACGCCTGTCCCGGTTAAACGACGCACCAATCTAATGAACAAACAGTCCACCGGTTCCTCCGTCCGTCCCCTCGATAATTAATATTTTATCTCAGATGATTTTCTTCTCACAATAGATCGGAAAACTCTAAACTCTCAATCACCGAAAATATCTCTTCTTATATAGCCGGGGTTTAATCTCCCGAAAGTTCTTTTCCAGGAATCCTGACGGAATAGCATCGAGAATCATCCAAGTCTCGAAGATACGACTGATAGTTCAACGTTCATTGGTCGACGATATCCGGTCGCCTGCTAAAAATAACTTCCCGTATGTTCTGGAAATTTGTAATCGCTAATACCGAATAGCGCCATCATTTCTCGTCGCTTCCAGAAAAATTAAACACGGTTATCAGTCACGACGAGTGACCTACTTATCACCCAGACCAGCGTATACTGAATACACGTACAATGAATACAGTCGTTCGTGACAACGCCTCATCCGATGTGAACCTTTTTAATTCGACATTTGTTTTTTATTAGTAATTTAGGTTTCTTGCTGAATATCATTCCGCGTGATTATGTACAAATAGTAAAAGTAGATGCGAGAAACTTGATCGCTGGAATTAGGTATAGTAACTGTATGCTTGTGTTTCCTAATCCCTTTTCATTTGGTACCGAAATTTAAAGTGGCCATTAGCAATCTGTGGGGTTTAACATTTTGCTCCAACTTCAATAAGTGCTTTCAGTTGGTAGTTATTTTTATCATTTATACTTTCATCTTGATTCTTATATGCTATATCGAGGCTAGACTAGAAACATATTATATGCAGTGTGATAGGCTTAGGATAAAAGTTAGCATGTTTCTGTTTGATTCTATCACGCGTTTTTATGACACACACAACTTGTGCACAATTCCACACATCATCGAAGACAGGAGAGTCATTTTCGGTTTCTTTTGAAATACAAAGTTTATTGCGGATTTTCAAAAGAAGCGAGATTTATGTCAGGAATTAACATAATTACAGACTACTGATGTAAGAGGTATAAAGTCCACCAAAAAAATGTTAAAACGACGAGGAAAATGAAACATGTTAACTATTACGAAGGTAGCGGCTGTTTCGGTTAAATGTATAAAAGTTAGAGACCATGCATTAGCTTTCCATCCCACCAGGATCTTTTTACGGAGGGACAAGTGCCCTTAACTTTGTAAAAATACTTTTAAAAACATTGAAAATTCTCACTTATATATAAATTAGAAGTTCTCCTTGTTTTTTTGTACTGTCAATGAAAAATATCCTTTCCAGTTTTTGAGATGAAAACGTGCCATTTGTTGAGACATTTAAAAAAAACACAAACAATTTTGTAATTTGTATATATGTGTCGAATTGAAGTTAAAACTTGCTTTGACAAAGATAACTGCAGGGAAGATCTTGTACTATTTTGATACTCAATTAGTCATACGATGATTATTAAAGTGAGCTGTGTACCCTTGCATAAAAGAAATAGTATTTTATTAAAGATACGAAGAAAAACAAACTAATGCTTTCATAATCTAACCCAGGCGGTGATATATGATATCACTGCATGTATCAAATCATAAGACGTAGACCTACTTTGTATGATTAAACTCATTTTGGCGCAGTTACCAAATATATATTGGAACTAACAGAGATAACACACGAGTGGCAGCTTATTGCAATGGAGACGTATCGACTCACTCTACATTTTTGTTATAAAGACAGTTATATCTATAATGATGTTATAAAAATAATCTATAGAGGAGGTAATTTGAAATACATATTACTATATTGACTAAATATAACATATCTCAGGCAATACTTGTGTAGGTGGATGGTCAGCATTCGTGTTTAATATTTTTCAAAACACCACATCTTACCTTTCCCTCAACCCTCTATGACAAACTTTGTATTATTTATAACAAGAATTTAAGTTCGACATGATATCTGTTTTAACATTTACCTCTCTATTTTTAATGCAGCTTTGAGTGGAATTAATTTATATTACGTAATTCATGCCGAATAAAAACACTGACTGACAGATCGCTAAACATGTTGGAAACCAATACTCGTCAGGCTAAATGAACCGCCAATATAGATATATATGTCTCTGATAGGCTGCTCAAGCATAGCCCGGCCCTTTAAGTGCTCGAATATATCCTAATATAGTAAGCCTAGAAAATTTTCGCGGCCGAATCCCTCCCAGAATAATAATTATCCGACAACGGTGTTTGAATTTCACATGAGAAGAACATCACTAATTTAACTATCCACGTTCTCTTCTTCATCTTTGGGTTCCTCAGGGATTGGTAGATTATCAATAACATCAGTAGGGCGTATAGTACATGAACCCTGCCATGCGTCTCGGTTAGTGTCCCGGAAATAAGGACGTTCCCCAAAATCTCCGATGTATTTATCAAACGTAGAACAAACTTGGCTATCGTTTGGAAAATCTTTCACATTTGTTCTATTCATCAATACCTCCACTGTTCCCTTATGCCTCCAGAGGTGAAATTTTTCGTACTCCACGGGGGATCTGTTAACCATTGCAATATACTCAGCTAACCCTTTTATCGACCCATGATTTCGAATATCAATGTAGGACTTATTTGGCCCCATGTCCCGGTAGTCTACTGATCGTGCTCCCCACACAATAGGTACACTTTCGTAAATGGCAAGTGCAGACCAAAATACATCGCTAATGTACCCATAACAAGGCGCATTCTCTAAAGCTAATATAAACTTGTATTTCTTTAATTCTCTGTGGCATGCGAGATCGTCCCCACAATCCTTACAGCCCAGTATATCAACATCAATGTAATCGCTTAATTTAGACACAAATGTCTCACGTGGCCATTTTGCTGGAGTGCAATCAGTGGTAAAAAAGGCCACTAATTTTTCCTTGTCTTGTAATTTCGGCAGAGGAGATTTAATCTGGGTGGAGTCGTTCGAATCCTGAAGCGATGTATACTTTCCATATAAAAGTGGAACGTCACTTTCATAGTTATAATTAGCGGTCCAGTGGAATATTGTATTTCTAAATGCTTTCGGTACGGTGGTTTCCCTGTGAACTGTTGTAGGTGGATGAACAGACGCTAACGCCCATCTTTGGTTAACCTTTCTCGCAGATATTAACGATGACCACCAACCATACTTCTGTACTGTGTTAGTAAAGAAAGTGACGTTTGCGATACCAACGTCGGCACTGTTTGTACCGTGTATAAGCCTTACTGTAACATTAGGTTTCTTGCAATGGATTTCACGTGAAAGTTTCATGCTTGTTTCGGGATTGTCCCCGAAGACACACATAGTGAAAATTTTCTCATCTGTTATATTTAACGATTCATCTCGCTTGTTACTGGTTGCCACGTTGTCATAGTCGATGCTTTTACTAAGTACGGCATTATCTAAATATTTCTCTTCGGCTGCTGGATGTTTTGAAACATCAATACTGGAAGCCAAAATTGCTCGAAGTAGCTCTGACCTTTGACCTGAAACTGATTGCAAGTCATTTGATAGTTTCTCCTCGTCGATGCGCAGTGATCGTATCGTTTCTTTGATGTCTCTAGCACTCTCCAAGAGTTTGCGACAGGATCCGTGATCCCCATGAGAATGGAATACCGTCCATGATGTTGCTAAAATAAAAACGACTGTTGCAAAGGCTAGAAACGTTACACTTAGACGTAGTATATCCATGTTGTGAATTACATGCCCCATTCTAGAAGATTATTTGATTCGGTAGTCGACGGTATAGCTTGATCAAAATAGTCAGTCGATCTGTGATAAAGGTCAACTATCTATGCGCAGTTACTATCATGTTGGGGACTAAAATCAACACTGTTCTGGCATTTTTTTAAAACTGAAATAGAAACTTAGTAAAAGGTCCACGTAGGCTTTTCAACGTATCCGCCAACCACACAAAACAACGCAAAACAACCAGCATTAATTCAGCACCACCAACACTAGTAATTTCCTTCCAATGAACTTATTTTGTTTCAAAGATAAAACGGCAAAAACAAAAAATCCAGTTAGAAAAACAATCTTTCTTTCGAAGACGGTAAAACATATTAGGATCAAGTATTAGCGAGCTACTGACAGTACGGTGGAAACCAGAGCAAATACGCGTTATTATTAGCCTTATATATATATGCAGTAATAACGAAGTCTTGTGTTATTTCATACATAGCATATATAGGCCTATATATAAAGGTTGAAAATCACGACAGTTCTTGAAAGGAGTTTAAGTCTGGCTATTGTAAATCGTTCAACCATAGCTGTTTTTTATATTTTTATATATCTGTCCCCATAGTGTTTGTGAGCTAACCGTGAGCTTTCAGAGGTCGAATCTAGCGTATACTATTTAGTAAGCCATGCGTATAGGCTATACAGGCATACGACTTGACACCATAAGGACCGTTCTTTTGCACACAAAACAAGAAAACACAAAAGGTAAAATCATTAATGAAATGTAGCCTATAGTTCAACTAGACTTATGGTCAATGGCGTCGATCCATTTTTAGGTTTGGAGTGGCAAACTAAACTGCATACAAGCAATCCATGAATACAAATTTACTTGACTAGAAGCATGGCTTGTATACATAAATTGGCTGTAAGATGTATACCTCCTCCTGACCCCCCCCCCCCCCCCCTCATTCCGCTTGCCTATGTTTCAGGAAGCAAATCATCGTAGTTCAATGGCGTACCGGACGGCTAACAACAGGGGGAGGGGGAGGGGGGCAGAAACTGGTGGCCTATTTTCGAATTTCCCCAAGAAGAAATTACTTTCGTATAGAGGCTACATTGGTCCAGATGGGACATAGAAAGTTTCATCCTTTTATCTCAAAACTTCGACTATACTTTATCTCAAAATGTATCTCTTTTCCTCAAAGTATCGATAGCCACAGCTTTCTCAGATTTGTCCCTTTCGTCTCAAAATTGCAACCTGTGATTATCACAAAATATCTCATTTACATCTCAAAATTCTTTGATGTTGAAATCCTTTTCATACAATAAAATGGAAATTGCGATACAAAGAGTCGACATTTTGAATTTCTTAATAAGATAAAAAAAAAACGAACTTTGGACTTCGGGGAACATTATTAATATTGAAATGCCGACTTTTCATCTCAAAAGTTTGGCAGATCATTCCGACTTTCTTCTCGAAATTTCGGCAATATATATCACCTCACAACTTTCCAGCAAACTAGTCCAGTATTCAGTGGCGTAGGAAGGTACTTTTGAGTGGGGGGGCTGAAGACTGATGGCCGACCTGGGGAGGGGTCTAAGGGGAGGGGGTGTCCCCCTCCCCTTTGGAATTTTTTGCATTTCCAGGTGGCCTCAGATGCGATTTGGTGCAATATAGCACACTTCAACACCCACTCCATTTTGTAAACTTAATTTTGTATTTTCACCTGGCCTTAGATGCAATTTGGTGCTCCAAATGAGGTTTTTTTTCTCATTTGGAAATGAAAAAGGGGTTTTCTGACTTGCGAAGCGGGGGGCGGAATGATACTTCCGCCCCTCCACATTTTTCACTGGGGGGGCTGGCGCCCCCCCCCCCAGCCCCCCCGGTTCCTACGCCCTTGCAGTATTCATCTCTGACAGATGGAATATCACCAGAAAGGATATCTATAGTGTACATAACTTAATGTACAGTTTTCGCTGACTCTTTCTTTCTCCGATAGAAGGTGATTTGTATAAAAGTATAGAAGGTGATTTGTCAGTTTATTTTTGATATGCGGCTTCATTATGCTGGTTTCAATGGATATATAGGGAATTTGTAAATTAATATGACAATGTGTGCACGAGGTTGAAGATTTCTAAATTTATTACCACAAACACAGATATGAAACAAGAAAGATTGTTTTCAAAGTAAATATACATTTTACTTTGGGGGACGACTGTGTGCTTAAATTATAGCCTAACTATGCCTCAGAAGGTACCATTTGACGTCTAAACATATTTGTTAATCATAGGAGACGGCTCAATGACCCCAGGGCAACACTGCTTTTATTATATAACATTCTTAATTCGCCTCTGCAGGGCCCACACATAAACGTTCGGGCAATTTTACCCTACTCAGTTGGGAAATTTTGAATTTATTGTTATTTATTAGCATATAACCTGTCGTTAAGAGCCGCTTGTAAAAACCTAACTTAGGGCCTACAGTCTTAAATATGCCTCAGAAATGCACCATTTGACTTCTAAATGTTGATTTATTTTCCTAATTGGAGAGAACCACAAGATCCCCAGATATGGGAGTTGGTGCCGATAACCACACGTCTGCACCGTCTCCTTTATATCAAAATTCTTCATTCACAACTGGCCCTCCCATAAAGATTCATGTCATTACCTGAGTCGGGGCCATTTTGTTATTATCTTTTTTTAGCACGATCTTATAAAGACCGAAATTGTTTGCCTCAGAATGCGTGCACCACATGACGTTTTAAAACTTTAAACTATAAAACAAGATATTAGGACTACATGTTTACAACTATATAGGCCTGTGTACAACGTTGTTTCTTCACCAGAAGTTTAACGTTGTCTACGACCGGAATATTCCATTAAGAAAAACAATCAACAATCAAAAAGGATACAACAAAAAAAAACACCTAAATGTGCATTTGAAGACTTTTCCCGTAAAAACATCCCATGCCTTAGGACAACAAAGCTGTCACTCATTACCCATCCCCGACCACCGGCTCGTCCCCCAACACTAACACATTTTAGTACGTATTTTTGACATTTGCAGTATAGGCCAAGTTAAATTATTTACAATCGTTACTGAGTAACTAGTTACAAAAAGGTGTTTTTGTCTTTACATATCTGCTACGAGTAAAAAACACGCCAGTAACAATTATCGTTTAATTTGTATGGTATACAATAAGTGCTATATTTACAAATTGCAAATATGCGTATGCCTAGAAGTAGGATTAGTATACGCAGTAACAGTTTTGAAATAAGAGAACGTACACCATAGTTATTAATCGAGATATTCGAAGAAAATCCTCGCTTATCTTCTACTTTGTCCAAAACCTTTTATACCTGTATGAATATTTCACTTCCACCCACCCTTAACAGAAAGAAAAGAAAAACAAATGATGTTAGTGCTTAGTTTAAAAAATTCCTTTCTCGCGAATACATAAAGTACCTGAAGCTGGGAGTTAACGTAACAAACTAGTAATACTCGGTAAATGACATTGATGCTATTAGAACACTCAACCAATTATACAAACGATTAAAGCTCTCCTGAGTGTTAAATCCTTAAAACACAAAAAAAAAAAAGTTAGAACGAACGCTATAGGCCCTATACATATATATATATATGTAAGTATGTATTTATGTATGTATTTTAGATCCTCCTACATGCAGGAACTCGCGAAATTGCCTCATTGGCTTATCAAAGCCGCAAGCTGACCGAAGTCAGTCTCTTACATTCATATTTAACGTCCATGATTATGAATTGTCAATTGTTAACAACTCTGTAACTGGACGACATACATTGATCTTGGAGTGACTCGAACCGGGGACCTTATGATTGGAAGGTACCGGCGTTAACCACTGAGCTAACACTCCTAGTTACTATGCTAACACACCTAGTTACACACTAGGCCTATATAACACACTCTTAGTTACACACTATAGCTAACACTCCTAGTTACACACTACATAATTCTCAAGTGCCTACAGAGTTAATACCGACGCGACTACAGCGCTTCAATTTTGTACGAAATTGTGGGTTTGAAAGGCAATAAATAACGGGATTAATGAAATGACCGAGATTGGGAGATTTTCGTAGAAAATGGAATGCAAACGATCCTAGAAACGTATGAATATTATTGATCGAATCCCCGTAGGCTACCAAACATGTTATAACAAAAACTGGTGCCCATATTAATACAAATGCTATCATAGTGACTGAGAGCATGAACGTGATCCTTCCAGGGATGGGCTTGACAACAAAACTAGACTTGTATCTACTCGATCTGGTGGGTAGGCCTAGTGAGTCACGTTCACTCGTACGTGTAGACGGTGCAGTAACCGGCCCGGCAGGTGGGCTTGCAACAGTTCCGCCACACGACGAGCCAGTTTCGGTTGCTTCCAAATGTTGTCTTCCCGGGCTTGGCAAGGCAGAAGGTTGACTGGATGCATGTCGTTGACAGTGAAGGAAGATGCGGTTATCCGATAGCGCCATATTCAGCGCGGTCCTCGGATAGTCAGGTTCAACTAAGTGGACTAGTTGGACCGCTGTGGTAGGTTCAGTTTGGAGTGGCAAGTAGCTGTCGTCAGTGGTTACCCTTGATGAAACAACGTTAACTTTGTCGACTCCGGGCAGATATTCTTTTCTCCGGGCGGCGCATTCAGACTGCAGTCCGCCGACACCTCTGCGGGAAGAGTTTTGACGACGGGACAATTGCATCAGGTATCTGTGACGTCGTAGTTTCCGTAGCAAGGCGCAATGGAGCACAAATATAATGGCACATGACGAAATAAAAAGAAACAGTTGCGACCCTATAACCATGGCGTACAGGAACCGGGCGCCGCCGACCTCCGCCGTCACTGCACAAATTTTTGAACTGTTGGTGCTCTGTTTCCCGATGAACAGCATAGTGAGTGATGCTAAGACCAAAGAAATCATGAAACTCACCCACGTAGCTTTTTCCACCGATTTTGGCCTTAACAAATACTTCTTAGGTCGACATACAGCGATATACCGATCGATAGCAATGAAGAGGGTTAAAAATAAGGACATAAAGTTCCCCCAAACTGTCAAAAGAGAATACAATTTACAACTTACGTCGTTGACAACGTCCGGTATCAAGAAAACGACCCCTAGTGAGGTTACTAGGCACGAACACAAGTCAAATATCCCTAAATACCGAATCAAAAGTTTCGGAGTAGATTTGGCTGGGTTTCTTTTTAACACTTTAATAACCGCGATGTTGCCCGGTATACCGACCGTTACAGCGAGAATGCTATAAGCAAGACTGACGGTAGCCCTCACAGGTGACATAATATGTTTAGGTCGAGCCAAAACCCGGAGAATATATAAACAAAAAAGTCACGTGGGAGAAAAAGTAAGACTGCTGATTAAATTATTATTGAAGAGCTGACTCTGAGATATTTGTACAGAAAAGTCTTTGCAAATGGACAATTCAACAGATTTCTTTTCTGGAAGCCGTCAATTCTCGAAATAATATGGTATATACAGTACCGCTGTTATAACATGTCACGTTTCTGCACGAAGACATATCGCAGTCACTGCAAAGCTGGATTAGAAATTATGCACGGCTCTGAGCCAATCAGCGAAAACTCGTTCACACCAATTTTTAGTAGATCGTAAGCCGTGTCATTACTAGATAATTAACCGTGTCATAGAATGTTCTCAGTTAAAACAAGAAACATTTTGACCTTGAAGCAGTGGCCAGTAGTTACGTATTTGTCAAGATAGGAACTTATAATCACGATAATAATAAATACATGATATGAATAATAAATCAAATGATCCAGATCACAGTGGCATAAGAATATTATAAAAGTGGGATTTCTCCATGTTCCAAATATACGTACTGCCCATTTCTGATTGCAATCAAACATTAATAATAGTTAGAAATGAAAAGGTTTCCGGGATGTTAACACATAAATAAATTCGGGTGACATCGAGGTTGTCTGGGACTGAGACAAACGCCATCTGTAAAAATTTACTTTATTTTGTCCATAATTTCCACCTGCTATCAATTACTTCCACCTGCTATCAATTACTTCAGTATCGTAATGCAAAGACAATGTGAGATGTGGCGCAAGATACGGAGGACCCACGTGGAACCACAGGGCAGGGGACACATTTGTGGAGCCAGGTGGGGGGGGGGAGGGGTGGGAGGAGGAGAGGGATGAAGAAGAATAAGGCGCGCTTCCGCTATAGAGGGTTTTTTTTCCAGGAGACTATTTTTCGAATGATTGGACACCTATTTACACACAGATGATCTGAATGAAAATGAATTGGAAAGGGTGAGTCGGTGATGGGACAATCCATTCTACATCCATCTAAAAAACACATTTGTGCCACATGTAAGGTAAATTTTCGAGGGCTTAGTTTTTATCACACCTCCCAACTATTTCTTCTTGTGTGTTTGCCTGGTAGTTCTGTAAGCGTATGCACTTATGGACCCAGATCCAGACTTCACAAAGATGTAAGAAGATGGGGGGGGGGGGGGTAGAGGGGAAGAAAAAACAATTTGAAAGATCAATTACAAAGATAACTTTTCTGAACACTGACCTTTTTTTTTTCATTCTGTACATTTTTTATTCTGATTACAATTATACAATGCACAAGGCTGCAGAAAGTCGCCAAACAAAATGCAATAATAGCATAACTTGAACCTATTCATTCTCATCTATTTCACACACGAAAGTATACACAACACAAACATGAAGCTATGGCAGCCTCACGACAACACTATCTCTTAAAGGAACATACTGCCTAAGAAAACCATATGGTTTATATCAAATAAAAAAAAAGTACAAACAAACAATAAAGTGCCAAGTTCTATCTCTTGACACATGTGATAACTTTGTTTGCTAAATAACCAAAACCCTTATCTCTCTCTCCACTCCCTCCCCCACTGGGGCTACCCCCCTCCCCTCCCTCCTGGGTAGCTCACCCTTCATTCAAAGCCAATAATGACATATATGATTTTAGCCGTTTCATATTCCATAATCCTCATTCATCATACTGCTAGACACTGGTTGTTCTAAATCATCATCTCCCCCCTTCCCTCACAAAAGGAGAGAATAAAAATAAAAAGTGAAGAGAATAATATATGGATTAATTTACCAATTCCATCATGCAAAACTGTATGTAAAAGAATTAGAACTCCATCCAAATGAAAAGTTCCTATCGTTAAAAAAGTCGCACAGCTCAGGAGGTGATGGGAGACAACATCATGCTGGTCACAGATTTGACCAAGACAGACAATGGTTGCAATCACTAAATGATAATATAATGATTGTATAATTTGTTATGAAGGGTAGTAATAATATTATTAATAACAACAAGATTGGAAATTGCTGCCCAATTTTTTTTCGGACGAATTACCAAAGCTGGTTGTATTATTCAACGTATTTCTATCACCATCATATACAGTTGAAGGGAACCTTTTGTTTTGTATACTTTTGTGCATCATCGATGCACCAACTGCTATTAAAATCATTAAGAAAGCCTAACACTTTTCAACACAATAGTTTATCAGCCTAGCCTTGACCCGCCGCACTGCAAAAAATAGCCCAGCTGCCTAATTTGCAAATAAGTTTCTGGGCTGAAATTGGTATAGCGATATCACAACATATATTATTTTTAACAGCTATTACCACTGGGCTGTTTTGGTTAAGGGAGAAGTAACTGTTCACTGAAATTCATTCACCTGATCTGTTGGGCTAGTAGTTGATGTGATGGAAAGCAAATATTTATTGTCATGAAAAACTCAACGAGGTGGTGCTTTAAAAGGTCCAACCATGGACAGATGGTGATTACGTAGAAAATATAACGCTTGTCGATTACACTTCTCTATTTCAGCTTTTCCAGTCATCAATAAGCCACAATGGAAACAGTATAATATTTGACCAACAAACATACCAAACAAAATCACTTGTATCTCTCTTTCACTCTGAAAGCTATCGATCCACCAGTTCTGAGCACCTGGTTAAGATGTTAGACCACTACATCAATGTATCTCTCATCTACACCATGCTCTGGTGCTTACGGTCTGCAAACCACCTCTAGGTTCGAGACCCAGAAACTTCAATGAGGACTGAACCACACCCCACTAGACGACACCGGCCCACCCCCCCCCCCCCCACCCCATCAATCACAATCAGTCCTCAGAATGCATGAAAGCTGAGCTTGGACTTTGGACTTGATGTTAAAGAAAAAATAACTATATGGATCTCTGTCGGCAAGCCCTGAAAATTTTAGACTGAGTTTTTGTTACGTCTGGAAAGATCCGAACTACTGAATACAATTTTGGCTACATCTGGAGGACCCACCAAAGACTTTGTCCCACTGTGTCACGCCCAATGGTTTGCAGGCCGATGATCTATACAATGCTCTAAATCATCTTCCTCCCTGATCAACGAAGAAGGATTAATGTGAACACGTCCAAATGTTATTATACCTTCAACCCTCTATCCCAATCCTTTTCCCACCCACCCACCAAACCACTCTCGCCCCTCACCAGCTCCAAATGTGCCCATTTGTTGAAAAAAAGAAAAATTCAAATACTGGACTTTGTGGTACAGAATACAGACAGCCCATTCAGGAAGTAGATATGTTCACAATCGTATTTTGACCTTAAATTCAAAATGCACTGCCAACTCCCTTCATATATCTGACGAGTAATTTCCTCCTGCAGTATAATAACATTTCTTTATTTGTTTTTAATTATATCCAAAACCGTTCGAATCAATTGTATAGTTTTGTCTCGTATCTACAGAGGTAAGTACAAACTCTTAACTGCTTTGCTTGATTTTTGGCTGACTAGGTAGAAAATTGTGAGAAATAAGTGAGCAAGGTTGCACATCTGCTTGTCCATTGAAAAGTTTGGTCTACTAATTTACAGAAAATGCCCAAATAAATGTGCAAAAAGACACAAAATTGCATTAAAAAAAATTTAAAAAATTTCAAACAGCTTGCTTTGCATTTGTGAATACTTTCATTGAATGATGTTGGCCATTGTCACTTCAATGTAGCTAGTCTAATAAGTTATTGACACGAAACTCCCAGGATAACACCAACGATTACAAAATGCATGCACTGTCATGAATGTTTGGTGACCCAAGAATAACTCGTTGTCAAGTGAACAAAACTTCTTTACTTTTTTCAATGATATAGCCAAATTTCTGTCTTTTGAAAATACAGAAAAATCTCCTTTTATCCTTCTGTCGTCATTGTGTGCAAAGGGACTAATTATTTCTTGAACCTCATTTAACCCCACAGTCCTGGTTTAACAAAGTTTGATGGATAATGACGTCAGAAATAATTTGAAATTTGTAGGTTGTAGTATCACCCGCGGCACCGCAGCTCGTTGTTGTGGTGGCATACTCCTATTAGAGTCTATATCAATCCGCTCGATTGTTCTCCTTCAGGAAAAGTGCCAAAAAGCAGCGGGAGAACATCATTTGTGACCTGTTATCAATCATAATCTAGTTTTTTGTGGCTTGCATGTTAAAGAGCATGAATGGAAGTACATGTGGTGATAAAATTGGATCAATTGAGGCAATTTTAGACCCCTTTAGGCCTCCCGGGAGCAGCGTAGGAAATTTGTTTACCACTGAGTGAAGAGGTTTGTTTACAAGTGACGAAAACTTCCGGCTCGGATAGCAAAAAATCTACATGGTCATGGTACGGAAAATTGATGGTGCCATGAAAGGCCAACTCGTCAGCTATCCGGTGATGGGTAGCGTTTAGCTAGTAAAAACTTCTATCTAGACTTAGAGACCACATTACTTTTGTGATTTGGTGTGTAAGTCAATGGGGCTTTTAATGGGCGTATGCTACCTTGTGTGGTCTCGGCCATTAGGGTCCCTCCCATAAAGGTTCGGGCACCTATACCTATATACTCAGTTGGGAAATTTTGAATTTATAGTTATTTATTAGCATATAACCTGTCGTTAAGAGAGAGTTAACTTACAGTCTAAATATGCCTCAGAAATGCACCATTTGACTTCTAAATGTTGATTTATTTTCCTTGGAGAGGACCACGAGATCCCCAGATATGGGAGTTATTGCCAACGACCACACGGCTGCACCGTCTCTTTTATATCAAAATTCTTCATTCACAACTGGCCCTCCCATAAAGATTCATGTCATTACCTGAGTCGGGGCAATTTCGTTATCATCTTTTCTTAGCACAATCTTATAAAGACCGAAATTGTATGCCTCAGAATGCGTGCACTAATTGACGTTATAAAACTTTAAACTATACAACAAGATATAAGGACTACATGTGTACAACGTAGTTTCTTCACCAGACGTTTAACGTTGCCTACGGCCGGAATATTCCATTAAGAAAAACAGTAAACATTCAAAAAGGATATACAAAAAAATAAAAAAAATAAATGTGCATTTGAAGACTTTCACCGTGAAAACATCCCATGCCTTAGGACAACAAAGCTGGTACTCATTACCCATCCCCGACCACCGGCTCGTCCCCCAACACTAACACATTTTAGTACGTATTTTTGACATTTGCAGTATAGGCTAAGTTAAATTGTTTACAATCGTTACTGAGTAAGGAAGTTACAAAAAGGTGTTTTTGTCTTTACATATCTGCTACGAGAAAAACAACACGCCAGTAACACTTATCGTTTAATTTGTATGGTACAATACTGAGTGCTATATTTACAAATTGTCAATATGCGTATGCATAGAAATAGGATGAATACACGCAGTAACAGTTTTGAAATAGGAGAACGTATACACCATAGTTATTAATGGAGATATTCAGCGAAGAAAATCCTCGCTTATCTTCTACTTTGTCCAAAACCTTTTATACCTGTATGAATATTTCACTTCCACCCACCCTTAACAGAAAGAAAAGGAAAAACAAATGATGTTAGTGCTTAGTTTAAAAAATTCCTTTCTCGCGAATACATAAAGTACCTGAAGCTGGGGGTTAACGTAACAAACTACTAGTACTCGGTAAATGACATTGATGCTATTAGAACACTCGAATTATACTTTAATTATTACTCCAACCAATTATACAAACGATTAAAGCTCTCCTGAGTGTTAAATCTTTAAAACACACACAAAGAAGAAGGTTAGAACGAACGCTATAGGCCCTATACATATATATGTATGTATTTATGTATGTATTTTAGATCCTCCTACAAGCAGGAACTCGCGAAGAAGCCTCATTGGCTTATCAAAGCCGCAAGCTGACCGAAGTCAGTCTCTTACATTCATATTCATTCATACTTAGTAAAGATTCCTAAATCCTATTGGTCCATTCAGGTCAGCTGACCGTGGTTAATCCTGTGAGTAACGCACGGTAAAATTACGGGGCATCACTTTAATAAATCTTTGGTTATATGTAACCAAAAATGTTTTGTTTTATGATTTCCCCCCAGACAAATGGTAGTGTATGAATGAACGGGGTTAATCAACGGTCTAGCGTGCGTTACTCACATGATTAATGCAGTCCGGGTGTTAATGCTATCGCTGGATGCACTCGGGCTCCGCCCTCGTGCATCGCTTGCATTATCCCCCGATCGTGCATTAATCCTGTGAGTAACGCACGCTAGACCGTTGATTAACCCCTTATTTAACGTCCATATTTATGAATTGTCAATTGTCAACAACTCTGTAACTGGACGACATACATTGATCTTGGAGTGACTCGAACCGGGGACCTTATGATTGGAAGGTACCGGCGTTAACCACTGAGCTATCACTAATAGTTACTATGCTAACACTCCTAGTGAACACTCCTAGTTACACATTATAGGCCTATATAACACACTCTTAGTTACACACTATAGCTAACACTCCTAGTTACACACTATAGCTAACACTCCTAGTTACACACTATATAATTCTCAAGTGCCTACAGAGTTAATACCAACGCGACTACAGCGCTTCAATTTTGTACGAAATTGTGGGTTTGAAAGACAATAAATAACGGGATTAATGAAATGACCGAGATTGGGAGATTGTCGTAGAAAATGGAATGCAAACGATCCTAGAAACGTATGAATATTATTGATCAAATCCCCGTAGGCTACCAAACATGTTATAACAAAAGCTGGTGCCCATATTAATATAAATGCTATCATAGTGACTGAGAGCATGAATGTGATCCTTCCAGGGATGGGCTTGACAACAAAACTAGACTTGTATCTACTCGATCTGGTGGATAGGCCTAGTGAGTCACGTTCACTCGTACGTGTAGACGGTGCAGTAACCAGCCCGGCAGATGGGCTTGCAACAGTTCCGCCACACGACGAGCCAGTTTCGGTTGCTTCCAAATGTTGTCTTCCCGGGCTTGGCAAGGCAGAAGGTTGACTGGATGAATGTCGTTGACGGTGAAGGAAGATGCGGTTATCCGATAGCTCCATATTCAGCGCGGTCCTCGGATAGTTAGGTCCAACTAAGTGGACTAGTTGGACCGCTGTGGTAGGTTCAGTTTGGAGTGGCAAGTAGCTGTCGTCAGTGGTTACCCTTGATGAAACAACGTTAACTTTGTCGACTCCGGGCAGATATTCATTTCTCCGGGCGGCGCATTCCGACTGCAGTCCGCCGACACCTCCGAGGGAAGAGTTTTGACGACGGTACAATTGCATCAGGTATCTATGACGTCGTAGTTTCCGTAGCAAGGCGCAATGGAGCACAAATATAATGGCACATGACGAAATAAAAAGAAACAGTTGCGACCCTATAACCATGCCGTGCAGGAACCAGGCGCCGCCGACTTCCGCTGTCACCGCACAAATCTTTGAACCGTTGGTGCTCTGTTTCCCGATGAACAGCATAGTGAGTGACGCCAAGACCAAAGAAATTATGAAACTCACCCACGTAGCTTTTTCCACCGATTTTGGCCTTAACAAATACTTCTTAGGTTGACATACAGCGATATACCGATCGATAGCAATGAAGAGGGTTAAAAATAAGGACATAAAGTTCCCCCAAACTGTCAAAAGAGACAACAATTTACAACTTACGTCGTTGACAGCGTCCGGTATCCAGAAAACGACTCCTAGTGAGGTAACTAGGCACGAACACAAGTCAAATATCCCTAAATACCGAATCAAAAGTTTCGGAGCAGATTCGGCTGGGTTTCTTTTAAACACTTTAATAACCGCGATGTTGCCCGGTATACCGACCGTTACAGCGAGAATGCTATAGGCAAGAATGACCGTAACCTTCACAGGTGACATAATATGTTTAGGTCGAGCCGAAACCCGGAGAGTATATAAACAAAAAAGACACGTGGGCGAAAAAGTAAGACTGCTGTTTAAATTATTATTGAAGAGCTGACTCTGAGATATTTGTACAGAAAAGTCTTTGCAAATGAACAATTCAACAATTTCTTTTCTGGAAGCCGTCAATTCTCGAAATAATATGGTATATACAGTACCGCGGCTATAACATATCACGTTTCTGCACGAACCCATATCGCAGTCACTGCAAAGCTGGATTAGAATTTATGCACGGCTCTGAGCCAATCAGCGAAAACTCGCTCACACCAAGTTTAGTAGATCATAAGCCGTGTCATTACTAGATAATTAGCCGTGTCATTACTAGATAATTAGCCGTGTCATAGAAAGTTCTCAGTTAAAACAGGAAATATTTTGACCTTGAAGCAGTGGTCAGTAGTGACGTATTTGTCAAGATAGGAAATTATAATCACGATAATAATAAATACATGATATGAATAATAAATCAAATGATCCAGAACACAGTGGCATAAGAATATTATACCAGTGGGATTTCTCCATGTTCCAAATATACGTACTGCCCATTTCTGATTGCAATTAAAAATTAATAATAGTCAGAAATGAAAAGGTTTCCGGGATGTTAACACATAAATAAATTCGGGTGACATCGAGGTTGCCTGGGACTGAGACAAACGCCATCTGTAAAAATTTACTTTATTTTGTCCATAACTTCCACCTGCTATCAATTACTTCCACCTGCTATCAATTACTTCCACCTGCTATCAATTACTTCCACCTGCTATCAATTACTTCAGTATCGTAATGCAAAGACAATGTGAGATGTGGCTCAAGATACGGAGGACCCACGTGGAACCACAGGGCAGGGGACAAATTTGTGGAGCCAAGTGGGGGAGGGAGGGGTGGGAGGAGAGGGATGAAGAAGAATAAGGCGCGCTTCCGCTACGGAGGTTTTTTGTTCCAGGAGACTATTTTTCGAATGATTGGACACCTATTTACACTCAGAAAAATCTGAATTAAAATGAATGGGAAAGGGTGAGTCGGTGATGGAACATAGCCTCATTGAGGCAATTTTAGACCCCTTTAGGCCTCCCGGGAGCAGCGTAGGAAATTTGTTTACCAATGAGTGAAGAGGTTTGTTTACAAGTGACGAAAACTTCCGGCTCGGATAGCAAAAAATCTACATGGTCATGGTACGGAAAATTGATGGTGCCATGAAAGGCCAACTCGTCAGCTATCCGGTGATGGGTAGCGTTTAGCTAGTGAAAACTTCTATCTAGACTTAGAGACCACATTACTTTTGTGATTTGGTGTGTAAGTCAATGGGGCTTTTAATGGGCGTATGCTACCTTGTGTGGTCTCGGCCATTAGGGTCCCTCCCATAAAGGTTCGGGCACCTATACCTATATACTCAGTTGGGAAATTTTGAATTTATAGTTATTTATTAGCATATAACCTGTCGTTAAGAGAGAGAGTTAACTTACAGTCTAAATATGCCTCAGAAATGCACCATTTGACTTCTAAATGTTGATTTATTTTCCTTGGAGAGGACCACGAGATCCCCAGATATGGGAGTTATTGCCAACGACCACACGGCTGCACCGTCTCTTTTATATCAAAATTCTTCATTCACAACTGGCCCTCCCATAAAGATTCATGTCATTACCTGAGTCGGGGCAATTTCGTTATCATCTTTTCTTAGCACAATCCTATAAAGACCGAAATTGTATGCCTCAGAATGCGTGCACTAATTGACGTTTTAAAACTTTACACTATAAAACAAGATATAAGGACTACATGTGTACAACGTTGTTTCTTCACCAGACGTTTTACGTTGCCTACGGCCGGAATATTCCAATAAGAAAAACAATGAACATTCAAAAAGGATATAAAAAAAATAAATAAATAAATGTGCATTTGAAGACTTTCACCGTGAAAAAATCCCATGCCTTAGGACAACAAAGCTGGTACTCATTACCCATCCCCGACCACCGGCTCGTCCCCCAACACTAACACATTTTAGTACGTATTTTTGACATTTGCAGTATAGGCTAAGTTAAATTATTTACAATCGTTACTGAGTAAGGAAGTTACAAAAAGGTGTTTTTGTCTTTACATATCTGCTACGAGAAAAAACAACACGCCAGTAACACTTATCGTTTAATTTGTATGGTACAATACTGAGTGCTATATTTACAAATTGTCAATATGCGTATGCATAGAAATAGGATGAATACACGCAGTAACAGTTTTGAAATAGGAGAACGTACACCATAGTTATTAATGGAGATATTCAGCGAAGAAAATCCTCGCTTATCTTCTACTTTGTCCAAAACCTTTTATACCTGTATGAATATTTCACTTCCACCCACCCTTAACAGAAAGAAAAGGAAAAACAAATGATGTTAGTGCTTAGTTTAAAAAATTCCTTCTCGCGAATACATAAAGTACCTGAAGCTGGGAGTTAACGTAACAAACTAGTAATACTCGGTAAATGACATTGATGCTATTAGAACACTCAACCCAGTGGCGGCGGAACCGGGGGGGCTTGGGGGGGGGGGGCTCAGCCCCCCAATAAAAAAGTTGAGGGGCAAATGCATGATAAGCCCACCCCAATATTTACCAAGGCTCCGAAACGTGCATCTGCCCATTTTTCAATGCATACTTGTCGATCTGTCCGATGCACACGTATACTCTGTAGGTGTAATAATTTTAGTAATTGCTTGGGGACCCTCGGCCCGTCCCCTGGCTATAGACCACATTGTCACCCCAACCGCGTCTTCACCCCCCGTGAAAAGTGGAAGCAGTGAGTGTGAGTACCGGTAAGCGTAACACAACTTCGTCTTAGGCCAATGACTTGCCTCATTTCAGCCAGTTCTCCAACATCCCCTTACTTAGTGGCGGAGCGTCCATATATACAGTCAGGGGGCGGATGCCCCCCCCCCCCGACGGACTCAAATGGACTGCTGGCGCCCTTTTCAGCTTTTCACTACTTTTTACTTATTCGCGATTTTTGACTATTTTATTGCGCTCTCATATACCTATTGACATTTGTCATATTCTGTTGGTGTAATTTTCCGACAAAATGGCGACGACACCTATTTATTCTTCGTTTATCTGCAAATTAGCAAGGCCCCGGAAAGGGTCATTTCCTGCAATCTAGGGAGTATCTTTACTCAAAAATTTTCTGTACGCTCCGCGCCAACCTGTGGTGGCGCTCCGCTTAGATAGTGTCGAAAGCGCCCCTACAGACCATTCTTGCCCTCCCTGACCAATACTCTAGCTCCGCCACTGCCCTTACTACACTCAAAAACATCTTTGCGAGTACACTACGAGTAATAGCTACTCTCTTAAAAAACCATCGAATATACAAATTACAATGTTTTTACAGACTTTTACGTGCAATCTGAGAAATTGCAGGCTTGAGACCCATATTTTAGGGCTAGGTATTCGCAGCATAAAACACTCGGAAAGTGCCGTTTCCGGCCATCTGGGGGTTTGAAAAAACCCAAAATTTTCTTGTACGCTCCGCGCCAACCGATAGTGGCGCTCCGCTTAGATAGTCTCCACACATTAGCCCCCCAATAATTTTTCCGTTCGGCCGCGCCTGACTCAACCAATTATATACAAACGATTAAAGCTCTCCTGAGTGTTAAATCTTTAAAACACACACACACAACAAAGGTTAGAACGAACGCTATAGGCCCTATACATATATATGTATGCATTTATGTATGTATTTTAGATCCTCCTGCAAGCAGGAACTCGCGAAGAAGCCTCATTGGCTAATCAAAGCCGCAAGCTGACCGAAGTCAGTCTCTTACATTCATATTCATTCATACCTAGTAAAGATTCCTAAATCCTATTGGTCCATTCAGGTCAGCTGACCGTGGTTAATCCTGTGACTAACGCACGGTAAAATTACGGGGCATCACTTTAATAAATCTTTGGTTATATGTGACCAAAAATGTTTTGTTTTATGATTTTTCCCCCACACAAATGGTAGTGTATGAATGAACGAGGTTAATCAACGATCTAGCGTGCGTTACTCACATGATTAATGCAGTCCGGGTGTTAATGCTATCGCTGGATGCACTCGGGCTCCGCCCTCGTGCATCGCTTGCATTATCCCCCGATCGTGCATTAATCCTGTGAGTAACGCACGCTAGACCGTTGATTAACCCCTTATTTAACGTCCATGATTATGAATTGTCAATTGTCAACAACTCTGTAACTGGACGACATACATTGATCTTGGAGTGTCTCGAACCGGGGACCTTATGATTGGAGGGTACCGGCGTTAACCACTGAGCTAACACTCCTAGTTACTATGCTAACACTCCTAGTGAACACTCCTAGTTATACACTAGGCCTATAAAACACACTCTTAGTTACACACTATAGCTAACACTCCTAGTTACACACTATATAATTCTCAAGTGCCTACAGAGTTAATACCAACGCGACTACAGCGCTTCAATTTTGTACGAAATTGTGGGTTTGAAAGGCAATAAATAACGGGATTAATGAAATGACCGAGTGTGGGAGAATTTCGTAGAAAATGGAATGCAAACGATCCTAGAAACGTATGAATATTATTGATAAAATCCCCGTAGGCTACCAAACATGTTATAACAAAAACTGGTGCCCATATTAATACAAATGCTATCATAGTGACTGAGAGCATGAATGTGATCCTTCCAGGGATGGGCTTGACAACAAAACTAGACTTGTATCTACTCGATCTGGTGGGTAGGCTTAGTGAGTCACGTTCACTCGTACGTGTAGACGGTGCAGTAACCGGGACGGCAGGTGGGCTTGTAACAGTTCCGCCACACGACGAGCCAGTTTTGGTTGCTTCCGAATGTTGTCTTCCCGGGCTTGGCAAGGCAGAAGGTTGACTGGATGAATGTCGTTGACAGTGAAGGAAGATGCGGTTATCCGATAGCGCCATATTCAGCGCGGTCCTCGGACAGTCAGGTCCAACTAAGTGGACTAGTTGGACCGCTGTGGTAGGTTCACTTTGGAGTGACAAGTAGGTGTCGTCAGTGGTTACCCTTGATGAAACAACGTTAACTTTGTCGACTCCAGGCAGATATTCTTTTCTCCGGGCGGCGCATTCCGAATGCAGTCCGCCGACACCTCTGCGGGAAGAGTTTTGACGACGGGACAATTGCATCAGGTATCTGTGACGTCGTAGTTTCCGTAGCAAGGCGCAATGGAGCACAAATATAATGGCACATGACGATATAAAAAGAAACAGTTGCGACCCTACAACCATGGCGTACAGGAACTTGGCGCCGCCGACCTCCGCTGTCACCGCACAAATCTTTGAACCGTTGGTGCTCTGTGTCCCGAAGAACAGCATAGTGAATGATGCTAAGACCAAAGAAATCATGAAACTCACCCACGTAGCTTTTTCCACCGATTTTGGCCTTAACAAATACTTCTTAGGTCGACATACAGCGATATACCGATCGATAGCAATGAAGAGGGTTAAAAATAAGGACATAAAGTTCCCCCAAACTGTCAAAAGAGAATACAATTTACAACTTACGTCGGTGACAACGTCCGGTATCAAGAAAACGACTCCTAGTGAGGTTACTAGGCACGAACACAAGTCAAATATCCCTAAATACCGAATCAAAAGTTTCGGAGCAGATTCGGCTGGGTTTCTTTTAAACACTTTAATAACCGCGATGTTGCCCGGTATACCGACCGTTACAGCGAGAATGCTATAAGCAAGAATGACGGTAGCCCTCACAGGTGACATAATATGTTTAGGTCGAGCCAAAACCCGGAGAGTATATAAACAAAAAAGTCACGTGGGAGATTAAATTGCTGATTAAATTATTATTGAAGAGCTGACTCTGAGATATTTGTACAGAAAAGTCTTTGCAAATGGACAATTCAACAATTTCTTTTCTGGAAGCCGTCAATTCTCGAAATAATATGGTATATACAGTACCGCGGTTATAATATGTCACGTTTCTGCACGATGTACATATCGCAGTCACTGCAAAGCTGGATTAGAATTTATGCACGGCTCTGAGCCAATCAGCGAAAACTCGTTCACACCAATTTTTAGTAGATCATAAGCCGTGTCATTACTAGATAATTAGCCGTGTCATAGAAAGTTCTCAGTTAAAACAGGAAACATTTTGACCTTGAAGCAGTGGTCAGTAGTTACGTATTTGTCAAGATAGGAAATTATAATCACGATAATAATAAATACATGCTATGAATAATAAATCAAATGATCCAGAACACAGTGGCATAAGAATATTATACCAGTGGGATTTCTCCATGTTCCAAACATACGTACTGCCCATTTCTGATTGCAATTAAACATTAATAATAGTTAGAAATGAAAAGGTTTCCGGGATGTTAACACATAAATAAATTCGGGTGACATCGAGGTTGCCTGGGACTGAGACAAACGCCAAAAATTTACTTTATTTTGTCCATAACTTCCACCTGCTATCAGTTACTTCAGTATCGTAATTCAAAGACACTGTGAGATGTGGCTCAAGATACGGAGGACCCACGTGGAACCACAGGGCAGGGGACACATTTGTGGAGCCAGGTAGGGGGGGGGGGGTGAGGGGTGGGAGGAGGAGAGGGATGAAGAAGAATAAGGCGCACTTCCACTATAGAGGGGTTATTTTTCCAGGAGACTATTTTTAGAATGATTGGACACCTATTTACACACAGATGATCTGAATGAAAATGAATTGGAAAGGGTGAGTCGGCGATGGGACAATCCATTCTACATCCATCTAAAAAACACATTTGTGCCACATTTCAGGTAACTTTTCGAGGGCTTAGTTCTTACCACACCTCCCTAGACCCCAACTACTTCTTTTTGTGTGTTTGCCTGGTAGTTCTGTAAGCATATGCACTTATGGACACAGATCCAGACTTCACAATTTTGTCAGATGTGGGGGGGGGGGGGGGTAGAGGCAGGCGCGGCGGAACGGAAAAATTATTGGGGGGGCTAATGTGTGGACACTATCTAAGCGGAGCGCCACCATGGGCTGGCGCGGAGCGTACAAGAAAATTTTGGGTTTTTTCAAACCCCCAGATGGCCGGAAACGGCACTTCCCGAGTGTTTTATGTTTCGAATACCTACCCCTAGAATATGGGTCTCAAGCCTGCAATTTCTCAGATTACACGAAAGTCTGTAAAAACATTGTAATTTGTATATTCGATGGTGTTTTAAGAGAGTAGCTATTACTCGAAGTGTACTCACAAAGACGTTTTTGAGTGTAGTAAGGGCAGTGGCGGAGCTAGGGGTATTGGTCAGGGGGGGGGGGCAAGAATAGTCTGTAGGGCGCTTTCGACACTATCTAAGCGGAGCGCCACCACGGGTTGGCGCGGATCGCGGTCAGAAAATTTTTGAGTAAAGACACTCCCTAGATTGCAGGAAATCACCCTTTCGGGCCTTACTAATTTGCAGATAAACGGAGAATAAATAGGTGTCGTCGCCAATTTGTCGGAATATTACACCAACAGAACATGACAAATGTCAATAGGCATATGAGAGCGCAATAAAATAGTCAATAATCGCGAATAAGTAAAAAAGTAGTGAAAAGCTGAAAAGGGCGCCAGCAGTCCATTTGAGTCCGTCAGGGGGGGGGGGGCATCCGCCCCTGACTGTATATATGGACGCTCCGCCACTAAGTAAGGGGATGTTGGAGAACTGGCTGAAATGAGGCAAGTCATTGGCCTAAGACGAAGTTGTGTTACGCTTACCGGTACTCACACTAACTTCTTCCACTTTTCACGGGGCGTGAAGACGCGGTTGGGGTGACAATGTGGTCTATAGCCAGGGGACGGGCCGAGGGTCCTCCAGCAATTACTAAAATTATTACACCTATATAGTATACGTGTGCATCGGACAGATCGACAAGTATGCATTGAAAAATGGGCAGATGCACGTTTCGGAACCTTGGTAAATATTGGGGGGGGGGGCTTATCATGCATTTGCCCCCTCAACTTTTTCATTGGGGGGCTGAGCCCCCCAAGCCCCCCGGTTCCGCCGCCACTGGGTAGAGGGGAAGAAAAAACAATTTGAAAGATCAATTACAAAGATAACTTTTCTGAATACCGACCTTTTTTCATTCTGTACACTTTTTATTCTGATTACAATTATACAATGCACAAGGCTACAGAAAGTCGCCAAACAAAATGCAATAATAGCATAACTTGAACCTATTCATTCTCATCTATTTCACACACAAAAGTATACACAACACAAACATGAAGCTATGGCAGCCTCACGACAACACTATCTCTTAAAGGAACATACTGCCTAAGAAAACCATATGGTTTATATCAAATAAAAAAAAAGTACAAACAAACAATAAAGTGCCAAGTTCTATCTCTTGACACATGTGATAACTTTGTTTGCTAAATAACCAAAACCCTTATCTCTCTCTCCACTCCCTCCCCCACTGGGGCTACCCCCCTCCCCTCCCTCCTGGGCAGCTCACCCTTCATTCAAAGCCAATAATGACATATATGATTTTAGCCGTTTCATATTCCATAATCCTCATTCATCATACTGCTAGACACTGGTTGTTCTAAATCACCATCTCCCCCCCCCCCCTTCCCTCACAAAAGGAGAGAATAAAAACAAAGTGAAGAGAATAATATATGGATTAATTTATCAATTCCATCATGCAAAATTATATGTAACAGAATTAGAACTCCATCCAAATGAAAAGTTCCTATCGTTAAAAAAGGCCGCACAGCTCAGGAGGTGATGGGAGACAACATCATGCTGGTCACAGATTTGGCCAAGACCGACAATGGTTGCAACCACTAAAATGATAATATAATGGTTGTATAATTTGTTATGAAGGGTAGGAATCATATGATTAATAAAAACAGATTGGAAATTGCTGCCCAATTTTTTTCGGACGAATGACCAAAGCTGGTTGTGTTATTTAACGTATTTCTATCACCATCATATACAGTTGAAGGGAACCTTTTGTTTTGTATACTTTTGTGCATCATCGATGCACCAACTGTTTTGTTTTGTATACTTTTGTGCATCATCGATGCACCAACTGCTATTGAAATCATTAAGAAAGCCTAACACTTTTCAACACAATAGTTTATCAGCCTAGCCTTGACCCGCCGCACTGCAAAAAATAGCCCAGCTGCCTAAATTGCAAATAAGTTTCTGGGCTGAAATCAGTATAGCTATGTCACAACATATGAAGATATTTTTAACAACTATTACCACCTGCTGTTTTGGTTAAGGGAGAAGTGACTGTTCACTGAAATTCATTCACCTGATCTGTTGGGCTAATAGTTGATGTGGAAAGCAAAATATTTATTGTCATGAAAAACTCAACGAGGTGGTGCTTTAAAAGGTCCAACCATGGACAGATGGTGATTACGTAGAAAATATAATGCTTATCGATTACACTTCTCTATTTCAGCTTTTCCAGTCATCAATAAGCCACAATGGAAACAGTAGAATATCTGACCAACAAACATACCAAACAAAATCACTTGTATCTCTCTTCCACTCTGGTTAAGATGTAAGACCACTTCTTCAATGTATATCTCTTCTACACCATGCTCCACCTTTAGGCTCAAGACCCAGAATCTTCCACGAGGACTGAACCACACTCCACTAGACGACCCCCCCCCCCCCCACCCAGATCCCAGCCCTCACAATCGGTCCTCAGAATGCATGAAAGCTAAGCTTGGACATTGGACTTGATGTTAAAGAAAAAATAACTTCATGGATCTCTGTCAGCAAGCCCTGAATATTGTAGACTGAGTTTTTGCTACGTCTGGAAAGATCCGAACACTGAATACAATTTTGGACACATCTGGAAGACCCACCGGAGACTTTGTCCCACTGTGTCACGCCCAATGGTTTGCAGGCTCTATATGCTCTAAATCATCTTCCTCCCTGATCAACTGAAGAAGGATTAACATGAACACGTCCAAATATTCGCACAACTTTTGGTTGCAAACTAATAATGTTACATGCTACTATGGTGGCAGACAAAAAAAGTTTTGTTTCACTTTGGGTAGCAGAGACCATCAAGATTGTGGTAAAACATAAAATCTTTTCTGTTCCCCATCATCTACAGCTCATCTCATCCTCAGCCCTACCCTCCCCCCCCCTCTTACCACCATCCCCAATGGTTCTTTAACATCCACACCGCACTCTGTGATTACCATCGAGTATCAGATGCAGTTCTTAAAGCTGAGGGCTTAACAGTCTTTAATACCTAAGTGCCCGTCATTGAAACAGTCACTGCTGGGGCAATACAGTTCGCCACATGTACATGAGTCCCCATGGAGGTCATCCCAAACGATTGGGCCACAATTCTAATGCACACTTACATGGATAACAAGCGTTTGCTTGCCGTAACCATTGGAAAAGCTTTCATCCAACTGCAGTCTCACAACCAGAAACATTCGGAAAGACAACCTCAGAGGAAGAAATATTTCCCACGAGATGGAAAACAGGATCTCTGGCAGTAAGTCTTATCATGGAACTATAAACTTTAACAAGAGAAAAATATCCCCAGTAATTCTTTGCTAACCTGCTTGTCTCTCACAGAAACAGGTGTTTCAATCCTCAAATACCTTCAACCCTCTACCCCAATCCTAAAATACCTTCAACCCTCTATCCCAATCCTTTTCCCACCCACCCACCCACCCACCAAACCACTCCTGCCCCTCACCAGCTCCAAATGTGTCCATTTGTTGAAAAAAGACAAATTCACAAATACTGGAATTTGTGGTACAGAATACAGATGGTCCATTCAGGAAGTACATATGTTCACAATAATATCTTGACCTTAAATTCAACATGCACTGCCAACTCCCTTCATATATCTGACAGTAAATTCCACCTGCAGTATAATAACATTTCTTTATTTGTTTTGACTATATCCAAAACCGTTTGACTCAATTGTATAGTTTTGTCTCATATCTACAGAGGTAAGTACAAACCCTTAACTGCTTGCTTGATTTTTGGCTGACTAGGTAGAAAATTGTGAGAAATAAGTGAGCAAGGTTGCACATCTGCTTGTCCATTGAAAATGTTGGTCTACTAATTTACAGAAAATGCCCAAATAAATGTGCAAAAAGACACAAAATTGCATTAAAAAAAAAAAAAAAAAATCAACAGTTTGTTTTGCATTTGTGAATACTTTCATTGAATGATGTTGGCCATTGTCACTTCAATGTAGCTAGTTTAATATTTGATAAAGTTGTGGACACCAAAAACTCCCAGGATAACACCAACGATTACAAAATGCATGCACTGTCATGAATGTTTGGTGACCCAAGAATAACTCATTGTCGAGTGAACAAAACTTCTTCACTTTTTTCAATGATATAGCCAAATTTCTGTCTTTGAAAATACAGAAAAATCTCCTTTTATCCTTCTGTCGTCATTGTGTGTAAAGGGACTAATTATTCTTGAACTTCATTTAACCCCACAGTCCTGGTTTAACAAAGTTTGATGGATAATGACGTCAGAAATAATTTCAAAATTGTCGTTTTTCTTTAACTGGTTGTTTACCACGGTACCGAATCTCTTCCCTAGACATCTTTACATATTGAGAGTCAACTTGCTTGATAATTTTATTTTTGTATAAGAGTCTGCTTCAAGAGCTCCATCATATTAAATGTATACTATCATTATTAAAACTTTGGAAGGGGGGGGGGGAGGGGGCTGTTTCACTTCCTGACAGCTGAGAGGAAAAGTCCACTTCCATATTTTTTTTTTCTATTGTTGAACAGGTCTGCTATTCTTTGTTTTTTTTTCAATGTCTTTTTAGTTTGTACTCAGCCAGAGAATCTATTGACATTTTACAAATAAGCCACTTGGAAGTACGACGCGGGGAGCGAAGGCAGACATTTACATAATAAATTTCCCGTTAAATATTCGGTACTGCTCAATCCACAAATGGATACTGCCCTTAATTTTCTGCAATCACCTCAGAGCAAGGCTTAACGTATCTAACGACACCCAAAAAACATGTTCAATCTTACTTAGGAGGCATTGTTTGCAACGGTTACCAAGAAATAATTGCTGATGACCTTCAAAACAAATTGGCAGTGTAGTAAACCATAATGCAAATATCTCAACTGAAATTTTCTTTTATGTTTCACACATATTTTTGCAAAAAATTTGAATAAGTACAGATTATATTAATTGTCAAATACTGTCATCATTCTGTAAGCTTCAACTGGATCTTAAAATAAAAATTCAGACCTTGACATGTGTTAACAATGTATACTATGCTATGAACCAATCGACACATGTCTTCATTTCAGCAGCGATGTCAAGTATTAACATGAGATGATAGCAATTTCAGTTTTTCTAAACCTGGGAAATGGACTAATTATCTTCACTGCTTTGGAAATAATTGCCTTTTTAACATCTAAAAACAGGGGAAATGGATGAATTCTCTGATTGCACATTCGGCATCCAATACCAGACATAACAGAGGCCACCATTTGCAGATGAGTGTAGTGACATCACTAACAAAATCATCTGTTAACCTACTGTGCTAAGCAGCCATTACAAACTGTTAAAATGACAGACTCAAAGTCAGGAATAGCTACCAAGTCAGGCACCAGAGAATCCCAAACACTTCCCCTGAATGTAAAACAAACCACCTGTGTAACAAACTCATCATTAATAAAATGTCTCGCTCTCAAGTGAAGTAAACCTCCTCTCTGGTGACCTTAGAAATTGAAATGAAGTATTTTACGGGTAACTTAATACTTTCTCTTACCACATATATAGCGGGCATGGCAGCGACACTCTAAGATAGACCCCCTCCCCCCCGCAGTAGTGTGTGGATCGATATTCTAATGCCCACTTACATTATCCATGTACCCTGTATTTCAGTCACAACATAGCCTGCACAGCTACTCTGCAATACAGCAGTAAACACACCTGTACCCATGGCAACGACTGCATCATGCAATGTTCGGTAAGCTGTCACTGTATACTTTTACTGTGGCGAATGAGCCAGACTATTGCTTTGACACTGTACAAGGTTTTGAATAATTACACAGTTGCTTGTAACTTAAAAGAGTATCGTTCAACATCATGATCTCCTTGGTAACGCTGGGGCTGAGAGTTGCACTCATCCCATAGACAGATGTGGTCATGTACAAACATTGTGGTCATGTATAAACAATGTGTATGACAATGTGGTCATGTATAAACCACACAAGATTTGACCACTTGTTCATCACAACAATAATCATTTTGTGTAGCGTTCATTTACACTGTAGCCTTCTCTGCGTAACCTTTTCAACTCGCACGTGCGTTAATTTTCCATGTAAGTCTCGCCTAATGAGTACAAAACTGTTAACTGGGCTTTAAAACTGTATTATCAGCTACAAGATTCTTACTGCATATTTTGGTTATCACATACACATGTTATGCATGTACTACCAGAGAGCCAGCCTACTACTTCCTCAAACAGTTAACTCCACCTCATTCGACTGAAGGATCAGTCACACAAGTGCCCTTGTCATACCACATGGAATTTTCCATTCCACAACAAGAGGATTCTGGGTACTTATACAATATTGCAGAGCAGTTTCTAACACCAAAAACATGTGGAGATTGGCTGGAAAAATTCAAGTCATAAAAACTGCTAATGTGACATCGATGAGATTTTCGGTAGGTCAATATGTAACAAAATAAAAAGCAGTTTGCTATTAATAAACCAAACAGAGTCACAGATGAAAGGTGGTTGATTTATCATATTGCTATTGTGAGAACATTTAAATTGCTTAATGAATATTCAATTTGGTGAGAAAATTGAAAAAAAAAAATTGAAACATGTGAGCACAAAGATGTCACGGTGGAAACAATGTTGACAACGCACCAATACAGTGACTCCTTTGGTACATAAAACTGGCTGAAAATTGAGGCATTTTCCATCATTACCAACAAAAAAAAAGGCATTGAAAGATGTCACATTAAATTCTGACAAAAAGAGGTGGTTCTAACCATAACATAAGATAATGTCGAGAAAGAAAAACAAAAAAAGTAACAAATTTTCTTGACAAGAAAAACATTGACAAGATGAGTGAAGTAAGGTACTGCTTAATTAACTTATTAATTACTAAGCCAAAGTTTGCCCAACAAATCATTCCAGTGAGGGTCAGACCCGATGTTTCGATTCTTCGTCTCAATCGAGACAAATACATGGCACAGTCTGCAGTTTTCTTCAACCATAATGGTAAAACCTATCAAGCTTCTGATTGGTCTGATTGTCACTAAGATAGACAGATCCTACCAGGATACCAGATGCGATGGGTTTTAGAGGCCAAACTCAAGGATTAAAGCCGTAATCCAGGTTACTTTATCAAACCTTAGGGCCGAACTGCACAATAAGGGCCAACCATATTCATTTACAGACTCATGATTCTGTGCTGGGATCGCATCACCCATGTGACATTTGGTAACGACTCTTTGACATTACTGAAACTCTTAAGCTCACTAATGTCAACTACCCCACCCCACCCGACCCCCTCCCTCCCTCTCCATTTTTGGTACAGATTCATTCAGCAACAATTGCTTAATTTCTCCACCCAAACCTTTTAATACAAGTAAAACTATCATTTCATCAAGCATGCTCCATTTGACTATAATCAAGTATTTCAGAGAGAAATTTCTTTCCCCCCTCGTAACTTCCAACAACATGAAAAAGGTTTAGAACATTAAAGACGTTTTTTTTCCTTTCAAAACTGAACTTTTTTGGGTATTTTGTTCCCCCGATTCTGGGCACAGCAATAATCCACTTGGTGAGACGTTCTCTTGTTTCTTCATTTGAGAAGAACCACCACACGAAGAGAGGACACGGTTTTACTCGAGTTGTCCATTTTTTTCCCCATAAAAAAAAAAAACATGCTGCCGTCCTTCTCGAGAAGAAGAAAAAAATAAAAAGAAGAAGAAGAATGAAGGAAGGAAGAAAAATTTGATGACAGAAAGAAAGAAAAAATGTTTTAACAAGGTAATAAACACCAAATGTAATCAGAAAATGTAAAAAGATTTTCAAACGGAAGAAAGTTATGAGCTAGGTGTCAGTAGCAAGGTCTTCCTCTGTTTTCATCTCTTCATCCTCTCTCTCTCTCTCTTCTCCAAACTTGAAGCAACCTCCAGATTCACATGCATACACAAGGTGCAGGGCACAAGTGTTGATAGTGGCAAAACTGTTTTTCACTTGCACAAAATAAATGCTGGCTATTGCAACTGTCCGATGACCACCATTTCTTTAAACGATTTTTTTTCTTTTTCGGTTTATACGTATTTCCAGCATGGTAGCACTATTTTTTTTAATATTTTTTTTTCTCCCCGTTTTAGTACAGCAGTTCACGACAATGTCACGACTGTTAGACGTGACGACGTTTCGAGGCACGTGGTGACAGATTTGATGTCATTTACGAATATACCTAGAGGAAGAGGTCCTGGCAGCATTCTCATCAATACCCATGTCCAATTTCATTGCCCCCGTAGCGCCCCCATTCATAGCAGTGAACGGCGTGGCTATTCTACCATAGTCCCTCCTGGCAGGGTCCGCCGCGCTGGCGACCTGAGTGGCGACACCTCTGTGAAGCCTACGACTCACTGATCTTTGGGCTTCCGCTCTTGAAATTGGACGGGGTGATGGAGCTGCAGACGGAACAGAAAAAGAAACGCACCGTGTGAATATTTTGAAGAGAAACAAACAATTTTTGGAGATACGTCGTGCCTCGGGCCAGTCCCCGTTAAGTTTTTTTTATGTAGAAAAACAAAACTTCTTTTCGGAAGGTATCCTTGAGGTGTGCTCCCTTCTACTATGAGAGGCGACTCAATTAGGAATACTAACCCGAAGGAACAAAGCATCAGTCTTTTAAGGTTTTTCATAGCAATGTGTCTCAATTTTTCTTTTTATTATGTGATTATGTAATCGTGTATAATAAAACCATCTCACACGATGCTAATTAATCGTTATCATGGGAACAGGTCTTACGAAAATTCAAAGGAAAATCTTGGTGGGTATTCTAATATTTGAGCTACTTAATTTTATCTTTCCAGGTCGTGGGGGAGGGAGGGAGGGGGGCCCAGCGTAGTATGTAACAGTGTGATTGTGCAAACAAAAAGAAATTTTTATTTTTAAAGAAAATAATGGAAAACAAAACAACAAAACATCAAGTTGGTATCAAGAACAGTACAATAAATTAAGAGTGTGATACATGAAATTAGTAGATGAATTAGTTTTTGAGATATCAGTTTAGTCATGGCTAGTACTGTTAATCATACATACTTAAACCAGATTCTCTCTATTTTCTCCTGAGTCTGCCCGGTTTTGCTCTCTGATTTCCTTTGCAAGCGACGTGGGTTTGGCAAGCCTGGTCCTGTTGACCACGGGGTATGGGCACCCAGGGGCGGGGAAGCCTATCGTTCTTATGGGATGGAGTGGACATGCTAGCCTGACAGGAGTTAGCAGAGGCTGACACATGCACGCTGGAGGAGCCTAGGGAAGGGAGAAAGAAAAGGGTGCAGGAAAGAGACGACAAACAAGAAAGATGAAGAAGAAATAGAAGACGAGACGTCGTGCAAAAAAGTAGAAGTTATACAAGCAGGCATGTGTAAGAACAAAAACAAGGGTAACAGATATACATGTGTGACACTACGATGAGGAAAATGGCGACACCTTCTAGGAGACCGTAAAAAAAAAAAAAAAAAATCACCTAAGTCATAAATGGGGATGGAGTAACTTAAAGCTAGGAAATTAATCAGTGCTTACAAATATATTTGCATAGTGCTCAATATTGGGGTCTTTTAACCGAATTTTAATTGTCATGAATTTTGTGAAAATTAGCTTAAGCTCTTTATGAAAAGAAAAAAAATTGCTTATTAAAAATACGCTTTGCATTTTTAATTTAGAAAGTTGAGCATTTTTTTTTAAAGTAGCATTTTCACTATGCCTAGTAACAAGATAATAAACATGATTGGTCATCAAGTTTTTCTGACCTGTAATCACATTTTGATAAAACTGCCAGAACCATGTATTCACTTGTTGAAAAAACGTTGGCCTATTGTTGATGAGACCAGACTGCACACATGGCATAGTTTTGAAAATAATTTGCCACCCCCCACCTAAAAAAAAAAAGGATTGAGGGACTCTGGCAGAAAAATGGAGACTTTCAAAACTTGAAAAAAGCCACCATTCTGAAATGAGAGCCCTTCTTTGTGAAATGAGTGAATGGATTAATTGGCGAATGACTACATGTGCATACAATGACAGGAGAAATGAGGAAGGAATTACTGAAGGATATACCTTGACATATCAAGTGCACCATGGATGACACTGGGTGCAGTAATGGAAGAATATGAACATTTAAAATAGATGAAAGAATGACCGGGGTGATGGATATACATACATATAGTACACACAATCATGCATGAAGGATACTTTATACATTAACAAAACACACAATGACAAATACGAGATGAACATGAATTCAATATGGACAAACTGGATGGACGGTAGGCATGTTGGTTACCGGTGATCTCGTTGCAAAACAAGAGACAACAATGGGCAAAAGGGAGCTGATATGTTTGGGGAGGGGTAGGAAGAGGGAGGTGAAGGTATTTTATCCTCGAAATGTACATTTTTGTATTATTCTCATATTTTAACTTGGCCAAATGTCAGCGATTTATCTGTTTATAACGTAAAGGAATCATTGAGGTCATGTTTCAGCGAGGACTCTCTCTGAGAAAGTGTGTGTCTGTGAACTTGTTTGCATTCTGACTGAGAGGGGAGGGGATGGAAGAGGTAAGAGGAAGGTAAAGGTATTTTATCCTCAAAATGTACATTTTTGTTTTATTCTCATATAGCAACTTGGTCAAATTTCAGCGATTTATCTGTTTATAATGTAAAGGAATCATTGAGGTCATGTTTCAGCGAGGACTCTCTCTGAGAAAGTGTGTGTCTGTGAACTTGTTTGTATTCCGACTGAGAGGGGAGGGGAAGGAAGAGGGAGGTAAAGGTATTTTATCCTCAAAATATACATTTTTGTTTTATTCTCTTAAATTAACTTGGTCAAATTTCAGCAATTTATCTGTTTATAATGTAAAGGAATCATCAAAGGGTGTGAAGACTTGCACAAACAGAAACGTCTAATGCCGGTAATCTGACCTAGTTTCGAATGAGGTGTAACAGAAGTGTTAGACACCACCATCGATCCCAGAAAATACACACACACAGCTTGCTACCATCGGTAATTAGACACTAGTGTACAGTCAGTACATACAGCTGCGGTCAATACCCACAGCACAGTGTATAAACGATACAGCGATGGACATCTCAGGTCCAGCTAAAGATAACAATTAAGGTATCACGTTTCATTACTGTCTGCATATTGTAGCGACACGTACAAAACATCACTTGCAAGCAACAGAAAGTAAACTTTTTCAGAGGGCCGCACGCGGTTTGGGGCGAGTCTTCAATGCCTTTAAGGTCATGTTTCAGCAAGGAATCTCTCTGAGAAAGTGTGCGCCGGTAAACTTGTTTGTATTCCGACTGAGGACTTGAACAGAGGATCACCACGACCTCAGTGGTATTCTATTGTTCAGGGGTGTTGTTAAGGTTAGGGTACATGGATCTGAACAATGGAGATAAAAAACAATAGGGTCCTGACTTGGAATGTAAAACACTCCTGTGTGTGTGTGTGTATATGTGGAAATGGGGAAGGGAGAGGGAAATGTATATGTTCTGTGCTATTACTTTATTGTTAAGCCATTTAAGCTCATGAGTTTGTTCAACTCATCTGAAGATCGACCATCTCAGCTCAAGTGCAGAAAGTGAGATGCACTAAAATATCTTCGACGATGTCAATGAGGGCAGCAGACAAAATATAAGCCGAATATTATACGCTGCATGTGCAAAATCCGATGACAACCATCTGATGACAACCATACAGGAGGAGTGTCAAAAGAATAACCAACCAGCATAGACAAGGGTTAGTTAGAAACAATGATAACTTATCATGCACCACGATGAACAACTGAATGTTGCAAGAGCGTGTTTGGGGGGGGGGGGGCAACCCCAAACAACAGAAAGAAGGAAATAGCATATATGTAAAGGTATCAAGAGAAGGAAGAACTCGATTTGCTACAGCCACATTTATCAGTTTAGTTTTCTAAAATCTTTCAACTTGCCATTCAAAGTTATCTTAACCTTAAACTGGAAAAAACAAAAAACAAACGAGAGAGATTGGATCTGGCAAAAATCAACAAAAACATGGGACAGTTCAAGGTAGGTAGCGACCAGATGTTGGTTTTGTTTTTTTCCCCTACTAATATTGCAAACCTATTTTCAACTTTCATCAGATCAACTCCATGTTCCTAGGATAATGCCCATTATTTTTCCTAATTAGTATTAAGAAGCATTGCTTCTTGACCTTCAAGGTACAATTTCATTCATGTGCACTGAATGTGCATGAAAGGTAAAAAATCCCTAGGGTAACTCTCGGGTAAAGAGAAATCTGTTTTTGTCGTCAAATTTATTGTTCGATTAGAGACCTATAACAATGTCATATATCATAATTCTGTCGCTTGATGGGGGGTGGTGGGGGTGGGGGTGGGTTTGGAGGGTGCGGGCGACAGTGAGGCATCTTTGCCATCACATTTGCTTGACTCGTAGCTACTGGCACATGTGCAATTTGATTGATTTTGATTTAACATTATGCTTCACCCCCTGCCACAAACACACACCAATCTATTACAAACAAAAGACATGGACATCCGAGCACGCATAAACAACTGTCACAATTTGTTATCCTAACAAGGACAATATAGTACGGTATGCAACAATTACACTACACACAACTTTTACACTATAAGACCAAGTAACTTGACAAATTTTTACTCTCCAGACCAATATAAGCAAACATACAACAAGAACAAAACAACACCCAGTACAGTAAACACACCCACATGCCACATAACAGAAATTTGATGACTGAATCCAAGTTCATTGCTTAGAACATTTTCTACAAACAGGTGTAAACCACATCCTAATAGCATTTTGTACACAAAAGATATATATTTAGAAATGTTTTCAAAAAACAAAAACAAAGCACTCACATAGAAACATTCAGCACGACAAACATATACCATCACAAACCACTTAACCTCCACATAACCTTCACCCTATGGATTATTGTAACAAGCAAGAAGCTACCAGAAGAACAAACAACACTCCCCTTTCATACCACATCACACATTTATCCCCCTCCCACCCCCCCCACCCCAAAAAAATAAGAATTTTGACAGAGTGCCTCCTTGCTAAATTCAAATTCTTATGACAAAAACAGGATACAGCTAAGTTAGGTCTGAAACCCATTCAGCATTCACAAACTTTCAGTTTCCCTTCACCAAAATATGAGAGCAGAAACATAACACCACAACAAACCAAAACCAAACATACTTCACAAAACTATTTAACATTGTGACAACATTAATACCCATTCCACAGTATTTGGCAAGACAACAAAGATATATTTACAAATTTAAGAAAAATATTTGGAAAGTAAACAGAACAACAACCATGGCAATGGGCAAAATCTCATATTTAAATTTAATATATGTTTCTTACAGGTCAAACACTAGAATGAGGTGCAAACAGGTCAGATAATGTTTTATTTAGCTTTGTAAAAATGACTCTTTCGTATATTCAAGCTTTCAAAGTGATTTATTTTGTAACTAGAATACTTTATTACAAGATTTATTACTTGGAAAAACTTGAGGCTATTTGTTATTAAAAAAGACTCTCTTTTGATGTATTGATGGCTGACGATTATGGACTAATTTTTATCGACAGACGTTCAAAATTTTCAGATTCATATGAGGCAAGCACTTAGCCAAAGGCACTTAGCCAAGTTCGATTTAGTATCTAAATATTATCAGTCGGTTCTACCTCTCTCACAAATACCTTTACTTTAAGGAAATGGAAGCACTCTTTAATCTCTGTTTTGACTTCCAAGAAGTTGAACTGTTCCCTTCAAATCCACATAAGACACCTAAAGGGTATCCCAAACCCATGCTGCTGGATGAATCTGAAAAACCGAGCCATTCTTTCAAGCAACATCGTTCACTAATATCAAATTCCTCTGCTGGTCACAATTAAAGCCAAGCAAACAGAAGGCAAAGTAGGACAGTGTCAATATAAGAACAGAAAAGAAAAACTTGAACAGACGAACGATGAGAAGAAATTGCACACGACCAAAACACGTTCAACAACACAAAGATGATGAAAATAGTAATGACATACCAAGTGCTAAGCCTCTGCACTAACTAAGTGCGGAGTTGATTTCCTTAGAGAAAGGCAGGAGGAGGCGAGTGAAAGAAAGCAAAGAGGTTCTTTTGGATCAAAGGTCAGATGAAACAATGGCAGAGGAAGGAGATTTTTTTTTTTAATTGTTGAAAAAAAAAAATTGCTTTCCATTTGGGAGCAAGATTCCGAGGAACAACCAACCAAAAGAGAAAATATGGTAATCACATCCTCACAACCTCAAAGATATCCCTTCTCTGTGGAATGACATATGAAAGCAACCTGAAAACTTGCCCAACTACATGAAACCATACATCTATACAGTTAGGGAGCAAATTACGTAACTGTAAATGTCTCTGTTTACAGAAAGTTGGTAGTCTTTTAACTTCACAATACAATCTGGAAAACTCCCCCAAAGTAAGAAAAGCGAAATCTTTTACTAAATGTCCACCAAGTTAAAAACAAGCTTCAAGTATTACCTATCACCTAATTTATACTAAAACAAGGAGAGACATACATACGTATATCATTTTGCTCCATTCCTTCAAGAATTGTGACAAATGACGGAGCCGTTATAAACAGAGAGATTAGAGAGAGAGAGACCATGTGTGTGATAATAAAATGATTCAAACAGGGTGACTTAGTAAGTATCACAACCAGTAAATAACTTATCATAGGGAGGAGTGTCAGGAGTCATGTTTTTGCCCCACCCCCTCTCCCCACCCCCCTCCAAACATTCAGACGGTGCAGGCACAGTAAACGGAGAGAAAGAGCATGTCAAAATGTAGTGATTGTAACAGGCAAGTATAGAAATGTTTCAGAAGTGATGGGATGTTCCTGTTGAAGTCATATACATGTCAGGTGCACAATATTAATCAACGTGACATATCAAAAAGGAGAGTGGTGCCACCCAGGAACGACGTCACATCCTGTGACAGATGCGACCTTTGACTTCTTGCCATCCAATCCTCATTCTTCCTCAATCCTCCCCGACTTGGCTTCGGGTCCGTTCAGACGGTAACGGGACGTCCTCTTAATAAACGCTATTGTTTGGTCAACACTTTACGTGTCAACTTACCACCAACTCCATGGCCAGCGGCTGGATTGGGTTCTTGACCTTTGACGCGACCTCCGGCAGCGGTTCCTGCTAATGCTCTTGTGGTGGAACTCCTCGGGTGATGGAGATTGTGTCTCCCGTCATCCTTCTCTCCTCTTCTTTCCCTGTCAGATTCGTCGGTGGTACGGCCACTGCCGCACTGCTGCAATGAACCAAGTAAAGAACAACGGCCGTGAAATTCTCACACTTTTATCTAGTAGTCCATCCATAAATAGCTTTAATGCTTCACCGACTACCAAGTTTGTACACTATATGCACCCTAAGAAAAGGTGAATTCCTATATATAACTATATCACCCACCAAACACCCACCAAAACAAGATGGACACTGAAAGCTGATTTTTTTTTTTAAATTGTAACAAAGAAGTTCCCATACATATTATCCTCTAACCTTGCCTCCACAAGCTCCTGCAGAAGACATCTCTCACGCCGGGATACAAATGACAGAGGCCTTACAAATACAATATCTGTAAAATAGCATCTTAACGACTGGATAGAAGACCTGCATGACTCTTAAATAGCAAGCTTGAAACACTTGTTACATTACTAAAGATGTAAGCAAATCTAAAGCATTCTTCACAAACTACCTTTCAAAAGTTTATTACTGTTCAGCAACTAAGATCATCGCTATCACACTTTGAGAAATAATCGATTAGGTTTCGCACATTGGTGACTCTGTGAATTTTTGTTTACTCTTGCCTAGATATAGCTTTTTATGATGTGTTTTGGCCCAAGATTTTTCTTGTGTGGGTGGGTCCCAGTTATAATGTGGTAGGGACCCAACTGGTCCTTGATTAACCAAGGCTTAGTCTCAATTCTGCCATACATTTTTCATCTAGTTTTGCGCAGCCAAATTTTGTTCCATGATGCTTTGAAATGTTAAAATCTGTCCAATTAGATACTGAATGTTCATGTCCTAGATCCAGGAAATATAACATATTTTGTTAGTTTTGCCTGACCAAAAATTTGATCTGTGGCATTAAGTATCGATGAGCTGTTCCACTAAATGCTTCCTCTTATATGTGTACTTGCAAATACAAGATAGATAAGTTGACAGGAAATAATGGCGATACTTTCTATTCTTCTTCCCACGCCATCCTCAGTTTGTCTATCATTCCCAACCGATTCTTTTAATACAAATAAAAACAAAGGATGCTCTCTTCACACTTACAAATTTCAGCATATTCCAGTCAAAGACATAATCGTAGAAGAAGCCTTGTCTATGGAAGAGATTGCGAAACAACTGTCTGAGATATGAGTAATCTGGTTTTTCGTCAAACCGCAGGTGGCGGGCATAGCTCAGGAATGTTGCAAACTCGGCTACAAATAAATAGAGAAAAACACAAAAAGAAAATAAAGATTATTAACCGACACAAGAATGTGACCAGTATTCATATGATGAATTGATTAACGTGAAATTTATGTACCTCTTCTGCAACAAAATGATAGCATGAATTGAAACTCACTCTTATTATACATTTTGCAGATCTCAAGCAATGAAATGCTTTCAACATATTTTGACTAAGATATAAATATGATAAGGAAAATAAAGGTTTGTGTTTATCTATATACGTCGAACATAACTTACACCAACAATGGAACAGCTTTATAAATTTCTCTTTTCATCCCCAGAATGGTTTCAATTCTGGGTTTGAATAATTCAAGCAGTGCCCCCATTCTTCCCTCCTCCTCCTCTTGTATCTCTTGTCCCCCCTCCCCCCCCCCCCTTAAAAAAAAAGAGAAAGCTATCGAGATTATAGTATCACTTTTAGAAACAACTTACGAGGGCAATGTTCCATACATCTTTCTTTTGATCCAAAAGGGTACAATTACTGGGTATTTAGTCTTACCAGGTAATGGCACCATTTCCTATGTGCAACTAGGCTTGGTACAGCTGCTGCTATGACATCATCATAGGCAGGTGTGGACACTTTTGATTTGAAAATTAACTAGACTTTCTAAAGTGTCCTCACATCTCTTGCTTTAAAGAATTGTACTGGTCAAAATTTATTTTTTGATATATACAAGGAACATATCTCAAAAATGGTACATAGGAATTGAATGCAAATTTCACCAGAATGCTTAGATTATGTTCCTCTTTAACATATCAAAAAGAAATTTTGACCTGGACTATTCTTTTAAGTTACAATATCCTTTATGTATCTAGTGCATTGAGACAAGTTAGACTGCGACTGTGACTAGTTGCTTCAAATGATACTACTATGGGACCAACCAATAGATCAACAACAGCATAAAACATCTCAAGCAGTGACACTGTTCACACGAATGAAGGAGAGACAGCTGGTATATTGGGGAACTCAACTGACCTTGGGCACTGAAGGGCAATGGACAAATGTCAAACTTTTATGCCCCATTTTGGATACGTACTAGATCAATTTTAAAATTTCAAATATCTTACAAGCTTGCTTGTTAAATGTCCTTTACCTCCTGGTCCAAGTTTTGCATAACAAGAAAGTACCCTGGGTTGATTTATACTCGAAAAAGCTGCTTGCATGACTCAAAGTCTGAGGGTTATACATATTTTATAAAACATTTGCAATTTGTCCCTTGGACATCCTGGAATGGACAACTGCTAAAAAATTAGCTCTGAGACTTGTGGATACCGGTTTTCATAAAGAAATCATTCTCATAGTTAACCACTTACACGCAAAACCTTTGCACAAGACTTCCATTGGCGTAGACATCTTTTTCTCGCTAATTTTTTCGTATTTTTGTTTTTTGGTGGCTGCCTTAAGGCCTTGCCATGGTAGGCTGCCCAGGTTGAAGTACATAAGCATGTAACCCAGCGACTCCAGGTCATCCCGTCTACTTTGTTCTGCAGAGATACGGAAGAAGAGAACGCAAACAAAAATTAAGACGACAACTTTTTAAGACAGGAAAATTTGCTGTTCATAGCAATAAATTTGATATAATAATATAATACAAAAATAATACAATGCAGAAAAAAATATTTAGGTGCCACAAATTTAGCGCTTTGCATAACTTAATACAAAGTGAATTCAGTAGACTAGTAAGATAACGTTTAAAGGACCTTTACTTAAAACCACTCTGTATGTTACCACCTGGGCTGTGTTAATTGGAGTAAACACTAAACGTAGCATTGAGTAAGGCTAATTGAGTTAGCTTTCTTCCATTATAATATGCACCTTGATACAATTTTTATATTGAGAATAATCTTTGTATTTTTCAAAAAGCCAAAACAGTACCATTGTCAGAGAGGGAGAGAGAGAGGGAACTTAACACAGACAATCAATTATAAATTGGGTCAACTGAAAGAAATTGTAATACATACACTAAGACTTTTTACATGGCAACTCCCTATTGGGACTATGTTTACTTCAAAATCGCTATGATATGGGTCACTAATTATTAACTCCACAGTCAACCACAAAACTTTTTTAGTTTTAGTTTAGAAGGGACCTTTGTCAGCAATCAATAAAACTCTATACAGTGAGTTACTGTACACAGGCAGTACAGTGTTTTTATTACAGAGTTTTAATTCAAATCACCCCTCCACAAATCCATTGATTACATTCAATCACTTACTCTATTCAACATTATCAAGTCAGCAGATTCTGAGTGTGTCTGAGTTTAATGTCTTCAAGGAAACAATTTTTATTTCCCTTTCTAAAAATAACTACTGTACTGTTACTCAGACATCTTTTACCCAAATATTGATATATTAAATAAGGACAGCTACAACATAATTTGAACTATCAATTTTTCATCTGAACGAATGGACCCAAAACAAGGGGAATGGGGAATAATCCTTTCTAATTCTTGGGAAGGAAATGACATTGACTATCACTCAATACTTTAGCAATGGAACTCACAAAGAAGTAGGAATCTCAACAGTCTAAAAATCCTGAGGAGATTATACTGTTAACTCCAATCATGTTCTGTTTCCCCATCAAAATGATGAGTATTGCCAGCTTGACATAGATGTCACTTTGGGGGGGGGGGGGGGGTAAACAAAATATTCTGGATTGGCCCAGGAGAGGGTGGGGAAGGGAGGGCCAAAGGTGGTAAGTGCTGGAAGGGTCAAATGGTAATGGATAGTGTACATTACAAGACACAATTTTGGCAAATTTTGCTCAAAGTTACTTCTACATCATCAAGCCTACCTCAATGCCCATTGACTGTTTGGTGGCCTCCAATATTTTATATCCATAATCACTTTTAATTTCTCCGAACAGAGTAACTGTTTCGTTGCTTTGGTTTAACCAAATCGTAAGAGCTATTGGAATAGTTTTACTATCCAGACTAATCTGCAACTAACAGCTGTTACTCCCAACTCTGTGCATTTGAAAAACCATTTGCTATTATAATTGATTACTGACACGTATGATGTGTATTACCAACACACACTCATCAAGTTAAAGTAATATTTTCTGAAAAGCAGAAAATATTTAATAAGTCAGCGAAATACATTTGGTACCATCAAAAAAAAAAAAGAAGAAAAAAAAGGAATGTACAGTAGAAGAGTGTTAGGTGGAAATATTGACCGACATTTCCATTTCACTTGATGATATTAATAAAATGGCCAAGTCCCAATCTCTATCAAGCCTGAATGAGAATAACCAGCAAAATGTGTACAAAATTAAGGCACCTCAAGGTCTCCTTGTAAACCAAAGAAACTTGTTTGAAGATTTAGAAAGAGAAACACCTGTACGTATCGTCTAATGGATGACCGCACAGTCCTTGTTGTCCTAAGAATCTCACCAGACAACCTAAACTTGTTGTGTGTGACTCTTAAGACATTATGAAAAAGAGCTGTTAAGTGCTCTAATAAAAACAAAGTTGGCCTACAATTTCTCTTTCATATTTAAATGGGTGTGGAGAGCTGTGAAATTTTTCCCCCCCCCCCTCTATATAACGAGTGCAAACAAGTATTCCAGCCTCGCTTGTTCACGTAATGAATCATTTCAGTATAAACGGTGTCTGTTCCATACACTTATCAGTGCAAGAAGGATTTTTAATTTACACCGAGGAGAAAGCTCACAGGCGCACGGTATCCACTGGAGAAGAAGACGACGACGAACGGTATGAAAGAAATCACCGACGTCGTCGCTATGTTAACCCCTCTAGCAGTGAACGGTTGCTATGCATGCATCGCTAAGGCGAATGGGATCAATAGGCAAATGGGGATTAAATCTCTGGTTGATGCTTCAGATGTGTAATAACAAGAGGAATTTGGGACATTGCACTTTAAATGACTACCCAAAAAAAAAAAAAAAAAATTGATAAAGGGATTCATGAAGTATTCAACATCATCACTCAACATGGATTATCAAACAAGAGTCCCTTAAGCTAATCACATGAAAGGGGGATTTTCCAGAAACAATAAAAATGGGTGTTATACAGTAACACTGACTGTTGATGTCAAGGTGTCTTTGATATCAAGCCACAGGAAAGATTTCCATATGTCAGCAGTGTGTGATTACTGCAGCCTATACACTTAGCATCATAAGGTGGAAGTAGAGCAATTACAATACAACACCTGTGCCTTTTCCTCTTAATAGAATACTACACCTGTGACCTACTCAAGTGGTGAGTTCATGTAGTTATGTGGAGGTATACAACTCATATATATTCTTTATACAAATATCAAAATTATGCAACGACCATAAAATGCTTTGTCATTGAGGTTCTTGAGTACAATAAGTAACCTTAAACGAAATGACCTTCTTAGTTGGTTAGTGGAATAAAAAATATAACAGCAACATTGTAAAAATGAAAAATTGTAAAACTGAAAAAATGTTAAAAAGAAAAGTGAAACATCTCTGAAAATTAGTTCCCTAACTTACAACTAACTCTAATGTTAACAACCCTAAAAGAAACAGTACAGCTACTGTACATGTAGTTTTTGCGAAACGAGCTGCTGCGAAATAAATATGTTCATTAACTTTTCATTGACAACAACTACTGTATTCATCCATACCCAAGGCTACTCACATATAAACTGTGAAGTAATACTGAATCATACACACACCTTACAGAAGAACAGTAGTACAGTACTGTGTCCTTGGTTCATACAGTGACAACAGCATTATGACAATGAGTGGGTGGGGGTGTGTGGCCAACCTAATTTTAGTCATTGATCGATAATCATGTTTTGATTTTGAGCAGTAGCAGCGTACATACAGTACAACAGAGCCGGCCCATTGGACAGGAAAAAAAATTGAGGAAAACTTGGGTAAATTATGGAAATGGATTCATGAACGACCATTTGCTATTTATTCAATTTATTAATTGAATTTCTGGTAAATTTATATAGTAAGAAATGTGACAAGCCTCACAACTTTACATTCCAACATTTTGCAACAATAAAACACCTACTGTAGTGTACTGCGCAGCAAAGATCACACGGAAGAAATTGTCACTAATGAAATATTGAATAGGGTTACAATGTGCTGTTAATACATGTGTACTATGTGTACTGCATGTACTGTAGGTCTGTACAATTAAATGTGGAGAGGGAAGAGAGAAAAAAACACCTCTTCCTGGAATGTGGCATCTCATTTTATCACTTGAAATGGGCTTTAACCTACACTAGATGTCTCCTGGAAGAAACTAATGGATTGTTGAAACCTAATAAGTGAACTATTTGGATACTATCACGTTGTCATTTGCCTTACAATTTCTGTGTTGTGTTTGGTTTTGTTAAAGGATTTCTATATTCACAGTTAGCTTACTCTTTTAAAGATAACTCAATGACGTACTCTGAAGTTTAACCTATGGATATACAGCCAACAACGCTGTGTAATTATTCAACAAATGTCAAGAGACATTAAATAATTTCAAAAGTTTTCATATCATGTCTAATTTACATATAGGATTTGGGACAAATGCCAGGATTGATCAGAATTGATCAGAAAGTGGTTTAGCTAATCTTCAGGCTTTTCAGCTTTACAATTATTGTGCAAATTTCGTTGGGAAGAAGTACATCATAGAGTTCATACCGATAATCGCATCGATTATGCGGATGATGGTCGGCGAAGCAAACAGATCACATACGTCTGAGGGAAAGTGTGCTAATGTACAGTATGCTTGCTGCCTAAACGTGACATTGAGATACAGCCAGCGATCTTCTAAAATATTAAACGTAACAGTCGATACTGTTCAGCTCATCATCATCTTTCTTCCAAGCCAAACAAGATGACAAAAATGCCTGCATAATTACACCAGACATAAATAATTGCAAAATATGAAAAGGAATTTCAAATCACTAGTATAATACCCACAGCACCATGCATTGTAAAACAGCACTGTAAGGAGGTGACAGGGAATATATAAAGTCAGTGCTCACATAATTTGGCGTGGCTACAGTACATGCATCGACGACGAAGACGAGGGATCATAAAACTTTGGTGAACATAACATTACTTGAGAATCCTACGGTTCAGTGTGTACAAACTGCTATACATCTGTTTAGCTACATTCTGTAACTAAAAGTACTATTTGCCTATAAGGCATGTAGCCTTTTGCAGTGCCTTAATACCGGATAAATTATTCCACAGGTGTAATGCTGATCTCTGCTCAGACCGCTACAGCACAGTACAGTGCTCAGCTAAATGTTGTGGGAGAGATACTACACATAAACATGATAAAATTCCATCTATAAGGAGGAAATTTCTCCAGTATCACACAGCGAAAATGCTATGCGAAAGGAGTTATCGAATAAACGATGCCGTAAACTGTTTGTTTTGTTTACACACTGAACCATAGTACTTTCAGTCTTCTATTAAAGAAACAAAACTTAAAACCTTAAAAAACTGCTAGTTATACAAAAAAATGCAAGTCCTTAAATTTGATCTTACATGATATACATTCTTTTTCAATTGACCCAAATCGTCTAAAGCGAGTAAGTCTGTAGATCTACACTGCCACGCACAATGGAATGTAGTAATATTGATAAAGACAATGAAATTCATGATCATTGCTTTGCCTATGTTGTCATGTACTGTACATCTATCAGGTGATGTATACCACATACTGTACCGTAACAGCACATGCTTAATTAACTAACCAGATGATTCATACATTGTCTCTTGCTATGAAGGGTATAATTTTTTTTCTTTTTTCTTCAGAGCAAATTAAACAGATTGTTGGAGGAGTGAAGAGAATTGTCTGTCTTGCAGGGAATAATATATCCAGTATCGAGGTGCAAAATGCTGTTCAAAATGGTCAAGCTGTGGTGACACAGGTATAAAGTGAGGAAGCCAAGTCAATAAGTTCAAACAAGTACAGTATGTATATAAATGTATGTATGTACGTAAGTATGGATATATATACACACACTCACACTGTAGATAGTAGTTTATTTTTACATAGAAACCTTTCGTATTTTCTAAGAGAAAAGTTTAGAGGATTCGAAACTGCTACAAAGAACACTTTTAAGTACTCCTTGTAATCCAAACTGTGAACTGTTGCAAAGTTAAATAAAGCTACCGGAATACAATGAAAACGTTCAGTATTTGGAAGAGTTTGATAATGTAATATCCTGTCGACTACTGTACTCCAATAGATAAAAAAAAAACCAGAAAAAAACCCCACAGGAAACAGCAACTTCATGGGCGATGATTAAAACATTTACAAAACAAGGAGTTGCCTTTCGTAACATTTTGACCACACCCTACTATAAGGACCTATATTTTACAGAAATTTGTTACCATTTCTCAACAAGTTGCATGAAACTTTTGTACTGCAGAAAACATCAAAACACCCATCATAATGGCATTCAACCTCCAACCAACTGGAAGATTGGCAAAGTTTTTCAACACAGTTTGAGTATTACATTCAAGATGAAAGTAAAGGTGGACAACAAATGTGAACGCTTTCAAACACCGTTCACGTTTTCCTTTCACCAACATGGGTTGACAGTGCTAATGAAGTACCTAACATCGAGGTAATTACAGTGTGGGAGGGAGGGGGAATGAGATGAGAACTCGAGTTAGCAGTTTGTTTTAATGAGTTGATGCCAAGCAAGATGAGTGGATTCCAAGAACTTTCCCTCCTTAACAAGTAGTTTCATTAGTACTGACTTATTTGTGCCTTGCGGGCAGTTGGGGAGCACCATGCCAGGGTTTTTGTGAAAATTTGTTTCTAAATACAAAAACAAGGATGTCAAAGTATCCAGTGAGAGATTGAAAGAGATATCAAACCTTTGTCATATCAACAGAAAGAACCGTTGGGTGGGAGTGAATTTTAAGAAAGGACAACCCAATAGCTTTGCATACTCCATAGAGTTTGCTATCTTTCCTAGTCTGAGATTAGGCAGTCCGACAGGAAGTGAGGCAGTCGGACAGGAAGTTATGGGCGGTCAAAAACACCTAAAGAACAAGACTTAACAACAGTTTTGCAACTTCTGAAATAGTTGGATTGGAAATTTTACCAACAATTCAGGCCACTGGAAGAAGTTTTCCCACTTCATTTGGTCTGTTGAATATGTCAAGTTAGGTTTGTAAAAAATTATATTTAAAATTATTTTTGATTCATCATCATGGATGTTTTCAAAATCTCAGGAGATCCTGCTGTTTCACTTTTGGCTTCCCAAAAGGGAAAACTATGGAGTCACTCTTACCGACCTTGCCAAATTGTGAGGGGGTTGCAAAGTCGGCAATGACTACTAGGCAGATCGCAAAAGTCGGTAATTACTATAACGGTTAGATTCGTCCAACACTACAGCATACAGAAACGTTGTACTCAAAGCCTAAGCCAAAGTGAATTAATCAGGTCACACATCCGGAGTCTATGCATGCTAAGTTCTTCAATACTGCACTCACTCCCTTTCGGTTTTTAATACTGTAATTTTGATATCCTCTTGGTTTTTTGCCCTTCTCTTGCTTTTTTTTTCTTGCCTGCTCAGCTCTAATGTTAAATATCCATTTATGTTTCCTATGGCCTGATAAACAATACTGAAGTATAATTCTACACAGATTTTATAGTGCACATCTTTGGCTTTCACCTGAGATCATCTTTGTGATGCAGTATAAAGGCTTTTTCTCACGTGAATCAAAAGTGAGATGGACAGACCTTTCAAAGCTAAGAGATATTCTCCATTCCAAACATTCAATTAATTGGCTACTTTAAAGGAAAAAGTCTTTAACTGGACCCACCCAATGCTCTTAAAAGTCATGAATTTCCTGGCCTGGGTTTAAGCGATTTATAAACATGGCACAGCATCCAACTGACAACATTCTTAAAGCTTGGAGAGTGCATGAACTGTCCCGAAATCCTGCTGACAGAGCCATAAGGTTCACTGCCTCCCTGCTACTCTGCCATCGCAGTCTGACTTTTAATCTGCGAGAGCAATTTCTCAGAGAGAGCAAGGTTGAAGAAGAGGAGGAGAACTCCGGGAGGCAAGATCCTTCACTAGTAACATCTCTGAGAAAGGTCAAGAGATCTATTATCTGGTGGTAATGAGCTCTTTTAAATCTGCTACTGTCAATAAGGATGGGTGCAGATCACATTAAGATAGTACCTGTGGCAGTTGGATCATCTTGTATCGGAGAAAGGGTAATGCGGACACCGCAAATGTATCCAATTAAAAGTCCTGCTCTTTCAATGTATGTTAATACGAAAGAAAGAATGATTTCAAGTCATGTAGACTGATTTTTCTCTTGTTTCTTACAACTGATGAATCTCATACCTCCACAAAATGAAGCAAGCATTTTTCTTAGCTGTTTGGAATAGTTCATTCTCCACAAAGGACTCTCAAGTGATAAGCTAAAGATGATGGTTGAGTTAGTGTCTCCTTTAAAGTTCTAACACTTATCAAAGGGAAGTTACAATCCAAGTGTCCACTAAAAGTCTTCTAAGTCCTGCAAATTTAAGAGACTTTGAAATTTTCTGACCTTCACAGATCTTTGAACCTGGACCAGTGTTCATAGGATCATTTACTTTTGTACAAAGTCCAACCCACATTAACATCAAACTTAAAGTTGTTGTGTCCATGATGCAATTTAGGGTTTCTTCTGTTGACCCTACGTGACCTTACACTTCCACCAATAAAACACAAGGGTCACTGTTCTTGCTAAGGTGATACCTACACATAGAGCATAACATGAAAATTTTGAACCATTTATCTTGAAATCAAACTAACCGTGAACTTTTTTGTTCATTCCTAGATTTTTAATGTGCAGCGAGCTCTAAATGTTATCGTGACAAGCACTGGAGAGAAGTTCTATATTCTAAGAACAGTAAACTTGAGTTATTACCAGCACAATTCCTCTGCAGATCTCTTCAGTTAGCTGCAAGGGTCCTTTTTTTTCAAATGTTCAAGAACTCAAAACAACGAGATACTGGCTCTCTACTAATTCGTACCCATAAACATCACTACTTAGGAAAGCCATCTGGACACATGCAAACACTCGCAACTTTTTGTTTCCTTTCCATTACAGCAGCTATTTGAATTAATTTGCTTTATTTCTCCCATCAAATACGCTTGCAACAGAAAGCTGTAGCTTGTGTTATCTACTTTTCCAAAAAGGCTGAGGAATATAACTTAGGGGCTGCTGAACTTACCTATCCCTAGATGTGTGTTGATGCTTGCATATCTGGCTGTTCCCGTTAGATTCTTGTTTTCCCTGTAAGGTATGTGTTGCTGTGTCCGGGGGTCCCGATACTTCTTGGCTAAACCAAAGTCTATGATGTACACCAAATTGCCCTTCTTACCAAGGCCCATGAGAAAGTTGTCCGGTTTGATGTCCCGATGGATAAAATTTTTGTTGTGTACATATTCTATTCTACTGATCTGGAAGAGAAAAATGATTCAAGATATTTCGATAAGAAAATCAAAAATATCATTTCAGTCAGTCTTAAAGCTGCATGCTACAATGAACTGGCTATACCGTAGTTTGGTAGTACCATAGTTCATCATAAAAAAAAAAATTTAAATTTTTTTTAAAATAATAATTAAAAAAGAATAATAAAAAAAAACGAGGAAAAAACAAGGGGGGGGGGGATAGTGCATTTAAGTGGACAAAGTGGACTGAAGACAGGTACTGTAGGTAAGAGAGGTAGGATGTACACACATACTGCACAATGTGTTACTTTTGTTCTTCAAAATAGTACCACTGTGCACCATTTTACAAATATCATCACGTTGTTTCCAACCTAGATGTAATAATTACTCTCCTTTGGTTTTCTCTTCTTCAACAGTAAAACTCAATTAAGGACAATGCTCATTATCAACACCCAAGTGGTTTAATATTCTTTGCTAAGGAACTGAGTCAGCAAGGTCATCAAAATTGATTTTATCTTTGCTATAATCACTTGTAATCTAAAAAAAAAAAGTAACTTGCTGTGTTTCCTCAAAGACTTGCAGCAATAGGCAGCTGCTGTCAAAGAATTTGTGATTTGATAATTTACAACAAAAAAACATGAGTAAATAATATTACTATTTTGGACATAAAATGATGTCAGGCCTAGAAGCGCATAACTTTTGTTGTGGGCCTTCTTGCTAAAATAACATTAAATACGAAGGAGCAGGGGTGTGGGTAGGGGGTAACAGGGAGGTAAAGTTTAAAAATCTTGCAATTTAACATCTAGTCTGACAAAACCGACAACAGTTTATCTCCAGGTATTAAACATACAGCAATTAGTCACTTGAAATTTGGCAATATGTTTATCTCCCTTTGTACACATCATCATCAGTTTTATTATTGTTAAACTTAACAGTAGATGTTAAAAAGAAATATCACTTTATTTTCATGCCAAGGGTAAGTCTCTTAGTCGGAAAAAATGCATGAATCACAAACAAACCAAAAATTGATGATTTCTACTCAGAGATACAGTATTGGTAAATTATGTACTATAGTATGAAGGCATAACATTTACAAGTTACAAAATTTACCAAAGCTTCCTTGAAAATGTACTATTTGGGTATAACATGATGGATTTAACATAATGCAGTTTTCATTCAATGTCATTGTACCTGACCCTCAAAGACAAAAGGTCACATATAAATTGGTTCATTATCTGTTTTGCTATCTCTTTGGAATATATATGAGGTTTCTATTTCTACAGTAAAATGGAGCACAGTGCTTCCTGCTACAATTTTTAACTTTAGTGAGTCTAAAGTGCACCTACATACAATCACGCACGCCTATATCTAGTGTATGTACACAGCGTTCACACCCAGCATCTTGATGACGAAACTGCGAGATGCTATTATGACTACAAGTTGGGAAACACCCTCTACTCAGGTATTGATCTGTGTTTACCAGTTTGTCTACACTGCCATTATAATGGCACTGTATTTAACTTACCTTACAGTTACATTATGTTTTAATGATATTGATCAAGCTGAAGGGGAAATTCCAAAACTTACTGGTTTGGATATTTACGAGTGACGAGCTTACCTGTCTCCTCACAACCTTAGCACCTCATTCTACCGTGCCTATAAAGTCCTGGTAAATAAATAACACTGTGCGCCCTCTATGACCGGACCCCCCTTCCGGTCCCTCCTCCTTTCTCATGAGACCATTCCTGAAGAGTGGCCTCACGGACGCGGGAGTGGGGGTGGCAAGGACTGGCCACCCCCAACGACCCCCGTCGAGTTAACTTCCCAAAGTGAACCCCTAACAAAAAATTCACTGAGGCCTTCCTAGCAGGGGGGAGTGTAACCCTCCCCGGCGCAGCGGGAAGGGGGGACACTCTCCTGAACCCTGCAGGCGGAACTACCCCTTACACTAACAAGGAGCCTAAAGATTTACGGTCCGCCACTTGTTACCCTTAGACCAACTTAGGTGAGAACGTAAGTGGAAGACTATGTACGCAAACGCATACGGAAACACATAGGTACACTCACCGATAGACATAGTTGATGGCTCTCTGGTGGATGGTGGTTCTGTCTATCTGGTGTGAAGCTCGGAGTCGTGAGTCAAGTCGAGCGACCGCTCCTCCGTCCGGCTGTGTCCCACCACCCTCTCGGGGGAGGGAGGCGGGAATGGAGACAGGTAAGCTCGTCACTCGTAAATATCCAAACCAGTAAGTTTTGGAATATTTACTTCGCTCCTCGCTTACCTGTCTCCTCACAACCTTAGCACCGAGTGGCACTGCCCGATGGTGGGAGGCCCGAGGGGTGGGACCTGTTACCCACCGGACCTCGCATCACCGCGCTACCAAATGCCGCTTCGGCGTGTAAAGTGTCGGTCAAGTAGCAGGCGACGAACGTAGTTGGAGTTTTCCACGCTGCTGCTTTGAGTATGTCCTCTATCGGGATGCCGGCGAATAGGGCTGTAGAGGCCGCGACCCCTCTGACGTCGTGAGCCCTTGGTCGGGAGGTCCCCGATGTGAACGGGCGTATGATCTCTACTAGCCACCTGGATAGAGTGTCTTTGGAGGCCGCTGCGTAGGGTGGTCGTGGTATGATGAAGAGAGAAGTTGATTGTCTTAACTTCTCTGTCTTGCTCAGGTACCACTTCAGTGCCCTGACTGGACACCATCGTTTGTCCTCGGCTACTGATGACATGGTCTTAATTTCCGGGATGAAAATGTCTCCTGGCAGGAAGGTCAAGGTCTGGTTCTTTGCCATAAATGACGGGTCTGGAACCATCCTCACCCCGTGGCCCTCAAATCTGATGTGATTCTGCTTGGTGGATAGGGCGTGGAGGCAACTCCTCCTTCTTGCTGACGCCACTGCGATGAGGAAGAGTGTCTTTTTTGTGAGGGCAGCCAGGGAGGCGTTAGCCATTGGTTCGTATGGTGGTCCTGCCAGGGCATGTAACACTGCTGAGAGTCCCCAGGAGGGGGCTAGCCGTCTGATCTGTGGGTGACGATTCGCCATGCCTTTGATGAGCTGTGCAATGTACGGGTTATTGCTCAGTGTGGAGCCATCTGGGAAGCCCTGGTGGATGGCAGCGATGGCCGACCTGTAATTCCTGATGGTGGAGACTTGTTTCCCCTCTCCAAAGAGTGAGAGGAGGAACTCGGCTGTGTCACAGAGGCAGCAGGCAGCAGTATCTGTCTCGGTCGGCACCATTGGTCGAACTTCCGCAGACAGGAATCGTAAGTCGCTGCGGTCGTTCCCCTTCTAGCGTCGGCTGCCATCGCGGCAGCTGCTTCTGAAAAGCCTCTCTGTCGTAGGAAGACCGGACAGCCTCCAGGCAACTAATTGTAACCCCTTGATGTCTGGGTGGGAGAGAGTTCCCTGTCTCTGGGACAGTAGGAGAGGCTTGTCCGGTAGACTCACTGGGACGTCCATGAGGAGTTGGGGGATCTCGGCGAACCAGGGTCTGCGAGGCCAGAACGGGGCTATTAGTGTGAACCTGCCCTTGGAGTTCCGAATTTTCCTGAGGACTTGTCCGATCATACACAGCGGCGGGAAGATGTACGCATCCATGTGGTCCCAGGAGAGGGACATTGCGTCCGTGTGGTAGGCCAGGGGGTGGAATCGTCTGGAACAGAAGGTCTGGAGTTTGTTGTTCTTGTGTGTTGCGAACAGGTCTATCGTGGGCCTGCCGAAGATCGAAAAGATTCTGTCGTAAGTCTCCTGTTCCAGAGACCATTCGTTGGGGTCTATATGCCCCCTGGATAAGGCGTCCGCCATCACGTTGAGCTTGCCTGCGATGTGGGAAGCCCGTAGGATCGTGCCGGAGTCCTCGGCCGCTGTTATCACCTCCCACGCGAGTCGGCACAGTCTCTCTGAGCGGGTGCCCCCTGCCGATTGATGTAGGCCACCACTGTCGCGTTGTCGGTGAAGATTGTGGTTATCGTTCCCTGTACGTGGTCGTTGAAAACTTCCAGGGCTCTTTTGACCGCCATCATCTCCAGGATGTTGATGTGGAGAGATCTTTCTGTTTGGGACCACGTCCCCCATGCTGTGCGATTGCTCCAATGAGCTCCCCATCCGGACAGTGACGCGTCCGTCGTTATCGATGTCATTGGTAGCTGTATCGCAAAGGGTACCCCTGAACTCCAGTTGTTTGGGTCGAGCCACCATCGAAAATGTTGGGTGACCTCCTCTGACCTGTAGATGAGCGTTGTTTTGTCTGGGTCTGTAGGGTCTGCGGACCTCAGCAGGTGCAGTTGCAGAGGTCGCATGTGTAGCCTGCACAGTCTCACTATATCGACGAGGCTGGCCATGAGTCCCAGGGCCCGGAGCCATGTCCCCGTTGGTGATCCCCGGTGTGCCAAGATCTGTTGTGTGGTCGCCTTGACTGCCGCGACTCTTTCTTCTGAGGGTCGGGCTACCCCGGTGGTGAAGTCCAGTATGGCCCCGAGGAACTGGATCGTCTGGGAAGGTGATAGCCGTGATTTCTTCTGGTTCACGATCCAGCCCAGTTCTTGAAGGGTCTGGAGCGTTTTGTGGACGTTGTTGGTTGCTTCCGATAGGCTGTTCCCTACTACCAACCAGTCGTCTAGATATGCGTAGAGGGTGACCCCTCTTTTTCTGAGGTAGGCGACTACTGCTCCCGCGACTCTCGTGAAGGTTCTGGGAGCCGTGGCTAGGCCGAATGGGAGCGCCCGGAACTGGTAGTCTTGTTCTGCGTACCGGAACGCTAGGAATCGTCGGTGTTCTCTGTGTATCAAGATGTGCAGGTAGGCGTCCCGTAAGTCTACGGTCGCCGCCCACATGCCCTTTCTGAGTAGGGGTAATATTAAGTTTAAGGTCTCCATACGGAAGTGTTTTGGTCTGATGTGTTTTGTGTTCAGGGGTTTTAGGTTTAGAATGGGACGCCAGGTGCCGTCCCGTTTTTTGGTCAGAAAAAAGGAGGACCGGAAGAGTGGTCCCGTCTCTTCCGGAACTCTTGTAATTGCCTGCTTGGCCAGCAGGGCCAGAATTTCCCCTTCTAGGGCTAAGCGTTTGACGGGGTCCGTGGGTGTGAGTGTCTGCCTTCCTCCGCCCCCGAAGGGTGGGCTGGAGGAGAATTCTATTTTGTACCCGTGTCTGACTGTGTCCAACACCCACTTGTCCCCGCCAATAAATTCCCATTGCTGGGAGAAGTTTGTTAGTCTCCCCCCCACCGGCGGAATGGCCGCGGTGAGGTGGGCACCCCTAGGGCTGGGCGGCGAACGCTGGTCGAGTGGAGGAGCGGTCACTGTCCCGTCTGGTCGACGACGAGCCTCTGCCTCCTCTGGGGGCCCAGGGGCGGGTCGGACGGAAGGCTGCCCCCCGGCTTCTGCCTCTGAGAGCTCCTCTGCTCATAGATTTGGCGGGTGCTGCTCTCGTTCCCCTAGGTGCTCTGCTCTCCCTCGGGCGGAAGGGTCTGGTTCTCTGGGTCGGTGGGGTTCGGAATTCTGATTTGGCCAGAGTCTCCCTTCGGGCCACCTCTTCCTGCAGTTTCTTTTGGAAGCAGCCCACAAAAAGGTCTTCCCCGAGGATTGGTAGTTCCAGCATTCTGTCCTTCGCCTCCGTCGAAGGCCAATGGATGGCGGAGACGATGTTTTGTCTACGGGCCTTTACGGACCTGGTAGCGACCCTTGCAAATTGATCGTACGCGAGCCTGACGAGGGGGCCCAGCAGCAGGAGGAGCTGGCCCGCTTCGTCCCTGGATACTTGGCTGCTGTCCTCAGGGAGCTGTTGATGGTGTCGCATGAGGACTTCAGCTGATAGCATTAGTACCGATGCGAACTTCATGCCCGAACGGGCTGCCATGTCCATCTCTACCAAAAGCTCTTCTAGCTTCCTCTGGTCCGGGGTCTTGAACACGTGTGTGGATGAGGCCCCTTGTTCGGCTTTTAATCTCTCCTTGGCCTCCTGGGGGATGGTTGGGCATCTAAATAGATCCTTCCAGGCCTCGTCAGGTACCCTGACCGCTCTATCTGCCCTGGCCGGGAAGGCCGTCCACTTGGTCTTGTTGGCAATGGCCTCAAATCTGTCATAACAGGTTGCGTCTACTGGTATGGTAGTTTTGGGCTTATATGACGCTTCGCCGGTCGCCGTCAATTTTGATACCCGGCCCGCCTTCTGCGGTTGCGTCTCGGGTTCCTCGAACCCCAGGTGTCGTCTGAATATGTCTGCCGCCCGTGTTATTAGCTCCTGTGGGAGGGCTCCTCCTGTCGCGGGCGCTTCCTCCGGTTCGTAATTGTGGCCAAAGCTGTCCTCTATAGGATCGTAGTCGAGAGGATCTGAATCTATGGGCTCCCCTTCGTCCTCCAAGCCGGAAAGATTCACCGACGCTCTGCAATCCAGAGCGTCCGGGTCCGGGGCCGGTTGCGGGGCCATGGTCGATACGGGGCTGGTAGGGCCCGGTGCCACGTCGGCTACCGTGGACGTCCTTTGCTCCAGCAGGGGCCGTAGCAGGCCGGTGAGTTTGGATAGCCAAGCTGGTTCCTCTTCCTGACGCCGTCTCGGGGACCGGCGCCTCCTCTTGGATCTTCTGTATCCATCGTCGGAAGAGTCCGAGGACTCGTCGGAGATTGGAGAGTATCTCTTCCTCTCTCTCCGTCTTGGGGATCTTGTATGCGACCCCGATCTCTCCCTTCTGGGTCGGCGGGAGGACTCTCTCTCCCTACTTTCTCGGGCCGGGATCTCCGTCGGAACCCGCCTCTCTGGCTCCCTGTCCGGCTCCCTGGAACGGGACCGGCTCCGTCTCCGCGTCCCCTCGGTTGCTCTCTCTTTTGGACCCGAGCCTCCCACGGCCGGAGGGCCGCGCTCTGTGGGTCTGTGTAGCTGCGGCCCGGACTGAGACGGAGTCTCCAGCCCGGCCGAGCTGTGCCTCTGCTTTGGAGGTCTTTTCTTGGCAGGAGCCTTGCCTTTGCTCCTGCCCTTCCCTCTGGCCGTAACTGATCCGGACGTAGCCGGGGCCGTTAGGGGAATTCTTTCTCTTTCTCTTTCCTCTCTCTCTACCTCTTTCTCTCCTTCGGCCCTCTCATGGCCACTCTCCTCCACCTCTCTCTCTACTACTCCCTCCTCCTCTCTATCTCCCGTTATTCCTGGAACCTCCGGCGCCCCGATTGCGCTCGGGATCGAGTCCAGCCTTCCCTGGAGCTTGCTACGTAAGCCCTCAAGCCACAGGTCGATGTCCTGCCACTGAGCTGGTGTAAACTTAATACACACCAGGCAGGGGTCTCGTCGAGTGCAGGATCTGCATTTTGGACAAAGGTCGTGCTCGTCCCAGGCTCTGCCTGGGCGAAACATAGAGCAGTTGATGCACTTCAATGGATTGCGTGACATGCTGAATAACCGGATTAAGGAAGATTACTTCTTAGTGATAAATGAACAACAATAGAAGCTTAACGTAAGAAGGGAGAACTAGGGAGGGAATTATGCTTAGGTGGAGCGTAGCGTAACCTAGCAACGGTAAACAAGGTAACGCTACGGGGTGGCCTAACGAGAAAATGGAAGCTGAAACGAAAATGAGAGAGCGAGAAATACATACAAAAAGGAGTGAATATACGTGAGCAATATGAATCCCCAAAAGGGGGACGAGAGAAACTAATTGGGGGGAAGAAGCTAGTAAACAAGCTAAGAAAACACAATAACAACAACACGCTTTAGCGTGGGGAGGAATAGGGCGGGAACCTAGGCAGTTTCGCGGAACTGCTAACCCCGCCGCAAACCAACCCGAGGAGGAAACGCACTACGAAAACAGTCCCCAAAACCCTCCCTTTTGACAAAAAGGATACTTATCGGTCAGGAAAGGACTGTCAAACTTCTAAAGATCCGAAGCTAAAAAACTTCCGGCGATCGTCGAAGAAAACCAAGACAATTTTCCAAGGAAACTATCCACAAGAAAAATATGCGTGTAGGCACTTGGAATGGTAGAATGAAAAAGGAGGAGGGACCGGAAGGGGGGTCCGGTCATAGAGGGCGCACAGTGTTATTTATTTACCAGGACTTTATAGGCACGGTAGAATGAGGTGCTAAGGTTGTGAGGAGACAGGTAAGCGAGGAGCGAAGTAAATACCACCTTGATCAGTGAATATACAGTATGTCCAACATTACAAGTTGTTTGTAATTGCCAAGTTTTTTCCATTTACTAACTCACAAAGAATTGTCATCCAACCCAATAGTGTCTATTCAGGATGTAGTCATTATTTGTTCATTTAAGAACATGTGAGACACTTTGGAATGGTAGAATATGAAGGAGTTCACTAGGGGGTCAGTAAGGGTGCACAGTGTTAAAAGGTTACCAGGGCATACTAGACACGGTAGAATGCAGTGCTTAGGTTGTGGGGAACGAAGTAAATGATTGTGTTGTTAATAATTCTTGGTAAGTTTATTATTATGGTCAAACTTGAGGGAAAAATACCTACCCAGATACGGAAGTGTGGTTTAACCAATTTGTTGGGACTTAGTTCTGTATCTGGATTCACAACATGCATTTGATTTGAACACATAAGCAAGGGTTTTGCCTGCCACACTAATTAACATAAAACTAAAACAGTTCCTTCTTTCATCGCCTTTTGAATAAAAAAAAATAAAAAAACAATTGTGCCAAATTTTTCTTCGATACGCAATGTCAGTAAATCTTTCCTTCTCATTAAAATACCGAGAGCAAACGCCAGAGGACAACCCTTTTGTCAAGTACGGGATGACAAACTAATGAAGCAGCAGTTGAAAGATAACCGAGGCTACCCAAGGGAACAAACCCCAAGTTGTGGTATCCTGGTTATTTCTGTGAAGCGCTACCGGTGATATAGCTGTCAAAGAGGGGGCGCCACGTCAAGAAAGGCATACCCATTACCACCGATACTTGGACTTCATCCAAGGTTCATTAGGGAGTACAGCAAATTACTAGCACTCAGCATATATATCTCTGTATTACTATGCAGACAATAATGATGGAGTATATATTCAGCATGTTATTAGACATTATATTGCTAGACTGTCGCCGGTAGTTTTGGTTCATTTTATTCGATACAAAATATCGACATTGATGAGGAGTACCCTTGGCGACGTCTACATTACTATCTCATATAATACGTACAGTGTAAGTGGGACACAGTACATTTAAGAAGGACTGGACATACCATCTTTAAGTCGAAAGCACAGATAAAACACCAAAATGCAAAGCAGAGAGGGAAAAAAAACGAGCAATGACCGGGATGATAAGGGTTAAAGGTTATTTGCAAAAGCAATATTCAGAAAACTGCAAAATTTGGACATACTTACCAATTGATCTGCTAAAAGCAAGACAGTCTTGAGACTGAATTTTCTCGTACAAAAATTAAAAAGATCTTCTAAACTTGGCCCCAAAAGCTCCATTACCATGACGTTATAGTCTCCCTCTGCACCGCACCATTTGACTGTTGGTATACCAACTGATAAAATAAACAAGAGAAAAGACAAGATAAACCTTATATATATATATGTATTGAAGTTAAATCTATTATAAAGTGGTCCTGATTGAAATCTATAGAAAAAACAGTACTTAATACTACTGGGGAAAGTGGGATGGGGGAAAGGGGCTATGGAAGGAAGGGGTGGAGAAGTGGGAAGGTGGATAGGAAAGGATGATGGGATGCAGATTTCATCACAAAAGAATAAAAGTACTGTCAGGACTGTAAGAGGAAAGAACTACCTGAAAAAAACACTGTCTTTCTTACACTCTTCAAACTTGCATCACAAATGATGAAATTAACAGGCCTGCATAAACTTGAAAGGTTTGCAGCAGGTGGTAAAATTAATATGCTTTTATATACATAAGTTGTGGGACCCAATCATTTTCTGTACTGGATTAAACTGATTAATAATAACATACAGCAGCAACCGTTCAGAGCAATAAAAGTTGTATTTAACCATGTCACAGATCTCCTCTTCCTTACCAAAATGTTGTGTACAATTTTGTGTACAAATGTGTACAGTATGAATACGAAATGGCTTAATTGGACAGAACCACACAAAGTTTCAAATCAATGTAAACTTGAAACTTAAAAGTGATAAGTGCCTGGCAATGTAGAATTATGTTGTGAACTACTACTAATTCCCTCAAGTCAAACAATATACCAAGTGAGCAGTGATACAGTACTATATATCCCTTTTCATCACCAGCTATATAGAAATCCAAGATAACACTTGACTTGTAAGTATATATCAATCAATTTTAATATCTAGCAATATATTAACTGAGGAGCTTTTCTATCATGTTACCCCTGAGAGGAAGTGCCATCCTCTGACAAGCTGTCAAATCTGTTATTCGATACTTTACATACTGTAAATACAAGTGTACATACAAGTGTACATACATACATACATACATACATACATACATACATACATACATACATACATACATACATACATACATACATACATACATACATACATACATACATACATACAAAGAATGTACTATGACCCTTAACAACAGTCAGGCTATGGAAACTACAAGGTAAAAGGATGTTGGTTTCAGTCTTGTTAATTGCAGGTTGATGTCTTTTAACATGTCCCATGAAATGACTCATACCTGTGCTTACACAATTTGTGAACAGAGTTACACGCCTTAGTCTGTCTCCTAGGTTACTGAAGCAGCAATGTACTGTATACACATGCCAATAGTGCTTGAACACATGTACACAATCGAGGAACACTGTGGCATTTCAGCCAGAATCACTGTGGAAATCTTTTGCGCAATTCCAAGGAATTTCACAAAGTTTTGGGAAATGAAAGAAATTTTGGAATACGTACAAACAGTGGTTAGATCGAGGATGTAAGCACAACCAAAATAAAATATATATTGTATGAAAAATTCAAAAGTCCTTAATTAAAGTGAATGGAAAAGACAGACAGACAGACAGACAAAGTCACCTATTGTTCAACATGTGAAAATTAGCTGACTAGTGAATGTCCTCAGCCCCAACCCATGGATAACATGCACTTGAACTTTTACTGGATACTAGATATTTCCTTTCATTGAAAACATATAAAGTTTAAACATATTGATTCCCAGTACTTTACTGGTCTGGTAATTTATGAGCTTAAATACTTACCTGCCTTCAATCTACCCATCTACTTTCTTCACCTAACCTACTAAATTTGAAATGTTTTAGTTGCCGTCCAAACTCTTCCCCCTCCCCCCCCCCAAAAAAAAAACTCACGCCCAGTCCTGACTCTCCACTCTCTAACTTAGTTCCTGGTCTACCCCTTCAGAACATCTCTTAAATTATAAATAAGCTTACTGAAGTTATTTTGCATTCCCTTCATTTCCAGATTCTACCAAACCTCTTCTGATTAAACTTCATCCTTTCATAAAAATCTACCTATATTGTATGATGAGAACTCATCATCATATCGCTAGAATTCCTGTAACACACATTCTACAAAACACTGCTAATTTATGCACTCTCTGTTAAATCTACTGTACATCAATATCATCCAGCATCCAAAAATGGTACATATATACACATCAAATTTGTGTTGATTTTGTGGATCACTGGAGGCACAGGTATTGCAAGGGTCTTACCAATTGTTTGTAAGCAAGATACAGTAGATCAGAGTATGTATGCATGCTGTATGAAGGAAATCCCCTGATTCGAATCGCTACAGTAATTCTTCCATCAAAACCTTAATACTAAGATGGATGAGTGAGATTTATGCTTTATTTCAATGTGAGTGTGACTACTACATACATGGGCTTACCCTGGAACTATTTATGTCAGCATTACAAAGAGAGAAGGGAAACTTAATAGCCAAATATATGTGGGTGGGTAAAAGTCTCTTAGCCAATATATACACCCGAGTCAATAACAACTGGGTCCCACTGAACAATAGCCTATTGTCTTTCTGTTTGTCTTAGGTGGTCAACAAGTTCTGTTGCTAACCAATGGGTATTGTATTTGCTGGTACAATAACTGTTGGATACTTGCATTGAGTTCAGCAACCAGTAATTTGTACCACAAGCACATGTGCTGCAATGCACACTTTGCAAATGACGTCACAATCATTAACCTATATATGTATGTAGAAAATTTGTATTTTTTGTGTCAAATCAACAGCAAAAACCCCAACACTGCTGCTCTGTCAATCAATGATATGAAAGTTACGCTAATGTTCAACAACCCTGGCCATCTCTCCACACCCCCCCCCCACTCACCGCATCCCTCCCCCCTCAACAACCTCAATCTCAAACCCAAAAGCTATATCACCAATGGTGCTGGCATTTGTATATACTATACTCTGGAAGATGGCTATGAACTGTGATATTACAGTAGATAAGAGGAAAGATAAGAGGAACTCCAGAGGACATCCAGAGGTTGTTAATAGAGCTACTACTATAATTTAAAAACATAACAGTACAAGCAGTTTTAAATCTACATATCTTTATATGAAAAAGGTAATTAGTAAATCACATGGAAGGCTCTTTGAGGTCAGGGTTGTATCCTCCTCAGCTTTTCTGTTCTGGTGTTGCTAATATACTATTTATATTGTTTTATAATTTCTAATACACTGATAAGATTTTATTGCATGTTGAACAATACAAAGTTCATATTTTCAAGTGAAACAATATCGTACTAACTATTGTGCCTGGCATAACAACTAAGTAATATTCCTGTCTTCAGGAATATACATAATAATACTGCAGCCACCACACACAGTCTCTTCATGCTCAGCATCAAATAAATTACTGTCCAAAACACAATTCCTTCCACCCATTATAAATAAAACACACAGGAACTGAACTGAACTAAACAGTAGGGTGAAGGGTCAGATCATTGCAAATGCATACACTGTAGATGTAGGGTAGATTGTAGAAGATAGTTCATTGTACTGTCCCACATTATAGTTAGATTTACTGATGAATTAAAGGGTGTGCCTGCAATCTACCAATCATCATCTCCAGGTGAAATCAATAGTTCATTGTACTGTCCCAAATTATATGTGTAAAAGTAAGTGGGCCTGACATTTCGATCCTAGCAGGATCTTCTTCAGAGGCTGAATGACAAGTAGTTGACATAATTATAGTTAGGTATACTGATGAATTAAAGGATGTGCCTTCAATCTACCAAGCATCCTCGCCTGTGAAATCAATACATTAATGTACAAAATACAGTAGGACTATTCCAAGTACACACATGTATATACTTCATATCACTCCCTGTGCAGCACTGAAAACTGTGCACTGCTAGAATTCTATGAAAATGAGTATATATAAAGATTGAAATATTCTGACAACCAAGAAGAAACCACATTGTGAAAGTCACTTTCACACACAAATTCATTTCTAAAAGTAATGATTAACATAATCATAATAAAAAAATTAAAAATTCTCGGACCGGTGTAGTAATGTCGGATCTGTGTAGTAATTTCTCAACCGGGTAACAGCGATGATGGTTGGATACTGCTGTAACCGGGTGCTCGGTGCAAACAACGAGTGATATATATATCTTAACCTATAATTAATAGACACAAACTTCAGGGAAACATTAGATGAACGGTCCCATTATCGACACCACCCAAACTATTTTCGTCAGCAACATCCAAATATTTCCAAAGTAACACTAACATATTGCCACACTTCCTGTACATCCCAAGGTTTTCGATGTGTCAGTAGGTATGTGCTGGTAGAGATAGGGTATAGTGTAACTGTAGGTCTTGGTCTTTTTTTGTACTCTATAGTACTGTATTTGTCACTTGCCAGGTAATGTTTTAGCAGCATCAAGTAATGTATGGAGGAGAGAGACCAAGCTGCCAGTATGTACAGTAGTAGTTGTGTCTACATACATGTACTAGTATACATGTAGACATGTATAGACACCCATTCATTCAAGGGGACAAATGCATTTAGACAAGGAGAAGGACCTCAAATCAACATATTAGTTTCTTCTAAAATTGTGGTTTCTCTAAATAATTCAGTGGTTAAGGTCAGAAATTTGTGATGGCAAATTAAATGACAAGAAAACTTCATTTGACTACCTTAACAGGCATTACAACACAATACTGTATCTCTAGTCATACACTTCAAATTAAATCACCAAAAGCCATGAAAAACTATACACATTTGGCAGCAACTAGCTTTGCTAAATATAAAAATCCCCTCTCTCAAATTTTGCAAGTGTTACTACACTGTTTGAAACAGCATGGCAACACCCAAATTCACTTATTGCATATCATTGCAAATTCAAAGAAAAGTCCAGGTCAAAATTGATTTTTGATATGTTACAGAGGAACATAACCTAAGCATACTAGTGAAATTTGCATTCAATTCCGATGTACCGTGACCGTTTTTGAGAAATTGACAGTTGAAGTTACCTGATATTCTACAAAAGTGAACTTGAAGCAAACAGGTGTGATGTCATGTTTCACACTGACAAATAATGTTTTGTTTTTTCTATATTTTTCAGTCTATTGATTTGACCTTGGATTGGATAGGGTTACTAGTTTCATCTAAAGGGGATGTGAAGTTTACGAACTACCAATACCTATGGTACATTTACATTAAGGATGCATCCAATTGTGGAGTATAAAATTAAACGTAAATTTTAAAGGAAAACAAAACATTGTTTATCAGTGTGCAACAATGACGTCACAGCTGTTTGCTCCAAGTTCACTTTGGTATGAAAGGTGGCAACTTCAACTGTCAATATCACAAAAACGCTACATAGGAATTGAATGCAAATTTCACCAGAATGCTTAGATTATGTTCCTCTTTAACAAATAAAAAATGAAATTTGACCTGGACTATTCTTTTAAGCACAATTTGTAAAACCATATACTACAGTATTCCCAGCTTTCCCAAAATAGGCCGACAGTACCAATCGGGGAATAAACTGTAATTAAGTGTACAATAAATCAACAAATTACACTATCCTATGTCTAGGTTTCTGTGGATTGCTTTCATCATAAACTGACTGATAGTGCTACTAATGTTCTATGAAGCTAAACCATACGCATCTTCACACTACTACAGTGTAGTATTTTTGTATCAGTAGATTACCGTAGAGTAAAATTAATTGACTACTGTACCTGCCACTACGATAAATAGAAACTCAAATCTTCCTTGACTTTTACTGCAAAACTATGCAGAGCTATCCTATTGTACTGTATTATGTATGAACAGTAAACATAAAGGCTGTGCATTAATTAAATATTTCTCATTACGGTCTTCACTTGATTTAGATTCTCTAGGTTGTCCCTAGACTACACGTTGTTGCAGCATCATCATCACAGAGATGTAGATTTCATGCCAGTCTTTGTCCTCAAGATTACTATCTCACATGCCATGCAATACTTATATGTAAGTCTGTACACAACATCATGCATAAACTGTATACAATATATATCATAGTTAAGCTGTCACTGCATTAATAACAAGCACCAGAGCCCCCACAACACAAGAGTCATAACTGAAATTCTCCAGCAGAAGCATTCCTGAAGCTTCTCTGTAGCTCTCTATCATCATCTATCTGCAATGTGTAAAACTCCGGCAGGCAGTCCAACAGTCATTTGCACTAGTAGCTAATATTTTACACTTGATATCAATGATAAGGTATTTCAGGTCAGTTTAACGTGGGGCTTTCTTTTCCCAACTGGCAGTGGAAGAAAATAACAGTGATTCATTTCTTGTGAAAGCAGAACACCAAATGTTGACTGATGTTGTGTGAGGAGGGAGGGTCAGAGTGTAGCTTGGAAACAGGATGAAAGGGGTTGTTGGCCATGTCCTACTGTGTAAATTGAACAGGACTGTGTGGTTGATATATGTTATAGAGGTTACTGTATATCAGAGCTACAGTGCGATAAACTGTATGAAACTAACTAGTGTCAACAGTGCTCATGGGGGAAACAAATTCAGAAAACAAATGGCTGTAGTTTTTTTTTTTTTTCAAGGGATTTCCAGGGAATGTGCTGTAGTTGTGAAACACAATTTATGGCATTATTGTCCAGAATTATTCTTTGAGAATCTGAATCAAAAGTTTGCAAATCATGGAAATGAGAACAGGCATCTGCCCAATTGTATTCCATAGACAGAAAGTCTGTAATATCTGTGAAAAGTTAGTTCAATCGTCCTACCACAGTTTGTGCATTGTTAATTTTGGTATGGTCGACTACGGTCTGACTTATGTAGAGCAATTTCTTTTTAATTTGAATCTAAATTGACTAGAACAGTACTTCTATCATGTAGGCTACAGTATACAGTAGGTGAGGATATCCACAGTGTTCTTATTTGAAATCAAATTATATTGAACCATGTACTGAATAAACAGTATGATGAACAAACTTTTTGACTTCCATATGAAATGTGACACAGTTTTTAAAAACTAAAATGGAGGGAGAAGGAAATGTAACTTGCACAACGTTTTTTCTTAGAATGTTCTATTACCCATTAAAACTACTATTGGCCAGGCAACAACAGCTTGCTGTCAAAGCTTGTTAGAAAAAATTTAACTGAAAAAGATGCCAATTTCTTTTCTTTTGAATTGCCAAAAAGTCAGAAGTTCAATGTTCCTTTGTTACAGACTTAAGTTAAGGTCACTGGAACCAGAGCGTTGCAGCCGTCACTACCACACAAATCCAAGTCAGTCATATAAATAGCTGTTCATTCATACTTAGTAAAGATTCCTAAATCCTATTAGTCCATTCAGGTCAGCTGACCATGGTTAATCCTGTCAGTAACGCACGGTAAAATTACGGGGCATCACTTTAATAAATCTTTGGTTATATGTAACCAAAAATGTTTTGTTTTATGATTTTTCCCCCACACAAATGGTAGTGTATGAATGAACGGGGTTAATCAACGGTCTAGCGTGCGTTACTCACATGATTAATGCACTCCGGGTGTTAATGCTATCGCTGGATGCACTCAGGCTCCGCCCTCGTGCATCGCTTGCATTATACCCCGATCGTGCATTAATCCTGTGAGTAACGCACGCTAGACCGTTGATTAACCCCTTATTTAACAGTACTTATCAACCATTGTGAGACCTGTCTTTTTAAACTATAATTGCTATTATTACAAACACAATAGCTTCTGATATTTAATACAAGTGGTTACCTTTGCAAAGTTCCCACACCCACCAAAATTTACCAACAGAAAGACAACATATTTATTCCAACTGTACAAAGCAGACCATCAATGGTGAAAAGTTTCCTACAGTATATACAGGGCTAGTGACCCTTTGTGCTTAAGTTTGTACAATGTATAATATTATTTTACAGTACCACGGAGACAGCATGGTAACAAATCAAGGTATGATCATGGAAAGGAGAGACTATCAACAAAAAGAATACTGCAGCAGAACTTGATACAAATGTCCAGTAAGAACAGGGGTAGGCAACCTTTTTGAATGAATGGGCCAGATATAAGGAGCGAAAAATTGACTGGGCCGCAACTAACCAACGACCTGCTGTTGATTTCAAACCATTGATTCCGAGGACTTTTCAAGCAATAGGTGTGTGTACTTAATCTGTATTCACAAAAACATAATGTCAATACAGTACAGTTGATAATTAATGGGGATAATAGGCGTACCTGACAGCATCATTAGTGCCGACAAATTCTAAGCAACTTGCTCGTTTTTTGTGATGATGTAAAATAGATTGATTTTTTTTCTTTTTCTTGAGACATCTCACGGGCCGTCTACCCCAGAATTAGAATTATCCATCTAAAGAAGGACACCTTTCTTTATCCCAAGTTCCTTTAATGTCAATGTTTTCAACTTAACTTGAACATTCATATGGAGTGTACATATCAAAAAGTCAAGCTTCCATAACAGCCTTTGGCCATGATAAACTAGATACCATACAAATGTTGGTTAGTAAAGTAGAACTGAACAATAAATGGTGAGCATTTGGCAATTTATTTTTATTTTATTCAAACCTTTTCTTGCCTGTGGGTTATTTATAGCTAATCTTTACCCAAGGTCCTATTGGAAATAGATAGTTAAGCTAGTAAAACAGGTTAAGACGAAGAAACAAGTATACAGGTTAAAAAGAACAGGAAAACATCAAACTTGTAAAAAGCAAAACCACAACTAGTAATAGAAGGTGAGATGCCATGAGCGATAATTCCCAACGGAGTGACTTCTGCAATGTACTGTACATGTGTTATAGCTGTAGCTCTCAAACCAGAGACTGACAGAGTGACTGAACAATTGTACAATATCATTTAGTCAGTATCAGGAGCTAGATTTAGTTACATTGCAAAACAAGAAAGCCAGTTGGCTTTGTGATTCCTTGCCATAAAATTTATTGAAAATTCAAAATACTGTAACAGTCTGACTAATGTAGAGCAAATGAGTTAAATTTTGTTAAAGAATTAAACTGTGAGAACCTGAAAATTTGTAAAAATCCCCTGTGGGCATCAACCATGTCATTCACTCATAAGGATTTTTACAGTGTAGAATTTAAAACCAAAATGTTTCAATATCCATAAAGAACAGTCTTCCTATGTGAAATATAGGTCTACAACATTTTACACACTTTGAGCTAGCAAATCCATTTAAATAGTTGTTCAGAGTTACACCACATTGTTTATATAATGTGGCCGGTTCCCCACCATTTGAGATAACATTTGACCCCTTGAAGCTCAGAGGTGAAAACTGATAGGAGGTTTAAAAGCATGTTTAAAGCAAGAGTGTGAACTCTGAAGCAGATTACATTACCTGGATGCCAGGCATGTTTCGTTGCAGACCAAATAGAGCCCTTCACAGTTCTCACTAAAACTGAACTGAATTTGACCAAACAATGTTGCCAAAAGAAAATCATTGGACAACTCACAGACTAATTGTAGCTTTAATTTGGAGTTATCATGTTTAAATGTTTTCAGACTTTGATGCCTGTTGACCTCATGTGACCTTTGAGGCTTTGACCTCTCCCAATTTCGTTAGTGTTTTTGCGCTCACCTAAATTTTCAAACTGTGACCTCTCTTGACCCAGATAAACACATGCAAGCACACACACACACCAACCATAAGATTCCTTGAAATCAATGGTTCAGATATTATTTGATTCTGAATGTTTTACGTTGCAAAACTTGCTTTGTATTTTCTCTTTGAAGTATCCAATCTAAACTTCAAAGTAATATATGAACCAGGTCAAGAATTAACAAAATAGTACAGATAATATTACAAATTTCTGCTAGATTCTAAACAATAGACTTCTGCAAATTGACCTTTAGTGAACAGAAATAGACGGTGAGATCTTACAAGATTCCATCCACTTGGTTGGGTCAAATTATACTTTCATTCTGAATGCCTCAGCAAGGTATTTTATGGCCTCTTTCCATCTGTCAATATTACTGCACAAGAAGTGATGTTAAGTGCCAATTAATAATGTACAGGAAGTCCACAAAACTACTAACCTTATTAACACAATTTGTAACAATATGTAACAAAGTTCTCCGACAAATATGACAAGCATCTGATGGTTACAGCCTTCAAGGCCTCTTCAAACCCAATGTTTTGAAAGTATTTTAAAACTTTGTTCGAACCCTCTAAAGATAACACACAAATGAACGTTTTTCTCTATTTCTTTTCATAATTTGAATGTAAGCAACATTTGGCAAAACCTGGATAGATCTATTAAGATAAACTTTATATTAGCTATGCAGTGACTCAAACATGCGTTAAACAAGCAAGCACATGTGACTTGACGGCATCACATTCAAACTTGCTGAAGTACATACATGTATGAAGTACATACATGTATGGCAAGTTAATATAAAAGTGTTGCTTCAAAACCTGCCTGATTTTGATAACCTATCATGGATTACACCAGAGCAAGCCTAAGTGTATGTAGTGAATCTATGAAAAGCCTTCTCTGGGCTTTAATGCAATTGGGAAAATCTCTCAATATATACTTATTGTACCTGACACTCCAAGAAGTTTGGAAAATACAGTATAATATTCTGGTTATTTCGTTGCATGATGGACGGTTGTGTACCTTATTGTTCCATGGATACTCCGCATAATTCACATTGTTTGATGCCTTATCATTCAGAAACTTAAGACTGTCGTCGAATGGCCATCTGTTTCCAGCGTCTTTTATGATGCATGCACAATTCAGTACTTATCTTACATTAACAGTAAGTGAAAGGCTTGGGGACTTAAACCCAACAACTGCAGTTAATAAATTAACTATTTAATAATAAAGCAAGGTTACCAGTATTCTTCTTGAAATATGCTGGCAAAAAATTGGAAATGTCTTTATAAGTAATACATATCGTCTGTGCACACTGAATTTTGACGTTTCCATACCTTTGTGAATACTCTATTATATATACGTTGTGCATTTCTGTGTATGTAGAATTTGTATCCATTTTGAAAATCCAGTAGCTTCACATGATGAAAAAAAGGGAAGGGTGGGGGGATATTGAAATTCATAGAAAAGGTTTCATTCTTCTAGAAGCAAACTATAAGTTCACATTTCAGAGGGATCTCCTCCAACTGTTGCCTTACAATATTGTTTCTTTTGGAACTGAACCTCTCTTTTTGAAACCGTACGTTTTCCATTCGTCCCTAATTTAAACAAAAAAGACCCGAGACGGTCTGTAAATATCTTGTAAGAAAAAAAATAAACTCAAGTGACTTACCACCACCTTGCATCATTCTGTAAAATTTGCTTTCTATATGGAGCTGTGGATGCTTTGTCTTGACACATTCTAACTTAATTGCTACCTCCTCTGCATTTGAAATATGAGTACCTGTCAAAGAATGAAAGTCAAAAAATCATATCAAAAGGGAAAAGAAAAAGAGAAGGAGAATATATAAGCGAGTAAACATAAAAGTATTAATTAAATCTTGGATCTGAACAAAAGACAGTAGGGAAGGGTTACTCATAATAATTTGGAAACACCATAAAACCGATGTTTGGACATATGAAAGGTGCTGTAATTACTTATTCTTCTTATCAGGAAACTTTGACAAATTGATTGATAAAATGAAACTTGATTTTAATGAAGCTATATCAAGTGAATAGCTTGTGGCACACCCATTAAATTAATCATAATAAGTTCTATGCCATAACGATAGTTATATTTTTTGTATGTAGGGCAATAAGATATTCCGAGAAGAGATGCCCTGAATGGTTGACAGACTGATGTATCGAGTTCTTAGAGGCCATCAGTCTTGTCACTTCTAGAGGCTTACAACATTTAATGGTGTTGTCTGAAATGTTGTGACCATGATATCATCCACGGGCACTGACAATATTAAACTGAAGATATGAAAATATCTCCATGCAAGTACAGTTAATGCTTTGAAGGTGACAAAGTTAACAATTAAAATCAATGTCCACATTAGTTCATATTACAAATTTCAATATGTTAGATTCTGCATAAAACTCAAAAACCAATCTAATTACTGACAATGGACTTTGTACCGCACAAAGAAAAAAAAAAAACCAAATATTCAAGCATGCATGCAGTACTGTATGTGGTTAGATGAGACCAATTTAAGACTTGTTCATCAAGTCTACTGTGTGAAGAAACATTAAAACTGTCATAACTCCCAAAATGAAGTCAGATTTTTCCCAAACTGTTCTTGGAAAGTTGTCCATTAATACTTACAGTACTTAAATCTCTTTCACATAAAGTACAGTAGTGCTGACGGTTGGGTTCATTTCTCTGTTAAATTCTTCAAAGTTTTACATGAATGTGTTTTATTCTTAAATATGTGCAGTGATAACTAAAGTGCCATTTCTCCTGAGCTATTCAATTATGTCCATTTATTTGTTCGCCATTTACGTCCAGCTTTTCCATAACAAACCTAACCATGCTTTTCTCAAACTAGTAAACAGTAATGGCACTAATATGCCCACACACACACTTTTTTTCACACCATATGGACCATATATTAGCAGTTACACAATGACTCATTCAATTGTGAAAATTTTGTTATTGCAGAAAATTCTATCCTGGTAGCACTAATCTGGAATATATACAAACACTAAATTGATACAAAACAACACTGACATTTCACAAATTTCCTTGACCACTTGAGAAAATGAAATTTGACAAGCCCAGATTAATGAACTACATTGTTTAGGGGATTTTAATTTTATTGTAAAATATATCAATTTTACTGAAATCAATGCATTAGGCTGTCCACTGTACGATACAAGCTGTACAGCACTGACCCCTATACAGTAGATCAGCAACAAAAAGCTCTCTGTGGCTAGTCTTTGTTCAATGTTACACCAATTTCCCACCGATTTTTACACCCTTGACTTGTTACTCAATGGGTGACGAGTCAGAACAGGGGTTGTCTGAATGGGACTGTGGGTTGCTGTAAAAGAATGGGTGGGATTTTCTGTTCTTTGTGATTATCAAAATCATTTGTTGTCAAGATTTTCTTTGTGCTTGTTTTTCTCTTCTTCTTTTTAATAGTGGCACAGTCTATATTTTCTTTGTGTTTTAATATGAAGAAAATATCATCTCTTTGAAGATAAAGCATTGTATACTGTAGACAGCTGGTTGGATTCAGGTATTGTTATCCAGAGATATTTTAGCTCCTTTAATAACAATCAAATCAAAGCAGCTCACACACACGTTTCTTTCACACGTACAGGATACAGGTGACCTCCTGTGAATACTGGCACTTATGACATTGACAAGCTGATTCAATCCTTGTACTACTGTATGTAATACTCTGTAGGTTCTTCCAATCAGTGCCAACACTGCACACAGTTTGTCCTCACTAGCCTACTACTGTAAGGCCTACAGATTAATGCAATCATGCCTTCTACTGCATAGATCTCACAGTGACAGACAGACCTGTCTGTCTAATATAGTATCTCCTGAGGTCAAGCTAAAATCAATTGTCTGACCACAAGCACTATAGTACAGTAAACCTTGGATTATCCCGCCCCCAAAAAAGATGGGTGGTGCTGTGGCTGAGTGGATAAGGCGAGGGCATTTGAAGCAATGAGGCTTAGTAATAGGGAGGTTCATGTTCGATTCCTGGCCGGGTCATAGTAAGGTGGGTTTTCCATCCAAGAGCAATCTACGGTTTTCCCCATCTGAAATCACTTTCTAAATTTAAAATATTCCAAATTTAAGTTAAAATGTTGGATTGGAAGCGACCCGACGCGTAAGTTGTATTCCGTTTAAGCCCTTGCGGATTTCTCCCACATTTGTGGTCGCTGAAGCGTTGTTAAATAACTGCTGATTATTATATTATTTATATATATATTTTCTATCAGGCTTCTCCCAGATCTCTGATACATTCCCAGTAATCATGATTAAACATTTTATTCTCTGTGCATTCTCGTCACTAGTCCAGTACTTAAATATTCCATAAACAAATACAACACTTTCCCCTGTAAACTCAACGACAAATGACCTGTGGTAACGTTTTTCTTTAATTACAGACACTATCGAACAAAATTCTAGTTTCCATACATGTCCTGTGATTGTAGGCGAAAGGCTAGCCTTCAAGATGTGAAGACGATTGGTTAATAGCATGTTTACATACAAATCATTTACTTCACTTCTACACGGTGTAAATTTTTCCATAAACAAAGTTCTCTATCTTCAGAAATAATTTTTCTCCCATTTCACTCCTGTCTGCATCCATACAAAATCTTGCTACAGCACAGGGTAGGATCAAAACTTTGAGTCACCATGCTTTTAAATAACTATCAAAATAGGTCTAATTACTGTAATATATGTTTCTTTGCTAACACAAGATGCCAAAAGATTACGAAAATTGATGGTAAATTAATCCACATTAACACAACAGTTTTCTGATTACTTACAGTAGCTTCACAGTTCGATGCAGCGTTTAATGTTTAGTCAGTATTTGACAAAAATTTGATTATGTGTAAATTAGTGTATATCTGAAGCCTTTCATTCTGTTGAGCTTGAAAGTGGAGTCACTGGTTATCAAAATCATTGACACACATACAGTCAAATGTTTGACACTGCACATCGAAACAACTCCCGGAAGTGCAGCCTCTATACTGTAGCAAGAAAGATTGATATTTTGTGAGCTAAGAAGCTCAGCTAAATTATTCCTCTACAGTATCAAAGGTTTCCTTTGCAATAACTCATCTACAGTATCACAATCAGATTATCAGTAAATCTTGTTTTTGTTAGCTGAATTCTTTTCATGTAAATCCAAACATATGCCTAAAATATGTTTTTTTTTTTTTAAATCATGTTATCCACACTGTCTGGACTTATTATCGAACATGACACATGGGGAACACAAATTTATGAAACAGGGAGAAATTGCCTTCATGACATTTTTAAATAGGCAAGGAATATCATTAGGGGAGAATGCTGTCAGGGTATGTGATCTCTAGAGGAATTTGCAGTTATTGTGGGAGAGTCTGGTCATCCTCTAAATGGCCAGATTACTGAACATTTTTATTCCATGCATCTATACACAGAAGTACCAATGATATAGACATGAACTGATAACTGCGGAACTCGTTTTGCTTGGGTGTCGGACCATGTTGCATATTAATATTAGTTTTCATTATATAGATTTTGTAGAAATTTCTAGACGGGCTTGCTTGTTTCATGTTGTTTTACAGTGGTTTGCTTTCTATGTCTTTGGGTAGGCCTATTTCACCTATGCCTTTAGATACTTATATATGCGAAGTATATATATGCGCTGTAACTTTTACCACAAATGAGCAATATTCTGCTTAGGGATGTACTAGTGCTTTTAGGAGATACTAGTTACTTATTGCTGTCCAGATGTTTAAGTGTTTATTGTGTAGTCACAGTTGCAACAACACTTAGTAATGGGGGTGGGTGGAAGGGGACAGACCAGGTTAAGGGGATAATTGATGTAGCAATGTCTACCATACTTAGCACCCTTCAACATTTAATTAGACAATGTATATCAAAGAATAACATTTCTTCTAAACTTTCTGAGTCTTTATTAATACTGTTTAACTTGCAAACAGTCACTGTACAAAGACTATGTACACAATAAACACAGTAAATACTAGTGAGAGTAAAAGCACTTTTCATTTATCTTTTCCACATTAAAGAACATGTTGTATGTACACTCACTGACTGGCCTTACGTATAGCCAGACTTTTCTTCATATCCACTGAACAAACTTGTCTGGATAATCTAGTGCTTTCAAACCAGCAATTTCAGCAGGCTTAGTTATTCCATACCACCTTTTCTATGAGAACATTAATGTAATACTACACGCAAGATTCTAAAGTTTTGATCATTGTTGACATTGATCGAGGTACATGCACTAATGATTGTCGAAGAACACAAAGTATATGAAATTCATCCAAGCATCACATTGGAATCATAGTGATTACCACGCTTCAGACTATGACCTCTGTTGAACTTTGATCTTCACAAAACAGAATAGGGTTCTTGTACACACTATTAGGTGGAGCTATATGATTGAAGTTCATCAAACTTTACTTTGGAGTCATTGTAAAAGGTCTTTCAGACCAAACTTTCTGTGATGCTTCAGTACAGAACTAACGAAATTTCCATTACAGATATTTTCATGCTAAAAACAGCCAATGATGTTTTTCCAAATTTCCCATGATTTGATTGGCTAATAATCCCACACCTATTGTCTGCAAACATTCATGCATCTTCAGTGCTCAATGAACACAAAGTATGTTGTTCAACTGCAACTACTTGTAATGTTATTTTACCCTGTGGAGAGATAGCGACGGTTGTGGTATAGGCTATCATATGTGTGCACTGAAATATCATAAAGTTAGGCCTTGTTTTCAAATGTTTCGACAACAAGCACTCATGGTACAATGCTAAAATTGTTTCTGAGACTATCACTTAATATTTGAATCATTTTTTTTATCACAAATTGTTTTGAGTTGAGACATTCTATGAATTTTGTGGGAAGCGAACATCTCTGATACTGAACATGATTTGAAAATGATATGGAACCACTGTCTAGAAAAGAGAACAACTTAATGTTAAGGCTGGTAATGCTTATCTCATGGATGATCATTATACAGAATCATATAAGAATGCCACATAACTCACACTAGAAACATTCACATGATATTTTCAAGATAATTGACTACGGAAAGGAATCTGTTGGAAAGCGTAGCAAAGTCATAGGAACGAAAACAACAGAGGGCTAACTGTCATTGTGGAAATGCTACAAACTTCAGTATAGTTAAAGTAGTGGTTGCTATGCATAGTACTACACAAACTGAAGTCTCTTACTCACCAAGGTATATATCACCAAAAGATCCACTGCCAATCTTTCGACCAAGGCGGTACTTATTGCCCACTCGTAGCTCCATCACCAGAACCTAACAAAGAAAGGCTGATACGTCTCAAAATTACATATGATGATCATTCTGTACTATACTTAGGGGGCAACAATGTCTTATTCCACCACATTTCAGGTCTTTGTTAAATAAGTAGGTAAAGAACACTATGAACAAACAAAGCTGTTCTGAAGTAGTTACATATAACTTTGGTACACTAGCTCAACTACATGCAATACACTGTAATTTGAGCCTAGTAATTTTTTTTTTCACATGTACATCAGTCTTTGTTTAAGAGATGTTAGTCTAACATTACAATTGAGATTTCAGTAATAAATGGGGGCTGCTTGATACTCCTACTGTTTCATCTGTAATATTAAGTGGGATATTATGGTTACGACTACAAAAGGCATACATAACATCACATTAGAAATGATTAATCACTGAGCTTTGTGCCACAATGTCAATTGAAAACAGTCTCTAGTCAACAAAAAGGGGAAATTCTTCTTGCCAAGGGCAAACAGGAGGGGGTATTTATTCAGGCATCACTGTGTTTTCACTGCAGTAAAAAGATTTTTTTCTGTGACATAATTAATAGTACGTTTAAAAAGGTATTTCAGGTAACACAATTGACCTCAATCAGTTCTTGGTGAATAGACTTCACTGTGCAATAATGATTTCACATAAATAGGGTCCTGCAATCATTGCAAAACAAAAAGAAAACAAAGTTTAATCATCTTGTAGTGTGTGATATTGTTAAAGAATAACTCCATTCCAAATCTGCTAAAATTCAGAACTAAAATATAAAGGTTGTAATACTTATTTATAGCCTACTGCTTCCTCCAAAAGTAGCATAGCCTTTACAGTGTACATCATATTTTAAGCTAGGCCTAGCCTAAACATGTTTACACATGCATAGGCTTGGTCTTATAATGAACTAGGTTAGTAAGGTGTAGGCTAAAGAGATACGTCAGGGGGATCTAACTAACAATTCAATCTGCTAAGTTGAGTGTTCACGGAAGCCTAGGCTAAAGTCTGTCTATAAAGCCTAACTCAGCAGTAGTACTTCTACTAGTACGTAAGTATGCATATTGTGGAGTGTAATTCTTAGTCTAGTATTTTTATCTCTACATTAACATACCAACTTACTGGAACCCTCTGGTTGTGAACCACTTACTTCCTTCAAGGTGGCCAAAATCTGCTAGTTATTGGTCTTGTGATTGTACCTACGGGTTATCTATATATCTGGGCATTGTTAAAACGCACCACCAAATTACTAATTGCAAAGAAAAGGAGCTAGGAGTGTATTGTCTTTGAAAGGATGTCAAACAAGCTTGAGTGTACAGTGCTACTGCTAGTACAACAACACTATAGAGAGCGGTAGACTAACCTGAATAGGTTATAATCACTGATCAGATCCTCAGACTATACAACAGCTGACTAGACTACGTACGTAATATCCCCTCCCAAAACAAGATCACCTAGTAACTGTTACCTCACCTTTCCCTTAATCTTTTCCACCTGTAAAATTCCACATATAGATGGAAGAGTTTCCTCTCAACTTCATTTAAGTCTTCTGTATTCTCATTGGGACGTTTTCTAGGAAGATGGGCAAGATTTGCTAGAATGAGATGAACTGTTCGTCCGTTTCGCCATCTTTGGGCAGACTAAGCTATGACGACCAGACTAGTCATATCATTTATCATTGGTTGGCAACAGAAAAACCCGTATGTAAATAAACAAAATGGCGCTGCCCATGGGAAGAGTAATAAGCTTTGCTTATCAGAAAACGTGCAAACTGTGCTCTCCATGGTATGTTTACACTTCCCGTCTACTTAACCATAAAACAGAGGTTACGCTTTTCACCTATATCTAGGCCTATGGGTGTTAACATGAAATGCAGCCGTGCAACAATTTCGCGTTCCTAACGCTTGGCATAAGCGGTGTAGCTGTAAGGGTTGCGCCTAAGCTAGTGTGTTTAGTGTAGGCTAACGTTAGGTCTACATTGACAAGTAACAGTTAGCCTAGGTCAAAGGACTTGGGAATGAAGTGAATGAAGATTCATGTGGGAATATTTTCCAAATGGCGTGGGGCCTTCACTTTCATTATGATATTTGGTTACACTAGTAGGATGGTGACTTCGAAGTTCGGCCACTTAAGACTTAAAACACCCCAAAACTAAATCTTCTGGTATAAATCATTTGAAAATATACTTCATATGGTGGGAGAATTTTGTTATAGTACGATACACGGCCAAACTTTCTTTCCTGCAAACTGTTTTCACGTTGTTTTCCAAGAAGATTCTTTGTGATTGTGGAACTGGTATTTCTTGCTAGAGTATTGCGAAGTTCGGACACGCAACCCACAGTGTGGCGCTGGTAAAAATTGGTGGCGTAGTTGCTCTTTCAGTAATTATAACAGACTTCATAGATCTTCGTCATTTTATTGACAAATATGTAAGTAATTTCTTGCACACGGGTCATTTTGGAGAGAAAATAACTGTAGCTTCGTACTTTTTGGTGAAATTTGGGTCTTCCTGTAGGTTTTCATGGTGAAAATCGTGTATTTCTTAGGGTGCCCGAACTTCGCAGTATGGCGAACTTCGCAATACTGACTATACTAGCATGTTTCTAGCCATGTAAACTTCTTCCAGGGTGTAATTGCAATGTACCAGGTATAGAGTATCCATTACTTGGATGTTATGGAAACCAAGATTGCAGGTAATGAAAAATTTGGTTATATACTCAACAGTTTCTGGTTAATCAACCCATCCTACTCTTTTCCCATTTCTTCAATTTCTAGTGCTGCAAAACTTTGGTATAGTATATATACTCCAAAGTATGTGGAGCCAGCAGTAAAGACGGATCAGTTTGAAGATGGTAAACTTCCCTTTGATGTTAGTACTCCAGTGAAAGCAGCTCCTTTATGGTCTACCTCATCCTTCACACATGACCCTCTTTTACTGTAAGTATGTTATCAGAACGATCCCCCTAACCTTCGGTGGTGTTTTGATATCTGCAAAATTGATGAAACTAATAAGCAGGATGATATTTGAATCTAATAATTTCAAATTTAAGCAATTGCATCACAAGACAGAGATATAAGTTCACTTTGTTTTTTATCATACATATGTGTATGGATCCCCATTCAGGACTTAGTTTGGTATTTGCACCAGCCACCAGGGGTAAGCTAGCAGTTAGGAGGGGAGAACAGGGGAGAGGTTGTGCTATCACTGGTACATGAGTAATTAAAGGGTAAAATTATGCAACTTCCTCTTAGTCTTACAGTGTGATATAAGATCAATAAAAAGAGTAACAAATTAAAAGTAAGAAAGTTACATTAGAAATTTCAGGTATCCCAGCTGTTCTGTAAATTGAGTTGCTTCCTGATATCTTACAATGTCCTAGAAAAGAGCTAAAATGCACTTTGGTATCTACCAACTCTATCATTTGAAATTCCAAATGAGGGGATAGGAAAGCATTGTGCCTGTAGTATTGTAGCTTACATGTTTCATTGGCCCTGTTCTCTCCTTTTGTCATTCGAGTATTATTTGGAGATCGAAGGAGGTATTTGTTTCACCCTCCAAGATGCATACGTGCAGAATTTAACTGTGATTGATATAGGGTATGAATCAATCTCATGTAAATGGTTCCCATTTTGCATCAGAACAGCACAGTAAATATTAACGAGTCACAAATCCATACCAATATGGCTACAGAGGATTTGCCACTGGCAGGTCTGAAATCACTTTGAGTAAGACCAGTTTGTTAATTGCAGACTGTAGTGTTTGCTACTACACAGAAGAAAGTGACAATTCAATACAAAGTAAGAAGGTTTATCATATATGTATTTGCTTCAATATCACCTATATTTACTATTGTGCACTTTCATTGTGCCTTTTGTATGGTTCTCTTATCTGTTTCTTTTCCTTTCTCTTACATTTTCCATTTCAGAAAATTTGTTAATATTATCCAAAAGAAAGGAGAGAAAGAATTAGCAAGTTCTTTAATTCGAAAGGTACTGTAACCTTGTCATTTCATGCAGCGTTTCATTTTATTCAGTTACTTGTGTGGTTTTGCTTGTATTTGTAAATGTTACAATTTATACCATGGTATCCACCAGACAGTGTTCTCACATGGGTACAGATCACTGACATTAGTAAGTGGAGGTCAAAGGTCATGTGGAATGGAAGTCTAAAAAGTATTCTTTTTACAAAAATTTGAGTTGGAAATCTTGGGAACATCCACTGTATCTACTGTACTGTATATCATATCTTTAAGCTTATATATCTGAAGTTTTTGCAAACCTATAGGTAAGGAAAGTTTTGGCAAAAGTTTTTGCAAACCTATAGGTAAGGATTAGCTGTTGGCATTATTGGATCTGTACCTGTGCACAACATAGTGATTCCAAGGGTCTTAAATTAACTGAACTTTGTTGGTATGGGGTTTTTTCCGCATACACTCAGCCTAGCATAGATCTACAAATGTTGCATCACAAAATCTAAATGTCTAATCGTTTCCTTTTACCTCCCTCAGACATTTGAGCTGATAAAACTTCGCCAAGTTGAGAAAATAAATACAGCATCGCCAGATGAACCTGTAGATGTAGAAGCTAACCCGGAACAAATATTTTATTCTGCAATCGAGAACTGCAAACCTATCCTTGGTCTCCAAAATGTGGAAAGAGGGGGACGTACTTACCAGGTGAGACTCATTAATTTGTAACTCTGAGAGGTTTTTTTTCATCGTGTATGACATAGGGTAGTCATCGTTAAAAGTGGTCGGACCGGTCTGTTTTGATCATCATTCTCCATACTACTTATATAATGTGTTACTGGGAACCAGTGGTTGTACCTGGACCAAATGGAAGAGTGTAAAGCAGTTTGTAGGTATAGAGATTAGGGGGGGTGCAGATTTTTTCTCCCAAAACAAAGTTAGTAACATATATCTGCTAACAGTACAAATTCTGATCCTGTGGATTTGGAGATATATGTGATGAATACAGCAAATTTTAGACATAAATTTCAATGGCACTCGTGAGGAAGCATTGAAAACCTTTTTCCAGCTCTATACAATTTTATTTATTCCCACTTCATTCATTTTCAAGGTGCCAACACCACTGAAGGAGAATCGTAGACGATTTCTGGCCATGAAGTGGCTGATAGAAGCAGCGAATACCAAGGACCCAACCATTCCTTTCTATCAACAATTAGCCGATGAACTTTTGAACGCTCACCAAAACACAGTAAGTGGTTTTTTATAGATGGGTCTGAAAGCAAGTGTTAATTGTCCATATGTTATCCCACATGAGCAATGATTCAAATAACAAACCTTTATATTAGTTTTGTTTGTTGGCTATTTTTGTATTTGTTTGTTTCAACGAAAATGTAAAGGCATTAAACTGATGAGTCGCATTATGTGCTTATCCCATCACAACAATACTTCCGATGCCTACCGTTGCCTCAAAGAGAAATACCGAGTTTCGTAAAAAGTTGACGTGCTTAGAGATCAGCATTGACAGTTTCAAACACCCATACCTACTGTATAATATTCCAACACTTAAAAAGTGTAGCAAGAAATTGGTAGTTTCTTCTTCAACATATACTCCTGTATTTGTTTTTTAGCAGCAGGTGATTATTTGACTTCAAATTATATCCTAACCTTGAAGCTTAAGAGTACAGAAGCTGGTTCTTGCTTGAGAAATTAAACTTATTTTTACTTTTGGCATTCTATCACTCAGGGTGCTGTCATCAAGAGAAAACGTGATCTACACAAGCAGTGTGAGGCAAACAGAGCCTACGCCCACTTTAGATGGTGGTAACGAAGGTGAATTAGAAAAGGCATTTGGCGATTAACATCAACCGGCTCCCACATTGGTGAACCTTGAACAACTCCCGTGATTGCAGTTATAATATATGATGAGGTTTGGAGAAGGATGCATTGCTTGCGATGTCAAGACTTTTACTTGCTAGAAGAATATTGCTCTCCATCTCAACGAAGAAGGGATAAATGTAGGCTAGCAAATGTTATCAGGCAACCAAGTGTTGTACCCACATTGTTTAGCACCTCCTCTTCCCATGAAGCTCCTTTTCATATTGAAATAAGGATAGATAATATGGAAGAAATTAAATATGGCATATATTTAATAAATAGCATTTAACCATTGACATGTTTATGTCATGTCTGTAATAAAATTAATGTTACACAAACAATTCAGCCCCTCTCCCTACTCCCATTTCCCAACTCTGCTTCTTTGACACCCGATTTCTTGGCTAAGGTGATCATTCATTTCTCCATACAGAACCAATATCCTTCATGGTCCACAAATCTAACAAAAATGGTTATTGGTAAACACCACATAAATTACATTTTGGAAATTAAACTCTGTAACCACTGTTTTGTGTTAAAGAAAAACATTGTGGCAATTCTTCAAAGTGACTCAGGTCCAAGCCGTGTGTACTGTTGGTGTCCATCTCCTCATATGTTGTGCAAAATAAACCGGATACAAAAATAGTAAGAGACAATAAGAGAGAGATATTTAGTATCTGGCATTTTTTTTATTCACATTTACATATATAATGCTGTACACATACTATCTCTGAATTTTTCAGAAACCTGTACGAGAAATTTTGAATAAAGTGAATATACTTCGACAAAAAATATTGTGCTCTCTCTTTGTTTAATTCAATGTTAAACATATTTTCTAAACTATTCTTGGTTGTTTTACTTATCAACTAACAAAAGCCGGTAGTAGTCTTAGTCAATAGAAACATACTCAAACATCATTTTGTGGAAATTTGTTTTAATATTATTCCACTTTTCTTTCTAAAACTCTTTCTTTCTGACAGAAGATTTCCTTTAGATCAATGTTGCCCAAATTTCATGGACATATTTAATGTGCAAACTTTACTGAATAGTTGACTTTTGAACTGGCAGTGGTTCATCAATTGCACTTCTTACATGATTGCCCTATAAAAAGATCCTCCCCCCTCCTTCCCCACCCATTACAACATATGGTTGAATCACTGCCAGTAGCTTCCTGACAGACACTATTGCTATGGCCAAACCCACAGCAAATGCCAGGTTTCTTTTCATTTTAAGAGAATGGTTGCCTTCAGCCAATGACTCTTGACAATATGCTTAAAGTACATTTGTATTATAGATAGCATCTAACTCTCATAAAAGTTTCTGACTGGTGCACATAAAAACATTAAAAACAACAGTTTATGTGTAGAGTATTCAGTGGCTTTCAAGGTTATCTTCTATAGCTAGCACTCAATTTCAGATTTCACAAACTGATGACCTACAGACACAAAATATGTAACTATGCTACAGCCAGCTGGGACAATTTCCTCAATGCTTATATCACTCTACACTGTCATCTCAAGCCCTGTTTCAAAGCACACATACTGATATTACAAAACAGTTCCTTCCCTTCATCCAGTAGATATATGATATTATTCATACTGTTGGTACAAGTGCTTTGAAGTCTGACATGAAGGTACCGTTCATGAATTTTGTTTGTCCCAACTGGGTGCTACTCTCAGATATTGCGGAGATGAAAGTTGAACAATCAAATAGCTTAATTAAAGAGGATGACAAGCCATAATGTTAGCAGATGAAAGTTTGTTCCACAGGTAACAGTTTTCTTGGTGGTTGTATTTCAGCTCATGTGCAGGCGCATAGCCAAAGTGGGGGGGGGGGGGGGGGGGCGAAGGGGCGACCCCCCCTTGAGCATATTTTTTGGCGCTACGCTAAGATAGTTTGCCTTACAGGCTTCGTCCCTCCCTTGGCAAATTCCTCACTACGCGTCTGCTCATGTTTGAGCAAAACTGATTTACCTCGAGCAAAGGATAAATCAACAGATTGGTTGATGACAGATTGTAATCAAAGCACCAAAAATTATCTGCTTGATATTTACAATCTGCATTAGGATAGTATAACTCCCATTTAGTATAGTCAACCCCATCTACTGTTTTTTATCTATAATTCTTATTTCATGCTAATAGAGATTTACCACAGAGAATGAAAAGAAAACAGAAGTTGTCTATGGAACCACCCTGTGATGATATTGTTGCTAACAAACCAATGAAACTACATCAATTGTAAGTTAGAAGTTGACCATTCCCTCCCCCCCCCCCACTCCTTCCCTTGTGTAAGGACAAATCAAACTCTTGAAGAAGGATTTCTTCATAATATATGGCAGATTTTGAAGCTAGATGCAATTAACTCATCTGCACAGAAGTTTCTCATTAAGTTTATACTATTACAATCAGGTACATCCTTCTCTTAAAATTGTAGAATATATATCAGAATTTGACAACGTCTGCTTTGGATTTCGGTGAGTGCTCTAAACATGAAAGACGATGTAAGATCTCCAGCTGCACGAGTTTTGTTAGAACGGTGAATTCATTCCCAGTTTGGTGTCAAATAAAAGTTTGCTTCTCCTCTGCCACTGAACATACTCTCTGATGGGGTAATTAAAAAAATGATGAATAAAAATATAAAAATGATGAATAGGTAAAGAATCAAATGTGATAAAATCCTCTCCAAGGAAAGACTTACCCACTGACTTAAACCAAGTAACACAGGCATTTTATGTTTACTACTTTAAATAGTTGATGCTGAGTTGCACAAAGGGTGACCATTTCACCCCCCCCCCATATCCCCCTCCATTTGTCAAGGAGGGGGAAAGGGTAACTAAGGGAAATTTTGTACAGTCAAATTCAACCTTGCAAACTTTCAAGAGTAGTTATTAGTACAACCATGCACTAAGACCTAACTATATAGTGTAAATATGCTTATACACCGTTTGACACCTAAACTTTTCTTTTCATTCTTGTTCTTGGGGGGGGGGGGGAGGACCCCACACACCCCTACATATCAGGGCCGGCTGCAAAGACCCCAGGGACACACCTCATTCTTTATAAACACCTTGCTCCTGTCCCTTCATGCCCCTACCTATATCGGTTTGTAAGAATTAAGAATTTGACCCACACCTTTGAAATCCTGTGCAAAACACTCAAACCCCTCCCCCCCCCACCACCCCTGCCCTCTCATATTTTCCAAAACCTAGTTATGGATCTGGAATGACTAGCTTCCATGTCAAGGTCCAATGCAGACTACTAGTCAAACTCAACAAAAATAACGAAGAACGATTTGTGAATTAACGTACCTAATTTCTAATACTTTCACCGCTTCACAGATGACGAGGTTCGGTAAAGGCCATAAACATCCGAGAATCCAGACAGAAAGATGTATATCTCCAAGTTGAACGGGCGGCTCCCTCGCCTCCAAAAAGAGAGGCGTGACGACCACCAGGAGAAAGATTGCTAGCACCATTCTGAAAAGAGGAATTTTGTAAAATATCTATTGCATAAAGGTTTTCATTCAGATGGAACAGGTTTAAAACAGTTGGATGCATTTTGTGACAGATCATGGCCAGCCATAAAGAGTACACACAGGCAACATGAACTGTCAATATCTTGTGTTAGTGTTGCAACATGCCTTATGTAGGATTCATGGCTCTATCTCCTATTTAAAGTTAAATGGCAGCTTTCTGCATTATTTTGCAAGACTTAAAGTAGGCACCATATCAAACGTTGGATACTGAGGGCGCTGCAGCTTCACTGCAGCCAGGCTGCATAGCACAACTGTTCTCTTCTCTGCATTCCACACAACATGCTCTGCTGGATGTTTTATTACGACATTCATTACCTTAGATTATTACAAGTAGTTGTTATTTAGGATTGATGCCATCTATGTTAAGAAAATTATGTTTGTTTGGGTGTGCTGTTAGTGACTGCTAACTTCTACCAGATATATTGACATGACAACAACATGAGATAGAAAGCAGAATTAAACATTGCATTAAACATCTTTTGTAAGAATATAAAAGATAAAACATCACTGGACTGTAGAGAAAAATTCTATTGCAGCAGAATGTTACAGTTGCTGCAGTCTTTCTTCTTGAAGCAGACTAAAATAACAAGACAACATTTGGTATCATTCATGTTATCGAGAGACAGAATTTCTAAGCAAACAAACCAAGCCATTTTATGCTTGAGTAGGGACTAATCAATTCAAAGCATACATGTTGGTACTAGATGTCAGCATGAGAGCTGTTTACAATCAAACACAGCTAAAACGTGAATCTTCAATTTCTTGTCTCAGAGGTGCTTCAAATGGGACAGATACACAAGTTGCTGAAAGCTTAACATTTCTACAAAAGTTGGACAAGGTTCATGATTTTCAAATTCAATTACCAAAACCAAAAACGTTACAAACAAAAAGGAAAATAACTTCAACTCCTTCTGTTCACTCTAAATTTAAGAATGGGTAGGTCAACAATGGGAGCAAGTTTTACTTCATAAGAAGTTTAGTTTCGTATTTAATTTGATCAGGCTTGCTTTGCTTGTAGACTTAACGCAGTTATAAATCTGTTGTTATATACAATGAAAATTAATGGGTCCTTCATTCGCTGTTTATTTTATCCTTGTCTGTCAAAGTTACTAAATACTATATTACAAAAAAAAAAAGCGAAAACACCTGGAAAGCTAGATACATGCAAAAGGTTATCAGCTGCTATAAAAGTTATAGGTTGTTGGTAGAAATACTCACATAACCAATGATATAAGACACCACAGGCCATTGGTGACCGGTGTGTGTCTCCATAGTGACACTAAAGGGTGAACGAAAGAACTTGATACTAAAACTGGAAAAAAATGAAATGAAAAAAATTGGTTGAAAATCTTGAAAAGGAGAAAATGTTTAAGAAAAAAGAGAAAATATACAAGAAAATGTTATCAGTCTTGCTTAAAAGCAAATAATAACAAAATGTCTGTTATTCAATTAATAAAAAGTAAAGAACTTTGATCTATGTATTAATCCTTTTCCAACATTTTCTATGCTTATTCCTTCCCATTAACAACAATTTCAGAGTGTATCAGAATACAGCAGACTCAGCTGTAATCTAACCTAAGTTCAAGGTGATGAGGAACATGTTGAGATTCTGTGCAAGAGCAAGATGAGAGGCAGACTCCGCCATCAACCCATTCCACGAACTGATGAAGTCTCTGAGAAGATAATAATAAGATAATGATGAACGTTAGACACTTTGTATCTGAAAATCTGACAGATAAAGAGTCAGTGTTTGCTGGTTTTGAGAGAGAGAGAGATGGACTACAAAGTAATTAGATGAAACTTGAAATCCTGTTCAGAAAGGATCGGCAATGAACTCACCTGTCTCCGTAGATGAGATGGCAATTCGATGTTGAATTTTGTCGGATACACAAGGAATTTAAAGTAAGCACATGGCAAGATAAGGTAACAACGATTATACCTCCAAACTTGGCAATGAAACAGCAGCACAATAACAACATATTCTGTAAAAAAAAAATACAAAGGATATATTCTAAAACTTTTTTCATATCCATCATACTAGATAGGGGAAAAAGGGGTTTAATAAGAAACTGCTAATATCTACTGCAGAAGAACTGCAAATGCAAACTACCCAAAATTTTACAAAGTTACAGGGTGGCTGGTGTTTTGATCACAGCAGGATCTTCTTCTGAGGCTAACTGGAACTAAAACAGACTAAAGACACATTTAAAAAGAAAAAGGTTTTCTTTCCATCTGTCTGAATACAAAAGAAAATTTAAACTGTGACACATGAGGTACACACCACACCTCTTCTGAACCCTATCTCATCGACTCCTTTGTCTTCTCGTTCTCTATCACTGTTCTATGAAAATTCTTCTTTTTTTTTGATAAAAGAATAATTTTAGGCTAAAACATTATCTGTACCTTTCGGTCTGCTTCATAAGTATTCTTGCCAGTAGACCATCTCATGACCTCCGACCCTCCCGGGGTACCCACCAGCGACAGCGACAGCCCCGGCGCCACAAAAACAGACAGCCACAGGATGTGTCTGCCACTGAGAGGCGGTGGCAAGAACAAAGAGGAAACAAAGTTGATTGCACTGATGGTCAAGATTGCGAAGAGAAAGAAGGTGAAACAGTTGGTGATGCCCTGGCAGAGGACACGAGCCTGCGAAGAGACGATAGGTATAAAACAGATGTGATGGGATATAAATAATAATAATTAACAGTTCTTATATAGTGCAACTTACAATAAAGTCCTGCCTCGCTGTACTTAACCCTGATCATTGGTAACTTTTCACACCTACACTTCAAAGTGTGCACAATTCAATCAATCTCTCCTGGGGCACCACAGCCACCTGTCCCCCAGGGGACTTCCCATAGGGTGCAGCCACAAGCCGGCGCACGCAACTATATTTACAAGTCACCTCGCAAGTCCCCATTTATACACCTGGGTGAAGAGAGGCAATGGAGATAAAGTGCCTTGCCCAAGGACACAATGCAATGATCTGGCCAGGGCTCGAACCTATAATCCTTAGACCACAAGTCCACTGCCAACCACTTGACCACAACACCCTCTTAAAGGGAAAAGAACCAGATATATGTTTTCCTATGTTCCAAAGAAAAATTAATAAAGGTTGAATAATTTCTGAAAATGTGATTACTTTGTCTATGTGTTGATTAAAGGGATATTCAGGTAACTCGAAAGTGATTTTGTAAAAAATAAACTTTGGAGATTTTCTGCAGCTTAAAGGTTCAAACTACATCATCATAGCAGTTTGTTTGACAAAGATATGGATATTTCAAATTTATTGGTATTTTGTGAATGTATCTGGCAACAACAGACAGAATGAATGATGTCATGGCAGCAAAATCAGCTGAAATTGTGTTTGGTTTTCCTTTATAATAATTAACTTATTTTAACACACAGAGGACGATAATACTATACTGTACTTAAGTTTCTCATACTTAATTATATTTAAACATTGACCAAATACAAGTTGTTCATACCTCCTGTAAAATTGCAGTTATACTGATGTGATCGTTACGATGAAAATAGACGGAACAAGGTAGACTGGTAAGGATAGCTGTGAGTTCCATCGGCGGTAAGTAGTCCCTGTTGATTGATTTAACCTCCTCCCTGGATCCATCCTCCTTGAGACAGATGTGAGGGTACATCGGCTCTAAACCGATGCTAAAATCAAAAGATAATATAAATACGAAGTAAATATTAGAGATGAACGATAACAACAGAGAGTACAGCATATGAGAGGGTACATCAGCTCTAAACCGATGCTACAATCAAAATATGATACAAATACGAAGTAAATATTGGAGATGAAAGATAACAACATGTGAGGGTACATCGACTCTAAACCGATGCTGAAATCAAAAGATCATATAAATACAAAGTATATATTGGAGATGAACGATAAAGCAAAGAGTAGAGCATAGCATAGCATCAAAGGGGTTGGTTGTCATGACGATGGAGATTTACCTCCAGAATGGCATCCATTTCAAAGATTGAAATTAGTACTAGGGAGAGGGGGGTGGTAGGGAGGAGGTTGGTGTAGTGACCACAGAACATATTATCAGCAATTAGAACAAACATCCCCATGTTTTGGTCATTTTTCCTTACGACACAAGGCGACAAAATATTATTTGTTGATAATGACTCAAATCAACAATAATAAGGGAAGGTTTCCCAAGCTAATTGTTGGTGCAGCTGACTTTCTTTGAAGTCTCACTGAATGCCTGTAGTGACATGCTGTTATCACTTATTTGGTATTAACGGGGGGGGGGGGGGGTTGGGGGGGAGAAAAAAAGAAAAAGTTTCCCAAACCTGAAATCAGCTTGAGCAAATATGGGCATGTTGGTAATATTAACAGAACTGCCCAGACAGCAAACAACTTCGTTATTTTCTTGCATAATCTGAATCATCTCCCTAGTAGCTAAAAAAACAAATAGAAAAATAAGAAGAACATGGTTGATGTGATAAATATCAGACAAAACAAAAATAATATCATCCCAAATAGATGTATGTTAATACTAATAAAAGATACATTTTGACTGGGAATGTTAAGATTAATTTTTATAAAACATTAATTCCAAAACTCATTTTTAGGGGTCTATGCAGTTTTGGAATGGCTTTCCACTGTATATGAAATTGTCTGCTAATATCTCCTCCTCCCCACCAAACCTACCCTCCTCATCCCCTCCCTACACCTGGTAATTTTTTGTAATTCTATGCTAGTCAGTCTGAAATCAACCATTGTAAAGGAAGGCTTCCAAATCTAATTCTTGTTGCTGGCATTCTTTGTCAAGTATGTCTTGCATGTATTTCTACAAACTACTCATAAATAGGAAAAAAGCCTGAGAGGAAAAAATTGGGCAATTGAACTAAAACATAAGGCCCCTTGGACTATAATTCATCAGTGCACTGAATCCAAGAACAAGCATATTTCCAGTTTACAGGGTCTACTCAATCAACAGCAAACTTGTCTACATATTCAGAACTTGATTCCAGGCTTTTTTTTGAGCGGTACATTCCCGTTTTAGAAAGTGCTGTGACATCAAGGGGGTGGTCTCCTCACTTACTCTCTGGGGTCACATCAGTAAAAAGAGGCACCTGGAGGGGAACATTGTCGATGCCTTGTATATGAGGGCGGATATTTTCGATACCTCTTGGGAGACGAGCCTGAACCAAGATAAAGAAAAAAAATTGTTAGAAAATATCGTAAATGTTATTCCTGAGGTTAACAATGACACTGAGGAAAACATTGTCCACACAACAAGGAAAACATAATACTCTATTGGAATGAAAGATTTAAATGCATACAACTTGAATATAATTTAAACTACCTGGAATATTAAACCCTCTTGTACTACAATTAGAGAAGAATGACAATGACTCTGTTTTCTCATGATCGATCTAACTATAATACCTGGACAGAACTCATATCTCATTCATTACTGTCCTGAGGGCAACCGTTTATGAAGTCCTCATTTGAGATAGCATAGGACTTGCATTACTCTGAATTCTGGAAAGGAAGCATGGTGAGGAGGGTGGGGGTGGGGGGTTGGGTCAACAAATCACTCCCCATCCCTCCCAATCTTTTAGCTAAACTTCCTTAGACCCAGCAAATCAACAATGAAAAAATCCGAACTATTGTCCTCCAGCATCTCTCCAGCATTCAAAACTTGAAAACAGAAATGGACAAAGAGTTCCGGCAAGCGAATAATACCCACAGAAAGACAACAGAATCCCCCCTTGCCCCCCCCCTGCACTTCCCCCTCAACCTCCGACAAATGTTTTTCTCCTGTCCTCTTAATTCATAAGTCTAACAAAAGCACTCTCAATATAGCACACAAACACCCTATTCGACACATCAATATAGCACACACACACCCTATTCGACACATCAATTTAGCACACACACCCTATTCGACACATCAATATAGCACACACACCCAATTCGACACATCAATATAGCACACACACCCTATTCGACACCAATATAGCACACACACCCTATTTGACACATCAATATAGCACACACACCATATTCGACACATCAATATAGCACACACACCCAATTCGACACATCAATATAGCACACACACCCAATTCGACACATCAATATAGCACACACACCCTATTCGACACATCAATATAGCACACACACCCTATTTGACACATAAATATAGCACACACACCATATTCGACACATCAATGTAGCACACACACCCTATTTGACACATCAATATAGCACACACACCCTTTTCGACACATCAATATAGTACACCTTCACCCTATACGACACATCAATATAGCACATACACACCCTATTCAACACATAAATATAGCACACACACCCTATGGGACACATCAATATAGAACACACACCCTATTTGACACATCAAATCCCGTAACGCTGTCTGTTGTGTCCACGTCCGTGCCATCGCTACAGGTGTGGGTTTCAGATATCTGTCTGTGTCGATTAGAAAAATTTGACTGAAGATAGCTGTGCTCGGGATCGTCCTCTAGAAGAGGACGCCACTCTTGAGGAAAATCTTCATCATCATCATGGCAACCATAATCCTCTTTGACTTTATGCTTAACTTTCTTTTGTTCCAGTTCGTCCATCTCTTTCCCGACATCAACTGAAATTTCATCCACTAATAATGCCTCTGTTTCACTGGTTTCGTGTCCCTCAGATTCATCTATTATGCTAACATCCAGTTTGATGACTTCCTCCACAGTGAGATCCTCACTCTGCTTGTTTCCCGTCTCTATGTCCTCATGGACATTACCCTGACTGTCTTCCTTGAAGCGGACGCGCTGTCCGTCGACGTCCAACTCGATCTGTTCGATACCCGCAGAGCTAGCCTGAGAAGGATGGTTCGACATCTGACCCGAATTACCGTGGCTCAGCGAACGGACCTCGCCGTGTTCGCTCTGCAAGGAGATGTGGCAGTTCCATCCAGCTTCCAGGCCCATCTTCTCTGCAAAAACCTGTAAAATGAAACAAAAACAGAGAACCATAAATCCCTACAGAGAGGGTAAAGGACGTTAGTGACGATTTATGTAGGCAATATGTAATACTGCCAAAAAGATGAAAGGAAATAAGTAAAAACAAAGAAGAGAGATTGCAACAGTTACTGCTCCTCATGAAAAGTTTACATCTCATCAGAGAAGAATAAAGTACACTTCCCAAAAAAAAAAAACCTATAAAATGAAGTATTTTAACTCAGTGTTTAGTTCTCTACATAAGGTAACATGCAAATGGGAAGAGAGGAATAAACTCAGACTGGGATTGTTTGAAATGAAGTTACTACAAACCTTGCTTCTGAGGACTTGATCTTCTGAAAAGTGGACAAATCGAATACAAGCATGATCTAACTGTTCAATGAGGGTAAGAATGTCCGTCTTCGGTTGAAAGTTTAACGCGATCATGCCTATAAAAATCTGTCCATTCATTGCCCTACGTGGAAAATAAAAAATGAAATAATCAGGAAAAATAAGATAGCAGGATACCAAAGGGAGATCTTATATGTATTTGTTTTTTTAAAAATATCATTGGATTGCAAAAGGCTGTATTCTTCCTTCCTCTGGTTTGTGATTCTTTTCATCAAGGAGAATATTGAGAAAGAAAAGAATGATTTTAAATATTCATATTTTTGTTTCAGACCACTGATCATTCCAAGCTTTGACATGATAAAACCAGGTAGGTCAAACCACTTATCCAAAATTTGGTTGTAGATGAGTATATAAACCTCTCCTTTCTTGGGGGATGAGGGAAATGTGGGGGGGGAGGGGAAATAGTAGAGGTTACAAAATATAAAGTTTGTACAAAATTTCAAAATATGGAACAAATTCAGTAAGCTAATACAAAAGAAAGAAACAACATTACTTGCCTTTCCCAAACCTTATTTTTAGAATTTTAAAATGGGTGCTAACATTTCCAACAAACTCTATATGCAAAAGTTGAAGGACTTGATAAAGAGTACCAGTTGACAAATATATCTACAATAACTATTACTTTTACTAATTACTGTTACTTAGTCAGTGCAAACTTGAGTAATAACAGTATTTAATCCATCTAACAATTAAATTCACAATTAGGCATGCAATTCTTTTTAATTTGCTTTAACTCGACAAAAATGTCGAGAGAGATCTTCCAAAAGTCACCTGAGGCATTCTTCACCGACGGGAAGTCTTCCGATGCTATCGATGGCTGAGTCTAAGCTTCTACAGTTCCTAGCTTTGGGATGATTCACACCATCTACTGGGAGGGACTTGCAAGAATTGACATCCCATGAAGACCTTCAAGAACAACAGTAACATGTTACTGTTAACTGTCAACCACTATGTGAGATCTGTGCAAATGCACTTGAGAGGATTGACATCTCATGAAGATCTTCAAGAACGACAGCAACACGTTACTGTCAAATACTGTCAACCGCTATGTTACTGTTTAATACTCAACAAACATTATGGCAACTTCTGTGTAAACTAAAGGGAACTTGCAATAATTGACAGCCCATGAAGACCTCAAAGAATAATGGTAAAATGTTGCTGATATATACTCAGTAACTAACTGCTATGTGGGTTCTCGGGAAAAGGCCTACATCAACAGTACATTGTAACTGTTCAATGCTCTATTAATATAATGTGGGCTATGTCACAGGGAATACCTTTCCATATGGACCTTAAAACACTAAAAGTACATTGTTTATGTCAAGTTTCTTTATATATACATTTTTTTGACGGCCAATCATCAGCGAAATGTAAAGCTGTGAGATGTACAACCAGAAAACATTCTTTCAAATGTCATGCAATCTCGTAAATCACATATTCTTGATTATCCTGCAGACCCTCCCATCCCCTCCATCTTTCACCCAACCCAACTCAACTCAACCCAACCCCGCCCCCCAAAAAAAAAAATATTTCAAAAGGAAAGGAAAGAAAGGCCTTTGAAAATCCAGTAAATGGAAGACAATAATTCTACAGACCTCATTAAACTTGGTGACTCTGGTTGTTTATGGATATGTCCGTGCTTGCTGTAGTTGGACGGTAATTCAATGTACAGGTTGCCCTGCTGCTCTGGCAGGAAGTCTACCACTGGTTGGTAAGCAAGGACAGAACAGTACGAGGATAACATTGCCCTTTGGTAAAAATCAAAGATCTTTTTCCTGCAAAAAGGAAAAACAATGATACCATCCTAGCAGGTGTAATAAACAATAAAAGCCTTCCATGAGTATAATGCAACCATCCATAACATTTTGTAACCGACGACTGTTTATAATCAAAATCAAAATAGAACAAAAATTAGTAGCAAACTGCAATATCCACTAAAAGAGTCTGTGTAAGAGAATGTGTAAAAGAAGGTGGGTCGGACATTTCGATCCTAGCAGGATCTTCTTCAGAGGCTGAATGACAAGAGTCATTCAGCCTCTGAAAAACTGACTTTTACAGACTGTTTATAAACGGCGCCTGGAAGGCGCTCGTTTTACCATGAACGCTAAGCAGCAACATGTGGATGTGGGAGAAGCCAAAGACTTGTAACCTACACTTCACTTCTGATGGCTAATCCAATTTACAGATGGGATCTTTTACGATTTGGAAGACTGTTTCAGATTGAAAAGCTAGATTTTCTCCTGGATCAAAAGCCTACCTTACTTTGGCAGGCCAGGGCTTGAAAGCCACAACCTTCCAGATGCTTGGTTTTATTGCTTCTAATACCACCTCCTTTTTTAATAATAATCAGCAGTTATTTTTACGACGCTTTAATAGGCGACCACAAATGTGGGACAAACCCAAAAGGGCTTATGGATTTATACAACTTACCATGGGGTGTCTTCTAATTTAACATCTTAACACAAATTTGGAATCTTATTAATTTAGAAAGTCATTTCCACTCAACCAAAGCACTGCTTAACTTAATAATAATACTTAACAAGAACTGCTTAGCTTTAATAGAGAGTGTCAGTTACTTCTTGCCAACAGTACCTTAACTACACTAAAACCAGAAAACAAATTGAAAACTTGATACGGCCAAAGTAATGTAATTTTTGCTTGTAATTTCTTTTTAATTTTTGCAAATTACATCCTAATTAAAATGGCTACGGGAATTAAATAGCTAACGATTCCATTTCAACATCCCAGTCCTGTCAAAGTTGAAACATGGTTGTTTTTGTCAAGGTTTTACTCCATTCCTCCACACAGCTGTCTAAACCGTGATCACATGAGAGTTAGAAAATAGGTCTGAAATGTTAATGATGTCAAGATATGAACGTCTAGCTTTTCTCATTTTCTCTCCATTCCTGAATTCGAAACCCCACTTCCTCTCCCATCCGACCCACATCCCTTCTTACGACTATGACGATGCATCGTCCACCACCCAATCTCTCACCTGTCGCTCTCATTTAGTGGCTGGAGATCCTGGCCATCCCAAAAGTCTGTACAGAGACTAAGGACGAGATGTGCGGTACCTTGAGTCATAACTTGATAATCATCTGAAATGAACAATGCCCAGAATTACATCTCAAGAATAGCTGTACTAGATATTAATTGTCGTTTCACTTTTTATAGTTTATTTTTATGCTTAATACCTACATATAAGAAAAAAACTTCATTTAAATTTTGACAAATCACTTACCAGAGGATTGATCTCTGGCTATGACAGAAAGCACCTGTGGGACGGGATTCTTGCGTTGTACCAAGGTCTGACTTCTTAGGGATCCTCCAGCGCTTAATTTACGATCAGCAGGCTGTATGGGGAGTGGAATGAAGGCAATTCAGTTTCTTCACAAAATTTCAGTTGTGTTTTAGACACTAGAATATCAACTACAGCTATGATGGTACCAAGTACTGACTGAATGTTATCATAAATTTAAGACACTGTAATGCATTTATATCTTATTAAATGAAAGATACATTAAATTTACAACTCACTTACTGTTGCCATAGTGATACAGTCACTACTGTGGGTCGTGTCTACTGCACAGCCATACCTATGCTATAGTGCAACACATATTATGTCCAGTAAAGTTAATTTACTGCTGAAACATACATCAGCTATAGTGCTACCAATAGATTCAACATGGCACATTCACTGTCAGTGCTGTACCCTAAACTGCTGAAATACACATGAGCTATGATGCAACCAAAGCTTGCTATTACAACACATTGAATTTTGTGCAATACCTTTACTGCTGAAACCTAAATCAGCAATAATGTTGCCAAACTGCTATACAAGACGATCACCGTGAATATTGGACAAGGGCTTTCACACACCAACTTGCACCACACGATCAATTCTGTGCTACATCTAACCTGCTGGAACCATACATCAGCTAGTGTGCTTATATATATATATATATATATATATATATATATATCACTACAATTTAAATGAAAAGTCCAGAACAGTGAAGAAACTTCCAGCCTCCACCGGGATTCGAACCCGGGCCTCCCACTTTATATGCGGACACCCTAATCTATATATGTATGTATATAGTATAGTAAGTATATACTATATGTATTTCCAGATATGAGTTTGCCTTGCTACCAAAGGTTACAGGGTACTTTTTGATACATACCACTGCCTTGTACATGGCAATCTGTTGTTCCACAAAGTACTGGTCAATAGCTTTCTCTGTAAATCCCATTAAATAAGCACCCTGGCATAGACATCTGAAATAAAAAATTACCAAACAATAAACTATTCAATTAAGTTAGCTGAGTATGCAATATGCTTTTACACAATATTGTTTTTATACTCTTTTAATGATGGAATCTGGGTTACGACTTCCCTGTTGGATGTCATTCAAAATGCCTTTATCGGTAGCTGTGTCAATGGATCAAGGTAGTACAAACATTTTAAACTTTGATCTCGATTGGAAAGAATGGTTCTTCTGCTAAACAACACTGAACAAGAAGGGTCCTTTGTATTCTGTAGTTACCAAGTTCACATCAGTACTTGAACATTGTTTCATCACCTCAATTCTCCTGGTCCTATCCTCCCCCCCCCCACCCACTTACATCAAGTAGTCTCCTAGCCAATTTGGTTAACCAATGAAAATGTGGACTGGAACCAGCAGACATTAACTAAAAATACAAGATGACATATTCATTTAAGAATTTTTTCTTCTCTGCAGCAAGTTTTGATATTTTCTATCCAATTCCTAGTTTGGAAAAAAAATGACTTTCATAAAGTTGCAAACTTCCAATCAACTTTCATCTCAAATAGCGATACCACCATATGCAACAGTCACAATGCATTCAGATGGCAAACTTTCCCAAAAACAAACAAACCTTCTTTGTGCAGATAATGGGGCACGGTGCTTCAGTCGAGAAGTCGTCACTGCATGAACATGATCCAAAAACTGAAAGTAGTTTGATACTGTCTCAGAGTGGCAAGCATTCAGTAGGATGTTTAAACCCTGCAGAAATCATGAGAGAAAGAATGATACCAAGAAATATTGTATAATTCATTGATCATTTAAACCGACAGGATAATTCTCATTAATCATGCATGTTTGATTCTTCTACTGCAAAATACATCTCACAATATCAAACATCTGAGGATTCAGGGGTTAGGGTTACCGTAGTAGTTACATTCTTACTCTGGAAGAGGTGGGAGACGAAGGTGAGCGGAATTTTACAGGAGCAAAGAGAAAAGGGAAGTGGGAGGATTAGGGAATGACACAGTAAGACCATAGGTTTTGAACTTGGTGCAAAAAGGGAGAAACTTTCATACAAAAAGGAAAGTAATGTCTTTTGAATGATTTCAACATTATCCCATTATTCAATAAAACTTTCCCCCAGCTACTAATGTGCATAAAAATGGTAAGCAAAACAGACCGCAAGGAGATTTAAAAAAAAAAAAAGGAACCTCGTTTGAACAGTGATATACTGTTTGTTTGCTACGGAAATTCTACTTGATGTTAAGAAAATAGACCTTCTATTGAGATTATTATGGAATATGCAAATGAAAGGTCAAATGTCAGCTATCAGACGATAAGTAGCTTAAAATGGATGGAAAACTTTCAATAAGACAATAGAGACCAAATTTGCTTGAAATTTTTATTTAATGAATCAGTAGTACCACCACATAGCATAATGATGCCCAAGCTAGAGATTTAAATGCTTGTGACCACTTTCTAAATTCATGATCTGTCAGCGTCATAAATATCCAGAGAATGACTTCCTCCACTTACCATGGGTTTCAGGGATTTTAAATGTTTCTCCCAATCATGCTCATCAAACTGCAATCCTGTTGGAGACTTCAGAGAAGAAACGAAAACACAAAAAATAACAAAAAGTGTCAATTCTATGGAAACATACTCGAGAACAAGCGAAATGAAAATATCGATTTGGATGTCTGATATGAATTCCATCTCTGGTCACAACTAGTTACAATCGATGGCAGCAGGAATTAAACTTTGAAAATGAAGGGGTGGTGGAATGGACAGAGCATATTAGAGGTGGGTCCAAAGCTTTTAGAAATAGTTCTGAGCATCACCTAACATCCTCCCATCGACTAGCACCCCTCCCGTGCCCCTGCCCCTCACCCTAACCACTAGGCTATGGACGCTGATTGTATCTCCAGAGGTTCGAAACCAGTAAAGAAAGGTTATCATTCCACTGTAAGTAAGTAATCGAACAACACATCACCGACTTGGGAAATTATTCACAAAACTGAAATGAGCAAAGACAATTTTGGTAAAAGAAAGGGATTCCAAGTAGGTCACTGTCAGCTTTCATTGACTTGATGATCAGTTCTTAGAGTTGATTTGATTGCAAAGAGCAAACTTACATCTGCATTGATGGATACCGTCAGTACCTCCGCTTGAGTCTGAGGAAAGTGGTCTACAGACAAAAGAAAAATACTTGAAGAAAATCACCATGACAACATGACATCACTGTTATCCTTTGAATATGCATAAATCAGATCAACACATGGAGGCTAATAATATTCCTTAGAGACTCAGTAGTGTTCCAACCCAAGACACATTCAAAGGAACTTAAACCAACGGTTACGGTTAAATCATACTATTCCTGTCTGTAATTGAAATGCGGTCAAATTTATTGTAAGGATAATTGTCCCATGCCGTTCCACTAAATAACTTATGTCGTAGAAGACCGAAAAAGAATATGAAACGTGATCAAAAATGTTTTTAAGCAATGATGATGGTTGATGATTCAAGGGGACACAAAAAGTCTCCTTAAAATGTTCCCAAAAAGGAATCTTGATTTTTTTTTAATCTCGCTTTTCTCTCTCTCTTTCTCTTCTTATCCTCATCTTATAAAGTGAAATGACTTTTTTGTCAACTTGCATTTTATTTCCACATTTTCAATCATTTGCTTCAAGTTCAATTTGGTGAGAAATTTTTAGAAATGGAAAAAAAAAAACAAAGAAACAAAACAATTACAGGCATGCAAATCTTATATTTCATAGACTATCTTGAAATGACATTATCTGTCATGAGTTTGTTCATTAAACATAAAGCATTGAAATTACATCTGTGCTTAAAAGTATGTGGGAAAAACCTCAGAGATGATATGTTGCACAACTACAATGTTGACTGGTTTGAACATGTTCTTGTCTGGATATGCTTGAATGTCTTTCACTTTTTTTCTTCCCTTTTTTTCTTCCTTTTGTCATCATTTAAGCAGGCAGTAATTTAAAACAAGGTGTGAAGAGTCGCGCAAAAAGAAACGTCTAATGCCGGTAATCTGACCTATTTTGGAATGAGGTGTAACAGAGGTGTTAAACACCACCATCGATCCCAGAAAATACACACACAGCTTGCTACTGTCGGTAATTAGAAACTAGTGTACAATCAGTACATACAGCTGCGGTCAATACCCACAGCACAGTGTACAATCGATACAGCGATGGACATTTGATTATTAATTGCCAATGAGTACCTTCTTGGTCTGTCTTCAAAGGCCAGTCTGAGGCTCTTCCTAACTGGCTATCCTCTGATATCAATATATATCTATATACATATCTGTAGTCTATACAATTATACATCAAGGCAAACTTGATTATTAACTGGCAATGAGTACCTTCTTGGTCTGTCTTCAAAGGCCAGTCTGAGGCTCTTCCTAACTGGCTATCCTCTGATATCAATATATATCTATATACATATCTGTAGTCTATACAATTATACATCAAGGCAAACTTGATTATTAACTGGCAATGAGTACCTTCTTGGTCTGTGTTCAGAGGCCAGTCTGAGGCTCTACCTAACTGGCTATCCTCTGATATCAGTGAGTTTTTACTGCCGTAGTTGTCAGACGTTTCTTGGCCGTTACCGATGAAGAAGACCTTCTCAATGTTGGGATCGGGATATGACAAGATACCCTGCTTATCCACACAGGAGAAGGACTGAATGAGAAATGGGAACAGACGATTGACAAATATAGGGCCACAAGATACCCTGCTTATCCACACAGGAGAAGGACTGAATGAGAAATGGGAACAGACGAATGACAAATATAGGGCCACAAGATACCCTGCTTATCCACACAGGAGAAGGACTGAATGAGAAATGGGAACAGACGAAAGACAAATATAGGGCCACCTTTAATAGAGTTTTGAGGATAAATTATAAAACTATAAATACACAAATTATTGACAAAGAACACAGAAGAGAGTGATTTTGGTCTATTTTTCTATGATGACTCATGCTAAAAACCTCATTGGAATGGGTTACTTGTCATGTGGTCAAGAACGACCAACTTTAAGACTAAGTGTGGTAATGTTTGTTCTGAGAATGGGGAAAGTCTCTCTTTTGCAAAAGCATGAATATCTGTTGTGAGATTACTTTTAGAAAGATACTGACAACATTTTTTCTGTATAAACTGTCTTTGATGGAGGATGAGTATTTTCATTAGATACAAGCAGCTTCTTTTGCTCTGGAATAATCATCCTAAACACAGAGCTATATTGTGAAAAATTGGCAAAATTTTGTAAATTGGACGTTGGTCACTTTGGATTTGAACATTTAGAAGTTCAATCGGAACTCTTCACCATATTGCTGAATTCAAAGGCTAGAAAAAACATTTGACCCCTTGTAGATAAAAGGTGACAGAATGATCAGTTACACCTTTTTTATTTATACTTTAAGTTTCATTTTACAGAAATATCGAGAGTATCACTATATAAGACATAACCAGTCAACTCTCCTGGCAGGAAATTGGTTAGCATATAGTTAACAAGTTTAAAAACCTTGGACGCCTTAAAAACAATAGGCTGATTATATTAAAACAACATGGCATACACTGGTTGCTTTCATTGAATACACCACCTATCAATTTTAAGCAGAATAGTCTCAACAACTTTTGCATTTTCTAAACTAGTTGGGCTGAAGTCCAGCTAGAAGAGATGATCACTTGATACCTTGTTACCAAACTATCAGCTTTTCTAAGATCGATTCAAATCAGAGTGACAATCGATTGGAACATTTATATCAGCACAAAGACACATACTTACAGTCACAGTACCCAGACCGTGCAGCAAACTAGCCGTTCTTGGCAAGTGGCATGACCTTCCCAGGAACGAGGAAATGGAATGTCGGAAAATCTGTCCCCATGTAACTCTGGGCTTCTGCATATCGACAAACAAGAATTATCTATCATGGTTAAAACCTTACAAAATCACTTTTCATGTATTCAAAAGAGAACATAGTTACATGTCTACCCTCTAAAATTGCACTCTCATATCTACAATTTTTACCTTCTTTTACTACATATGTTATATTGGTAAATGTTAGTAGTGTTGCCCTAAGCAGCCCTTACTTTGAACTTTCCCATCCCTGCCTTTCAAGTCTTCCATTACAATGTTGAAAAACACAAACAAAGAAACTTCCTAAAGCTTACTGGTTGGGGTAGTTTACCAGACAGACATGATACTTAATAATACTTCTAAATGGTACTTCTGGTCAACTTAGATACTCTTGATTGGTGGATTTGTATGGAGGAGAAAGCGGTGAGGGGAGAGGGCATGGTGGATGTGGGGAGAGGGGGGAACAGTGCTAACATGTTATACTTAGATGGAAAATTGTGTACATACATTGTTCTTAGAACCAGGTCAGGTGCATGGGGTGGTTCAGACATTAGACAATAATATGAAAATCTAAGGAATAATGGAGGTTCAGATTTGGGGTAATAGTTCAATTTAATTTAAAATATGCACAATATTTCTTTCTGATTCTTCTTTCTGATCGCCAACATATATCTGACCAAAGACAAAATGTGCAATAAAACCTTTAAATGTACAGATTTGAGATGAACAGGTTGCTCTAGTTGGTAACTACGTAATGACCCCTTCCCAAATTCCAGTTATTCCAAAATAAACATCCACATACAAATATCTTGAGGGGGGTGGGAGGGAGGGGGGGCGGAGGTAGGCCAACTTTATGATCATCGGTTTCAGACGGTCAAAACAATTAACTGTGTAACTTGAAACAAAAAGAATTAGGCGGTTTATACTCAAAGAAATTGGATCAGTTGTCCAGTTAGTCTTGATCAGCAAACATTGAAGATTTAGGGATAGTTTTAACAAGAGACCACAGCTTTTTGTTCTTTCTTTTACAACTTTAATTTTCTTCTTATCCCCCCTCCACCACCCGTTCCCCCTCCCCAAGACCTGTGGATGCCAATATATACCACCAACTCTCTGTCATGATGTATGGGCTATGCAAAATAAGTACTCTCAAGAAATTACTTCTGTTATCATTTTAAAAATATTACATAAATTAACATATTTTTGACACGTTTTTTTGTACACTACCTTATCCATTGTATTATTCTCCTCAGAAAATGCCAATGTTTCTCCACTTTGGTCAAACTGTAAGAAACAATTAACATGAAAGAAAAGAGAATAAAAATACTCTCAGCCAAAGGACTATATATTTGAATGATTCTAAAGACATATGGTAGACTGTGAAATGTTTCAAGCAGCTGATAATAAGATTTATCATTTAAGATACTGCTGGCACAAGACTGGCATCGTTCAAGTTTATGCATATTTGCAATATATGGAACCGACACTAAACAAGTTTGGTGTGTTCAGCAAAGTTGGTATCGACAAGCAGTTTGGACAAGGTGTGCATTTTGTACTATATTGCCATTAGTTCCTAGAGCAAAACCAGCCATCATACATCCCAGGTGGAGGTGCAGAATTTGATCTTTACTTCAATCGATATAGTAACATGATTCAAAACACATGCTGCAAGTGGCCAAGGAATGTAACATATAACCCTGACTGTCTCATATATTAAAGAAACACAAACCTACTTAGTCATTCTGTGTACATGTGTACCTTTATTACCCTTTAATATACATAATGCAAATTGTTTAATGAATATTCAATATTAATTCAATGGCCACACCCAGTTGGTGTCTTTATACATGTACTGTACTGTCATGTCATCCTTCAGAGCACTCGTACTGACGGTACGAGCAGCACGACTATCCTGTAAGCGATCGAGAAATGGTTACGAACTGTTCCTACTATCAGTGCCAGTGCTCTGAAGCATACATGAGAACAGTAAAGAGTGGTATTAGCACTGTGAAGTTGTGCACGCCTTTTATTGGCTGGCTGGTGGGAAGTCTTCTTATCCACAACCCTACATATCTGTAGGAAATGTTCTTGTTTGTGAAGGATATATGCGAATGGAATGCATTCAAAATATGTAGTTTGTGGAAATGTATTTTCTTTCTGATATACTGTTATAGTTAAGCCTACAGTACCTGTGATGATAAAGTGAGTCTGCATTAATGTCAATGACAGACACGGTTGAGGTTATGAGGAGACAGGTAAGTGAGGAAGTGAAGAAAATACAGGTGTTTCCATGGCTACCAATCATGTTTGTTCTTGTGATCTACTAATTTGCATATTGACTCACCCTCAGCAGTCTAGAGGAATGGAAAAGTGCCACCAGTCGCCCGATACCGTAGTGGTTCAACACTATCCACATCAGTGGGAATGCCAGAGGACATAGGGGTAAAATAACATTAACCTGGGAGCATGAACATCAAGATGGAAAAACATGTCAATTATATAGCAACATACTTAGACAAATATTGTACGTCAATCTTACGGAAAAAATGTTAAAGAATAATCAATCAGCACTGAAGCGTTGTATAAATTTAAAAAAAATAAATAAAGAAAATAAATAAAAAATCAGCGGTCCCATTTTGTGATGCTCCTTTTGAACCCTTAATGAACCCTTTGTGAAATGTCAGAGATATTATTATTAATATTGAGTTTGGTTGATCTGTACTTAACCGATTCTATACCATTCCAATTCGATGAAATTGTGGCCCACACTTTGGACAAAGTGTTGCCCTCCATGCACAAAGCACCAAACAAACACTCTTCTATTTTCATTTTTTTTTTCTTTTTTTTTTCAAATTAAAATGAGAAGATTTCATGCATAAACTTGTTTATCAAATATAATGATTCAAATTTTACCTGAAGAACAATAAGCATTTCTGCCCAGTGACCAGAATCCTCAGGTGCTACAGTAAATCGTATAATGTTGACTAAGAGAGAGGCAATCTGAATGAAGGACAGAAAGGTTGTTATTAATAGAATACACATACTACACATAAACACACACAAAACTTTAGCTACGACCGATGACATTTCCCATTTTTCTAACCCTTTGTCTGAACAACCAATAAGTTGACTAAATTGTTCTCCATTGTTTGTCAACTGGTGACAGGAGTTTCTTTTGTCCCCATACTGTCACCATTTGTCAGGCCTAGGCATGTACACATATACAATACGCACAAGCATGTACACACAAACAAACAATACGCTTTAAGTTTGTTTGGAATGCCCTTTTACATACGTGTCACAAAAAGTATGGTTTTCATTTTCACAATGATAAAATATCATGTTTGTGTGTGGGAATGGCATTAAAGTGTCTAGCTTGACTCCAGACTATGTGTTAAAAATCATGGTTCTATAATGTCGATTATCTCTATCTACACATGTAGCCTGCAAGGTTTACAACACCTTTAAGCCTACATGGTATTCAGACATGCATAACACTGTGGTCGACTGGTAGCTAAGGTATCATATGAAAATGTCTAATCCATGTTCAGTACAGTCATATTTGTCTCTTAATTAGTCATTCATGTAGATCATATATATATATATATGTATATATATATATATATGTATATATATATATATATATATAAATAAATCAATATATCTATATATAATTACTATAATTAGTATAACTACTATATATTAATTCATATGCATCCTTTGTCTGTCTAGATGGAAAGATTACCCTAACAGTACAAAGTCCATCCACAGCCTCTCACAGCTCTATATGTCTTCCTATCTGGAATATCAAACTTGTAACTGGGGGAAATTCCAGAGCTATACATACACTGCATACATTTAATCAGTTCATTTCAAGTACATATGCCTTGCAATAGTGTACACAATACACACTATCACTGCACTGCTCAAGTCCACTTACATACTGAGCACTACGAGCAGACTGGCTCAGTCACGTCTGTACAACTGATTGGAAGAAACCATCTCTCAGCTTCATTTGACTTTGCAATTTTCTTCAAGAGTTTCCTTCAAGGTGAGTTTTCTGTCTTTTCTTTTTTAGTCTAAAACTGTGCCTGGTTGCATTAAAACCTCGCAAAATCACAGACAGAAAATAGCAAGAAATATACTATAAAACCATCCCACTTACAGCTACAATTCACAGAATGAACAAATGTACTGACTCTTATGGGAGAGAGGCGTATGAGGTTAGGCAAACAACACCTACAACGTTAACCATACAGTGAATTGATGTGTACTCTAGCCTACATGTTAAGTAAAAACTAGTATTATATTGAACAAACTTTGTCTCCTTTTATAATGTCAACAGGATTCAATGAATGCTTTTCTTATATCAATATGACTCTGTTGTATGCATGTTCAATGTGTGTTTGGAAAACTGGGGAAAGAGGATTTCAAAAAGATCATAATGTTATGCATCCATGTTGCCTGACCAGATTTAAACTTACAGTACTTCCCAACACCCTACCCCCTCCCCTACCTCACCTATCCAAACTAGGGGGAATAACGAGGTATCCAATTACCACAAAGACAACGTTCTTACAACTACGTGCATCCGATGTTAAGCACTCAATTCTGATGAAGAACATCTTGTGGGATGTACCTATATATACTGGCTTGACAATAGGGCTTGGATTATCAATGGACTAAAAGAGCAAATTTAGACAGCATCTATTGTAGGGCAAGTTTGAAATCAGCTGGAAGTTACACTGTTCAAAGTGGCAGTCTGGCAATAAGGCAAATTTTTCAGCTTTCAAAAGTGCACCAAGCTAATGTTTAAAAATTCAAAATGGTTAGAAAAGGCTTTTTTCTGTCTTTCCAAAGTGAAACGAACCATGTAGAGAATTTAAAATAAAAAAACGGTAGACATCACTATTTTATTCCACACATTTGATATGCATATATTCCCATTCAGACTGACAGATAGATACATTTACTGTACCAGAATGATTACGGCCTACATACTGCAAGCCGAACTACATTTTGACGTTTTCCCCACCACTGCTCAATACTGTTGCTAGCCATTTTTGTGGCACAAACATTGCTGTTGCTTAGGACAATTGTTTGAATCCTATCTTAGTTTGATTTTGATTTAGTGTAATTATAAATCAAGAGATCAAGATAAGGGCAATAAAAGCACATGTTGTGTTAATGGGGCACGGCAGTTGTTGTCGTTTGTACCAAGGGCAAAATGCAACTTTGGGATCCAGATAGCCTGGATTTCACTACATTATTAATGCATCATTACCATAGATACCTATAAAACCAAACAGTTGTAACCATGACACCCGTCTGCATGTACTGTACATCTAACAAGGTGAAAAACCATAATTACCTCCCATTACTCACAACAACACCCCCCCTCTCCCATCCTCTTTCAGTAGCAATATTAACATTTCCATAATGTAGGTAAAAGGTTTATCCTGTATGTTTTGTTAGTTTGCTCAGCCATAATAACTAGTCAATAAGCTTTTCTAATTAAAATTAAATTTTCTCCAAACAAGCTACTCACTCAATCATTCTGGTACTGTAGGTAAACTCATCTCCCATAGCCCCCCCTCCCACCCTCCTAATTAGTTTTCTTTTTAAATTTGAACTAAAGACATTACCATTCCTCTCCCCATCCCCCCCCCACCCATTAAAGGACTGGTCTTTGGAGACCGCTTTTAAAATTGTCAATCTCTCAAAAGCTTAAATACAGTGAATTAACTACAACTATTTATGCAAAAGATTTGTTCAACATAACACACATCAATGAAATCACCCTGAGTTTCCATACAGCATATTGTGCGCACAAATTGTTGATACCAAAAACATAATTTACAACATAAAGTTGACTTCTCTTCTACCCTACAGTTAACGATGGACACCAACGGAGATTTATCCTTCTCATCGTGTCCTGTCTGTTTCGAGGAATACAAAGACCCAAAGATTCTACCCTGCGGTCACACCTTTTGTCTGCAGTGTCTTCAGTCCATCGTCAAGTTGTCTGATGACCCCAGCTGTCCTAAATGTAAGAAGGAATTCCCGACCCCTACCTCTGGAAACATGGCCGACTTCACCACCAATTACGATCTCCTGACCGCTATGGAAGAGACGGGTCAGACGAATGAAGTAAGTGCGAGTGAAGAAGACGACGACCACAGAGAAGAAGAAGAGACACCGGCGGGAGGTAGTCAGGTGGCGCACAATGCTCACTGTATGTTACACGATCTGCCTTATGAATTCTTCTGTAAGTCATGCTCGAAACAGACCTGTAAGGACTGTCTACGGGGGAAACACAATCCCAGCATTCATAAGATCATGACCACGGAAGCCTACGTCCAAGAGCAATCTCAAGATGTGCAGAAGATATCCAAAGAATTAGACAGTCTGCTATCAATGCAACAGGATCTGGGCAAGCAGCTAGCTGACGCCGATTCCAAATGTCAAGGCGAAGCCAAGCAACTGAGAGACGAAATCATGGCGAATCTGGAGAAGAAAGTCACGATGCTTCGAGAAGAGGCGGAGAAGATGGTCAAAGACATATCAGAAGAGCTGAAGAGGAAACAGGGAATGCTGAAACAGTTGCGAAAAAAGCAGAACTCGCTGATCACCGACACAGAAGAGGAGAAACAGAGCATTGATTCCGTGAAGACAGCAATCGAAAAGAATGTCGTCACCGACCCAGTCAAGCTGACAGAAATCCAGAACACTACCAGTCAGATATCAAAGCAAGCAAACAGCTTGAAAGCATCCAGTGAGGCAGCTGGATCGAGCCTACACTTGAAATTTCAGAAACAACACCATCAGATTCCATACCTGGGTGATCTAGTGTCTAAGAGCACTAGTCCTCCCATGTATGGGAGACTGCTATGGATAACGAAGTCACCGAGAAGAATTATTTTGGCTGTACTTGTGGCGTTACTCTCAATTTACCTGATAAAAGGATCATACTGTACCTCTTGATCAAACAAGACCCTGAGGACCGTGAAAGCAGTGACCATCCTGATGAATTCTTCGATAATGGAGAACATTTGTACTAAACACAACCTATAATACCACAAAGATCTCTAGCGATTGCTTCAATCCAGGTTATCCTATATCTCGTACTATCGCTAAAATAAAAAGCCACGGCAAAAAGCTACACCAAGATATGGTACGCTGACGTACTACAGTTAATCAAACCCAGAGGAGCCCATGGACTCTTGACTACTTTAAGTCATGGCTCTGGTACTCAAAGAATGGTGTGGAGTTCAGAAGATTATGTGTAGGGGAAGGGAGGATCTTGGCCGTCTCTTGCTGGACCCCAGTATCTCCTACCATCTGACCTCCACCACAATCGATGGTTATGACAATGTACTATGATGCTTTAATATAACCAACTTTATCAGCCTTCCTTTTTCGGGAGAGCTTCTTTCTCTTTTCTTTCTTTAACCACAAGTTATTGAGTTGAGGAGGCCACATTAATGTTTGAGGCTTATCACATGCTATTGCCACATCCCTTGCACAGTTTTTCCTCTTTAAGCATCTAAATTTAGATGTAATATTAGAAGCAAAAAAATCAATTCACTTGATGATGATATTAAAAATTGTAAGTCTATCATAGGTTCCCTTTAAAGAAAAAATGAAAAAAAAATGAAAAAATGAAAAAAAGTACAAACAAAAGCTACTGTCATATCAGATGGCTTCAAATAAACTATCATTCATCAAGTAACTGTAACACTAGCGATATACAGTATGTGTGTAAATGCCTATTTGAATGTTTTTTCTCCTTCCTTTCTACATTAATCTCATATTTCCGTTTGCCAATTTACAAATTCTTTATGCATGTAAACTCATATCCTGAGAAAGTTTGAGACACATGTAGTGGGGCAAAAAATAATTGTACTTCTGATTTCTCCTTTTTCATGCCAAAAAAAGGTACAATAAGATAACTGTAGCATGTAGATAGATTAATATTACTTGTATATATATGTACACACTGGTCTTTGTCTGGGATAATTCATTAAAAGTTGCTGGAAATTAATAAATGAATGAACCACCATCATTAGCTTAATAAAAAAAATCTTTGAGGTGAAAACCATCCCCCCCCCACCACAAACATCTAAACTTTATCTTGTTGTTCCATTTGGGAAATATCCTTTTTCAAATGTCTTCTCTGGGAGCATTTACTTTAATCCTTACTTTTTCTTTCCATATTTTTTAAGGATAACTGTTGACAGTGTTGAATGACATCATTAGGTCATGTTAAGACTTTCAATACTTAAGCTCAGGCATAATTTGCAAAACCCATCTTCACTATACAATATAATCATTGCAAGAAAAACCTAAAAATACTTGAAGAACAAGTGGCTCAATGAAGTCATATTTAGACTTGATGTCATATATAGTCATATGTTATATATGTCATATATATATAAGTCATATATAGACTTCAGCCTTGTGTGATAACAAACACAGTATTTGACCTGGTTTACAGTTCAAGCCTTTGGTCAAAACTTATTGCTGACAACATTAATGGCAAAGTGCTTAACGTTATATATATATAACTTGTGTAAAAGTAAGTTGGCCTGACGTTTCGATCCTAGCAGGATCCTAGCAAGATCCTGCTAGGATCGAAACGTCAGGCCAACTTACTTTTACACATTCTATTACACAGGCTCTCTAGTGGATAAGCAGTTTGTTAACAGTTTTATTTTATTTTGATATATATAACTTGTACTAAAATGCCAAATTGTGTGTTATGAAGGAAGATGTGAAGTCCGACTATTTTGATTGCAATATTGGAGTTAGGTTAGGTGAGAATCTCTCACCAGTCTTGTTTAGTATATGTTCAAACAATTTTGGAAGTTCATCAGTAACTCTTACAAAGGTTTAAGGAAGGTGTCATCTTCGATGAAAAGTGAGTTGAGTGACGATGATGTTGAAGTGTTCTTTACACTTTTTACTCTATTGAATGCCGACGATACAATTATCCTAGCTGAAAACACAAATTATCTGTAATGTGCATTAAATTGTGTGAAAAACTTAAGTAATACTTGGAAGATGTTTGTAAATGCAAATAAGACTCACATCGTCATTTCCTCAGAGGCATAAGATTAGGAATAAACCTACTTTCACTTTCAGTGATGATACTGTTGAAGTGGTTGACGATTAAACCTACCTTTGGAGTATCATTCAATAACAACAACAAAATGACCAAAGCTGTACATATAAGCAAATTTAATCAAGCAAGGCATTCCCTGTTTAGTTTAATGAGCTAACCCATGTGACCTGTTGTTGCCCCTGGATTTGAAGATCCAATCGTTTGACCAAACTGTCCTTCCCACTCTTTTATACGGCTGTGAAATTTGGGATTTGGGGACTTCCCTCAGATCAAAGCTTTTCATCTTAAGTTTTTAAAACATGTACTCAAGTTATCTAAGACCATGCCCAACTGTATGGCCTATGGAGAATTAGGCCGTCATAAATAATTAAATTAGAAATTAGGACGGTAACTTTTTGGTGTGAATTAGTAAACAGTAGTGAGCATATATTTCTCATATATTCCTTAAACTTTAAAGATCTTTTCATGATAATGGTGTGTACAGTTCATCCTGGTTTGTAAAAAGTTAAAAATATATTAGATAAAAGTGGAATGTCCTGTGTTTGGATTATCCCTGATAAAGGGTCTCATTGCTACCCCTCACAGACCATACCCTGTAATATCTAAGTATCGGCTACCCCTCACAGACAATACCCTGTAATATCTACGTATTGACTACCCTTCACAGACAATGCCCTGTAATATCTAAGTATTGGCTACCCCTTGCAGACAATACCTTGTAATATCTAAGTCATTGTTACCCCTCACAGACAATACCCTGTAATATCTAAGTCTTGGCTACCCCTCACAGACAATACCCTGTAATATCTAAGTATTGGCTACCCTCACAGACAATACCCTGTAATATCTAAGTATTGGCTAATGGCTACCCTCACAGTCAATACCCTGTAATATCTAAGTATTGACTACCCCTCACAGACCATACCCTGTAATATCTAAGTATTGGCTACCCCTCACAGACAATACCCTGTAATATCTAAGTATTGGCTACCCCTCACAGACAATACCCTGTAATATCTAAGTATTGGCTACCACTCACAGACAATACCCTGTAATATCTAAGTCATTGTTACCCCTCACAGACAATACCTTGTAATATATAAGTCATTGTTACCCCTCACAGACAATACCCTGTAATATCTAAGTATTGACTACCCCTCACAGACAATACCCTGTAATATCTAAGTCATTGATACTCCTAAGGACAATACCCTGTAATATCTAAGTCATTGTTACCCCTCACAGACAATACCCTGTAATATCTAAGTATTGATTACCCCTCACAGACAATACCCTGTAATATCTAAGACTTGGCTACCCCTCGAAGACAATACCCTGTAATATCTAAGTATTGACTACCCCTCACAGATCATACCCTGTAATATCTAAGTCATTGCTACCCCTCACGGACAATACCTTGTAATACCTAAGTCATTGTTACCCCTCACAGACAATACCTTGTAATATCTAAGTCATTGTTACCCCTCACAGACAATACCCTGTAATATCTAAGTCATTGTTACCCCTCACAGACAATACCCTGTAATATCTAAGTCATTGTTACCCCTCACTGACAATACCTTGTAATATCTAAGTCATTGTTACTCCTCACAGACAATACCCTGTAATATCTAAGTATTGACTACCCCTCACAGACAATACCCTGTAATATCTAAGTCATTGTTACCCCTCACAGACAATACCCTGTAATATCTAAGTATTGGCTATCCCTTACAGACAATACCTTGTAATATCTAAGTCATTGTTACCCCTCACAGACAATGCCCTGTAATATCTAAGTATTGGCTACCCTCACAGACAATACCCTGTAATATCTAAGTATTGGCTACCCTCACAGACAATGCCCTGTAATATCTAAGTCATTGTTACCCCTCACAGACAATACCTTGTAATATCTAAGTCATTGTTACCCCTCACAGACAATACCCTGTAATATCTAAGTATTGGCTACCCTCACAGACAATGCCCAGTAATATCTTAGTATTGGCTAACCTCACAGACATTACCCTGTAATATCTAAGACTTGGCTACCCTCACAGACAATGCCCAGTAATATCTAAGACTTGGCTACCCCTCACAGACAATACCCTGTAATATCTAAGTCATTGTTACCCCTCACAGACAATACCCAGTAATATCTAAGTCATTGTTACCCCTCACAGACAGTGCCCTGTAATATCTAAGTCATTGTTACCCCTCACAGACAATACCCTGTAATATCTAAGCTTTGGCTCAAAGCGACCATAGATCAACGACTAAGTGATATATTTACGATATATTTAAGACTGGCTAGGCGATGTTAACAACAACAACACTCTATGCAAAGTCTACAGAATGTACAAAGCGAAACTTGAGTTTGAAACTTATTTGACTAACTTAAGTTTGACCCACAGAGTAAACATAAGTAAATTCCGCTGTGTACATAGTTAACTCCCTATCATACATGGAAGGTTCACAAACATTGATTTTCATGAAAGATTGTATGAGTTATGTGACCAAAATTTTTTTGGAGACAAATTTCATTACATTTTTGTTTGTCCTTACTTTTCAGCCGATAGGACTGAGTTCTTGAAACCATATTTTAGGAAAAGACCCAGTTCTATTGAAATGAAGCATTGTTTCGATCATCGGGAAAAAGTGTTCTTGTAAATCTAAGTAAATTTTGTAGTAAAATTCTAACAACTTTTGTCTCTTAAGGAAGTTTCTTTCTCTTAACAGTCTCTGGTGCCATATTTTATTTTTAGACTTTTCTTAAGTCTCCCACCCCCCCCCCCCCCCTCTTTCTCCGCTCAAACTATTCAGCAAAAATCGTTGAAAGAATGTGTGTCATTCTTTTCTTTTTCCTTTTTACTCCCTATGCTCTTAAGTTATATTTTGTTTGTTATTTCGTTAATCTCTGGATTGTTATTGAAATACACCGTGTTAATGTCTGTTTTACCTCACTGAGGTGACATGGAGAAAATAAACCTGAACTGAATTAATTTGTGATATCTCTCAAATGGAACAAGATTTTTCTTAACTAGTTGGGAAGTTGTTCATGACATTTATCTCTACCACAGAGACTAATACCGATGGTTGGATTTACTTCTCCTGACTGTGGAGGGTGGGGTAAAGAGGGTGAGGGGGGTGAGTTGTGAAGATATCTTTTACGTCAGAGCCATAACTGGCATAAAAGGATGGGTAAGGGGAGATAAGATGGAGAGGGAATAAGGCAAAGTGAAAAGAGGAAAGAGAAGCGAGAGAAAGAACGACAATAAACCCATTGTACAATTTATGGTTCAGGTACAGCTTCCAACAGGTACACCATCAACATCTCAAGTTATGAACGAGAAGAGACAAAGCCCAACGGATTGAGTCAACTGTCTATTCTAACAGGGGGATTTGTATGGTCACCACGAAATACTTGACCTTAAATGTACTTTGCCTGATAAGGGTTTACAAGAATGGCCAAAATTGTCAAAATTGTGAATATCATTAGTTCTATATCTATATCTGCATCACAGCATTAATACATCTCCTTCTTCAGTACTTTTTGTCAGCTCCACAAGCCTTTAAGACACAGTTGGATTCCAAAATGTCAACAATGCCAACAAGATAGATGTACTAAAAACTACTTCAATACAAGAGATTATATATAACCAACCTATCAGCCTACATTCTGACATCGAGTGTCACTTTGGGTAAAACCTGTGACAATTTCCACTATTTTAAGCAATATCTTGAAAATGGTAGATAAGAAGAATGGAATGAAAATTGCACTGTGCACATTGCTTAGGTTGCAATTCCTGTATGTTCCTATTTTATCACTCACCACTAAATGTAACTCTGGACTATTTGTTCCTCTTTTATCACTCACGACTAAATGTCAATCTGGACAATTCTTGTCGACAAAGTTTAAGAAAAAAAGAAAAGTGCTCTGAAACTTCATGATGAGTTGTAAAATATCTCACCAAGATGAGTGGAATGATGACCCTTTCGATGAAGTGACATCCCATTAGCCTTCGGTTCTCCAATAAGGTCACAGGGCGATGATTCCCCTTTTGCAGACACTCGCTACATGAAAGAACAAATTATACAAAAATCTCTGTGGACAATTTGGCATTGGCGTCAGAGAGAGAAGATGATCAAAGGCAGGCAAGGACTTCAAATACTTCAGACGTTTACTATTTATTCGGACTGATTGTAAAAACGAATTGCCCACAGGTATAGTATAGTAGAACTCACATACAAAGGAAACATACTGTAACTCTCTGCCTTTTGCTGTGCTACTACTAAATTCACTACAAGAGCTTTAATCCCTAGGCTTCACTGTGGTGAGAAGTCTATATCTCCCAGCAATCATTATGCACAAGTATCTTACTTACAGCTCGAGTGATCAAGGTCACAAATTAAACCATATGTAGTTTAACATCACGGATCCTTCAACTTTCGTACACCTTTCTCCTTTCTTTCCTTTCACAGAGGAGAAGGAGGAGAAAAGATGTTTGAATTGGTCCTATATGTCTCCCTCCTCCTCCTCCCCCACCCCAAACACACCCCCCCCCCTCCACTTAATAGCTTTACCTTCTGATAACATTAGCTTCTGAGGTCTTACTAATCTCCTCTAGTTTGTGTGAAATATTTCAATGTAAAGGTTTTTGCACATACTGATAAATGTTTGCTTTTTAATTAATTTAATCACTTTTTTTTCCCCTTGTTTATCTGTATTTTATTCTTTTATTTAGTATTTTTATAAACAGTTCAATTGTGGAAATCAAGACATTCAATTCAACCAACTTCATATTATAACTTTATAATTAATGACAGTTGGTGAGAAAGTTCTTTGTTGAGTGTGTCACTACTTGAGATTTTGTTCCACTGATGAACTAATGTGTCAACTAGTATGGCTATAAAACACTTGATATTTACATAATCTTACAAATTACTCCGCATTCCATCCATCCCTCCCGCCCTCCCACCCCCCCCCAAAAAAAAAAATTATTGTAGAAACATGACCTTTTGTTAACTAGGACGGACAAGTAGTCACTGAATCTTTTCAGATGTCCTGAAAATTCAAGACTAATTTATTACAGACATATACCACCACTGGTCACAGTATGACACAGCAAAACATGCAAAGACTTGATCCAGTGGAACTTGTAATGAAGTAGATTCTTTCATGTTTAAGAACTATGCCCTGACTTATCTTCTTCTCTTTAACTACCACCCAAACAGAATTTCAGTGGAAAGAGCAAAGAAATTAATGGCTAGAATGAGATTTGAGCCAGTGACCTCTGGGTCACAGGCTCTGAGCTTGTAAGCCTCAATCATTTCCAAACATTAAAAACACATCAGAAAGTAATTAGACCATTCTGTTGAAACATCTGGGTAAATTTTGTTAGAACTTCAAGGAAACTAATTTTGTAAACATTCAGCAGTATTGAGTGGCAGCAGTGGCGGAGCATCCATACAGTCAGGCGGACGCAAATGGACTGCTGGATACCTTTCCAGCTTTTTACCAATATTTACTTATTCGCGATTATTGACTTTTTTTTGTGCTCTCATTTACCTATTGACATTTGTCACATTATATGCAAATTAGCAAGGGTCATTTCCAGCGATCTAGGAGGTATCTTTACTCACAAAATTTCTGTACGCTCCGCGCCAACCTGTGGTGGCCCTCCGCTTAGATAGTGTCAAGAGCGCCCCTACAGACCATTCTCGCCCCCCTGACCAATGCCCCTATCTCCGCCACTGAGTGGCACACTGATGAGAGTTGGGGACAACATAAAAAATCCAATATATTTATAAAATGTACAGAAGTTATAACAATAAAAATTAGGAATGTGACACACCATTAGCAAGGTTTGCAAAATTGTCCAGGTATGACTCACAGTTGAACATAGAAAGCAATCCTGTCCCATCCTTTTCATAAATGAGAGAAAGTGAATGGAATGTCGAGCCGACTTACTTGAGGAACCTCCGATACGGTGTTTCCAACATCACAAATTTCTCTGGCTGGAGCGGTACTCTGACCGCTGCATCTGTGACGGTGCCCTCTACCTCGGGTAAAAACACTTCACCAGCCGTTAACGTCATCTGACTGTCCTGTTGCAAAATTACGTTTGAAAGAAAAAAGATTTATTTCACAATGCTAAATTTTTTTGGAAAGGAAAGAGAAAGGAAAAAGAGCGGTTGGGAGTGGGAAATGAGAAAAGGGGCAATAGGAAAGATGAAGAGAGAGCAGGAATTTGTGCTATTATATAAACTGAAGTAAATTTTGAAGCATGTTTGTTGGAGTTCAGTATCATGCAAAAGATGGACGCCAACAACAATTTTTAATATTTACTGTAACATATGTTGCTAATGCAGGTGGTTTTGCTCCATAACGATATACCGCTTCTTCTGAGATTCAGTAAGAACTGTTGAGTGCTTTTCTGCTCAAGAACTTGAACATTGCCCTTTTGCCCTAAGAGATAGTAACCATGTTATTTCAGCCCTGATTCCTATATGTACTGTACTGTAGGCTCTGTTAGGTACATCTGCTATGAAAATGTGGTGGATCTTAATTTAATGTAGGTGCTGATGTTTGCTTTTTAAGAAAAGGAAGGATTCTTCAAGAGTTTACATATATCTGTCTGACATTAATTGTAAAAAACATAGCAAAGACAATATTTCATAGCAACAGAAATTATTCTGTAAATACAACCTGCTGCTTTGTGGTTGCAACAGACTCAACATTACTGTAAGTGCCTTAAATTGTAACAGTGTGAAGGAATTCAAAGGGACATGCATGGATCCACACAGACCAAAAAAAAGGGGGAGAATGGGGGGGAATTATTAGATCACAAAGCATTATTGTGAGCGACGTACAAGTAACAAGCTACTATGTCTTTTTACAGACATGATGAGCTGCATGATGGGAACCAATTATGTAGATGGAGATTGGGAAAGAGTAAGACGGGAGCAGCTGGGAAAAACAATTTGGTCAAAGCATAATGTTGTTTACAAATTCAGTTGAACATTTCATCATAGTAAAAACTGGAAATGAAGGTTTAAAGTGCACTCGATCACTGCTGGTATTCTTAATTTTTTAATAAGGTCATAGGTACATAAAGGACCCAAAAAATACTCTTTTGTGCGCTAATGCAAACATCTACCTGAACATTACAGGCCCCTCCTGGCACGGGTCTACCAGGTCTGACTACAATGATGTCTCCTTCCACTAGTAAAGCTTGAGGTAGATTCACCAGTTCTCCATCTCGGTAAGTCCACTGTAGGGATATAGAGCTCGACTGAGGACTGTGTAGAGGTAGATAATCCTCAGAAGACCATTCACCTCCTGACGATATCACATCTGTGAATAAACCAGATTTTAATTTAAAATTGAACATGTATAGTAATATTTACCTATCAATTTTCAAAATGACTTGAAGCCTGTTGATTAATTGATAATTCGATAAACTGACAGTGCTCTTAAATAAACTTTTACTTTTTGTTATTTCGTCTTACTATTTATAAATGAATTTGAAATTCATTCCACTCTTTTCAAAGTAGACTGCAATAATAGGTATCATACAGTAACTACACCAATGTGAATGAAGATTAATTTACTTTAAACAAGGAAATTGCCTCACATTTCATCAATATTTTGTTAAAATACATGCACTGTATATGTTAACATTATCAGGGCACTGCAAAGGGTAGATATTTAAAAATTAGAGGTTTTTATTTACAATGTGTTATACTTTGCAGTTCAAAGTCTTTAACTTGTGCATCATATTTCAACCCACCATGCTATGCAATGTTAGCAATGTTATGAATAAACAAAAACTTTTGAATGGTTTTATGTCATTGAGATGGTACTTGACACTAAACTTGGTACTGGGAGTCTCTGCTTACCTTTCATATCTTTCAGCAAACTTCTTGACTGGTCAATCAGTTCCCTCTGTTTCAGATGAAAATTCCAACCAGATAGATACAAATTCAAAGCACAAAACAGGATGAGGAAAGCTGCCTCAATTAGTGTATATACATCTGGCAGGATTGCAGAAGCTACTAGAAGAAGGAATCCACATGAAAGAAGAGACAGAGCAGATATCCATGAAAAGACCACATCAGCATGAAGTCTTAAGCTTGCTCTTTGACCAATCAGAGACAACACCGTTCCATTTCTTTCAAGCTCAGTTTCATAACTGTTCACTTCTTCTTCAATCACATCACAGAGTTTCTGCATAGCTTCTTCAGAAGCAAAACCAGTATGACTCCTGAAAGTACTTTCCATCTATGTCAAGTTGGTAAAGATAAAAAAACAGAATATAGTTATCATGGTGATTGTCTATAAAATCAATTTCTGTAGTATTAAGCACATGCATATCAAAAGGTTTAAAATTTCAAACAATTAGTGGAATGATCCCAAGCCTTAAATACTGGAATACAATACTGTTTGGAGCGGTGATATTGAAATTGTGAGTAAAATCTGACAAAAAAAAAAACAGTAATATCTTAATTTGTCTTTGCTTTTATTGACACAAGCTAGCCTTACTCTGGCCATTCATTCAGAAATAAAATGATCAAGTTCATCATTTTTGCAAGCAATGTTTGTGCTACTAGGAATTTAAATTAATGCTATACAGGGCCTATTTAGGCCCTTCCATGATCCATCATATTCCCATTAGCCCTCCATAAGCTTTATAGAGGTCTGTGTATATATCCACATGCTCCTTTTCTTCTCATATCATTTTCAAAACAAGAGGGATTTTCAATATGCCATTGATCAAACAAGAGTGCCTGCTATAGTCCTACTGTCATAATATTTACAAATGATGTGTTATGAACTTGTCTTTCTTGCCAAACAAATTAGCACACAAAATGTGAAAGATAATCAAACTGTTAAATTGCAGAGACACCTCATGGATATTAAAAAATGAACAACTGTTCCTTTTGTCCTTGCAAGTATCATCAGTTTATTTCATTCCCAACTTGGTTTGTTACTAGCTCGACACCACGTACTGTACAGTATAGACCAGTATACTTAGTATTTAGTGGAATAGGTACTAACATATACCGTTATAAGATTGATGTAAACTTACGATTCTACCAATAAAACTCCTCTTTTTATAGAGTGCTTTTGATTTGATAAAAGCTTTTTGATGGAAACTTCATTTTAAAAAGAGTCGTGTAAAGATTCCATAGCGCACCCCCTGTTTCGCAAAATCATTGGATGTATTATTGTGAGCCTGTCATCCTTTCGTGGGCTAGAACAGTGCACATGCGAAGGTCAGGGCATTACCACCCTTGGCGTACGCAGTACAGTAAACAATTCACTCTAACAGATTTTGGCCTACGCACAAATTGTACAATGTTGATACTTGCGGGAGCTACACAATGAAATTTCCTGGTCCGCGATATATTGGTTTAATATCTTTAAGTGTTTTTATATCCTTTAATACTTAAACGGAACTTTGTAAAAAATATATGATTGGATATTCATGAGTGTCTGTTCCCTAAGAATTCTCAAAACTCTTGAAATTAAATTAAATTTCAAATACAAGGGAACAAAATACCATTCATGAGTCGCGTTTTGCTTCTTGTATTTTTTTATATATGTAATCCAGTATTGTATCAGCTGATTGAAATTGTTGCAAAAGCACCCTAAGGTAAGACGCTGGTTACTTGGCACACGATTAAGAAGTGACGTCTCTGAAGATTCGCTGTCAAAATGAACACTTACTTTGAGATATTAAAGCAGTTCTTACTCATATTAAGCGTATTTATACTAATTGCCAAATGCAATGCAGATGATTTTCCTAACGATGACCAAGATGATGGCGATTGTACCTACAGAGGGGCTGTGTATGAACATTTCTCGTTGACATCACTGATACCTGCTGTAACAAAGTCAGGAGCTCAGAGGGTTATGAACATCAACTTGGACACTTATGAGCAGCAGATAAAAATTGCATCTTCAGCGGTGAGCATCTTTCGTACAAATTCCTTCAAGTTACCCTGGTAACTACTCTCCAATATCAGAGAGAATCGTAAGTCTTAACATGTAGGGTACACTCTAATATATGTCATGCAGCATGTACATCCCATGACAACAATACTTTATTAAGGCTGAAAATGTTGCCATTGATTCTGGAGGAGAACTGGTTAGCTTAGCAACAACCAAAAACATTTAGTCATACCATTTGTATATGAGATGTTACGCAAAATATTCACATCACAATCTTTTCAAAATTCACAGTTTGATATGTATTCACTATTTTGTAAGTTATTGTTTCCTTTTTGTTCCCCTGTTAGGGTTCCCAAATTATTGTGTTTCCAGAGTATGGTATAACAGGATTTTTCCCATGGGGCACACGAGATTCCATCGTTCCATTCTTGGAGGTTGTACCAAATGATACCAAGCCAGTGGTTAATCCTTGCATCCAGAGAGAGTATTCTGACAGACCTGTCCAGAAAAGGCTCAGCTGCCTAGCGAAACAATACGCAATCATCATTGTAGCTGATTTGGCGACTCAACAGCCGTGTGAGAAGACAGATCCACATTGTCCCAAAGATGGCCGCTATCAGTTTAACTCAGCCCTCGCATATGGTGCTGATGGAGCCCTTTTAGCAATTTATCACAAAGCTAACCTCTACTCGGAAGAATCTAACCAATTTGACTCCGGATCTAGAACAAGTAACATTGGGACTAGTGTTTTTAGTACAAACTTTGGTACATTCTCCCTTTTCATATGCTTTGATATTCTCTTCGATTACCCATCAAAATACTTTAAAAGGTTCCAAGTTGATTCAGTAGCATTTCCAACAGCATGGATGAACGTGCTACCTCTCCTCTCTGCGATAGAATATCAGCAGGCCTGGTCTCTTGGTATGGGGATGAACCTCCTTGCTTCAAATCAACATTTACCTCTCGAACAAATGACCGGTAGTGGGATATACTCATGGAGCGAGGGCGCTATCTCGTATCATTATGACATGGATACCTACAAAGGAAAGCTTTTAGTGGCAGACTTGCCTTGCTTTCCAAGTAAGATCATGAACAGGTCATCAAATGTGAAAGATGGTCTTCTTTCTGAGGGTCAGTTAGGAAGCAAACCAATTTCTGTGCATAGACTTGGAACTGGAAATATCACCGAACGGCTATACAAACCATCAAACGTAGTTTTTAAAGAAGGAAATAGCAGTATGGCTCTGAAAGCAGCTGAAGAGAAATCATCAAAGATAAAAACCTTGATCAATCAAACAACAGACTTTAAAAAGAACGATTTCTTTACATCATTGGTTAATGGCGATCCATTCACCCTACAGCTTTTGATCAAATCGCAAGACACTGCCACTGTAGCTTACGGTGACCTGATCTGCGCGTTGAACTATTCACTCACCGATACGTGGCAAAAGGGTGATTGGTATGCCTTTGGTGCCTTCAGTGGCCTCCACGTTGAGAATGGTCAATACTTTGTGCAAGCTTGTGTCCTCTTGCGATGCGCATCCGCTCAGAGATCAAAGTGTGGAGCAGAGACCAGTGAAGCTTACACACACTTTAAAGAATTCTCCTTGGATATGAAAGGTTACTCAAAGGACACATTTTTGACTCCTGAAATCTTGTCAGAGGGTGATAATCTACCGAAGAAGGGATTAGCTTGGGACACCAACAGATCTTTTGATAAGTTATGGAGTAATGCAGGTAGCTTAAAAGATCCTCTTTTGATGGCTGGTATTTATGGAAGACTGTATGAAAAAGATTAAATATTTGTGTGGGATTATGATGCCTACATCTTTTAGTGATTCCTTAAATTTGGATTTAGCATGGAATGCAACCTTATTATATTTAGAGGAATCTGTCTAATATGGCTCTAGAACAATTTGGACAAGACAACAGTTAGGCCTATTTTTGATGAAATTAATAAATGGAAGAACGGAATTGTTCATTTACTACAAGTGCTGAGCTTAATGATTGGCAAAAGTCATTAATTGTTTATAAATATTTTCAGCATAGCTATGCTTCATCATCATCATCATCATCATCATCATCATCATCATCATCATCATCATCATCATCATCATCATCATCATCATCATCATCATCATCATCATCATCATCATCATCATCATCATCATCAGGTTTTTCAGGAAAGCTATTAGAAATTCATGTTTAATGTCTGGCAGGGCATGTTTCAGAGTATGATGTACAGTGCATATATGTATTACGCACAAAAGTTTATGGTAAGTTGTTTCAGAGTTCTTGGTTTTAGAAAAATAGTTTATTTTGTCTTGCCAAAATGTTGTGCCCTAGGTTATAACATACTGTCTTCCATTTTTAGATCTGTTTCAAAGTCTTAATTTTTCACCTCTCATTCTGGGGCAGAATCACATTGGAACTTAATTGACTTATTTACTTAAGTGGGTATTGGGTTGTGGGGCTGGGAGAGGGTGAGGGAGTGATGTTATTGTACATTTTCGTTGATCTTGTTCAGTGTGACGTCGTCATCAACCACTTACCGCCTTTCCTTGAATTTTCCTCCTGATAGGACACTGTGTCGTTTAAATATAGTTTCGCCATGATTGAGGTCTTTGACATTATAGTGATGTTCGTACAACGAAATAACAACAGTAAACATGAAACTGAAGATATTATTATCTAACAAACAACATCAATGTTTGGAAGGGAGTTAGTGAGGTACTTTAGTTGTACAAATTCATGAATTGAATTGATGTAGCATGTGAGTGCACACTTAATAGGCAGACACTGGTACCAATAACACCCTCCCCTTACCATGTTGGGAGTGAGAGGGGGGTTATTAAGTAAAATGAAGTTATTTTTACATGAAAGGTCAATGTTATGGATCATGTAATTAGTAGAAATTCATGAATTGATATAGTGTGTGAGTGAACAATGAAGAGGTGAATACTGGCACTAACCACAACCACTCCCCCAAAACAACCCTGACCCCAAATCACCCCCTCAAACCTGAAGTTGGCCAGCAAGGTTTGTCCCTATTGAGGTTACTAAAGAGATTTAACTCTTTCCTACTAGCAAGATTGATAACCGACAGAAGTGTGCTGAAATTAACAAGTGTTTGTTTGTTGGTTTACCTATGCACAGGTCTAAATGTGAAATTGCCAGCTTTTTTTGTGTCACTTCATCCATTTCTTTCTTTGTTTTCATCAATAGAATTGTATATGCAATATCATTCAGTGGATTCTTTGTTTATTATTTACTGGAGACAGACCTTTTATGCAGCTTATAATTAACAGCTCTAAATTGCTTAATTCTCTTAACAAAAGGATAAGTGGTGATGTCATGTTAACAATGTAAGCTCTTCCAGTATATATATATATATATATATATATATATATATATATATATACACATATACATTCTTTACTCAAGAATTTTCTTGTATTTTATACATATATATATATATATATATATATGTGTGTGTGTGTGTGTGCGTTTGTTTTGCTATCTGATCGAGGACTTGAACAAAAGAATTTCAGGTCCTCGGTTGTGATTTCTAAAGAATCACCACGTCCTCGGAAGAATTCTAGTGTATGGGGTATTGTTAATTTTAGGGTACGTGGATTTGAACATTGGAAAATACAATGGGGTCCTCGGTCTTAATGAAACACAAACATGTATGTGTGTGTGTGTGTGTGTGTGTAATTGAGATTGTAGTGGATTTTCCCCTGTTTGACATGGGTCAAAAGATGATGTTTTCAGTGGGTGAGATCATCATGCTATGTAAGAGGCACCTAAAAAGTTTGACTATATCAGACTGAATATTTTTGTGGGTATATTTTGGGGGTTATACATTTTTATTGAGATATTATGATATATTTTGTGCAGCACAGTATAAACACCATCAGCTGTTATGATTGCTTTTTTTTTCATGACATTGTCAATATATTTCAGAGTTCAAAATACAGCATAAGTTATAACTGATTTTTTTCTTTCATTTTACTTCTGCGATATTTTTCCAACTGAAAATCGCCAAACGTATCTCTTTTATTTGTCTAGGACTTAATAAACAGGAGACAAGTTCACCACCCCTCCCCCACCCCTCCCCCACCCCACCGATCCCCACCCACGGCTCCGCAGCCCATGTTATAAATGGCTATCGAATTATACCATGACTGTGTTATAACATGCGAAGTGACAATCGAACATGCAACTTTGCAGTCTTCCGTCTGCCGTATATATGCCCTAAATATATCAGGATTCATTGACGTACAAACGCGAAACTTTCAAACCCCGAGAGCTGTCCATGTCGTTGAATTCTTGCCAAAGAAGATTCTCCACTTCAAATGGTATACTTGTCACTTTGCCCATTCACAACACCTTCCAGTTTCTCTGGTTTTCATTAACTGGGAGATGGATGGGTAGGTGGGGGAGGGGAATACATCCATAACTAGCTTCTCTTGGAACTGCATTGCATTAGTAGCCACGCTGCGACATACAAACCAACAAAAGCGGCAATTTGGGAATACTTGGGGCAAAGTCCCCGGAAGCTGCGTTGTCAGATAAAACAAGAACATGTCAGAAAGAGTCATGATTCTAAAAAATTCTGGATTGCAGGCGCGTAGCCAAGCGGGGGGCGAAGGGGGCAGCCGCCCCCCCCCCCCCCCTTGAGCATATTTTTTTTTAAATGTTTTAATGTTTTTATGATATCGCTAATATTTTCAACAGAGAAAATGCTAAGATGCAACTTACAAGGCCTGGGAAGTGCCATTTCCAGCGATCTGGGAGGCATTTTCAGCCAAAATTTTCTTGTACGCTTCGCGCCAATCATGGTGGCGCTACGCTTAGACAGTTTGCAATGCCGAATCTACAGTTTCGCCCCTCCCTTTGCAAATTCCTGGCTACGCGTCTGCTGTTGTATCTCAAATCTGAGTGGATGTCCAAGGGAAAGGAGCTCCCGGAAGCTGTAGCGTTTTTATATATGTTTGCTTTCTCGTTGCAAGCTTTAAGCACAAAAAGCGGAAAATTTAAATGAAATAAAACAACTAACAAAAACAACAAGGACTATGCCGAATCATCAAACTTTTCGTTTTTGACAGGCCCCGATTTTCACATTTGCGAACATGCAAGCCGCACCGACAATTTAGCAACATGTAACCATGTATTACAATTGCTGTCCGCTATTGCCATTCGAAAGCTGGTTGGTATTAACTTTGTATTGGATATACATATGATGACCTAATGGTGATAGTAATTGGATATGCGATGGCATAATGGTTCTTTCCTGTTTTATATGCATACTGTGATTTACAGTATAACGAACCACAGCTATCTTTCTCTTTTCTGCAAACTTTACATTTTTTACTTTTTCACTTTTCTTGAAGTTAAGGAAGTAAATATGTTGGTTAAAAATAACAGAACAGATTACTGGGTGGGATGCGCAAATATGGGGTGAGGGTACCCTATCTCGAACCCGTTGTCAGTCGGAGGAGATTTGTGCATTTCAGCAGGAGATGAATCACACCACTACTCCCAATGTAAACTCCTCTGCTTCCCCCCTCCTCCCTCCTCCCGCATCTCCGTGCGTCCAGTGGCGTCGCCCGATATTTCAATCATGGGGGACACAGGGAGGGCACAGCACTTAATTAGAGGGGCACAATGTTTATTTGTGAATGCCGTCCTGGGAGAGTGGTCTAAGGGGAGGGGCCGGGTGCCCCCTTATTTTATTACGTAAGGGACCTTAGATTCAATCTGGTGCTATATATTCTGCAACTTGAAGTATAACTTTATGTTCAAGAATTTTCAGGCTTAGTCTGTCCGATATATATCTCCTTAATTGATGCGGATAAAAAAGTGATACAAAAAAAAAGGAAATTAACCCTTTTGCTTTGATGTTTTTAAATAAGAGCTTTGAAATTGAAATTCATACAGGGTTGTAGTGTTTAAGCACTATAGCGTTCACACCGCGCCTCTGTCACCTTGTTAGTGAGAAAACAACTGGTTATTGTGATCGGGTCGGTGGAAAGAAGTTTTACTGATGAACATAACACGTTTCGTCCTTTGTATAAAAGGTTTTCGAGTATTTTTTTAACACTACAAATCGCATCTGGGGCACCTGGGGGAGGGGGGCACGATTTTGTTTGGTAGGGCACGTGCCCCCGGCAAGCCTCCCCTTGGCGACGCCGCTGCGTGCGTCAACCAAAACATTTATTAACTTAACTTTTCGTTCAGGGTTTCTTGTATAGGCTAAATTATAGTCTAAATATGTCCGAGCATGCACATTGTGAAGTAAACGGTGTAATTGTTTCGTGGCGATTACCCCCCCCCCCCTACATGGAAATCGCCTTCAATTACCTCAGGGCAGCACCTCCACATTAATCAACTCCAGTTTATTCGCCTCTGGCCCTACAAGGGAGGATCAGCCCCCTACCTGAATCAGTCGGGAAGATTTTGAATTTGACCCACCCCCTCCCCCTCCTTCCCTCCCTCCCACGTTTGAAATCTTGTTCGCACCACCGGTAAAGTAAAAGTACCAGTCGGATGTCCCCAATGAGCTCATTTAAGCACTTATATCTGCCGCTATCTCGACCCGACTTGAAAGTGTCATCCGACTTGAGTAAAGACCCGAATCATGTACCTATCGTTTGGAGGAGAAGGAGGAGGGGGGCGGGGGCGGTGGGAGGTGGATCTGTGTGGTTTCAGGGGGGAAAGTTCAACGATTTGGGAAAAGTGCGGACTTTTGTGTTGAGCAGTACTATCAGACCACCACCACGACAAGGCACGACGTCACTACTGTACGGTATCCTGTACAGATTCACGCAGCATTTTGCATGGTACAGGTATACGATGGTTCAGTAAATTGTTTGTAGCATCATTTCCTGCAAGTTAAAGTTAAAACATGCCTCGGTATCATCGACGCATAGCAGCTTTAATTTAATACGGTAGACGTAGTGTAATGAGGCCGGGCACTTACACCATATATCACGCCAGTAGCGTTGTAGCAGTATATATTTTGTCCCCTGTAAGTGTCTGCATGGCGGGACCATATTTACTGCTAAATAATGCATTACCGTATATAACTATTGAATATTTAATAGGAAATATGCGTTTATATGGTCTCCCGTTCAAAAATGTGAAGAAAAGTGATTTTTTCCAATTCGTGTCCTTACTACGCCGTACGTTTGCTATGAATCATGCGCTTTCATATATCTCTGGTCAAGTGGCCCGAGACGTATACCAACTGCAAATATTTTGTATGTACGGCGCCTTCAACATAATAATGTTTGCGTAATTGTGTGTGCGCGCGCGCTGGGGAGGGGTTGTTCCACCGATTCGAGTGGAACGCAGTTCATACGATATTTAAGATATCATTTTTGACGGTTCAAAGTTCTGTCCAAGATATCCGACATTAATAACTTGAAAAAAAGATGATGAAAACTAAATGAAAATATAAACTTCAAGGAGATAAATAAAGAAGGAAGGAAAAAGTAAACTAACCCTAAGTGAACTAAGAAAAATTAACCCTATGTTAAAACGTCGTTATGGAATGGGTTTATTTCGACAATAATATTATTGGACCTATTTTTCTTCTCTAAACTCACAGATATAAACATGAGAAGTTAGGGAACAAAGTGGTTGTCATCTTGCGTTTGGGAAAGCAAATAGCCTATTACCAAGGCTTATACGAGTACCCATACACACGTAAAATGTTTTCCCCAACTTTGGAAGGTGATGTAACGTAAATTCCGACATTTTTCAAATGGTTAGAAAAAACGAAAAAGTAGCAATAAAGTATGCGAACACAAGCGCACGATTGAATTACCGGGTACTAGTATATGCATTTATCGTAAGGTCCTTCCAATCATAAGGCACCTTCCAGTCATGGTCCCCGGTTAATTAATGTATGTCGTACAGTTACAAAGTTGTTGACACTTGACAATTCATAATCATGGACGTTAAATATGAATTTAAGAGGCCTGCAGCTTTGATAAGCTAATGAGGCTTCTACGCGAGTTCCTGCTCGCAGAAGGATCTAAAATTGGCCTACATACATACATTTACAGGGTAGTCTGATCACATGACAGTGAATGTAACATTTCCAAACAAAGATGGCGCCCTACCCGGCTCCTCCGCCACCACCTCCCCCTCCTGAAACTGACAGCATAATTGACGGGTTAGGGGCATCAAATGCCGAAACTGAACAAGAAGGGGTAGGTTTCGTCGTTTTCCTCATATTCAAATAATAGAATGTTAATTGATGTAGGCTAGAAACTGAGACGGTAAAACAGTGTTTTCTTCTCTACAGACTCAGTTCAGTACAGCAATGGAGTTTGTCTAGTAGTAGTTCTGCGAAATGGTATATTGTGAAACTATTTATTTTGAATACACGATAGGTTATTAAAATAATATAAAAGAAGGCTTCGACCTTTAAATATATATTTTAATTTGTCAGAACTAAAGAAAATAACTTTAATTTGGGTTTCTGTTTTATGTATGTTACAAATACTTTATCCACAAAGCTGCTATCCAGTGCACTTAAACCACTGTCCAAACTACTAAGAAAACTACAAAAATACTTGTGGAATACTTGCAAAATCAAGTAATCAAGTTTGGTTTATCAAGCAAAAAAGTCTATGCAGATATTTTAAGAAGTTGTTAAACTGCATCTGAGTAGGAGATTTTAGCTTAAGATACTGTATTTTTGTACAGTATTCATTACTACGCTTGGCTTACCTACTCTACTATTTCTATGTTTCCTTCAAACCAACTCATGTGTCATTGATATTTCTATCAGCCTCTATTTTACCAAAAGGCAAAAGTCAGTTCATTAGTTTACTTCAAAGTTTGAAAAGTGGAGATTTCCCCATCCCCCCTCATTCTCAATTCTAATTTGGAAAGAGGAAACATTCATTACTATGAGAGAATTGAACTGCACACAGGATGTTCACCAATTAAAGACTTAAAAATTTGTTGATCGGCTCTGGCTATAGATAGTACTGTATAATCTGGACTAATTTTGTCAGAAAAACACTGGTTGTAATCTCTTCTAAAGGAGATCATGCTGTGCAGTACTCTGTTGTAAAAAGGTACAAGTACAGTATTACGGTGTGTTATAAATGGATTAATTCTTGAGTTACAGTTTGGAGAGTAGTAATGTGGGAAAGTTTCTCAAATTGAAATGAGTTTTGGAGATTTATGGGTAAGTAAATCACATTTTCATTCCTTTCCTTGCAATTCTGATTTCCTAGAAATTGCTTGGAATGACTTCAGTAATCTTCAAAAAGCTCAATTTGCAATTTCGACTGTGTGAATCACACATGTTTACATACAGTACAATACAGGATTTTGCGTAGTGTATGGAAGTACTTACCAACAGCATTGGAAATAGTTACTTGTTTTATTTAGCTGCATTGCATTTACATAACATAGGTGTGTTGGGATTCGCTGAGCCCGATACCCTTTAAATTATAATCCTTTAACTCAGTTAGAAAAAGAGAGCTGAATATTTTTGGAAAATCTGATACTCCTACCGTAGTCTCCTACATACATTTGTGTTGCTAGATGACAAAATCTTAATTGATGGTATGGAAAGGACAAACAGTTCCTACAGTTAATATCAGAGCCAAGTAAATGTTTACATATAGTGAAACTTCAGTGGGAGAGCATGCAGACACTTCAGCTGTTGCTATATATTTGAAAACTTGAAATGTAAAAATCATGCAATTTTTGCCAAGTTCTATCCATTTTCTTGTTCCAATGATAGGTATGAAGAAACTTAATACAAAGTTGGGATTTAACCCAGAATAATCTTCTGAGATTTGTCCATTAGATTGACTGATAGATCAAGCAAGGATTTTAACAGCTTTTGTATATATAGTCGATTGGCCATAATTTTTCAACAATCCTTCTAGCTGCTATTCACAAACTGTGATTGCAAATGATCAGTCTAGGACTGAGGCTGCTAGATAAAGATTTATCAGCAAGTACAGTGTAGTACATACTTAATGAAGTGATAATAAATTGGATTAATAAATTATTAAATTGATCCACAACATCTTGTTGCCCAGACACTTCATATTATGATTATTAATCAAATAAAGAAAAGACAAATTTTAAGTTTAAAATGTTGACTTTAATTTGAACATCATTTGAAATTAAAGTTGACAAGTCAAGCTTTTGAATTACTTTATATTGTAATTTGAGGTAGGTATAAAAAAGAGAAATTTCCAGTTTATTAATCAACTCGAACAGCTGCTATACTGGCTTGAGAATTTAAGCTAAAGCCAGGTGAATATAGTATAATATTTAAATAACCTACTTAGCTAACGTTGCATGCAATAAGACAGATTGCTGGAGTGGGTTACTGTAGTTCCTTTCAAAAACACCATTTAATGAAGCCAGTGTGCTCTTCTAAACTTTTCCCCACATGTTGTAATAACTTCACATGCATTCTTTATTAATGTTCAAAAGGCATTTGGTAAATACTGGTTAAATTTGAGCAATTCCTGACCACTTTTGTGAATTTATATGCAGGTTTTCAGACTTTTAAACTATCCATTTGTCAAAGCTCTACCAACTGGAGTGTTTCAGTTAATGGATACACCAGGGGCATATGGCACACCACAAAATCATTTCAAAAATACCACTACAGAAAATAAGAAGAAGATTTCAGAATTTATTTATTGCAGTGTTGCTTTTGTATTCTTTTCTCATATTAATGCTGTATCTGTAGATATATGATGTTTGACTTGTTCTTACACTCAAACTAAGAAATTTATGCTTTTACTTTCCCTTTTGTGTTTAATGACACTTACAGCTCAATGCTCGTTCAACTTTTTGAATGAGTAATTGAAAGTAAAACAGAGTTTCTCTTCCTTGAGTACACCTATTCTAGCACTGCTTACAGGTACAGGTAAGTCAGTGCAAAGAGTTTACTGTTTGCCAGTAGGAAAAGAGAATCCACTGGCAATTTTCTGCTAGTAGACATTAATAAATATAAAGAATATAAACACATGATAAGCCAGTTAACAATCGTCAGTTAAAGAACCAGCATAATTTCTGTATCTACTATTTAACATGAGCTCTGTATTATTGCTTATTATTAGCAAATACTATTATCTTTGGGCTGCTTTCGAAAGCCTCTGTAGTGTGTACAGTGACTGAGAAGTGTTGTAGTTCAGGAAAATGCCAGTTAGAATCTGAGTTTAGCCAAATGACTTCTTGAAACACTAGATAGCTTTTCTGAGCAAGTGGTTGATAAATTGTGAAATTCTAGGCCTGTTATAACAGAGAACTGTTGTCTTTTTGGTTGTTGATAGATCAGTTATTGGACAGGTATACTGTAGTACCGCCATGAACCATAAATTAAGAATATTGCTCTTTTTTTGTATATTTTTTATTCCTGCTTATATGTTTTCCAAAGTTGAAATAGACCGATACTTACAGGAAGAAGGCACCTATGAGCTTCATTGACTTTTCTTTGTTTTGTTAGTCACTGCTAAATAAGTCCAAATTGGCTCATTTAAGACACTGTGAAGTTATTGAACTACAGTATGCCATGTTTTATGTTGTCACTTTTAACACAACAAAACCACTAGCCAGGGTCATGCAGAGCCAGTATTGCATACTGTACGTTGTGGAGCCATCTTGGGTGGTATGTAGCCATTGTGTATGTTGTGGAGCCATTTGTGTATACTGTGGAGACACTATCTATGGGTGTGAAATGATGTAATCACAATGACGAGCTAAATCGTGGACTTTGTGGTTCAGTACTGTACATGAAGTGGCACTTTTGAGGATTTGGGGAAATTATTTAACCTGGGTTTAAGGAATTGTTTTACAGTAAAACGTAATGGCTAAAGTAACTATTTTCTTTGCGGATGGTTTCCCACCGAAGCACTATAAATCCTGACATTATTATGTTATTATTGATGATGATGAGGCAGTAGCCTACTGGACAATATGAGTAAATGTACTCGTACATTACAGGCCATTTCAGTAATCAGTATTTCTTTGATAATTTCTACCTCTTTAGGCTGTTGCCTTGCCATCCTTTGGTGGTGCAGAGCAAAATGGACTCTACGATGAAGCACCAGGGCCGCAGCCAGAAGAGAAGAAGCCATGGGACAAACCTCTGACTATTCCTGAAATCAGAAAAAGCAGTACTAATTGGTCGCTGGCTTCAGATGCAGGGGTAAGAAGTCCCTCAATTGTCTGCTATGTATGCTGTCCAGAGCACGTTCACTACAGTAGATTAGTAATTTACAGAATATTCCAAAGGAATTCCATATTTATCATAAATACCTCAAAAAATTAATCTTGAACAACATTTCACCAAAGTCTGATACTCACATGAATTACAGATTACAAAACAGCGTCATTTGAAACTAACCTCACATCCCCAATCCCTTCCCCTGCCCTAAATTTTAAAGCCTCTGAACTGTTATCCGTAAGTACTCAGCATGTAAATTGAGGCCTCCCTCCCCCCCCCCCCCATTGTTGGATGTGTGTGTTACATTCTAGTCATATGAGACATGCCAGGCCAAATTTTTAATGGTTTTCAGGTCATCCGAGACAACTTAATGTCTTTTCAGATAACCAAACTCAAACCTGTTTGGTCCTCTGACAACTACTTGTTTACATCAAATTCAGATTGCATTTCGGTAAATACTGTACCCCCAAATACTGTATACAAGTTACAATACAAGTAATACACAAGCGAGACCTACTTTTGGAAGAATTGAATCTGCTCAAATCCCCCACAAAGTCAACAAAAATACTCATTAGACTTTAGAGTACATGCTAACATCATGTCAATCCAGCATTATATATATTCCAATAACTCTGGTATATAACCATAGTTACAGTTGTAAATCAATGAAACCTTTAATAAGGATTTTTTATTACCATAATTTCGAAATTTTTGTTAAATATTAATCACTATCACCTGAAAATTGTCAGAAAGTTGCAATGCTGCAGTGGAGGAGGAAGCGTTTATAATTAAGAGGGAAATTGATTTGCTCCTGTTTCCCCCTTTCGCTGGATCAGCATTGAGGGAAAAATCTCTTAGCCAGGAAATAAACTTTAGACTGGATGTGAGGTGAAATTGATGATGATATTATCACTGATTTCAACACTCTACACCAATTTCCCAAACGATTAGATATTATAGAGGACTTCAATATGTTTTCTTGGGAGGCGGAGGAAGAGGCAGAGAGGCAATATAGTATCTTGCTGTGAACCTGTTGTTGTGTTTTTAAATTGATTAGATAAAAAAGGGATTGAAGATAGATCACAGGATCCATGTACAGTAAACCTGTGAACATTAAAATTACAGAGTGTGCCCGAAAGTTGGTTCGATAAAATACCATTAAAACCTGACATATTTCTAACTTTTTGTTTTCTATCCGAGGGTTTATGGAATTCAATCGCTTTTTAAGGTATTATTTGTATCACCTGACACATCCAGCAGAGAAACAGTGAATATATCGACTGAGTTCATAAGAGATGAGCTTTTGATTTTGGTTCAGTCTTTCTACTGTAGATACAGATTTGACGACACAATGTATGACACATGTATGTAGCACTATATACAAGCCACAGCATGAATTTGCTTTAAAAGTACTCACAGTACAGTTTAAAACGTGTACAGTACTCAATTGGTCAAGAAAATGCTGCTTCAGGCTTTGTCATAAATTAAATCTCAAAATCCCTGGAATCTAGGTCATAATGAGAAGACAAAGGGCAATAATGTACTGGTCATCATGAGGGAAATGCTTCACGACAAATACACCCACACTGTAGGCAGGGTTGGAAAAGCTTGCGAACCAACCAGGTTCCTCCAAAAGCGGTAATTCACAGCCTAAAAGAACACTATTAAAAAACAAAATTAATAGAAAACTGGAAAAAAAAAGGAAAAAAGGGGAGGATAGGCATTAAAATATTAAGACTAAAAAACATTAGTTATTAAACTTTTAACTGTTATTTTCATTTTATGATGATTTTATTTTGATGCTTTTAAAAAAAACAAAAGGGCAATTGTTCCCTCTTTCCCCAAGCCCCGCTCCACCACCGCTGTGCATAACAGACATGGACATTGGCATAATGACCCTGCACTCTTTACAATGTGATGTATATAGGATGCTGGTTTTAATTCATTATCTAAAGTCTCAATTAATTAAGATTAATTAAGATGTAAAGACTCAAGTTTCTGACCTTGTATTTAAACAAGAAAACAATACTTCCTCTGACAAATTGAAGTATGCTTATAAACTGCCGTATCAAATTATCACTTCTTAAATCCATTTATTCTTTTTGATCAACACTAGTCTAGTAGTTCTATAGCATTTCTCAATTCACCTATGACCTATACATGCACCAGGTAACGGCACCAATTTTGGGTCAGAAAGACTACTGTATGATACATCTTAATTATAATGTACTAGTACCGAATTGCCGTAAGAAATAAGCTTTAGGTGATTGAAAGAAACTTTCAGTACTTAGCGATGTGTTATACTGTCTGGCATTAATGCTCCCACAGACAGTACTGTAGATATATGTTACAGGTTGGCAAAGGGATGTAGACTAGCGCAAACGTTTGGCCTCTTTAATTGATAACTGGCACAATTGGAAGGGAGAGGAGGGAGGGGAGGGAGGGGGGAGATGCCTGTGATCTGGAGGTACATTGTATATGGGGTTCAGCAGGAGTACAGTGTTTGAACCTAAGAGAACACAGGTAGTGGAAGTTAGTCTAGAAGGAACAGACAGACGAGAAGTTGAAATGTTGTATGATTTCCTTTGTTCCCGTAGTCAGTTCCCACTGCAATTGCGGTCAGATATTACATAATTTGACCAATTCCTCAAATCCACCAAAAATTTTTGCCGGATTTGAAATCATGTTAATCCTTAGCGTTGAATGATATCCAAAGTTCCATTTGTCCTTGACAAAATTTGTAGCATTGTAAAACAGGTACTTAGAAGCGATAACATTCCTCATTTTCTAACTGGATTTTGTGTTGCAACTGAGAAACTATAATCGTTTGTGTAAATAGACTACGTACAACAGTCACTTAAACTGATGGACCTCAGCTACTGTATTGAAAGGGTCACTTTTCAACAGTGTCACAAAATTACAACCTGCTTTGATATAAGTTTGTACCTAAAGTCATCCTTTAATACTGCTCTAATTGGATATTAAAGAAAAAGATATAAGAAAAAGGAAATGGTGTTATTAAGAGCCTGTTTTACAGGGACTACATGTTTATTACCGTAATGTACATGCACAAACATTTAGAATTTATTAGTGAATATTCTTTTTCTTTCCTACGTGTGAACAGCTCTGGTACAAATCGTATAAGTCTGTATTAATTCATTTTGCAAGAAACGATTAAAATCAATCATTCCCACCCATGGGGATTTTTTCTTACATATCTTCCCTTGTTATGTTATTTCCTGTTTTCAGGGGGAAAAACCCATACAGTCATTACTGCTAATTAGTTCATATTCATCTTAATTGACGGTGACCCGGTATTGTTTATACTAATCATCTTTTTGTTTCCTCGCGCAGTTATTGCTGTACCTACAAGAGTTTTCGCAAAGACTGATCGCGAAAACGAGCAATTTGGAGAAGGAGGTGGACGGGCTGGTCAATACTGCCAAGAGCGCCAACACCAAAGTACACAACACCTTCAATGACTTCTTGATGCTTGCTAACACCCAATTCATCGAAAACGTAAGTAATATTTCCTGGCGTACACAGATAACTGGTACCATCCAAGTGACAACTTCCCTTTTACTTTACTTTTTAGTACACAATTTAGAATACTGTATGTTTATTTCGCTCCTCGCTTACCTGTCTCCTCACAATCTCAGCACTCTCTCTACTGTGGCTAGAGTGAACTGATGACCTTTTAACACTGTGCACCCTATATGATTGGAGCCCTCCGGTCAATGACCTCTCTTATCATACTACTACCGATCTGTATTTTCTACGTTAACATCTATCAATACTGATCTTTTAATCTGTGCTGTCACTATTACCTCATTGTATTTTACATTAACACCTCCAATCTTCATCCATGTTGTCCTCACCTTACAACTGATTCTGTCAACACATGTAATCTGTATTACCTGCCATGATCTGACTTTCTCTCTGTTAACATCTATCAATACTGATCTTTTAATCTGTGCAGTGACTATTACCTCATGGTACCATCTTAACACCTATTATCTACATCCCTAAATTTAGAGACATAAGATGTCAAAAGCAATGTTAATATTTCGCCCCCTTTCTGACTGAATAAATTACAGAGGTTGTCATGCAGTCCTTGAGTCGCAGGGGACGTAGCGGTCAGTGATATATGTGTGATGCTGACCTTACGAAGCCTCCTTTGGGACTTTTACTATTTTTGTCTTTCTGACTTGCTTCATGCTGTGACAGTTACATTAAAAACCTGCATACCATCACACCCCAATGAAGTGTGGTAAATGCTCTACAGCCCACATGATCATAGCTTGGTATTTAGCAACTTACTCTTTAAAACCAACAAGATTCCAGTGGATGTAAATCACACTAGGAAAACAGTTGTAAGCCTTGAGGATGATAGATTTGGAAGGAAGAGATAAAGTAGGTCAGGGGGGGGGGCAGTGGAGGGGTGTTACCAACTGTTGTAGGCTAGGTGGATTAAGTGCATAAGTAAAATAGAGACAGGTAAGTATCCTTGTTCGTAAATCCCCAAACCAGTTAGTTTTTGGGAACTTACTCCTATGGCAGATATTTGTTGCCCCAATGTTAAAACTGCTAGCAGGCTTTCTATTGATTTCAAATTTGTGATATTTATTTCCACATGTTTCAACAATTACAAATACAGTAGTAAGAAACAATAACATTAATCTTCTATAATTTACTGTAAATAGAGCTCTATTAAAAAAAATATCAGTTTTGCAAACCTTTACTCTTTGAATATTTCTAGGAATGAAGGAGACTTTGATGGAGAAACTTGTGCTAGGTGAAATACAGGAGCGTTCTAAATTATACATGTAGCGTTGATTGGGGCATTACATTTACTTTCATAACACACATACACATACATATATGTTGCTTTGTTGCTTCTCTTTTTACTTTTTATACAATTTACAAAAGATCATATTTTGAATGACTTTGTTCAAGTAATGGACCCATTATGTGACAGAAATGATACTATTAAAGAAATGTTGGACAAAACTTTTTAGTTTAAGATTTAGGATTTAAGCCTTTGAAAGAAACTACAAAACCCTGTCCATTGATCGTTACTTAAAACAGAGAAAGTCAGACATTCAGTAATTGTTACTCATGGTTGAACTTCAAGAAGCATTTTCCTCCCACCTACAAAGCATTTCCTCTCACTGTGACAGTCAATTAGCTAATTTTTTTTTGGTTCAAGTCACATTAGTGTATGTGAATAACATGAATGCTTTTAACCTCCAGAATTGTTAAAATATTTAATTTGCGACAACGCTGATGAGCTTTAAAATCATCGATATAAATGACATGCCTACTGTATTAGTTATGGGATTAACGATGTATATTTGGTGGCTAAATTTTTGTGAGAACTGTTATATATGATTGAACTTTGGATGTACTTTACAATTGTGTGGTCATATTCTGTCAATAAAAGTGCAATGTTCCTAACAGTATTAGAGGTTCATTATTAATCAACAGGTAGATATATCAGTATTATTTTAAAGATTTGTTAAGTTTAATCTCCCTTGAGGTTAGTCTTCCTTTGACAATAAAACTGGAAGAAGAAATAAAATATTTGCTTTGATGTCATTTAATTTTTATATCACTACATAATTTGTTCTCTAAAGTTTATTATTCAGTGGGTGTAAATTTAGAACAGTTTTTAACATGTTTGTAAAATTCTGCAATAGATCAAGAATGCTTTGAAAGACATAGGATTTTGTACATAAATTACAATATACAGTATCATATTATCCTGAATGAGCTTTTTTTTTAAAACGGGGGAAGCGGGGGGGGGATGTGGAGGGAGGGGGGGGTGATTATCTGTGTTTGAAATTTCCTTGTTCAATTACTGACATAATGTCACAGTTGGAGAAATGGTTTCAGATGAATTTACTAAAACATTTTGCTGGACATACGTACAAAGACTATCATGTAAATTTCATAGTTATTTGCACTGTTTACACTGATGAGTTCCCATGTCTATAAGGGGCAATATGTTGCCATGGATGATGCATCAGTTGCTATAGGAAGTGTCTCCAAAGCAAAGCAGCACAGTCCTATGGCAGCACAGGATGTGAAGTCTTGAGGGTTCGGGCTGTATCGTACCTAGTCTCCAACCTTCTTGCCTCACTTTTTTTCTTTCTTTTTTTTCCAGAGAGTTTATGATGACTCAGAGGAAGTCGAGGCACCTGATTCAGAGGAGAAGGACAGCAAGAAAGACCCTCAGGTAAAATCAGAGTCAAAATCAATTTCCAGGTCTTTCGTCGAATTTAATTAAAAACTTTTTATCAACGTTTCTTCACCGATGGATAAAAGTCTTAGGTTTGATCACTGATAGTTGCTACTTGGGAACAACATATTTTTGATATTGTGTGCTGTGGTCTACTTCTACCCTGGCTGAATGTAAAAAAACAAAAACTAATTCCGATGATGGAAGGTGGGAGGGAGACATGGCCCCCTGCCCCCCCTGCCCTCCCCTCCCTCATGCACATGCCTCTGATGCTGGCAGCTAAATGAATCTTTATTATGAATAATAGACTCACTGATCTTATTTGAAGTGATTTTCTCCTGGTCTGTTCATTTAAAGCTGACTTTTGGCATAAAGAGCGATCCAAAATAAGAGAAGGTTTTAATCAGTCTGAGGAGTTTGGAATGGCAAAGAATTTTTTGGAGCTTTTCTGGGCATATCATCAGAACTTTAGATGTAGTATAGACATAGTTTTATTGTTAGGATTAAAACAAACAGTTTGCACAGTGTGCACTATGACTTCTCCGACGTCAAAAATGCAAGTATTATTTCGATTTTGGCATCTCCTTAAAGTACGTTTCTTTCCTCTTTTCATCAACTTTAACTGTCTCCCGTTTGAATGTTGCAGTTTTCTCCATCCACTAATGGTTTTAAATTTGTCTTCTCAAGTCTAAATCCAGAGAGCAGCGAGAGGCAGAGGTCATTCCCAGGGTCATCAAAGCCCTGACCCTTGGGGTCAATGTACTAGATACTGCCTTTGAGCAGCTGGATGCAAATGCAGGCAACTCAGATTCAGAGGAGGAAGACGCTACCTACAAATCGGTTGATCCAATTCTGGAACCAAAGGTAAGTGACAGCTTTATAATTGTGGTAAAGAAAGCTTGTATTGATCTTACGTTGTACTTAAATTACCTACACATCTGTTGATCCAAACCTGGAACCAAAGGTAAGTGACATCCTCATAATGGTGGTAAGGAAAGTTTGTGTTGATCTTACCAAATAACCTTGTACTTTTACCTACACATCTGTTGTTGTACTTAAATTACCTACACATCTGTTTATCCAATTCTGGAACCATAAGGTCCTTAAAATGGTAATAAGGAAAGCTTGTGTTGATCTTACCAAATAACATTGTACTTAAACTAACTACAAGTCTGTTGATCCAATTCTGGAACCAGAGGTAAGTGACAGCCTCATGACAGTGGTGAAGAAAGCTTGTTTTGATCTTATCAAATACAGTAGTACTTCACTCACAAATCTGTTTACCCATTCGTGGAACGAATTGTAATTGGTGTACTCAAATTGGTGGTAATGATAGCTTATTTTGATCTTAGCAAATAATTTTGTATTTTACCCTACACATCAGTTGATCTAATCCTGGAAACAAAGTTGAGAGGTTTTTCTTGATTGTGGTTAAAGAAAGCTTGTTTTGATCTTACCGTATAACCTAATACTTGTCGTGAAACTTGTAATAGATCGGTGAAGGATATCTACAGTCTCAGCAAACGTAGAGTTCTTGTTTTTAATGAAATATCAAACAGATGATGCCTGATTGAACATGATTGAGCACAATTGAACTTCATTGAACCCATGATTGGCATTCGTAATGTTGTGACATCTTTTGGACTTTTTGTTTGTTAATGTGTTTCCTCTTCTTTCATACCTGTAGGACTTGTATGCCCATCGAGCCCTACCTTACATCATCGGAACACCGGCATTCATGCAGGATGATGATGTAGGCCTGGCTGATCTCTACAGCGAAGGTAGATATTCCGTAGATTTGTATAATTTACTAACATAGGCTTCAGGGTATTTAAGTAGCATTTCGAATTATGAATTGAAAGTAAAACCAAAATGATTTTTTTTTTTGATTGCTCTTTACATGGGTTTAATATCGAATTGTAATTGTGTTCGGGGCAAGGAAATAACGAGTATGAGATTTATTAATTTATTTTAATTTATTAATTCCTCTCTTGTTGACCTGTGTTATATTGAGACTATAATGGAAGCAGTCACAAAGTGATCAACTGCAAAGATCTTAGTTTGAGTGAATGCTTATTTGCATAAAGGTGAGAGGGCTTGACATATTTGATCCTATCACTATCTTCAGCAGCATCAGAATTCCTTCCAGAAGATCTTGCTAGGATCAAAAGTTCATTATTTTCTCTCTTTCTTATTTTAACTTGCACAGGTCTTTTGTAGTAAATTAGCAGTTTTGTTAACAGTTTTTTCTCCATCTGATTCATAATATAATTCTCAGTTGTCTTGGGAAAATTAATATATGCAAAAAGCTGCTTTCAGTTAGGTTTTTGTTATTTTTTGAAGCAGTAGTCAACCTCACATGCTCTTCTTAAAGACCATCTTCATAAAATCTTGAGGGAGGAAGGGAGGGAGGGAGAAGGGTGGGGAGTTGGTTAGAAATGCAATCAGCTGATTTGATGTAAACAAATTCAATAAGTAGAAGTAATGTAATGTAAATAAAATCTTATACAGCACACTACGCGCGATGCATCTGTGCGCTTTACAAACAATCTAGAATATACAATGACATTAAACAGTAAATACATGAAACAGTAAATACATATACCATATACAGATATATACAGGAATATGAGATCGAAAAACGATTAAGTACGATTAGAAGCACTTGTTATGGTGTCAGGATGAACAACATAATGATGGCTAGCAAATTTTGTAAGGTTGTGCAGGAAATCGCCGGTTTGTATTGGCAACAGCTCTCACCGGATCAGTGACTAGACCTGTAAAGATATGGGTACAGCCTTTCCCTTCTGTGTGTATTATAGATGTTATCTTCAAGCCATGTTGGATTGGCGGAGAGAAGTCTGTCAAGAGCCGTACGTCAGAAATAAACATTGCTGAAAGCTGTGTAGGAGTCAGCAGGAAGCTGTATAATTAGTTTTAGGCAGTTCGACTAACTTTACCAAAGGGGCAACGGATATCTCATGTTTTACGGTTTCTGCCGACGTAGATAAAAGACAGACATACCTCACAATGTACAAAGTCTGCTTGGCAATTTATAGCCAGCTTGTTTGACTCCTTGCACGGAATCAGCCCGTCACTTTTGATTTGATTTGATTTCATTGAATTAAATGGTTGTATCGGCATTCGGTACAGAGCAGTAACACAACACAGAGAATCAGCACGTCAGAGATTGTTAACTAACTATTGACATGTGTAGGGTCAGTCTGGTCACAAGTTAAACTCTTGAATGACAAAACTACCCAAAGGTTGCATACAGAACAGAAAGATTGCATCATATTGGTAGTTCACTGGAGTGGAGTCATGTGACTACCACTTTGATTCATGTAGGGCTCTAGTCTAGTCACAAGTTAAACTCTTGAATGACTAAACTACCTAATGGTTGCATACAGAACAGATAGGTTGCATCATGTAGATAGTTCACTAGAGTGGAGTCATGTGACTACCACTTTTGTTTGTGTAGGGCTAGTCTAGTCACAATTTAAACTCTTGAATGACTAAACTTCCCCAATGGTTACATACAGAACAGATAGGTTGCATCATGTAGGTAGTTCACTAGAGTGGAGTCATGTGACTACCACTTTGATTCATGTAGGGCTAGCCTAGTCACAATTTAAACTCTTGAATGACTTAACTACCCAATGGTTGCATACAGTACAGAAATGTTGCATCATGTAGGTAGTTCCCTAGAGTGGAGTCATGTGACTACCACTTTTATTTGTGTAGGGCTAGTCTAGTCACAATTTAAACTCTTGAATGACTAAACTTCCCCAATGGTTGCATACAGTACAGAAATGTTGCATCATGTAGGTAGTTCCCTAGAGTGGAGTCATGTGACTACCACTTGATTCGCTAATAAACAATTGTTGACCAGATCCTATGGTGTTGCATACTCTGTTATTGAGAAATCATGACTATTCCTATCTTTCGAATTCACCCTATCGTAGGGTCAACTGTCGCATCTAGTACAGATACTTTGTGTTCAACATCTGGAATATAAAAGTTGGCAGGCTGTTTGTGTACTACAGTATGTAATATCAGAGATAGTTAGTACATATTCATGACTAGTGCCAGTGTTGATAAAATTCTCTCGCGAGTGCGTTACAGTTAAGAGCAGTTGCAAAATGCTTTACAGTGGTGCTCTCAGGTATAGAAAAACCTTCCTAGCTTAAAATTGTTATTAGGTGTAAGTTTTGTACTATTGTTATAGATCCTAACAATTTAAGATGAAAGATTAAATGATCTTACTCTTTTATTATAAACAGTATCAGTATTTCACAGTCTAGTCAATAAAGGAGAGAATCGGTTTTTGCCATTTGTTTTCATTCCCTTTAATATGATGAATATATATGAGTTAGTGTACTTGTTGGTATAAAAAAGCAGGTTTATTACTTCTTCCATTTAAAAGAGCAACTGCTGATATTATTGCCCAGTGAATTAAGGACAGCACACAGTCATAAAACATGATAGTGGTGTTTAAAGTTGTAGAAAATACTATTCCTAGGCAGAAAGTTATTTATAAATGGACAAGTTTTGTATTGCCATTATAAATCAATTCCAGTACTCAATAGGTTCTTTTTTAATCATTTTCTCTTTATTTTCCTTATTTCTGTAGATGAAGAGGAAGAAGAAGGAAGTTCAGCTTCCTCATCCGAAGAAGAAGAGTCAGATCTCTCAGAATCAGATGTAAGATATTGTTGTTTCAATTTGCCTCAAATTAGTTTGATTTTCTCCAGTTTTTTATCCCTGATTGAAAGAACATCGTAATTATTATTCAGATCTCTCAGATTCAGATGTAAGAAATTGTCTCAAATTGCCTCAAATTAGTTTGGTTATACTCCCTTGTTTTTAACGTGATTGAACAACTGTCATTATAAATATTCGCTGTTGAAAGTGTCATGTAGATAAAAGTGTCACTGAAAAGTATGGATCTAGAAATGAATAGGTATACAGAAAGTAGAACTATTTTCAATGTGCAGTAACCAAATTGGAATTCATAAATGGTAACCATATGTTTGGCTTTCTATGTCTACAATTTTTGTCATCAGCTTACTTGTAAGATTCTTATATGGAAATTTGCAGGAAAAGAAAGGGTGGGGGGGGGGGGTAGTGGTGGAGGATGGAGAGGGGACGTACCCATGTTTGTATAGCTCATGTGGGTTTCACTATCCAGGTAAACAGGCAGGCAGAAATCAGTAATTTGATTGTCTTTTATCCACGTATCTTCATCTTGATATGCTCTTTTAACTAGTGTCTCACCCTCCCCCATATTCCTCACATTCCCATGTCTCTGCATGGTATCAGTTATGATTTTTTTCCGTTTGTGTATTACAGAAAGTAATATTTATCACTATGTTTCTGTTGTGAATATACTAGCGATTTTGCTGATTATTTGAAACCTTCCCTTTCCCTCAATTTTCTTTTGTATTATGATATCATTTTTTATTTTTGTAGTGAACTATTTGAACCATGCTTGAGGATGTCAATGTGTTGAAGATTTTTGTCTAGAAACTTTATGACTCTTTAAGTTTTTTTTTTAGTTGCTTTGTCTGAAAGATTCCCACATAAACTGGAAAGTTGATCACTTTTGTCAAAAAACAATTTTGTGCTAGCGAGATATTAACCTTAGAATACAGTACAGTTAACATGTTGTTGTATACTTTGTGTAACTATGGTAACCTTTTGCTCACAGTATTCAGTGACTGCCTCTGACAGTGAGGAGGAGGCCCCACGGAGCAAGAAAGGATCACAGTCAGCTAGTACAGCCAAGGTATAATTAGTTTGAATTAACAAACCCATATTCTATAACATAACTGCATTGTGAAGAACTTAAGGAAGGTCCTCTCTTACACTGGAGAGGAGGGTCTGGGAGGGGGATTACTAGTAGCTAGGGGTGGGGCAAGAGGGGTCTCAGTCAGCTAGTACAACCAAGGTATAATTACTTTGAATAAACAAACCCATACTTTATGATGTTTATATCTGATTATACTATAATCATAATAAGCTATGATAGATTGCTGTATAGATTGTATTGTGGCTGATTGATTTTTGCACTGAAACAGAACTCCATAGTCAACAGAAATCCATATTCTAAAATTTTTGCTGAAATCTTCCCCTCAAAGTTGTTATTATTGGTATTAAAGTTTAGCATGCTAAAATTCCTAAAGGAACTTTTCCATTTATCACTTTCCATAAAGTTTGTAGTCCTGGGTGTTTTTCTCAGAGATCAGGGATTTGATTTGATGAAACTATGCGGTTTGAAGTGAAATAAAGATGTGTTTAATGTTTATTCAAGGATGACCATTTTGACAAGTTTTACATTTAAATTGTAGAGTGGGGTGTCACACAAAGAAATCGATGACCATTTTGACAAGTTTAACATTTTAAATTGTAGAGTGTGGCGTCACACGAAGAAATCGATGACCGTTTTTGACAAGTTTTACATTTAAATTGTAGAGTGGGGCGTCACACGAAGAGCAAGAATCGGACGGAGACCTCTTTGGCTCAGAGCAAGATGAATCTGAAGACGAGGACAGCGAAGGACAGGAGAAGAAGAAAGCCAAGCCAAAGGTTGGTGAAACAAAGATGCTTGTAGGGAGTTTAACTTTCATTAGGTATCCTAGCAACAACTTAAAAACAGTATTTCTTTCTGATTATTTTTATTATGTTTAACTGATATATTGAGATATAGTTTGCAAGTTAATCTTTTTTGTTTCTGTCTTAAAGGGAAGTGCATTTGCAAATGAGTTGGCAGCCAAGATTGGAGCTGAGCCTCTTGGTGGTGGTGATGATGATGAACAGGGTAAGTTGGTGGAGCTAACTCTGCATATTTATCTTGTAGTAAAGTACAAATAGATCCCACAAGCACTTGCTGACACACAGTGAATATTGCTTTCATGTTGTCAGCCTGTGGGGTTAAACCTTAAAGGAAATAGACAGTGCCTTATACCATAATATCATTTTTTAGTGTACCAAAATTTCACCAGGAATTAATGCATTTGCAACCCTCGTCCGCCAAATGTGATAAAAAACAAGCAAGATGCATATTTATACAACTACATTAGAAACAGTACAAAATGTTATTGTGGATATTTCTGCGGAAAGTAGAATTCTTTTATAATTTCAGATATAAATTTTTGGACCTATCGTTAACACACTCAATACAAAATGTCAGATCGACAGTTAACACTCTCACTTAAATGTTAGACCTACAGTGAACCCTCACACAATAAATGTCACAGTTAACACTAACACTATTAATGTTAAATGGATAGTTAACAATGGCACAATAAATTTACACCTACATTTAAAACTCACACTATAAATGTTACACCTATAGATAACACACACACTACAGTGTTAGATCTACAGTTAAAACATTTCAGCATAGATTTTGACCTACATTTAACACCCTCATTATAAATGTTAGACCTACAGTTAACACTCATGCTATGAATGTTAGAGCTAACAGTCAACACTCCCACATAAATGTTAGACATTAAGTTAACACACTCTCTATAAATGTTAGACCTACAGTTAACACCCTCTCTGTAAATGTAACCCACAGTGAACACTCCCACTATAAATTTTAGAGCTAACAGTTAACACTCCCAGTCTCCCACTGTAAATGTTAGACCTAAAGTTAACACCCTCTCTATAAATGTTGAACTCCATTTAACCTCACAGCAGGTATAATGCAAGCCCTATTATACACCTCTGGGCTGTAGTTTGTCACTGTCATCAATTGATTAGGATAATTATAAACTGACTGTTATTTTTTGAAAAAAAGTGAGACAGCTTTTGTAGCATTTACAGGGACCATTAGGCTAGTTATGTATCTCACACACTGGTGACTCTAGTGTAAAATGCAGCAGGGTTGTATCATTTTATTAGTATGGTAAAAAATAATTTAATTGTTGTCTTAGTTTGATCCAAAACAAATGGTTTATTCTAACTTCGTAGCTACCAAAGAGAGAGCTGTCTCAGAAGTGAGCCAAGGATCGGAGAAAGTCTCAAAGAAAGATAGCAAAAGGAAAAAGAAGAGTAAGAAACATCGTTCTGGTTCAGAAATCTCAAAGACAGAAGGTACGGATCCATATTGTTTCAGTTTTTATTCATTTATCTGTCTTTTCAAATGAATTAATTTAGGCAGAACTTTGTTGTTTATATCTCATAGTTCAACAAAATTAAAAAATAGTCCAAAAACTACACAATGCTTATGAAAGAAGATTTAAGCCGTAGAACTGCTGTTCTTTCTGCTGTGGTATTGCAGAGTCTCTTTTTCGGACCATCTGGATATTATTCATATACAACTGATGTACTAATCAGCCTGAAAAACAGTTGAATATGTTATGACACTAAGAAGCCACATTGTGCATATATGGGAGATGCCGAATGGCTTAATAATAACTTACACTTCACATCGGGGTTGTCATCCGATCTATGTTCCTTTTTTTGTGCTCTTTTTTGGAATTTGGAAGACCATTTCAGATGTGAAAATCATGGATTTATCCTGACTGAAAAAATCCAACTTACTTTGGCCGGCCAGGGGTTGAACCCACGACCTCCCAGATGCTAGGTTTCATTGCTTCTAACACCACTCTCTTTATCCACTTAACCATAGCACTGGATGTAGTTAGATTCTTATGAAGGTTGAATTGATATATGGACAAACAAACTGACATGCTAAGTAAGCTAGGAAAACTGAGATATTTGCTTGTAGTTTTGAGGTGTTTTAAGTTAAAGGTTTAAATAACATACGTACGTACGTACGTACATACGTACACACACATACACATACACCCATATGTACATACTTTAATATACATATATATATATACATATATATATATATATATATATAGAGCATAAGGAATCTTTGAAATGTTCAAAGTTTAAATGAGATCGATAAATAAAAGTGGCAGATTGCCTGGTAAAATGCTGCAGTCACTTAATTGTCTTTTCACCGTTTGTATTGATAGATAAATTGGGAGGATAGGTTTAGGATACCATATATCTATTCAAAGAGCTAGGTTACAACATGAACATGAAATACTCAGGATGAAACATTTCTTAAACAATGTAATAAATGTTGCTTAAATACCATTGTTAGCTGCTGGACACTTAAATCGCTCACCAGCATGGGAAAGAATTTTTTATTAAAAATATATGACTAAATTTCAGATTCCTTAAGTTTTCATGTACCGTGAAACATTTTATATTGACTGTCGTTTATTTATTCTTGCGTTCTGTTTGTTTTTTTGTTTGCTTAAATTTGTTAAAGATGACAACCTCTTCAGCCAACCTGACCCAGAGGAGGAAGATTCGCCCTTTGGTAGGAAGGGTCTCTTTAGCACCACCGGTGGAGGGCTCTTCGATAATGATGATGATGGAGATGTAAGAAATAGTTCTCTCTTTTATTTGTCAATTATTTTTTTGAAGGATGAAGAATTTTGAAGGATGAGTGAAATTGAATACCAGACTTGAAAAATTTGAGCTTAATAATCACTCTTTTTCTTATTTTCTCTTCTATCAAGGGTGACTTATTCGATGAAGCACCGGCTGATAAAACAGCTGATCATATCTATGAAGCTGTTAGTGGCGCCGGTAAGTCAGTCAAATTAAACATTATTTTACCTCCTGCCCCTATCCCATCCTTCTCCCCTTAACCCCACCTTTTTCCTCCGCTCTGTGGCGCCCAAAAGCTCAATGAAACTAACTATTTCCAAATAGCTCCTCATTTCTCTGAGTTTTTAAGTCAGATCGCATCTCTGTTTTACCTTCCGTCCATCAGATGAGCCGTCGTCCCAGAAACAACGTAAAAAGGAGAAGAAGCCCAGGTCATCAAGCGGACTCTTTGAAGAAGACGAAGATGAACTCTTTGCTTCCACTTCCTCTAAGAAATCAGAGGTAACAACACCTTCTTTCATGTTGTGTGGTTAAAGCTAGTAGAAGGAACGGGGGGGTGGTGGAGTGAAATTTAATGCATGTATTTAATTTGATTTCATTTGAATGCAAAAAAACAAAAATTTACAAACCTCTCGAAATTTCACTAACCAATTCTGGAAAATGAGAATACTTCAAACTTTCAAAGTAAATGTGTGACCATTATTTTGTTGTTTATTTTTTAAGGAACCGAAGAAAGCTAAACCTGTATCTAAGTCGGACGGAGGAGGCCTTTTTGCAGATGACGACGATGATCTCTTTGGTGCTCCCCAAACAAAGCCAGCAAAGAAGGGTATGTAAGATGAATATGCAGATGATTAATAAGTGCTCTGATATGGTTTTTGCTTGGTACATTTAATTATAATATTTATATGTTAATCTTAGCTTGCTGAGGCCTGTTCGGTAATTCTGTTCCATTTTATTTCCCACTTTAGCTAAGATATATATGAAGTTCCAGAGTAAAAGCTTTGAGAATCTTTGGGCTGTCATAGTCTTGTAGTTAAAAAGCTCTGTTCATCTGAAAATAACCAGGACATGTTTCGTCTTTGTGTTTTTCCAATCATACCGATCCAGTTTTGGAGTAATATTACTGGAGCTGTTTTGGTTATCCCAAAACATAACAAGGTTTATTATGGAGGGAGATATATGCATTTAAATTAATAATTCTGTAAATATCATGTAATAGTATCGGCATGGACGGCAGTTACTTTGTGATGCTAATCAACTGCATGGTGCATGCAGGAGAAGCCATTGGGACATAGCTTACTATTTACAAAGGGCTGGCTATCCATTTTACAGTTTTAGCTCATTTAATATATTTTGTATTTTTTTAGGTCATATTTATATGCATCCACAATCAGTGACAGACAGAGTTTATAGATTCTTTGTATTCAACAGATTATGTTTTTATTTCTTATTTATTTCAATTTTGCAGAGGAGAAAATGAAAGCTAAATCAGTTGACTTATTTGGAGAGGAAGATGGCGACTTGTTTGGGGATGAAAGTCAAACTCAACCTTCTAAAGTGTCGGAAGAAAAACCAAAGAAAAAGGTATTCATACCTGCATGTGCATTATGTGTGTGTGTGTGTTTGGGTGGAGGTGGGGCGGGGGGAGGGGGGGCGGTGGAAGGTTGCATTTGTCTGAATCAAGAGTTTAAGGTCTTTCCGTTTCTTGGAAAGAAATTGGTTTTATAATTAGATTATTAGATTATTTCAGCAAATTCAACATTAAAATATGATGTAATATGCCATATTTGTATGAATAACATACAAAAGTATATCAGTAGTTTTTCATATTTTTGAATTGTTTTTCTTCATTATGTGACATAAAATGTCACCAGTTAAGCAGTATATGGACCATATCATTATTGGACACACGTACCAAAAAGAACGAAAAATTCTGTAGGAGAATTTCTACAATGTTAATCGTTGTCCGTTTTGATCATAAGCTTCCGGCAGGCGCAGTGCAAATGTTTGGTGGAGCAAACCCTCTGGCCAGCAAGAGACAGCCCTCGTCTTCCTCTTCTTCATCTGACGACTTTGAAGAACCCCCAGAGATGGCATCACAACCAAAACCCAAACCCAAACCTCAAGAGCCAACAAAGTAGGACATTTTTGTGTGATTTTGTGAAATTTGATAGACTTTACAATGTTATTGATTAGATTCTTCATATAACTTAATGTACAGTAAGTTGGTGAAATAAAGCCAAAAAAATAGAAAAACAGATCTTTTTGTTTTAATAGGGTAATATGTTTGCACATCAAGTTCATTTACCCCAATTTAGGTTGGTTTTGCTTTGATTAAGTATCCCATTAGTTTTGCATCTCCTATTTTTAGTTTTAGTAGGTTTATAAAAGCAAGGAAATTTTATTAGTAGCATCTTGATTATATAATATATTTTCAAGTACAAAATTTGCCAATATTAAGGATCTGCCCTTTCACGCAATTTCCATGAAATTTCCATTTCGGTCTCCATTTCGGTCTCCATTCGGTTTCCATTCAATTTCCATTCTGTCTCTTTAAGTAATGGAGAGAGCCTCTTCAAGAAATGCTTACCTTTACCCTGGGACTGGTTCAAATCTCACACTGGACAAAAAGTCCTTTGAGCTTTTCAAAAACACGATTGAAACCTTTTCTAACTGAAAGTACTACACCTGTCAAGTGTGCTTGTATTTTTCTGTTTCGGTTTTGTCTATATTAAATAGATTTTATGTGAACCTACACAGTAGAACTGTGTCAGGGTCAAGCTATTGTCTCTCTTTATAGTCTTGTATAAATGTTATATCACTAACTTAACAGCATCTTTGTATTTGCATGCCATTCGCATAGGGAGACGTTTTAAACCGCAGTGGATCAGACGTTTGAGCTATATCATAAGCGAAATTAGAACTCAATTTATGTTGATTCTGAAACTGAAGTGATCCAATATTTGAAATCTAACAGTTATTCTAAACTGAAGAAAATCACACTTGTCTCTCCAAAACTTGTAAAACAGTGTTACCATGGCATTGAACTGATTATTAATGATAGTTTCATCTCATCTGTCTTCTTCCTGCCTAGAGGCAAATAAGGCCTCAACAGAGCGTCTCCATTTGTCTCGGTCGGCAGCTGCGTTACTGACCTCATTCCAGGATCTACAACCAGCCCTCTCTCTCTCTTTGTCCACTGTCTTGTGCCATGTTGTTTTTGGTCCCCCTCTCTTTCTCCTGCCCTCTGGTGCCCAAGTCATGCTGATGTTGCTGTTGTTGTTTGGTGAAAAATGGGATGATAGTTTACTCAGTGTTATTCTTTAAATGTAACTGCCACCATTACCCTCCTTCTCCCTCCCCTACAACTTTTAAGGTTGGAAAAAGAACCGTTGAGTTTGTGACAACGTTTTCCTGTGACATCATTTTGTTTCTTGTGATCATTAAATGTAATATGATTGTCTCTTGTTTTTATTTTAGAGCAAAACCAACAGATTCAGAGACAAAGAAGAAACAGAAAGATGATTTATTTGATGATGATGAAGATGATTTGTTCAGCACACCCAGAGAAGAGAAAGATAAAAAGGTAAAAAAAAACATGAAGAATCAAAATTTGTCAAAATTTCAAATGTGTGGAGCAGAGAGGTGTGACCATTCCATTCCTTTTTTTGAAGAAAAGGAAGTATTTGTAATGTGCCTCGACATCCAAGTTGAATGTTCCCTGAAAAGTAAAATTCCCTGGTCAGAGCATTAATATACATCTTGTCATTGCCTCTGTATGTGTGAAGGAGTGTGAGTCTTGTGAGAAATGGTCTAGCTTTGGGTGCTGGGCAGTCTGCCAAATTCTTAAAGATTCTTCCGTACTGATATGCGGGTGATGATTACCTGTACCTGTGCAGTATTTACACCTTCATACTCTCAATGATTTCATGTTTCCTGTGTCTCTGTGAGTAATGAAAAAGAAGCACAATAAACGTTGAAACAAATATGGATCGAATTGACAATCAAAGTTGCTTGATATCCTATCTGTAACCTGGTGCTGCACATTCCAGGAACAGAAGCTTAGACATATAGTGATAATTTTTTGGTCAAATAACTTCTTCGGTTTCAGTGCACCCCTGTTAAGATCCTAACTTTTGTGTCAAGAACTGAAACAATTGTCACCGTACTTATCTAATCATTATGCTTCCTTACTATTCATTGTATTTGAAAGTTTCCATAATAGTGGCATTGAATCCAGTCTTTCATCATACCATGTGGATGTATGTAACAGGGTGGGCCTATAAAGCTGTATGTAATTAACATTAGGCCTAGGCTAGGTTTAAGTCCACTTGCAATTATTGATTGTTTTCTTTCCCCTCGGATGAATGTACATGGGTTCATACTATATTAGGACTAATCTGGGCTGAGGTCATTGCACATGGGAGAATGCACTGAGAGTGGGTAGTCGTTAGCTCGGGACTGCGTGCTATTCTGTAGTTTTTATTTGAATCATTTAGGACTTGCGCTGAGGAGGATGTGTTTTGGGGAAATTGCATGTAAGTATATGAAGTATGATTACATTTACTGGCAGGTTGACGGTCTTTTATGGTTGTTTAATTTTATAGGTTGTTATTCTAATTCAACTATATTTTGATTAATTAACCCAATTTTATTGATTTTTTATCAACTGTGTCGGTGATCTTCCTTAGTCAACTTTCTCTCTCGGCTTTTGGTTATAATTGATCATTATATTCTACGGCGTTCTCGGCAGATATTTATCTTTTCGTTCTCGCAGCCTAAGAATCGTGCGGCGGAGAGTTTGTTCGACGACTTGGAAGGAGAAGGAACAGAAGACGACTTGTTTGCTGCCACCGCCAAACAGAAGGAATCGTAAGTCTTGCAAAAAACAGAATTTCCTTGAAATACCTTTAAGCTGTTTTGTAAACATATATTTAATCAAAAGGGAAACAACTTTCACAAGAGTCACTTGTCACTATAGTCCCTAGTGTTTTAGTTTTGAAAAGTGATTTAAAGAGGGAATTATGTACACTATGCCCCTTAGTTTTATAATACACTCATTAATATAGCCATCAGGTTGGCATGCATAAAAAGTACAATGATGAAAGTTGATCATGTGAGATCCTTAGTTTGGATACTAACTCTTGGAAACAACGAGGGACTTAATCGCATTTTGTTTCGTTGCATCCTTTGATGATTCAATTTTATTTTTAATGACGGTTTGTTTATCAGAATACTCTGTACCTTGTGTGTTTTATTACACATAAGAGTATTACACATAGAGTTGTAATACATGTAGAGTTAATCATTATCAGTAATTACTGTTGTGTCAATATTTGCGTTGCTCAATTGTTTCCTCATTTGACAATGCTCCACAGCACCAAAAAGAAACCGCCTGGCGGGGTAGCACTTTTTGGCGGGGCTGACCTATTCGGAGAGAAGGAAACAGAAGAGGAAGCAGGGAAGTCTCCTGTGAGTTTTGCTCTTTACTTCTTTCAAGGAGTTATTTTCAAAATTTTATTTTGGTCAGATAAAGTGCTTATACATAGGGCATCCAGTATGTGTGTTAATACATATATAAATATGTATTTATATATATATATCTGTATGCATTTGAAGCTCTGTGTCTATATATTATTATTTATATTATTTTTATTGTCTTTTTTTTCTTCAGTGTAATTAATGAACAATTGTTTTCCCTTATCTAACGCACTCCTAGATAAAGTGATCTAGGTTGCATCATTTGAATTTTTCCATCTTTGTGTTGTTGTTGCGTTGTTTTACGTTATTAATGGTATTGACAGCGCTAGCCGGGGAAAAGTACTTACTATTTCAATAAAATAGACTCAATGTGCCTTTTTAATTATGTTTATGATAGACCATGAATGGAAGTCAATATCCCCTTCCTCCTGATCTTACACTTAAATCCTTCTCACCCTCCCTTTTAAAATTTATTGTTAGACCAAGGAGGAACCCCCACCCTTGCAGAAAGCCCCGAATAGAAATAAGACGAACACACTCAGCCTCTTTAACGATCAGTTTGACGGTGAAGGAGGAGATGACACTCTGTTCGCTGCGCCATCAAAACAGAAAGCAGAAGAAGAAGAAGAACCAAGTGAAGACAAGGTGAGAATAATAAACATCAAAATGAGACATTTTACCCCAAATGTAAACCTAATTTTACTGATTGGATTTCATATGTAACAAAATTATGTATATTGTTTTCTTAAAATGAGAAAATGAAAAAAAAAAATGAAAATAGTAGTAACATTTTGTTATATGGAATCATTAAAGAGGGTAGCCCATGTTCCATGAAGACCATGGAAAAATGTTCAACATTGTAAGGAAACCAAAAAGGTTGTATAGTAGGTATAAAAGTAAAGTAATGTCCGTCATGTGCTATTAATATATATCATTACACTGCGTCACGGCTAACAAGTTTGTTTACAAATTCATAGTTAGAAAACTTAATCTAATATATAGATGGAAAATAAAAGCCTAGGTTTCACATCCTAGTATCACTATGACATCACATATTTACAAAAATTACAGCTCCCAGACACGACTTTTATACTAGGATATCTCCCAAGCAGTGCTAGACTTTTCTTAACTATTTTTTTTGGGGGGGGGGGGAGGAGCGGAAGGGAAGGGAAGGTTCATAAAGTTCTCTGTCATAAAAGCTAAGGATAATGTTAGGGCTTCTGTCTTCTTCAATAATCAGGTCAAAATTTTATTTTCTGAAGAAAGGAAATTTTGTGATAAGAGGTGTGATGATGATGTCATAATTTCTTTGATGTAAATTAGCAATGGTAACATTTGGAAAGGCCTTTAATAAAAGATGAATATAGTACTTCAAGGTTAGCAATTCATTTCCTACTGTTGGTTATGCAACTAAAAGTCCTGTATATTTTGTTTAATTCATCAAATGCTCTTGTTTTAGTACCCTAGTAATTTAAGTTGATGTAATTAATTTTAGTTTTTAATCTATCTTTTGAATCTGCAGTCAGAGATTTGTATCCTTTGGATTGCCCTTACAAAACACAGTTTTTTCATGTTTGGTACAAATTTCCTCAATTTTTTTTCTCAGGCAACGAGACGTAGGACCAAAAGCAAGAGCATATTTGCTGATGAAGATGTTTTGTTTGGTACCAATGAAGATGACCCATCTGTAGATTTATTTGGTAGTTCTAACCCCACCCAACCAAACAAGGTAAGAATCTAATCCTGCCCCCACCCTTTCCCACCCCACAGGGAATCTGCATGACCCTGTGAAGGGGTGTAACAATCTCTTTAACATCTCAAGATTGTCACTCTATGTGAGAGAATCATGTTTGCCGAGAAGAAAATCATATTAGGATAAGTTCAGACCAAGGTGAAGTCCCTCCTCTCCTCTCCTCCCCCCACCCCCACCCCCCAAAAAGGAACAATAGAAAGGGGACAAGCTGATGCTCTGAGAGAAACGAAAATTGTTTCAAATATTGTCACAAATTTATGAAAGTTACTATTGTTCATTCTTAGAATGTATCACACCATGTGTACAACACAACTATAGATACGTCACACTTGCTTATGGTCTTATAGTATACCAAGCTTTTGATTGGGTATGAAAAACTCCCTGATGTATTGCATTCATCACATTACCAGCAGATTGGTGTAGTCACATTTTTCTCATATGTTTAAATGAAAAGAAAAAAACATGGACCTCCTGCTATTGATGCCACACCTCTAAAACATATCCTCTCACTTTCCTCCTCCTCCTTAAAATAAGAAGGAAAAAAGCGGGGAAAATGGAATATTTTGTATTGCAACCTGGCTATCGCAAATATGCAAACATGATTCTTACAGAGAGTGAAGTTAGGCCGTGGTGACATCTTCTGACAACTAACTGCATTTTGGTCTTCTGTTTTTTCAGTTCATTTTTATTCACCTACCTAATGTTTTAATCTTAATCCTTGTCTACTTCTGGGCACTGGTGGAATATATCTATATAGGCCACCAGCTGTTATATATATAATAGATCAAAGTCATTTTAACTGTTTCTGTAAGGAGGTTGTTTCGGGTTTTTTGACACTTCTGGTTGTGTTATGCACTTTGGATAGAGAGGTATGCAATTTTACAAATTGAGCAGAGAATTAATGCCCACCTTGGCAATTAAACTTGTTACGTTGGTCTTGAGTATGGAGTTTGTGCAATTTCAGTGAATCCCAACTTTATGTACTTTTAATAAAACCATACACTGTGCATCACTGTAAAGTGGTTTAGTCATCTCTGATTAGTTGGTTTTGGATTTTGGAAATTTTTTGCAGGGAAGATATATCGTGTCCAGTCCTTTTACAAATTTTGGCAAGTCATTACCTTGCCTCTTTCATCATGGTGTACCAGAGAATGCTGCACAAACTGAAAATAAAATTTCAGCTCACTTGCATTATCAAACACAGAAAGGATTTCATAGTGTCATAGTGTTTATTTCAGTCTTATCCCAGCAAACAGCATGTTTTTTTTTATATATATATTTTTCTGTAAATTTCTTTTCATAAGATTTTTTTCTTATGGAAAACAGAGGGTTCAAATCTGTAGTGAACAGCCCTGTTAACTTTCTCTGTGATTTCATGTTAGCCTGAGTCCCCCACTAGTCCATCTCGTGAGTCTTCTGCTCCAAAGACTAAGGAGAGGTCCTCCTCTTCTCGGGGCCTCTTCAGCGACGAGGAGGAAGATGATTTGTTTGGGGGAGGTGGTTCTACGGCCAAGTCAAAGGATGACGGCGACAACTTATTCGGAGAGGAAGCCCCACCGAGCAAACCAAAAGAAAAACCCGCTGCGGCAGCTAAAGAAAAAAAGAAGAAGAAAGTGGAGGTAAAGGAAGTGACAAAGAAGAAGACGAAGAAAACGACGACAGGAGGGGGAGGATTATTTGGAGAGGATGATGATGATGGAGATGATCTATTTGGAGAGAAGTCGGAAACGACCAAGGAGGTGGAGGAGGAAGAGGCAGTTGAAGAGGACCAAAGTCAAGCCAAGGTTTGCTCAAGTTTCTTGATATCCGACTCTGGAGGAATATTTTTCTTTTCAATCTTATATAATGTTAGTCCAGGGACACCGGCTATTTCTTTTGCGGGGCTTTTTCAATCCTCCTTGAAATACGCTTGGACGTACAGTGTTTAGTAAGTTTGGTACATTAAATTACACAGCTAATGTGTGCGACATGGTCATTGTCTTTACAGAAGCTAGACCAAATGCTTAAAGCCTTACCGGTTGCAGTGCCTTGTTATAAAATAGTTAAGATCTGGTACATTTTTTTTATGATGAAATTTTAGTCTGACAATTGGGTTATTAGTAAACAATAACACGACTTGTTGGTTGTAGACACTTGTGTTTGTAAAGACTAGCTTGAAATAGCATTAGGTTGGTTTGCCTTGACCCTTAGCCCCTCACCCCACTATCACCCCATTTATCAGGGATGAATAATCATAATGTGCAGCAGGGATTAACTGGTCCATAACTGTTTTCAATGTTTTATAATTTGTTCAGGAAGCTGAACCAGTGAAACGTAAGAAGTTAGCCGGAGCTGTGTCCATGTTTGGTGGTATGGATCCGACCACCATAGTCAAAAAGAGATCTAGCTCCAGCAGATCAGAGAGTGAAAAAGAACCCTCTTCTCCTCTGTCATCTCCTCCATCCTCCAAAGAGACCCCACCAGCTGAACACGTCTCATCAAAGGTAGGATCCGAGCCATGTGAAACCACAAACCAATGAAAAAATAAAGTTCCATATCTTGTACCATTTCATGGAAGGAGGTGTTTGTGGAACTGCTTAATCAAAAAGTAATGTGAGAATCAACAGGATCCTAAAATATTTAGACATGCTGTTACTATATGTTGATGCATTATGGTGTTATTATTTGCCTTAGGTTTGGAAGTTTTACCTAGCCTACCACAGTTACAGTATGGAAAATTAGCAACCTAGGCTGGATGTTAGATCATTCTTACTGTCTGAATCATAGAGTTCTGTTTGCACATTGCACTTAAAACATGTCAGAAATGGTTTGAACTTGTGGGAGACTGAAGCGACGTCCAAGTCGTTCGAGCTAAAGCAGGTTAAGATGGATGTAACACTCAGAGCAACAAAGACTTTTTTAAAGATTTAGAGATTTTATTTGTTTATTAATTGCATGCTACTAGAAATTTCACAGAAATGTCATCTTTATTGCCTTTTAAGTTTAGTCATTGTCATTATCAGTCTTTAACAGTGCATGAGTGAAGAAAATATTTTACATTTGGTGGATCTGGGTGTGGTGGGGATGGGGTGAGGTGGGGATGAGGTGGGGATGGGGTGAGGTGAGGTGTGAAAGAGTGCTTGGAGGAGAGAATAATCTGCAATCCACTTTTTCTCTTTTCTCCTCCTCTTGAGTTTTGCCAAAGCTTTGAAAAACTTTTCCCCCTAATTGTCAACTTGTGGTCACATTAAGTTCATCTTAATATACTTTTAATCTCTTCGCACCTTTATGGGATCCTATTAGAAAGTAAATAACGGCAATTTCAAAATTAGATTCCACTTCACTTCAATGATCTGAGTGACTCCTTAAAATGTTTCTTATTTATTTGTGTATGCTTTGAATTTTTTCCTATTGAGATGATGATTGCTGGTGGCTTCATTGTCTACAAATGATTTTTTTTTGGTAGTTAAATGTTGCATGATGTGCTAGGGGTAAGGAGATGGGCAAACAGGTCAAGTTATATACATATTAAATCGAAGAAGGCCCCCCACCTTCATTTTCATGTTATCATTTGATGATGGTTTACACTGATGGGAATGACTTCCAAAGCCTATGCTGTATAAAATTATCCTAATATGTATGTCTGCAAAAAATTGTATCACATATTTGGTCAACATTGGCACAATTTATTTTCAAAAGAGACCTCCTTCACACCCTCTGTATCTCCTCTAGATAAGTTCCCCAAAAAACCCTGTCTGGTCCTTCAGGGCAGGCTGTAATCACTTTCAAAGATATTTTCCATACATTCCTCTTTTATTTTTTGTGTTCTTGTTTTTCCTGAATCTAACATCCCTTCCATTCTTTTTTCTTAACCTCAGTCACCCTTGCATGCCTCCCCACCCCTCGTTACATCCCCGAAGCCTTCCAAGGTACCGGCCAAACCTGCCGCCAAACCTGCCAAAGCACCTATAAAGACCCCCCCTCCGTTGGTCTCACCATCTAGTCCACCACCTTCCAGCAGGATCAGTGCTCTACAGGTTTGCAATTTTTGATTCACTTTATTTACCATGATGGTCTCTTTTTTCTGCAAGAGAATTTAAAAATGAGTATGCAGACAACTTAAATAAAATATTGTATTAAAGAAATAATGAAATAGTGTTTCAAAGAAAAGTAATAGGAAGATGATGCAGTTGAGGAGATTTTAGAGTATTAAAGTGGATATGGAAAAAAAAAAAGATTGTGTGAAGTCATCATAATTGTATATGATGTATGTAATGAAGATTAAGAGACATTGACAAGAACCAAAGTTACATTTTTAAACTTTGTATTTAAGGAACACATCATCTGACACCTTTTCATACTTTGAAGTCAGGATTTCAGGAGTTTATTACCACTTTCAAGTTTAAAGCTACAAAAACAAACAAAAATTACTAAGAAAGGATTAAGTTAACTAAAATTCGGAATAGAATTTGGAGGCCTATCAGAAACAGAGCTTGTAGACTCCCTAGGAAAGAAGCAACATAGGAAAAACAAACAAAGTAATGTAAAAAACAAAAGAAAAGTTGCAATTTTACACACAAAGTGAACATTAGTGGATACTCTTTACCCATAGGGGAAAAATGATTAAATGTAAATGATGACTCCATCAGAAGTTTCAAGAAATATGGTAGTAAACACAATATGATTTTTTTTGTTCCAAATTTTTGTATATACACACTAAATGTTTAATACCTAGGGGCAAGAATAGAGTAAAATGGGTAAATTCTATGCACAGAGAGAAAACAGAAAGACAAGGAATTGGTCACATTTTCAGACACTGACTTTTTTTCCCCCCTTTTTTATTTTTTTGTTGGTGTAAAGTGTAAGGACAGACTGTAGGTTGTAGGTTAACCTTTGGAAATGCTTCTCTTACTCCCAAGTAGTTTTGGTTTTTCAATTTATTTTAAATTCTGTTTATTCCTTACTTAGTTATCCTGTTTTCTTTAATCATTCCCCCTCTATTTTAGTTGTTGAAATAATTATTTTCTTTTTCCTTTTTGAATTCTTTGATTCACATATCCCTTCATTTGCGTTTGATTCCATCCTTAAAAACACTGCAAAGAAATGACATAATAAGGTAACAGATGTGTTCCTGTACATCTTGCGGTCGTTACATAATGAATCACTATTATATCTAGAGTGCACAAAAGATGTCTCGGGCAAAGGGCTACCATGCGCAGCTCTGCATGCAGCTGTCTAGTGCCTGTGTCTCTAGTTGTGCTGGTATAAGTTACTACAGTATGGGATATGTATCTCAAAGTTTATTAAAAATCCAGTATAAATACATGAAAGTACATATTTATAAACAGGATATTCATTTGCTTGGTCAGATGTTATGTAGCATTACTGTATTCAAGTTGTTTATGTTTTTGATGGATATCATAAAATCTGCACGCTCTCTGATTTTCCTCTTTTATCTACGTCATATTTTGACCAGTTGCGATTAATATCTGTGCCCACACTCTGTACATTTTAAACTGCATGATTTTTATCAATATGTTAAATATGTAACTTCTTGCTTGTAGTTGTTAGTATTAAGGCAATGAATATATACAACCGTTGCTGAAAGACACACACTACGGTAGTTAATGTGTGCCATATGTTATATTTCTGTTCATTCCAAAGGTGGTTATGTACTTTGAAAAACTCAAAGCTGTCTAGGATGAAACAAGGTTTAACTAGATTGCCCCTTCATACCTTTATAGCTGACTATCATAATAATTATACATAATAGTAGTATATGAAAGGTATAAAAGTAACAGAACAAGGGGGGAAAACAGGGCTCTACTTGGTAATTAACTGTCACCTTATGAAACATCCACTCTATGGTTTGTCAACATGCTTAATTTATTGCACAATGCAAATTGTGTAGTGGTATGTACATTTTGAGTGCAACATACAAGCATGCATACAATAAATTGTTTTCTAATTTAGGCTGTGACTTGGAATTCTACAGGAACTGTAAACTAATGGACTGTATGTACTCCTGTCACTGAGGTCGTACTCGTGTCACTGAAGTCATGGTTGTACTTTATGCTGACTCTTTGGTCAGGTCAACATGGGTGCGACTGCACCATAAGTATAACAAATCGGAGAGTCTTTCCGATACGTTGACCTATCTGTCTCTCGCTTACAGTTTGTGGACATTTTTGGATCTAGGTGGAATTTTATATCTGGTAAACAAAGTTTTTCGGTATTGTATCTTCTTTGTCGAACTGAATTATTCTGTTTGGCAGAGCTTTTGATACCTCATTCGAGAGCTCTTTCATGCGGTCTACTTAAAGATTCTTATCTCTTCTCTCTCAATGAGTTACACCTTTTATGTACCGAGTGTTCTATTCTCTACAACTGGAGTTATGAAAAAGACCTGCTGGTGTAGGTTGTGTTCATATATCCTGAGGGTCACGTGTCTATGAAATGTGTACAACACTTTCTTTTGTACTGAAGGTTTATGGTAAAATAAGCTTCAGTACAACATGGACTATTTTGTATCTTCATTCACTTGGCTAGCATTTGTTTGTTGCTGTCATTGATCCAACTCTCTTTTCGGAAGAAAATTCTTTGTTCTTTATTGACACCTTCTTCAATTAAAATGACTTTTATGCACTCCTGTAGAAGTTAGTTTTTATGTTCGAACATTTTCGTTCTTCAATTTGCATGTATTGAATATTCAGTAGTTTGTAGGTTGCATGTGATATATAGTGCGATCACCACAGCCATAATCTTTTCAGCATGCTTTATAATGTTCCCTAAATATTACTGCATGACCATGTTAAAGTTTCAAACGATAATATCATTGGATGAATTTTGTTTGAATGTAATTGGTGCAGCTCTTGAAAAGAAGAAGTTTGTTTCCACTTTCTTGAACAAAATCTCAAAATTCATACACCTTATACATATTGACCATTCTTTTTTCTTTTCAGTGTTTCTGCTCAGATTAGTTCTTAGTTTATTACAGGTGATATGCATATTAATCTCAGAAGAAGAAAATATTTAAAATTGAGATCAAAATTTGAAAAAATAATTAGTGGTAGTTTACTTTCATCCCTGTAAGAGAGATTCTTACATTCATAATTTTGGCCCAGAAATGACAGCCTAGTAAAAACCATATCTTATTAAATATAGTATTCTTCATATAACAGTTAAATCAGAAGGATATTATCTATTGTAGAAATCTAGGCAATTTTATACCAATCTCCACGTCATGGCTTGTCTTTACTTTTCAGCCTCGCCAGTTTCGAAAGCACGCCCCTTTTACTAGGGATTATGACCCGGGTATTCACACGTACCATCCAGACAAACCCCTCCCACAAATACCTCAGACTTCCATATCTCGGAGAAACGCCGGTAAATTTAGATCCCCCTCCGGTAGCCTGTCCTCGAGTAACAGAGAATCCACCCATTCTCCTCCGGTTCCCGAGAGGGTCCCGCAGGTCCAACATCCGAGATCCCACTCCAGGGAACAGCACCTTACCCCACCCAAGTGGCGGTATGTAGAAAATGGTAGAAGATACCATCTAGAGGAGGACTATGGAGGTAAGGATGTAGGGAGCCACTGTCATCAGGGCGGAGCCAGTTACAGTAAAGATCCCTCTTCACCGCTCCCCATGCGTCACTACGACATTTACGAATCGTACCTGGTCAATAGCGACGCTGCGCCATATGTTGAATTCCGTTCTCCCTGCGAGAGAGAATTCCTATCGGACCAGGACGTCTTGACGGACCAAGCTAGATGGACGCAACGAAAGAGACGGAACAGAAGCAGGGAAAGAAAGCCGGTTCCGATGAAGAGGAACGGCTTATTAGCTCCTGACTGGGAGGAGTCAGGATCCGGTCCCACCTTGATCCCCAAGGCCCCTCTCACTGCGAATAATTCGTCCGATATAGAGGTCTGGGATCGCCCGCCCCCTCCTCTCCCAAAACCTCGAACCCTTCACAGCAATAATGTGTCGCGTCACCCGAACCAATCGGACCACCGACAGGACAGCGGTAACTGTGTCGTGAGAAGAAAGAAGAGCTACAAGCACGCGCCTCTTAAATTATCCTACTCTGGAGATTCGGACAGTAGCACTTCCTCCGAGACTAGTCTGGCATTTCACTCTGCAGATGTTGCCAGTCCATACAACCAAAGAAGGGTCCTCAGGTGTGCAAGCCCCCCTAAAAGTCTCCCGTTGAAGTCCCGTTGCATGGAAAATAGATGTCAGAGTCCGTACCAGCTAAGCCCGTTAAGTGAGACACAGCCTCTCGATTCTCCCGACTCGCCCAGAAAGCTTAAATGTCAAATTAGTTCCCCATTCCACCCCAGGCACGGAGTATTCGATGATAGTTATTTTAACGACCGTGCTAAAGCCAAACGAAATTCCCCGACTGACCCAAACCATTGTCTCACCCCACCCCCCAGGCCCCCCAAGCCACCATCTCTAAGTCCAACCTCAGATGACTACAGGACCATCGAGTCATCGTTTGGTCATGCGTCAAAAGAGAGCCCTCTCAATCCACCTCAGGTAAAACCTAGATCTTTCCCTAACAAAAGCCATCAAGTTGGAAAGGAGATACCTCCACACCCCAAACCCCCAAAGCCAAAAAATGAAGGTTCAGATCTTTCCAAGTTTTTAACTAAGAAGCCTCACGAGAGCATCGTCAGCATGTGCTTTGAGAGGATTCCACCGGAGGGTCGCAGCATCAAGAAGATGATGAACGGAAATCATATCCCAGAGGATAGCAACCTCGAGTACAGAGATCTGCCGATTCTTCCCGAATTCCTTAACCCGGTCGATGAGAGGCATTTGAAGGTGTCTTACTCCTCAACGTCTTCTAGTGGGTATGCCTCGTCCGATTGGTCGATCGGTCGCAGCGATCTACGCCAGCAGAACAGCATCGCTTCCATCCTGTCTGATCACCATGGGAACGGAGAACAAAAACATTCAACTCCAAAATCACAGATCGGTTCGGTGCCTAGTAGCGCAGTGCGACTGAGGAATCCATCCATGGTTGTCTCTGAAGTCGGTCCTTCCCACGACCAACAAAGTCGTCCCGCTGGAAGTGGCAGGGCTAGGAAGCCCTGTCGTGAAACTTTCCTCTTGAAAAAGTCACTATTTGAGAGCCTCTCTGGAGGACTGTCTGGCAGTTCTATGTTGAAGCCCACTGGTTTCGATGAGCCTTTTCCAAGGATAGGTCTTTCACCAAACAGGATATCTTCTAAACAAGAACATTCCCTATCGCCTGTCGGTGAATATCCTTCTCCGCCGTCTTCAAAGAAAAAAAAACAGCCTCCTCAAGTAGCTCCCAAACCTAGGAGCAGAAAGCTCAACGGGATGGATGAAAGGTTGGTCCCAGAACAGAGGAACAAAGAAAATCACAGACATGCAGGTACCACAAGGATTCAAGGGGACTCGTATAAGGTGTGTGATGCCGAGCCTGCATATATGCAAAATAGATGCATCTTATCATTAACCTTGCCTGGATGTAGGTCTGTGTCTGTGAGGTTATGAATGTAGGTACGAGTAATTGCATGATGAGACATGATAGGACATAACAGGACATTAGAGGACTTCAAAGTATTATTAAATGACAAATCATGACATATGTGGATGTGTAAGTGAATGAGGAGACATGGCATAACATGGTGAGACATAGGAGTGTTTCAGAGGACTTGAGCAAGTAGTGATATTAAAATGACAAGCATGACATAAGAGGACAAGTAACTACATGATGAGATATGATATTACATGGTGGGACATAGCAGAATGTTAGAGGACTCAACACATTCTTACATGACAAATTATGACATAAGAGGACCAGTAACTACATGATGAGATATGATATTACATGGTGGGACATAGCAGAGTGTTAGAGGACTCAACACAGTCTTACATGACAAATTATGACATAAGAGGACAAGTAACTACATGATGGGATATGATACTACATGGTGGGACATAGCAGAATGTTAGAGGACTCAACACAGAATTACATGACAAATTATGACATAAGAGGACAAGTAACTACATGATGAGATATGATATTACATGGTGGGACATAGCAGAATATAAGAGGACTCAACACAATCTTATATGACAAATTATGACATAAGAGGACAAGTAACTACATGATGGGATATGATATTACATGGTGGGACATAGCAGAATATTAGAGGACTCAACACAGTCTTACATTATGATATAAGAGGACAAGTAAGGAAATAATGAGACATGGTATATACATGAGAAGACTAAGCAGTTCATGAGAGGACTTTATATACATGCAAAGAATTATAGCAATGCATGAACAAGTGTGAAAAGAGATGGTCACCTGAAAAGTCACAAGGACAGGAAACAAGTGTTTAACAGTGCATGAAATATGAGATATGCTTGGCACGTGGGACGACATACTGCATGAATATGCATCAGAGGCAAAGCATGTGATCAAATAATAGGCAAAGGTGTGAATATGTATAAGGTGAAGATACAAGCAGAGAACATAGGCTAGCCATGTGAGAAATAATGGGCAAAGATATGAATATTTATAAGGTGAAGATGCATGCAGAGAACATAGGCTAGCCATGTGAGAAATTATAGGGAAAGTATTGTGCATGCCAGAGCATATGATAAAGCACTTAGTCATGTGAAAACATATAGGTAAGGTTAAGATATTTGTAAGGTGCCAGTGCATGAAACAGCATATTAAGCAAGGCATGTGAAAAACTATCAGTGTCGTAGTTCTTGAGTCCGGTCTGGGTCTAGAGAGTAGTCTCGACTCTCTGCCTGACTCTCCGATCGGCTGGTTGTGGTCTTCAATACAAATGGCTGGATCCTGTCCTGGTTCTTGTGCAGCAAGACTTGAGGTCTCAAGGTCAAGACCACACTAATAATTCTATAATAAACTTGCCAGACCTTTTTCAAGGAAGGTGTATTATTTCTATCATTTAAGTAGACCCTACAATGTCACAACATAGCCCCTACATAGCACCTGGTGTTGCTTTTATTCAAATCTGGACACAAGATTATCAACATATCTATGTATAGTCAGCTGATAATATCAGTGTGAGTTAGTCCTGCCATGAGGCAAGTTAGTTGTTTTTGTGTTGAAAAACGATTAAATAATACTTTGGAAATGATCAGGTATAGTGATGCCTTCTACATGGGTACCTATTTCGTTTGCAAATCGTAGAAATGAGTGAAATTTTTTGCAACGTCGCAAAGACCCCTAGAAATTTGGGACAATTCAGTTTGCCTGCTGCCCGATATATTTTCGTTGCAAACAAGGGAGGCATAATGCCCAAATCCAATTTGTAAAAGAAATGTAAATGTGTTTGTGAGAAGTATGCAGGGGTGATTTTGGGAGTGGGTGTGGGGGAGCTATGATCTTAAGGGTGCCCCTTTACGTTGAGAAAGTTTGGTAAAATTGAGAGGGCATAGATGCTCTCATTTTCAACTGTTTAAGGTTGTACTGTCTACACATATATTAATGTGTGCTATACACATATTTTATTGTACTGTACGATAGGAATGTTTATTGTTGTTGATATATTCTGTCTATCAGTGGAGGAGTGGGGCGGGGGGAGGGGGTGATCCCCTATAACTTTATCCCCGGTGGGGGGTTGATCCCTTATGACTTTATCCCCTAGATGTCTATGTGGTTGTGCCCTGCCATTATGTTCATCATATTAATCATCAAGTAGGTCAGACTGCAGCATCCCTAACCCTGCATGGCCTGTGTTAATGCATGCTTGCAAAGTAATCGTCCTGTAAATAGTTAAATCTTAAGTTTAAATTTGATATCAAACTATATTAAACTATGCTGGCATTATTCCCATTGGCAAGATGTACACCTAATTAAGTGTATCAAGATTCCTGAGACAGTCAAGGTTGGGTGAAGAATAGAGTTTATATAGCTCAGTACGGAGAATAGGCCTCCCCTGTCAACTCTCACTGTGGGATTTTAAAGTTGCACATGCAAGAGATACACCGGTAGCACAAAGTTAAGAACATTTTGGTATTTACACAGTTAAATATTTACATAGATGTTAGTATTTACACAGGGGTTCAGTATTTACACCAGGTTTACTATTTACACAGAGTTGAGTATTTACACAGGGTTTAGTATGTACACAGAGTCAAGGATTTTTTTCATATGATAAATGATGCAGTACTTGTGAATTCTGTTTAATAAGAGTAAAGACAACTAGTTAGACTGTTTAACGATGACTTTTATTTCATTTTAAGAACATGTTGTGAAGTCTCCAGGTTTTTGGCAACAATGTCTATTTCTTTGTATGGAAATTTCAAGGTTTACACCATTAGGGATTGGGGCCCGGGGAGGGGTTGGCATGTCTGAAAAGAGTAACCTGGCGTGGCTTTACCTTTTCTTCATTCTGTGAATTATGGACACAAATGTCAATTCAATTTTATGTGTAGATATTTGCAACAGTTATGAGACTCGATTCTGTTCATAAAAATTGCAGATCTGAATCTTCTACAACATTTAGTTAAATAAAGAAATATGAATCCAAAAGATCTTTAGCACCTGGAAAATTTACAACATTTCATCTAACAATATCGTTACAACTGTCCATCCACAGGCCAACTTAGCCATCAATCCATCCGCTCTGAAGCCCGGTGCTGCCCCTCCAGTGAAGGAAGATGCCCCAAGGGAGGTCGGATTTGACGTACCCGTATCCGCAAATACTCTGACCAGCTTACAAAAGGTGATTATTAATTTCTGATTCTCTAATCTGTCATCAAGCATATTTCCTCTCATTTTACTTTTGTATCCCAATTTCTTTGTAGCCAGTTAAATTACGATGAAGCCAGTCAAAGTTGCAATTCAGGACACCGACTGTGACAGTTTTAATTTTAAATTTTCTAGGAAATTGTAAAATGGCAGCTAGAAATGTGGATAGGACAGACTAATTGTATGATAGGCAAAAAGACTCAGACAGAAGTGACCATTTTTACTGCAAAAATATTGGAAGAATTGCAAAGACTTGTTAAGAACCATTTCTGCAACTGAGAGACAGTTTGGAAAAGAGTTACCACCTTTCTCTGGGACTTTCAATTTCAAACTTTTTTTAATAGATGTAAATGTTGTCTGCTAAGCTTTCAAAGATGTATAGAACAGAAAGAATGAGAAGAAATAAAGAAACAAGGAAATTAACAAACAAAGTAATATCCGTCACATTTTCTCTCGATATACAGCAACGAGCGCGTCCAACCGGAAAACGGAGACTGCCCTCGAGGAGAAAGACAGGTACACATTCCAATCCGTCCTTATTCGGTGAGGTCGAAGACACCGCAGACATAGGGGGCGCTGTTGGAGGTTTAGACATTCCAGATACGTCGATCGATTTCCATCTTCCCGACCCGTCTCCGCCTCCTATTCTATCGCGATCGCCTCCAGTTTGGAGGTCGGTCGCCCCACCCACGTCTTCCGGCAAAACTAGATCACAGGATCTTTTCGGGAACGACGACTTGTTCGGCGACGAGAAAGAGTCCGATGGCTTCGACAGTAGTCCAGGTGCTAGACCCAAAATAAAAAGTGAAACCGTGACAGGAAGTGACATATTTTCAGACAGCAATAAACCTCCAGCGGAAGATCCCCTGTCTCTCGGAGGGAGCTCGGAGATCTCCAGTGGCAGTCAGGATTCTGAAAATTCATCAAACAGAAAGGCAAAAACGAAGCAGCCTGCAGAAGAACCCGTGGATGGAGATGGTGACTTATTTGCTGAGGTTCCTCCTACCACTGTCAAACCTAGAGTAGGTTCGATTGTAATGGACGACGAAGATGATCTATTCGGAGAAAAATCAAAGTCAAAGAAGGAACCTCTGTCTCCTTCGTTAGATGTGGACGATGATTTGTTTGCTTCAAGTTCAATTTCACCTCCTCCTCCAGGTAAGCCTAACACTTGTAACGGAGAACTAATCTTCCCTCTCAAAGCTTCCCCTCCCCCCTTCCTGGAAACATTAAGTGCATGGATTCTGGCTAGAATTTACACTGTTTATAGGAAAACGTTAAAAGGCAAAATGCTGAAGGTGCATTTAATGTTAGCAAAGAGGGAATCAGTTTATGGTCATTTGTTCATTTTCGTTTTCAGAGGTGGGATAGGCTGAATTAGTCTGACTCGGGGAATAGCAATAATCAATGAGTCGAACCCTGTATTTAACACCAATGTAAAATATTTTCAAAACATTGATCTACATAATGACTTATAATAGCTTTTCTATCATCAAGTCTGTTTGGTCTGTATAATGTTCATCTTATTTCTGCTGTTTAATAGCTCAATTTTGCATCCAGACTTTCTTCGATTGATCTGTATATCATTTTACATCATTTTATCATTATATCAATTTATAATCTTATATTAATATTCAAGCTGGGTCCATTTTATTTTTCGTTTTCATATTTTAAGGGGTTTTGTCATTTTGTTACTTAAATTTTACTTAAAACTCACTTTCCTTCGTTTATATATATATATATATATTTTTTATTATTTTTATTATGATTATTTTTTATTATGATTATTTTTTATATATTTAAGCTGTGTCAATTTTATTCTTCATATTCATATTTTAAGGGTTTTTTCATTTTGTTGTCATTGTAAAGCACTCTTGAACATGCTTAAGCATGAAAGAGCGCTATATAAATTGGGTAAATAATAATAATAATAATTTTGCGTGTGATTTTCAGAAAAATCGGTGCCTGACGATGACCTATTCGGTGAATCTTCTGGAGCCAAACCAAAGAAGAAGACGACAGCTAAAGTAGCAGCAGCAGTTGAAGTAAGAATATATATATTGAATAGCAGTACCAAACCAGCCTGGGGGTGTGGGTGGATTTATGGGGTGTGGGGGGGGGTATCCTAAGACAAAGCGCCATGTGTTTTCTTGGTACCAGCTTGTAAAATATTGCACAAGTTCTCTCCTCTTTTCCATACTTGGGATTTTTTGGATTTTTAATAGGTATTATCAAAATCAAAATAGGGATGGATGAATTAAGACCTTGAGTTCTAAATGATGTGGGGAGGGGAGGGGGAGGGGGAGGGGGGAGTAATGAGGTGTGGTCATAATAACAAATTCCTTTGTCCACTGTTATGAATGAGTAAGTCATCTTTTACTCAATATTTGATAACAACAATTCCTTAATAAAATTAAGTGAATATTCTACTCACATCAACTTGTCTTAATGAATCAAAGATTTAAATTATTTTTCAATTTTGTGTTTGGTCAAGGATGATGATGATGACTTGTTTGCTGCCAAACCAGCTTCCAAAAAGAAGGCAAAAGGGAAAAAGGTGAAGCCGGACTCGGATCTCTTTGCGGATACCACGGATATCTTTGCGGACTTACCGGCCAGCAAACCCAAGACCAAGAAGACTAAGAAGAATGCCGATCTGTTTAAGAATACAGGCGGAGGTGAGTTTATATAACTTTAAGCATTGGTCTACAGGGGTGAGGGAATCCAACCAGACTTGCTTGTCCGACCGTATGTGTCTGTCTTTCTGTTTGTCAAATTACACGACTAATTCATTTCTTCGGTAATTTCATCAATCTACACAGATGACATCTTTTCATCGGACAGCAGCGGCACACCGGCAAAAACCAAGAAAAAGGCCAAGAAGAAGACGGACAAGAAGCAGGTTTCGGACTCGATATTCGACACCAGCGCTCCGAGCATCTTTGACGATCCCCTCAATGCTACCAAGACAGAATGAACATAAAACTGCACTGTTTCCGTTCAAAATTGAAACAAAAACAAATAATTGCCAAAATTTGTTACTTTTAGCTGTTGATGCTGGTCTCCATCTTGACCAAACTTTATGACTAGGCTTGGGTGATTATATTCTCACTTTGAGAATGGAGTCTTTCAAAGAAGATATATTTTGTATTTTTTTGTTTTTTTGGTTGCTATGATTGATTAAAAGTTCCTATTGAGATGGTGAATATTGCTAAACTTGGGTCTAACAGTGGTGGTTTGTATAAGGTTTTGTGCTATACACCGTCAAGGGAGTAGATATTTTGCAAAGAAAATTGAAATTTAGGAAAATCAATGTTTATTAGAGATGAACGTGTCTCTTGTATTCATCAGACCAATTGGTTAAAAAACCGAATTTTGTATTGAATATACAAGTCTGGTGAGACTATACCTGAGCATGAAAGTAAAAACTGACTTTGTATTGAATATACAAGTCTGGTGAGACCATACTTAACTATGAAAAGAAAAAAACTGACTTTGTATTGAATATAAAAGTCTTAACAAGCAGGGAGTTTGGCTGTGAGGTTGTTGAATTTGACACACATACAATATCCATTTCCTTTGTAAAAATATGAAGAAGATATTCTAATGTTTTTATACAAAATAGAAATGTTAACAGCAATATGGAATATTTGCAACATGAGACTTCAATGCTTCATAAGTCGGAATTTGTAATGTTTGCAAACTGGTTGCTAATTTTACATGTAAGAGAAGAAATGAAATAATTTTTTTCAAACTTATGATATATTGTTAACTTCTACACTAGCAAAGGAAAATGGAGAGAAATCACTGAAAATTGATATGATCGGTGATTGGATAGGTAAAACATTTCGCCCTGTTAGTTACAAAATCATTCCTATCTTTACCCCTTCTACTTTCTTGATTTTTTCTGGCTTTCTGGGTTTTTTTTTATTAACCAAAATTAAGTGACTAAATTAATGTGTTAATTGCTCATTTCATATTTTTTTTTTTGGCGTGGCAGAGAAGGTTGTCATGGATTTAATTTTATCTGAAATTTTTATAATTTGTACAAAAAGATGAAAAAAAGAGAGAAAAGATAGGAGCTATTTTCATCATTGTTATATCAATTTGTAATCCAACTCAGTTACCTGTATGGGTCATTATGTATGTCTATGTCTGTGTCTGTATGTATGTATGTATGTCTGCGTGAGCAGAGATGACAAAATGGACTAATGCGACATGTAAGATAAGTATTGTCATTTGTTTATCAAGATGGTGAAAGACCGGTTGTTTCTTTTGTACGATAATGTAATTTATGATGAATCTTAGATCGAAACCTTTCGTAATTGTCAAAGAGTGACTCTTGTATGTGAATATGCGATCAAAATGATTCTGTTCCTGAATAATCTATGGGCAATATGATAATGAATCAATTTTGAGCTTGTTCTTTTTAATATGATGACTTAATATTAAACTTTTTTTTTTTTCTTGCAAAATACAACCCAACCCACCATTCCCACCCATTAGCTCTATTGTCCAAGTCATAGGGTCATTACAACGTAGCATGGCTAAAACTTTGACTGAAGAAATGGTTTAGCAAAATGTAGAACAAAACCATGTATTTGATGACTATGAATGGAAGGAATCGGTCGGGTATGGTATGTTGCAGATTGAAATATGGAATAGCCCTATGCCCCCAGACCCTCCCCAGCACCCTCCATATCCCTCTCACCACCCTCTCTATGACTGAGTGTAAATTTAATGATCTATATATGATCTCATGAGACTTGACAGAAGACATCAATGTAAGCAAAGACAAATTGTCCAAAGTCTAAAATGTGGTACCTTCAGTGACCCTCCTTGAGTGGCCCTCCTTCACCCCTCACAGCCTGCACCTCCTTCCCCATACTACAATCCACCATGCAACTCATCCCCTTATATCTTAAATATAAATTTAAGGAACTTAGGCAATGTGCTAAGAAGTGCAGTCATTTGCTGATGCTTTTTGGGGGGTTATTTTAACCCCCCCCCTTCCCCTGTGTGTACCCTTCACATGTACCATGTTTCCATCAATTAAATTTCAGATTGGATAAGATAGAATTAAGTATATATTTGAGTACTTGTTCAACTTATGGAAAGGTTTGTGCATATTAAATCAAACTAAATAAAATGAAGGACTAAACTGGTAAAATCGATCGTTTATTTTGTTCATCTGTCAATTTCTCTGTCATTCTTTGCATTTGCCGAATAGCTGTAATTAATTAAGTAGTCAGCCTCTTAAGACACAGATCCATACTATATCCATAGCAAATTAGTTATTGCACAATCTTACATGTCGACCTCACTATAGACCTACTTTACAGCTTAATATACCCCAGAATGCACCATTCGTGTCCAAAAGTTCTCATTTTAACATAACGCCACGCAAATGATTTTTTTGTCTCGTCGGTGTTGTGAGGCATCTTGAAACCGCGGTTCGAAGTACAATTCAAAATAGATGGCGCTACTATGGAACTTTCTTCGGTGTTTGTACTTAAACGTTGTATTAAGCGCATGCGCGCCGAGGTTAATTCAAACTTGTAAATTTTGTCAGCCGTCTGCAGTTCGAAGCCAACGAAATAGTTGTGATAAAAAACAGGACAACTTTTGTAAGTCAAATCAAAATAGTAATGCAGTTTATTTTAATTATACCATTATTGTAAGATCTGTTCTTTTGTTAATATAAGTCTTATGTAAACTGTTTTTATAACTTAAGCAATCAGTTTCATGTCTTGTCAGCAGCCTACTGTAGCCTAACATTAATAATAATAATGAAAGCCTAGCCTAGGCTATGTCCATCAGGAGATTGCTTGAAGTTGAATAGCCCTAACGTTAGGCATATTCACAGGCGTTCCGACGTTTGCCACGCACTAACGCAGTAATTTTATATAAAGCAAAAGGCAGACCATTTTGGGAGTAACTAAGGTTCTACTATATACCATTGACAATGTTATGTGACCCCTGATTATTAGATTTACCAAAGACTAGTACTAGGCCTAGGTAGTACAGTAGCATGGTAACTTCGAAGTTCGGACACCTTTGCCTTAAAATAGTGTTTACACGGGTTATCCGGGTACCCGCCCGACGCAATACTACCCGGTTCCTAATTTATTACCCGAATCATACGCAAATTGTGATTTCAAAAAAAAAAAAAAAAATCCAAAACTACGATTAGGCCTAGGCTAGGCAGATTTCCCATTGACTTAGTGTGGTGTTAGGCTAAAATATGTGGTCGAAGATAACAGCAATAACGAAGGTACCCGCCCGACGAGATACTACCCGGTTCCTAATTTATTACTCGAATCCTACGCAAAGTGTGATTTAAGAAAAAAAAAAATTGCAAATTGGTTAGGCAGATTTCCCATTGACTTAGTGTGGTGCTAGGCTACCATGTGGTTGAAGATAACAGCAATAACGAAAGTATTCCATGGATATCTTATAACTGCGTCACAATTTCAGCTAATAAACAAATGGCTATGCTAGATTACCCCATTGACTTAGTGTGGTGTTAGGCAACCCTGGGTCGAACGTAACAGCAACAATAAATGTGTTCCATGGATATCTTATAACTGCGTCACAATTTCAGCGAATAAACAGATGATTAGGCTTTGCTAAATTTCTCATGTATTGACTTAGTGTGGTGTTAGGCTACCATGTGGAAGAAATTATTATTTATTCATTCGTTTATTTCATAGAAGGAAAGGCTGACAAGGAATTCTACGACATGTTTATGGATTATAGACGGGATAACTAAAAAAAAATAATCGCAAGGGGCTTTTTAGTAATCGTGTATTACAAATGCGATCAAATTGCGCGAATCGCGAAATCTCGCGGCTAATGCGAACCCTAGGCCTGCATAATAGATCTAGTAACAACTGAGCTAAAGTAAAGGGATATTTTATGGTCTGATCCAATAGACGCGGAGAGGAAGCATAAGCAGCGCCGGCAATGCGATGTTAAAAACATTACTACTAATTAGTAGTAATGTTAATTATATTAAGTAATTAACAAGTTTATGACAGAAAAAAAGCAAATAGATATTATTGAGGAAGGTTTTATACCTAAACCTAAACATACGTTTTTGAACATAAAAACATTGTCAGTAGAGAACATAATTCATTTATTATAGCATTTAATATGTAATTTCTTGAATATCGTGATACACGGGGGAAAACAATTTTTTCCCGGATACCCGACGGGTAACGGCTCTCGGGTACCCGATTCCCGATTTTTGGACCCGTGTAAACACTACCTTAAAACACCCCAATACTATATCTTCTGGTCTAAATCACCTGAAAATATACTTGATATGGTGGGAGAATTGTGTCATATTACGATACAAGGCCAAACTTTTTTCATGTTGTATTCCAAGAAGATTCTTCGTGATTGTGGAACTGGTATTTCTTTGCTAGAGTATTGTGAAGTTCGGACACCCAACCCACAGTGTGGCGCTGGTGATAAAATTGGTGGCACAGTTGCTCTTTCAGTAATTACAGACTTCATAGATCTCCGTCATTTTATTGACAAATACTGTATGTAAGTACTTTCTTGCACACGGGTCATTTTGGAGAGAAAATAAATGTAGCTTCGTACTTTTTGGTGAAATTTGGCTCATCCTGTAGGTTGTCACGGTGAAATTGTGTATTTCTTAGGGTGTCCGAACTTTGCAGTGTTCCGAACTTCGCAATACTGACTATAGTACTAGGCTTATCAGAATGTGGCATTTTTTGAAGAAAGAATGATAACTTCATGCTGAAAGTTCTACATGCTGGAAGCCCAATATTTCTTTTGTTGGGGTTAACCTAATCAAAGTGGCTATTCTTACAACTAGTCGTAAGAATAATTTATAAATACGCATTCGCAGTTGCTTTAACATGGCTATTTTTACGACTAGGAGTACTATTTTTACGACTAGGAGTAACAATAATTTCCGTTTAGGGTTAAGGTTAGGTTAGTGTTTAGGGTTAGGGTTACCCCTACTACATGCGCAGTTGCTTTATTTACTTAGCTGCGCTTGAATTTGCCGATGTCGTAAGAATAGTTTATAAATAATTGTTACAACTAGTCGTAAGAATAGCCACGGCCAAACCTAATAATAGCTGAGGTCCTGAATGTGACATGCCTTTTATTCTGTGGCAAATGTTGGAAGCATCTGTGGGTCTACTGTACTACTATTAGTATTACACTTCAAATTCATTTTCTTAATGATAAGTTCCCCACTACCAATGGAATTGATGACTTATTACAACAAGCAATCTAGGTAGGCCTAGCCTAGTGCCATTCCGCCATAGGTACATACCAAACCTACGGCGGATATGGGTACATTTAAGGAATGGATTTTACCGTGGTGTACAGGAATGTATCAGTGAAACTTCCTTTGAATTGTGTGGTAGGATAAGTACGCCATCTTCAAATTTGAATGTTTGCTGGATAGACTGAATTGTAGTTAAGACAACATTGGGAATTGATACACAGTCTTTTATGTACTGTACATGTTGATTGAATAGTCTTAATTGTAAGTTTGTAACAAAATAAGCTGTCTTCAAATAGTTGGTTGAATAAATTGAATTAAATAAGGCTGGTTGTTTATTAAAAGTCCGATTCTGATTGTGGATTTAAATGATGGATTTGTGTGCCCAGGTACAGTGGAGCAAAGCTATATACAATGCACCCCCTACAATGTGCTCTTTCTCCCATATACAAAAAGGGCTTTACTGCCATAGCAGTAACATGGCGGAATTGCATATTTTTCTATGGCGGAAAGAGCACGTTTTCTATGGCAGAAAGTACCGATGGCGGAATGAAACGGCTCCCAAAGGAAAGACATAGGCCTAGTGCTAAGTTAAGTGTTTGACCATTAAACTTTACTTTCAAGAGGAATAGGTATTGGCAAGTTAGGCCTAGTTGTGGCTTGGGATCTTTTTTGCAGTGAAACATTTAAAATTATTCTTCCTACCATCCTAGACCTAAATTTGGCCTGAATTAGAGCCACATCATCCCCCACATGCATATTTCTGAATGGCACTTAGTCCAGTCAGGGTTTGGACAATGTTTTGTTTCCTTAAATTGCTAATATTTATCCGACCAACTTACTGTAGGCAGGCCTACAGTACTGTAGGCTAGAAAAAGAAGTGTACATGTAACATTAATGTCATTTGTATCAGTATGATATCAATGTGTTAAATCTTTGAAAATACTTCTCCTTGTGTATTCTAACCAAAGTATCTTCGCAAAAGAATGTAACAAGTATAAGCACATTCTTCTTTTCCCTTTACCATATTTTTGATGTCAGCCTCTCTCCTGTGTGCCCTAATAAGTAATTTTTGGTTTGTGTTTCCTTTTTTCTGCAGCTTGGTGAAAGTCTTATTCAAATTGAAATATGGCTGAATTAATGTCATTCCCACTTCTCACGTCTTCTGCAATCGTTCAAAATTTTCAAGAGCTTTTTCCAGATCAACCATTTAGTGAAGATGACTTCAAGTCTCCACAGGTAATTGGTTACTGCTAAACTGTTTGTTTTAATTTATTTGCAAAGTTTGTATTGTCTTATGATATCTCTTAATTGATAGTACAATAATGTTTAAAGGACAGGTTTCAGTTAATATTTTATTATAAATACTGTACATGTACATGCACTATAAGTATGTCACATACATACATTCATGGCCAACAGTAAAGGACACAAGGCCTTTAATGTGAAACGAGTACTGTACAGTACATGTATGTGTATATTATATACTCAATTATTTTAAGATGCCAGGCCTTGAAATATAGGCTATTTACTGGCTAAATGCCAGTGAATATTTGCTGTTTGCTAGAAGAAGACAAAAAAACACTGGCATTTTCTGCCTACAAATAAAGAATATAAACAAGTCAGCTAACAGTTGTCAATGAAATAATTTAGTATATATGTTTTCTCATTTCTGTACCTCACATGAGCCCTGATTAACCGATTATTGTTGATCAGCAAATATAACTCGGCAGTCTACATAATCCCATAGAGATGCTGATGTGTATTGCAATTCAGGATAATGCCAGTGAAATTTTAGTTACCTAATAATGTTTTTTGAAAAGCACAAGTCTTTTTAACAAGTGGACAAATTTTTGAAATTCAAAACTGTATGCAGGCTGCAAATTTTCAACATGTTTTCATTTTCCTCTTTTGTTTTCCTTTTCTCTTTCAGCCTAACCGCATCCAACTCGCTTACACTTTACTCTTGGAGTATGTAACCGGGGCTGACATAAGCCGTATCGCTCAACCGCAGTTTGGGGCCCTTCAAGAAATCACAAACATTGAATATGCTGAAAATATCATTTCTACTCTTAACTTTGCTCTGGCTTTGTGAGTACAGTGAACTTTGTACTTTTGAAATTAATTACAGCTGATCAGTCTCGATGAATTAATTCCAGCCGTGAACTGGAGGCAATAATTGCAGAGCTTCAATTTTCCATAGCAATTGCAATGATCATGGTTTATGTTCAAGGTTAACAATTTACTAGTTATGTACACGTATAAAATGAATAATAAATCCTTCATTTTGCATAGCACTTTGCTATATACATATTCCCTTGGACCTTACAGTACACTATCTGTAATTTACTGTTTACCTTTTCAAATTTTGAGATTAAGCATTCTGTTTAAAACTGGAACAGATAAATTAGCATATTTTTTAGATAAATTTGAATCCCACTAATTGGAATGGGAACATTTTGGTTTCATATGCTGAATTGAAACATGCACCCCCCCCCACATCCCCCATCCCTAGCTGCCCCGCCTGTCTGCATTATTTGCATCTATCCCAAAGGAAAAAGTTTCCAATTAAATTTAGTTAACTTTCAAATGTGCATTGTAGTGTTGATATGAGCATTCTGTAACCTTATAAACTTTACATTCTCAAAAAAATAAAAGGAAATAATTGTGAAAATTATCAGAACATTTCTTGTCTCACCCTTCACAGACAGAGAGTTATGAGTGCTTGTCAGGCTGAAGATTTCAAGATTACAGATCTGTCTCAACCAAGTAAGGAAATCCTTTCAGCTGGGAAGGTGGGGGAGGGGGGGGGATTGAGGCCTGTGGCTTATGGGAGTGGAGTTCTTTCTGAAATAATGCTATGGAGTAAATAAGTAGATGCCAGCCTGGATGTTCATTATTTTTTCTTACTATCTGACATATAATCAGTTTGAATGCTTTGTATAAATCATAAATTTCATCAGTATTGGTCCTAATCATGACTACTGGAATATTGGTTAAAATTTGTATGATTTAAAGTGTTCTCAACCAGTTAGGAAGTGAATTCGATGATACAATTCAATAGCTACGTAACATGAGGTACAATGCTGGTTTCATCACATGAGATCAATGACTCTCTAAGCTTGGGTGGGGGTCATTTACTGATATCTTTATAAAATACTGTAATAAAATCTCAATTTCTTGGTTTGTCTTTCCTCCAGAACCAAAGAAAACCAGACGGTTTTTGAGCGCTCTGATCAACTTTGCCTGTTTCAGGGATTGTAGGTGGGAAGGGTTTACAGCCATCAAAATGGAAATTGTAAGTACCTACTCCTCAGAACAGCTTTAACAGTTTCATCAATGTGTTTGGTCATGTTTGTTTCTACTGTTTACGAAAGCTTTCATGTGAATATACTTTAGTTGTTGAGAAGGGAAATTCCCTGATTGTCGTCTCTTTTGTTGATCTGCTGAAATTAATAAAGACAGTTATAAAATCGTGAGCAGGAGGTGGTAGAAACTAATCATAATTGTGATGTTAGGAACCCATATTCTGTATCAAGTATCTTTCCTGCTACTTTCCAACTTTTCTTTTAAAAATGAAAGTGTTTGTCACTTTTTGGCAATGCATACAAGTTTCCATTTATTCAGGACAGCACCCCCTAGCAGTTGCTTCATTCAATCTTTCTTGCTCTTTACAATCTGAGCCACTCATACAGAATGTTCCTCATGGTCCAGAAAAATGTCTCTCTTGACTAGGAGTGGCTGCCGAACCTATTTTATATAAGAAATCAGGGGGCAAATGGTGAGGTTACTGTACCTACCACTCTACAGGTCATTCACTTTGGGTGAAAAGAAAAAAATACTTTATACAATCCATGTGGAATATTTCTCTATGTGCACACGAGTGAATCTGATGGAAAACATTATAGTTCCATGTTTCGGAAAAAGAACACTATTAAATCCATAATGGTATCAAGGCAAAAGTTATGCCTGATGAATTATGTGGTACACTAGACCATCATTTGTTGTGCATCGACATGATTGGTTGTGTCTTTTTGCTCTGTTACTATTTTTTTTTTTGGCATCTCATTTCATTTCGGTTGTTGACAATTGATACGTTAATGTTTAATGAATTAGGAATAGAAAAGGGATTGTTATTGTACTATATTGCAAAACAGGAAGGTTCAGAACTAAACATGCAAAGGAAAAAGCAAAAGACAAAGAATAATTAGTAAACTGGTGCAATTTCATACGAACAGCCTTATAGACATCTTAGGTTTTGTCACAATTGACTTTCCAACCTTTAGAAAGAATGTTTGTTTGTTAATAACAACACTTTAGTACAATCAGCTTTGGTGTTGCTGAATTTACACATGAAAAAGTGAACATTATTTGCAGTGCATTATGACAAAATTCAAAGGATTTGTAGGAATTAGATTTTACTCTATCGAAAAAGAAAGTCTCCTCTGGATAAATAGAGTTTGTCGTTCTGTCCATGGCTTAATTATTCGTCATCAATTGATATGCAGGAGAAGATTCAGGAGAGGCATGCTGGGAGGATGAAAACCATCAGTAATCTTAAGGAGAGGATAAATCAAATCAAAGCAGCCAGAGCAGAGGAAGAGGCTCGTGTAAATCAGGTCAGTTGAAAAGTCTTGCTGCTATTGGACTACGAGATGTGACTTGTTAAAGCATCCTGGTGTACAAAAAGCATCATGACCTGTGGATAGCATTGTGGCCTGTAAAAGCATTGTGGCATGTGAAAAGCATTGTAGCTTGTAAAAGCATTGTGGCATATTGAGGGATTTCAACAATGCTTTCTGGTGTGGTATGTGAAAAGCACTGTGGCTTGTAAAAGCATTGTGGCATATGAAAAGGATCATGTCTGTGAAAAGCATCGTGGAATGTAAAAGCCTTGTGGCATGTTAAGGGTTTGCAGTAATGCTTTCTGGTGTGGTATGTGAAAAGCACTGTGGCTTGTAAAAGCATTGTGACTTATGAAAAGCATCATGGCCTGAGAAAAGCAGTGTGGTTTGTAAAAGCCTTGTGGCATTTTGAGGGATTGCAGTAACGCTTTCTGGCGTGGTATGTGAAAAGCATTGTGGCCTGTACAAGCATTGTAGCCAGTACAAGCATAGTGGCATATGAAAGCTTTGTGACTTGTGAAAGCATTGTGGCCTTAGAAAAGCATTTGGTTACTCTTAGCATTTCAGTAATTTACTGCTCTCTGGTCACAATATCTACTTTGCAAAAATAAAATTTATATACTTTATTGTTATTCAAGTCTATCATTTTTAAATATTTTTAATATACAACTAAATCTTGAATTTTTCCAACAAGATGGAGGCAGAAGTAACAGAAGAAAGTCAGAAGCTGGCCGCAAATCACCGCGCCAAGGAAGACATGCAGAAGAGTATTAGTCAGATAAAGACTTCAGTCTCGGAGAAGTCTGCTCGATTGGTAAGCAAAGCCATCTACTCTCTTTGCACAGCTTCGCACAGCTTGAAATAAAGTCTCAAAGGGCAACAGAAAATGTTTTTTCTTTACTACTGTAGATGTCAAAGTGGCTAGACTACAAATAAATTGGTATCTCTAATTGTGCTCTTTATACTTTATTTTCAAACTTCTATTGGTATTTTTGCTGTTGGTAATTTTTATGTTTTCTTTTTTCTTTTGTGATACAAACACATGAACAATGAATTTTTGGAGTGAAATAACATGTACAGGGTATATGTCAATTTGCCATCAGTGCTGGTTGCTCCTGGAATCCCTTGTCTTATTTTAGAACCAACCAAAACTATGTATTCGAATGCACTTTAACAAGTGCTGTAAGCTTCATGTGATATGGAATCTTGTAGCCAGACACTACACTTACACTAGCAACAAATCGTTTTGTAGTATTTCTGCCAAAAGATACTTTGCTTTATTTTACTTTGCTTTAAATTGTTTATTTTTTCTATCGTCTTTGTTTATTTCCTTCCACCAGGAACAACTGAAAGTGTCCATCCTGAACAGTCGTGAATGCGGACACAAACTCCGCACCCAGGTGGTCCAGTCACCCGAGAGGATGAAGGCAGACATCGCACGCATGCAGTCGGCTCTCGTCTCCCGGAAACAGACCAAAGTAGAGAAGAGTCAGAGGTTGCAGGAGCTTCAGTCGCAGGCGGAGGGCACCGCTACGCTGATGACATCCAGCGAGCAGAGCATAGGGCTCATCACCTCCATCAACACGCTGCTCGGGAAACAAAAGTGAGTAATGGAATGATTGTCAACACACGTGCTGAACCACAAATGTTGAGGCAAAGAATGTAAAGTTGATTATAGATGTTATGTAGCAATCAAGCTGTCACCACGCAGTTTATAATAGTCCCAACCAATTGTTATGAAATTGAATTTGTTACCCTTTAAGTTTGCCACAATCCACCCCTGAAAACTTTTACTCGACAGACAGCAAGTATTTACGCATAGAGCCTTAGGTACCATGTCGAAAGTACGATGCTGAGGGGGCGGTGGTGGGGGGTGTTGCAGTATGCAGTCTGGCTGCGAGGGACATTATCTTTTGTGCTCCATAGTTTCATATCAATAGGCACTGCAGGTCTGTAGAGATAATCACTGAATTTTTTGAGATTGATTCCTAGATAAGCGGGATTTTCCAGCTGTTTCAGCTTTTTTGACCCAAATTTGGTGCAGCCAGCTCTACTTCCCATTTGCAAAAAAATGTTATTTTAACTGTTATGTTTTCACTATTTACTTTTTAAATCTTTTTAGCAAAATAATGAGTACTCAATACTCTGAAGGAGTAATGTCAGTTGAGATTGTTAATTTTAGAGTGAGGTGGATGTCGCATATTTGATATAAAGAATTAAACAAGTTCTCCTCTCTCTTTTTTCGCAGGGATGCTATCAGTCAAGTGGAGCAGGTCCGTGACCAGATGCAGGTCCAGCAAGGAGCCCTCACGGATGCCAACCACCGCGAGGGCCACTTCTGTCGGTTACGAGAAAGCAAGCAGGAGAAATTAAGCAAGTTGCAACTGCAGCATCAACACGCTGTGGCCGCTTGGCAGGAAAACATCGAAAGAAATGAAAGGTGAGCAAGTGGTCAAGTTGTAAGTCTCTTGTGAAAGCTCTGGCAAGGTTTTTTGAAACAGACCCCTATTACAGGTCTAATAACTAATATTTGTTTTAAAGAATACATTCCGATCAAAGTAAATTAAACTTTTCAGAAATCTGGTTTAGACTGCACAGTACAATGTTACAATGTAAACTAAGGAGATTCAAAACACTGCTTTGAATATATATATCGACTTATTCCATTCTGACGGATTTCAAGGTCCTTGGTTCGTTTATTGGTTGATGCTCATTCACAAGAGAAAATAAAATAATAATGATTGTTTATTTATTGAAGTCAAAAGAGAAATTAAAGCTATAACCAAGCCCACAAATTTTGAGGTGCCCTTTAAAATATGAAAATATTAACATTGGGGCATACATGTATCGTGGCAAATTTGCAATTTATTGAGTGTGTGACACTGTAGAAGATGCTGCATGTAGATAAATTGATTGCTTGTTTGAAATTGATCTAATTATTTTGACAATTTTAATAGATTGAAAAATTTACAGGCTGCATATTTTTGTTTCATTTATCCAGACTGATTCTTTGTTTTTGTTTCATTCAGAGATCTGGAGGGCTGGAGACAGAAGCAGTCGAAGAATTATGAACAAGTGAAATGTTTCCAAGAGCCAATGATGTTATTACAGACACAGGTAGGCTGGGTTTAGGTGCAGAACCAGTTTGGGTCATCACCCTCCCTGCAATTTCAACCCCCCACAAAAAAAACTAGTTGTCAGCACAACCTTGCATGTAGAACTAATAATAGACCTCATTTATAGCCTAAATATGCCTCACCATCTTGCATCCAAACTTTTATCTTCTTTCTTGAGAAACCTCCTAGTTGAGAGTTGTCTGCAATGACCCCAGGGGCCAGGGACATACTGCCTGCTTTTTAAAGATCATCGATCCCGCCCCACAGGGGTTGATAGCCATAGCTCTCTTATGCTTTCCTCCGAGTCATGAACAAACAACCACTTCAATGGTAATGCCATTTGCACCTTTAACCTTTGTGAACATTGTAGTATACAATGTAACTACTCCTGTGAAATTGGAATATTACACTTTCTGGTCAAATAGAAAGATGAACCCTTGAGAAATTTCTACATATGTATGGTCAATCTGTAATGTTGAAATACCCTATTATCTCAAGTTTGTCCTTAGCTAGGCTTCTATACAAAGTCCTCAAAGTATACATATATCGGGCCGTGATATGATATGGTTTTGAAAGCCTCCTCCGTGGGCCACATAAAATTTGCCCGAGGGCCGGATTTCACCCAGTCGGTTCTTTATTAGTTTACCGTATTGGTTCAAATTTTGAGCAGAGTGTAACGTTTTTAATCTGCTCTCCGCAGATGGCCGATAAGGAGAACATGCACGAAGAGGAGATGACCAACCTGAAGGAGAACTACAACAGAATGATTGAAACGGTGAGATTGAAAATTTCATAAAAAGGGCCGATGACTTGTGTATCATCGGTCTTGCTAAATTTAGCTTGGTAACAGTAATCATCACCCTTTGACATCAATATGTTACAACACTTTAGCATCTGCACAAGCTGCCAGCAAGTATATGGTCCTTCCACGTTATGTACTGGAAGTCATGATAAATACGCTGGTACAATTTTGTTCCCCACAGAAATATGGGATTTCTAAAAACCCTGAATAAATACTGTAGTAATATATGTCATTTAAAGAAACGGTTGCAGCTGTTTCATGTACAGTGCATACTCACAGAGTTGTGGCCTGTATGTGTAATGGTTGGTATGAAAAATACTAGTTTTATGACTCAAAATATAATGAGCTGTTTCATATACAGTGCATACTCACAGAGCTGTTGCCTGCATATGTAATAGTCTGTATGAAACATACTGGACTCAAAGACTCGAAAAAATAATGGAAAGGGTTTCTACAAGTTTGACAGCTCTGTACATATTATCCGTAAGTTGTCAATGACTAAGAATTGTTCTGTGGCACTGAATATTCAGTACTACCTCCTTCTAGCTAGCATACCAGCAGAACATGACAAATTTTTGCAACAGCGTGTTTGTAAAGATTGCGTAGGTGTCAACCTTGACCGAGGGTTGTCACGATGAATATTGTAAAGCATGAAAGGAAGTTTCAGTTGGGTCAGCTTAATCATGCGAAATGTCGTCTGGCAGGCTGTGTCCGGCCACTGTGCTTTCTGGCAAGAGATATTTTTGTACAGTCTACTGGGTAATGACTGAAGCATAAAGATGATGGTTGGGGAGGGTAATAATACTTGTTTGTTCCGCTTTCCCTGTCTAAAAGAAGAGAGAATAAGAGACTGCCTTGTTTTAATATTTGCAACATTAAAGGGGAGGTAGTTCCAACCGTCATCTTTTGGTTGATATCCTACCAGAGGTCGTTGTGAAGAACACCTCCCTCAATCAGCTAAGAAATGTGTTGTTTCGTCCTGGAGATATCTTAGTATCAAAGTCGTGGTGTCTCGAGCTGTCATTTTGGTAAATATGTGATGTCATCGTGCCACTAGGATATGAAACAAAGGGTTTTGCCTTCTGTTTGGATTGGTTTGCTTTTAATATTTTCAAGGTAGAATGTTAACAGAGTTGACATTGAAACCAATTTCCATCATGTAAAGAGGTTCATTACTTTAGATTCAGCATTTCGCAAAAGTCATCTCTATTGCATACATACACCCATACATACACACATACATACACTCATATATACATAAATATAAAAAATAAGACATTTATATTGAAAACAAACAAAAAACATTAAAAAATCTAAAGCACCTATGGCTCAGTGATGTCATATTTAGACTTAATCAAGTCTTCAGCCTTGTGTGTGAAGATCTAAACATCAAATCTGTGATATCTAACGAATGGAATTAAAATTTCTCTTATTTGTTTCGGGAAGTTGTTTGTGACAGTTGTCTCTATCACACAGACCAATACTGAAAGTTTGGTTTGGGTTCTTCATTAACTTTCCTTGTACTTTTTGATTACTTAAAACCTTTTGTTCCTTTGAACTTTCCAATAAGTAGGTTGGCTTCATAACTGCTCTGATATATTTTTGTTTACTAGTCTAGAGAGTGAAATAAAAAAGAAGACAATTTCAGAAAAACATACCTGCAAAAGTTATGCAACGGATTAATTCTGTTCAAAAGAGCAAAATCTGTCAACAAACTGCGTATTGATCACAGTTCTCTGTGTACTAATTGGAAGAAGGCATCGTTTGGGGTCTGCTTCAAACTGGGATTAAACCGAGTCAAAATGATAACCACACCTTCAGCATTCAGTGTAGTAAAGATATCTAAAACTGTATTAAATAAATTGGGTGGTCTGGCAGGGCAAATTTTTAAAGATCTTAATCTGGTTGTCCATCAGACAACCAGTTCTTGCTTCTTGGTTGAAAATATTCGATTGTGCTAAAAAAAAAAATGTAGCAAACTAACAAAGAACGACCAACACCAACACTGTGGGAGAGATTTTGTAGGTTTGTTGACAGCACCAGCTCTGCGCCAGTAAAAATTGCCCCACTGGTTTTGTTTTATTTACAGCACTATATACTCCAAAGTGATGGTAGGCGATACCAATTTATCATTTTGAGCTATTTGGGGGTATTTCATTACAATGCAATCTGTATTTTTGCTGTAAACAACAAGTTGTCCACCAGATGACCTCCAAAGCTTTGTTTTTCTGGAATCTGGTGGTTTCTTGACAAAGTGTTCAAAATTTGGACGGTCTAAAAAAAAAAGAGGCTGCTGTCCTGAGGCTGGAATTACAGTTGAATTTCATCATTGCAGATCTTGTTTTCCAGTACATTTCTTAGATGATTTGCCCCACCCCCCTCCCAAAGGGCGATTACATATTGAACATTTTCTTGTATCTCCATCGCTGGAACAACTGTTACGTTTATTAAATTATCAAGTACACATACAAAGGATTTGCTTCTCATGTTAAATCACCATTATTGGATACTTGTTTTTCCTCGTTTTAAAAGAAGAAAGATTTCTATAAAGAATATCTCTCTGTTTATTTCCACTTCTAGCTGGATACCTACCACAATAAACTAGCCATGGAATGGAATGCTAACAAACCACAGAGCACATTGCCAACAACTTGAAAGTGTCTAGAGGCTTCGATTTTGAAGATTGAGTAGCCGTTGATGTGTGCATGTGTGTGTGTATGTATATATATATATGTATATATATATACATATATATATATATATATATATATATATATATATATGGTAAACTGTATATAAGGTAAAACTATGGTAACACTGTACATATGGTAAACTGTAGGGGGGTCAGAAATACACAGAGCTACTTTTCAATGATCTTTGCAATGGATATTGGTATGGGTCAAAAGGAAAGCTCAAACAGTGGGCAAAATATTACATTTAACCAAAGCAATTCTTTCTGCTGAAAGCAATCATACTTTACAACCTTGTTACAAACCACAAAATCAAAGTTTTTCATTAAAAACTACATGTGGTGACTTTTATTCATTTGCATATCCTGGGGTTTTTAAGCTGGAATTAACAGTTGCCTGGTACCACAAAAGTGCATCATACTTTTATATAGGTCCACGAAGAGCTGACAAGTATCCTAGTCAATAAAACAGAAGTGCATGTAGTATTTAAAACCAGCCGAGCGATTTAACTTCTCGTTGACGCAGGATCGTAAATTTTTTGCTAGATCTGATGGTATCGGGCTTGATCAGTGCTTAAAGCAGCATTTTCAGTCGGTTTTGAAAAAGGTTGCAGCAATCAGTGGAAAGCTATTCTGTGGAAAGCTATTCGTGAAGGTGAAATGTTGAAAATTGTCCGACCGTCACGATTGCTCACTCCGAAAGCTGCTTTTAAAGTATCAGTATCATTCATTATGATACCTTCAATCAGAATATTTCATCTCTCACTGGATTGGCTTATGATAATTAAACTGTGAACTTTGTGAAGATGTTTGTTAGGGCTCGATATGGTATAACTTGATCATAACTCGGTATAACAAAATGGTATTATTTTGATCAAAATTAGAATTTGCAGGCATTCAGCAGTAAGTGTTCCTTCCCCTCCCTCTGATATTGATTTGTACATTACAAATGGTCTTGTAAGTATCACTGCAATAAAGGTGTAAAATAAACCTTGGGACTTTAACTTGAAATTGTTATCTTTAACGTTGTTTTTCTTGGTATAATAAAGAATGTTACCATTTTTCATGAAAACTTTATATAAAATGTAATGGTAGGGCAGCTATCAGAAATTGGACATGAACATGAAATTTATGTCAAGAATTGGATAAGAATGCAGCTGATGAATTGTCAAAATAAAGTAACTTTCATCTGCCACAGCATGACTGCATAGAACAAAGGCTTCAAGAATATTGCCTTGTCATATAGGATGAAGGAGGGGGGTGGAAGAGGGGGTGGAAGGGGGTTTAAAGATGGGTTGGGCAGCAACATGATATTGCTCATCAGGGAATAATTTATCCAGGATCGCATCACGAAATGCTATACAGAATGGTCAATTTTGTTTATACATGTTCAAATATGTATACGTAGTAGTCTTGTACAGGTGAACCATTGAAATTTCAGAGAAAACTTTCACAGCCTTCAAAACTAGTACACAAATTTGAACACCAAACTATTTTGTGCTGATGGCTGCCATATCTTGATGGTTCCAATAATATGTTGACAACTTACAGTGCTACCATTGAAAACAAAACAATAGAAAACATGGTTGTAAGAGCCACATTTTTCACAATTAATGTATAATTATATATTGTCTTCAAGAATTTGCATAATTTCATACCGCAGGTCAATTTGAAGAGCTGATATTTCGGTACCTATTGTAAATGGCACCACCGATATGTGTGCCAAATTAGTGGGTTTCCCCACTTTTCATTCCTTGTACAGTTTTATACGCTATAAGTTCCTTCAGGTTTAATAAATGTACTCCCTACTGACGATTTGGCTGTCTTCAAGTCTTTTATTATCAAAGACTCCCACTTGAAAAAGTTACACCCCCCCTGATAATTGGTAACGTCCCTCAGTCCAAACCGTCCACTCTGCCTTCTTCCGCAACAGGAATAGTACGGCCTGCCTTGATTCGGACCTGGTGAAAACACGGTCTTACGGCGCGTTCTTTTTCCACAGTTGCACAACGGGGGTGTGATTCTTGCAAACTGAATATCTTTGGAACGTTTCAGTGGAGTTTGAAATGAACTCGGAGAAACTCCTTTTGTGTATGCAGCTTTCCCCATTTCATTCTCTGAAACATAAACGGAAGTCGGGGTTGTACTCGCAGATTTACAATTCCGTAGATTTGGAGTGTGTTTTTTAGTTCTTGTAAATGGGACGGAACGAGTCATTCCTTGTCGACTCCCCTGGTGACCTTTCACCTCTGGGGTTTTGAAAGTAGATTTATCGCTACCATCTACATGTGTCTTTATGTTAACCACTCTCGTGCCTCTTTCTTGATTTGTCAGAGCCGGTGAACATTTTGACGATGTTCGCTGAAACTGCACAAACTGAGTTCGTTTCAAAGGTACCTCTGGGGTTGTGAATGCCGTACGACTTGTGTTCACAGTCTTTATCCCAAGGTCCTTGCTCCTTTTGGTAAATTGATGTAAGCTACTCTCTGTATAGTTTTTAACCCCATCATATTGTGCATTGACATTATCCTGTTCTTTATTGAGAGGCCATGACTCTATCATCTGTGTCTTCTTGTCAATCGCATCTTTAAACTCTACAGCTTTGAACTGTTGAATATTCATAGCTGCATCTGTAGGAAGTACTTTGTTCTCAGGTGTTCTCATCCCACAGTCAGACTTGGTATAGTCACTGCTAAGAGAGGACCTTGAGTTGCTTCCGTGTTCCAGAGGGCACTGGTTATCCATCTTTGTTACTTTCTTTGCCTTCTTATCGTCTCCCTTGGAACTCTGGAATGATAAGAAAATTTACAGATTGTCTGTTAATAATTTAAGACTTAGTTCAGAGTGCTGTATGTTTCCAAAAGTTCCTACTAAACGTATTCAAATTTATGTTCCTGAAAGGTTTTGAAAGAATTTTGCAGATGTTAAGAATGGTCAAAGTTGAAACATGTTGAATTGATGAGAATTACAATACGTGAGATGAGGGGGAGGGTGTGTTGGGAGGGGGGGGGGGTTGTTCGGAGGTGGCAGCAGTGAAGTAAATGATAAATTTATGGAAGAGTGTATTTCATTTGTTTGTTCATCCAGTGGGCTACTTTCTATTTCACTGGGTGTGCAACACTGGATTTTTTTCTTATATTTTTCGATTGTGTGGTACCGATAAATAAAACGTGCAATACCGATCAATCAAATATGCGGTACTGAACAATCGAATGTGCATTACCGATCAATCGAATGTGCGGTACCGATAAATCGAATGTGCGATACCGATCAATCAAAAGTGTGGTACCGATAAAACGAATGTGCGGTACCAATCAATCGAATGTGCGGTACCGATGATGCGAATGTGCTATACCGAACAATCAAATGTGCGGTACCAATGATTCGAATGTGTGATACCGAACAATCGAATGTGCGGTACAGATAAATCGAAAGTGCGATACCGAACAATCGAAAGTGCCGTACCGAACAATCGAATGTGCGGGACCGATCAATTGAATATGCTGTACCGATCAATCGAATGTGCAAAACCGATCAATCGAATGTGCGGTACCTATCAATGGAATGTGCGGTACCAATAAAATTGAATGTGCGGTACCCATCAATCGAATTTGCATTCATGCAATTATTTCATAATGAATTCCACAAGGTTGAACAAACTACTTCTTATACCATTTTTTATGGAATACAAAATTAAATAAACTTGCAGGGTGTATTCAAACTTATTTTTTACATTTCAAATCCAGGATATACCATACATAAGCCAGTTTTCAACTTCACTCAACTGTTTAAGATTTTTTGAGATGTAATATTATAAGCTTATGAGTAATTCTCAAACTTTATGAAAATGATAATTTGTGGGCGATATCAGTCACTGACTGAGCAAATTAATTTACTCGGTGTGCAAACTAATTTACTTGGTAGGCAAGATAAGGTGTTTTTTTTTTTTATACTTTCCTTGAGGTGGTAGTGCCAGGAGTTTTTCAGTGGTGTTGAAATTGCTGTGACAATCATTCCTTCAAATTTATTGATGGGAGAGCCATCTTGAATTTGAGGATAGATGATGATTGCTGTTATTCCTAGCTTATCTTTATCAATAAAGTGACTCCATATCAGAGGAAGTATAACAGCATCGCCGTTATTTATTGCTACATATATTTGAAGAAACGACACTGATGCTTGGAGGATAGCATGGTACTGTTTCACTGAAACATATATAGTCCATTGTAGGATATATTCACTGTTCTATTATGATGGCACACTGCTTGGGGTAATAGTATAAATGTTCCTTGTTTTGAAGGGGTTACAATACATCAGTAAATTGCAACATGACAATTCAGAAACGCAAACCCCAAATGGAGCCGGGAGGGTTGCTGAGCCTGTATAAGATATGAAGGAGGCTCCTCTTTGACAATTCTAACTTTACAGAAATAGAAATATTAGGCTTCAGGGTGTATTAACTAAATAATTTTAGTTGGCATAGTATAATCATTTTGACGCAGCCCCTATTTTTTGATGGTGATCCTGGAAATTATTCAAGTGAAATACACATGTCGCCAGAGATCCTAAGTCTCGGCGTTTTGTGTGGAATACAGCAGATAACCAATAATAGGCACTAGCTTAAAAGTTAAATAACGTATTGAAGGCAGAATTTAAGTCGTGATATGCCATAGACCCCCCCCCCCTCCCCAAAAAAGTTGAGTGCTAGCGATGTTTCTATAGCTGTTCTGGTTCTCAACATATTCAGCTTTAAAATATCATAATTTCTGGAATGCTGCCTTCAAGGCTAAATTGGTGATGACTTAAGTCCATCAGGGCAGACATGACCTACATTAACACATTGTTTTGAAATATTGTAAGAACTTGTACTATTCAAGCAATGTCCTTTTCAAGTTCATGAAAACAAGAGAGCACCCTCGGATGACTTTCTTCATCATTTGTCCTTGACACATTTGTAATGCAATTTAAAAGTGTCTTTTTCAACAACAAAAAGGAGTTTACCCCTGCTCGACCTCACAAGAGGTCCTACGGGGGATAATATTATAGTTTTATAGAAAAGACACTATTCTTGTATTTTGTGTTGGTCTGTGCATTAGGCTGAACAGTTCAGCCACTTAATTAGTGTGCCACAGAATGTCAAAAGGTTCATTTCTCCAAAATGATAAAGTGGTGTAGAAATACTGAAAGAAAGGATTTTAAGTCTAAAATAAACCAAAATTAATATTTTTGCCAAAAAGTAATCCTTTTTTAAACAAACACATATTGCTGCCACACTTAAAAAATATTAAGTTTTCAAAGTTACAAATAGATTTTAGAAAGTTCAAAAAGTTTTCGAAATTATGGAAAAACCATTTTGTGATTTTGAAAACTTTTTTCTTTCATATTTGTTGAGCAGCAATATACTGCCATACATTTGCTCACGCAGGAGCCCAATAATACCTTGAACTGACCCTGTGTTGATAAAAATTGGACAACTTATTATATTTATATACTTATATTTGTGTGAATTTGTAATTTTCTTTGTTCTCTGCAAATTGGCCAAATTTTGGCACAAAGTTACATCATCATGATTGTGATTATAAACTCACAAAATTATAAGGTTACAGACTGGTACGTTCCTGTTTATAATGGAATGCATAATGAAACTTTAATTGATGATGCAAAAACATGTCTGTGAGCTTTTATTAAAATGATAGTTGTCCACTCGAGGAAATTTTTATTTTGGCTTGGTTAAAGAAGTGAACTTTGCATTCAATTCCTACGTATCGTTTTGGAGATCTACATTTGAAGTTGACGTTTTTTTTTTGTACCAAAGGTGAACTTGAAGCAAACAGGTGTGGAGTAAACATACACTCACAATTTTGTTTATTATTCCTTTCTTTATAAATCTTAATCTGATTTACTTCAAAATTGGGATACATTGACAACATTAACACTACAGTGATTGAGGCTATCGATACTTTCACATCTCCTATAGCAAAGTTGGAACCCGATCGAAGGTAAAAACAAAAAGTGGGAAAGTAGAGGGAAATCAAAACAATTTGCTGTCAGTGCGCAACTATGACATCCTGTTGCTTCGATGACCCTTTATTGTACAAACTAGTGCGACAACTTCAACTATCAATATCTCGAAAATGCAACGTAGGAGTTACATGGGAATGCCTTCCTTTCCCAGTGTGTGTTCTTTCATTTACTTAGAAATAGTATTTTCTCCTAACTATCCTTTTGAAGCTGACCTAGCCTTGTAGTACCTTTTTTGCAATGTACTGGGTTCCATAGTTAAAATATGCTTATTTATCCCTCATAGCTGATTTGTTCAGTCTGGTGGCATCATGCTTGAAAGTCAAAAGAAAGTTGTAACTAACAAAAAAACTTTTTTTGAAAGTTTAATTTACTGCAAAACAGCACCATGACTGATGTTATCAGGGATAAACCTTGACTGGTTCAGTGAATAACCAGCCCTGTAATGTCTACTATTTTTCACATAAAGTGAAGGTTAGGGACCAAGTCATAAAACCTTTACACAGCTGAACCAATAATAAAATCTCGCCCACACAAGTAATCACTGTATGGTGAGTAAAGTACCAGGAAAATTTAGGCTGCGTGACTACACAAGGTTAGGTCAAAATCAACGATCTAAGAAAAGAAAAATTCAACTTTGAAACAATGCATCAGCAGAGAAATTAAGTAGAGTTGAACGTGAATGGTGATTGGGTCTGAATTAGAGCAGAGCGGATTAAAAGTGTCCCTTTAAATTGTCCCTGGATTTCATGTACTGTCACTGATCATTCTCAAAAAGGCCAGGATTAATGATGTAAATTTGCACCCCTAAAAAAAAATGCCTGTTTCAAGAGAATCTATTCCAGACAACATATGGCATTTGAAAGTTCTTGAAACATAGCACCAATCTAAAAATTCCACTCAATCCCTCAAAACATATAGTGTAGATAACATTTGATGTCAATAGGGGAAGGGGGGGAGGGTCAACATAAAGTATAATTTTCCCAGAATTTTCATCAAAATTTCTAGTCACCTTATTTTGGAGTGGACTTGTGAAAGTTTTTGCGATTCGAAAATACAAATACTATGTGCATCATTGCCATTATTTTTTTGAGGATACAGAATTACCTCAAGGCCTAGATTATGTGAACCTGTTTTTATCCTACTGTACTGTATGTTTTAGCCCCAATGATATGACCTGTCCTACCAGTAATGTAAATTATGTATTACTGTACTTCATGGAAATCAATAACTGATAAAAAGTCACATCAGGAATTATGAAATAGTTTTGCTCCAACTTCAAAGGATAGCAAATGAGCAAATAAAACAATACATAAATTATGTGCTACACAAACAATTTTTGTAGAGGTAGAAGGAGAGGGTTCAATTGGGGGCAGGGGAATTGCAGAGAGGGGGGAAACAAACTTTGAAGTGCAATTGGACTAGTGACTTTGATTTGAGGGGTATTCCACAAAATCACAGAACAGAATCACATCCCTAAAACTTGGACCTGTGCATTCTTTGCTACAAATTCCAGCATTTTAATGTTTTTTTAACAAAATGTAATTTTCATAACTACTATTTTGTTTTCTTATTATCTAATTCTGTACTCTTCCTTACTAAAATGTAAAAGGAAAAGGAGCGTTCTATTAACCAAAATTACACACCTAATTTGTGAAATGTGTGTTTTGCACATAACTGTAGGACATGAGTTTTTTTTAACCAATTTAATATTGATTTAGTAAATGAATGAATTTACATTTGAACTCAAATTTATATGCATAATTTTAGGAGGGAAATTCATATGGATATTTAAAAAATATCAATTGAGGTATTGACTTCTCTTGAATCATTTTAGGATGGGCTCTAAGAAAGGCAAATAAGAAGACCTTTGACCCTGTGTACTTTCACCAACAGCCTAAACTCTGCGGGACAACTTTGGTTTTCTTGACCAAGACAAGAATAGACAAACATGTGAATGCACTTGTGACTACTTACAATTATTTGAGACAGTTTATGAAACTCCTTAAAACATGCAGAATTATACTTAAATACATAATATATTCAGAAGATACAGTTGGGATTGCAGTGCTACTGATCTATAGAAATGTGACACCTATAATTCAGAGTGACCCTACATATATATATGTGTGTATATATATGTTTATATATATATGTATATATATAAATATGTATATATATATTTATATATATAAAAATAGTAGTGGTCCATACTGATAATATAAAAGATAAACAAGCAAATATTTTTAACAACGACATACTGCTATATTTCGGAGTGGTCACCACTCCATCGTCAGGCAAAAGTACAAGATCAATTAAATACAAGGGCTTATATACATCCAAGGACGCCAATAGTGATAAGCATGAGTGATTTTTAAACTAGGAAGAAACTTTTAAACTTAGAACAACCAGCAAAAAAAAAAAAATTTTTAGTGAATATTTTTAACTTAGGGATGAATAGAACAACCAGCAATAAAAAGTAAATAGGGATTAGAATAGCTCCAACCCGTAGCTCGCTACATTTCTATTTAGGTCAGCATTTAAGTCTTTTATTAGGAGACTCTCTTTAATCTTCCTCCTGAACCACTGGGGTTCATTACCAATAGTGGCACAATGGTCAACAAAAGTGGGCAGATGATGTTTATGCGCAGTACAATGAAGGTTAATAGCGCCTTTCTGACCACCAAAGGAGCTCATTAGATGTTCGTTGAACCTATCCTTAAGCCGTCTATTAGTTTCTCCGACATAAAAGGAATCACAGTCTGGACAGTTAATCCTATAAACAACATTGTTGGCATAATCTAACTTATAAGCATCCTTAAAATTGAACAGAGCAGAGATTTTCTTTTGCAGAAAAATTATTTTGATATGTATATTGTCATTACACAACCCCTTAATGTAACTACCTAAACTCTTAGTGAGTTTATCACTGCTAGGGCCACAATATGCCAACAATGTTGTTTATAGGATTAACTGTCCAGACTGTGATTCCTTTACTATCACTATTGGCGTCCTTGGATGTATATAAGCCCTTGTTATTTAATTGATCTTGTACTTTTGCCTGATGATGGAGTGGTGACCACTCCGAAATATAGCAGTATGTCGTTGTTAAAAATATTCGCTTGTTTATCTTTTATATTATTTATATATATATATATTTATATATATATATATATATATACATATATCTATCTATATCTATATATATATATATATCTGTGTTTATGGGATGGAATGGATATAAGAACCGCAGATTCAGAGGATCCTACTGTAGGTAATGCAACAGGACAATGTGGCATTAACGGGGAGCACCCACCGGTAACAGACCGTTCTTCGTGATCTTCATCAGGCAGCCGTCTCTTATCATCCTCCAAGCTAGATGAGCTGTATTTCTGGCATCATCCAACCCTGGATGGTGTCATAAAAAAGATTTTGATATAAATGAAGACAAATGGAAGAAGGATTCTATATCACATTGGATATAAGATTGCATTAATTGTTAGGACAATCAATCCTTGAGAGGAAGCTCTCGTTGAAAGTTAGATGACATGGATTCAGATTTGATCTCAATTTCATATTATCTGCTAGCTGTTTATGTTGTCAGCTCATCAACTGTTAAACAAAACACAATAGGTAAACATGAGACTTTTTTGGCTTAAAATGAATAAGTTTGCATTACCAGAGTGTTGTCTTCCTTCAAACTTTATGCCCAGGTCTTTTAGAGCGCCCTCAAGACCCTTGGGTATCCTTTGATAAAATTTCTGCAAAAAACCAATGATGTTGTAAAGTGTCAGTGTCAGCAAGAATGAGGAAGAAGAAGGGGGGGAAAAGGGGAGGGGGATGGGTATATTCAAAGTTAATTATTACAAATCCTTTTATAATTGAATCTTCAGTTAATTGGATTGTAACATAAAAGAGCTGCATAGGGTGGTAGTATGGCTTTAAAAAGTTGTCCTGAGTGGTTGGAATGGAACCGCGAACGGAACTGTTCGATTTGAAGTTCTGCGGTATTGTGACATGAAATCACCACCTATAAAAAATATCGTCCAATTGGATGGCGATCCACACTACATCGTGAATATTCATTTAGTAGAATGCCACAACAATAGCACATGTGTTTTGTTTGCTCTTCACTGTTTTAGGCTGACTGGTCTATAATTTGATATATATATGACAAGAATAGAAAGGAAAGTTTTCATAATCTGAATTATAGCAAGATTTAGCTCATGAGATCTATATAACAGAATCAATTCTTGTCTCAAATAAAGTATCGTTCTTTAATAACATTTTAACATGCAAAGATGGCAAACCTACTTTTTCTTGGCAATATGAAAAAATTTCAATATCTTTTACCCTATAGGTAGCTCTTAAATCTATCCAACATCTTAGGGCATCTGGCGGGATCAGTTGCTTTCTGCGAGATTCATAGTGTAGACAAATACCTAGATCCCAATCTGAGAGGAGGGCAGACAGAAGAAAGAAATTCTCTAAAAGGCATTGAAGACTCGCCCCAAACCGCGCTCTGATAAAGTTAACTTTCCATTGCTTGCAAATGACGTTCTTGTCGCTACAAAATGCAGACAGTAATGAAACGCGATACCTTGTTATCTTTTATCTAGACCTTTTGTTTTATACTGACAGGCCAATATCTCAAGAAGGGAAGCTTGGGCAGACCTCATGTTTGGAGGGTAGAAGTACCATATTGAGTACAAGAAGCCTAATGTTTTTGGTGGAGGTCAAAGGTCATTTTAGGGCCATCGGAGGTCAAATTGTTAAAACCTTGTAAACATGATATCTCAATATTTTAAGCTTGGGCAGATCTCATACTTGGTATGAAGGTGTATATCGTTGAGTACAAGAAACCTATTGATTTTGGTGGAGGTCAAAGGTCATTGCGGTACAACTGGTCAAATCGTGAAAGCCTTGTACTGTAAACATGATATTGCAAGAAGGGAACCTTGGAAAGATCTCATATTTGGGTTGTAGATGTACCATGTCAAATTTAAGGTGCCCTTTATTGCTTTTGGTGGAGGTCATTTGAAGTCAATAAATGCCAAACATTTACTTTGCACCCTTCTTACCTTTCTCTCTACACTAACACACCTTCCTAAACATATCATGGCAAGGGAAGCTTGGACAGATCGCATATTTTGTATGTTATTGTACCACATTGAGTACAACAAGGCTAATGTTGTGGGCGGAGGTCAATGGTTGTATCACCAGGGGTCAAATTGTGAAAACCATGTTTTACACAATATTTCAACAAGGACAGATGTCATATTTAGTATGTTGATGTATCTATCACATTTAGTGCAAGAAACCTGTTGTTGAGGTCAATGGTCATTTCAGAACAGCCTGTTTCATTTTGAATTTATTGTTTGTCATATTGCACTGCTTTTCACTGTATTACTTAGAGATGAAGTATGTTGTACACTACACCCTCACTAAACATTACGTCAGATTCATGAAGAAAACTGCTCATGTTGCATCATCGAAAGCACAATGCAGTTTTGCATTCTGGTTTATCTTGGTAACAATAATTGAACGCGTCCACATAGTAAATGGATCAAAGGAGATACCAGGGCATAGTTTATCGAGTATATTTGCACTGCACAGTGGTCATGCTCAGCTATTAAACTTCAAGGATACATTGCATTTTTGTACACAGGAACATACCTTGTTTTTCTAAGAGACCAAATTCTGTAGCTTTCAAAACTGTTGCACAAAATTCGAATACTACAGTATACCCTAGAATAATCATAATTCTGGGATGAACAGGAAATAATGTATACTGTATCTCATCCCAATATTCTATATGCAAAATGGTAAAATAGCTAGTATTCAAGTCCAAAGATGTGCTTAGGGTTTTTTTTTTTACACACAGGAACACAGAATATTTTCTGAGAGACAAAATTCAGAGCCTCCTTCAAAAGTGCAACACAAAATTTTGAAGACTAAATATATATTCCCTGATATACTGATCAGCTACATGGCTAGAATTATATCTGTGTTCACTGGTTGACAATGTCAGATACAAAAAACAAAATTTTCACTTTTCCTGTTTCGTCTCCTCGTCACTCACCCGACCATGTTACAAATGTACACAGCTGCTTCTCCTTGTCACTGCTGCTATTGTATGCAATGTTCTTCTCAGCCTCCAACTTCTGTAACCATCTAGAAAACTTCTTAAGACAGAGAAAAAGTGGAATCCCACTTTCAACTTGTTCCTACACAAAAAAAAAAATGGAAGAGAAATAAAAGTGTTATCTGTGTGTTTTATCTAGAGCAACTATAATTTGTTTGACTCATGTTGAGAAGTTAATTGGCCTTGAAGCATATCTTCAAAGGCTGAGGTGGGCAACCTACGGCCCGCGGGCCACATGCGGCCCCCAGTAATTTTTTTGTGATGTCTCAAGAAAAAGAACAAAAATCAATCTATTTTACATCATCACAAAAAACCAGCTAGCTGCTTAGAATTTATTGGCACTAATGATGCTGTCAGGTAGGCCTGTTATCCCCATTAATTATCAAAGGTACTATATTGACATCATGTTTTTGTGAATACAGATTAAGTACACACACCTGTTACTTGAAAGTCCTCGGAATGAAAGATTTGAAATCAACAGCAGGTCGTTGGTTAGGTGCGGCCCAATCAATTTTTCACACCTTATATCTGGCCTATTCATTCAAAAAGGTTGCTCACCCCTGTTCAAAGGCATACCATTTCCAAACTTGACACATGAGTTGCAGATAAATTTTCCAACGTCTGCAGAAAATGCTCGGATAAATTTTTGGTTGACCCACTGTTGGGGCACACCTCATAGTTTTGTGGACCTATGCTCCACAAATTTACTTGAGTAAGTCCTGTTAACTCTGTTCAGAATGTACATAATGGTTTAGGACGGAGTTACTACCAACAAGTCCCCTATGTCTCTGTTTTTGCGACCCACATTTGGGTCAAGTTGCCCATAGCTTGTGGACCGTGGATGTACATATTTACCTGAGTTATTCCAGTCAACTCTGTGCAAAATTCACTTAGTGTTGGATACTCCTCTGGCAAACAGTAGGTGTGGTATTCTGACTCAATTTTTCCCGTGGAAGTGTTGATCAAAACAGCAGGAAATTCAACTAAAGGAATTCAAGATCAAATATGAATTAATTTTGCTGCATTGAGTTAAAATGAATCGATGAATCTTAAGTGAAACAAGCAAACAAGCAAGCCAAGTTTTAGCATATTAAATATATGTGGACATAATTTATGTTGATACTATAAAAGGGACTTCCGGTGGCTTGAGACGATTGTTTTTATATCAAAACATAAATGCAGGAAATTTACTGCATCTTTAGGTCAAAGCCACATGCTTGTTGCATTTAGTGTCGCAGAAGAGGAAGGAAGTTTTGAAAAGTCCAGTGGTATTTTGTTAAAGCATCTGGTATTAGCAGAGTGACTAATGACATCATGGCAATTCTGCTGAAAATTGCTTTTGGTTTTCTTTTATTCAACTCACTTATCCAAATGAAATTCTAACTTAAGAGAAAATTTGACAGTTTATAAAACACTCCAATTGTATCAGGTTCCAAGGACAAATTGACTACGATAATATAGCAGCAAAGTGAAGCTTGTAAAGACCATTTGTTGGTATCCCATCACAGACCACTTAAATACAGTAAGTAGGCTTGCACGGTAAACCGGTTTTAGTACCGAAACCAGTTTACCGTGCAAGCTTAACAGTAAGTACTGTGAAAACCCTTCCAGGGAAGTATTAAGAGTTTAACTGGTCAAAATACAGTAAGTTCCATTCAATTAACCATATCTTGAGATATTGAGATATAAAATCTGAGATATAAAATCTTGAGATATAAAATCTGGGAGTTTCCACCTCCCAGTCTCCCAGAGTGGAATGCTTTTCTTTATCATGTAAGTGTCACATACAGTAACACAAAATACTCACTAATCTCTTGGTCTGAGTTTCTCTTATCTCTCCAACAAGTTGACTCAAAATCAATAACAATTAAGTAGGAAAACTGTTGACCTGAAAGAAGGAAATAGAACAATAATCTGCTTTCTTTTCTGAGAGGAGTATGAAGTTTTTTATCAGCTATGTAAATGCTGCTTGCTTTGCTCCATTCAGAAATATTTCTGTCACTGAGACAGCCGCCCACTTTTGGTACCAGAGTTAAGTGTATTTTATCTGAAATAAGAGTACAAGTCGTAATGGCCTGGTGGTAAGTTCTTCATTGGTTTCTCTGAAATGGGTTATCAAGAAACCATTACCAGATTTGTTTAAATTATAAGATCAGAACCGTTACTGTTGACAACTGTTTGCTTGTCTTTCTGTCACAGCAGACGTTTTCCAAAATGTAACTTTTACAACTTTGTTTGAACTTATTAATAATTTGGAGATATGTTCCAAATTTTGGAAAACCCTTAATACATAAAATAATATGATAATATTTAATTTAATACAAAAAAGTAGGGGGTTTGCCTTACCCGAAGATTTCCCATTATTTTTTCCAAGCGATGTTTGGTTGAATGTCCTTTTTCTGATAAGTCCAAGTTCCCTAAAGAGATGAGAAAAACTTGAATCAATTAATCCCTTAAAAGGTGAAAATTTTGAAATGTTGGGCATAGTGGTGGCCTTTGTAATTATTAGTCACAGAGAAAGTCATTAAGTAGACCATTCTAATATTAATGACAGGCCCCCTAAAAGAACATACAACCTACCTTATGTGCTCTTTGAATTGCAAAGTTACCACATAGCATAATAAGCCTACCAATGCCATCATTACACCAGCTTTGGAACAGCTCATCTGATTGTCAGGTAATATGTAATTATCCAAGGCCTATAGGCTTTAATTGATAGAATGTTACTCCTATTAGCATAAGTAGGTTAGTATTACTGTAGCCTAGGCCAGGCTGCTACAGTAAAAAATACTACTTAGCTTGCCCTTCTCTTTGCACTAATCTCAACTGATCTTTAATATTTCACACAAACCATTTTTAGGTACATCAAACAGAGGGTTAGCAATAGCCTAACACCTGTGTATGGTAAACAGGCCTACTGTGGGAATTGCACAATTGGAAGTAGGTGTAAAGGTATACCTAGTCCTAGTAAGTATTATAAGGCTATAGCCTAACGTTAGGACTATGCTAGCACAAATGTACCTCAAGTGTTCAGTGGCAGTTTCAACCCAGATACGCGAAAATTAGGTTGCTAGCAGTTGACAGGCCTAGCTAGGTTATTATAGGCTTAATGTTAGTCTATGATCACCATTTCTTTAATAGGTTCAACTGAATGAAAAAAGCGCTCACCCAGCTAACTGCTTCGCTGTTTTCATAATTCTTCCGGTTAAGAAGCCTATTATTATTATTATTATATTTTGTATGGTACTAGCCTAAGCTTCAGACTAATCATCTAGGCCTATGTAATAATTCACTGGATACAGCTGTTCCGTAAATGAAAAAACCGCTAAGAAAACACTACGGATAACAATTGTAGCCATGCGAAATTATTTTACTAGCTATACTCAAAATAAACCAAACCCATACCAAGCAAAACGAGTTCTCTTCGAAGTAAAAGAAAGTGTTCGCCTTTTCGAAAATTAGTCTATCAATTCGGGAATTAGTTTGAAGGCTCATTTCGAAAATGCTTGAGCAATTTTCACATCTAAAAGGCTTCCATTTAAATTCTGAAAAGTGCCAACTTGCTTTCGTACCTATTAGGACACACATGTGAATAAGAAGAAGACGGAGAGTGGTCGTAAACCGACAACAACCATTATAAGGTAGCATACGCCCATTAAAAGCCCCATTGACTTACACACTAAATCACAAAAGTAATGTGGTCTCTAAGTCTAGATAGAAGTTTTCACTAGCTTAACGCTACCCATCACCGGATAGCTGACAAGTTGGCCTTTCATGGCACCATCAATTTTCCGTACCATGACCGTGAAAATTTTTTGCTATCCGAGCCGGAAGTTTTCGTCACTTGTAAACAAACCTCTTCACTCAGTGGTAAACAAATTTCCTACGCTGCTCCTGGGAAGCCTAAAGGGGTCTAAAATTGCCTCAATTGACCCAATTTTTTCACCACATGTACTTCCATTCATGCTCTTCAACATGAAAGCCACAAAAAACTAGATTATGATTGATAACAGGTCACAAAAGATGTCCTCCTGTTGCTTTTTGGCACTTTTCCTGAAGGAGAACAATCGAGCGGATTGATATAGACTCTAATAGGAGTATGCCACCTTAACGTTGATATAGACACAAGGACTCAGTGCCAATCACGTTTTACCCAGATGATTGACATATGTCCTCGGCTTTTGTAAGTTTTTTGGGCAACGCTCACACGCTTATTCCCGTGTCACGTGGGATCTTCCGTAGATGTTTTTGCATCTTCCTTATAGTGTAAAGGCTTTGCTTCACCCAAATTCGCACGATAGCTAACGGGAAAAGGTGTAATATACGATTAAAAGTAAAGCAAATAGTGAACTGCCTTTCAATTGCTACATCATCACCTATTTCTATTAATATCTATTATAGTAAATCTACGTTCTAGTAGTTGTTGTCTTTAGGATAAAATACTCAAGCCAAAGTTGTTATTACCTTGCAGGCTCAATCGTGATTGGGCACGCTTGCTTCGTATCACAAGTGCACTGAAATATGGGTTTTATAGACAGAAAAAATATAATTAATATTATATATTATAATATATTATATATTAATTATAATATAAAATAATAATAATATATTAATATAATATAATATAATTATAAACAGTAAAAATCTTGGGACGTTTTTAAATGTCGGGGGGGGGGGTGCTACACTAACCAGCAATATGATGATAAACAATACCAGGGCAGTCGCAGTCCCTGGGGAAAAGCAAGAAAAAACATCCTAGTAAACAGGGAGACGTGGAGTCGCCAAAACAAGGTTACAATTAGTTTAAATGAACAAAAAATTCCCCAAAAAATCATATTTATGCAGGTATCAATTTGTCCGTTATGGATCATATCCTTTATTGAGTTTTGATATGATATTCCCATTTGTGGAGCTACGCACCGATGTATGACATCCTCAGCTTATATCGTTATATCCTCTTTATAGTGAAGTGGCGAATGCTTTAGTCAAATTTGCTACTTTTTTGTTAAGGTATGTGGCAACTGCACAATGAATGATATGATCAAGACAATTTTTTTTTTTTTTTGTATAATATTTGAATAATTTGTCCACAGAGAGAAATGAAACAGGTCAGTGTCTTTGTTTGATGAAATTCTAACGGTTGAGACCATTGTCAGATCAATAAGCATTCCAAATGTGGCACATGTCAGGAATAAAATCAACAATAAAATGATAATAGGAAAACTAAAGCCTTTAAAGAACATCTCCCGTGATTACAAAACAGAACACCTACCATGATAGCAGTAAAAAATACTTCCTACAATACATCCTAAAATGCTTCCTAAAATGCTTGTTGTTATACGTCCTAAAATGCGTCCTAAAAGGCGTCCTAAATTACGACCCCTGCATCCATTTTAATACTTGTGATCATCCAAGTTCCTGAAGTGTTGAACTGAACTCATGATATATTTGATTGAATGTCACCTTAATTTACCAGATAAACTCTTCCGTTCTCCAGGAAGTGGATAACCATTAGGAAATGTGGTCTGTGACGTCATCATAGCAGAATGTTCTTCAAAAGCTTTTATATTCCTTTTATAATAGTGTTGTTTTTTTAGCCTCCAAATATATGCTGCATTTGTCATGTTGGTTAACTTGCCAATGTTCACTGCATTTACTATTTTTTCAAGAGTTATATGTTGAGAATGCCCCTCTGGAAGCCCGCAGGCACTCGTTTTTTTTTTTGTTTTTTTTTTTGTTTTTTTTTTTTAGGCGGGTCCGTCTCCTGTTTTTCGGGCCGTATCGGAAGCCTTCGTTTTAGCTTACATGTAAGAGTAGTATATAGGTATTTATGATATTTATAAAAGTATACTTGTTAAAGTATATATAGGCCTAGGTATTTCTATAAATATAAAAGTATACGTGTATTAGTATATTTTTTGTAAAGCAACAGAAATAAATTTCAGTAACTATACAAAATCTGAACGTGAGGTATCAAAAAGCCATATGTTACTTTTTGGTTCCACGCCCCAATCGTGATTATTGTGGGAAGTTCTATATACTCTTGTTGGCGCTAATAGGCCTTTACTGTATAGAGCATGCACGAAAGTAGAAAATATAGCAAAAAGAAATAGAAAAAAAAGAAGAAAAAAGAAATGAAACTCAGCATGAGTTGGCTTAATTGTTTCTCTCGCTACGTCAATTTATATTGTGCCGGTAAAGTAATACTGTTGTCAGCTGTTACTATAAACTTGGTGCAAAATTTGCTGTTTTCAGCCAGGTCATCATTTTAATTCCTCCCACCCATCAAGGATTGCTGTGTCGTTCCCGTCAAACGACTGTCATTAACTATATATGAATATTCATGACAAGTGATCCAGAACATGCAGGTATGTGGATGGATATAAATACTGTTGACGAGCATGGTATCAGGTTACTTTTCAACCAAGATCTGTTTGAAGACTGCACTTACCAGAATCATGATGAAGTTGATCGTTCTCCTTTTCGCTGTATTTACAGTTGGCCGAGCTCAGGTAAAAGAAACTTTGATTTCTCTAAACTGATTTCAATTTTAATATTATTTTGCGATTTCATAATCACAAAGAAGCTTTTTTTTTCAAATAGCTCTTTAATTTTTTTTAAGTATACAATGTAAATCAATGGGTTACTAATTTTCGACTGACTCTCTGAAATGTGTTTTTGTTTTGTTAGTTTGCCCGATACAGGAGTAATATTCTTGATACTGTTTTGTTTAACTCACAAAGTTATTTTGTAATCGAAACAATTTCAGGTTTACTTAATAAGGCGCCCATAATCGTTTCTCTCATGTTGCAGTATTTCCATATTCCGATTGTCTGGCGGCGCAACAGCTTAGGCTAATATGTATGCTCATGTTACACCCTCGGAGCTATACAATCTGGTATTAACTTTCACTTCGCCAGGGACTTGTAAATTATCCTAGCAGCTCATAGTGTAATATTTCGCACTTTGCTTATTTTAATCGTTCTCTATTATTCGGGCTAGCAAAGCACGCATTCATGTATCTGACTTAATTATTCAGTTCTCATACAGCTATACCTCAGGGCAATTTTCCATATATCAGCGAGGGAACAAGTTAAAGCACGCTAAAGAAGTGTAGAATTCATGAATGTCAAAGAAAAAGCTTAGTTATGACGTGTTAGCATAATTAACGTTGGTTGCAAAGATTTCTAGACAGTTTTACCGTTCTTCGATAGTCTCATGTAAATCTACTTCACACTTAAGTCTCTTATAGTAATGTTGTCTTATAACTTTTCTAGTCCGTGTTTCATTTTAACTTTAATAAAGGGAAAGTTTAAACTTCTCCGATATATATATATGCATGTTATTGATACGCCAAAATAATTAAAACTGTAGCGATTGATAAATTAAAGCGACTGGACTATATAGTCTAATACACAGACCATTTTCTCCAGTTCCTTATATATTTAGATACTACTGTATTTCATTTTTTCAATAAAAGGAGACTTTCTAATTACCGGTTGCTTAATTTCTTAACAAAAGTGAGTGTCTAGCATGAATGGCAATTGCTGCATTGTGGTTGCGGCAACTTTATGTAGTTTAAACGAACTTTCAGTCAACTCTTAAAGATACACACTGTATAGACAAAGAGAAGTTGTCATTGTGGAAATTTTGTAAAACAAAATGAATAAAGTACCGCGAATGAGATAATATTAATCAGCGTTATGTTATTTTGCTTGGCCACTATAACATGAAATAAAAAATAGCCTATACATTGAACTCTTCCGTAGGCGCAACTTTCCGTTTTTCTTTATTTGATATATCATATTTCATGTCAAATAGTGAAAAAATAGTGGGAATTTTCCAGTTTGACTTAAAAAGGATTTTGACTGATATGTATAGGCTATGAAAAAAGTGTCACAATGACAAAATGTTAAACGTCAGTAAATCAAATTCATTTATTACTCAACCTAACTTTTCCTTCATTTATTAAAAGGACGAAAACACTTTTTGTCAACGTATATGATCAATTGCAAATTCATTTTGAATTATATAATTGGATAGTTTGGTAAAGGTATAGACTTCTCCCGTTTCAAAGACTGAAAATCACGTCTTTATATTTCTCAATATCTTTAATTATTTCTCTATTTTTCTTTTCTTTCTATTTTCTTTGACTGAAGTATGATGCTGAGACGGTAAGCCTGCATTTTTTTCTTAATAATTTTAGGTTATATTGGTTCCTATCTTATATTGTGAAAGTTGCTTATAAACCGTTTGCATCAGTGAAGCTATACACTCCTCACTGTTAAACCTCTAAATAACTTGTTATCACCTTGCATGTATATTACCATCTCCTTACCAGAAAGACATTTACTCTGTTTGTTTGTTAAATTAGCCAAAACAACTCTGATTGATATGCACCCTGCGTACCCTCTATATAACTGGGGTGGGTAACCTACGGCCCGCGGGCCACATTCGGCGCGCCAGTGATATTTTTTTTGCGGCCCGTGAGATGTCTCAAGAAAAAGGGGAAAAAATAATATAATTTTACATCATCACAAAAAACGAGCTAGCTGCTTAGAATTTATCATCACCAATGATGCTGTCAGGTAGGCCTATTATCAACTGTACTGTATTGACATTATGTTTTTGTGAATACAGATTAAATACACACACCTATTGCTTGAAAGTCCTCGGAATAAAAGCTTTAAAATCAACAGCAGGTCGTTCGTTAGGTGCGGCCCAGTCAATTTTTCACTCCTTATATCTGGCCCATTCATTGAAAAAGGTTGCCCACTCATGCTCTATAACAATGATATATATATACAATTACTATACTTCATTTCATGTAAGCTTACTTATATGAGATCCAAACACAACTTTGTTGCTGTTGTGTACAAGTGTTTTCTGTTCGAACTGAATACAATCCATACCACTGCTACTGTGTCCAGTGTAATATTTCTTATTGTAATACAAACAAATCAAACGTTGATTCTCATGTATATTCGTGTATCTGAATCCACTCTAAACAACCTATAAACGGTGACCTTCTTATAAGGCAAGTCTCAAATACAGATTGAAAGAAAACAATGGATGAGTATAGGATAATTCAGATGCATGGGGGTTCTGTCTTCTAATCCCACTTCTGACACCATGAAACTTTCCTTGTTATAAGTAAGACTAAAATATCATGGATGGGTAGGAATGATCCATATATATATTGTGATCTGTCTGCTAATCCCACCTCTGACACCATGTAACGTTCCTTGTTATAAGTAAGACTAAAATATCATGGATGGGTAGGACTGATCCATATATATTGTGATCTGTCTTCTAATCCCACTTCTGACACCATGTAACGTTCCATGCTATAAGGCAAAACTCAAATAAATGAGTCAACTAGATTTATATATATGGGTATCAGATCGACCCTGTGATCAAGAGGGAGCATACATCTACAATACGTGTAAATACGAACATTAATAGTGATTATTGTTGTACATGAGTTGTTGCAGTATATAAATTACACTTAGCCAACATCACATGCTGCATCAAACCCATGGCCCGTGGATAAAATCGCCATTTTCCTCTTCTTATTTTACAGGCTTTCATGTTTGCTGACGCCGACCAAGATGGGGAAATAAGCGACCAAGAATTTGTGGTATGTTTGTTTTAATTCTTTTGTAATTTCAAGATAAATTTCATACATTAATCTTTGTTGAAGGTGTGAAGTTAGAGTTAATAGTAGATGCAGAAATAGTGGTACAAAGGACAAAAACAGGCAAGAAGGCGTAACTGTTACTTGATACATAAATTGGTGGTTCTCAAATGTACTTAAGTTTATGTTTGAAGCACCTTAATAAGCAATTCGGTTAATTACCAGCAGCAGCCGCGATATATGCGGGAAAAAAACATTGTTATGTTAGATGAAAACATATAGGCACAGGTTAATACCATATCAAATAGTGGTCCAGAGTTGTCGCGATGATGTACCAGCAATGTAAGGCATATATATATATATATATATATATATATATATATATATATATATATATATATATGTATGTGTGTGTTTGTGTGGGTGAATGTATAGATATAAATTGAGATGTAAGAGTAGCATATATATTAGTAAGTATATAAGAGAAACTACTTATGTTTTGTTTTGTTAATTTTCTTCACAGCACTATGCCGCAGCTGTAGCTGACTATCAGAAACCCGGCGCGGTAAGATCAGTTTAAAAGATGACTTTTGGCACAGAATTCATTTTGATATATTGTAGATATTAAAAAACGTTTCTATCCGGCCCATATTTGATTACCAAAATTTTACTTTTTGAGAAATGACCCTTTAAATAGGTACAGATGATCAATTAAAATGGCCGGACTGTGTAGTCTAATACACATACCCTGAGATTAGTTCCCTCAGATGCAACGCAAAACTCCATGGGGAAAACATGGGGCTGTCATGGTCTCAAATGACCAGGGGCGTCGGAGCCGGTACGGCAGGTCCGGCGAACGCCGGACCAATCTTCACGGCGCAAAAAAAAAAAAAGAAGGAATAAGAAAACAAAAAATGGCAAAAAATAATCTGGGAGGTATATTTTTCAATTATTTTCATAATAATGATGACGGCAAGTAGGCTAAATGTGACTACTCTGGCATGGCAGGGGCCGGTCTTGTTTTCAAGCTCGGGAAGTGCCATTTCCTGCAATCTGGGAGGTATTTTTTCCAAATTTTCTCCATTACGCTACGCGCCAACCATGGTGGCGCGTAGCGTAGTTTGACCTACTAAACGTCCTCCGATAATTATGATAGATGGCCACACTCTGATCTGCCGTACCAATTCAAAATAGCTTCCGACGCCCCTGATGACATGTTAACGATGTAGCACAAATTTGTCAGGGACAATCGAAGTGTGTTGAATGTCATCCAAATGTGCTATGTTGTTTATATGACGTTAAAAAGGAACATGTCTTGATTGAGTTATTAGAATGTAAAAGGCAATGGATTAACATTAACATTTAGGCTAAGTTACACTGAGGAGCAACCTTCGTTATGCATCAGTTTAGGCTTTGAAGGAGCATTCCTGCAGAGGAATTTATCATAGTTTAAATGTGGGTGTCTTGATAACCAGAATAGCTGTTGAAACATTGCCGGCAGTTTTGTCCTCTTTTATTGGACTATTACATACTAATTCTAAAATTCTGTCAAAAGTCATGCGTGATGCCCTGTTTGAAGTTATAGTTTCTTGATAATCAAGACTTCACTTATCATCTCTCAGCAAGGGCGTAGAAACCGGGGGGGGCTGGGGACGCCAGCCCCCCAGTGAAAAATGTGGAGGGGCGGAAGTATCATTCCGCCCCCCCACTTCGCAAGTCAAAAAACCCCTTTTTCATTTCCAAATGAGAAAAAAAATCTCATTTGGAGCACCAAATTGCATCTAAGGCCAGGTGAAAATACAAAATTTAGTTTACAAAATGGAGTGGGTGTTGAAGTGTGCTATATTGCACCAAATTGCATCTGAGGCCACCTGCAAATGCAAAAAAAATCCAAAGAGGAGGGGGGCACCCCCTCCCCTTAGACCCCTCCCCCAAGCCGGCCATCAGTCTTCAGCCCCCCACTCAAAAGTAACATCCTACGCCACTGTCTCTCAGTTCAGTTTAAAAGAGACAATAAAATCCGATTTTCACCACGAATGTATGGAAGAGAAGGACATCAAATCTAAGAAAGTTCAACTCTGGTAGTACAATGATGTAACACATTGTCAAGTAACTATCTAACTTGGCCCCTAAAATGTCTCAAAAAAAATGGAACAAACCAATTTTTGTTGCTGTTCGGGGTAGATCATGTTCATTTTAAGTATCTCGTCGTGTCAGGTAAGGTTAAAGGTTGACTTTTTTTTTCTTCTTTGTGATTTTTTTTTAGTACAGTATAAGCTTGAGTAAAATAGGTCTTTAAAAAGCAAGAACCAAAAAACAGTGTCCCTTTTAGGAAGCTGTTACTTTGAAGTATATGTCATGATTGAGCAGGGTGACATTTGGGAGGGAGGGGGTGGCTCAGAGTTAGTAGAAGGGCAGAGGATGGGGGAATTTTGTCTCCCGTGTCACCGCTCACAAACATCATATAGAGGTAAAACAATGGATACTTGTAGAACAAATTTGTCCGCTACAAGGGGGAAATTGGAACCCTTACCACGAACCATTTGGTTTCGCGTGTTACCTTTTTCTTCTTCTTCTTTTTCTTCAACGTACATTCATTACAACCTTTGTCATACTTCAGGACACTCTCACAAATCGATATTCATTTTGCAGGTATTCGCTTTCACCGGTGATATATCTGTCTCAACCATGCATGACGTTTTGTCTTCACTGGCAAGTCCCTCAGATGCCGTAAGTTACCAATCAGGTGTCTCACAAAAGGAAGAAATAGTATGGGCAAGAAATGATAGAATTTCGACGGGTATATAGGTCTAACAATTTTGATGATGATTACTATTATTATTGTTACTATAATTATTATTAGTTTATTGATATGATTATTATTATTATTATTAAAACATCAGTAAAAAAATCTTCCATAGTGTGACATCAAATTGACCATGACCTTCTCTAGAGTTGTTTACGAATTTTCGTATAAAGTTCGTGTATTTATGGCATTTCTAAAAGGGTTATATCATGCAGGAGAAATACGCAGGCGGGGACCGTCCAGAATTGATTGGCAAGGGTCGTATCTCAATTCATGTTTTCTTATACGTTCACTTTGACACTTTGATAGCCTAAGTTGTAAGCTATCCAAAAACTCAGATATTCATTTGAGAATTCGAGTTTGATGCTGAAAGGACTCAAATGTTTCAGTTTTTATAAATTTTGTTTATTAATTGTCGTGGTCAAATGCATCTATCTATGAAGTCAACCTCCACATATATTAATATTAAAGTTTTCTATAAGTTTTTGCAGTCAATCCAAGTTCTTAGATTCTTATTTGAATTCCACTCCATTTAATTATTTGTATAATTTCTCATTTCTTCTTCATGTAGTTCTCAGTGGATGACGTGAGTAAACATGATATATATATATATATATATATATATATATATATATATATATATATGTATATATATATATATATATATACATATATTTTCTATCTCTTTGTAATGTAATCACACACTTTGGATATTGCTCCAACTTTACATATATACAACAAAACAAATTTATAATTTAATCTCGTTTCTTCACACCAAATGTTATTTTCTCATTCCTTTCATTTTTATTCCTTATTCTTTAACTTATTTAACATTAACTTATTCATTCCTATTTCAAACACTTGTAACAGGTGACTATTCCAAAGCCTTAGATTTTAAAGTGGCAAACCCCTTACGCATATATACATGTAGGACAGAATTACACGTATTTATTATAATAGCTATATTTCCATGCGCATGCGCATGCGTATTTTCTTTTCACATGACAGGCCGTGGCTTTTGCCGACAGTAACGACGACGGTTCCATTGACGGACCTGAATTTTACGTAAGTCCTGTTTGAAATTAATTTACGAGAGTTTTCCATAAACAATAACAATTCGTGTGGAACGGGGGAGTGGGGGGGGGGTTAGTAAGGGTATAGTGGGAGGGTTACGTAGGGTAGGATTTTGGGAGAGTTCGTTTAAGAACGCTATACAATTTAACATGTTACAAATAACGACTTATTCTCTCTTCACAATTGCTATTGGTACTAAAAATAACGTATGTTGTGTATAATTGTTGAATCAACGTTTTGTTATTTCAATATTTAATGAGAATGATAGACTAATTCAACGATGTATAGTAGTATTCATCAAATAGTAAAAAATTTGCTCATTTTAAACTGATTTTATAACATATAAATTTACAACTGGCTGACGCTCTGTCATTGTACTCTTCCGAATGATCAAAAGTTATAATTGTTACCAACCTAGTATGGTACCAACCCTTGATATTCAAACTGGGGGCGGGCGGCGGGGAGAGGGGGTATATACATTTCTCATCAGAGGGGCGGAGATGATTCCTACATGCATCTCCTTCCGCATCCCACAACATCTGCCTCTGCCCTGATCAAGTTGAAAAGTTAGGTCACCAAGCCAAAAAAGTTTGAGTACCAGGGGGAGGGAGGCGGGGGGGGGGGAGGGGGTCATAGTGTGATAATGATTGGAAAATGATCGCATTAAGTCAAGTGTCAACTCAGAATATAAGATCAGCTATTCCACTATTGTGATATATATTGTATGAAACATCTCACACACGGCGGGAGATTGTCATATTGCTTTAGTCTCTCGTGATAGGTTTAGGTCTACTTGAATGATTCATTTCCCGTGATAATGTTCACGTATTGCTACCTATTGAATCCATATAATGAATAAAATATATATTAGTACGCTTAATTTTCTTCTCTTCTTTCAATTCTCAGCATTACTATCAGACTATGAAGTATTTCAAGGAGGCTACTGGGGTAAGGGCATATAAAGAACAGCCGACCGAGTTCATGCACTGCGTGGCTGAAATTCATCTGTGTTGTCGCCACTCCGCCTTGACAAATTTCAGTCCAACAATTATAAGTTCAAACATTACACTGTTCTCTCCCCCCCCCTCCATTTTTCATATACCTTCTTTCATTAAATGAAACCTTTAAAATGTTTCACCGCGACTAAAGCTGCAGTGTAGGGCTATCAAATAGGAAATGTTTTCCCTTTTCATAGAAATTTGGAGAAAAGGCCGACAAGCACGCTTTCATGTAGTGATGAAAATGTTCCTATAATCGGGTCGGGGAGACAGCGTATTCCCACCGTTTTATTCCAGCATTATACTCCTTCTCGGTAAGAAGAAAAAAAACCCGGATCGAGTTATTTATACTAAAACGGGATGATGATTATGTTTAGTATGCATTAATACTACAATAGACAAATTATTGAAAATGTCTTTTTCTTCCTTCCTTTCTTTCTCTTTTTACCTTTAAAGGGACATCTTGAAGATATGGTTCCGTTGGTGAGAGTTTTTTCTTATTTATTTGTTATTGTATATGAAGCCGCTATGATGTTGAATTTCTATCTTAATTGAGCTGACAGAACTAACATATATTCATTTATCTGTGTCGGGATGTGAAGCAATGTGAAACATAAAAAGAATATGTATATATATATATATATATATATATATATTAATATATATATATATATATATATATATATATATATATATATATATATATATATATATATAAACATATGTTTACATACCTTGCCAGCTTCCTTTTAAATTATATTCCATCGTTGTCTTTTCACAGATATATCGTTTCACTGGGGAAATTAGTGTCGAAGAATTCCAATCCAAATTGGAGGAATATGAACAAGAAAACCCAACCCAGAGTGGGGTAAGCATGTTAATTGTTACATTTCGATAATTAAGGTCTTCTGTTGGTATATTGACGTCATCAACGTCATCAAATAAAGTTACTTAACTGGGGGTGGGGCGGGGGGGGGTGAACAATTACACCCAGACTTGAGACAGTGTTCATTGGTCGTATGGGATAGAACTTTGTGCCAAGCCTGACGAGAGGGGAGGGGGTTTGGTAGGGAGAAGGGCGATAAAGCCCCGCTGCCCGGGACAATAAGGGGGGAACGGGGAATAGGATGAGGGAGGTGAGGGAAAATGAGATAAAGAATAGACTACTCACTTTTAAATAATAGGCTATATTAAGTTAAGAAATATGAAGGCTGGGTGACTTAATTGTCACAGTGGGCCAACTTGGGTCGTTGAACCTGTGAGTGGTATACGTGTATTAAAGTAGTTGTTGTATATTTATTTCGATGCTTGAAGTTAAAGGGGCGCATAACAGGTCTGCAGGGCTGGTGGACGTTATAAGAGCACTCCCGTAATACGTTTCATTTTGAAGGTCATCTGTGCTGGTCCCAAAACAATTCCTGAACTTTATTGTCCTGTATAGACATTAGAAAGTAGTAATTTGAAATTAGTATAGCCAAATAGGTGCTGGTTAACATACTCGAAGTTAAATTAACGATGAAATGAGCCAAGTAACATTCAAAGGTGAAATTCTCTACCAAAAAACTTCCTAACTAGAGTAATCCAAATGGTTTTAACTAAGTGATAGTTTCGCCCGAGGCTGCAAGTTTACCATATAATATGTGGATATTATGTATGAAGTGGTAAGAAAGATAAAACAAACGTTTACAAAACCTAACGCAAAGTAAAACTTTAAGCGGCTGTTGATGATATCTTGATTTAATCAGAAAGCATTGTATCAGAAAAGAAATTAAAGAAAAAGAAAAATCACATAGAAAATATGAGGTATATTCTGTTAAAGCAATCAGATTTATATCATTATTTTTTATTTTACATTTACAAGGTATAGTTACGTTAAGATAGTTATTTCACCAGGGAGAAAATAGGGAATAGCATAACTCATCCAATTTTTCTTCCTTTTATTTTAACATTTCAGTACACTGTCGAGCAAGTGAGTATACACTTTCGGTTTTCTTTTTGAAAATTATTAATACTAGTCGCAAAAAGCGAGGAACTCTTAGATCAAATATTAAGTATTTTTCATTCATACATCACGGCATGGAATGTTTTCCGGGAAAGATGTTTACAATACAAAACAAAACCGTGAGAATATTAAATTAAGATCTAAATTGGAAATTTTAAGTTTTAATTGGTCAATACATCTTCAGTTGGAAGTGTTGTAACCATGCGTGTTGAAACTGAAGAAAGTTATTAATGATAACGACTGAGTAGATGAAACTAGCTGATTGGCTGAGTGAACAATATTATATAATCGAAGCGACTGATGGACTTATGAAGTAATGAGTGGTTCACTGACTAAATGACTAGACGAAATTAATGAATTGCTGAATAGACAAGAACAACTGGGTAAATGAAATGAGCAAGTGATTGATTGACTGGATAAATAGTTCATTTATGAACTAAGTGAATAAACAGATGAAAAGATGAATGAATAAATAAATGAATGAATGAATGAAATATGAATGAATGAACCAATGTCTAAATAATGACTGAATGATAGCATGAGTGAATAGTGAATAAAGGAATGAACTGACGAAAAGAATGAACGGATGAATGTATATAAATGAACGGACGAACGAACGAACAAATTAAGAACAGATTAATTAAGTATGAGTGTGTCGGAGTGAACAAAATATTTTCATGGTCATGCGACTTTATAGATTTCAGTGATTTTAGATATTCTAGGTGGTGATATCAGAATAAATAAACGAATGAAGTATGAGTGAAGAGGCATAACTTCTCTTGAACTGTACATTGTTGGGATACTGGATGGAATGATAATTAATAAAAAAAATAACGCCTCTTGACAATTTAATAATTTACAAGTTTCCAATTTCTCGAATTAGGCTGTCGCTTCCGCTAACACAGACGGGGATGGCTTCATCAGTGCCACAGAATTCGAAGTAAGATTTTCGTTAACACAACCTTATACTTTTTTAAACTAAGACGTTAAAAGGAATTGATTTTTCATAATAAAGATTGTGTTTTTTTTATTTAACCTGATTGGTAATTTATTTCAAACATTATTGTTCTATACCTGAGCCTTATCTAAAGAACCGAACATATTTGAATATGTTACTTATTATTCAAATGTGATAACTATCCCTATTTGATCTTCCTTTGTCAGAATTGGTACAATAACGTCAACCACTGGAAGAACGAGCAACTGGTGAGTGAGATGGTTTGGTATTGCTTGTCATTTTGTCCGTACAAATTGAGGCACAGAATCTTCAGTTTTTCTATAATTCTTCGAAAAGTTGATATGAATATCTTTTTGTTGTTGTTGTATGTTTTGTTAGTAACTCAATTATTTCTAACTCTTTAACTATAATGGATATATTCTGAAGTTTCAAGGGAGGGGCGGGGAGGCTCGGGAGGGGCGGGCGGGGTTTTCATAGCAGTGGATAATGTGTAAGGGAGGAAGTGAATGTATGTGTGTGTTGGGAAGGGGGGGGCGGGGGTGTACACAGGAACTCGCGAAAAAGCCTCATTGGCTTATCAAAGCCGCAAGCTGACCAAAGTCAATCTCTTAGATTCATATTTTAACGTCCATGATTATGAATTGTCAATTGTCAACAACTCTGTAACTTGATGACATATATACATTAATCTTGGAATGACTCGAACTTATAGCTTAAGTTTATAGCATAAATATGCCTCATAATGCACCACTTGATGTCTCAAAATTGAATTCATCCCGGAGTCCCCCCCCCTTCACCAAACCCAAGTTTAATAGGAGGGAGACGACTTCACCTCCATGGTTCATATACCTCTTCTTTATTTAAAATACTGGTACGTACCACCAGTGTTGCCGTTTTGGTTTATTTACAACGTTTCTCCTCGTTGTGCACCACTGTGCAGGCGCAAAATGATATTTAAAAAGTTGCCTGAAATAGTCATATTGATATCAACTATTCTGAACAATTAGCTTAAAATTGTATTATTACATTCTATGAGTGCAGTCGATTTTTTAATTTTGTTGTCTCTCTCTCTTTCAGAAAGCTCATATGGCTGGTGATGATGGCGTCATCTCGAAAGCTGAGTTCATTGGTGTCCTCAATTACATTTCTGCGAATTACAGCTAGACCTCTATTTATAGTGTGTCTTAATATCGTATTGGCAACAATTCTTATGTTTACCTCTCCTAACACCTCTTCCTTTACTCTATTTCTTCCTTTATGGTACTTTTCCCAAATCAATCCCAGAAAAGCATGAAGTGATTCGTTACAAATATTTTGATTAACTGTTTTTAAAGCACGGTCTTGTAACAGATCAAAGAATGAAACGTACACCTCGGCCCATTCTCTTTTAAATTGCTTTCTCTTCCTATATATACCATGTATATGCGACTAGCTCTCATTAGTCATCTTAAATAATTAACAATTTGTTAATTAACCCCTGCTTCATGAAATCAATAATAAACATTGAAACACGTAACCTATTTTTATTATTATTATTATTATTATTATTATTATTATTATTATTATTATTATTATTATTATTATTATTATTATTATTATTATTATTATTATTATATATTAAAAGTTCCTCTGTCTGTAGACCCATATATAATTACGAAAGAACACGATGAAAAGGGTGAATAGCGTCCCTTTCTTAAGATTGAAATCAATCATTCCAGTTAGATTTTCTCAAATGTCCTGCATCGCCCTCTGACTGCATCAGTCACGCAGACCAGGCGCGTAGCGAAGGGGGGGGGGGCGAAGGGGAACCCCCCTTGAGCATATTTTGTTTTATGATATCGATAGTAATTTCAAAATAGAAACTGCTTAGATGTAACTTACAAGGCCTGGGAAGTGCCATTTCCAGAGATCTGGGAGGAATTTTCGGCCACAATTTTCGTGTGCGCTTCGCGCTAACTCACGGTGGCGCTTCGCTTAGATAGTTTGCGTACAGGCTTCGATCGCCCCTCCCTTGGGAAATTCCTCGCTATACGCGCCTGACGCAGACGCCATAAGATCTAGTTTCCATGCACACATCCAACCAACTTCGAAGTCCATTGGGCTTCGGAGATATCAATACACTGTTGTGTCCACGCAAACACACTCACAGATTTGACTTATGGGCCCCTACACACCCCTCCCCTCCAATATGACATGTTCACCCCATGTTAATTGTGTTAACAATGGGTACCCCATTAATGCACACAGTTTCAGTGTCACACGTGATGTGAAGTGGGGCAATAATTTTAGTATAGTATTTCATATACACATTGGCGATAGAGTACAATATCCCATTCCCAGACATGCAGGGGGGAACGATAGTGGGGGGGGGGGGGACTGACACCTAAAAGAATAATTTGAGTTTGATATTAGTCTCTCGATACTTGAAGTATCGTTTTTGAAAACAATAGGAGAAGGGGTTATTATTGGTTGGTGTGGAACGCGAAGAAGTTTGCCAAGAAATGTTAACAATAAAAGTCTTGAAGGCCTCCTTACCACAGCAAAACTCTTCTATATAGTGGCTGTATTGCAGGGTGAGTAGAGGGGTGTTAGTATAGGGGTGGGGTGGCAGGGTAATATTTATAAAAACCATATACTTCATGTTAATAGTGAATTCAGCATATTGATGAACGGACGATGGCATAGTGTTGTCAAATGCCCACATGGTGTCACGGTGTGATAGGATTCTATACATTTCAGGCGGAGGTTGGGTGATTGAATGGGAGGAGGCGTTGTCGAGACCGATTCACAATTTTTGAGAACAACGGAAGTGGGTTATAGGCCTATATCGAGCACCCACGTGGAAACAGAGATGAGATTAACAAGATTTGATGAAAGCATTTCAATTGTAAACGCACTCAAAATGACCAGGCAGTTGCGACGCGGGTTGTAAATGTTTAGTACACTAGACCGATGCCTTCCATAATGAAAGAACATAACAAAGAAATATCTTTTAGCCTACATTTCATAAAATTGGACGGATTTACTTTCAATCCACTGTACATGTCGCGTTATGGAAAATATTTCATCGAGGTGGGGTTTTCGACCAACAGTTGTAGAAACATTTTCTCCACAAAGTAAGTGTCACGTTTTCTGCCATCTAAACATCCCTTTAACATTTTCCCGTCAGTTTAGTTTAAAGGCAAAGTAATTGAAGACATGGTTTCTTAATTTTGGTGAATTTTCTTATCGGTATTACTCAGTTTTTTGTTACATTTCCTTAACAATTTTGTTATTTTTCTTGCTACTCTATTTTAATAGATCTGATAAATCCATTCTTATGAATACCTTGTCCTAACAATAGGAATACTAGGAATTAAACATGATAAAATTTGTCTTGTTTTCATCTACCTCATAAGACTTCTATTGTCTTTCTCGAATTTCAACGAAAAAAGGCAAGTTTTTACGTTTCAACGTAAAGCTTACAAAAGTTACTAATTTGGACTCAAATCTAGTCGAACATGTTTAATATCCTATTTTGTCATCAGTAGCATCTACATGACTAAATTTATTTTTGTGTAAAAGTAAGTTGGCCGACGTTTCGATCCTATAGCAGGATCTTCTTCAGAGGCTAAATGACAACAGTAACAGAAGGGACATAAACACGCACATAATACAGACAGGTTAATGAGCATGGTGAACACAAAGAGATAGATGTATAAGGGGATTAGTAGACAAGGGATGGAGAGAAGAAAGCAACAGGGAAAGAGGAGAGGTAGGAGATAAACAGTGGAAGAGAGCTGTAAGAAGAGGAGTGATGTGGGTGAGGGGGGGGGGGCAGGTTAATGTGTCTTTGTCCTTCTCCAGTTTATTCCATACCCCCTTCTCTTAATCCTCTCTCTGTCCCTCCACTGTTTATCTCCTACCTCTCCTCACGGATTTTATCTATGTGTTCACCATGCTCATTAACCTGTCTGTATTCTGTGCGTGTTTTTGTCCCTTCTGTTACTGTTACTTGTCATTTAGCCTTTGAAGAAGATCCTGCTAGGATCGAAACGTCAGGCCAACACATTCCATAACACATGCTCTCTGCAGGTGGATAAGCAGTTTGCTAACAGTTTTATTTTTTTTAAATTCTTCTCTATAAAACACGGGACATTATCTTATCTTCTGTCCCTCACGTTTTTATAACATCTGTATACGCCACATTGAATTATTTCGTCTCAATGCAACTGGTGTTAATATCTGCTAATTAACATATTGTTGGTACGTATTCGATTATTCAACTGGTAAGCACCCCTGCTTGGTTTTTCTCTTTAATTATTCTCACCCCACCCGCCCCCCTCCACCCCACCCCCAATAAGGTCATTGCGTAGTTAAACTAACATACCAAGCCTGCTATCCTTTGTATACACGAAATCGATGGTAGCTATCAGCGGAGATTGATTACTATAGTTTACTTAACGTTCAAGCTTTCAAGAGAATAAGAGGTATCTTTAACCTTTGTTCTTATTTACCTATTGACAATTAAGCTTTCAAAATCAATTGTTTGAACTCAAGAGTGTAAATGTTAAGTATCAAATTAGCCATCTCTCAACGCGACGGATGCCAACAACGTGAGAGATTAGATGATGATTGTGTATAATAAGGCTCGAGGATCTACAAATAAAATGAATAGTATACCGATATAAACGGTATGTTAAACGTTTCCACGCCCTTCCGATCTGATACAAAGTGCACCTAGTTTTAAACTAGAGTTATTTTTTTTTATTAATAACTTACTATATATTCTTTCAGATAAGTCGTACATCTTGCCATGTTAGTGAATTCCATAAAAAAAAATATTGTTATATTAAATTAGTGAACGTAACTGTCTTCTTCGAATCGGATAATGTACATGTATACGGATCTTGCTGACGAGATTTAATTTGTTTTCCTGTACTAAAGTCATCTGGTTATAAATTTACCAGTTTCTAAGACCTTGAAAACTGCAGAAGTTTCCACTGACTTTGACTGGAGGAACAAGATTCTTTTGACTTCCGATTTAGAGTGTTTAAAGTTCTTTTATGGAATTAAAAACTTTCTCTTGGCATACCTCAAGAAAAATGTTGAGCAATATTTTGACGAATTGAGCTATATGCCCGCAAGTATCCATTTGTCATTGTAATTATAGAATTATGACTATTATAAACTCAAATGGTGAATGACTTTGAAACAAAGTGCAGGTATCTTCATCCCAAACTTCAACAGCTGACGATATGTCTCGGGACCCTCTTCATGTTTTTCTTATTCTCTTTTCTCTTCTCGTAACATTATTCTCTGTGGTGCTTTGCTCGTTAGCATATTTCGCAGACAACAGTGAATCCAGTAAGTATATTAGTATACCATAATTAACAAATATAGCCTACACCCTGTGTTGTGTACCTTTCCCTATATGCAAACTTACTATAGGTCGTTGCTATAGAAAGTATGTCTTTGTTAACATCCGCTGTTACAGCTTCCAAAACTGTACTATTATAAGAAGAAGCTCAGTGGCGGAGCTAGGGGTATTGGTCAGGGGGGGGGGCAAGAATGGTCTGTAGGGGCGCTTTCAACACTATCTAAGCGGAGCGCCACCACAGGTTGGCGCGGAGCGTACAGAAAATTTTTGAGTAAAGATACTCCCTAGATCGCTGGAAATGACCCTTTCCGGGCCTTGCTAATTTGCAGATAAACAAAGAATAAATAGGTGTCATCGCCATTTTGTCAGAAAATTACACCAACAGAATATGACAAATGTCAATAGGTAGACGAGAGCGCAATAAAAAGTCAATAATCGCGAATAAGTAAAAAGTAGTAAAAAGCTGAAAAGGGCGCAAGCAGTCCATTTGAGTCCGTCAGGGGGGGGGGGCATTCGCCCCCCTGACTGTATGGACGCTCCGCCACTGAAGAAGCTGAATTGCTACAAGTGCCATGTAATCATGACGTTGCTATCCGTCATGGATTATCTTATGGCAAATATCTTTATGAAGATCACATGTATTTATTGTCGACTTCTCGTGCAGGCGATGTTCAAATTAAATGGACCACTAATCAATGGGCTTTCAACTTTTGAAAACAAAGATAAAATGGTGAATTGTGAAAAAGTGTGCATATTTCTGAATAATTTATCCCTTTTAAAAATCATGGGAATTGATATTGCATACTTATTGTATTATACTTTCACCATGCAATGGGTACTTAAGATGCAATGAAGACTTCTGGCAATTTCAGAGGTAGTGGAAATCATTAACATCATTAAAACTAAGGATATTCAACAGTTAAACTTATATGCATAACATTTTTATACAGGGCATTTTCTAACAGAATGTTTAACAGTTGCTTTCAATTTCTTGATCCTCCCAAAAGACCGCCTCCTGTCCCTAACCTGCCTCTAGTCTACTTCCCTCTTCCAGTCACAATCCCTCGTCCAGTTCATGTCCCCCCTCAGTCCCCTCACCGCCTAGACCCTTTCCGTCAATCCATCCACCCACGCTCTAACCGCCCCCCCCCCTTCCCTCAGCTTCAGTCCCTGTCCCGTCGTCCAGCCCACCATCTAACAAAATGAATGAAGCCGTCTTATTATAATACGGCATTTCGTTGTAAATTACCTGGTATTTAGAAGTAAGAAAAATCGATATAGATGAGCCCGAAGAAAATCAGTGCAGTTTGTACAATCATAATTATATTCCGCTATTATGGATGCCATTAATCATAGAACTATCTGCGTTGTAATATTTCATATATTCACTTATTACTGCAAGAACATTTCTGAAAATATCCGAACATTTTACACTTCCAGTGAAATGGTCATTATGATGTTATTTTTCTTTACAAAAAAACAACAACAACAATTATCAACCTTTCAACAGCCTGGTTCAAGAACAACAAGCAGGATGTGGCGTCTGTCTACCACACAGTAATAACACCATCAGCCTGGGTAAATGGTCTATGGGGACTGATCTACCTCTGGCAGGTTACATGGATTCTTCATCATTTATATACCATCTGCAAGAAACAAGCTGACGGTTACAATGAAGCAATATCAACGGGACTTGTAGCTACTTACACACTGGCGATTAGCATACTTAATTCGGCATTCTTCTGCTACGACCGGTACTATTTTATCGTTTATTTACCATTGCTCTGCATCACCAGTTTATTGTTTCTAACGTGCCTTGGAATACACGTATACAACGTTTCTAAACTCAGAAGAGAGTTTTTTCAAACTTTCAGGTAAGATGCTGCATATTTTGTCCACTGTTAATTAGATATATGTTATTATATTTGGGTGGTGGTTATACATATCCAAAGTTGCGCCTGCGCACTATGCATGGGATGTTATGGCATTGTCTGTAAATGAATGGGAGTCATGTGTGTTTGCTCAGTTACTCACACAAACTCAACTGTGGCTTTAATCACTGACACTAAAGTGGAAGTCACTGAAATATACCAAACTTTCATAATAGATCATGAAAAATAACACAGTTAATGTGAACGGATCCAGATACGATTTCTCAATTGTCGTTCCATCGAAAGCAGGGCGCCTTGAAGGTGGTAAAGCTGTGATATATTGACCATTGTTTCAACGCATCAGGCTCATAACGAAAGACTAATCACGCTATCAATAATTAAACACCTTGCATTTAAAACAAAGCAAGTGTTCTAACATTATGATACCATACACAGTATACTAAATAAGTGAATAACGGCGTCAGATAACATTTCAAACGTTGAGTTGATCTTTAGTGTCTGTAATCATCAAATTAAATAAACAATAACATAGAAACGAGATTATACATTTGGTTCAAAGATCGTATTTTGATGATACGATTAAATATATGTGCATATAGACAAACTATGTCTGTTTGTTAACATAGACAATGTGTGACAATTATTAACACAGAGGAAGTCTTCAAGCACGAAAAGTCCAAATTGGGTTCATGTTTGTGCATATAAATTATGTTACCTACTTCAGGTAGAAAAGAGTGTAATTTACCACCTTCCTCCATCTCCATCTCCCTCTTCTACAAATCCCACTTATAGTTCTCAGGAAATAATCTTTGGGATAACGTTAATCTCAAGCAAGAGATTTCAATGCCCTACAACTTTCCAATCCACAGTAATAATTAGCACACCATTGTTTACAAGCCTAATCAATATCTTAACCATGCCTCAGAATGCACCAAGTCATGTTTTTCCTTCTGACGAAGAACCCCCTGCAATGGAGTCAGCTTCAACGAACTCAGGGCCACAACTCCTTCTCATTCGAACCGACCTTGCCTTGAACACACGGGCGTAGGAACCGGGGGCTAGGGCGCCAGTCCCCCCAGTGAAAAATATGGAGGGGGCGGAAGTATCATTCCGCCCCCCCACTTCGCAAGTCAGGAAACCCCTTTTTCATTTCCAAATGAGAAAAAAATCTCATTTGGAGCACCAATTTGCATCTAAGGCCAGGTGAAAATGCAAAATTATATACAAAATGGAGTGGGTGGGTTGGTGTGTGCTATATTGCACCAAATTGCATCTGAGGCCACCTGGAAATGCAAAAAAAAATCCAAAGGGGAGGGGGAAACCCCTCCCTTTACACCCCTCCCCCAGGCCGGTCATCAGTCTTCAGCCCCCCCCCCCCTCCCCACTTAAAAGTACCTTCCTACGCCACTGCTTTGAACAATATTATGTTAGGATCAAAGCCAACAGTTCAGAAGTTACCATGATCTTTATATATTGAAATACTGTCATCTCCTTAATTTTCTAACACTCATCTTCAAATTGATTCGTTACAGGAGCAATTTCGTCCGGAGGCATGTCTTCTTCCAAAACGGAATGGCATTTATCTTTGCCTGGAGTGGTCTGGAAGCACTATTGTCTTTGGCGGTGATACTTGTGTACCAGACAGGACAAACTCAAAATGTATCTGGTGTTGTCAGTCTGAGTTTGCTCGTATTCTTCATGCTTATATCAGTGCTCGTTGAAAACAGTTTCCACGAAAAATTTGCAACCTACATCTTCGCGCACTGGTTGGTTGTCATCTGGCTTCTGATTGGTTGCCTGACTGAAAACTGGGATACTAGTTCCGCGACATGCATTGCTGTTATAGTAATCCTTTGTTTTTCTGTTGTTTATTTCTTGAGCAAGTCTTACCTTGCAATGCAACGGTACAGACGGATCAAAATTCCACACAGGAGCGCAACAGTTGCCCAAAAATATCCATCCAAAAATACCATGAGAGGAAATGAAAAAAGCGTTAAGCTAAGACAGCAGTTACAGTTTTGAAAAAAATAACTTGACGCCGACCGACAAAAACTTTCAAAATGTCATCATCTAATATCGTGCATGTAGACTGCTCTCATAAGTAGTAATCATTAGTTTATTTAGGTAGTGTAAACCCTTATGACAACCAAGGGCGTAGGAACCGGGGGGCTGGGGGCGCCAGCCCCCCCCCCCCCCCCAGTGAAAAATGTGGAGGGGCGGAAGTATCATTCCGCCCCCCCGCTTCGCAAGTCAGAAAACCCCTTTTTCATTTCCAAATGAGAAAAAAAAACTCATTTGGAGCACCAAATTGCATCTAAGGCCTGGTGAAAATACAAAATTAAGTTTACAAAATGGAGTGGGTGTTGAAGTGTGCTATATTGCACCAAATTGCATCTGAGGCCACCTGGAAATGCAAAAAAATCCAAAGGGGAGGGGGACACCCCCTCCCCTTAGACCCCTCCCCCAGGCCGGCCATCAGTCTTCAGCCCCCCACTCAAAAGTACCTTCCTACGCCACTGATGACAACAATGAAGTATGCAATTTAATTCAACATGTATACATTTAAAATATATGAAGGCCTGCGTATGATGTAATGTGGCGGTTTGTGTTTGCATCATATGGTTTGCATCAATCTGCCTTCTCCCGGACACTACATCAGGACTAGCTCATATGCTTTTTGAATGATTTTGTATTCATTTGTTTTATAACCTATATGGCTTTAAATTGATCTATAATGTAATTTCACTTCTCCAATCGCCTTACTCACTTTCGCGTTCGACAGTTTGTCCCGAAATGAAAGACTTCAATGTTTCGTCTCCTTATTCGAAGTTTTCATGTGTTATGTAAAATCATGTTTCTGATATTGTATACCTCAGCTTTCCTTTATTCAATCTTGCAAATGTATATATTTGATAATTGTTTTGGCTTATAACAGTAAACTAATAAACAACGGTTTTAATTGTTGATTTTCTGGACACAATGAATTGCATGTACTTTTATTCACCAACGTGGACGAAATAAGTAAAAAGCCAAGAGTTTTTAAAGTAATCTATACGTGCAAATTGCGTATAACGACAGATTCAGGGATATGGGTGGCGCCGACCCACCATCCCCAACCTCCCATTCCCCTGTCCCCCTTTCCGTGGGGAGGAGCCATGGTTTTTAAAAGAAGGGTTATGACCATGAGGTCGTTGAAACCGACTCCCATGTAGCACTTGATATGGTGCATTTTGAGGTACACTTAGTCTATAAATTAGGTAATTATTTTTACACCCAAGGGTTGTGTAAAAATACACTATATCTAATATTTATCTACAGGGGGGGTGTCAGTATTGAAAGGGGGAACTGGTGTGTACACTCCCTACCCTCTAGCCCTGGATCGGCATCTGATCCCTTTGTTTATAGTCAGATGATCTTACCGATACGATATAGGCAGGGTTATGTGTAAGTATAGGTAACACCTCCCTGTTACAGCAAGTTAATCAACTCATCGCTCAAATTAAGAGGGCGCTGATACAGAAATGACAGGGAACTAATAAACTGTTACTTTATCTCCACAGTGACGCACAACTGTATATACCCTTCAAGCGCAATTTTCAAACGACGCAATGTAAGTTTATTTTTCGTCGGTTTTGCAACAAGTTCTGACTAATTTACGTGTTTGCTTTTCTATACGGTACACTAGCAGTCTAAATCAGAAATAGATATGGTTCCACATCACTGGAACTAAAGGCTTATGTAAACAAGAGTCTATACCGATGCAGTTTGAGAATTTCAGAAATTTCTCCAAGAGAATAAATTATTAACAGAGCCTTAGGTTGCAGGTCCCCAGTTCCCCCCACAAATAACATTTCTATATGATGGCGCGATTCCAATTTTAAAGATGCCCCTTTCGTTCGAAGACGTGTGCAATCTAAAACACGTGAGGAATAACTCACATGGCAGGTTGGATAGTAAGATGCATTTAATTATTTACAAAATAAAGTCAACTTAACCGATCGTTATCACAGTTAACCACATACACTGTGAAATATTTCAACAGTTTAAGAGTATCTTTGGGGTCAGGTATTGCCTAACAATGCAACTGTGCTACAATTTAGTTACCGGTAGTCAATGGTATCCTGCAATATCAGATATTCAGAGCGGGGATTGGCCGGGGGGGGGCTGGGTTCTTTGCGTTAGCGACATTGCAACATACATTAAAATACCTTGTAGCGAGCTTACTCAAAATATTATTGAGTGGAATATGATCAAACAAAGAGAACTTGGCAGTCAAGTTATTTTTCAGAAATGATCCGTTAAATTTCCACAAACACACAGAAAAAGGAGAAAATAGTACGAATGACCTGGACAATTTATGAATGGGGAGACTAAACTATGTTATTTACCTCATCTCTAGAAAAAAAGGGAAATAATTTTCATATAGGTCGAGGCACGGATGTCTGAAGCAAAATATATACGTGTCTCCGATTTCCCCCTCCCCATCATAAATAAATACTATATTTATATAACTATGTATATATAACTGTTCATACATTCCATCTGATTGGTCCGTTAACTATTATTTTCAACTTTTTACGCTGGACATTAGTTGTTACGTGTTAATGTCCACTATCAGCATCCGTATGGTAATATATTTGCATAAGTGCTACTAAGCTTAAAATGGTCGTTATCATCTTCCGTATGGTGATATAATTGTGTCGGTTGGGTGATTTTTGTTGCCCCAAAATTATACAAGCTGAACAGTATAGTTTCATTGTTTAAGTTTATTGACCAGACTAGAGGTGTGCCGCGAACAGTAAACCACAACATATAGGCCTACATATACAGACTACCCGGTTATAACACGGTAAGTTGGAAAACCATATCTCTCTTAAGTTTTCTTGCCAAGGGTGAACTGTATTTTATGACGTAATTGATAACGTATGCACCTCAGGATGTACTGCGAAAACTCCTGGAAGTATACTGCAGGGATGGAATTTCAATAGCAGATTATATCGTGTTTGCATATCATATTTAAACGGCAAAGGATATCAGACTATATACAACTTGCTATAATGCTAATACCACTCTTCACTGCAGTACTCTCATATCATGCTTCGAAGCACTCGTACTGACAGTATGTTCGTAAGATATCTCTAAGTAATAGACACAGGATGGTGCATTGCTTATATAGATACCACAATTACAGTTATGTTCATCCGATCTAAAAGAAAGACATCACATGACCTAATGTAAAAGCTTGTTTTGGCATATTCATTTAATTGGCGAAAAGTCAAACTACAAAATGCATACGAGGGAAAATCTGGGCAGAAACTGATGTACTAGGGTGTTGGTGAAACAGTGACATCCGATATTTCAAGTAAAGTTATATACCTGAAAGCATGAAGTGTGCAAACATTTTTAATTTTATGCCGTAATGTTGTTACAATGTGACAATTAAGGTAATTTTTTTCAACTGACTATTGTACATCCGTCTCACATCACTATGACTTGAACTTACCATATACGTTACGTAGTTACACAAGCCTATTAGCAAAGAATCACGTGGTACCTTGTTATAAAAGCCTTAAGTTCACAGACTATATATAATAATGATGACTTTGACCAAGTTATCAGTGTGATAGGACACGGAACCCTAAGTTCTTACAAAACAATGACAAATAAGGTATAGTGTGTTATTGGGCACAGTATTAAGTATATTGATATTAGGATAGCTTATCAATTTGTGAATGATTAAACAGTTTGCAATGGTTTGAAATTATTCACGGTTTTCGACACACAGTAATAAATTTCCCGATATTGTTAATCACACATATTAGTTTCATTTCATCAAGAGTCGTTGTTAATATTTTCTTCCCAGCAGATATAGTAGCCATGGCTCAAGACTTCCGTTTCGTTGCGTTATCTGTGGGCATCTTGTTGTTATTTGCCCTAACATTATTTGTAAACTACCTTGCTGGTGCTGGAGAGGAAGCCATAATTCGTAAGTAAATATTTGACATGTCTATTTAATAGACCTTAATGCCTCTCTCGTTTCTCATGAGAAAACTTGAAAAAAAAACTTGAAAAACAAATAGTTAACATGAAGAGAGTATTTGACCAGGAATGGGCACGGAATCTGATCCAGCTGGCCCACTGAGAAACTATTTAACAAATTAACGAACCCCAACGCTTTAGATTATATATATCATATTCCTGTGGTCATTAAAATGGAAATCAAACATAAGAAATTAACCCATGCGAATTGTCCATCTGTTATGTTCAATTATCCTATCTCAATAGCCTCTACAATGATGACAACTCCCTTGAAAGTACGAATAAGCTTTCATGTTTTACTGTGATATACGCTTCCGCGGACCGCAATGTATGGACTTTCAAAATCTCGCCGGTCTCAGAGAGTGCACGGGCTCGAGGATAGGAAAGTGCTACTGCTGTTATATCCCCCCCCCCCCCCACCCACCGCGCCCCCTTTCTACATACGCTTAAGGCCGGGTCATATCTGCGCGATTCAACACGCGATTCAACTCGCAACTAAAATCACGCGAATCAGAGAAGTTGCTTCTGAGAAGTTGCACTGATTAGGACATTGCTCTATATTGCAAATCAACCCAAATCGACGGCGCAACTTTTATTGCGCAACAAGTTGATACCCGTGTCTAACTACGCGATTCAACCTTCAATTGTATTGCGAGTTGAATCGCGCATATGTGACCCGGGCTTTAGAGGCCAGGCGATCACAGGAGAATCATGCAAAGGCGCAATCACACGCTAACGAATAGCTCATAGCGTGGTGAATAGCAAGGATCGACCCAGCGCGTTTGGCAAAGAAAACTTGGCCTTAACAAAGGCTAGATCGAGGACCGCATACGGTCCGCTGGCGGTACCATGCCCACTTGTGTCATATAGAGTTTAATACATTTTGCTTTCAAATTGGTAAAGTAAAGAATTGTTGATGGATTGTCCATGCTCATACGATGTGGCCGGATTTAAACACGCGTGTCACGTTGTTGGTAATAATAAGCGACAGATTATGCAGATACGAGACCAGTAATAATAGTCTTGTGTAAGCATCAGACTCGTTCTGTTCTATGTGTACAAGTGATGGAAATGTTGATAACAGATGTAACGCTTTCTAATGATTAACCTGCAGTCTTCTAAAGCGAAAGAAAATTCCGGCAGTGGATTTTAATTGAACTAGATTAAGAAGAAGAACTTGGCTTAAAGTTGTTGTTGAGTCTACTACAGTACTTTGTTTGTATAATCAGGACTATCTGTAATGCAGTGGCGTAGGAAGGTACTTCTGAGTGGGGGGGGGGGCTGAAGACTGATGGCCGGCCTGGGGGAGGGGTCTAAGGGGAGGGGGATTTTTTTTTGCATTTCCAGGTGGCCTCAGATGCAATTTGGTGCAATATAGCACACTTCAACACCCACTCCATTTTGTAAACTTAATTTTGTATTTTCACCTGGCCTCAGATGCAATTTGGTGCTCCAAATGAGATTTTTTTTCTCATTTGGAAATGAAAAAGGGGTTTTCTGACTTGCGAGGCGGGGGGGGGGGCGGAATGATACTTCCGCCCCCATATTTTTCACTGGGGGGACTGGCGCCCCAGCCCCCCGGTTCCTACGCCCGTGTGTTCAAGGCAAGGTCGGTTCGAATGAGAAGGAGTTGTGGCCCTGAGTTCGTTGAACGAAGCGGGGGCGGAATGATACTTCCGCCCCTCCACATTTGTCACTGCCCCCCGGTTCCTACGCCCTTGCTGTAATGTAATGTTGTGATTAACAAAAACAATGGGATCTATAACGTAGTTTAAAACAGCTGTGACGAAATATGACACCGTGTGTTGTAGGCCTAATTAGTTATAATGATGAGTGATTGCTTCAATTATAGAGTACCGTATAGTATGGCAATGATATAAATAATGTTCTACGATGGTAATATTTTTGTCACAATGAATTCTACTTATGTTGCATGCTTCTTTTAATACTTTAAATACTTCATTACGTGTAATTTTTAATGCGATATATTTAAGTGAATTGTCTGATGTTGGCTATGATTTAGTATCTAAATTTTGATTTGTATTAATACCCTTTATTAATCGGCTACTTTTTGGTGATTGTGCATGTCTGTCCTTCATCGGGATATCTTTTTGGCTATTACGGGTTTCTTGCATATTGCACATCTCATTTTTTTCATATATTGCCCGTTTGAAAAGTTAGCAAAATTCGTTTGTCCAATCACGTTATCCAGGAGCTGTTCATGCTTAGTAGAAAATGGTCCAATGGTCTTCTTTGCTATACCGATGTGACAAATGTCTCCCATTTCCCTGCAGCACATAGCATCATAAATTTGTCAGTGGGTGACGATTAGTATAAATCATCTCGAGGGTGGGCTTGGGGGTGTCAGGCGGCTACAGTCCCTGGGACCGGTGTGATTTTGGGGACCCGGGAAAATATACGATAAAGTGTAAACTACTCTAATTTTCGTATTATACCCTATAAAGGAAAGGTCGCACGTACTACTGCGGGGATTAGGTAGACCTTAAGTAAAAGGAGGAAAGAGACAGAGAGCGAAATAGGCCCGATGATGTAATTGTCCCCTGGCCCGACTTGGCGCTAGGCAGCCCGGGTAAAATGAAGACGAAAGAATAATGGAGTCACTGCGGTATATAGTGAACAATTCACATTATACTGTTGTTTGATTTTGTCTCTCTTATTTTATATTTACAGCAATCTTTGAGACATCGATTGGTGAAGTGTCCGATAAATACACAACTCCAGTGACTCCAGCTAACTGGACATTCGCCATCTGGGGTTTAATTTATACTTGGCAGCTGGTACTTATAGCCTATGTCTTGTCAACGATTTGCCGAAATAATGACAACGATGAACCTCTGTACAAATATCCACCTGTGATAACGTATGGATTCCTGGTGGCCTATACCTTAAATCTCATTACCAATGCAGGCTGGTGTTTCTTCTTCTGTAACCAGAAGATGGTTTACGCACTCGTTATTATAGTTCTCTCGGCGGTGACGCTTTACGTAGCGCTCATCAATAACAGCATCCGGGTATTCAAGTTCTACGGAGACCTATACAAGACATACAGGTAAAATATGCCAGTTAATGTCCTTCTTAGCGACAAAGGTATAGTAAGCTTGTCAAGGGTGCACTCATCTATACTACATGCTGTGGGTGGGGGGGGGGGGGGCTTCCATTTGCAGTGAGAATATTACCAAAATCCTAGTGTACTGTATATGTATATATATTTATTTGCGGTACAACTTGAAAAGTCGAAACCTCTTCCACATTGCTTCAAAACCTGCAAAATATAGCACCATTTTGCGTCTCAGCATCCTCTATTTCACCAAATTGCTCAACGGGAGGGTCTCCCCCTTCCTTAAACCCCTCACCATTGACGACATGACGTCTTAGTCCTCCTGCCCCCTCCTAACCGCACCGCTCAAGATATGGTGGTTGGTAAACCAAACCCAGCTTGAGATTTTTGAAGCAATATGCCTAGACTATGTATTTAACTGTAAATTACATAAATATACGAAGATCGTGGTATGTACTATTTAGCCTGGTGAGCCACATTGGGATTATCTAGGAACGAAAAACACGCCATTGATAATTAAAAAGTTTGTCATGTACAAGTTGCTGGTGGCGGAGTTACAAAACAGTTTTCAGGGAATGTAAAATATGTCTCCCCTATAATGACGATCTTAGATTGAATTGATTGATTTGAATGGGTTTGATTTTGTTTCTTCAGGGGAGATCTGATTGCCAACTACGTGATTATTCAGAATGGAATCTCTCTCTATTGTACCTGGTTAACCATTGCGTCACTGATCAGTCTCTCTATTGTACAAATATACCTCCTTGGCGTCGACGTAAAGACATCGGGTACCATCTGTTTCACCGTCCTCGCAGTGGTGATAGTACTACTCGCAATCCTGGAGAATACGCTGCTGGAACCATATCTTGCAAACGTATACACTTCTTGGCTGGTCGTGATCTGGGCTCTCTCTGGTAACCTTTCAGCCCACTGGAATCCATCGGACCTTAATGCCATATTCGCGGTAGTCTTACTCGCGGTAGCAGTCGTTGCCTTGGCGACCAAAATTGGTTTAAGGATATTCAAAAAATCATATGGTTCAAATTTTAAGACTACAGGCGTTGAATACAAATCTTTCTACTAGTCTAAATGGTTGTTAACATTAAGCAGTTAATTTGGTATCACGGTTAATTTTAGTGCACATTGATTGTTTGTTTTTTAGTTTTGTGTATAAACTCGTAAGCTTATGAGAATGAACCATAATAAATATCTTTGATAGACCATAAGGACCAGCATTAAGGCGATCTTTGTTATGTTGGCATGATAGTACAAAGCCTTATATACAATGGAAGTTAACATATTAATTACGCCAGCTTATCAAATTGCATAATTGAAATCAAATTGTATATTTCCTTACCATATCTTGTCGTATCGGTTATACTCATAAATCTACACTTAGTCTTTTCCATAGCAGCTGAAGCTACATTTTGGCTTGTTTTAAAATGTATAGGCTACATGTTTGTTTGGAAAGTGAAACCCCTGAATTCAGGTCGACTTGACCTGTCGTTTTCATATTGTCATACGTGTCATATCACGTGCATAAGTCGCATTGGACCAGTCGTTGCTTCATCCAGGAATCTGATTTTAACGACGATAATTGTTCATTGTCCAAAGAGTTTTAAATTAACATATAATTGATATTCATAATAAAGCAAGAGAGGCAATTGCATTTCATTTTTTTTTTTTTTAGAAACGACAGGCTGGCTTTATCAATCATATTTTTTATCGTGCAGCCTTCATATATGATTGCACTATGTAAAAGCATATACCGTGAGCAATTGCTTCATTGTGGTATCGAAAATTATAGTTAATTGGACAGTTTTGCAAGTGTCTGTTAATGTTATTATCTTCCTTTTGATGGATAATATATAATGATTGATGACTGAGCATATAAAGTAATCTTAAGCTTGTGTATCCGCAGTTTTTCTTTTCCGTATTTTTATGTATGCCGGCCAGTCTTTGTACGAATGCTTTCTTCTCAGTTGAGTAAAAGGATTGTTTTTGCAGAAATGTTAGCAGTTATTTTCTTTCTATTTGCAGAGCAGTATCAACTTCACAATTCACTCGAATACAGAAGCTCTAATGTCTCTCCACCTTTCGCAATTCGTGTATATAATCGCAACTTCAAACAAGACCGAAATCCAGGAAGTTCCGTATCTCATTGCTACACCACTTTAATGAATAATTACTTATGACTTTTTAACTACTTATACCTGCAAAGGTTATAATGTCAATTCAATATTTTTCTATGAAGTTATGGCTCGAAATTACTTTCACTTAATTTGGCTTTTGACCTCTGACCTTCGAACTTAAGAAGATTTTTTGACATAACATTGTTGATGTAACAAAGAAACTCAAACTGACAGTTTTGTTTTACCCCTTTTCGCAGACATGGACCTCCATGGTCACCCCATCGTGAATGACCCCCTATAGAATCGCTATTAAGGAACGTTACCTATTACCATGACAACCGTTGTCAAAGTATTGCATTACACTGGAGGAGACATTGCGTCGAAACATACAAGGTACACTACACAGTGCAAAAGTCAGTTGGAACAGATATATTTAACACGTTTCGGTTTTTCAAACCCTTCAACAAATTATAGCTATACATACAACTGCATCAACTTAATGAGATACTTACTACTGATAAAGAAGTGTTTTCAGTACATTCAAGGAAGAAAAAGAAAGAATTAATCAAGTACAAAGTACACGTATAGAAACAAAGCGAAATCTACATAACATCCTATCGAATAACATCATCTCGTCGGAATCCTCGGACAATTTGAATAAACGCAAATTTGAAAGCTCGAACCATATTTATTGGCAACTGTGACAGATTTGCATCACAAGATAGATTGATTTCGCTCGCTAACAATCTTGACGGATCACCACCCCCCCCCCCCCCCACCACGGATCACCACCCCAATGCCAGACCGATGTTAACTAATTTTCACGTAAACATTTGTTCTCTAAGGGTGACCAACTTTGCAGGTAATCCACATATGACTTTTGCTTAAATTACCTATCAAAGAATGTAATGTTCTGAACATAACTTAAAAAATAAACAACTTAAAACATTTCTACTATAGAAAGGATGTTGCAGTACATTTTTTTATGTGTATGTACTTATTGTAACAAGAAGCTGAAGAAGAAAAAAACAGTCATCTATATTTTTTCTTTAATTTGCTCAAAATGTACAGTTAATTCTGGAATATTAATTTAATATCCACTTTAACTTCTTCGTATTATACGAAAAATTGCCGACCTTTGACTCTATTTAAAAAACTCAGGCATAATTTTAAAAAAAACTAGGAACAAAAGCTTGATCTATATATTCCTCTAGTTTGTTAAAGATTTGGAAAGAAAACGTTACCGTAAAACTCATGGATATTTGACTGATGATAATAGGAAGAATCATGGTTAAATAACGTCAGAATGCGTATAGAGAACAGAAAGCTGAGGAAATGTTTAAAAAAGTTACGGGAAAGGTGTCAGTGTAGGAAACTAGCCGTCGTATAGATCGTTAACCGAATTTAGCTTTTATTTTGCCTTCCGATTTAATACCTAACTCAATATCATCTGCTTCTATCGTGTGGTTCAAATGTCCATCTTTCAGATCAAAGGGAGCATCTAAACGTGAACGTTACTATGTATGTATTATTAACACAACAAGTAAATTATTGCTAATATTTTCTCGGAGATGATCGTCGTGAGGTTTTCCTTTCTTTATCATCATCTGATGTTTCGAACAACTTACTGACACCATATGCAAACAAACCAACAGCTATGGCACCGCCAGTCCATAATAGTTGATTCACATCTTCATCTTCCTTCCTACATTGTGCCTGAGTTTGTTGGTACCTACTCTTTGTCTCTTCGTAAAATTCATCGACGCCCACACCCCTGGCCGACTGTTTGAACTCTCTCAAGATTTGGGAATGAATTCTTTTAACACTGTCTTCGCTTCTCTGTGATGAATTTTGGAGTGTGTCATCAAGACGGTAGTCTCTTTCAAGCCGTACTATCTGCTTTCTATGATCCTCTCTTGATATTGCATGAATTTCAAAAATTCGTGTATCAAATATGCCTTTCAATTTCCACGTTAACGTCTGCAGTGATTTTTCACACACTTCGGACGGACATCCTGTGCAGTAAAACTTAAATCGTTCCTTTGCCTGACCAAGACAGGTTCTGTCAGTTCTGTACAAATATTCCTCCGAACAAGGCAACGGTAAATTATATAACTGTTGAGTGTAAAACTCTTTTGCCTTGTGCATTCCTCTCTGAATAAGTGTTCGTTGACTCTCTTCAATCAATGTTTCAACATCTTCAACTGCCTTCTTCCGTACATAGTGTGACCTGGGTCCAACCGCCCCACTGTCGTAGTGGTTGAGAACTCGTTCAAATCCGTCCTTTAAATCTTGAATGTTGCTCCCAGTTCCTAAGTTATCGATGATTGGTTTCAAGTGTTCATTTCTCAGTGACCGCATTAGGTCGTCACATGACTCCTGTGAGAGCCGGCTGTTATTATCAGCAATTATAGACTTCTCATTCTCAATTTCAGTTAAAAGTTGTGATCGTCTATCAGATATAAGACGATTTCCATCATTTCCAATCATGTTAGTGTAGAAGCTTTCCGCTTTCGAACAAGCAGATCTATGCAATTTATTAAGCTGTCGGTTTGAACATGGTACTTTCAACTTACGTATTTCATCTCTGTATAAAGAAACGGCCTGTTCGAAGAACTTTTCAGACAATATATTTCCAGCGCGTTCTTCAAACTCGGATACTAATGATTCTAGTTCGTTCAACATAACCATTTTTGCGGGTCCTCTCGCGGATTTCTGGTACTCTTGAAGAGCCCCCTGCCTTGCTTTTTTTACATCTTTCAAGTCAGCTACATTGGTCTGTTGAAGATATTTCGTTTTCATTTTCTTTTTTATCTTCTTACACAGGGAACGCGATAGTTCTTCATTCTTCACATGGCATGACCGGAGCTTTTCCTTTATCTGCGCGTTAAACTTTGCCGTGTAAAATTCGATGTCTGACGCAGAACATTTACCAGTTTTTGAAGATATAAGAGTCAATGTTTTATCTGTTGCGATTAAATGACATGCATCGACTTGCTCTTCCTCACAGGGCATTTGTATAGCTCTCATTTCATTAGCATAAAGCCTTTCGGCTTCCTTGGCAGCTGTAAGACAATCCCAGGCACTTTCCACATCGATGATACCGTTAGGAGTGTTGAGAACGTTCACGTATGCTTGCAGTAGATCAGCTAAGTCTCGTCCCTTCAACACTTTGCCCACTTCCCTTTTCACTTTTGCAGACTTGTTGATCTTTGTAGTAATATGCTGCATAGCATCATTGAATGTCGGATCGAGGTTTGAAATACCTTCAGGTGAATCTAGAGTTTTAATCACGACTGGATCAATGGACGGAAACGGCAAAGATTCAGCATCAATTTCACCAAATGTGTCAACCATTGACTTTCTGATCTGATTTCTTTGATCCGGTGAACTCGCGTTTCTATTTTGCAATATCGTTTCTTTAATGTAATTCGACCAAGTACAAGGCTTATTTTTGAGCTCTGGTTGAAGAATTGCATCCCTAATGAGCCAGAGAAAGTCGGGTAATGACGTGTTGGATTGGTGGGGCGTAGGCCGACCACTACGTTGTGGCAGTTTAGCCTTCTTAACAAATTCACTGAAACTGGCCAAGAATCCCAGCTTTAATAGATCATCGTAAGAAGGTGTACCTTGGCTATTGAAGATGAAATATGAACTTAGCAATAGACTCAGTGCCAGCAATTTTCTTTCCCATGTGTTATCTTCGTTACCGTCTGAAGTGTTAAGAGAACCAAGACCCTCCGTATCTAAGAAAATCAGTCTGGCTGGATGTCCGTTTCTCATCACAGTACATTCGGGAGAAGCAATCCATATGCCAGTGGTCTTTGATGTTGTCCCGTGGTGGACGTCGAATCTACCGCCATTTTGTATTTGTGATAGCAAAAAGGATTTACCGCTTCTGACTGGACCAGTTATGCAGACTACCACGACAGAGTGGTCAATACTTTTAATAATATTCAGACCTTCTTCACAGAGCTGTAGTTTGTTTCGAGGAGCTCCTTCATTTATGTGGATGCATTGTTCTTCCGCATCCCATGTTTGGTTGTCAGGGAGACACAGAGGAACGGCTTTATCTACAGCCATGATTACAAATCTTGACTTGTTCCAGAACCTGAAAAAAATAAAATATGGTATCGGTAAATATTCCCATTAAATTATATATAAATATACGTTGGTACATCACTTATGCGTTTGGACTGCAAATTTATCGTTATGACGTGTTAACTTTAAAAACGTGTTGTAAAGGGACTAACACATTGATATGATCTTCGAACAATCTTGTTTACCTTTCATGAGGTATAAGGGAATAAATTTGACACAACGAGTAAGCCAGCCGCTTTAACCTAAACATGTACTTCGTGACTAGATTTTGAAACCACATTAAAAAATAGATTTAAAAAATGTATGGACCGATGTGTAGAATAAGGTTACGTTCTCATAAACCTTAGGACTATCTCATAATGACACCAAAGTACCGTAATATGTCAACGCTATACAAACATTCACAGTTAGCGATAACACAACGGGGGTGATAATCCAGCATGAATAGTGAACTTTCCTTTACTATTATTTGACGCTTGGGTGAAGTATCAATTAAGGTTGCTGTGAAGTTTAGAATATACCGAGTCTATGCAATCAACGAGTGAATCGTCACTTGATTTGGTTTAGGCTTCATATTCATAGGTCGTTGTAACAACAAAGGAAGATTATAAAATAAAGGCGAAAAGGCTTTAATTCATAATTAGAAACAATTAGTCAATAGTCAGATGATAAAAGAGACAAGAATGAATGGTGAAAACATCCTCTACGTACACTAAGCCTTGTAACGCTGATATCAACTGCAAGAGTTAATTACCTTTAATGACACTTTTAACTGTAAGGTATGACAGGCAACGCAAACTACGTATCATTTTCATTGATATAGTCTTCTCTGTAAGTTGAATATCATCTACTAAAATGTCAGTTGTTTCATGACAATGGTAGACATAAGAATTAGGTCATTGCAGCTTCCACACAAGTCCACACAAATATGAAGTGTACAGGTTTGCTATACCACGTACGCTAAGCAGATACTCAGTGCTGTGTGAATACAGTCCTACATCATGAGAGCTGGGGCGTAGCTACGTGATTTATGAATGTGATATCCGCCATTTTATCGACCATAAGTGGTCAAATGTTTATCAAAAGTACCATGTTTGCGTAGGCCCATCATCGTGATTAAAAGAGGCAACCTTCAGTACGCACAAAATAACACTGCAGTTTTCACACCATTTAAAAAAATGTCTGCATATTTTGTCATCGATATCATGAATTCTACTTTGTAGAATCTACAGTTGTATTAGATTCAACAGTACTGAAAATTAAGTTTAACCATAGCTATACTACAAAACGTTTCATTGTACTGTTCGTTACGTGATGTATACAGTATTGCGATGCTCGGAACACTGCAAAGTTCGGACACCCGTAAGAAATACACGATTTCACCATGACAACCTATAGCAACAGCCAATTTTACGAAAAACTACAAAGCTACATTTATTTTCTCTCCAAAATGACCCGTGTGCAAAGTTGTCAATAAAATGACGGAGATCTATGAAGTCTGCTATAATTACTGAAAGCGCAACTCCGCCACCAATTTTATCACCAGCGCCACACTGTGGGTTGGGTGTCCGAACTTTGCAATACTCTAGCAAAGAAAAAGCAGTTGCACAATCACGAAGAAACTTCTTGGAAAGAAACGTGAAAACAGTTTGCAGGAAAGAAAGTTTGGCCGTGTATCGTAATATTATACACTTCTCCCACCATATCAAGTATATTTTCCAGTGATTAAGACCAGAGGATATAGTTTTGGCGTGTTTTAAGGCTTAGGTGTCCGAACTTCGAAGTGTCCATGCTACATGTACTCGGTGCTCCTACTTATTTGCGGCTACTTTGATTATACAGAAGGTCTTTCGTGATAAAATTCAAAAATAAAACGAACTGAGTACTTTATTTTCCATTCGACGGTTTCAAACTGAATAAAGCAAACTTTTACTCACCTGATAATCCGTCTTGAAGAAAATGAATTCTATGCGTCAAACTGAACCCAAAACGTGTAGTCAATGTAGCCTAGGCCTATGTATATCTCTCACATCTGGTATTTCTATAAGGTTGATGTGTTAGTTCTTATAATGATACCAAGATTTACACAGGAATAGATTTACAAAAAGGAAACAACGTTGCATCCGTACAGACAGCAATTCCTGTCACTTCCGGTAGATACGACGCAAATAAACTTGTAGCTGAATTGAAATTGAAGCTTTGACCAAGACTCCCGCTACGTGTATAGTATAGGTGTGTTATATTAACAGCACAGCTTACGCATAATTTCTCGTATCTGATATTATTCAAAAATATATCACTACGCACCTTGCCACCACCTCTACACTAGCCAGCTGGTTGGAAATACCCAATATTATTTAAAGAAGTATACGGCGCATGGTTCTATCATCATAGCGTGCAATAGAGCGGATTTTGCATACAATCGACGAGCAATTGACCAATCAAATGGCCGGAATATAATTAGGTGTTGTATAATTGGAAATACCCAACATTACTTTAATCGGGACAAATCTATGGCAACTTTAAGATGGCGTTGATATTACGGTATGCAGTAATCAACTTCTTTATAATGAACAGTTAAGGTATATTCGACGGCACCTTAGCCTTTCCGTACATATGTTCATACTGCGCGTATGTGAACGACACGCAGACTCTTTACATGACGATAAGTGATGAATACAGTATATATCAATTTGAATGAATAGCTATTACATACCAGTTGTACAATAGGAAGGTTACACTATATACTCATTTAGCTTTTGAAACTAGGCTTGTCTCAAAACCTGATCTGTGAGCCTGTACTCGGACTTAATATTAGTTTTTGTTTACACGAACTGCATTTGAGGCGCTACACGTACAGTTCGGGGGGGGGGGGGGTTCAGTCGGGAGATATGCTTTGGCTAGAAATATACCATCATCATGTGTGTACCCCACCCCTCCCCCACCTTTTCTTACTTTTAGAGCTACTTATAACGAACTGATTTATAGCCTAAATGAGTATCAGAATGCACAATAATTGACTTCTACTTTTGTCTGGAGGAAGAGAGACCAGACCACCCCCCCCCCCGCCCCTGACAGGAGTGTCGGCTTCATTGAACTCGGGGACGCATTCCACCGCTTTGATAAAAACCCTTTTTTCGCAACTGGCACTTCCATAAAGGTTCAAAACCCTATATAAATCAGTCTGATGAAGTCACCTTTTACTATCCTGTGCATTCAAGTGATACAGTTTTCATATTTGTACGTTTCTGTTGCACTATACAGGAAAACAGTTATATAGTAGTAATAATTATATAGTCAAATAATATAGTTGTATATTAACGTTTGCTTTTAAAGAAATACACATTTTTATTTACCACAAAATAAAGGTTCAGTTTGTGTATTATGATGTGTGCCTGCCGATATGTGCCTATAATACACCTGTACATATCATAGCTATACAAAAAAATAAGATAAACACACTTCATGTTTTAAGATAAAGTTATGTTTTTGATTAATACTTCGTTTGAATGTTAAAAAGGTGCCTGTAGACGATTCCCGAAATGACTGTATTAAGACATGTTAAGAGCTTTAATATTTTGGATTCAGCATTTGCAAGACGAATCCCCATAACAGAAAATAAGGATTGGAATTTTTAAGAAAACCAGATAAAACATTGTAGCACATAATGGTTCCATGATGTCATATCATGCGCGTAGCCAAGGGGGGCGAAGGGGGCAGCCGCCCCCCCCCCCTCCCTTGAGCATATTTTTACATTTTTTTAAAAATGTTTCTATGATATCTCTAGTATTTTCAAAAGAGAAAATGCTAAGATGCAACTTACAAGGCCTGGGAAGTGCCTTTTCCAGCGATCTGGGAGGCATTTTCAGCCAAAATTTTCTTGTGCGCTTCGCGCCAACCATGGTGGCGCTACGCTTAGATAGTTTGCAATGCCAAATCTACAGTTTCGCCCCTCCCTTGGCAAATTCCTGGCTACGCGCCTGTGTCATATTTACAGTTACTCTGGTCTTCAGCTTATTTTGTCTGAGGGGACATGCGCATGCGTTATCTCTATAAAGGAATAAGATTTTAAATTTTGTTTGAGGAAGTTGTTCATCCCGTTTAACAATGATTGAGTTTGCGTCTGCTTTAATGCAGCAACTACATCTTTAAATACAGTTAAATGTGTGATTGTGTTCCATTGTTACGCTGCAATAAAAATCACAAAAGATGATCTTGAAATGCTCTCATTAATCACAGATTGATGCTTAAGACAGTAGGCCTAAAGTTTGTCATTAATTATGACCTTTGGAACCATTATCGCTATTGTTTGTCCTAGCTTACACTGCCACCTGCTATTTAAATTAATGTAAATATTTGACCAAGATATAAAAAAAAGGCTGATAATGATATGGCGAGATGAGATATCTAAACGATGATGACACGTTCAAGTGGTATCATGTATGGAGATAAAAGATGTATTATATATATACTAGATAGCTGAAGTTACTGCCTTTGCAACACAACAAGGGTGAAACGTAATATATGTTGCAACAGGTGTATAGTCTGAGTTCACAAAGTGCTTCCCATTGCTGTTTTGTTCAAATGTACTGACTGTTCGATCAATTTGTTTGCACACCAGAGCTTTAGTAGTTTTCTGCATATAGTTTCAGTTCATGCGTAAACGTCCACAGGAACGTGATTTTGTATATGTTACTATGAACAAATTATTAATAACAAATAAGAAATTGTCGATACATCATACTATCAAACGAACCTGTATTGAAAAGAAGGTTACCATCTTAAACATCTTCACAAGTTCATTATGGCAATCGTACCAGATACCTAAACACAAATTCATCGAGCAATTCCTTTTAGAACATGCTAATTAAGTATGATAAACCTGGCTACTAGGCCTACTATATGATATTTTATGTGTATGGTATAACTATTAACATAGAAGCCTTCTTCTATTACTATTCACAGTTTATCGGCTTGTTGATCTTCTAAAAGAGAGAGAGAGAGAGAACTATGGAATCTCGGACATCCGTTCCACTATGTCTACCAAGCAACTTCAGGTGGAACCAAAGGAACGCAGCAATCGAGGTGCAGGAAAATGAACCACGCGGTAACATAACCGTATGTCCCGAAGGATTAAAGCTACTTCAAAGCATTCAGGAGGACAATGTCGTGGTAGTATGCATTACAGGCCCAGCCCGTACCGGAAAGTCGTACTTTTTGTCACAAATCGAAGAAGGAGCTTCCTTTAAAGTTAGCCATACTACAACAGCAGAAACCACGGGAATCTGGATTTCCGTAGCACCAACTTTGTTAACAGTGAACGGAAAAGTCGCCCGACTTGTACTTTTGGACGCCGAGGGTTTAGGGTCAACCTCCACCGTTGATCAAGATGGAAGCACAGAAAAGTGGGACATGAAAGTGTTTACACTCTGTGCTTTGTTCAGTTCATATTTGATATACAACAGTCGAAATGTTCCTACCGTCGATGATTTGGACAAACTTGGTTTCATTGCGCAATTTAGATCATTTATATATGGTCACTCAGCACCGACAACTGTGGAAGGGAGCCCGGAAGATATACAAGTTGACATCGCTCCATATTTTATGTGGTTGATAAGGGACACACTACTTCAACCACAGGTGGACGGCAAGGATTGCTCCTGGGAGAAGTACATCACTTCCTCTGTGCTCTCTGTGAACGATGATGGAGTTAAGAACCGCCGAAACGCCATCAAGAAGGCAATCTGCACGACCTTTCGACATTTTGATGCATATGGCTTACCACCTCCTTCTGTTAAGCTGGAAGTAGTGCGGAATTTATCATTACCCGAGTACAGGGCAGAAATCAATCCGGAGTTTTTGAAAGGGATCCAGGATGTGAAGGAAAAAGTTCTTTCACTTTCGCAAGTAAAGAAGATTTTAGGTTGTTACCCTACCGGTGATCAACTTGCTACGTACGTGTCTGAGTGTGTAAAATCAGTGAATAAAGGGTTAGATAAGTTGTCAGTACCAAACACATTGGATTCTCTCATTGAATTACGGCTGAATGATAGTTTCCACCAAGCAACACAAAAATATGATAAATGTATCCAAAAATTAAAGCTCCCTGTATTGACTCGTGTAGCGAAACGCTTTCACCATGACGCATCTAAAGAGGCACAGGAAGAGCTTTTCCAATTATTATCACCTACTTTTGATGACGACACAAGGGCAATATGGTCTGAAAAACTCACTACTGCCCTCGAGAAGAAATATGATAATTTAAAAGAGAAGAATTTGAGCGAATCTCGTAAACAGTGTGAAAATGTAGCGGCTGAGTTAACTAAAACTTACTTGACTGCGAAGACTGACACATTAAAGAAAAATTGTTTTAAAGATGTTGTGAAAGCTAAAGAAGCTATCCTCAGAGAGTACTCAAGTAAAGCTAAAGGACCACTTGTTAATGAAGTAAAGGCAAAGTTGAAAGAAAGAATACAGCACAGAATAAACGACGTAAGCAGTGCTATCATACAAGCATCTCTAAAAACTGTTGATGAAATGTATGCGCGAGGAGAGAACAAAGTTAAACGTGAAATGCCGTTTGAAGAACACATTCTAGAAGCAAAATATAAGCAAATTGTTACTTCCTGTTCAAATCTCTTCATCCGAAAATGCGAGGGTTGCTATCAATTCCATGAAAAGCTTTCCTGTCTAAAAAAGGATTTGAGAGATCGATTTGACACACTCCAGAATCATAATGATACTTGCTCACAAGATGAGTGCGAAAAAAACATGAAGGCTTTGAAAATGAAGGATTTCGATACGATATTGAACATGGCAAAAGATGCATCTTATTCCCATTTAATAGATGCTAAAGAAAAGGTCATAACAAAATACGACCAGGCTGCAGTTGGACCAGCGAAAGATAAAGTAAAGAGAAACTATATGGAGAATATTGACGAACAGTTGAGTCGTGCGCAAGGAATCATCTCTTTGGCAGCTTTTGAGGAAGCAGAGAAAGAATTAAAGGAATACCTAGATCTGGTAGAAAAACGAGACCCTCTTGAAACTGAAAAAGAAACATCGCAATATGAAACAAAATGTACTAATATAAGGAAAACCTATGAAGGGAGATGTTGCGGAATAGACACAACTGTTGCTTCTGTGTATAAAACCAAACTAAGTAAACTTGAGGGGAGAAATAGGACCAAATTTGTCACACTGCAGAAACGACGATCGGAAGATTTTTGTAGAAAGTTAATGGAAAAGCTTATCCGTGAAAACTTAACACCCTTATTAGATGACGTTCAATTCCTTGCTGACTTTACGAAAGCGAAAGAACACATTTTAAAACTTTACAATGAGCAAGCTAAAGGTCCTAGTAGTGAAGACATACAACAGGAATACCTTGTAAAGATAGACAGAGACATCGACATAGGTCAACAACAACGTGTGTTAAAAGGATGCAAGCTAGCAGCTGATGCAGCTTTGGAACTTGCCAAATTGTCTTCACAGTTTGGAGGCAATCCTGCTAAGATAGCCGCCGGTTCTGCGGCCTTCATACAATTAGCTAAGGATGCAATGAACAAATAACATTTAGGGTTTAGTTTCAAGATAGCGAATTAGGCCCATAATTAATCCTTTTCAAAAAAAGGCCTAATTCCCAGACAACAACAGGCAACGGCATATGAAGGAATCATGGAAGTATATACATGTGACTTCTTATTGTCTATAATATTATAAGAAGGGCAATTGTACGAGTCCGTCGTTTTTCGAAAAGATCGGTTTTATTACCACTACACTGACATTAATATTATACTTGATTTAATTAACGAAGCTTTAGCTGTTTGTTATGTTTGATCTTGTTATACGTTTAATATTATTCTGTATAATTCAAATTTCAACTTGTTTGGTACAATAGAATACTAATCATATTAAAAGTAACAAAAAGATGTCACTAATGTTACTTACTATGCTTTACAAATGTAACAATGCTGTCGCGATAACATCGAGGTATAATTTGTTAAACACTTCCTTACTTGAGGTACGTAGTGTGAGTTAACATTTAGTCGAAGAGAGACAAGTAAAGACCATTAATATGATAATCGGTTACACCTTAATTTAGAGCTCCATCTTAAATATGCGTTATTGGTTTACTTTACCACAGAGCTATTTATCTTCATTTCTTTGTTTTGGAAAAGTCTAACAATTTAAGCATAATCCACTGTTTAATGTAAATTTTCGTTTTGAAAAGCATGTATTTTTTACCCGGTAGTTTATAATGACAGGTATTATATATTTACCCACAAACTTGCCTCTCTGATTCATGGTGAGCCATGGACATGAACAGCTCTCACACATCGGGATCCCCACTTCATGGAATAACCATAAACATAACGCACGGAACATTAAAGATATATTGAAGTACATGTTATCGTTTTAGAAGCTCCAACGTTGAGAATAAGAACTCAGAAACAACCTTATTATAATTTTTTATTTGTATTGTATTATCATTAGTTCATGATAAAGTCATAATTTATTTTAGATCATCTTTGCCCGCCAACCTTATACTCCTTATGTAATAGTGCTATACCTGACACCGTGACGTACATATTCGTTATACTTAACGGTCACCAGTACCAACCCCCCCCCCACACCCCTCCCACACACACACCTCAAATTCCTGGAAATTCGGATCATTGTCACCCATTGTAAATGTCATGAAGCTTGATTAGCAGTTAAGAATATCATTATGACATAATGAAGTAGTACATACCTGACAATGGAAAAATCTAAAAATAGGGTAATTGCTGCAACCTAATGGGGAGAACAAGGAGAACAAGAGAAAAGCGTTCACGTAAATAGTCCACCACCTACCGTATTGGGTGCGATTTATGATGCGATTGAACAATAATAAACATTGTTACATCTACAGTTTTTTTAATTTAATATATATCTTGTTATGAGAAGTCGTTATGCGCTAGTATGTGTTGTTTTACAGGAAGCAAGGGTATTCCAATATGATGGTGCAATTTACATTATAGGTAGAATATTTTTTTATCTGTATTATTCCTTTTTCAAGGAGTCAAATTTCACGAACCCCTCCTTCCTCGTTTCCGACCCACTCGCTCACTCCTTATACAGTGCCTGGTAGAAGATACCCCTGGTATATTTTTGAAACTACCACGCTTGATGGCGGCACAGGATTTATAGACCTATACCGTCAAGTCAACAAAACAGCGATTAATTCTACCGGTGTAAAAACACGGATCGAATGGTGACTAATTTTGTATCATATCAAAATTCCTTGTTATCTCCAGGCTATTTTGTTACTATATAAAATAGCGATTACTGCAGGGAAAATTGTTAAATATTTTGATCAATACCAATTACAATACTGAATTAATTAGTCAAGCAAACCCGAGTGGTGGAAAGTATATACAGGTCATTGAAACAACTGCCTAGTTACATTTAATAATACCATTTGGTTGCAGATATTCTGCAAGAAAAGGCTCATTAAAGGAATAACGAAGGCAGGATTCATAGACAATTGATATTGTTCAATAACCCCAAAACTATCTAATATTCGATTTTTAAGTTAACCGCTTTCCGTTGGACTGAATTCAGGCGCGTATCCAGGATTTTCTAACCCGGGGGCGCGAATTACTATCTAAGCGGAGCGCCACCATCGGTTGGCGCGGAGCGTACAAGAAAATTTCTGGTTTTGATACCCCCCAGATCACCGGAAATGGCACTTCTCGGGCTTGAAAATGACCAACCAGATGTACACTTTTGCCTGAGAACCAAGTATTTCCCAATAGTTTTTTTTTCCATCCATAACATTTTTGAAGATTGTCACCAGTCACACATCATGTTCGACCTCATTGCATGTCCTGTGGATCATTGCTTTTGTAGGTGATTCTACGTCACGGCCCACAATATCCGAAAGCCCCACATTTCATGGTTTTAAGCCCATTATTTGTTCAGAATTTGAAAATTCACATTTCTCGTGAATAAAATCACTTCAAAACATACCCATAATGTTGCACAAAATTCAATCTATGGACAACCAATATAGAAAAACCCCCTTCAACCACTAACAGACAGGTCAAAATTGCACGAGTAGAGGGAAGTATGATGAAGAATGTTGGTCAGGAAAATTTCGAAAATTCAGACACAGTTAATTTATTGGTGTAGAAATATTAAAACCTGTTATAACGGCTATTATAAAACTTGGTTGAAGGAAATGAAAAATAGCAGATATTCCCGATATCAGATAACCGAACACTACACACATAGGCGTAGGAGGCGGGGCTGCAGCCCCCCCCCCCCACCACCACCAGATTTTTTCCCCTGAAAATTCGGGCAATATGCTGAGAATTTTTCGGGCACCTACGGTACTGAAAGAAAACTTAATAGCAATGGTGTAGCTTAAGGAAATGAATAGTTTAAAAATTATCTCCTTGGTAATTAAAATAAAGTTGTAAGCTTGGCCGACTAATTCGCCATTACCACATTACCAGCGGTATTAAGAACTCCTTAGTGATAATGAACGACATCCGTGGCCACGCAAGGAACATTCCATGTGAATTGGATATGTAGTAAGTCTATGTCTGGCAAGGCATTCTGTATGCAGTGAAGACTCGCACACAAAGAAACGTCTGGTGCCGGTAATCTGACCTAGTTTCGAATGAGGTGTAACAGAAGTGTTAGACACCACCATTGATCCCAGAAAATACACACACAGCTTGCTACCGTCGGTAATAAGACACTAGCGTACAGTCAGTACACACAAACTGCGGTTAATACCCACAACACCGTGTACATATAGCAGCGATGGACATGCTCAGGTCCAGCTCACGTTTCATTACTGTCTGCATTTTGTAGCGACAAGAAAAAAATGTCACTTGCAAGCAACGGAAAGTTAGCTTTTTCTCAGGGCGGCACGCGGTTTGGGGCGAGTCTTCAATGCATTTAACATTACAGTCAGCCTACATTGTTACTGTTACACTAGGCCTAGCTGCAGTGTGCTCGTTATGCGTAGCCTATGCCTTCTTTTTAAACGAAAATTTTTAGAAAAGAGAACTCGTAACTATGACCTTCAGGTGCCTCGTTAATATTTTAAACTACGTTGTGCTTATAGGAAATTGCAAGCCCTTCTAAAGTTCTAGCCCTAGCAACAAGAGCTGAATATTGTTCACGGGGAGTCTACCACACGGTAAAAGACTTTGTTATGAGAGTTTTTCCTCCCTGACGTCATCAAGGTGGAATTTCAGGCTTATTGCATAATCAATGGCGGCTTACTGTGCATTGTGGTTAGGCCTTAAGAGGCAATTTTTCAAGGCGAGCGTATTCAGTCAAACAGAAAGCGTTTAACTTAAAAATCGAATATTACATAGTTTTGAGGTTACTGAACAATATAGGTTGTCTTTAATGCCTGCCTTCGTTATTCCTTAAATATAGTGGCTGAACTATTCATGTTCACCTAAGGTACAATAGATTAACATTAGATGTTGTCTCAAAGTCATCATTTCCATTTCTCTTAGAGGAGAAAGGGTGTTCATTTCTCAGTGATATAACAATAAGTGGAACCAACAGAGAAAAGAAGCAAACGAGTCACCAAGGAGGAATTATTAAAACCAAAGGAGCACATACATAATGAAACAATTGAGCAAACTAAATTTATCGGGAAATTACAGCATACTTATAGTTATAATAATGCCAAAGACCACACATATAGTGTAAAATGAGTTCAATAATTATTTGGGTAGCTATATATACTGGGTAGTAATTATTAAAACGTCAATAGGTACTATATAATTAGTTGTAAATTCAAAAAATGATATAATGCGGAAGATGGCGAGAAAGAACGTTAATTCATATCATTCTCTTTTGGAATTTGAGCTCCCAAATGCCTTTGTAATGCCATATACTGCGAGTCCTAACAACAGTGCACCACCAGCTGCTAATGCTGCCACACTTTCGGCGTGTTCTTTAGAACACTGCTGTAGAGTATCGTTATATCTGTCCTTAGTCTTTCCGTAAAATTCATCGGCTCCTTCACCTGTTGCTGTCTCCTTGAATTTTTTTAAGATAGCTGAATGTATTCTTCTTACATTTTCTACATTCCTCTTTAATGGACTCTGAAGTGTTTCATCCAGACGGTATTCGCGTTCAAGGTATCTCATCCGTTCCACATGATTACGCCGTGATATCTCATTATTTTCAACTCTTCGTGTTTCAAAAATACCTTTCAGTGTCCAGTTCAACGCAAGCAGTTCGTTTTCACAGAATTCGTGTGAAATTCCTGTGCAGTACCGCCAAAATGTCTTATCGGCTAATGGTCGGCAACGTGACTCGTGTCTGTACAAGTCTCTCTCCAAACATGGTAACATCAAATTATTTAACTGTTGACTGTAACATTCTTTGGCCTTTTTAAGTCCTCTCTGGAGAAGCCTATTTTGATTCTCTTGAATCAACGTTTCCATTTCCTCCAAAGCTTTCTTGCGAACGTATATCATTTCAGGTCCGATGGCGTTCTTGTCGTAATAATTGAGCACCAATTTAAAACCATCCTTTAAGTCTTGAAGATTGCTACTTATTCCCAGATCATCAATGATCCGTTTCAGATGTTTTTCTCTCAAAAATCGATATAAATTTTCACAAGACTCTCGTGAAAGGTTGCTGTTATTTTTGGTGATAGCAGACTTTTCACTTGCGATGGCAGCTGAGAGTCTTTCTAGCTGACCAGAAACAACATTATTGTTGCCAGATGGTACCTTGCCAGAAAAGAAACGTTCCGCTACTAAACTTGCACTGCTGTGCATTTCATCTAGGTTGTGGCTTGGACAAGGCATTGTTATCTTAGACATTTCTTCTTTGTATAAGTTTACAGCCTTGGTGAGATAGCTTTCAGTCAGCATCTTTATGGCACATACATTAAAATCAATTGCCAATGATTGCAATTCCTTAAAGACTATCATTTTGACAGGTCCTCGCGCGGAATTCATATACTCTTCAAGAGCTTTCTCCTTAGCGGTGTTCACATTATCGATGCAATAAACGTCAGTTATATTTGTTTGCCGAAGATATTTCTCTCTCATTTTATCCTTTATCGTTTGACAAAAGGAACGGGATCTTTCGCAGTTCTTCATCTGCCATTGTTGTAGCTTCTCCTGCATTCCTGCGTTAAACTTTTCTTTGTAAAATTCGATGTCTGATGCAGAACTTCGATCAGCTTTTGAGGAAATCAAAGCCGATGCTTTCCCTGTGGCAAGTAAGTGACACGCAACAACTTGGTCGTTCTCACATGGCATGTCTATCGCTTTCATTTCATTAGTATAAAGTTTTTGGGCATCCTTGACAGCTGTAAGACAATCCCAAGCACTTTCCACATCAATGATACCGTTAGGAGAGTTGAGAACTTTGACGTATCCCTGAAGTAAATCAGCCAAGTCCCGTCCCATCAACACCCTTCCCGCTTCTCTCTTCACTTTTGCATACGCAATGATCTTGTCAGTAATATCCTGCATAGCTTTCTTGAATTGTGGATGCAACTTTGAAACAACTTTCGGTGAATCAAGCGTTTGAATCACGTCTGGGTCAATGGACGGAAATGGCATAGACTCAGCATCAATCTTTCCAAATGTGTCAATCACAGCTCTTCGGATATTATATCTCGTATCCCGTGATCGACCACCTCTAGTTTGCAACACCTCAGCTCTAAGATAGGTTGACCAGGAACACGGTTTATTGTCCAATTCTGGTTTAACAATTACGTCTCTAACGAGCCAGAGAAAGTCGGGTAATGACGTGTTGGATTGGTGGGTCGTATGCCGACCACGACGTTGTGGCATTTTAGCCTTCTTAACAAATTCACTGAAACTGGCCAAGAATCCCAGCTTTGATAGATCATCGTAAGAAGGTGTACCTTGGCTATTGAAGATGAAATATGAACTTAGCAATAGACTCAGTGCCAGCAATTTTCTTTCCCATGTGTTATCTTCGTTACCGTCTGAAGTGTTAAGAGAACCAAGACCCTCCGTATCTAAGAAAATCAGTCTGGCTGGATGTCCGTTTCTCATCACAGTACGTTTGGGAGAAGCAATCCATATTCCCGTGGTCTTTGATGTTGTCCCGTGGTGGACGTCGAATCTACCGCCATTTTGTATTTGTGATAGCAAAAAGGATTTACCGCTTCTGACTGGACCAGTAATGCAGACTACCACGACAGAATTGTCAATCCTTTTAAGAATATTCAGACCTTCTTCACAAAGCTGTAGTTTGTTTCGAGGAGCTCCTTCATTTATGTGGATACATTGTTTTTCCGCATCCCATGTGTGGTTGTCAGGAAGACACAGAGGAACGGCTTTTCCTAAATTCATGATTACCAATGTGGACTTGTTTCAGCAGCTCCTGCATAAAAGTAAAGGCAAATGAATAAAAGTAAGATAATAAAGTTAAGTGAAGTTTTTTTTTAGTCTAAGTTATTGACCGAATACGCAATAAACACCAAACTGACAATCCCCATTTCCATGTATAAACAATAAACCTAGGCGCCTGAGTGAACCATAGAAATTTGCTGATGTACCTACCCTGCTATGTATTCGGAAAAGGGTTTCTTCAAATGTAGGGAAACATATGTACCAGCTCACTTAATAGACTTCCACTGAACCATGCTCAAGCCTTCAAATATTACTGACATATACCACCACACAAACCAACCTACACTGTACATTAGCCGGCAACCATAAATTAATAGGTGAATTTTCAAATCAAATCTCAAGCTATGACAAACACGCAAGCATAACTCACTATACCTATTTTCAATTCACATGCACATATAGGGTAGTTTCACTGTAGTGTACGTGATGCCGCTTACATGTCTGAAAAGGTCTGAAAAACGAATACATACATTAGTTTGCTGCGTATCTGATACAAGAAAACGGCCCAAATTAAGTTTTACTAACCTGAATGTACCACTGCCAAATCGTATTAGGTATATGTTAGCTGCGCCAGTGCGATCCGTACTGGGCATTAATTGCAATTCGAATGAACTTTGTTCTGGTACACTGTATTCAACACACCATACCCACACAGTCTTCAGCAGCTGTTATTTGACAGTTCCGAAGACATATATTACTGATATTAATTATGTTAATGAAACAATAGTAATGTGACCTTTGGAATCTCCACCCCAAGTCTCTGACACCGAAGAGCATTGCAACCTTTGCACTGTACAGAGGAATCCATCGTCCCTTTGGAGCTTTTATACGATTCACATTGACTCCGAGGCAACACAATATACTGATTATAGGCCTCCATGGAGTAAACAATTGTGGTAAGATCTTACGGCATTCTAATGTGAATCTTTGAGATACTGTGTCTTTTAGATTAAGAATTAAGACATATATGATGTAACCTACATTCCACCGTATATGTTGCAATCATATATCCGTTCGTAGCAACTACATTTTCAAGTTGAAACCCATAGATTACTACCGTAGGCTATATGTATACACGTACAGTCTAATATATTTCATAATCAGTATTCATAAAGGAAGTAGCTGAAAAGTGATACCGGCATAGTAGTACGATCGACGCAAAAGGCCTTAGGTAGACGAACGGTGTGGACTGTAAAGTGTTCGTGTGTAGTAGTGAGTATTCATGACCATTAGCCGGCCAATATATAGCCAAAATATAAAATCACTGACAAGAAAATGTAAGTTAATGTTTCACATTCTTCTAATTGGTTGTTTATTAATTCAGTTGTATTCTGTAAGATTCTTCATATTATATCATTTTGAAACAAATTGAAGTATTTGCTCATGCATTATATAAGGAAAGAATTCTGTTTTGTTTATATCTTCTGGACTTAAACACCGTCCCAGGTGTAGTGATTTGCTTTTTTGCTATATTATACATGTCATAATTAGTGGGTTGTTACATGGGTTTTGATTGCCTACCCTACTTTTGGTTATTTCTATATTGCTGAATGCTTGTGTGAGCTATAGTGTTGAACACCACTCGTTCGCGGTGTATAAATTAATGTAATGATTTATGGAAATTCAATTAAGATATTACATCGTACTTGACAACGTTAACATCTAGTTTTAAACCGCCAGAAGGTGTATGTGTGATTTGTAATTTGCCAAGAAAAATATTCCCAAATCTGTCTGTATACTCTAAATTTATGTTTTGGCACTACTGAACAAAGTTAACTATATGTATTATATGCGAGCATCATCATTGTGCGTGGTATGGCACTTCTGTTTTGTTGCAAATATTATCAGATGCTTTAAATGAAACAAAAGGAAAGTTCAAAGTACATTTCAAATGTGTGCTTTCGTAGCGGATGATCACAGTAAGATTAATCATTAATTATTGTTGTTCTTTGAAGATGGAAATTTTGATATATACTGAGCTACAGTAGGAACCCAGCCATCACAAAAATCGATCCATAAAATAAATCTGCTTAAAATCTTCCCCAATCGGATAACTTCTATCTAAGAGTTCAAAGTTTAAAGAAATTATGTAGCATAAAGACCATATATTAGTACGTAAAACTAGAAACTAACTTGAAACTCTTGAGATGATCCTATTCTGATTATGCTCTCTGTCTCTCCTTACAGTAAATAATATCTCCGGAGGTGCATGGTCCTTGGCTCCTTGTACATTTTGGAACTGCAACGATCTCTTGAAGTTGGAAGCAAAGTATGGAGCCGTATCCATCAGTACCGTTATGCCTACCAGGTAACTTCATCTGGGATTCACAAAACAGACAATTACAAGTCGACAAAAGTATACCGCGAGGTGATATAAAAGTTTGCACAGAAGGTCTTGCAATCCTTGACAGTGTTAAAGACGAATATGTCATCGTCATTTGCATTACAGGTCCAGCCCGTACCGGGAAGTCGTACTTTTTGTCACAATTTCAAGAAGGAGTGACCTTTGAGATAGGACACTCAACGACATCAAAGACCACGGGAATATGGATTGCTTTAGCACCTAATTCGGTGACGATGACTGACGGGAAAATCGCGCGTCTTGTACTTTTGGATGCCGAGGGGTTAGGATCTACATCCACGATTGACCATGATGGTTGCACTGAAAGGTGGGATAGAAAAGTTTTCACTCTCTGCGCTCTGTTCAGTTCATACTTGATATACAATAGCAAAGGTGTTCCTACGAGTGATGATTTAGACAAGCTGAGTTTCATTTCCCAGTTTAGTTCATCTATTCAGTGTCACTTATCAACACCCGGAGAAAGCATGGAAACCGCTGTTGATATTTCTCCATATTTCATGTGGCTAATTAGAGACGCCGTTCTCCAACCTGAAGTAGATGGCCAAAACTGTACCTGGAAGAAATTCATAATATCTTCAGTCCTCTGCGTAGAAGCTGGTGCAGCTAAAAACAGTAGGAATGTCATTAAAGCAGCTATCAAAAGGTCGTTCCAAAACTTTGATGCGCACGGGATACCCCCACCTTCAGTGGACCCTGAAGTTGTTCAAAATTTGTTGTCAGCCAAATACAAGGGTCAGATCAACAAGAAGTTTTTGTATCGGGTTGAAGAAGTTAAAAATCACGTTCTCGCCTGTGCACAAGTAAAAGTGATAAAAGGTTTTCCCATAACCGGCCAACAGTTGGCTTTGTACGTGTCATCATGTGTAAGCGCAGTGAACAGTGAATCTGATAAGTTACCTATACAAAATGCCTGGGAGTCTTTCCTGGAAGTAAAATGGAACGACACTTTGATTGCGACCATGGAAAAGTATGATGACCACGCAAATCAAATCAACTATCCTATTTCAACGGAAGACATTGAAAGTTTTCATGTTCAGGAATCTTCTGAGGTTCAGAAAGCATTTACCGAATTTGAAGCCTCGAATTTCGACGAAAGAAGCGTAAAGCAGTACAGGAAGAAACTTAATTCAGCTCTCAAAGGAAAATTACATACCATAAAGACCATAAATAACACAAAATCGCATAATCATTGTGAAAAAGTTGCAAGAAACCTAGAACTACATTTGACCACCAAAGTGGAAAATCTTGATAATTACACTTTTGAAGAGTTATTGGAAGGTAGGCAAAAAGTGTTAGAAGAGTATTTACGCAAGGCTATAGGTCCTAGCATTAATGAAGTAAAGGAGGCGCTCGAAGAACGAATGGATGGGAAGATTAAAACTTTGCAACCTGCTCTTATACAGAACACCATAGAAGCTGTTGAGGAGGTGTACGAAAGAGAAGCACGTGATACAATTCAAGATCGTTTACCTTTAGAAACGAATGTCATCGATGCAGAATATCAGCGTATTCGCGAACTCTGCATTAATCAATTTCAAATACGATGCCGGGGTTGCGATGGATTCCTGAATGCACTATCCAGGTTGGAAACAGATTTACGTAAGCGGTTGCAGTCACTGCAGAAAACTAACCTATCTCTTTCAAACGATGCATGTGAGGAAGCGATGAGATCATCGAAGCGCAAGCATTTCGATGCACTGTGGAATTTGGTAAGCGAACTGAATATTGCCGACTTGCAAAGTGCGAAGGAAACCGCCCTGGCAGAATATGAAAGAGATGCACGTGGACCAGCAAAGGACAAGGTAAGAAAGGAGTACGGTGAGGATATGGACGAAAAATTGTGTCGAGCGAAAACGCTTATTGCGGAACATGCACTAACTGAAGCAAAGAGAGACTACAAAAGAGAACTGGATGAACTGTTAATAGAGGGTCCTCTTGATAGTCGAGAGGCATCGGTGAAATGCTCTTCAATCTGCACAAAAATACGCAAACATTTTGAAAGAAGATGTGATGGACTGGACGATGTGCTCAGTCGTGTATACTGCACAAACGTCACCAAGGTAGAAAGCGACGTCGTGAAATATTTTCATCGACGGAACGGAGAGCTTTCCTTCGAATACTGTGATAAATTGATGACTAGGTTGATTCGAGAAATTTTAAAACCGTCGATCGACAACATTGAGATGCTTGTGTCATATGAAGAAAAGAAGACATCTATTCTGCAAAAGTATGATGAGGGTGCTAAAGGTCCAAAAGCTGTTGACGTAAAAGATGCCGCAGTCTTACAGATAGACAAAGATATCAAGAGGGCAGAACAGCAACGTGTTCTAAAGGGAATTAAATTAGGCCTTCAAGCCTTGGAAGTAGCAGGAGGGGTGTATGGAGCAGCAGTTGGCGGGAAGGCAGCGAAAATAGGAATGACCGCCGCCATGGCAGCAAAATTAGGGCAAAGTGTTTTTGACAAAACAATGTAATGTTGTATGATTTCTATATGAGGGTTTACAATATTTCATTCATATCAGCTTTTCGAACGCTTAAATTTTGTCATGGTTCATAAAGTATGGTCGGCAAACTTCAAACTTAAGGATTCATTCAGATTTCCTCGTCCATTTAAACTTATTTCAATAGACACGTTATAACTTACCGTATATTAAGTTAAGTTTTCCATGGATGGTGACGATTATCTGATATCAATGCTGAGTATATAGCAGCTCAGTAATACCGTAAATATTTGGCACCGTTGAAGTATATCTGTTAACTCATAGATATATGTCTGAGAAAGCTTTCATGCACGAAAAATCACTATATATATATGTGTGTGTGTGTGTGTGTGTATATATATATATATATATATATATATATATATATAGATATATATATATATATGTGTGTGTGTGTGTGTGCACTCATCACCATCTAACTCAATCAATTTAAAGCTGTACACCAAGTTAGTAAAATAAAGGTATTTCGTATATAACGTAACCTGAACTCAATAGCCTAATTTATTTATCATGATACTTAAATACATAACTCACCGAAATATTGTGAAATTCATTTCACATATAATGATATGAACTGATCCAAGGTCAGAGTTTGAGGTATTTAGGAAAAATCTGTGACGGTATCAATTTTGCACGGTGACATTTGATATTGTGAAGACGCGGTTCCGACCAAGGTAACGTACAGTTGTTACTCGCATGTTCCGTAGAAGATGACGCTCATGAGGTCAGGGGTGTCACTTTGCACAGCCACACCTCTCTCCCCACCCCATCAGAAATCACTTTCCACCGGCAGCGACGGTTGTTGAGGAACATTTTGAGGTTTCAATAAAAATTGTGAAGGTTTATGGAAATCTTTGACGTTTTGCTGCGAAAGTTTTACGATTTATCTAAAATTTTGGTCTTTTTACTTGTGAGAATAGGGACCTTGTAATTTGAATTTTCCAGACCTTTAAGACGAAAGTTGTATGTGTATTTTGAAATTTGACGTCTTATCTCGAAAAGTTATATTTCTTTAAATTCGTAATGTCGCCCAATTATGAAAGTAAAAAGAGCTCACTGCACTTGATTGATCAATTGTTCACAATTGTTGTTTAAGACCCAGCCATCAGTGAATGTGAGATGGATCTATATAAGGCTGCATTCCACACATGTCAGCAGACAGTTCATAAACATATGTATACAATCAGTTTATATAGACTAATAAGTCTATATAAGACTATCATGGCTAATACATTTACTTTCAAACTTTCAAACTTTTAAACGTACTTGAACTAGACAACAGCATGATTTAATACGTTCATATATTCGAATTAATATTCATATATGTAGTCGAATTAATACGTGTATAGCAAGCCACGTGGGACAAAAACCGCATGATATATCCGCGTATTCATTCGAATATATGCGTATTAATTCGAATATAGCCTATATACGCGTATATATTATTAGCCAAACATTAGGTTTAAATACATCCGCGTATGAATTCGAATATAAACAAATGAGGATTAATTCGAATATATATACGTACCGTATTAATTCGAATATATGCACGTATTAAATCATGCTGTTGTCTAGATCAAAGTACGTTTGACCTGGGCCATGTACGTCAATAATTTCTCATTTATTGCACTGGCGAGGCTACACAATGTGAAAACTCTCAACTGAAACTCGATTGTGAAAGCTATTAGACATACCAGTTATTGTCTGATTTAATACGCGTATATATATATTCCAATTAATCAAAGGCGTATATATTCGTATTAATACGAGCATATATTATGGGGTGTTTGACCCATATGGCTTGCCATAGACGTACACAAAGGCCAAACGTACTTGATCTATTACTAGGCACCATGATTTAATAATAATCAGCAGTTTTTTTATGACATATAGGAGGGGCGGTCTCCCCCTTCGCGCCCCCTCCCCTAGTATGCAACAAAGCATCAAATTAATAGCCGTAGAGGCCATTTAGCTGCACCAAGGCTTGATCGTTCTACTTGATTACACATGCGTTGCAATGTTTTACACTTCGTAGGTCCCACACGATAGATCCAAGCATATCTAGCTGGAGATTTCATATTGTGGTCAGCAGGCAGGAAATTCACGTTAATTAACTGCTGCCAGATTGGGGGATATAAGGGGTTTTGATGTAACTTAAGCTTGGCTAACTTTTGCCCATGATTACTTAGCTAGGGGTCAAGTTTTGCGCTATCTCTCACACCAATTTGTTCACTTGCTCAAATACCACAACACAGTACTAATTTCATTGGTCACAACCAAGGGCGTAGGAACCGGGGGGCTGGGGGGCGCCAGCCCCCCAGTGAAAAATGTGGAGGGGCGGAAGTATCATTCCGCCCCCCGGTTCGCAAGTCAGAAAACCCCTTTTTCATTTCCAAATGAGAAAAAAAAATCTCATTTGGATCACCAAATTGCATCTAAGGCCAGGTGAAAATACAAAATTAAGTTTACAAAATGGAGTGGGTGTTGAAGTGTGCTATATTGCACCAAATTGCATCTGAGGCCACCTGGAAATGCAAAAAATTCCAAAGGGGAGACCCCTTTAGACCCCTCCCCCAGGCTGGCCATCAGTCTTTAGCCCCCCCCCCCCCCCCCACTCAAAAGTACCTTCCTACACCACTGGTCACAACAAATGTCAAAAATGTGTAAAGGATTGCATGGTATTTTAATCATGTTTCCTCTTTTGAAGATCTGACAAAAGGCCCTGGGACCCGGAGTAGAAGTTGAAATGGAATGCACGAAAATGCATGGAAAATGCATTAATGAACTAAAACTTTGAAGACTTCCTAGAGTAGGCCAGAATTTCCATCACGATGGTCACGATGGTAGCTAGCTTAGGCGGATCACATGACATGATGTTGCAACTCTGTTCACGAAAATTGTCTGTACTCAGTCAGTGTACATATGATGTATTGACTGCCATCAAAATTCTTTGGTGAAACCAGTAGCATATATGTCTGTTTAGCAAAGCAAAGTGTCAGTCGAAACTCAATGCAAGATGGAGAGAGCGGAGCTGTTCAAATTATGCAATGTGGTGATTTTAGGGTTAGCTTTCATGAGCCTATTCACCGCATTCCAAACATGTGGAATGATAGAGGTAACTAGCCTAAAAGTTAGGCCTAGCTTAGGCTAAGTGTTTTGTGGTGTACGATAGCTCCGTCTCCCCCGAATTTCGCGTACTGTTGCAGTAGCTGCACTGATACTTGTGATAGTGGTAGACACTGTAGTTACCATATACTCGTGAGTCAAATTGTAACCACTTTTGCAACTGTAAGCTACAACGTCTATACGGAAATGGACAAAAATGCTAGAGTGAAAACAAGTCAATTTTGTATTTTGAGACACATGGATTATTCCACCCATTTACAAGTTTAGTGCAATTATATTTATACAGTAAACTACTTCAAAACAGTTCGACTCCTGACCTTTACAAGTGTAATTCTCAAACTTCTGATGAAATCATATAGCTGAAGGATAGAACTATACCACTAAGCAAAATCAGCATGATTGTCATCACCACTATCCTTCAAAAGAATGTTAAAGCTCTTACTGTCTTAGTCTTACTAGGCCTATATAGCAAACTTGCTGCGATCATAAATTACATGTTACTTGCCCAGGGCCTTAACCTTGGGGGAAAATTGCAGAATACCCCACAACTCACACACTTCCAGCTTTCTAAGATCAGCAATACATTGTTTACTACAGTATATAAGAGACTGACTTCGGTCAGCTTGTGGCTTTGATAAGCCAGTGATGGCTTCTTCGTGAGTTCCTGCTTGCAGGAGGACCTAAAATACAAATACATACATACTATACTCTTGTAATAATAGTTGTGCAGTATATTGACTTCTGGTTATTATCTGTGAGATTCAATAGTTGCAGGGTAGCTTACCAGTCAAAACTAGTGTTCAACCGATTATGCATAACAGAAAATACCGATTACCGATTATTTTTTTCAAAATCGTACCGATTCCGATTATTTGAAAATGAGAAAATATCCCGTATATATACGAAATCGGCAATAAAGTTTGACAGAAACAATTATTGTTGTGATTTTCCCCTGTTTCCTTTTGCTTCGTTGTTATACAAGGCTCTAAGGTATCATTTTGTGTGTACCAAATTACCTCTGGAGTTTCTCGGAAAGAAAAAAAAAAGTTATTTTTTCAGTACCAGCGAAAATAATGTTAGGCTAACATGTGGTCGAAGATTGCAGTTTCCATGGATATTTTTATTTTTTATTTTCGACACAACTAGAGCGAATAAACAGATGGCAAGGCTAGATTTCCATGCAGTTGACTTAGTGTGAAGTAAGGCTACCATGTGGTCGGAGATTTGTGAGGATTTTAGGTTATTTTCACTGGTACTGAAATTGCTTCGTGCAGGCCGTAATTTGCCACGGGAACTTCACGGTGATTGTGCGCACATTCGTTAATTCGCGAAATTGGTATTGCTGCTATGCTTACTGTGCCAAAAAAATTGAAGTCACTAATCACGAGGGAAGCAAAATCGGCGACCCTGGCAGCGTAAATTGATGAAAGTATACACTGTGAAAGACGTATAGAGGGTGTCTTATTTTAATATTTCGTAGTAAAAGAACAAACCTAATACATCAGTTGATATTTTCAACTTCCATATGTTTTTGAATAATGATATTTTCACCTTCCATATGTTTTTGAATAATCGGTATGACATAACTGGTATTCCACGTAATTTTTACCGATTCCAATTATGTTCCGATTATGCAATATTCGTTCCGATTCCGATTAGGTTAATCGTTTGAACACTAGTCAAAACGTCCCTTTACCAAAACGTCCCCGTACCAAAACGTCCCCGCTTTTGTTCAAATCGTCCCCGTTGGTCAAAACGTCCCCGTTGGTCAAAACGTCCTCGTAAGTCAAAACGTCCCCGTCTATCACATTCATTCACAGTTGTGAATATATATTAATCTTAAGTTATAATTTGGCTAAGTTATCGGCATACAAGTTGGATAACAGTCGCTAAATAAATCATGAAGGACTATATCGTTTAATTATGTTTGGTATGAAAAAGGTATGTACGCTATATGTTTTTCAGTGAATTAACAAATTAAAGAAATCAAAAAATAGTATACAAGAGGAATTAAAAAAGAATTTGGATACGTATACTTTAGAATATATATTATATACATATATATACAATATATATATTGAAGTATAGAATATATCGTTCGATTACCTTTAGTGTGGTAACGTTACATGTTTTACTAAAAAATTATACTCAAAAATGTTTCTGCCCTCATAACAGTCAATTCCCACTCCTAAAATCTGTGTTTTCAACCTAAACTATACTTATCCTTAGTCTTTGATTTGAACTAATAACATCCACACTTGCATTCCAACTGATTATAAAAGCGGGGACGTTTTGACTCATGGGGACGTTTTGGTAAATAGCGGGGACATTTTGGTCTTAATAAAACGGGGACGTTTTGGTAAAGGGACGTTTTGACTGGATACCGCAGGGTATTCTGCAAGTAAGCAAACCTCAGTCACTAATTTTAGTCTAGATAGTAAAGTAGTACTAGAGTTAGTAGGCCTTTACACTAAGTATATACTGTAAGAACTGACTTAAGTTTAGGCTAGGCTAAGTTATATCTTGGCCTAGGCCCTACTGTATACTGGACGCTTTGAAGTATCGCAAATAATAATATCAATGCCTTCAGAACTAAGCCTATTCTGTACTTGACACAACTGTTCTTTTTCTTGACACAATATTTGCTCTTTAATGCACTAAGAAGCAAGTATACAGCTTACAGATAATACAGTTCTGTAAAAGGAGACCTTAATCTATGAGTGGGAGACCTGTGTTAGCTACCTAATGAAAACACTATTTATATTAGTGTATGGTTGTCCATACATGAAGACTGTATACAAAGAATAAGATCAAATACCAATGAACACCAGCTGTCAAAATCAACTTGGGACATTTAAGGTGGAAAACATTGTGAAATGCAATGACAAAGTTGAGACAACATGTATCCAGTAGAGAACAACTCATACCAAGTAACATTTCACAGCAAGGGTGGAATAAACAAATGTATTTGCATTGGGATGCCAGTGAAATTCCTGAGGTGGTATGTCTGGCAAGTATAATGAATTCAAAACCTGGTCACTACAAGCCTAACTAAAGGCAGGCTAGTCTTAATGTGTTGCAGATGTTGGCTGGCAGTGTCTTTTTATTTCTGCAGTACTGTTACCCAATTGGGAGCTATATATTACTCAATCTATATATGCAAATTTTCTTTGATGTTATCTATTGGATATTTCGGTCAATGGTGTTTACTAAGGTAGTCCTTGCCGTGCTTATGATACTTGTACATAAGATTTAATTCGCCCAAAGCTGATGTTCTATTCACCAAACCTACACCTCTCCTACAGTCTACAGAGTGTTCATTCTTTGTTATTTTGCTACATTTTTTCAGACAACCAAATGTGCTATTTGGACAACCACATTATGAGACCTTGTTGTCTGAAGGATACTAGTAAAATACTGTACCAGTTTGCCCTGAAAGACCTTGCAATGGCTAGATATTTGAAAATGTCAACCCACCATGCTACCTTACAGCTGCATTCTAGGCTCAGTTGAAGGTTTATGATAGACTTTGCTTAAATGCTAAAATAGTTAGATAAATCCCCCCTCCTTCCTCCTAGACCAATAACTTGGATTGTTACTTCACATCATTACTTTCAAAACTTCCGTCAGATTACCTGGTATGTTTTCTTTGCAGCAAACGGTCATCGAAAGCTGGGCAGAGAACCAAACACATTATGAACCTAGTATGTCCAAACACATGGGTTACAACAGCTTAGCCATCATCTATAGTTTCTTTGCATTGTCAAACTGGATTGCTCCATCGGTGGTCAGTGTCATAGGTGCCCGTTTCTCCATGTTCTCTGGTGGTGTCGTCTACTCCGTCTTCATATTCAGTTTTCTCTACATCAATCCATACCTCTTGTACAGTCTTTCAGCTCTCCTGGGTGTCGCTGCAGCAGGTATGGTAGTACCATGTTTAGTACTGAGTCTTAGGCTTAGTTATGGTAGTAGGGGCTGATATGTAAAGTTTGCCTGTGTCTCTTTACCAAATATGCTAGAAGGTCAAATAATGGTAAATTCAGTCTCAAAATTCAGAAATTGTGCTTTTACTATCTACTTTGAATGTATTTCACCCCACTGAGATCTGTATACATTTATTAAGTGTCTAACTTAAGGCTCATTGTATGCAATCTAGATATGACACCATGCAGTACAGCATGTATCATGTAATTACCATACGAAACCAACCGGTTGTATCCTTTATGTATCTCGCATATAATTGTATTGGTTCATAGTCTAGCAACATCGACTTTCCATCATGAATAAAACTATCACTTTGCAGGTGTTTTGCACATTTGTAATGCCTAACATTTAGACTTACAAAAGTTTGAACTTCATAATATATTTTCTGTCTCCCATTTCTCTCCTCATTCCTTCCCCCCCCCCCATGGGTGCTTCAACTCCCATGGTACTATGAATGTATGCCCCATACCCTATGCCTACAGTAGTTGCGGGCCAGGTGCTTCTTAGGTTTAAAACTACTGCACGTAGGTTCAAGCAAGAATCATTCAGAGTATTTCTCCACGGAATGGAAGATACTTTATGTATGTAACAGGTTTTGTTTTGTTTTGCATTTTCTTTATTAATTTTGACAGTTTTGTGGACTGCTCAGGGCAATTACTTGACCCTCATGTCGAGTAAAGATACCATTGGAAGAAACAGCGGTTTATTCTGGGCATTGCTGCAGTGTAGTCTCATCTTTGGCAATCTCTTCGTAGACATCGCATTTCAGGATAAGGACAGAATAGAGCGTAAGTAAAACAGAAGGCAACTATTTCTTGATGTCTGCATTTCCTGTTTTATGTTTTCCCTCCCTCTGTCTCCATCTTTCTCTTTCTGTCTCTTTCTCTCTGTCTTATGTTACTATTTTAAGTTGATTTGATCATATATCGAAAAGGAACACTCAAAGGGATTTTCTGCTGGCTCAAGCTGATAGATTTGACAAAGTTTTTTGGTATTTCGTGGTAAAAACCACTTCTTCGTGTCACATACCGTGCAGATACAAAAAATTTAAATTTGGTGATTTACTTTGGAAATGCATCTGGCAACAGAAGAGTGAATGATGTCATAACTGGGCAAATAGAGCTGAAAATGTCATTTTTGTTTTATTACCTTCTCTCACGGTGGTGCTAGTAACTATTTTTCATTGTAGATTTGGGGTTGGAATGGGAGGGGTGTGGGGATTGCAACCTCTGTATCTACATCTAATATGTTCAACAACAATGTATGTTTTCCAAGTTTTGGTATTCAGCAACACTCTTTAAAATATTGCAATCGTTTATCCACAGCTGAGCCTAGCTTCAGGTGATGATATGTAATTGTCAATTCTTTTGCAGTTTTATTGTTCATTGAAATTTATCTCTATCTGGGGTGCAGGTTCTGCAGATGACAACAGAAAATAATATATTTGCTTTATCATTGCATATTGGGCAAACTGATACAAGAATGGGGCCACATTTTCACACAGTACTTCCAAGCTGCTACACAAAATGAGCAAACTGTCGCATAAAATGGGCAACCTGATAAACACAATTTCCAAAGTGCTACACAAAATGATCTGCTACATAATTGCAAAAATGAATGAATTGCAGATTCAGTGGACAGAATCTGTTCACAGTATTGTACTTTGTGGTACTTTACAAAAAAATTGCTGTACAAAATGTGACCACTGACACTATGCCCTGCAACTGTTCGGTGTTTTACAAAATTTTACTCTCTGTATTACAGTGCCTGTTTGAGACATCACGTAAGACCGTTCGGAAAAATTTCTCTAAAGCTGCGCTGTATCACTATCAAATCAAGCATTTTCATCGCAAATGAACTTGTGTCATTTCTACATTTTTTTCTCTTTTCAGCTGAAACCAGGAATCTGGTGTTTAGTGTACTTGGAGTGGTCTCTGTGGTTGGTGTTCTCTTATTTCTGGCCCTCATCCCGGTCAGAGTGATGGTCCGCTTTTCTGGAGATTCCGATGCGGATGCTGTCGGCATCAATACGGAGTATGTGCAGATTATTTATGTTAAACTTTAAAAATCACGTCTTTGTCAATAGCATTGCCCCAATTTCTCCACTCGAGCAGAAGCCTACAAATATAGCAAACTTCTTCACTTTTCAAACAAGTGAGATACTCCAGCATGGAAGAGCAAGATGGATTGCTGGAGGGAGGAGGAGGGGCGAGGTGGGGAAGGAGGGAGGGTGGATGGAAGAGGACCCAAAGTGGGCCCGTGTGCTAGATTTGTCTCCTAGAATTATTGGTTTCACTTACAATTGCAATGACATCTGTACTAACACATATGTGAATGGTTTATTTTTCAGACAAGGAGAGAGTAATAGTGGACCAGTTGCTGCTATAGGTAAGTTTTGTGCTTTAAACGTAGCATTCATTCAATGCTAACGTCGTTTACACTGAGGAAGTTTTACTCCCATTAGAGAACATGGCATTTAATGGCACTTATGTCGTTTCTGATTTAATTATAAACAATTTGTTTTGTTGTTGTTTATTTGTTGTATGGTGTAGCTCATTGCTTAAGCTTTCAGCCTTTTCCTCAAAAGATGCAGGAGATAATATTCAATATATCTTATATGAAATCATATCTGAAACTAATGTTAATTTTGCCTCCATATTATCCATAGGAATCTATCAAAATTTGCTAGATCGTAATTTTGTTAGAAAATGGAAAAAGACAACTTGCAGCTTTTGAGCAGCAGATACTTGTGTGCTTGGCTTTTGCTGTTATGTATGATTATTAACGATGCATATGAAAAGATTAGTTCATAGGTTAATGTTGTAAGTTTTAAGGTATAGAAGAGGATTTTAATATAATAATTATCCTGCTGATAGGTTTGTTCAACTCTTTATGTGCCATATTTGATAATATGAACAAAAAGATGAGGTTAGGCAGTGTTTGGATATCTCATAGTGTTTCTATAGCAATTTCAGTTTTCAAGATATTCACATGTAAATTCATTTGCTGAATCTCTGGAATACTCCTTTAAGGCTATTAATAGATGATGACTCGCTCCTCAGTGCACGTCTTAATGTTTGTTTTACAAATTCTAATAACTCAACCAAAACATGTCCATTTTAATTGAACTTCATATAAAAAAAAAAAAAACCCTTGGATGACATACAGTACCATTTGTCCTCAACAAAATTCTCTTAATGGATTTTAAACATTAAAGTAGGCCATAATGGAGTTATGTTTTTCCATCGAGCTTTGTGTTGCATATGAGGAATGGTCTGTATATTCGAATAAAATCAGTCACTTTAATTGATGAAATATCAGCTATTTTATTAAAGGAACATTTCCGCAAAAATGTAACGGTTACAGAGGTGTAACCCGGACTGGTAGCACTGTCTAAAACCGGTCAAAATTGAATTTTGTGCGTAAAGTCATCCCACAAAGCATAAGGAACGCATTTACTGAGAAGCAACCGAATGGTTGTAACCTGGTAGATCTCTTCAAGGTAGAGTGAGTGGCATTCATCTCTATGTGAAATATCACATGGGTTTTCCGGGCTCTTAGCAAAATACAGTTTGTAAGCTACTGTAGATAAAATCTTAAGCCAAAACGATTTGAATCTGTAATAAGTTTGTAGTTTTTGTACTTTTGATTTTATTCACAGTTAGCTCTTTTCGTCTCTTCGTACAACCGGACATGTTACTCTTGAGCGTCTGTTTCTTCTATACAGGTAGGAGGAGACTTTTGACTCACTTCTTTGCGTTTGTGTGCGTGTGCGCTTGTACGTTAATGTTTTCTTTCATGCGGAGGCTGGATTGTCTTATTTCTCGTGGCATTGATATTGTGTCATAAATGTGCCTGAATCTTATAGAATGTTGGGTTTTCGGTTTGTGTGAAATACTGCTTCTTGTCAATAGATTCCTCAACATGGAGTTTTACACTGACAACATTTATCATAGCAGGTACGTTCAAGCCTAGACCACAAAGCTTAATTTACGTGGATAGGATTTGTGACTAACACTGTTTAGGTGGCATCTCGAGGATGGGTAAGAGTACTAATTACAAATGAAGGCAAGAAATGTAACGCTGCAAGCATCTATAACAAACTTTGATCTTGTTGAACAAATCTGAAACATTCAATGATCTTCAACAAAAAAAGGATGCCCAGTTATCTCATGCAAAATTCATCAATCAGTCTTGGCTAGAATAACAGTTTCGCAACTTTTGGTGTATGTCGAACTGTCCACAGAATTTCTCGGTTTTGGAGGTCAGCCTAGATTACTGTCATCATTAATAGTAACGATTGTTAAATGTCCTTATGACAGGACGCCAATGCTATACCTATAATCCACGGCCTTTATCAAGGGCATTCTATGCTGTGCACACTTAATCGAGGGCATTCTATGCTGTGCACACTGAATTGCTGCTTGTCAGTTGCCATCTATGCTGTAGCCTCTAGTAGACTACTGCCCTTCATCAATGGTCATCTATCTTGTGCCATCGAAAAGACTATCCCCTTTATCAATGGCCAACCATGCTGTAACCTGTTATTATATTGCAGCTGTGCTTACTCAGTGGTGATATCTTGTGTTCTTGTGAATACTGCTCTGATCAATGGTCATCAATACTACCTTTGTCAAAGGTCGTCTATACTGCCCTTGTCAATGGTCATATATACTGCCCTTGTCAATGGTCATCTATACTGCCCTTGTCAATGGTCATCTATGCTGCTTGTCAAAGGTCATATATAATGCCCTTATCGAAGGCTGTCTATACTTCCCTTGTCGAGGGTCATATATACTGCCCTTGTTGGAGGTCATCTATACTGCCCTTATCAAAGGTCATCTATACACACCCTTATCGAAGGCCGTCTATACTGCCCTTGTCGAGGGTCATATAAACCTGTACAGCCCTTGTCAAAGATCATATTAACTGCCCATGTCAAAGGTCGTCTATGCTGCGCTTGTCAAAGTTCATATGTACTGCCCTTGTGGGAGGTCATATATACTGCGCTTGTCAAGCCCTTGCTGCCACCATCAGCTGTGATCTATGCTTTACTCCCTAGTAGTCTACTGCCCATGTCACTGGTCATGTTTGTTACACCTCCTAGATATCTCTTCTGTTGGGCAATCTATGTTATGACATCAGGGCTATAGTGGACTAATGAAAGGTCATGCATCCATGTTATGCCTCCTAGAGTTAGTGCCTGGATCAATTGCCATCTACATGTAATGTCGTTCATTCGTTTACTAAGCTTAATATCAATGTTTCTGTGCTGTATCCCTACCGTAGTAATGGATAACCATTTGTTTAATGTCATTTATTTGTTTGCTGCCCTCATCAAAGTTTCTCTACTGTACCCTACAGTAGTGACCACTCCCCCCAACGTCAGTTAAAACATTTTCTGTGTGGAGTTTCAGACCTTGGTATGTAAGTTCATGTTACGTAATTAATGATCAGTAATACCAGCAAGACTGTAAATTGTAGTTAAACTTTGTTATTGTCGTTAATAACAAACACAGGTACTTGTAAGAAATAGAGTTCTGTTTAGATGAGTTTCTTTAATACCACCTGGGCATGAAATGCTATGATTGTTGTAAATGAATGTGAGGTGTACACTGTGTTAGTACCCTCCTCTCAAACTGAAAGTTTGTATGCAATGTATTAGCCCTTCTCCCAAGACCTCTTTAATAGTAATAAAAGCACTGTCAGCCTCCTGATAGGGCCCAAGATGGGCAAGGGATGAGGCTGATGCATACATTTACTACAAATTGCTATAGGCATAGTGTTGGTGATTGCTGTGTCTACAAAGTTGCTGTATAAAGCTGTACCTACTCAAGTCTGAAGGATTTTTCCTTTCGCTCTTTTTTCAGGGCTAGAACTGACATTCTTCAGTGGTGTTTATGGTACTTCTGTAGGCAACAGTGAAATTATACATAACAGTAAAGGATTGATCGGTGTCTGTGGCATGTTCATCGGCGCTGGTGAAATTCTCGGTGAGTTGGATGGGTTTTTTTCGCAGACACTTCTTTCTTTGCACTCACACTGGCTGTATCATATAGGCGCAGAGTGAGTCTTTTGCTTGGTGTACATACAGTTACCAACTATTGGGGTGAACATCCCCGTGCCCCCGGTCAACCTCACACACGCTTGCTTTTGACCAAACTAAGCCTATTAATTCCTAAGCAATATATACCTCAGAAAGCACTATTTGACATCTAGAATTTCATTTGTTTTTATTCTGGGGTACCACCCCTCACACAACTTTACTTGATAGTCCACTTCAAAAAAACCCAGGGCAGCACCTCCTCCCTTTTTAAAACTTTCTGGATCTGCCCCTAGTTGCTACTCCTGTCAAATGTCACTATTACAATCTGAATGATGCACTTTTTTAATGAAGAGCTTACAAAACAGTTCTATGAAACCTGCTGAATATTCATATCTGCCAACTCAATCACTCAGATCAAACTTGATCAAACAGAAGTCAGCAATCATCCCATGTGTGTAACAGAAATTCCAAAAACATTGGAAAATTTGAAATTTTCAACTTTTAACATTGAACGAAATTTGAATATTCACAGTTTCAAATATATTGTTATGGAATTTTAGTGTTGAACAAGAAAAAATCAAGAAATTAAAATAAGTTCAAGGAGCTGCTTATAAACAACTTTTGTTCAGTTCATTGCCAATGTTATGAAACTGTGCTGTGTGGCTAAAAGTGTAGACCTACCATGAACTTTAGTTAGTGGTTAGTTAATAATGTTTACTTTTAATTGTGAACATTTCATCTTCCAAGCAATTTTCTTCTATTAATTTCAATAAAATGGAGCTTAACAGAATTTTTAAAAATTTGGACTTTCCATCATCAAACATCCAGTAGTTGAAGGTGTCACATTAAAGAAGGGGCTATATTTGTTCTAAAATCATCACAACAACTGGCATTAGAATGGCTAATTTTTGACATTGATATTATTTTGTAATATGTTTATGCTATATTTATATAATTACTTGTTTATATTACTATTAGACCATATTTGACATTACTGATTATTTAACAAAAGAAAGAGTATTACTGGTCTCTCAGACCAAGGAAAGTTACCAAAGTACATTTCTGACCATATCAAAAATCATGTATTTTGGATTCCAGATTGTGGGATACATCAGCTTTATTTCTAAGAAAATCTACAATTCAAAACTAAATTTCAATTATTTTGTCTTGATGGCTTATTCTTTGGGGTTTTTTTTCAGGTGGCGGTCTGTTTGGTCTCCTTGGAAACAGAACCAATACTTATGGTCGCGATCCCATCGTCCTCTTGGGTTATCTAGTCCACATGGCTTGTTTCTTTCTCATCTTCTTAAATATTCCAGGGCCTAGCCCTATCGACAGCACCTCCGTAAAAGCTATTATCACAACAAGGTAAGGGAACACTCTTTATATATTGCTTGATGTTGTTCCTTTGTTGGTTAGGATTTGTTTTTTGTTTTTTGGGCAACATGTTTTCCGATATTTGGCAATTACTCTAATGGATTAAATAAGTAAATAAATAAATATGTAAATAAGATAACAGCAGAACTTCCCCGTGCCAAGAACAGTTGTGAACATTAACCTACCCTCCCCAGGTTTACAAATAATAGTCAATTAAGGGTTCTATTTTATTAATTTTTGCTTTCACCCTTTCAGAAAAGTTCAGGAGTAGGTTACCAGAAGGTTTGAAAACTTACACATTAAGTAAAAGACCTATATACTTGATGAGCCTGAAATCTTTAGAGTGTTTTGTGATGACAAAGTATTTGCTATTCATCCAAGGCTGTTAAACATATTGGAGCCTAGTGTTAGTTTCAGATGCAAGCGTTAATATGTTAGGCAGCACATCTTAGCTGCACTCATGATGACTAGTATGTTATCGTACACAATGTCTCTGTTAGGGGAAATACGTTAATCTTCCTTTGATTGTTCTGTATTTTATTGTGGTTGTGAACTTATTGAACCTTTTTTGTTACTGTAATGCAGACCTGCCTACCTGTCTTGCACAAAAATAGGTATTTTCTATCCTAAAGAAAACCACTTGTAATATTACATGTGGATTTGCTTTTAATTTCTTCATATCATGCCACTATACTGACGACGAAGATTAATTTGTCCATCATAATCATGATACCTCCCTAATAGAAATGTTTGGAGCAGAGGAGGGATTTGGCCACCTTTGTCACATTCATGTAGAAAGGATAAACAACCACTAATGGGTTAATACATAGTTGTATCTCTGTTGTACATATCTCAAATTGGTCAATCTGTTCTATACAACACCTAATTGTATTCTGGTCATTGATTGGTCAATTGCTCGTTGATTGCATGCAAAACCCGCTCTATTCCACTCTATGAAATAGAACCATGGGTTATACTTTTTTGGTAGCACTTTTTCAATGGTAAGAGAGCAGAGATACCTGTCTGTTCAAAACAATCTGTTGCATGAGTTCATTTTACCCATCTTAATATAATATGTTGTATAAAACAAATAATGAATGGTTTCCATTCGTGCAATAGTGCAAATATTTCATTTGTTGAAAGATGTAATTTGTTCCATCTTTCAACTCATGAAATATTTGCACTATTGCACTCATAACCATTCATTATTTGTATAATATTAACTGTTATCAATTACAAAAGAGTAAGTAGGTCACCATACCTGTATTTAATAAAGAAAATATGAACACAAAACTGTGTGATCGTTGTGACAACACTTACCATAAAATGAAAAATGAACTACATCTTGTCACTGCAATTATAGACATGTAATTTTTATAAGTGCCTGCAAACATATTAAGGTTTCTGGTTAATTACTCTAGTTAATTCTTAACTCATTATTACACTTTGTTTATATTATTTGATTCCTCAGTGAGTATCTCGCAGTGGCCAATGCCTTTATGCTGGGATTCGGAGATGCTTGCTTCAACACACAGATTTATTCTTTGCTCGGAGATGTATATTCAGACAACAGTGCCCCTGCCTTTGCCATTTTTAAATTTGTTCAAGTAAGTATTCATAAGCAGATTAAAGTCAATATTCACTATGTACAGTGTGCATGGCATGTCATGTAATGGAGTTCATTAAACAATGCAGTACAATGCAAAGGTGTTCAGTGAAACACGCTGGAACACAATGCAATGCAATCCATATATATGTATGAATATGTATTGTATTTGAAATTGAAATGAGTTGAAAATCCAGAACAGTGAAAAAACTTCCAGCTTCCACTGGGATTCTTAACCAACTAGACCATATATGTATATATATAGATATAAATATTTATATGTATGTATGTTATTTGGTGGAGGAAGTTTTCCCACTGTTCTGGATTTTCCAACTCATTGCCTTTCAAATATATATATCGACACACCCAAAAAACTTCACAACAGGTTTGTCCTTTGGGAACTCATAAGTGGAAGGTAGGAATTGAACCTCAGACCTCATGTCATAGATATTAGTCCACGTACCATTTTGTCACAGTTTCCTGGTGTGAGATAGGTATTTTTGGATGTAGTTTCTGTCACTGTTGGAAGTAGCTCAATTGTTCAGAGGGTGCCCCTGGTACCTCAGATCTGACAATCACACTAAAGTACCACCACATTTTGTGGCCAGCCAAGCTGTTATATAAACCAAATTAATGTATGAGGGGTGGTATGACAGAAATATGAAGGTAAAGTAAGTCAACCCACCACAGTAAATCAATTTCTTCCTTTTGTGATTTATATCTAGACATCATTACTCCTGTCTCTTTGGAATATGTGCAAGTTTGTTCGACTGAATAGGGATTTCTTGCATTGTGTTCCAATACAGTCTATTACCATGCAGTTTAATGCAGTGCAGAATAGCTAAATGCCAAATTTGCCATTACTCAAGTTTCCAAATGACTATCTAGCAGGGCATGATAATTCCAATTTCATTACTTAAAGGGCAAACACTATCTCTAACATAGGGTTAATAGACGTCCGGGGATTGCCTGGGGATTCCCCAGGGATTCCCCAGAGTTGGTGTCCGGGCGAATATATAATATTGCCTACAGTATCCGGATTTTAAACATCTTTAGCCAAGTCTGCTCAATGTGTGACCAATATTGCTGTGACTATTATAGAAAACAAATTTGGCTGTAGCATTATTCAAATTGGCCTTAAGTGAACGATATCATAATTAGGCAGATTTTTACTAAATATTTGGCTGTCATGCTGGCAACCCCTTTCTAGTAGTATTGACAGTGTTGGCACGCAAGTCTGTACAAAACCTTCACATGTTACAGCATGGATAGTGACAGATGCTCGCAGTTACTTACCTATAACGCGTCTCAATGCATAACAACACCTTTGTGGTTTACATTACTTGAGCCAGAAATTTCTTTGACAACAAGATTTAGTCCAGTTAGGGCATCCAGAACTATAAAATTGCCAAGAATTTCAACAAATGGCATTCCATCAAAGTTTCCACAATAATATTGTGAAATGTAACAGAAAGAAATTGAAGTTGGATGTTCTTATTTAAGCTGGCAGCTGCACTTTTATCTATGTTCTTATGAAGATGGCTTCCTGGTACCTTTTAACCATGGTTCTGTTAGCAGTATAATTGAACAGGTGTTTTATACTTCCAAAAAAAATTTAAAATTTACTGTCAAGCCTCTATTATCCCAAAATATTGTCAAACCTGGAGCATGTTTGGATATTAAACTGAAGTACAGACAGATAATGGTTTCAGGTACGTTAAGACATTGTATTTAACAGTTGAGGCTTTTGACTTAATTTAACTTAAAGTACATTGTTTTGAAACATGATTTCTCTTTTTTCTTTTTGGTAGTCCGTAGCAGCGGCCTTGGGCTTTGTGTACAGTAGTATGCTCAACATTTACTGGCAACTTGGTATCCTGATGGTATTCGGTACAATCGGTTCTCTCAGCTTCTTCAAAGTTCAATGGAAATGTCAGAAACCCAAAGGGTATCAAACTATCAACGAGTCTACCAACGAATGAACATAGAAAGTAGGCTTAGTAATACAATGACCAGGTTAATACTAGGCTTCAGTATCCTATCATACAATCAACTGGTAACTTACAAGCCTTGGTTTCACTATCCTATCATACAATCTGCAGGTAGTTAGGGTGGTACTTTTCAATATTTACATGAATGAATATATTATGTGACTATGTAGGCTGGGTGGAATGGTTTGTCGTTGAGAATTCCCCTCACTAACCCAGTTTCCTGACTTGGATGGAGAGATTTAATTCTAGGTACATGATAGATTATGACCGTTTTAAATCTTGGTTACTATATCACTGACAAAATGAACACTATGATGGCCTGTTTTCCATCACTTGTATTTACACCGTGCAGTGGTAAGTCCGCTCATTTTCAAAATACGATAATTTATGGTCAAAGTGGCTGAAGCACAAATATATTTGTTAACATTTGTGTCATCTTGAATAAAATCAGTTGGATATAAGTGATAAATACAAGACAAAATATTGCTACTAAAATGTATTGTAATCTAGACCTACCTAGAATATGACAACTTGTTATTGTGGATTTCGAGTTTTACAAATGTGCTAAGGTGTCAAATTAACATTGATATAGAGGTGAACAAATATTGTTGAACTGAAGAGGGTTTTTGAAGATATACAAAGATCAGTGTTGAGACATCTTTTGCAATAAATTTGATAGTCTCATAACCAAGCAGAGTATTAGATACCTGTGCAAGTTTTGTCCAAATAAATAAATTACATGATCATAGGTGTTCCTTTGGGCTTTCATAAGAATACATACTAAGGCCTCCAACCTACCAATGGTTCTTTAAAGAAGAGTTTGTCAGCTTCATAAAGTAGGAAGGTTAATTACATTCATTCACTTTTTTTTTTTTTTCAACAAATGTAAGCCGAGTGTAAAATAGATAACATACAGTATGTCATGAGCAAGGCAAATTTGTAATGGTCGTCCGAGACGACCAAATTTCTGTTCGGTCGACTGAAGTCAGCTTTAAAAAGTCATCCAGTGGACCACTAGTTGGTTTCATCGAATTCAGATTGCAATTTAACTACATACTCCTAAATAGTTAAAATGATGAATTGCTATCACCCCCAACACTGCATGGTGTTCTATTCACCAAACCCACACATCTCTCATACAGTGAACATATTGGTGTTCTATTCACCACACCTACACATCTCTCTTACAGTGTACATATTAGTGTTCTATTCACCAAACCTACACATCTCTCCTACAGTGTACATATTATTGTTCTATTCACCAATCCTACACATCTTTTCTACAGTGTACATATTGGTGGTTATTTTGCTTAAACAAAAAAAGGATTTGGACAACTGAATTTGCTGTTCGGACAACCCAGAATTACGGCCTGTTTGTCCTTCATATTTTGCCACTTTTGACTACGTGTTGTTTGTGAAAAGTAAGAAGACAACATTGCCGGTGTTAAAAATGAGATCACTTCATTGAAAAAACAGTACTTGTTCTACTTAGTGATATACTTACGATTAAAAAAAATTATACAAATAAAAAAAAAATAAAAAAAGCAAAGCAAAGCAAAGCAAACTAGAAAAATGTTGTATTCCCATGTTGGCCAAAGTTTTCCCTATTAGTAAAAATGTATCCCTGCATTACAACTGAACCTATTCCAATAAAGGTTATACAAAACACACACCCCATAAAAAAACAATTGTTAAGCCCCCAAGCTCATATCAGTTTGTATTGTCTCAAATCCATAGTAATTAATCAGTAATGTGTGATGGACGGAAGGGACAAAGCTTGGAATAGGTCTTAGTTTAACGAGTTGGAAATTATTCGGAGAATGATTTACCTTCTTCAAATTTGCTGAAGTCAGACTTTGTCTTCGGTCCTGTGGCATTTTGCAAATATGGTGTAATTAATGATGTTTTTTTCCTTTGTTAAAGTGCTATGTAATTTTGGGATTTGATTATTCTTGTATCTTTCTAATTTTTTTTGATCTGCCATATGCAGCTGCTGCAACATACAAATTAAATGAAAGTATAATAACTGTAATCAATTTTGTGAACTTTCCTTAATTTTCTTATTTCTTTCTCTCTTTGTGAAATTAATCATATTTTGACAACTACAGAGTAAAATAATTAATACCTTTTGAAAGAGTGAAGTTATGATTGGCTAGTTTGTAATTAAAACCAGCAGCCTCAGAATTACAGGTCCTGTTTTGAATAATCCATTCCTAGAGTTATTTGTGATTTCTGTTGACCGTCACATGTGTATGGATGCCGGTCAGAGACAGCGGTACAGTGATCACAGTCTGTTCCACCAGGCATTCACAAAAACTTGAGGGTGGGTCAGGGAATTTTCACAATCAGGTATTTCAACCATAAACTAATATCTAAATCAGAAAGAAAGAAAATTAAGCAGGGAATTATAAAGAAATTTTGTATTTTGTGCACTTTTGAATTTGTCACTTTTGTCACTTTCACATGCATCCCAAACTCGCCAGAGACATGTTTGTATTTTTCTACATGATCACAATCTGTTTTGATGCCGATAGTTTAGTTTAGTAGAAAGAAAGGATCAGGAGGGACACTCAAGTCCCCATCAAGGACCCTATAGGAACAGTTTCCTGCCATCCCTGTCTTTGTTTAAGTAGTAGTAATCAAAACGAACGGTTTTGCGGTCAAATTTGCTAGTTGTTAACGGTTTTTCCTTTTTTTATATATATTTTTTTTTAGATGTGACAACATATCATGTGAATTTTGAGCCACACTCAAAACCACCATCCAACTTAAGTTTGAGGATTTGTAGATACAAATGAAGCCTCGAGGGTGTCTGTGACTTAGTGTGGTCAGTGCAGGGTATATTATAAGCTCTAGTACCTTTTATTTTCCTAATTATGTAAATTTTTTACTTCAAGAGCCGCCATGAACAGTGTTTTTTTTCTATGCTTAAAGTAGACTTATTTAATCTAATACAAATTAATTGCTCGTCCACCATAAATCAATAGCTCATGTGATAGAATAGTTAACAAAGACATTGTCATTGTGGTGCTGTTTAATACTGTGGAACCTATCATTAGTTTCAAGCAAGTAAACAAGTTGATTCTTCTCTTTAAAATAATTTGTAAAATAGTTTCCTTCCATTACTTTCATTTTTTTTTCTTCTTGGTTTGTTCCTTTAAGAGACTTTTATTAATTTTGTCTTTAATTTTATGATTGTTATTACATTCTTGAAAAGTAGTATTTACCACATGAAGCTCCAAAGAACTCTTGCCTTTGAAATTCTGAAATATTCAGTTAGTCTACATCTCACCCTTCCCCCCCCCCTCATCCAACCCAGATCACCCCATTTTGTGTTGTGATGAGGGTTAAAGGGGTTAGGTCTTTGTGTCTCTTTTCAATACAATATCGTTTAATGGCATGGGTCAATTGATCTTTCGATATTAGTGGAGCACCAAAAAGATGCATTGCTTGCTGATCAGAAAATGAATCACATGTCAAAAGTCTGACTTTATGGGGGGGGGGGGGGGGCGGCAGGGGTTGTATCGGATACGATATTTTGTGCTCCCCAGTATAACACAATAGGCCCTGCAGGGTCTGCTGTTTTGATATTGATGGAGATGTAGAATACCTATTGTTTTGATATTAATTGATTGATCGATTGATTGGGCAGCTACTGCAGCTTTTCGTTTTCATGCAGATTCCTTTATGAATTACAGGAAGTTCTGGGTGATTGGCTTGTATATATCATTGGGCTTTAATCAGCTTATCATGTTTTGATCAGCAAGATAATCGATGTCATCAATATTAAAGTTGACCCCGTTGTCACTCAGATATGAAATTTATAGAAATGGTTATGTGCAAAATGAATGCTAGCCAAAACTTGTGATATGTCAACCCACTACCTTACTAAAGTATTTTTTTTTTTTTTTTGTTACATTACATGTCAAAATCAATACTTTAATCAGGATTTCATTAAGATTATTTCAGATGATCATAAACCTTAAATGGGGAAATATGAGTACATTTTATCTACTTTAAATTGTTGATGGTAAAATTATTGATTCAATCAAACAGATTCAAACTTACAAACTTTGATGAGTCTTCTTATTCGTGTAAATGTTTCATTTGTTCGTATTTATATGAAGTGTTTTTTCCTACTCACAACTTTACTCAATGGCATCAGATCTTTAATCGATATCAGAGAAAAGGGGTCACCTTGGTGGATAACTGTGTAATGCATGTATTGTACCTACCACAGCAAGAAAACCAATAACAACACATTTACTAAGAATAGATCGTTTTCGGAACAATTTATTGAAATATAAAATGCTGTACAGGATTTCATACAATGATGCGTGGGAAGCAACAGTGGTATAAAATGTATAAGTTTGAAATAAAATAACACCAAAGATGATTTTTCAGCCTTAAATGTTTGTGAAATGGACATAATACCTAAACTCTTTCACAAAATGAACGAGAGTTTATGAAGTGTGTATTCTACAAAGTACAATTTTGCAACATCTGTATGTATATCTTGCCCAAGAACTGAGTAACCTATACACAATATCTCTAAATGTTCACCTGCATGCCTATAACCATGGCAAATGTGTTGAAAGCTTCTAGAAAATGAGGGTGTGGGTTGACAGTGGTGCCCAAAAAATGTAAGTGCCTAGCAGGGAAATTTTTACCCTGGCCCAGAAAGGACACAAAGTTACAAATTTTAATGTGTCATCCCAGCATTTTGAATTTCATCTCCAAATCAAAAGTTTTAGGAATAGAAAAAAAGCTTCGAGTGTAAACTATCAGAATGAAAAGTAATCCAAATTCTGTAATTAACTTGGGCGTTGACACAATGAATCAAAGTTCCAAAGTAAAAAGTCAAAACAGATAAGAAGTAGATATTTGGTGTTAAATTTCATGGAAAATTGGCAAAAATTTCTACTTGGCAGATTTGAGCAGGCAATGATAGCACTGTCGCAAGTGCGCAACACAGCAATGCATTGGTGTGCTTGCCTATTTAGAAATGGGCGAGGGGTTTGCTACCTCTGCCCCTCCTAGTTAGAAATGGGCAAGGGATAGCTACCTCTACCCCCCCCCCACCCCTGCCTTGAGATAAATAATTTAATGGTGGAACCAGCTTAGAAATAAACATGTTAAAAGTGTGATTTGTATCATAGTAAAATCAGCTTGTCATCAAATTACGATAGAATGCCCACGAATGGTTCACTGTATATCATGGTGGAGCCAAGATCTCTTGTCACTGTCACCCTTATGGCCTTTTATTTCCTTTGGATATTTGATCATATGAATTGGACCTTCTCAATACATAGGAACAGTTTGTACAGTTCAAGGAAAGAAGGAGTTTATTCGGGATAGATTTAACTTATACAGGATAGGAAATTCAAATGGCAGTGAAACTAATAGTGACCAGTGCAATACCATGATTATCTGCCAAGTAAGGAATGCTTTACAAAATAATCATAATCAAGGTTACAGTAACATTAACTAAATTTGCATAGTTGTTACAAAAAAACAAACACAAAACTCTTTTCTGCACAGTAAATATATATATGCATATTTATATATATATATGTATCTGTTCCACATTTCCAACTATTGCCTGTCACTATGGTATCCACATCTTTTCATGTAAAGTCGAGAATTTGGTTCAAAGTATCTCCACAGTTTTTCAAATTCTTCCATGTATGGCTTAACAACTTCTGGGTTGTTAGTTATAAAGACATTCTCATTGTTTGCTGTTATGGCATTCCTTGTCCAATTAAATGATCCATTCATGACTGTTTCCTTGTCAATTATAACAAACTTATGATGCATCAGGAAACTGCTCTTGTCTGTCCTTAGCTTGACACCTGCAAAGAAGAAACACATTCGGGTATCAACTACATATGAATTTAACAAATAGATGCACTGATGCACTTCTTTGCACTAAACCAAATTAATTTAAACATACAGGAAACAAGAAAAGATTGCGAGCACAACCCACAAACAAAATGTTACAGCAGTTAGTTGTGGGTTCAAAGTCTGTTCAATGCTTCTTGCCAATAAGAAGTTGTACTGTACATAAACTACATGTGATTGTACAGAAAATTGACAAATAATTATCTATAATTAGTTGCTTGTTTTTACTGTAGTTGTAACATTTATTTTGAATATTAATTTCCTACAACATATGGCATATTATTTTTTAAACAATTATTTGTGATGGAAGAGGTCTGTTTCGCAGATAACAATGAATATTCAAACAAGATTTTCCACCCAGTGTTTGAATTTTAATGCACCAAAATTTTCATTCCTATTACAAAATCATTGATAAGCCAACTTACTGTATGTTCATGCAAGAGACATGAAGAATGAATTAGAACTCTAATACATCAGTTGTGCTATAACAAGTATTTAACAACCCTCTCCTCCTCCACACCACCGCCCCCCCCCCCCCCACCCCTCCCATCCAAAAATGCATCAATGTTACTGTGAAAAAGGAACATGGAACTACTTTATGAACAGTAATGCAGCACTTATCACAAGTACACTTTTTTGAAATGTGTTCTTCACTTAGCCTTTCCCCATTTTGTGTCCCTCCCTTTTTCTACCCCTCCCCACCCACCTATTAACTGCCCCATCCCATCCCACCCCCGCCATTCTATCATACCTAGTCAGATAATGTTACCAGAGGTACTAGATTTGAAAGCAGGACCTTACCATTTTCTCTAAATTTCTTCAAGAGGCTTCCCTCAAAGTTATCCGACTCATCGTCGATAATCACCCTGACTGGAATCCCTGATTTGTGAACATCCAGGATAATCTCACAGAGGACTAAGCTTGTGATTGTGTAGACGCAGACATCCAAGGAAGATCTGGCAGAGTATAAGTAGTCACCGAACAACTTAAAAGATGTCTCAACATGTGGGAAATTACAAATGGGTAATTTACAACCTCCTTTCCAGGCGTAAAATTTACACGGGTAATCTTCATCGGGGAAGAATAATACCTTGTAAAAATACTTGGGTGGACTAAATGTTAATATCGATGGTCGATCACTGGCTTCAGATGTGAAGAGAGACAGGATAAAACTGGAGAGCCTTTGTGGATACTTCTTCTTGTAGCTGTAATACACTACTTCAGAGATTAGGCCAATTGTCACTGAGGCTGTTAAAATATGCCAGGAATTCATTGCTTATGTTCTTTGTAATCTCTGTGGAATGAAGAAAAAACTTAAGTGAAAATTCCAATGAACTGGCAAGCTGTAAATGAATGTCAATGTTGTTGGCTATTGTACATTGTTGTTACTTAAGAACTCTGTCATTCAAGCTAATCAGAAACAGTTACTGGCAATCATGAATTGCTAGAAATGGTAGTTTATAACCACTATATACTGTACCAGTAAAATCCATTTGTACCTTACAATTTTGATAAATAAACAGAACAGAAAACATTGAGAAACATGCAGTTCATGTATCTGAAGGATGGTTCATTCTAGACAATTTTAGTGTACAACCTCTCAGATAAAAAGTGCAATGAACATTTCAACTGAAACTAAACATGAGCATATATGAAAGCCCTTCCTACCATAACAAAGTACGAGCACAGTTTAAATTTTTAAATAGAAAATAGGCTATGCTTATTATGAATGGGTATGAAGCTTACACATTGCTGACACTAAATATGAGGAATTCACTTTACAATGAGTAACAAATGCCAGAATCGAGGTCTTTCACTTCTAAAGGTACACAGAGCCATGGTTCATCGCACCTTGAAGGATTTATAAACTTAAAAACAATGGTGATGTCTCTTTGATCAGTGTCCACAAAAAAAAAGCAAAACAGTAGCCTGGTACAACTAGGGATACTTGGCAGGCCTGCATGTTGAGTAAAAATATAAACTAAAAACACACATGCATTAACATTTACTTTATAATTTAGGTTAAAAGGTGAAATAATTCATAAAAGTGTTTCAGAAAACAAAATTTATGTTTCTTTCTTTGGCTGTAACAGCTAGTCTAAGTTAGTTTTCGCACAAGGCCTAGCCTTTATACTAGGTCACAGGCCAAACTAAGTACTAAAGTAGCCTATGGCTTCTTGACTTTTACTCGTATAGTCGTAGGCTATTTTTGACCTCATTTTGTCGAACAAGTCTTAATTCATTAGTTACTGCATGCTAAGGCTGCCTACTGTACACATTCATTGGGTCCAGCGTCTTTAAGTATAGCTTACATCATCGAAAGTATCGCTGCAAGTAAGACCTAACGAAGAAACTAAAGAAGAAGAAACTAAAGAAGAAACTAAAGCAAACTGTTTGCCTCTTCCGTACTGGGTTATAAATATAATTAGGCCTACATACAGGCTACGTACATGTCCAAGGTATTGACAATTACAGAGCTCAGCACTTATTCTCAGCACACAGATTAATGATAAGACCCTTTACACGAAAGTTACCTTGATGTGAACTAGACGACCTAAGTTTCTCGAAATTGGCACAGTATTGACCTTTCATCAACTACATAATAAGTTGTAGGCATAATGTATCCTGTACATTAAAATTAAAACATTGAAAGTGAACTTTCGTACCTTTGCTAGTTCGGATGATCGGATATACTGTATATATATAATATAGGCCTACCAACGGTTTGGAATGAAGTGCTAGTATTGTGTTTGGAGCGCCAAAAGGGTAATTTAGTATTGACAGTGTTCATATTGACAAGGGCATCAACTGGTCAGCATATACTGCATGATATCGAAAAACGAGTTTCTGACAAACTGTCAGGGAGGAATCTGAAAATCAATTGCACAAAAACTGAGAAATTTTCAATCACAAGAAAAGGAAATGAAAGTTGGAAGAATTGTAAATATGTTGGAAGCTTGCTGGGCACCGAAGAAGACATTAACCGAAGAATTGGTATAACCAACGGTGCTTTCAACACACTGTCAATCATTTTCAAAAGCAAAAACATAAGCCGGAACAAGCTTAGGAATTTTGAGACTTTATTAAAGAGTATTTTTTTGTACAATTAGAATGGATGACATAGAAATTGTGATGTCTTGATGGAGTACCCTGATTATGAATAACAGAGGTTTCGGTGAAACTGGTGGTGAGGTAGGGAGAGCTACAGATGTTAAAGGTTTTGTGTGCATGGTATAACCTAATGAAGTTTGCTCTACTCGCAAATTTCCTCCTGCCTAATGTGGAATCTTGGGCCTTGCATAAGCATGTAGCCTATGGCGGGCCATCAGCAATCGCTGCGGAACCGGGGGGGGGGGGGCTTGGGGGGCTCACCCCCCAATTAAAAAGTTGAGGGGCAAATGCATGATAAGCCCCCCCCCCCCAATATTTACCAAGGCTCCGAAACGTGCATCTGCCCATTTTTCAATGCATACTTGTCGATCTGTCCGATGCACACGTATACTATATAGGTGTAATCATTTTAGTAAATGCTGTAGGGACCCTCGGCCCTTCCCTGGGCTATAGACCACATTGTCACCCCAACCGCGTCTTCACGCCCCATGAAAAGTGGAAGCAGTGAGTGTGAGTACCGGTAAGCGCAACACAACTTCGTCTTACAACTTCGTCCAGTTCTCCAACATCCCCTGAAGGATATATCCTTCTAATGGTAGCACATTTCCCATGGATATATCCTTCAGGGACACTTCCTTCTAATTGGAGATCTCTTTCGTAGGGTATATCCTTCTTAAGTGCCCTTAAGTGTGATAACTTAGTGCTCCTCACAATCCTGATGACTAGATGATGACTATTTCGTATTTTGGACTTTTTGGTACTTTCTACATTGAGGAAATCTAATCTCTGTTCTGAAAGAATTGCAGTCGATACGAGGGTAAAAAACAATGGGATAGTGGGATGGTGGTGGTCTGGGTAAGAAATCACAAAAGGGGTGGGGTGGGAGTGGTGAGGAGCAGGGCGAACATCATGGGGGCGGTAGGTGCGGAGCATTGCAGCCAGAGCATTCAAACGATATGATAATTGATTGTCTGTATCATGCCTCATCGAAATTAGTGTTTTAAATAAGAGTGTAATAAGCTAAACGCTACACTCATCAAAATTTGCGTTTACACTACGAGTACACGCAAGGCGTGGAACATGGCTCTATGTTTAAACGCAATCAATTATTAAATGAGCAAAAACACAATATTAGCATTTCACCTGTACTGTATAGGGTAGCCTACATGCATTCGTGACAGTGCTTGGTTCATAGAAATTTGTTGGCAACTGCACATGGTTTTGGAATTACCCATTTGTTGACATTAAGAAATGCTTTCTGTTTTTTCTTATGACATTTATTGAATTATTGCATTTAATTGCAAGTAGTAATTTACTACACTCAAAAACGTCTTTGCGAGTACACTACGAGTAACAGCTACTCTCTTAAAACACCATCGAATATACAAATTACAATCTTTTTACAGATTTTTACGTGCAATCTGAGAAATTGCAGCCTTGAGACCCATATTTTAGGGCTAGGTATTCGCAGCATAAAACACTCGGGAAGTGCGTTTCCGGCCATCTGGGGGTTTGAAAAACCCAAAATTTTCTTGTACGCTCCGCATCAACCGATGGTGGCGCTCCGCTTAGTTAGTCTCCACACATTAGCCCCCCCCCCCCCCCCAATAATTTACATGACGCGCCTGGCCATCAGTCTCAAATCGTGGGGAATCGACATATACCGATTTAAATCGACAAATACCAATTTCCAGCAGCTTAAATTGGCTTCTTTACCGATTTAAATCGGCATATACTAGTTTAATTCGACATATCATCGATTTAAATAAATATATACCAATTTAAATCGATGATAAGTAAAATAAATCGGTATATGTCAAGTTAAATCGACATATACCAGTTTAAATCGATGATATGTGGAATTAAATTGGTATATGTCAATTTCCGTGGACTTATACCAATTTCTAGCAACTCAAATTGACATATACCCATTTAAATCGACATATCATCGATTAAGCTCATTAACATATTCCAAATCCCGATTTCGGTGATGATTGACATGTGGAGATACATCACGTGTAGTCACCTGACAAGGCGCGCGAATACTTGAAAATAAACGCGAGCACAGTGGAATGCATGATTTGAGATTTGAATACTGTAAATGTTAATCCCCCTGGGTATATATTTAGCTGTAGTAAAACGTAACCTTACGTACAGAAGGCCTCATTGCAGAACAATATCATCTTTGTTTATGGTGTACTGGAGTAGGTAATTGCATCTGTGTACGTACTGTGTATATACCGATTTAATTTGACAAATCATCGATTTAACTTAAACTGGTATATGTCGATTTAAATTGGCATATAACGATTTATTATCAATTTAAATTGGTATATGTCGATGATATGTCGAATTAAACTGGTATAAGTCGAAGGAAATTGGAATATGTCGATTTAAATCGGTATATGTCGATTCCCCACGATTTGAGACTGATGGCCCGCCATACTCCTGAGCAGCTGGAATACAATTTCTACTCCGTGCAAGAATCAAGACCAAAATAACGTAAATTTTTAATATTTCCGATCTTTTCCCATGATATGTTGTCAATAAATGTTGTAGGGTCTACGCAGTAGGTCATAATCAGTCAGTTATACTTTCGTAATCGTAGGCTAGTATTAAGCTAAGTATTTATTATGATGCCGTTAAAACTTAAGGGCAGGGTAGGCAAACCTAGCCTAGGTCCTACTACATACGCAGCACATAGGCCTAGGGCCATAACACTTTTTATTTATATAGTAAAGGCTTCATAATTGACGCACCCCCGTAATTGACGCACCTTCAATTATTACTTGCAACGATACAGAAGGCCACCTAAACTTTTTGCAGTCAAGCAGAATTACATATTTCATGAGTTTGAATCCATTTCAGCTATTTGCTGACCAAATTGTGGTATTTTTTAAGCTTTAAACACGCTCCCCCCAGTTTTACACATTTTTTGGACATTTGGAAATCTTACTCCCTAAAAATAACCAAAATTACTTCAATATGATACTGTACCACTACTCTCTGGGACCTGTCTAAGCTTAGAGGTTCAGAGCATAGCAAACAGCATCCAAAGTCAATGGATGTATACTTAGGCCTACACAACAGTTAGCTTATCGACGAATGTGTCAATTTAGGGGTATGAAAGAACTCGACACAGCAGACATTTTGTGTTCAAATTCTTCTCAATGCGTAGGCACAGAACAATAAATATTTTGAGATCATTACATTTCTGAGGGACTAAACATATGAAAATTGCAGGCAGTTGAGTGATTTTGATTTTATGTTGACCGACATCGTCAATTCAATCCTTAAGTGCGTCAATTACAAGCCCACCATGCTACTGCCTAGCCGCCCTTACACTAAGTACGACACTATCATGACAAAATTGAATAAAATCATGGCCGTGGCTTTTCTTACGTCTAGTCGTAAGAATAGTTGATAAATTATTGGCGAATTCAAGCGCAGTAATGTAAATAAAGCAACTGCGCATGTACAATAGTAGGGGTAACCCTAACCCTAAACATAACCCTTAACCTCAATCCTAACCCTAACCGGAAATTATTGTTACTCCTCGTCATAAAAAAAATATTGCAACAACAAATAATTATTAAATTTTAATAATAAAAAATAAAAAACATATATATATTAAAAAAATTATGAAAAAATCAAAAATCAACAAAATCAACAAAAAAAAAAAAAAAATTGAATTTGAATTTTCCTTCTTTACGTGAATGTAAACTAGTCACGCCAGTAAACTGCACGGCTATAGCATTTACAATTCAAAATTAGCTGAAGTCAACATGTGAAAGTTTGTTTGATACAGTAAATGTAACTCTTAACACTTTTAATAAAGTCAAGTTTTATTTTCTTTCTATGCCTTTCTGTTGACTTTTTTTTATGATGGAATTATTCTTAAAGCAGTGTAACAGTTAGTTACACGTGTTGGGTTAATTAAGGTATTGTATCTTTTTCTCTCTTCTTCAATTAATTTATTTTTTAGTGGCTACTTTTGTGTTGTATTTCATGTTGTTAATTCAGGTTTGTATATTGATAGGGTTATCAACATCGTTTACCAGGTTCAGTTTGAACCTTCATGAAAAGTATTTTTAAGAAGGGGGGTTTACCTCAGCTTGTCCTGTATGTTAAACATTTCTGACATGTCTTTGTTGCATTGAATATTTTCAATATTTGGTGGCTGTTCAAATCACTCTTGCTTTTTGTAAACTCAAGTGCATGCATAGTTGTGCGTCGTTTGTAAATGTGTTACCAAACCTCCGTAATACTCTACAAATTATCTCTGGTTGCGTCTGTTTTGCTTCGGTTCATCTTCACTTATATTTCCTGTACTTTAAGCCATCTATGCAAATCAATGTTCTGAAGGTCATTTCACAGGCTCTTGAGGTAAACATTTTGTTACTACTAGCTTTGGTGACAGTGAAGTACATGCATGCAGTAGTTGTGCTTGTATTCAGTTTCAAAAGACATTACCAAACCTCTGAAATACACTGTGAAACATTTCCTGTACTAAAATCAATGTTCTGACGGTTCCATTTTTGGTGGCCATCAAAGGTCATTTCACAGGCTCTGGAGGTATAAACACTTTGGTACTACTAGCTTTGGTCACAGTGAAGTGCATGCATGCAGTAGTTGTGCTTGTATTATGTTTCTATATACGTTACCAAACCTCTGAAATACAATGTGAAGTATTTCTCCTCTTTCTGTTTTGCTTTGCTTCACCTGTACTTATATTTCTGTACTTTAATCAACTTGTACAGGAAATGTTCCATATTTGGTGGTAGTTTTCCTGGGATAGCAGTGTATTAATACTACTAGTTGTTATGAAACTAAAGTGTAGGCTATTGCCTACTGTATTAGGTGTAGCAGTCTTTGTATTGAAAACCTCTGGTTATTTCTTGTCACATGTGCCCAATTTCTTGCTCTTGATTCAATCTTTTGTTTGTTTCTCCTGTAATTTGAATCAATTTATTCAAATAATTTTTGTAAATGGATCTTCTATTAAAGAAAGTAAATAAAACAAAGAAAAAGCCACAAGGAACAGGAAAATATTACAAAGAAACCATTGTCTTCAATCTTATGTACTACCAAAAGATTAAATGCATGACCTTTTTGATGGATTGGCCATTAAAATGTTGAAGGTTTCACCAAGCCACTATCACAGACGAATTTAACAATTATGGTTTCTTAATGTTGATTTTATGTCATCCTTTATTCTTTCATTAGCAAACTGAACCTTGCCTTATATCCTTACTCCTTGTCCACTCATTTGTTGGGTTGAATATAACAGATGACATTTCTAGCAACATTATAGTTCCTTTTTATGGTAACACCAGATGGGCAGAAAAGCTGATCAAAACTTGTAGGTCTGAATTATTTTTACATCAATTTTAACTGAAATTTGTGGTTCTATTGGATAATGTTGATCTCTCATCTTTTGCTTTGTTGTTGTTGTTATTTTTCCGCAGCCTGCTTACAAAACAGGAAGATTACTGAGATCTCTCTCGAGAAATCTTAAACTTGAAGTGCCACGAAGCTAAAGTAGAGCAGCAATTGTCCTGCCTCCAGGAAAAGTTACAAGGAATCGACCCGGACCAACTGCCGTTAGGGATAGACTTAAAGGACCAGCAATCCCTGGGACCGATACCCCAGACTGTGAGTTTACATTACAATCTCAATATTTAATTTTCTGTAATAATTATGTAAAATAGGGTCAGATGGTAAACTAGGATTATGAAGGTAGACAAAATAATTGTTAACTTTTAAATTGTTGTGAAATATAAGGACTGGCTCAGGGGTGTACTTATTAACAGAGACCTGCTATTTCTGAAATTATAGTGCTTGAAATTAAGTGCTTGAAAAAGATCCTTCTTGCCCAACAAATTCCTTTTAGGTTGTAAAGTTAGTTTAGATGATGGTACACCATTTTTGGATAAAAACTTGGTATTTTCTGTTGATTCTAGATATTTCACTTTCAACAATGAATTGCCAACTTTACGAGGTAAATAAATTGTGGAAGCATCTCATGGATGATACTGAGAGAAAAAAAGGCATCATGGATACAAATTAATGTAGTAGGATACTAGGTTTTGTATATCAGAGGTATGCAAACTTTTAGGCCTACACCCACAGGATCTTCGGTGAGGACTCATCCACGAACCACCATACCCCTTACCCATCCCTCCACCATACCCCCACCCCCCAACCATACCCCCACCCCTCAGAATCAATGCTCAGAATCCATGAAAGCTAGAAATACAGCTTAATTCATCTCCGTCGGCAAGCTAAATGAAAACGTAGATAACTTTTCCAATATCTGGAAAAATTGAGCCACCCACTGTCATTTCTTTGTGACCCCCCACATTAGTGTTGTGCCCCCATCGTTCACAGTTGTTTCATATAATTTTCGCTGGCTCTGACAAATATTATTTTCAAATGGCCTTTGATGTCGTAATTCAAGAACATTTCCTGATAGCGTTGTGCGGGATCCCTGTAGTCAAGTGAATCCTGGTATCGCGATCCTGGTATTGACAACTGGTTATAACATTCGTTTCGGTATCATTCATGGGAATCCCGGATATAATAACAAAAATATCTACATGTTATTGCTTTTTTCCAAGGTTTGTGCTTTTTCTTTTTGGAAGTGTATGTTAAAAAACTAAGGCCCTAATATAGCGTGTTATTTTTATTTTTTATAACCCTGCGTGTAAGAGTATGTACATAGCCTAAAGGCTATGCATATTGAATGTTTGACATTGACAGTCTCATAACTAAGTGCTTTGAACCATAGATGAAAGTTGAGGAAAATCCTGGTTGTAGTTACGATACCGGGATACATGTTGCAGCAATTACCGGTTTTGTAAAATCCGACTACCGCACAACGCTATTGCCTGATTTTAACAAATTGATCGAAAGGTACTAAAACTCTACAAAGTCATACTTTCATTCTATTCATGAGATAATTTTTTGAAACTATGAAGTTTTCCTCAGAGTGTGACCCATAAAACTTGACATCTTCGCCCAGCAGCAAAATCAACAAAGCCCTCTGCTTATCATGTCAAGATTTTGTCTCAATTAACTCAGTGAAATGACACAAGTGTTCTTTGTTTTATTTTATCTTTCAGGTTACGGCATCGAGGACAATTAAGTTGTCGAGTATATTCAAGCCTGACAAAGGGGTAAATACCTTTCTTGATTGTCATTCAGTGAATAGGTCAAATTTAATGATATCACTAAGTTGTGGTTTACATAGAAATTTAGTATTGAGATATGTTGTAGGATACACATAAAAGGAAATGTTTGCTTTTAAGTTTTATATTTATAAGATAGAGAAAAGCAAGTAAACCGCATGGTTCTTTGTGGTCACGTGGATGAGATTTTATAACCAATAAAACTTGTGGTTTCTATGACTACTATATGATCTTTATGAGCATTTGTAGTAATAAGGACAGACATACCTCCCTTGTTGTTATATATAAGCAGTGTTCATGATTAAATGAATACCTTGTTAGCCATTTGAACCAAACTTCTTCTAAGGCTTTTTTAGTTAAAACATTTAGATATTATACGAGCTGCAGTATAAACTGCAATGTAAGAATCTATCTATCTTCTGTTCAATTATTAGTATATTGATGTGATCGGTATTGATAATAACACATGAAGGCCTACAGTATATAGTTGTTAAACTTATTGATCAGCATTAGACATGTGTGATACCAGCCTTTATGTAATGATAGGCAATGGGTGTAGGCTGCTACACAAAACTGACTGCCCATACTATGTCAGATGATAAATCAATGAGTGGTATTGTAACACTCCTGTACCCCGGCCGAGCGGTAGCGTGGGTTATCAGGCAGCTGGAGGCCACCTGATGTCAGGGCAGGGGAAAGGGGGAGGCGAAGACTTATGCTAGCAGGGCTTGAACCAATACACAAAAAAAGAGAGAAGAATATAGTTTAAGAGAACTGGGTCTCAAGTCAACAATTTAATTACTTAATTCACTTTAAACATACAAAAATATGGCAGCGTCTTTCTGCCGTATACAAATAAAAGCAAACAACGGGCAGAGATTCACTTTAAATAAATAACCAATAACTACGTACCAGGGCGTGGGCAGCACGGCTCTTAAGAATCACGAGAGTGAGTACCTGACACGTGGCGCCAACGGCAGACTGAACAATACCGCCTAATGTGTTCCCGCCCCGATTAACTCCTGCACTACCTCCGGGGAGAGCCCTAATTTGACCCTACCTCCGGGGTCTATAACATGCAAAAAAGCCAACCAGGACGGGAAATTATTACTTAACAATATAATAAATGGCGCCTGTAGTCAGCCCTCACTCCTGGACCTGCTCTCTAAATTAAATAAACCTTGCCTTTGAAATATTACTTTACTGTAATAGCCGTGCTGCTCACCGCTGGTTTCCAGTTCTCTGGCCGAACTTCAACGAAATAAATTAAGTTTCCATTACACAAAATACATAAGAAAAACAACACCGTCTTAATGAAACAAGGTATAGAGAGCAGAGTGAAAGTAAAATAGATAAACGCTAAACAGAACAACTCGCGTAATAAAAGAGCGAATGCCTGGAATGCTGGTGATGGCAGACGACGGGGAGAGCGAAAGAGACCTGCATAATAAAACAAAAGTAAATGGAATGGTGAGTGAATGGACAACAAATCGCGGGGTAAATTATTCAAACAAAACGGGAAAACATATTCTTAGTAGCCCTGGGCGTGTTCGAAATACGGGGTACACGCATCCCGAACAACCCAGGGCATAACAGTATTATATCCTGTATGTGCACTGACATTATATTGAATCAATCAATACCAAACAAGTATTGACATGTAGCCTATTTTTGCCTACATTTTGACAAGTTTGTAGAATTGTTCATTTATTCTGTACTTGGGAAGATCACAGCCAGAGAACAGTTTTCCTATTACAGAAGACAAACCAATCAGTTCTTCTACGCTAAAGTGAGTAGCTCTAGCATGAACTGAAGGCCTGTAACTAGGGGATTGTTCTGGATATTAGGCCAAGCCAATTTCCAAAATGATAATACTGATGTAACAATCTTATTGACCTGCTTTTCTGTGAAATTTTTCGAAATTACAGTTTCATAGCATAGGCAGCGAGATCCATCAGATGTTGACCAAAAAGGTTATAAAATTCTGAATTAGTTGTATATCTGCCAATGAATTGGAGATAAATACCTCCTATTGTTAAATTAAGGGTTGCCTTGTTTGGGGATGCTCCAATCTGTGAAAACCTAGTTGTGGGCCTGATGTGTTTTGAGATCCTTGACGTGTCATGTTTGCATGGTTATTCAAACCTTACTGAACAAACAGGAAGTGAGTGTTTTGCTTCCTGGGAAGACATTATTACTAAATATTGCAATATAGTTTGTCCTGGCAATGTTAAAGCATTTTGTTGTGCATAACTTTCTTGTTACTTTGCTGAAACTCTCAAGAATGTTGTAAATGACCATGTAAAACAATAAAAGAAAACTTCCAAGTTACTATTGCTAGTTGGGTCATGTCCTTCTGCTGGGTACACAATACCAAACTCTCCTCCACCAAACAACCCCTCCCCCCCTCCCACAAACAAGAAATAAACTTCTAGCTTTGGTTAGAAACAAGATGCTTCAGTATAGTTGGCCTGTTGGTGATAGCTAAAGATCCCCATGGTTACAACTTAATAAAACCTCATAAACTGAGATGTACAGGATGGAGCCTGTCTTTGGATTTTGTGTATTAATTCTTCTACTGCAGTCCCCTTGTAGCTGGTAAGGTTCTTGGAATTCCAGTGTCCCACTAGAAGCTGTTTATTTATCTTTAATGTATATTCCTGTCACATATTAATATTTGTTTTTCATTGTTTACAGTGTGGGTGCCCAGGTGTTGGAACTTAATGGACAGAGCCTGTGCAATGTTGAAACTAAGGATGCCCAGAGTCTTTTTGGCAATCTAAAAACAGGACAAGTCCAGTTGAAAATATCAAGGTTTATTAGTGCAGAGGTAATAAGTTATATGAGACTAGAATGTTAAATGCAACCACAGAGATGCAGATTGGCTAGAGACTGTATTAAAACAAATGTAATGTGTGATGTTACTAGTTTATTGTCTGGGTATTGGAGAGGTGGTGTTCCATTGACAGTGTTTTGTGGTCAATTTGAATTGAAGGGTCAAGTTAGAACTATTCTAATAATTATTATTACTTTTTGGTTTCAAGGAATCGAGGCAGGAATTGATCAAGGCCCAGGAATGTGCTCTTCGGCTAGGGAACCCACCCAAAGCTACCACCAGCAAAGGTTCCCAGAGAGGTATGTTTGGATGTCAGCTTCAACAACTCTGCTACTGTTATATACAGAGATAGATAAAATATTGTGCAAAGTGTACTCAACTTGCTTTTTGGATGAGTTTAAATTATAGACCAAGACAGGAGATTGCATAAAAGTGCATTTGCATGTGTATAAATGTATGTGTGTATGTTATCATGTATGAGTGCATGCTGTGATGGTAACCTGGGAAAGGAGGTGCTTGTACATATATGAAAACAACCTCTGTTGACTCCCACACATCCTAAATGCCATCTGTAACATGTATGCCAACTTTAGTATTGGGTTTGTGATACATCATGGAGGTGTGCCTCCTGACTATGGTAATGTAGATGACCTGATGTGACACCCACCTTCCCCGTTCCCATAGCAATAAGTGAATGTGTTTGACAGTAAGCGCCCTGTTTGATATCACTATTGCATGTTGAGCATGGAATTTCAGTATATATATGTATGGGTGTATGTGTTTGTGTATTCATGTATAAGTATGTGTGGGTGCAGGGGGTAGGAAGCTTCCAAAAAGTGGGGGGGCACAACATCAGAGGGGCACTTTCTCATTCCACAACCACCACTCGTTATGCTATAAACCGATACACACCGGCCAAATCACTTAAATATACTGTATATGATGTGTTAGTATGCTATCAATACAATTTTGGTGCACATAATAACATAAAAAATTTTTAAATTAACAAAGGCTTAAGATATCTAAAAGACAGTTCTTCATCAAAGGGGCACATTTTATTTGCCAGTAGGGCACATTTGCTATTTTGAAAAATAGTTGGGAGGCACATGCTCCCAGCCCCCCCCCCCAAGCTCCTATCCCCCTGTATGCGTGCATGTATATGGTCATTTTCACAATCAGTGGTGTAACTTTTGTACACTCAGGGCCAAAATTTCAAACACCATATATATTGAAATTTTTACTAACATCACATGTTAAAGGGTTCAAATTTTTTGTAACTTCAACTTTTTGGAGCTTACACATATACGTTTATGGGTGTAATTTTTTGGTGACTGTATGACTCTAGGAAACTTTAAGCAAAAAGATATATTTTTACAACCATATTTACACAGTGTTAAAACAGTACTCTGATTCAAGTAAACTTTTAAATGCTTAAATCATTATATGTTACTTAAAAATGAAAAGGATTTGGCAGAAAGTTTTTAATACTATTGCAGATATTTCCATATTAACTGAAAATTTATTGGAAATCAAGGATTGTTTTCCTTAATTTTAACTTTAAACTATTTAAAAAAAAAGACAAGGCCAAGTCAAACACCCTAAAATAATGTCTCCTCACAGAGGGCTAATATCCAATCCAAGTTGCCCAAAGCTCATTCTTTGCATCATAAGTATACATGTCTTACTAGTTTAGTATTGAAAATAAAAAATAAATGTTTTTATTGTGACCAAATTTGACCTTGAAATGCCCAAAAAAGCACAAAATGTTGGTAAAATGAGATGTTTAAGGGCGCTATTCACAGGCATCGTTGGGCATGTGACCCTGGAAATGCAGTTTATTGGTAGTCCTTATGCTAGTGTACCACCCTCTTAATTATTAAGCACCTGTATGCTAATGCTAAGAAGTTTTGTCATTTGAATTACTCAAATCGGCTTGTGCAGGAATTTTCATACATATGAACTATGTGATTTTCACAATTTTCGAGTCGTGAATTTGAGTAGATAACACAAAATACACAACTTTTTGACTTGAGTTTTTAAAAATACAGTCAATGCACTCCTGAAAAATGGTATTTAAAGAAAAATTCAAATTTACCCACAGCCCCAAATTGGACCCCCAATTAGGGCCAGAAGTGAGATTTCTTAAGTTTGAGGGCGCTGTTCGTAATAGGTACGACGCGCTCCACATTTTTTGGGCACTTTTCCCGTGCAACTACCACTGGACAAGGATCCTATGCAAATTAAAACTCAAACATGCCATTGCTTGTGAATATAGAGCACATCTCATTTTTTGCCATTTTAATTACTTGTTACAAAAAATTGAGACCGTAAAATTTCCCCAAAATTAGCTAAATTCGAAAGCTGGTCACATGTCTTCCATAATATTTGCAATATCAGACATAAAATACTTTACATTTATACAAAAGATGCCTCCAAACTTGACACAAATTTAGGGCAAAATGACTATACTATTGTTTACATAAATCTTGGGCTGAAGAATGCTTTGTTTCGGAGGTGACGGAAAAGTTAACGGAAAAGTTAACATTAAATTTGAAATTTACACAATTCTTTTGAAAATTCCAAATGAAAAATATTTTAGGGCCCAGATATTAGACACATTAATTATTGTAATAATGCAACCATACTTAACAAAATTTACACTGCTTAATTAGAACTTAGTTGCAGTCAAACTTAGGTACCAATTGTTAACGGAAAATGTCACCTCCGAAACGACAAAATCTAGCCACCGGTCCTTGGAGAAGGAAAGGAAGGAAACCTGGGGAACACAATTGCATTTTAGTTTGGACACTTGTTGATAATATCAACCAAATAAGAACTGGAAAATACCTTCCACCAAAAAGTACAGGCTCTGACAAAAACAGTGTAGTTGAAAGTGTACGGCTGAACTAGCATATTTTAAGCATATTTATGGCCACCAAATCCACCTGAAGAAACCGAGAAAGTTTGTAAAGCTACCCAAGGTAGACTTCACTTAGGATGGTCAAATGGCAAAAAATCTAAGAATTCTGGTATTTGGTCACTGAGTTACAAAGCAATAAGTGCCAATATTGAAAGTTACACTACTGATTATGAAAATGACCATATATGTATGTGGAAATGTGCTAGAAAAGTGGTAATACATGACCAATCATTTGCACTTAAGTTCTTGCTTTGGCCACCATATGGCATGAGACACTTAAATGTCCTATTTAACTGACTAGAAATGTCTGCAATGAACTTGGGAGGAAAATACATATGACCTTTAACCTACCTCTATAAATAAGACATGATAAATTACTATATTCTCTATATTAACTGTTAAGAGTTGATCTGAATGTCAGAGAAAATTTGTGTCTGCTTGGAGATGTGCTAGTTCTCCTGTTTCCTCCTATCCTCTTGCTAAAACTAGAGATGTAATTGAAGCTAGTTGAAATTTTATTCATTTACAGACACCCTGAATTACGAATCTCCATTGTTGCCTTAGTCAAGACTCCTCCCTCTGGGAGATTCAAGAGAAACATATCCTTGGACAAGGAAGTGTTCATTTCTAGCAGATTTTCTGACTTGATTTCTACTACTACTACACTTATGACATGACATTTCCAAAACATGTATTGCTAATATTGTGTTAACCTTCACGTAATGCTAGTTGCAAGGTGTCTCGTGTTTGATAAACAAGGCCAGCAGGTGTGTTAAAATTGATTTAGCTATAGAGAGTGCTAGTATACTAGTGATAAAGGTGACTGTTTCCTTGTTGCTTTCACTTCTTGTTTTACTTTGTCTGAGTTATTTAGGTTCCCAGTGCTTCAGTCGCATGTTCGATTTTCTTGGGAAATGTTAGGTGGGAATACTATATATTACAGATTTGAAGGAAGATTAAACCTTAGATTTTATTGATACCATTTTTTTTTTAAAGGAAGCTGGGTTTATCTGCAACCTGAATTTATTATACCTTGGCAATTCTTTACTGATACGTTTTAGATTCGCTTTGTTTTAATGTACCGGTGAAAATATCAGTTTCATAAACATGCATGGGTGTGAAGTATTAAAGAGGTATGAAGGTAGTTTATACAAGTCATAAGTGTGTGTGAATATTAAATCATTAACCACTGATGTTAATAGTCATCAGTGTGTCCCCTACACATACTAAAAACATCAAATAACGAGAAGTATATTGTTTCAACCCACAAAGCATATAAATTCACTGTGACATATTTATCTAATTGAACACCCACCCACCCATCTCAGTATAATGTAGAGAGGATGAAAGCCTTTCTGGAAGTACTTTGAACAATTTTAGCGTGTTAAGCATTTGGCCGATAATTGAAGAATTGTGGACAATGGTTAATTCATAGTACATTTAAATGATACCAAGAATGGGAGATATGAGTTAATCCTATTGTCTTGGCTTATTTCAATCTCTGAGTCTGCTTAGGTTCTGTGACGGTAGCAAGTATTTCGGTCTGAGGTGGGTGAAAGGTAGACCATTCTCATGCACTGATGTCATGTGACAAGTGCACCCAGTCATGTGATAAGTAATAGTCAGGTGATATGTGCACTCAATCAGGTGACAAGTGCACCCAGTTATGTGATAAGTGCACTCAATCAGGTGACAAGTGTACTTAGTCAGGTGACAGTGTGCACATGTCATATGATAATTGAAATCTTCCAGCTGAACAAACATGAGATGGGAGAAGCGTGCTCCAACTGTGGTCTGACTTCATTGTGTCAAGTCAATGTAACAGAAAGTTGTCGATGTTGAGTAACTTACAGCAGAGATGTTTGTGTCTACAGCCTAGCTCCAACAAGGATGTGCCCCTGGAGGATGAAGCCTGGTACCACAGCGCCCTGCCGAGACAAGAGACGGAGGAGCTGCTGAAACAGGAGGGAGACTTCATCCTCAGATTCAAGAGCGACGCCTCCGGCCATTACGTGCTCTCCTGCAGGTCCGCTGATAAACAGAGGCACTTCCCGATTGTGAAACAAGACGATAGCACGGTCAGTCCATTGCGAGTTTTTAAACCTGCAGAGAGTTAACCTATCTGTGACAGCAAATCAATCTTGGGACTTATTTTTGCTGATAGCTATTATTACAATAGTGCTTCTTTTTTTAATAATAGCATATATGTAATAGATTAGCATAATAGCATAATATTTTTTAAATAAAAGCATGTAAAAACACCATGTAAAATACACATTTTGGTGTTACAATACCATCCTCTGTAGGCAGTGTTTGGGCCAGGGGTCCTCAAAGGCCCCCTTCCACACATCTTGGTCCCCCTTCCTCCCTCACATTACGTGATGACAATGTATAAAATTGAAATGGCATACTGTGTGTGTTTGATATGATATATCATTAAGCCTGACTTTTCTCCTCTACACAATTTTTTTGAATGTCTGAATGTTCTGGTTTTTTACAGTATCGATTGGAAGGAGGGAGTTTTGGGTCAATCCAGGAACTGGTGAACCATCACATGTCAACTCAAACACCGGTGACGAAAGCGTCCAACGCGATGATCAGAAATCCAATCCAAGTAAGGTCAAGGACGAGCTCGACCTTCGACACGAGGACGTCCTGCTGGACACCAAATTAGGACAGGTGAGTTTCATGAAAGACACAACGATTCAATCTTTTAAAGGGTGTGAAGACTCGCGCAAAAAAAGAAACGTCTAATGCCAGTAATCTGACCTAGTTTCGAATGAGGTGTAACAGAAGTGCAACATACCACCATCAATCCCAGCAAATACACATACAACTTGCTACCGTCAGTAAATTAGACACTAGTGTACAGTCAGTACATACAGAGCTCTGTGGTCAATACCCACAGCACAGTGTACAAACGATACAGCGATGGACATCTCAGGTCCAGCTAAAGATAACAAGGTATCACGTTTCATTACTGTCTGCATTTTGTAGCGACACGAACAAAACGTCACTTGCAAGCAACAGAGAATTAACTTTTTCAGATGGCAGCACGCTGTTTGGGGCGAGTCTTCATTGCCTTTAATGGTATTGAAAAGTTAATTGGTAGATGAGTTAATTTCACCGACATTTACCCACTTTGTACCAGTGACCCTGAAACCTTGTAATTTTTTTTGGCCAATTGACTTGTAGTTGAAGCTAACAGGGATGACCCTGTGTGCACAACATGTGTCATGTTGTTTACTCCAGTCTATTCCTATGAACACAGTATGTGTGTGCACTAATGTTGAGTTAGTTGGGGAGACTCGTACTGTTGGTACATGGGCTAACATAAGATGTTAGCTGAATTCTAATGTATACCACTTCAGCTGTAGGCAATGAAAAATTAATGTTTTAAGGTTGATTAAGCCACTGGTTGCCTCTCATGTGACATATATTGTGAGCTCTCATGTGACATATCACATGACCTCGCATGTGACATCTCTTTGTCTATACTACTGCTGCATTCTTTATTTAAGGTGAAAAAAAAGAAGAAAAAAAGTGAATTTTTATATGAATATCTTGTGAGAACTGTATAAATTACATCCCATATGGTTGTAACTCTTCTCTATTGCACCCCCCCCCCCAGTGAAATAAAATATTAATAAAATGAAAATGGGGGTGGGGTGGGTGAGGGGGTGGGTTTGTTGACTGCATTGTTCTTTTAGTTTCATAAGCATCCTTTTTCTTGTGTACATGCAGGGACATTTCGGTGACGTCCACAAAGCGACATTTAAGAATAAACCTGTCACCGTCAAGATGTGCAAGGCCACAGTAGATGCTGCAACGAGAAGGAAGTCCTCTCAGAGGCCTACATACAACCATCCCAACATCGTCAAACTTATTGGCGTGGCAACAGACAGACATCCAATCTACATCGTCATGGAGCTTGTACAAGGTCAAAAACCAGAAAAAAATCGATTTGACATTTGTTCTTTTTTTCTGTGACAGCTATCAAATTAGTTAGATTAGGGGTCAAATTTTGCCTTTGATTCATTAGGGAATATGGTACACCATCAACATGTTATTGTGTATGGATCCCCTGCCACTCTGGTTAGTTGTATGGAGAAGTATTTTCTGGTCGCAAACAACGTGAAATTTTATCGAAGAGGAAAATGTTTACTCAATGCTAGTTGAATAGCCCAACTCAAGATCTATGCACCTAACTGGAGATGTATTGGTTGATTGAATGTAACCTATTTTGACTGGCTAATAATAAATATTATAAATATCCTTATATTGTCCATATATATTCGTATATCATAAATATCCTTATAAATATCTTTCTAAATTAATATGCTGTGACATTTTCTAGAAATTGAAGTTTTGTACGGTGTATTTCTGGTTACACATTCAGAGAAGATTGCAATTATATATAAGCTCTTTTAGTAGTTTTTGGCTTGCTCTACACTGATGTGCAACATGTACCATGAACAGAGGAACTTTATTCGCGTACGTTTAGGCTTGTATCATAATTAATACACACAAAACAGACTAAAAACAATAGATTTATGAAATGAAATCAGTAAATTGTATAAAAAGATTGATTTTACTGACTGATGTTTGCTTCTCTGTCACCTTTGCAGGAGGAGATCTTTTGAAGTTCCTTCAAGATGACAGCAAGACCTTGAGTTTCCCCGAAAGGATTCAAATGAGTGAAGACGCAGCGTCAGGGATGGCTTACTTGGAGGACAAAAGTTATATTCACAGGTAAACTAGAAATTGTCCTGGGATTAATAAACATGTGTATGTGTGTGGGTTTATGGATGTAGGCATGGGTATGCATGTATGTTAGTATGTATTTGTTGAGGAACAAACAAGAAGAACTCAGATAAGTAATCAGGATTCGTGTCTATATAAAACTTTGTGTGATATCTGCTTTCAAAGGGAAAATGTCAAAACTGGATACTAATTAAAGACAATTCTCGTTACTTAACCAAATAAGGAGAATGGGACATTCCCACTCCTTTTAGAAATTAGATGTTTTGATCTTGATGGTTGTAATTGTAGAATGCTGCTAGTAAATTGTAGTGATAAGTAACTTTCTGTTAACAGATAGAACCTCACCACCATCATGCACCCCCCCCCCCCTCCACACCTCACACCATTGATCTCCTATCCATCTACACGAATGTTAGAATAAAACACTCTGTGGAATTGAAATGATGTTAACATTATCAAAAATGCGGCAACATTAAGGAATGAAACCTCAATGTAGGGAGACATTTTTTGGGAGGGGCCCAATAACGTGAGATGCCAAATTCTCTGTATATTACAGCAGATCTAGTAGATTGATATATGGTCACTGCCATGCTCCCACAGTATACCTCTGTAAAACTCATGGTCATGCTTTCACCTCATTGACAGAGACCTGGCAGCGAGGAATTGTCTGGTCGTTGCGAAGAATATTCTGAAGATCAGCGATTTTGGAATGTCGAGAGAAGAAGAGGAATAACAGATCGACAGCAACAACATGAGACAGATACCAATTAAATGGCGGCCCCTGAGGCCATGAACTATGGTAAAGGTTGTGTATAAGTATGTCCAGGCGCGTAGCCAAGGTGGGGCCAAGGGGGCGACCGCCCCCCCCCCCTTGAGCAAATTTTTTTGTATATTTTCATGATATTTTTATGATATATAGTAATTTCAAAATAGAAAATGCTTAAATGCAACTTACAAGGCCTGGGAAGTGCCATTTCCAGCGATCTGGGAGGCATTTTCAGCCAAAGTTTTCTTGTACGCTTCGTGCCAACTCGTGATGGCGCTGCACTAAGATAGTTTGCAGAGCCATATTTGGCTCTGATAGTTTGCCTACAGGTTCGCCCCTCCCTTGGCAAATTCCTGGCTACGCGCCTGAGTATGGCAAAGAAGTGGTAAAAGCAGTTACTGTGGGTCTGTTTCAAAACCTGCGTGTTCAAAACCTTAGAGAGTGTTGTGGATGATTGGCTAAGGCGTCGGACTTGTGATCCAAGGATTGCTAGTTCGACTCCTGCCTAGTCCATTACGTTGTGTCCTTGGGCAAGATGCTTTATCTCAATTGCCTCTCTCCACCCAGAGGTTAAATGGGTACCTGTGAGGTAACTTGTCATTGGGCGCAGTATATAACTGCAGCCGCCTGGAGGGATTGTCTCTTGGACAGGTTATCATTGACCAGGGATAACATATCTTCTGTAAAGCGCTTTGAGACCTATTGCTGGTATAAGCGCTATATAAAAGTGAAATATTCTGTGGGTCTGTTTCAAAACCTGCGTGTTCAAAACCTTAGAGAGTGTTGTGGACGATTGGCTAAGGCATCGGACTTGTGATCCAAGGATTGCTGGTTCGACTCCTGCCTAGTCCATTACGTTGTGTCCTTGGGCAAGATGCTTTATCTCAATTGCCTCCCTCCACCCAGGGGTTAAATGGGTACCTGTGAGGTAACTTGTCATTGGGCGCAGTATATAACTGCAGCCGCCTGGAGGGATTGTCTCTGGGACAGGTTATCATTGACCAGGGATAACATATCTTCTGTAAAGCGCTTTGAGACCTATTGCTGGTATAAGCGCTATATAAAAGTGAAATATTCTGTGGGTCTGTTTCAAAACCTGCGTGTTCAAAACCTTAGAGAGTGTTGTGGACGATTGGCTAAGGCATCGGACTTGTGATCCAAGGATTGCTGGTTCTACTCCTGCCTAGTCCATTACGTTGTGTCCTTGGGCAAGATGCTTTATCTCAATTGCCTCCCTCCACCCAGGGGTTAAATGGGTACCTGTGAGGTAACTTGTCATTGGGCGCAGTATATAACTGCAGCCGCCTGGAGGGATTGTCTCTGGGACAGGTTATCATTGACCAGGGATAACATATCTTCTGTAAAGCGCTTTGAGACCTATTGCTGGTATAAGCGCTATATAAAAGTGAAATATTCTGTGGGTCTGTTTCAAAACCTGCGTGTTCAAAACCTTAGAGAGTGTTGTGGACGATTGGCTAAGGCATCGGACTTGTGATCCAAGGATTGCTGGTTCTACTCCTGCCTAGTCCATTACGTTGTGTCCTTGGGCAAGATGCTTTATCTCAATTGCCTCCCTCCACCCAGGGGTTAAATGGGTACCTGTGAGGTAACTTGTCATTGGGCGCAGTATATAACTGCAGCCGCCTGGAGGGATTGTCTCTGGGACAGGTTATCATTGACCAGGGATAACATATCTTCTGTAAAGTGCTTTGATACCTATTGCTGGTATAAGCGCTATATAAAAGTGAAATATTCTGTGGGTCTGTTTCAAAACCTGCGTGTTCAAAACCTTAGAGAGTGTTGTGGACGATTGGCTGAGGCGTCGGACTTGTGATCCAAGGATTGCTGGTTCGACTCCTGCCTAGTCCATTACGTTGTGTCCTTGGGCAAGATGCTTTATCTCAATTGCCTCCCTCGACCCAGGGGTTAAATGGGTACCTGTGAGGTAACTTGTCATTGGGCGCAGTATATAACTGCAGCCGCCTGGAGGGATTGTCTCTGGGACAGGTTATCATTGACCAGGGGTAACATATCTTCTGTAAAGCGCTTAAAGTGGAATATTATTATTATTATTTTTTTATTTTTTATTTTATTTTTTATTTATTTATTTATTTATTTTTTATTTTTTGGTCATAATAATTAACATTAGGGGCATTTTAACGTCATCAACAAATGATGGCACGTTTTTTATTAAGCAAGAGGAATTTGTGCTTTGTTGCTGAAAATTGAAAAATTATCACAGGTTATGCAAACCTTAATATTTAGCAAAAATTAAACAGTTTAGAAACTAGGAATTCCCCCCAAACTAGGGTCTGGTTTATTCTCGAGTTAAAAGTGGGGTTCTATGAAATATTAAGCCTCAAATTATAATATAGCTTTAAAAAACACTGAATTTAATTGAACTCTTTGCATTTTTATAATCAACAGGGTGACCTATGCATGACTTTGGGAAAAATTTAAAAATTTTGTGATTCTAGAAAAAAAAAATCATAATGACTAAAGACTTACAATATTTTTAAGGAAGGTTTTAAAAAAGGACTCAAATATTAAGTCAGGGTGCTAAAATATTGAGAATTTAAACCTCTGAATACTCAAATGATTTTCAAAATGTTTGTTATAATATCTTTGAAATGGTAAACTATCATTATTGCTTAAATCAAAAGGACACCTTCCATCCCACACATAGTTACGGAAACAATTAAAAAGTTCATGAATTTGGTCAAAAATTAAAAAAATAGATGACCTCAAAAGAAAATTATCATTTTAAAATTCAAATTCTTACAATATCAAGAAGGAAAAGTTCTCAAAATGCCAGTCAGGATGCTTATAACGGATTCCCAGAACTCAGAAATATGTTTTATTCTGACATTAAAAGTGATAGTCTATTGAATGTAAGTCCCTAAATATTAAAATGATTTTCAAAATGTTTTATTATATCTCTTTCAAATTTGGAATTGATTATATCATTGATGCCTTATTTAGAAGGACATCCCTCTATCTAATGCATAATTGTGGGAATAACCTAAAAGGTCAATAGTTTGGGCAAAAATTAAAACAAAATTATAAGGTTTTAGCCCTACAAAATTGTTAATTTGGACAAACAAAAATAGAAAGTTCTCAATAGCCAGTCAGGATGCTCATTTATGGATTCCTAGAGCTCAGAAATATGCTTTTCTTCTGAAATGTGTTAGTCTATGGAACTTAAAGCCTTTAAATATTTAAATGATTTTTAAAATGTTTTATTATATCTCTTTCAAATTTGGAATTGATTATATCATAGATGCCTAATTTAGAAGGACACCCTCTATATGATGCATAATTGTGGAAAAACCTAAAAGGTCAATAGTTTTGGCAAAAATTAAAACAAAATTATAAGGTTTTAGCCTTACAAAATTGTTTAATTTGAACAAACAGATATAGAAAGTTCTCAAATGCCAGTCAGGATGCTCATTATGGATTCCTAGAGCTCAGAAATATGCTTTTCTTCTGAAATGTGTTAGTCTTTGGAACTTAAAGCATGATTTTTAAAATGTTTTGTTATAACTTCTTTTAAATTAGGAATTGATTATATCATTGTTGCTTAATTCAGAAGGACACCCTCTATTTTATGTATAATTGTGGTAAAACTTAAAAAGGTCATGATTTTTGGCAAAAAATTATACAAAATTATAAGGCTTTAGCCCTACAAAATTGTTAAAATTTGGACAAAAAAAGGTTCTCAAATGCCAGTCAGAATGCTCATTATAGATTCCCATAGCTCAGAAATATCCTTCTCTCTGAAGTTAAAATGTGTTAGTCTATGTATTTTTATGCTTATTGAAATGATTTTCAAAATGTTTTATTATAACTTCTTTCAAATTAGGAATTGGTGATATCATTGTTGCTTAATGCAGAAGGACACCTTCTATCTAATGTATAATTGTAGGTAAACTTAAAAAGGTCATGATTTTTGGCAAAAGAATTGTAAGGTTTTAGCACTACAAAATTGTTAAATTTGGACAAACAAAAATAGAAAGTTCTCAAATGCCAGTCAGGATGCTCATTATGGATTCCCAGAGCTCAGAAATATGCTTCTCTCTGAAGTTAAAATGTGTTAGTCTATGGATTTTTATGCTTATTAAAATGATTTTCAAAATGTTTTATCATAACTTCTTTCACATTGGGAATGTATGATATCACTGTTGCTTAATTCAAAAGGACACCCTTTATCTAATGCATATGTGTAGAAAGAACTTAAAAGGTCATGATTTTGGCCAACCAAAAAAAAAACTCATAAGGTTTATAGCCATAAAAATTCATTAAATTTGGACCAAAAAAAAAGTTCTCAAATGCCAGTCAGGATGCTCATTATAGATTCACAGAGCTCAGAAATATGCTTCTCTCTGAAGTTAAAATGTGTTATTCTATGGATTATTATGCTTATTGAAATGATTTTTAAAATGTTTCATTATAACTTCTTTCACATTGGGAATGTATGATATTATTGTTGCTTAATTCAGAAGGACACCCTCTATCTAATGCATATGTGTGGAAAGAACTAAAAAGGTCATGATTTTGGCCACCAAAAAAACTTGTTAGGTGTTAGCCTTACAAAACTGTTAAATTTTGGACAAAAAAAAGAAAGTTCTCAAATGCCAGTCAGGATGCTCATTATGGATTCCCAGAGCTCAGAAATATGCTTCTTTTTGAAGTTAAAATGTGTTTAGTCTATGGATTTTTATGCTTATTGAAATGATTTTCAAAATGTTTCATTATAACTTCTTTCACATTGGGAATGTATAATATCATTGTTGCTTTATACAGAAGGACACCCTCCATCCTATGCATTATTGTGGAAAAAACTTAAAGGTCATGATTTTGGCGGCAAAAAAAAAAAAAAACTTGTAAGGTTTACAAGGCCTTACAAAACTGTTAAATTTTGGACAAAAAAAAAAGTTCTCAAATGCCAGTCAGGATGCTCATTATGGATTCCCAGAGCTCAAAAATATGCTATTCTCTGATGTTAAAAGTGGTAGTGTATGGATTTTTATGCTTATTAAAATGATTTTCAAAATGTTTCTAATAATTCTTTTCACATTGGGAATGTTTTATATCATATTGCTTCCTTCAGAAGGACACCTTCCATCTAATGCATCACCGTGGAAAGAATTAAACTGTTCATGATATCTAAATTGGGGCCAAAAACTCAACGAGTTCTCCAATGCCACTCAGGATGCCCATGACGGAACCAGAGCTTGGAAACATACTTTTCTCTGAAGTTAAAAGTGGTAGTGTATGGATTTTTACGCTTATTAAATGATTTTCAAAATGTTTCATAATTACTGGGAATGTATTATATCATTGTTGCTTTATACGGAAGGACACTGCCATCCTATGCATTATTGTGGAAAAACTTAAAGGTCATGATTTTGGCGGCCAAAAAAAAACTTGTAAGGCTTACAAGGCCTTACAAAACTTAAATTTTGGACAAAAAAAAAGTTCTCGATGCCAGTAAGGATGCTCATTATGGATTCCCAGAGCTCAAAAATATGTTATTCTCTGAAGTTAAAAGTGGTAGTGTATGGATTTTTTTGCTTATTAAAATGATTTTCAAAATGTTTCATAATTACTTCTTTCACATTGGGAATGTATTATATCATTGTTGCTTACTTTAGGAGGGACAGCCTTTGTCTCTTACGCATCATTGTGGAAAGAATGAAAATGGTCATGATATTTTGTTTTGGTGGAAAATTTAAAAATTCGTAAGGCGATATGAATAGTCTTACTAAATCAATTACCTTGAACAAACAAAATGTTCTCAAATGCCAGTCAGGATGCTCATTACTGATTCTCCGAGCTTGGAAACATACTTTTCTCTGAAGGTTAAAAGTGGTAATGTATGGATTTTTATGCTTATTAAAATGATTTTCAAAATGTTTTTCATAACTTCTATTACATTGGGAATGAATTATATCATTGTTGCTGAATTTAGGAGGACACCCTAAATCATATGCATATATTTGTGGAACAACTTAAAAGGTCATGATTTTGGTAAAAAGTAAAACAAAAATCATTAAGTTTTAGCATTACAAAACATAAAATTGGGACAAGTATAAAAAGGTTCTCATATGCCAGTCAGGATGCTCATTATGGATTCCCAGAGACCAGAAATATGCTTTTCTCTGAAGTAAAAAGTGTTAGTCTATGGAACTTAAAGCCTCTAAATATTTATAATGATTTTTAACATATTTTCTTATAACTTCTTTCAAATTTGGAATTGATTGTATCCATTGTTGCCTAACACAGAAGGAAACCCTCCATTTTATGTGTAATTGTGGAAAAAAACTTAAATGGTCATGATTTTGGCCAAAAATGAAAAAAATCATAAGGTTTTAGCCTTACAAAATCATTAAATTTGGACCAAAACGAAAGTTTTCAAATGCAGAAACATGTATTGAGTTAAAATGAAAAGATAAAATGAGTGTGGCCAAAAACAAATTGAATCACAAGGCTATTGCCCGTTACATAATAAATAATTGGGATCAAATCATTTTAGAAACAGGTCAATATTTTGGCAAATAATTAAAAATCATCATAAGGCAAACAAAATAAGGTATTTATAAGCATGTACAATATCATTATAGTTTGGACAAAATATGAAAGTTCTAAAATAGATTCCCAGAGCCCAGAAATGTTCTTTTCTCAGAAAGTTAACCTTCTAAACATTAAAGTGATTTTCCCCAAAAATGTCTATAACCTCTTTCAATGTAGGAACAGATCATATTCATCTAACTTAATTCAGAATCACAACTTTCAATCTAGGTATAATATTAGAAAGAATTAAAAATAGGTCACGATTGTAGCCACAGAAAAAAAAATGGAGTTAAAGGTGGTAGTCTTTAGAAGTTTTACCCTCTAAAAATTAAAGTGATTTTACAAAAAATGGCTATAACTTTTATCAATGTGGGAACTGATTATATTACTTAATTCAGTAATAATAACTCAGAAGTAATAAGTACTCATACGTAATAAGTCAGAAGTAATAATTCAGAAGTAATAATAACTTAAATCAGAATGACAACTTCCAATCTAGGTATAATATTAGAAAGAATTTAAAAAAGGTCAGAATTTTAGCCACAGCAAAAAATGGAGTTTTAACCCTCTTAACATGCCACTTTTAGCTTCAGAGAAAAGCATAAAATTCTTGATGCTGAGAATCTAAATTGAATGATTTTGTGTTATATGAAATCATTTTGATAATTAGGGACTACCACTAAACAAATGCAAACCAGGGCTCTAGGAATCCATAAAGAGCATCCAGACCTGATAATTGAGAATAAAAGACATTCTATGCATAATTTTGGAAAGAATTAAAACAGTCATGATTTTTGCTAAAGAATTAAAAAAAAAAGTCATAGGCTATATATGGCCCTACAAAACTTTCAATTTGGCAGAAGTTTTCAAATGCCATTGTTGCTTTTTGCTGAAGGACACCCCTCCACCCTATGCGTAATTTTGGAAAGGCCTTAAAAGGTCATGATTGTTTTCAAATATTATCAAAAATCATTCAATTTGGACAGAAGTCAGGATACTCATAATGGCATCTCAAAGCTCAGAAATGTGCATAAAATGATTTTCAAAATTTGTCATAATAATTTCTTTCAAATTTGGATTGCATTATATGATTGTTGCTTAATTCAGAAAGACACACACCATCCTATGTATCATTGTGGAAATACTTATAAAGGTCATGGTTTAGCTAAAGAAAATCATAACTTAGTTAATTTAAATTTAACTTAAATTTAATTTTACAAACTTATTTAATTTGGACCAAATGACAATTTCTCAAATGCCAGTCAGGATGCCCATTATGGATTCTCAGAGCTAGGCCTCTTATAATATTAAAATAATTTTATGGTTTTAGAGTAACAAAACTGTTAAAGTTGGACAAACAAAAATAGAAAGTTCTGATTTTAAAGTTTTAGTCTATGGAACCAAAAGCCTCTAAATATTAAAATGATTTTTTAAAATGTTTTATTATAACTTCTTTTAATTAGGAATTGATATAATTGTTGCTTAATTCAGAAGGATACTCTCAACTTAAAAGGTCATTTTTTGGGCCATAAAATAAAACAAAATTATAAGGTTTCAGCCTACAAAACTGTTAAATATGGACCCAAAAAAAATAGAAAGTTCTCAAATGCCAGTCAGGATGTTCATTATGGATTCCAAGTTAAATAGTTAGTCTATGGAACTTTGAGCCGCTAAATATTAAAATGATTTTTAAAATGTTTTGTTATAACTTCTTTCAAATTAGGAATTTATTATATCATTGTTGCTTGTGGAGAAAACAGGAAGACATGATTTGCCACAAAAAAGTCATTAGGTTTCAGCCATGCAAAAATCAACAAAGGTACTCAAATGCCAGTCAGGATGCTCATTATAAATTCCCAGAGCTCAGAAATATGCTTTATACTGAAACTAATAGTTGAAGTCTATGGACTGTTTAAACCTCTAAATATTAAAATAATTATCAGAATGTTTCATTTCACTTCCTTTCAAATTGAGAATGTAGCATATTATTTGAACTTAATGCAGTAGGACAACTTCCATCCTTACCATAGTTTTGGAAAGAATTAAAAAGCTAATTAAAAAATCATCAGCTAATTAAAAAATCTAATTAAAAAAGCTAATTAAAAAAGCTAATTAAAAAATCATCAGTCAATAATATTAATAATAATAAGTAATATTTTAAGCGCATAATCAGCAACACTGCTCAAAGCGCTTTGCAAATGTAAAGCCTAAAAACAAATAGAAACAAAAACCTAAATATTAAATATATAGAACCAATAAGGCATAAAATGTAAAAGCCCAACAATATAAAAAACACTTGTACTAAACGACAATAAAAAAAATACAAAACAACTTCAGAAGTATGTAAATAGTAAAATAATTTTAAAAACAACACAAAATGCACAAAAGATTAAATCATAGTCTATGTTTATAAATATAAATAAGTATGAGAAACAATAGTACAGTAAGACAATTATTGTAAAAGCCTAAAACAGATAGTAATAAACACCCAATGCTAAACAATAATAAATAGAACCCTAAATTCGGTCGGAAAAAAAAAACCTTTCAAATGACAGATAGAATGCTCATTATGAGTTACCAGATATGCTTGTCTAGGATCAGTTTAAAGTGGTTTATTGGGAATTTTAACCCTTTAAAAATAACTCTATATTTTACCATAATCATGACCTTTTAAGTATATGCATAGGATGGAGGGTGTCTTTTTGAATTATGTAATAATGTATTATTCATTCCCAGGTTAAAAGAAGGTTATTCTAAAACACTTTGAAAATTGTTATGATATCATGAGGCTTAAAATTCCATAGACTACCACTTTTATCTGGATAGAAAAGCAAATTTCTGATTTTCTAATTTCATTTAATTTTACAAAAATAGATGGAATGAGAAGAACCATTCCCACCTTGAAAGAAATTCTAAAAAAACATAGAAACTGCATAGTAAAGCATATTTCTGAGCTCTGTATGAAAACATAGGGAGCATCCTGACTGTCAATTGAGAACTTTCGTTCTCCAAATTCACTAAATTTGTAAAGTTGCGACCATATGGCAAACATCATGACCTATTTAATTCTTTCCACACATGTGCATTAGATACAGGGTGTCGTTCTTATTAAGCAACAATGATATTAATCTCAATTTGAGAGAATTTATTATGAAACATTTTGAGAATCATTTTAATATGCTAAAAATTCCATAAACTACCACTTATAACTTCAGAGAGAAGCATATCTGGGCTCTTGGCATCCCGACTGGCATTGAGAACTTTTTTTTGTCTGAATTTATTGAGTTTGTATGGCCAAAGCCTTACAAAGGGGAGGGGGGTGAAAATCATGACCCTTTTAGTTCTTTCCACACATATGCATTGGATGGAGGGTGTCCTTCTGATTAAGCAACAATGATATTATTCATTCTCAATTTGAGAGAATTTATAATGAAACATTTTGAGAATCATTTTAATATGCTAAAAATTCCATATGCTACCACTTTTAACTTCAGAGAGAAGCATATCTGGGCTCTGGGTATCCATAATGAGCATCCTGACTGGCATTGAGAACTTTTTTTGTCTGAATTTATTGAGTTTGTATGGCCAAAGCCTTACTTTGGGGAGGGGGGGGGGGGTAAAAATCACGACCCTTTTAGTTCTTTCCACACATATGCATTGGATGGAGGGTGTTCTTCTTATTAAGCAACAATGATATTATTCATTCTCAATTTGAGAGAATTTATAATGAAACATTTTGAGAATCATTTTAATAGGCTAAAGATTCCATAAACTACCACTTTTAACTTCAGAGAGAAGCATATCTGGGCTCTGGGAATCAATAATGAGCATCCCGACTGGCATTTGAGAACTGTTTTGGGTTTCCAAAATTTAATGATTTTGTATGGCTATAGCCTTATGAGTTTTTTTTTGGCCAAAGTCATGACCTTTATAGTTCTTTCATGCATATGCATTATATAGAGGGTGTCCTTCTTATTAAGTAACAATGATATTATTCATTCTCAATTTGAGAGAATTTATAATGAACATTTTGAGAATCATTTTAATAGGCTAAAAATTCCATAGACTTCCACTTTTAACTTCAGAGAGAAGCATATCTGGGCTCTGGGAATCCATAATGAGCATCCTGACTGGCATTTGAGAACTTTTTTTTTTTTGTCTCCAAATTTAATGATTTTGTTTGGCTATAGCCTTATGAGTTTTTTTTGGCCAAAATCATGACCTTTATAGTTCTTTCATGCATATGCATTAGATAGAGGGTGTCCTTCTTATTAAGTAACAATGATATTATTCATTCTCAATTTGAGAGAATTTATAATGAAACATTTGAGAATCATTTTAATAGCCTAAAAATTCCATAGACTTCCACTTTTAACTTCAGAGAGAAGCATATCTGGGCTCTGGGAATCCATAATGAGCATCCTGACTGGCATTTGAGAACTTTTTTTTTTGTCTCCAAATTTGATGATTTTGTTTGGCTATAGCCTTATGAGTTGTTTTTTTTTTTTGCCAAAAATCATGACCTTTTTTAGTTCTTTCCACACATATGCATTGGATAGAGGGTGTCCTTTTTAAGCAACAGTGATATTATTCATTCTCAATTTGAGAGAATTTATAATGAAACATTTTGAGAATCATTTTAATAGGCTAAAAATTCCATAGGCTGCCACTTCAGAGAGAAGCATGTCTGGGCTCTTGGTATCTATAATGAGCATCCTGACTGGCATTTGAGAACTTTTTTTTTTTGGTCAAAATTTTCGGGATTTTGCATAGCTTATAGCCTTATCAATTCTCTTCTTTTTTTTTTTTTGGCCAATTTTTTAAAGTTTTTTTCTACACTGTTTAGAGGGTGTCCTTCTTATTAAGCAATAATGAGATTATTCGTTCTCAATTTAAAGAAAGTACAAAGACACATTTTGAAAATCATTTTATTAGTGTCACTGACACTTACCTTCATTGAATAGTATACACAAGCTCTTGGAATCCATAATGAGCATCCTGAGTGGCATTTGAGAATTTTTTTTTTTCCAAAATTTAATGATTTTGTCTGGCCAAAACATTAAGCTTTTATTTCTCATTCTCAATCAGGACGTTTTTATTTATTCTCAATTTGAAATAAAACACAAGGAAACATTTTGAAAATCGTTTTATTATGTAAAACACTTACAATCATACTTACAATCAACTTCATTGAAGAGTTTACCTGAGCCCTTGGAATCCATAATGAGCACCCTGGCTGGCATCTGAGAATTTATTTGTCCAAATTCATTGATAATGTAAGGATATAGCTCTTTTATCCCCCCCCCAGCCCCTCCCCCCCCTTATTCAAAAAATAAGAATAATTTGTTTAAACAGTTGGAACATCATACTGTAGCTCTTTGAATCAATAACCAAATATATAAATCAAAACATCATAAGGCTCAGATATAGTCCTGTTTGATTCCAACTGATGAATCTAATCAATCAAATCTACTCAATCAACTGATCAATCTAATCTAATCTATGGTCGAATCAATCCTTCCTACAGTGAATATATTGGTCATTGTTATGTGATACATAAATATACATTTTTTTTTTGACAAACAAACTGTAAGGTCGGGTTGTCAGATGGACAACCAGGCAAAATCCGTAACTAGAGCACCAATGGTGCAGGGCTCATACCTTTTCGAGCTCAAAAATGTAGGGCCCACAAAACTTTATGGCCCACAAAATTTCAGGCCATTTTTCAGATTCCACCAATTTTGGGCCCATGAGGCCAAACATTTTAGGTTCAAAGACAAATTTTTACCCCTAGCTCAAAACAGCGATAACCCCCCCCCCCCCCCTCCGTTAGCAGAATCCTGGCCACACCACTGGCTATAAATCCTATTTTCCCCCTTTAAATCCTATTTCACCCACTCTCTCAAACAATACCACTGACCTACCCTATTAAACTTTCTCCCCTCTATCTGGGCAGACATAATTTCACAAGCAAGCCTTCCCAAAATTTTGGCTGGCTGCCTACAAACCTCAGGCTCAAAGACTTCTAAGAATCGGCAAGTGCTGATTGGCTATAGGGCTCTCATGCTTTCAGTTCAACAGTTAATAACAACTCCCAATCCTGCTTTAATTCCACTAACAGCCTCTGCAGAGCTTAACCACAAATGTAAACAAACACTGCAGAGACTGGGAGACAAATTAAAGGAGCTTTGGCAAAAAGGTGAAGGCTCAGATTTTTTTAAACAATGGGGATTAATTGTAATTAATTAACTTTTGACCAAAAATTATTAGGCATCACCTTATTCATACACAATCCAACAATCATCAGTTCAACTTTGAATGTGATCCATCAAAATCTTGAGGAGATTGAGATATTTGAAAATATTACAAAGAATGACCCCCGATGGCCCCCTAAATGACATTTGACCTCAATTTTCCGAACACCCCTCGTAACCCTCATCCCGAGGAACGTTGTGACCAAGTTTCATTATAACTGGCCATACACTATACGAACGGAAGCAATTTGAAAATATAGGGCCACGGCCCGGGCCACAAAAGACCCCTAGTTGATCTTTGATCTCAAATTCATGAACACCCTGAAGGTAAAACTACCATAGTACTATCGTGACAAACCCTCAACATTGTACCATGGAATCTGTAGGAGAAGAAGCATTTTGCGTATTTCCACAAAGTGGCCCATTACGGCCCACAGGTGACCTTTGACCCCAAATTTCGGACCATCTCTGATGGCCCTATACCCAATGGTCCTTGTGTCCAAGTTTCATGAAATTCCAATAAACATTGTGTGAGTGGGAGCGGTTTTACCAATTGTTGACGGATAGAGTGATAGACGCCGCACTGTAACAATAGCTCACACCAGCATGCTGGTATGAGCTAAAAGATTGCCCCGAGCTTACATCAAAGCTTGAAATATCAACAGATAGGTACTAGCATTCAAATCTTGTCCTGATACAAATTAAATTGATTGCATAAATATAACTTCATATATATAAATATGTGTTTTGACTCTTTCATTCAATGTGAGACTTGCATCATCTATCTCCTCACGAATCAACCTGTTCTGCTTCTCCTTTTTCCATCCTCTTCCAGGAAGATACACGTCGCTCTCCGACGTCTGGAGTACTCCTCTTGGAGATATTCTCCAGAGGTAGCACTCCATACCCCGGCATGAATAACAATGAGGCCAGAGAGAAAATAGAGGGTGGTAAGTACTGAAAAACAGTGGTCAACTTAACCTTACCCTCCCCCCTTTAAGCAAAATAAGAATATTGGCCAGATGTACTGGAAAATAATAGTACTTACTGTTTGCAATTTCAAATTACAATCAAAAGATGATATCTCATAGATAACAAAGGTTACACCAGGTGGTCCCCAGTTGGTTACTATAGTTACACGAGAAAGCTACAGTAGGTATAATAGGGGGTTACCAAAGTTGTACCAGACAGTTAATGAATTATTCTTTGGGGGAGGGGAGGCGAGGGGGGTTCCAATTTTTAAAAGCTGTATCTGCTTCCTAATTTTTGTTCTCAAAAAAATGCCATCTTTACTTTACATAAAAGACACTTAACTATTGCTAGTTACATATATATATGAATGATACAAATGATGTAGAAAAAAGTCTGACATAATTGGAAATATGCCTAAAATGTCTCAATATTGACCACTACCATAGCGACCGTGTGACGCCCGTGCCAGTTTGTCGTTGTCGTGGTTATTAGCCTATCTTCTCCCCAATTTCAGTTTATCGGATGAACCAGCCTCCCGAATGTCCAGATGCCGTCTGGGAATGGATCCAGGCCTGCTGGAGGAAAGAACCAGAGGACAGACCAAACTTTTCAGAAATCAAAACAGCGATGAAGAAGATACATAAAATATTTAAATAGATGGCAGGAGGTGCAATCTCTTGTCTTTGTGAACAAAAATACAATTAATTATTTCAACATCCAATAACAATGAGATTCAGTCTGAAGCAGCTCAAGGTACAGAGATGAAAGCCACCATCTTAACAAATGTTTTGCCAATGTGTTGCTCAGGAAACATCCCAGAAATATGGCCGTCGATAACGTGAATCCTAAATTACGTCATTGAGAATGTTTCATCTTAGCCGGTGTTTCCTGGTAAAGAAGTGAATGGATTATATGGGTTGCATGGTTCCCCTATCAAACACTGGATTCTTGGAACGATTGGAACTGATAACAGATTCAAAATGGAATATACATAGCATGGCATCTACCTACGTTTAGTATGTTCAGGACAGTACTCATCCAACCATCGTGGGCTTGCAGTCTTGTTAAGAAATGATGTATTTACAAATATTTGTCACCCTGTAGAGTTAATAGTCCTGTATACAGTTTGAAACAGTTTTTGATTAAGTAAGACATGATCGGGTGTAACTAAATTCTAACGAGGGACCGTGACCAGATATACATTAATGGTAATTTTCGTTAACTGTTTCGTTGTGGGATGAAACCAGGTCCTTTATTTAAAGGCGAGATGTTGTTCGTTGTCACATTGTGATGGCCATTAGCATATTGACCAGTTACTCTGTTATTGTTGATGGCAAGGTAAATTTGATCAGTAAAACAACATATATCTCTATGTTTCAAGTCTTTTTTTATCAGGAAATTTCAAAAACTTCTTATAAATGAAAAAAAGTTTAATCAATAACATCAAGGGATATATATTTAATGAGTTTTCAGCCATGTTGGAAAAGCAAGCTGCTTCTTTGGTATTTGGTTTTGCAGTATTTGCTTTGCAAGAAAAGTTTGTATCACACTTTTGGACGGTTTGGAGTCAATAGCTGGATTATTGATTTGAAACTTTTGAAAAAATTTGGAGAAAAATAAGATGAAACTGAGGTTCATATTCAAAAGTATTTAACAGTTAACAGTTATATATTCAAAAGTTGATTGTCCTAGGGTGCACAAAGCAAGGTATTGATTGTTCAACATATTTTAAAGTCAAACAGGCATAGCTTGATTAGTGGATCAATAACATGAATTACAGTTGTAATATTGTCTTGCAACGTAACAACAATAGATAGTAGACAATAGAAAACACACACTGCTAAATGGTTACTCATTACAATGGGGTCTATTAAATAGCTCATTGCTGGATAATTACACATACTGCTAAATGGTCATTAATTACAATGGGTCTACGAAATAGTTCATTGCTGGATAATTACACGTACTGCTAAATGGTCACTAATTTCAATGGGTCTACAAAGTAGCTCATTGCTGAATAATTACATGCATTGCTAAATGGTCACTAATTTCAATGGGTCTACGAAATAGCTCATTGCTGGATAATTACATGTACTGCTAAATGGTCACTAATTTCAATGGGTCTACGAAATAGCTCATTGCTGGATAATTACACGTACTGCTAATTGGTCACTAATTTCAATGGGTCTACAAAGTAGCTCATTGCTGGATAATTACACGTACTGCTAAATGGTCACTAATTTCAATGGGTCTACGAAATAGCTCATTGCTGGATAATTACATGTACTGCTAAATGGTGACTAATATCAATGGGTCTACGAAATAGCTCATTGCTGGGTAATTACACATACTACAAAATGGTCACTCATTACAATGGGTCTATAACATAGCTCATTGCTGGATAATTACATGTACTGCTAAATGGTCACTAATTACAATGCGTTCGTAAAACTAGGTCATTGGTTTGTATTAAATCTAAATAAGTTATGGACTGAGTGCTCATTAAGATGGCTATTTTTGCAACATTTGAAAACAAATGCATTTTCTTTCTATTTATTATAGGTTAATGGGCGATTCACGCCCTCCCCAAAATTGAAAGTTAATATGTCACACATGATAACTTTTCCATTTCTGATATCTCCTCATAATTTTGCAATATTTATAAGTATCCCAGAATTGCTTGGAGGACTTTTGTCTCCTTTTCTGCCATTGTAGATTTTTTTTCATTTACACAGGAATAGTTTGTATTACATTTGACGGACCAACATTTCATAAAGTTTTTTCTCTTTTGTGCGACAAAGTTTAATATTTTACTTCTTAGACTGCAATACACACTTTGTGTTTTACTTTCTGTTCTTCGATGGTAGCAAATTTGTGGTATCAGAAAAAAGAGTTCCTTGTATTTTCACTTCCTTCTAAGTGTGTTTCAAAAAACTTGATAAAACTGCGCATGTAACAAAAATGTATGCCATAAGAAGACATGAAGTTTCATTCTTAACTAGAATTAACACAGCAGAACTGGAGGATATGTATACAAATGAGTTCTAAAGCCATGTATAATTTTGAACAATAATGCAACAGGTTAGCTACATATTTGTATCAATGATTTCTGTATTGGGGTGGGGGGGGGTGCTTACCTCGTAAACAAACCAATTCATTTTACCCTATATGAATAGGACTTACAACATGGGAGGAAAGGAGTAAATTGCTTTCAACCAAAAACAACAACTTTCTTGAAGCAATTACAGAAGCTTTATGCATTTAATTGTAAATTTAATCAAGCCTACAGTGGTTAAAGTGGTGAACAAATCCATTGATCTTCCATAGTTAACACTCAAGACATTTTTCATATTTTAGGAACAGAAATCACATTGATAATGTTTGAAATTGTTCCACTTGGAATACATTATTTGAGGTTAAAGTTGTCTAGTGAAATTAATGACCTTCACTGGCATGGGATTTAAGTATCTTGACAGGGCAGAAAATTTGTTAAATTTTTCCTCAAAATGCTCCTTCAAAGATCTGGACATGAGCAAGATGCAATACGATGTATGTTATGTTCAAGATCTCAAACAATAGCAAGATTTTTTTGTGTTTTTTTTTGTACATTTTGTCCTATAGTAAAACAGTGTTCTATTTTTTACTGGTAGAGGGAAATCTTAACTTCACAGATGTATATTATTTTGCAATCGTTATTGTTATTATTATCAAAAGTAAACTTTTTAATAATTATTTTTCTACAAAAACGTGTGAAATAGTTCATTCTTTTGAGGAAGAAATTACAGAGATGGCTATTAACTATTTGCTTTCAATTTTATCCATATCATGCAACAGATTTAGAGTATTTCCCTCTTAATCTGTTCATGTAAATAACAAAGGTTACTAGATGGGTAAATAGTGATTGTGGGTGGGGTGGGGAGGGGGTAGACGAGGATTGATGGGTGAAAATAGTAGTGCTGTGCCGTTTACACGTTTAAACGTGTAAACGAACGAAACATCGTTTAAACGTTTAATAAACGTTTAAACGAAACTATGAAATCAACTGAAAATTTAATTATTGGCAAAAATCGCGTATCAATTCCCATGTTTATTTTGTCTACTACGCGAAATAACAACACTACGATCAGTCGAATCATAAACCGCGAACGTAATCCTACTTTTGTCCCCCCCCCCTCCGATGTATCCGGCGATATGAATGGCTTAAACTTGAACGCTGTTATCCTTTTGTGAAAACTTCCTGATTCGCGGCACAAGTGTACTTTATATCGAGCCGACAGCGGCGGCGCAGATAATCCAGTCAATGCATGTTCAATCGAAATGATTACAATCCCTGTCCATCACGTTGAACTCTCCGACCAGACAATACCGGGTCGAATACTCGACTTGGTAATAGTTATTCAAATACATGATCAAAGGAAATGTATCGATTGGAGATCGTAAAAAAAAAACTCTGAAAATCAGTAGAGAAATTACCAATTGTGTACGAAAAGTAAGTTCGGTCCTTTCAAGTTTTACGAAAGATCCAGCAAAACACTTTCGAAAAATTCACGCGAAACTGGCATATCGTGCTAAATGCAACTAATGTCATGTAAACAAGGCTCTAGTACACCCATTTATGAATAAACCGTAAGACCACATCTGGTGTTAAGCGGGGGGAAAAGAAAGTATTTTCTAGAATTTCCAAATATACGTACAAAATAATGTCCTACCATAGTTAAGTGTATAGCAAATAGCCTAACCACCTCGTCTGTTACGGATCTCACGTAACTACTACAAACACAACTAATTGTATTTTGCGAACTTGACGTTTTCTACAAGAACATGGTAATAAATGTTTAGCATTAGTTAATCATGCCGTGTGGCCTAAAACATATTTTATTACAAGGTTACTTTCATAAAGATGGCCATAGCTTGATATCTTGTGCTGCGTGTATGAACTGTGCCTCGTGTATCATGGGGAATACTCCATGAAACGTTTCTTGGAAACGTGCCAAAAATGTTAACAAACAGGTGTTAGACAGGGGATGAGCGCACAGTTGTTTGGAAATGTACCTGGGAAAATTCTGAGCACATGTACAGTATCCTACCGCAGTATTTAGGTTGGGTTAAACCGTACTACAGTTGTAAACTGATGTACGTTTAGTGTGCGCTATTCATTGTTAGGCAGTTTAGAAACGGGGCTTTGCCGAACGTTTTTTGTTTCATAATATCGGAGGTTCTGTAAGTTAAACTTTTTAAAGATTGTAAGACAGATTAAATCTCTTTTCATTTTATAACATAATATAGCTACTCTAACTTGTCATTTAAAATTTTTCATCAGCTTCGTGACAATTTAAATTAAAAAAGTTGTCAGTATTTTGCATCCTCAACTGCGAATTTTTTTATCGCCACACACGCAAAAATTTCCTTTTCCGGGGTCTTCGCCCCACCAGGGCCCTAGTGCGGTCCTATGGACCCCACGCCTTTATGCTCGCACGCTCAGCGTGCTCGGCGTTTTCTCGCGATTTCGCGAACGTTTAAACGTTTAAACGAACGAAAAATCGGCCGTTTAAACGTTTAGGTCTTTAAACGAAAACTCACAGCCCTAGAAAATAGGAACATTTGGTGCCAGGGACCAAGGTTTGTAATATTTAATACACTGCATTATATCGTTTTGTAATATTTGATTTCAATATTATTAAAGGAAAATAAACTTGAGAAATATCAGATCATACATTCATTTGTAACACCTTTTATTAATTGTTTTGAGAAGAGAAAGATTCACAACAAATGGTTCTAAAAATTTTGTGCTACAGAATAGTAGTTTGAGGAATGAAGCAAAGAGCATAAGTGACTATTATTTCATTTCTAGCACATATTGGTGGTTAAGCTGATGTTCTTGAAGGTTGTTATAAATTCATTTATTTCTGTTCAAAAAATTTCTTGCTTATATCTCATTGCATATTTTCTAATTCCTACCACATCATGTTTGGCCACTATTAGCTTGTAAATAGTTTACCAAGTATTGACAACTTCCATAACAATTTGTTAAATTAAGACACCACCCTCACTGTTTAGTTCAGAAGCAAGTAGATTGAAACTGCTGTAAACTTTAAGTATATTTTTTATCTTACAGATTCTCACGGTTATGTGCCTTACTATAAATCCCATGAAAGGTGATATTAACACTGCTTCAAATTATAAATTTTATTATTCTCTTGGTCTTGGTTTAGGGTCCAAATCCTGGTAGGTCTAGAACAGTTCAAAAGTTTTCTTATTTTTAATAATTTCCATAAATTCTTATCTTCGAAATAACGAAGGAAACTTGAAGCTTTGGGCAGTTTTCTTCATGCCTTTTTTTTATGGTTATACAAGCATCAAAGGAGTCTTGTGCTCGGCTTTCACATCACATATTTGTCTTCTTCATAGTCACATGCATAGCTGAGTATCAGTACTGTAAGACAAGTACTGAACTCCAGGGAAGGTATTAAGGTGATATTAGTATAAACTAACACAAAGGTTAAACTCAAAAAATGTTATGAAATGTGTCAAACCACATAAATAGTTGCAATTGAATAATGAGGTTACAACAACATCCAAGGTTTCCTCAATCAAATCTCATTCAAGCAGAAAGGGTTTTTAAACTTATCTTTAACATTAGAAATGTGTTTAGTGCCAGCAATGTTTTTGTCGCCAAGTCTACACAGTTCAGTTACAACATACCACTCTGTTCCCTACATAATGTGGAAACAGTTGCAATATCCATTCAGTTTTCCTTAATGCTGATATGAACTTTCACAAGTTAAAATCTGAAAAAAACATCATGACCAAGACTTTATCTTTAAGATGTTTCTCCATACCCTATTAACTTTAACTCTAATGCCGGTAATCTGACCTAGTTTCGAATGAGGTGCAAAAGAAGTGTTAGACAATTATTATTATTATTATTATTATTATTATTATTATTATTATTATTATTATTATTATTATTATTATAAATGATTTACAGTCACTTATTGATTGTTACAACGGTACGCTAATCTCACTTCTGGATAAACACGCACCTGTTAGAACAAAACTCATCACAGTTAAGCCCTCAAGACCCTGGTTTACATCATCTCTAAACGTTCTTAGGAGACATCGTCGCCAACTTGAGAAAAGGTGGCTAAATTCCCGTTCTCATGATGATTACATTTCTTTCAAAAAAGCGAGAAACCAATTCACCAATGCATGTGAGAGTGTGAAGAAGGAATATTACACCAGTAAAATACAGGATTGTGGTGGTGACCAAAGAAAGCTATTTTGCCTCATCAACAAATTAATTGCTAAAAATGATTCCAGTCTGTTTCCTCCAAGCATTGACAACAAGAGTCTGGCTAATGGTTTCGGTGATTACTTCCAGCAAAAAGTTGACCGAATTACTTCAGATATTCGCGACACTTGTACAAAGGAAAATCTGTTGCCGTCTGATTTAGTCAGAGTTGATTCACGTGAAGTAATCCCAGATTTTTCACACTTTACCAAGTTATCACCTGAGGAGGTTCTTAAGCTGATTAATAAGTCTGCAAATAAACATTGCATACTTGATCCTGTTCCATCTAAAATTGTTAAAGAATGTATTGATATTTTACTACCTGTGATAACAAAAATCATCAATTTGTCTATGGAAAATGGAGTTTTCCCCGAGTGTTGGAGGTGTGCTGTTGTCATTCCCATTTTAAAGAAACAAGGGCTTTCACTTGAATTTAAGAATTATCGACCCGTGAGTAATTTGGCTTACCTGTCCAAACTGGTGGAAAGCGCTGTTATGGATCAATTTGAGTGTCATTTATTAAAAAATAATCTCCTGCCAGTAAACAACTCTGCCTATCGGAAGCATCACAGTACTGAGACCACTTTGCTTAGGGTACATTCCGATATTATGAAAAACATGGACGCTGGAATGGTAACTCTTCTCATTATGCTTGATTTGTCTGCAGCCTTTGATACCGTTCATTATGATACTCTTTTCAATACTCTGGGTAATCGTATAAATATCAAAGGCCTGGTGTTTCAGTGGTTTCAAAGTTATTTATGTAATAGGCGTCAAAAAGTTCTTGTAAATGGTACATTTTCTAAAGACTTCTTTTTGAAGCACGGTGTCCCCCAGGGAAGCTGTACTGGCCCCATACTTTTTATTACATACTTATCCCAATTGTATCATGTTTTGCTTAAGCACCTTCCTAACTGTGAGGGTTATGCTGATGACAATCAATTTTATCTTGCTTTTAATGCTGGCAATGACACTGCCAGAGGTGAGGCAATTTCTGCAATGGAAAATTGTGTGGCTGAAGCACGTCGCTGGTTTTTAACGAATAATCTTAAACTAAATGATACAAAAACTGAATTGATAGTCATAGGTTCAAAGCAACAATTGGCTAAACTTCCTGATTTTTCTTTTCAAGTGGGGGCGGCAACAATTCATACAGTTGATAAGGTTCGCAATTTGGGTATTATTTTTGATAAAAGTCTTTCACTTGACTTACATGTTGCAAATGTGTGTAGAAAAGCAAATTTTAGTATTCATAAGCTTTGGCATATTCGTAGTTACTTGGATGATACCTCATGTAAATCACTTGTTCATGCATTTGTTACGTCACACATAGATTACTGCAATTCATTATACTGTAACTTACCTTCACATCTCATAGATAAACTTCAGAAAATCCAAAATGCTGCTGCCAGACTTGTAACGGGTACTTCCAAATATGATCATATAAAACCCGTCCTACATAACTTGCATTGGCTTCCAGTTAGAGAAAGAATATCTTATAAGATTTTATTACTCACTTTTAAATGTATTTACAATATTGCACCGCAGTACCTTTGTGATTTAATTTCTCTTTACACTCCCTCTAGACCGTTGCGTTCCTCGTCCCGTCTGCTTTTAACTGTTCCTTACATAAGAACTGCAAAATTTGGACCGAGATCTTTTAGCTATGCTTCGCCAGTTTTATGGAATTCACTCCCTGAGGTTTTAAGAAAAATTGAAAGTTTTACCCTGTTTAAATCCAAACTTAAGACTCATTTATACTGCAATGCTTATAATATCTGAATTCATTTTATGTATTTTTATTTCGTTAATTGTTTTCTTGTTATATTTTTCTTTTACTGTTTATCATGTAATTATTATATTCTTTTATCCACTCTTTTATTAACTTAATTTAACTTGATTTGTTTTGTCTTTTTAATTCTACTTATTTTTGTTTTATTCTTCATCATGTAAAGCGCATTTGAATATACATATGTTATAGTATTTGCGCTATATAAGGATCCATAATAATAATAATAATAATAATAATTAACAAACCAGTGATTTTTTATTCTCTGTGATGTCTTTAATTATGCTGATATGATTCTTTGTGTAGTATAATTAGACTGTTATTCTCTGTGATGTCTTTAATTATGCTGATATGATTCTTTGTGTAGTATAAAAGGTAATTCAAATTTAAGACCAACAACAACATGAAAAAGATTTCAAACACCAATATCAAACGTCTCTCAAATTAGCTTAAAAATGGAAAACTATCAAATGACTCCATATCAATACTTCTTTAATTCCCTGTTGCCCACCCCAGTCCTTGCTCACCCCCTCTTCCTCAGTATATTAGGCTAGCATCCACTGCCAGATCACTACATCCAAAGTTGTACACAAGTCTATGCAAATTTTACTTTTGTCAACATGTGAATAGGCTGGCTTCTCCCATTTGACTGAGTGTAGTGTTAAGCAAAATGTGGTTGGCATATGGTGCCAGTACTCCCATATCCCTACTTATAAACACCCATCCCTCTCTCCCCAGTCCTCCCCTCTTCCCAATTTATTATTCTTAGCTCCACGATCCACTTCCAGGTGACTACATGTAAAACTTGTAAGCATGGCTATGCATTTGTTTGTTTTTCATAAAAAAAAAAAAAATTGTTTTTTTCTTTTAAACAAATGTTTAGGCTAGATTTTCTGCACTTAATTTAGTGGATTGCTTTGTGCCTGCCACTCCCTACCTCTAGAAAAAAGTTCCTCCCTCTCTTCCACATTCCACAAAACATTGAATATCAACCTCTGGTCATGCTACCCTGAGTCCTCCCCCCCCCCCCCCTCTCCTTCCATCTGACAAATCTTCTGAAAGGAGACTTTTATTTGTAGAAATGTGTACCTAAAATTCTAGGGGAATTTAGGTTACTCCCCTCCTCAAAGGTTCTAACGTTTGGATTAGTATTTCTTTTGGTGACGACGTGTTTCGGTTTGGGAGAAAACGATGTGTTTATATCAGCGTCTAGGCTGTACTATTCTCCAGCTCAGCTACATGCCCTACGTAATGTGAAGCATGTAGGCCTACACACTGGATCACCTAGCCTAACCAACTATGCGGACATTCCGAAAGAAATCAAGAAAAGGAAACGAGGAAAACCGGGTGGTGTTAAAAGACGGATACGTAGACAGAAATGTAAGCCTTTTTTACCAACTATTATTATGGGTAACGTTCAATCCCTGAGCAATAAGATCGACGAGCTATGTGCCAATGTGAACTACCTAAATGAATTTCGGAATGCTAGTCTCATGTCATTCACGGAGACCTGGCTTACTGAACATCATAATGACGCTCATGTATCAGTCAATGGATTCAAGTTATTGCGAGGTGATCGTACTACTGATTCGGGGAAGGAGAAAGGGGGAGGTGTATGCCTATATGTCAACGAGAATTGGTGCCATCCAAACCATGCAACCATCAAGCATCATTCATGTTCTACAAACGTTGAGATTCTGACAGTCAGTTTGAGGCCGTACTATTTACCCAGGGAGTTCTCCCATGTCATTGTTTGTACTGTTTATGTTCCTCATCGGAGTGCTGCGAAACTGGCTGCTTTGGAACTGTGTGACGTGATACATGAATTGGAAACGGCATCTCCAGACGCATTATTCATCGTCAATGGGGATTTCAATCATTGTAGCCTCCGGAAAAGTAATGTGCACTACTATCAACATGTGACTTGCACAACACGAGCTACTGCTACCCTGGATTTGCTCTATTCAAACGTAAAGGATGCCTACAACTCCATTCAATTGCCAGCCCTTGGTAATGCCGATCATAACCTCATCAACTTACTACCCAAGTACAGACCTATTGTTCAGAGGCAGAAACCGTCGACCGTGATTGTTCAACAATGGAACGAAGACAGCTTAGAACATCTTAGAGCTGAACTGGATGCTACTGATTGGAATGCCTTTACAGACGCTGCCGGGGACTTGGATGAATTGACGGAAACAGTAAGCGATTATATAAATTTTTGTGTTGAACTTACAATTCCAACAAAGCAGATCAAAGTTTATCCTAACAACAAACCTTGGATTACGAAACGGGTAAAGGACGTCATCAATAGGAAGAAAGGGCTCTTCGGTAAAGGAGATCATGAGGGATTGAAGAAAATCCGGTCTAAACTGAAAAGGATTATTCGCGAGGAGAGGGCAGCGTACAAGGACAAAGTTGAAGGGCATTTTACTGGTGGCAACATGAAGCGCGTCTGGGAAGGCGTGCGCTTGATGAGTGGTTACAACAATAAACCAAAATCTTGCCAATTACCCAGAGTGGATGAAGAATATGCGAACGAACTGAATTGCTTTTATAATCGTTTCGATCGACAGGATTTTTCAGCTGAACACGACGATTTTCAACAGCAGTTCGCAAATTCTGACTGTGACATCACGGTTACTGAAGGAGAGGTTCGTCGTCATTTGTCAAGACTCCACTCATCGAAAGCTGCCGGACCAGACAAGCTCTCCCCGCGGGTCTTAAAACAATGTGCAATACAACTTTCGAACATTTTAACGTATATTTTCAATCAATCTTTCACAACCCGTGTTATACCTAACTTATGGAAGCAATCATGCATCATACCAGTACCTAAAACCAGTGCAATATCATGTTTGAATGACTTACGTCCTGTTGCCCTCACTGCTGTGCCCATGAAAGTTTGTGAACGTATATTTTTAGAACGCTTTAGACCATTCGTAACTCCATTTTTAGATCCTTTCCAGTTTGCATACCAATCAGATCGAAGTTGTGAAGATGCCATTCTTTTGATCCTCCATAAACTATATTCTCATTTAGAACATTCTTGCCGAGGACATTTTGCCCGTGTGACATTTTTCGACTTTTCGTCTGCTTTCAACACTATCCAACCACATATTTTAGTCAGTAAACTTAAGAATATGGACGTTCCCGGTGGTTTTATTCACTGGATTTTAAACTATTTAACTAACAGAACTCAGTTGGTGAAACTCAGCCATTCGTGTCTATCCGATGTTATTCTTTCAAATACAGGGGCACCCCAGGGAACAGTTCTAGCACCGTTCCTATTCACACTTTATACGTACGATGCCAGGTCATTAGAACAAGGGTGCTCACTCATCAAGTTTGCTGACGATACTGCCATGATTGGCTTAGTCAATGGTAATGGTGATGAAGCGTACTTACGTCAAATTCAGTCTTTTGTGAACTACTGTGACCTTAACTTCCTCCAATTAAATGTTGCTAAGACCAAAGAAATGATTATTGATTTTCGTCACAATACTAATCCTCCACCCCCTGTTGTTGTCAAAGGAAGTGTAGTTGAGCGTGTTACGTCATATAAGTATCTTGGGGTGGTGCTGAATGATCACTTGGCATGGGGAGATCATATTGATATATTAGTTAAAAAGTTGAATTCAAGATTGTACTGCCTCCGTAAGATGTCGAATTTTAATGTTCGTCATGACATCCTTGAAATGTTTTATAATTGTACCATTAGCGGGGTTTGGCATTATTGCTTGGTTTGCTGGGGTGGGAATGTAAACAAACATGAAATAGAACGTATTAATAGCATCATTAAGAAAGCAGAGAGAGTAGTCGGGGAACCCTTGCCTTCCATTGACTCGGTCTACCACAGCCTTCTCGAGTCCAAACTGGACGCGGTATGGAAGGACCATACCCACCCCCTCTATGAGCTACTTCATAATAGTCAGATGTCCAGAGGCAGTGGCAGGTTGAGACTTCCGTGTCTCAAAACCAATAGATACAGAGATTCTTTCATACCCCGTGCAATTAAGCTTTTTAATGAGGTTTTATTACGCTGACTTTCATTTATTGACTTTTTCTATTATTCTTACTGTCTTATTGTACAATATACACATCTATTTTTGTAACTTTTTCACTGTTTTATGAGCGAGTGCCTGAATTTCCCTTTGGGATCAATAAAGTTTTACTTATCTTATCTTATCTTATCTTAATTACTAGTGCCTTTCATTTTCTCCTGGCAATAATAACATCCTTCTCACAAATTAGTGATTGATATAGTCAGAATTTGAACCCTGGATGTTGTTAATATTCATAGAAAAAAAAATATGCATATTTTAAATTGTTATCTTTGATGTTGTGAATAGTCATAAAAAAAATTAAACATATACAGACCATAAAATGGGAAGCAAACATTTTAACTTACCATTCTATAATTCCACCATTCTCATACAAGTACATGGCGGTGTTGCCAGCTTTCTTGGTTCTAGCTCTATTGGATGCCTCCTCAGGAGAAATGATTTCTCCTCTTTATTCTAGCTAGAAATCACCTTGCCTGATTTCCTTTGTTGCAAACACTTCCCTTCCTGTCAAGACCTTAAAAAAGAAATGGGTTGAACAGGGAAAGAAAATAGAAGAATTCTTTGATGTTGCATTCAATGTCTTCAACCTTGGACAGCCTCACTCCCCCATACATGTATCGGATTGGGAACAATCACAGAATACCATACACAGTTGGTGTTCTGCAAATGATTCTTTTCTTAAATAATCTCCCTTCTTTCTGCTCACCACCATCCCTCCATCTGTACAACCATTATAATGATACAGTAATGTTATCAAGACCAACTCCCCAACCCCCCCTCCCCCCCCAGAAAAGAAAATTGTCATAAAGTTCCATAAAGCTGTTTCAACAGTACTCTGCATTACCCTGGTACTAACCATATTACAAAATATGAGACAGACACTGGGCATGATCCAACCCCCCTTACCCCCCACCCCTCCCAACAGGTGGCAGGACGGAAAATTGGATTGTCTTGATAATAGTAATTCATTGAGCAACAATAAATGGAGGTACTTTCCTTTTTTAAACTTGATAAATTTACCTCAATGGGACATTCAATCATCTTATGTGTTCATGTAGAATATATGAGAACAGTTTGGATAGTAAAGATTTCCAGTTGGCCTTTCTTATGTAGTATGTAAGCTAATGCTTGATCAATTACACTTTGAAAGCCAAAACTACATTCTGTAGAATACTTTCAAGTGGTTACTGTAAGCTCTTGTGTAAGGTATATCATTCAGGTATGTTATTGCCCTGGCTTTTCCAACATTTGAATCCCACAATCAATGAGAACATTTCTTGTCAAGTTCTATTTATTTTACTAAAATACTTTTCTCTGTTACCTTGCTGATTGATTTCTAATGGTGGTCTTTCTTCAGGAAACACTACAGTTAGAGGTTGAAAAAGTTAGAGATATCTTTGAAGCCCTGCGAAAGGTTAAAACCCTCTATCATACTTAGTCTTGTTAAGACCATAGTTTAAGCTGCTTCAGTGTACACAGAGTACACCTTCCTTCTTTACACAAAGCTGAACACATCTTTGCTCAGAGTGCCCCCCCCCCCCCATACTTGATGTTTATATTCATTCCTAGGGTCTTGTACATTTCTCAATAGTTATCGTTCTGAGCTAAACGGTCTTTTCGATGTTTTTAGGCAGATTTGCCAAATTAAACTGAAGCAGCTTAGCAGATAGCCAGAAGGGCTCACTCCTTCATACATTCATGTATGTCCTGCATCCCACCCTCATGATTTGTTCTGTAAGAAACTGATCACCATGGCATAGCAATTTTGTACAAATCCCGCATCTCTTATATGAATAAAGATTCATGTTGTTTGGAGGAATGTCCAAGATGTTTGTAACGGACAGAATCCTCAGCCAGGTGGTATTCAGTGAACGATCTCCTTCAGATACTGGGTATACTGGAATTTATCTTAAACATGTTTCTCCATACCCTATTAAAGTTTAACAATGAAGTAAATATTTACTCATGCCTTGCAATTTCTTTCTTACCTTCTTTCTCCACGATAAATCTGTTTGCCCATAGTCGTACCAGAGTTCTTGACCATGTTTTATGTCTTTTAGGGCAAACAAACAGAGACAGACTCTTCCTTCAAGTATTTGTTTCTTCATAACAGAATTGGCCTCCCTACCAATCTCATCATTTACCATCTTTGCAACACAGGCTGTGTCTGTAGCATCAATACTGAGGGCAACAAATTGAAAGTTTAAGTGGACAATAAAACAATTCAGAATGACTATGAAACCAAAGGAGCAGGACTGAACAACTGTAAAAGTTGACACACTGTATAGAGAGCTACATAGACAGATCACCCATTGTATATGATAGTACAAGCCAAAATGAATTTTTGACAGGTTAAATAGGGAAATGAATGTAACATTCTGGAGGAATTTGATTCAAGTCATATGTTTTGATGTACATTTGAAGTTGTCTCATTTCACACAAAAGTCAACCCCAAGCATCAAGTATGATTCCTGATTTGCAAGTTATTCATTCCAAGGTGCAAACATACAGTAGTTTGTGAAAGGTAAAAAAAAACACTTTGTTGTCAGTGCATAACTCTGACATCACCCTCGTTTGCTTCAAGTCCACTTCTGGTGAAAAATCAGTGTAATTCAAAGGTGATATCTCGCTCCATCAGACAAATCTTTGGAAAGTAGACTAGGTTTTATTTGTAGAAATATGCAGCGAATATTCTCAGGGAATTTAGGCTACTCCATGAAAAATAGTAGTGCCTTTCGCTTTCTCCTGGTAATAATAAAATCCTACTCACAAATTAGCAAGTAATGTGACATTCGAACCCTCCATTTTGTGAATATTTATAGAACAAAATATGCGTTTCAAAGATTAAATTGTTATCCTTAATGTTGTGAATAGTCAAAGAAAAATAAACATTTACAGACCATAATATGGGAAGCAAACATTTTAACTTACCATTCTATAGTTCCACTATTCTCATAAAAGTACAAGAAGGTGTTGCCATCTTCCTTGGTTCTAGCTATTTTGGATGCCTCCTCAGGAGAAATTATTTCTCCTTTATACTCTAGCTAGAAATAACCTTGCCTGATTTCCTTTGTTGCAAACACTCCTCTTCCTGTCAAGATGTCAAAAAAAGGAATGGACTGAAAAAGATTTTCTGATACAGGGAAAGAAAATAGAAGAATTCTTTGATGTTGTGTCCAATGTCTTCAATCTTGGACAGCCTCACTTCCCGCGTTCCATATCGGATTGGGAACAATCACAGAATACCATACACAGTTGGTGTTCTACAAGTGATTTTGTTCTTAAATAATCTCCCTTCTTTCTGCTCACCCCCATCCCTCCATCTGTACAACCATTATAATGAAACAGTAATGTTATCAAGACCAACTCTTCTAAATAAACACCACCCATCCCCCCACACACAAAAAGGACAAAACAAAATGAGAGAGACACTGGGCATGACCCCCTCATCTCCCCACCCCACCCCAATCCCAGTGGCAGGAAGAAAAATTGCTTTGTATTCATAATAGTATTCTATTGAGCAACAGTAAATGGCGGTACTTTCCATATTGGAACTAAATCAATTTACTTCACTGGGACATTCAGTCATCTTGTGTGTTCATTTAGAAATATGAGAACAGTTTGGAAAGTAAAGACCTCAAAGTCAGTACTTTTTGAAAACTTCTAGCAATTTAAGCATGCCAAAATTTAGGGCCAATACAGACTACCTTTAACATACTGTACTCCAATGTCAGTAAAAGCAATTTGACCAACGTTCAAGTTGAAATTTTTAGTGTTAGTTTTATAGTTTAAGCTGTGGATCATTTCCCACTTGAATTTGATGCACTATCATACAGAATATCCTAAAAAGGCATTTACATATTATTTTTTACATCTTACCAATGGTATCAATGATGAACCTCACTTGAAAGTCTTCCTTATCACACTCTGATTGTACATGATGGAGGCAGTCCTGGTGTAGGGTGATCTTATTATGAAACTACATAAAAAAGAGAGATAACATCACAAAACATTTAAAATCATAAAAACAATACACATGCAATGACATTGAAAGCAGTAAGTTAAAAGCAGAAGCAAAACTGGATGATGTCCCATAACTCGCTGCTTAAGAAATAATTACTACTGTTTTATCTAATAATAGGTAGAAAGTTTAAAGAAAGAATTCTTTAATATGGTTTGTTTGATTTTTTTTTCCCATTTTGTATCAGAGACATGTTGCTCTCAAAATGAATATTTGTTAAAAACAAATCCAAGTGGCAAGGTATGATCCAGAGTAGTTAAGACTCACAGCAACTTTTGATTATTTATAGCTTTCACACCAAAGATAGCCACTATAAGTACAAGCCATAACTAGCGATTATCTAATGGCAGATGATATTTCCTTTTGCACAAGTGTAGAATCCAAATTCATTTATAATCAAATGAGTTATTGGTTAAATGATAAAAAACAGGTTGGAGTGGAAATTTACCCTTATAAAATGGGAGTTTTCATTTGCATTCAGTAATTTATTTGTTATTTTGAGGTTAATAGTAAGGGGCTGGTTTAGAAAATATCATGGTCCATGGTAGCCCCCTACTTTAAAGGTACAGAAATATTGCAGCACTCTATCAGTACCTGTTGGCCAACAGCCGGCTGTATGTTAAAAGTAAGGTTTTGCAGCTAATAAACTTTTGCAGAACTTTGCTTAAAATTAACTTGTTCGTTTGTTGAAATACCAACAAAGACATCATGGTGAAATTTGTCAAATGTAGAGATAATTGTTTATAGACCTAACTTGATCAGTACCTCAAAACAAAATTGTGATCTCTAGAGTGACTCACCATGAACCAACTGGAATATACACTTAACAATTAGCTTTGAATATACAAACATTTTTTGCACAGTAAATGTGTGAAGAAATTCTAGTTTCCATATGGGACTGAAGTTACTGTTACATTTTCTTGAAAGTAATTATCAAAATATATGAAAATGCATTTAAGAAGTAGAAACTTCTATACTATGTTTTCATTCATCAACATTTTGGCAGTTTGAGAAGATAACAGGTCATTTTGTCCCACTACCAGTTTGCACACTACCAGTGTGCCTCCCAAGTAGAAATCCTTTCAAATTCCCACATACCTAACAGTTTGCCTCCTCACATCTATCCAATGTGTACTTTTAAAAATTGCCAGATGCTGTGATGAATATTCAAATATTAGGATTAACTCTCAGATATTAGTGACATTATGTCATGTTTAGCAAATTTAGAGTGGAATATCATATGTTCAGACAGGTACTTTATTGCTGAGAAGTGATGAAGGTCAAATCTGGGTCATCAACATGCATAAATTTGATGTGATTTAAGTAACAATGAAGTTTTAATTTCATTGTTTAGATATAAAAAGCTGTAAATAAGGACAATGTTCCACATGAACAATTTACCTAAATGGCACAGGCCTTGGCAACTCATGAACATATGCCATCAATGCCAACAACCAATCAGGTGATGAGCTGAGACTTGTAAACACATCAGCAACTTAAAGGAATTAAACCAATGCTCCCTCTAAGGTCACTACTCTCAGCTAATTCATCAGAGTCATCCAGGCACCTGATAGACAACAGCAATAGGACAAACCAAACTTTTCTAATATCAAGTATCACCTGTACTCATGTACACATTCTATCATTGACAAGGACCATGTGTCGAGCTGAGACTTGCAATCTCATCCACTCAGGAAGGATAATTAATATTCATCATATAAGTAAGATATTTTGTAACATTTTAGTTCAATAACACTATTTTCATTTTTAAGATGTAATGGCTGAATTGTATGCATTTATGATGGTATTTCTTTGCTCTACCATGTGGTGAAATTTAGACACACCAAGTTGAGCAGGAGCCAGTAGGAGTCAGCCTAGCTAGAGGTTAACCTTAGACAAAACAAAAATAATAATTTGCATGCAGAGAGGAAAACTGTTCTTTTTCAATCAGTTTAGTTGCTAAAATATAAAATAATGAGGCTAAACGATGGCAGGCTAAACACGTAACGTTTACGGGGTGCTTAAAACTTACCAATTTTTAAGGCGAAAAGGAGCACTTATCTGCACAGGATTGTATTCAGTTACTTATTTATTGTATAAATACGTCCAATATCATGTCTCAAGAAAAAAAACAAAGAGGCAGACCATCAAAATCAGACACAACATCTTTACCCAAAGGCGCACGTGCTTTGCCTGAGCGTGTGGGCCTAATTCGCTACATATCTGAGGATCCCGAGGTTGAAGATGATGGAAGTGATATAGATGTAGAAGGAGGTTGGAAGACTGCAATTGAAGAGTTCCAACAAACTGTGGCAGATGCCATGAAAACTCTCCAAGCCTCGATCTCGAAATTGGAAGCTGTGGAATTTCAGGCAGAACGTATAGATTTATTAGAATTAAAGATGGCGGCCAAAGAAAAAGAATGCGAGGATCTTTCCTGTAAAATCACGCTCTTGGAGCAGACAATGGAATCCATCAACACCGAAGTTAACAAACAGGAGCGGATGACAAGAAGGAACAACTTTCGTATTGTGGGGATTCCGTTTACAGAAGCGGAGGTATGCCAAGACATCGTTAAAACAACAGTACTTCCTTTGTTTACCAACATTCCTGCATTATCGATCCAGAGGTGTCATAGAGACGGACGAAGCAATGGGGAGAGATCACCACACATTCTAGTCCGGTGCCTTTCATATAGAGACAAGATCGCTATTATGAAAGCCAGACAAACGACCCTAGTAGCGGACCAGTCGTTTTTCATCGTCGATGATCTAACAAAAATCGATCTGAATGAAAAGAAAAAATGGGCGCCAAAAGTCAGCGATCTGTACAAGCAAGGTACTAAACTTTGCTCGGAGGAAAATGGAGAGAAGCTTCGGGAAGGCCATACCAGTTCTGAGAACTTTTATTGTGTTTTCTTAATTTAGAAATTTACTGGATCAGTTTCGACATTTTAAAAATGGATTAAAAGTCCTGTAAGTACCGTATGTATTACAATACTTGTTATTCTCCTTTTAATATTGACAAAAAAACTCAGCTAAGCAGTGGATACAGCCTGTAGGGTGTTATTGTTTTCTAGCCTCTTCATACAGGTTCCATATGAACCCTATTAGTTGGATGGACATTCATCCATTTGAGGTTAACGTCCTGGCCAATTGTATAGATGTTTTTTTTTGTTTTTGTTTACTAGTGTTTTTTCCTTCTCTCTTTTGTCCCTTCTCTACGCCATCAGTTATAACATTAGATTAAATAAGGTATTTACAAAAGCATATTTCATTCACATTATATACGCTTTTAGTCAAGCAAGCAGCTTACACATTTTTATTTCTAAATGGCTGACTTGAAAATTTGTTCTTATAATGTGCGTGGAATTCGACAGTTTAAGGAAAGACGTAAGATTTTTGCATATATGCGAACTGATAAAAGACAAATCTATTTATTACAAGAAACTCATAGTACTCCCAGTGACGAATCTTATTGGCAAAATGAATGGGGAGGTCGTAGTATTTTTAGTCATGGGTCATCTTGTAGCAAAGGTGTTTGTATACTTTTGAACCCGTCTTTAGATGTGACCATAATTCAGTGTTTGTCGTCGACTAGTGGTAGATTTGTATAGCCGAGGTTAAATTTGTTGATAAAATAATCTTAATCTTTTGCATCTATGGCACTAATTTAGACAGTGCTGATATCTTTCAGGAATTATTACAAATATTGTGTAGTTATTCGAGTGATTCTATTATTATGGGCGGTGATTTCAATTTCGTTCCCAACTTAAATCTAGATAAACAAGGAGGGAACTTACGTACTAACTTTAATGCTAGATCAAAATGTTTAGAAATCATGTCAACTTTAGATCTAATAGACATCTGGAGAGACAGGAATCCATTTCAAAAGGACTTTACCTGGAGATCAAATATCTCTCCAGACATTTGTTGCCGTTTAGACTTTTTTGTTATCTCGCGCAATCTGGGGTCTTTGGTAACTCGTTATTTTTTCTCTCCCAGTCTGCAGTCTGATCATTCTATAGTTAACTTAAATTTATTACTGCATTCTGAAAAAAAGAGGACCAGGTTTCTGGAATTTAATTGTTCATTCATTAAGGACTGTGATTACACTCAACTCATCACAGATACCATTATTTCTACTGCTTCAATATGCCAGTCTCAGAATTCTTCGGCCACTTGGGAGTTTGTAAAATATAAAATTTGTGATGTTTCTCTAAGGTATGGTAAAGTTAAGGCAAGAGAGCGCAGAAAGAAAGAAGTAGAAATAATTACACAAATTTCAGATTTAGAGAAAGAATATCATTATACGCTCTCCTCAGATACACTGAACAAGCTAACTGTCGAAAGAAATAAACTCGAGAAATGCTTCGATTATAAATTACATGGTATTATTGTCCGTTCTAGAGCTAGATGGTTGGGACAAGGTGAAAAGAATACAAGCTACTTTTTAAGTCTTGAAAGACGTAACAAATCTTCTAATGTTATGTGTTCTGTGTTCGAAAGTTAAAAGATCGGTGTGGTACCGATATTACTGATACCACCTTCATTCTTCGAGTACTCTATTTTATAAGGATTTGTATACAAGCCAAGGTAATGACAATTTTCTCCTTTTCCAAAATTTCCAAATTGTTAATTGTTTAACTGTTGATGAAGCCAAACTTTGTGACAGTCCATTAACAGAGGAAGAGTGAAGATCTGCTCTTTTTTCAATGGGTAATGGAAAAAGCCCAGGGAGTGATGGCCTTTCAGTTAAGTTTTATAAACATTTTTGGCCAAATATTAGTAACATGATCACAGATTCCCTCAATTTTGCTTTTCAGCAATCTGCTCTCTCCATGGAGCAATCACGCAGTTTGATAACGCTTATTCCGAAACCAGATAAAGATCATACTTTGGTCAAAAAATTTCGTCCAATCTCATTGCTAAATATATTACAAAATTTGTTCCAAGGTGTGAGCAACGAGAATAAAAAAAGTACATAACTTGATCATCGGCTCCAGTCAAACAGGCTATATTAAAGGTCGTTTTATTGGAGAAAATATTCACTGTATTTTGGACACTATGGACTATTGTAGGAATAATTCAAGCCCTGGATTTTTACTTTTTATTGATTTTGAAAAGGCTTTTGATAGGTTGAATTGGGACTTTATTTTTCACTGCTTACATTTATTCAAGTTTAATGATAACTTTTGTCAGTGGGTTCGTACCCTCTACGCATGTTCTTCTGCTACAGTTTGCAATAATGGTTTTGCATCTCATTATTTTGACATTACTAGAGGTGTTAGACAAGGCTGTCCCTTAAGTCCCTATATTTTTATAGTTTATGTAGAACTGCTGGCTATGAAAATTAATGCTAATAAGAGTATTAAAGGTATTTCTGTTCTTAATGAGGAGCTTAAAATCCTTCAGTATACAGACGACACAGTTTTGTTTTTAGATGGTTCTTATAATTCATTAAAGGAGACTGTTTTAGTTTTGAAGCATTTTGAATCGGCCTTGAATGGTCCTTTCATTGGTCGTAAACCAAATTTTGTTGATTTGTATTTGTTCAAGTGGACTGAAAGTTACTGCTTTAGGAATCGTTGTGCGTAATGACCGTGACAGCCTTTTCAGGCTGAATTTTATGCCAAAATTATCTCGGCTAAAGAGAATCTTGAATTTGTGGTTATGTCGTGATTTAATTGGTAAAATTATTCTGGTTAAAAGCTTTGGTATTTCCCAGTTTGTGTACTTATTTCAATGCTTGCCAAATTGTCACATACACACCCAGACACCAACTTGATTGCATAGGTTTTAGTTGCCTCCAGTATGGGAAGTATTTAACAAGGAGCCAATCAATTGTTTCAAGACAATACAACTCACTGATGTATGGTGTTGTCTCCTTCTTCAGCATCATAACTACTGTGTTTATATCTTCGGCATCAATCATTTTGTCTATATAAAAGAAAAATATGTAATGACAACCTAGACCAGTAGAAATATCATGGCTTGCTTGCACTACTGATCATTATTTCGCATGAAATGATAGTTAGTGTGAACTTTTCATTGTTTACCAACAATTAATCACATAATTAAATTAGTAAGGGATGAGTTTGCATATGATCAAACACCAAAGAAATGACTTCCTTGCCAAAAATGAGCTGTTAGCCACAAAAGTTGTTATTAATTAACTTTTACTAAAAATTGCAAATTGTTCTAATCTGCATTGTTGATAAAGTAATGATAATAATCATATTTACATAAAATAATGTTATAGCCATACAGGAATTAACATTCTAGTTTAGCAAATTTAACAAAATGGTAAAATATTCTCCAATATGATAATTTCTCACTGGTACATGTTAACACCTACAGTAATCAACCAAGAAAATTTGGTAAAAAAACCACAATTATTAAATGTTATGTTTTTGGACTAATTGGCATTAGAATGGAATGATCCACACAACACAAATACAACTTTATGAAATGTAACAAACCATTCCCCCAATTATTGGCATGTAGAAATCTTGTATTGGTCCATAAAATTTGTTTTTACATTTTGTGTTTGAGTTATAAAATTTTGGTAAGGTCAGTTTTAATATGTTGTACAGCAGCACATTCCATGCTTGTTGAAATTTTACCTACTTTATAGTTGTGTATATATTGAAAACTTAATTCATAATTAATTTATGGTATGAGTACCAAGAATCCAACATAACATGGCATATTGGCTCATTTAACTATATAACCCAAGATTCCATTATAAGACATACATACACACATAATGACACAAAATCATGCAGACTTCACTATGTCTGATCAAACCTCTCACCTCTGATCTTGGATTTTAACTTTCTTGCTGGTCTCTTCGCACGAGTCCCTTGAATGATCTTTGAGCTTTGCATGGTGATTATCACACTGAAAATAAACAAGGTTTGAGGTTATAATGATGCATTCATAGTTTTAAACAGCTATGGACAACTTTTCTGGGAGTCATCCTGTTCCAAAGTTTAATCTCTCCCTACCCCTCCTCCACACCCATACCCACCATTCCCCAATAGCCTCCTTTACTCTCTTCTGCCCCTCCAATACAATATGACAGGGAAAACTTGTAATACATGACTCATAGACTGCTTCATTAACACTACTATGCCAAGAGTTTTAAAATGTCTTTGAATCCTAATTGTCACAAGCAGTCGACAAACTGTCCATACTTATCATGCCTTATCGATAACATAATGGCAATCCAATATTTGTAAATATTTAAGTACAATCACAAAACAACATTAGCAATGGCAATACATCCAGGCCAGCCAAGTTGGTGTGAGCAACAAAAATCAAAATTATGTTTCAACTGGATTCTCGACTCTGATATTCTTGTCCCGGCCTTCACTCTGATTCTGACATGGCTTGGACTCAGGACACGTTGACTTGGACTTGATTTTGGACAAGTGAACCTGGCTAGAGCCCTGCTATATGCCTCACTATTGGTTGCTCAGATCATATTAATTAGGTCACATGGGTCAATACTATATTTTATGAATTTTTAAATGGTAAATCTGATCTTCTTCAAATTGGCTGGCCTGGAGAAACTGCTACTGAAGTTGTGATTTTACTTAGATATTTGTAAAACATCAGATTGCCATGATTGACTCCCAGATCTCAAAAAACAGTTAAAAATTATCCTTTTTGAGAAATATCACAGTTAGACCCTTTATATGGGAGCGCATTTGAACATTGCCTTGTGCTCTGGATACCTGCGCTATATAAATAACAGTTATTATTAGTTATTATTGTAGTTGTATAAACAATGATGAACCATATATAAAAGTGCTTTTCCAATGTAACAGCATGTTGGGCAAGGAAATGACAGCTAAAAAGGAAAGAGAACAGAATTAAAAATTACAGGACAAACATGAAATTACAACCACAAAAATTAAAAATTACAGAAACACATTCAAATTAATCAATAAGAAAAGCCATTGTAAGCTTGGATAAAAACAGTTCAGCACTGCAAGCAACAATTCCTGCTTTCCTGAAATGATGCAAGTGAAAGATAATTGACCCATGAACAGGAATTCTGATTCACAGCCTGACTGGACAAGCATAGCCAATGTTAGCTCACACATATAGTCTGTATGAAAAAATAATCAGAAATGCTTGCATGCACATAGCCACAACCCAAAGATGTACAAATCATCAAACAAGAACATGAATAAATAAATTCAGCCTGATTATTGATGATGGGGATATTTTATGTTACAAACCAAAATTATCATCAACTCATGCACCAGTGCTCAACCTCTAACCAGTGAGAACTGCTTAGGCATACCTGATATTTTTATAGGCTATCATTAATAAGAGAATGCTGAACTTGGTCTGTCATTCCTCCATAACCTGAATTTTCGAAACTCACAAAACACACATCATTTCTATTCATAGCAGACATAACTCAAGTATCTATAGGACACAGTCTGCCCTTTTACAGATGTCATGAAAATCCCTTTCTAACCCCTCTACTTCACCAATTTCTGGAAGGACCACTTTCATCATGCCACAAATGAGCTTTCTGCCAAAGTCTAACTGGACATACAATATATGGCCCAAAGGCGACAGTAGGTAATTAAACTACTGATGAACAGGTCACTCTTGTCAAAATGCAAACATTCTACAGCCTCTGATATGGCAAGGTTCATCCTTGGCTTGCACAATGACAGACTGACTACCCATATCAGAGACATTCATTCCTACAATCTGACCAAGGATAATAAACCATAAACCATACTCAGTCTCAGACTGGAACTGTTTGTAAGTTGATCCTTAACTGCTCCAGCCATCTGTGAGTCTACCTAGGTCCCCATCTATCAGTCCTGAGACAAGAGACACACCCCTTCACAGACCATACTTTGCTATAATCATGTCAAGTAGTTCATTTTTCATTGCTATTTTATGTCTATTTGAAACACATCAGTTCAACAATGTTATATGCTTTGAGGATGAATTTAAAAATTATGTCAACATACATCACACTTTTTACAAAATATTTAACCAAGGCATAATAGCGCAACTGATGAATTTGATTTGGTATCCACCATGTTGTACGATATCAATATTTTAAGCAGGTAATCATTTAAACACTTTAAGATGGCAGCAAAATGAATTGATTAGCTGCAAACTCTCCTGTCCATCAAAAAAATCACTGCAATATGCCATATTCAAGTCACAATTCATTCTCTGAATACTTTATTTCAACATACTTACATCTATTTCTATCTGCAGGTTTTCCTTCCAGTGTGTCATCACTTAAATTCTTTACTCTAGTCACCATCAAAATCTGAGTAACTACTGTACAGTATAGGATTGCCCCTCTGTGAAGATACAAATAAATTAAAACATGGTTACTATCTTAGAAACTTACATGATGGGTTATTCAATACATTATGGGTCCAAAAGTGTGGCATTTTTATAAAATATTTACTTTCAAAATTTAACAAAAGTACTGTGAGTAAATATTATGACACAAAAATAGTATTTTTATTGCATGTGCTACCAAGACACCAAGCTCACTATCTCCAAGTTAATAAAAGTCTTCAGTCTCAAAACCAGGTTTGATTATACAAATTAGCTTCACCTTTTTATAACATTTCATACTATTAGTATTATCTCAACACAAATTTGTTACAGTACTTGGCTATCAAAGATTTCAATAACTATCAGGGTTGAAACTGAAATTTCTTTACTTAAAGTTACTGACTGGCTGGAGTAACATCACACAACACAAAACATGGTCTAGCCACTTACAAAATCTTCAGATCTAGCTGGAATAGAGTTACTGACTGACTGGAGTCACATCACACAATATGAAACATGGTCTAGCCACTTAAAGTACTGCATCTTTAGATCTAACAGGAGAGACCTTGTGAACTGTGAAGGGTTATTTCTAACAGGAGACCTTTTGAACCGTGAAGGGTTATATCTGAAAGTACCTTGGAATAAAAGTACTTTTGATTAAGGGCAGAAGTACAGGATGCCAGTAATGCTACTACAATTGCATGCTGATTGAGCAGAAAAGGAGAGAGCTAGATGCTGTCATTCAAATTGGAAGAAGAATGTGAGTTCCTTAATAAAAAAAAGGCAGTAATTTTACTTGTCAAAATATTAGAACTATACTTCTATTACATTGTGTGAATATGATACTTTACACAAACATTTGCTACTTACATTTGTCCTCACTAGTACTTAAGCCGCAATCTTTGGCCTTTGTCCTTCACCTGGTGTTGCCTGGCTACATGGTGTGCAAGGTACAGTAGAGGACATGCTTCTCACAACTGACACACTGTATTGCACATCTATTCTCCATATTTGCCTATAGGAGAATATATGAGAATAAAAAAGATTGCTGTATCAAAGATTATATGAGATTCTGTATGAAAGGATCGATAAACATTTTGCCTGTGAGTCAAGATAAGTATCTCAATGGGACATAATTAAAGTAATTGTGTGTTGAAGCCTTGAGAAAAGTGAGGCAAAGAGCCAGATCATTTATAAGTCGTCATACATACATTAAGGCAGTAATCAGTGGTCAATTTTCGTTCCAGTTCGTGACGCACATCGGGGGGTGGACGTGAAAACAGTAAAATCGTGAAGAGAAAATGTGTCTGAACTCATATCTAGCTTTCACAGGGCAACAACTTGGCCTTTGACTCGCAATTATGGATTAAAATTAATTCGTTAATATTTAAAAAATGCTTGTTCACAGGGGTGATGAGGAACGTGTTTGTTTTGTTCTACTGTCAATTTTTTCGCGAAATATACCTACAACTAGGCTAGTCTGTACAGTAGTGTGAAACCTACATGGCGTTCGTAGCAACTACCGGCAAGTCAGTTCCTACGGGAGATGAAAGCGCCTTGAAATGCTACATGTTCATTTCAAGTCAAACCAATGAGCAAGTTCGAAAGTTCAATATCAGCACATGGTCAAGATTTCTTGATTTCGTCCTAAAATGGCAGTCTCTGAGCGGTGAGCAACATCAGATAGCAACCAATTTTGTTACCAAGAGTTTCGACGACATTCCCCTACCCAACCTGCCACTGCCACATGATGGAGGATATCACAACGTCTGCTACAGTCAGTTTACTGACAAACAGAGGGTAGAACGGTACATCAATAGATTGAAGAGGAACAGGCCTTCCCCAGAATTAATGCATCCTTGTAAGTGTGACCAAACAGGTATAACGAAGGCGATAACCGTTTTCGCCCAACTAGTACTAGTACTAAAGGCCCTAGTAGTACCATAGCTAGTACTAGTAGTACTGACCTAACCCTCAAATTTTAATCTAATTCTCCGATTTTTTTACCTAATACTTTTGAATGACATAGTATGATGTTCCCCTGGTTCTCTGGTTGATCACCTTTAAAATATCATACGACATAGGCTAGCCTCTACTCTAGTCTAACTAAGTTTTATCAGTAATCGTTACAAACAAGTTTTGAAAAGGAAAGCACTGCAGGCTAATATGTTTGTCACATAGTCATTCCTTGTTAAGGGTACACTGGGAATGCAATAAGGCATGTGAAACTGTGGGTTGCAATTTAATTAGGCAGATGTACAGTAGATCACTGGCCCTAGCCTACTGTATATGTTTTCGTGTTAGGGAAAGTTGTGAGGTATGTACGTGGTCGTGGTAACTGTAATTGAAAGTTCTTACACTGTAGACCCTGGCATTGGAAGTAACTTGTGTTCACAAAATGGTCCACACTTAGGCAAGATTTAATCAACCCAGTTAACATGGTTCTAGTGTAATACATTTGACTTCTTTCTTTTTTGGTAACTGTATTGGCATTTGGCAAGTCAAAAATCTGTTCAGGTGATGCAAAATTTATTTTGCAGGTGGTTCAAGTCCACCAACGGAAACGACTCAGGCTCAGCCATACAGTTTCAAGAAGGAATTGAAAGACATAAACATTTTTGCCATAATGTGGTGTTGAACAGGACGATCATTCATAAGGCTAAATGTAGTATAACTACTAGTTTCAGGAAACACCTGTGGGTAGATCTGAAGCAAGTAGACTGAAAAACTCATTCTTCTTGCAAAAAAGCCTCACAATATTGCCTCATGTTGGTATCAAAATAACTTTTTACAAATAAATTACACAACTACTACTGTAACTGCACTATTGTCTTATTAGCTAGCCTACTGTTAAAGTAATAAATGGGATCTGTAGAACCTGGAAAAATCTTCTATTTTTTTCAGAAGAAAGCAATGCATTTTGCACAAAGCAAACATCTTCTAGGCTTTTTCCTTTATTAATGAAGTACAGTAAATCTTAGTAACTTTTCCAAGTTTCATTCATAGTTGCCTTTCTAAATCAGATATAACTTGATGAGACTGCTAGCAAAAAAAGAGGGCACAGGATTTTTAAGTCACACAAAAATTACTACATCTATAGAACAATTGAAACAATTTTTCTTATATTGACTTTCCAGCAACTCCTGCTGTACATGATGATAGTGAAGGTTCTCAGCCAAAGAAAAAACTTTGATCAGACTACTTCGATCAGACAACTGCGATCAGATTACTTCGATCAGACTACTCAACTCCTCCTGAACAAGCAAGGTCGAGGAATGTGCTTCCTGATATTTGCTTATTCTGCAATAAGAGAGAGAAGTGGAGAAACTGTCGAGGACACAAACAAGAAAAATGGAGAATCTAGTGATGTGTTCTACCATAGGAGCAGTGAAACTTCAACAAGCTGCTAAAGAAAAAGATGATACTGGTGTCCTCTTGAAGATAGAAAACAAGGACAGCGTGGCTATCGAAGTCAAATATCACCAGTCATGCTACACAAATTACACAAGGTATTTGTATCCAAAGAAAAGGCACAATGAAGAGCTGGACTCAAGATTCTCTGAAGCCTTCACTACGTTGTGTGACTTTGTGAAGACACAGATTATTACAGGTAAAGAAATATTACCACTTCCCAAACTTTGCGATATCTTTATCAAAGAAGTGCAAGCCAACTAGTGGGGTTGATGCGAGTGGCTACAGGACATCAAATCTGAAGGTACGACTGAGAAGAGCCTTCCCTCAGCTTTGTTTCCTAACCCCAAAGTTAAGATCACAGAGTGACCTTGTCTATGTACATGACATTAGTACAGAAGACCTTGTGCAGGAAACACAGTTATTAAAGGGTGAATTTGTAAACACAGACTCAGAAAACACTGAGGATGAATTAGATATTGAGTTCAAGAGTAGCAAGCAAAGGGTTGACCAACATTCAGTAAGAGACTCCTACATGTCTTCACTGGCTATCAGGAAAGCAATACAAGAAGTGAAAACTGATATTCCCTGGCCACCTACTGTACTAAGGATGACTTGAAGCTAGAAAATGCAGAAGCATTGGTCCCTCATCAGCTATACAACTTCCTGGCTTGGACTGTTTCTGCTTCTGACGAGCTTCTGACAATGAATCAAAGGTTAGTTGTGTGGATACTGAAAGCCACAGAAAGATTCCAGCTATCTCGCAAGACATAATGTATCTAGCATCCAAAGGAAAGACTCAACTGCCTAATCACACATCCCTTGAATTGGCCCTTCAACACCTCACTGGATCAGCTCAACTAATAGGTTTGATGAATGGCTTTGGCTACTGTGTCCCTCATTCAGTTGCACTGAATATAGACAGTGCTATAGCTGTCAAAGAAATGGACCATGGTGACTGTGCACTACCTGCAAATTTGACAGTGGGGGACACATACAACACTTGTTTGGGACAACAACAACTTTGGTGAAGAAACACTCACTGGTCATGGAACAACACATAACACCAATGGCATTGCAATTCAGCAGATCAATCCAACCAAGGTACCCCAGAAGGAAGTAAGGAAGTCACTACATAGAACAAGGAAGAAGACAGTTCATCCACCAGCTACTAACATCGCAGTCTACCAAGGTGGGAAAAAGGAAGGACCTAAAATAGCAGAGATAAATAACCAGTATTTTTCAGTTGCCCAAGTTCTTAAACTGCCTCGAAGAATAGATTTGGCATACACAATCGCAAAGTTTGATATTAAGGGCCCACTACCAAGCTGGACTGGGTTTAATCAGCTACTTTCACAAACTGAGGTACCGTCTAAGTCTGCTATTGGCTACTTGCCAATAATTGATGCAAATCCAACTGAAATGAACACAGTCCTCACAATTTGACAAAGGAGTGTTGAAATATCAAAGAAGCTTGAACTTGATGTCATTGTTGTAGTGGTAGACCAAGCTATCTACTGTAAGGCACAAATAATCCGATGGCAGAATGCAGAGTTTGCACAAAAAATTGTCTTACGCCTTGGCGCGTTTCATACAGCAATGTCCTTTCTGGGTTGCATTGGGAAAAGGTTCAAAGACGGTGGACTACAAGATCTACTTATAGAAGCAGAAATTATTGCAGCAGGTTCAATTAACCAAGCAATCTCAGGAAAGCACTACAACAGAGCAGTTAGAGCACACAAATTGATGTCAGAGGCCTTTCATCAAATGAGACTGGATGCTTACCTGCAATCTCTTTCAGACGATCAAGCAAATGAGATCAGAAGTCTTATATTGCAACTACAGTCTGCCTTTCCTGACCCTCAGTTCACACTTCTAATTAACAGTGAACAATTTCAAAACTTTGAATCCTCATTTGCAGAGTTCATCAAAGCTGGAGAAGAAAGGCATACATTTGCCTACTGGGGTTCATACCTTGATATGGTAGAGATATTACTATTGTTCATCAGAGCAACTAGAGAAGGTAACTGGCTGCTCCACTTGTCAAGTGTCCGGTGTATGATCCCCTGGATATTTGCATATGACCACCTCAACTACGCAAGATATCTTCCAGCTTACTGGCAAGAGATGGTTAATCTCCCTACAACACATCCAACAGTGTTCAAAAGGTTCATGGATGGAGACTTTGCAGTTCAAAGAAGCCAAAATAGCTTTGCTAAAATAGCATGTGATCAGACAATAGAGCAAACAGCCAACAGGGATTCTAAAACCAAGGGAGGAATGGTCGGGTTCACAACCAACAAAGGTGCTGTAAACAGATGGATTTGGTCACACCACCGCAAGAGGAGAAATTACAAGAGAATGTGAGCTTATGGCAGGAATAGGAGAAAGAGCCTGTGGAAGCTCAGATCTACTGTTAGCCCGGATGAAACAAGACAGGTCAGATGTATCCAGAATCATTGAGACCGTAAACAGCATGGTAAATCCATTTGATCACGACGAGAAAGTGCTTGTGCACATCACATCAGGAGTGGTTGCAGACAGTGACATTGAGCAAGACATATTAATGGCACATGATAAGGGTGAGCAAGTATTCTTAAAGTTCAGCAAGAATTGACTTGAAAGTAACGATACAGATTTTTTCCACAGTATGAAGAAGCTACAATTGAAGACTTTCACAACTCTCTCGAGAACTGTCAAAAGGAAAATAAATGGAAAAGAGTTCTGTATGAAAGCTGACAGAAACCTTTTAGCACGACTGGTGGTCATTGGAAGGTTCAGAAGCATTGATTTGCATGAGCTTATGAAGTATGCACTCGGGCCACTTCCACTTTCTTTGGCTACACCACATGGGAGCCTTGTTAAGACAAACAAGGCAAACTTACTACATGCATTAGAGGACCAAACACAGAATGCTATTGTTGAAAATTCCCAAAGGAGGTGCTTTGATCATAGATGGTATGGCTTTCATACAACAGCTGAATCCAAAGAAGTTGGTTGGACCAAAGACGTTTCAGCGGTTGGCAAATGTTCTCACACGAATTGTTAACATTGCTAGACTCAGTGAATAATCAGCAGTCCATTTTGTCACAGATACATATCCAGCAGTGTCTATCAAAAGTGCTGAAAGGAAAAAGAGAGCAATTCATGACGATAGGCGTCCATTCGTCAACATTGGCCTAGTACTGTAACTGTTAGCTACAGTACAGCACTATATAGACTGGGCTTTCGCGGAACCAGTCCATGTATTCTCCAACAAACCCAAAAAGCAGCAAATTTTAGGCAAATTTTCTCTTCAAAAAACCAAGTCATTCTTTTGTGAAAACTAATGAGTTGCTCCTGACTATTTCATCTTGAGTTTCTTTGACTTCATTTGTCCACCCCCCGATGTGCGTCACGAAATGTGAAAAGGAGAGCACTTTTCGACGTACGGCCCACTGCCTAATTGTCCATTCGACTTTGAAAACGGAATTTGATTTTACCCATTTTTCCGAAAGAGTAGGTGTACTTTTCACAAGAGAGACATGTTATGGTGACCAGATCAGAGTAGTAAGTACTATACTCCTGACTTATAAGAACCAACTTTGAAACATTTTCTCGCCTCTTATGAGCAAGTGGAGTGCTTTATGCAACTTTTAATGTCTGGAAATTGTCATTTCCGGTATCACAGAAGCATATGGCAAACATTTTCTTGCTTGTATTATTTAAGTGCTCCACTCAGATAGTGTCATAGTTGTCCCAGGAAAATGCAGTGAAGAAGCAACCCTCCCTCCACCTTCCACCCCACTCCCCCTTTCCACACGCCTACTTTTGTGTAATATTTCCATATTAGTCTGTGCATGCAGTTTTCAGTTAAATGTTTATGTTGCAAAGTGGGTAGTAGATTATGCAGGATAACAGATCCCACCTTATGAAATGAGAGTGCAAACAGTTTGATGCATATCTACATTAAGTCACATATTGTCATCAATAGACAATAGATGAGATGTTATCAAGAGTAGTTAGTGACTTAAGTGTGTTGTATTGCCTACAAAGCTTTGTCCAAACATGGTATGTGAATATCATTAGGCCTTTAAATCATAGTTGAATAAATTTATGCAAATTGCCTGTAATTAAAGTTACTATCCAGAACAAACCTGGCTATAGGCTTTGGCCTAGCCTACCTCAAGACTCAGATTACTGGCTAGGCTTTTAGCCTGCTTTACTGCTTAGGCCCTATACCCTTTTGCCACACTTACTTGTACATTGTTGGGAATATGTTGCAAATGGAAAATGTGTTTGAATATTTGTACAATTCTAGTAGATATGTTAATAGACTGAAATATTGTAGGCTTTGTTATGGCCTAGGCCTATAGGCGAACCTATTTTAGAATCTTACTCTTCAGTAGACCAAGAGCAAGGTAGGCTATGTAAATGTCATCTTCAGTTATTCTGGCATGTGGATCTATCGTTAGGGATAAAGTTTTAAGTAATATGAGGTGGTGATAATTGCTGTCATTAGGCTTAAGTCATTTCGCATCCAAAAGGACAGCCGTATAGCTGGTCTAGGCCTAGGGGCCTACAGTAGGCTAACTAGCCTACATCCAACTTTCCAAAGTCCAGTGAATAACAATACAGCACTACTCACAGACGACACTAAAATTATTATATTCCTATGTAAATGCTTCTGCTATCGCTTCTTAAGAATTACCTGTGAAGCTGCAGTCCACACGATATCACCATTTGGAGTGATTTATGTAAACTTTATCACTTGTTATGTCAAACTTGGCATAGTGTTTGTACTTCGCGCTGGTACTCTCTTGCCGTCAGTGGCGCTGCTCAGATACGGCTCTGCTTGCGGTCAGAGCCGTATATTTATATACGGCTCTGCTTGCGGTCAGAGCCGTATATAGAGAGAGTTTGGCCAACTGGCGATTTGTGACGTCACACGCAAACCATGGGCATCAAAATAGGTCCAGTTGTCGTTACCAGTTGCGCGAAACACGAAAAACACCACACACAATATATAGCAGCTTTGCACACTGTGCTCGTTGCGAACAAACGAAGCGACTCAGAATGTCAGATTTTGACAGGCATACGAGGAACAAAATGGATATCAGGTAATGAATTACAGTATGCGTTAGTTAATGACATTTACGTTTATATTCACACCTGAAATGCATAGAAAACTAGCTGAAAACCTGTCATTACACTTGTTTTATTTTACGCCTCATACTACTAGTACTAGTCCTACTTTAGTCATACAAACGAAAAGCACACATCACAGTCCTGGCTAGGCTAAATTACAGACGCACAACTATAGCATCAGGCCTACATTAATAGATCCTTCAATTAAATAAAGTAGGCCTACACATAAAATGACAATTTATGCTTCACTGATCTTTTCAGGTTTGCCAAAAAGTAGTTGTACCCAGAGGTAATTGTATTAAACTCCAGAAGTTACATAGTAGGATTAATATTCGGCATAACTTTTTCTCTAAAGTCTAATACAACTTATACAAGGGTTGTGAATGGATGGAATGGTTTGCCTGAGAAGGTTGAATTGCAAGTAGTGTGAATGGGTTTAAGAATACTTTGGATGAGTACATTAAGCATTGTAATTGGGTATGACATTTGATGTCCTCGGTTTTATTCCTCTCATATAGCCTTAGGGTCCTTAATGGGCACTTGAATGTCTCTCCTGGTCTTTTTTTCTACTAAGCTAAACTATATACTTGAGTGTAGGAGTTAGCAATAGTTGGGAGTCTGTGGGCAAACCTAAGACTGATATTGTGGTGTTAATTTCTCAGGAATGTAGTACTAGGCTATAGTAGGTGCAACAGATTGAATGGGTCTGTCGAGAAAAAAAAAACCTGCAACAACTGAATACTGGTTTATGTTGTAGCTTATGTATTTTCCATTAACATATATACTATACGGTCATGTCCTTAATAAGGTTTCATGGATCACACTGACATAGTGTGCCTACTTGTCAGTGTTGTCAACTGAGCACAGGGCTGATGACATCATTCAGTTTGTTATTATGCAGACAGCAAATGGCCATAATGATAATTATTAATTGTTACTTATTCTTCATACTGCCCTTACTGGCCTTACCTGAACAGTGATGTATAAATATGCAAGAAGTCGTTAAGCTTTTCATTTAAGAATCGTTTCAGCCTGTCCTATTTCAAACATATGATTGGCAGGTTTCCACGTTACATAGCTTATCAAAATGGAGCTGTTCTGTAAAGCAAGAAAATCACACATATGCATGCATACAAACACACTCATATATAACAATTTCTGAATATCTTTTCAGCTGCCCAAAGGTACTGGAATGCAAGATCTGTTGGGTGAATTAAAAAGCCCTCATTGTACTCTTTTATCATGGTCAGCATAGCTGGAACCAGCAATGATGGTGATGTGGATTTGACAGTACCTAGACAAGAATTCAATAGCTGCTTTGTGTTGAAGTGGGTTCAACTTGCTCAAGACCATGACAGGATGACGACTAGACATTAGGATGAATTATCTGTTGCAGAGCTCTATAAACCAGGCAGTTGTTAAAACATCCATTGGGTGACCCTCACAGTATACCAGGCACTGCATCGCAGAAGCAAAATGAAGTGTGGTGATACCTTCATCTTATGAGAGTGGAATGGTATCAGTGTGGCCTCTGTCAATTTGGCTTCAAGTCTTTGTTTTCTTGAAAGCTGAGAAGATCTTTCAGTGGTTTCACACTGACCTCTGTACTTGACAATTCATGTGTATTTGCCAGCTCAGGAGGAAGCCAGATTTTAATTACATTAACCAATGCTGACTTTTTTGGACATGTGGTACATCTGCAAGGAGGTGAAGGAAGCAGTTGGAGTTGCATGGATGTGGAATCTTGTTGATAGTCTGGCAGTCTTATCCACAGATTATCCCAAAGCTTCTCCACATTGCCACATTCAGAACTTATTACATTGATAAACTTGAAAATTGCAGGAATCTAACGAAGCACCCATCAAGGGAATTTGTTTGTATAATTAATGAAAGCTGTGACCTTCTGATGTGACAGACTAATGTGAAATAAAGGGCAGTAGATTACCTTGTAAATGAACCTTGTTATTGTTTGATTGTATCTAATGTTTGCAAAATTTTAAGTTGCATGCTACCAATTGAAACATAATTCTTTCTCTATTAATGGGATATAAATACTTCTCCTTAAAGGGTGTGGAGACTCCCGCACAAAGAAACGTCTCATGCCGGTTATCTGACCTAGTTTCGAATGCGGTGTAACAGAAGTGTTAGACACCACCATTGATCCCAGAAAATACACACACATCTTGCTACCATCTGTAAATAGACATTAGTGTATAGTCAATACAAACATCACAGTCAATACCCACAACACAGTGCACATAGCAGCGTGGACATCTCAGGTCTAGATAAAAGATAACAAGGTATCAGGTTTCATTACTGTCTGCATTTTGTAGCGACACAAAAAAAAACTTCACTTACAAGCAACGGAAAGTAAACTTTTTCAGAGCGCGGCATGCGGTTTAGGGCAAGTCTTCAATACCTTTAAATATACTGCATCGGTTGTTGTCACTTGATCATTTGCTTGTGTGTGAGCTAAACAGCTTAAATAATATGTAAAAAAATAATACAAACTTTCAAATTGCCAGATATTTACTTGCTCAAAATCATTATCCAATCATGATTTGTTGCTATCCTTGAGTCCATTATTCAGATGATGAGGCAGATTCCCTTCAACTCTCCATGATGAAGGTAAAACCTTATATCTTAACCAACTGCCATTGAGTGTCCATTTGAAAGTTTCAAACACACAAGTGCATTGATTAAAACAAAGACTTTATTGCTGTGGTTGCAGGAACTGGATTTCAGTCTAGTAGTCACTCACCAGGTTTGTCATTATCACAGTCTGCTAACTGTGGCTTTTTATGTTAGGAGTTTTTCTTCAGAGCACATGTCACCTTTGATTTGTAAAAAAAGTCCTGAAATTCAGGGAGTTAAATTTACTGTCTAAAGATAATTTAAAAAGATTTTTTTAATTTCAATCGTCAATGTGGGTGTCAATTAAGGGAATAAGGAGGTACTGATGCAACTTTGATAAATGATAGTTGACTGCATCCAAATTAAACCAAGGCCTAGGCTATACTTTTGAAGAAGAAAAAATTAGGCTGAATTCTTGTTAGCCTAAAAAGGCTAGGCCAATGCTGACAATTAACGCAAACCAAGATCATTTAACCATTTGGGCACATGTTTATGGCATACTAAAAGGGTCTATATAATTAGGCAAGTATGTGTACACAACCCACAAGTTGCCAATGAGTATAGACCTAGCCTAACTAGTTTAGGCCTAGGCTACTTTGTCTTCCTTAGACCTAGTTTAATTGGGCCTTATACTGTGCCATATTATGTAATGTGCTATAACAGTTGTAGTAATAGCAAGAATGGTCCAGGTCTAACTAAGCCCAGGCTTAACTTATGCTTCGGGCTTAACTAAGGATTAGGGCTTTACGTGATGCCTAGAGGCTAGCCCACCCTTTTACATTAAACTAAAAGTGATACTTTTTTAGGCTAGGCATAGCCTAGGCATACAATAACTAGGAATTAGGATAACTATATGTGCGACTGAAACTGCCATGCCTATGATTAGGAGAGCTGGCATAATGAAATCGAATTTGTGGATCGTAAAACGAGAGAGAATAGCTATGCATGTAATTACAGAAACCAGTTTGAACGTAAAATTCTCGCATTGCTTGAACATTACTCGTATTACACTAGGGCCTATGGCTAGTATAGGCCTAGGCTACACAGACTTTTTTTCATTAGATCTCCATCTTGTTCTTTCTACTTCCAAAAAAATCCTCTTCTTTTATGGTCAGTCGGATAATCAAACAACAATACCCATGTTCTGACCGATCGCAGCATCCCCAGCACCATTTCTTTCATAATTTCGTACTTTTTTCGTGTACACAAACGATAGTCTATACACTGTGAGTATGCGTGTCGTCTGCTATAAAGTTTTCAAGTGGACCTATTTTACCACCCTGTGTGGGCGTTTTCCCTCTCGACCAATCCAAATCGGTTACATGGTTGGCCAAACTCTCTCTATATACGGCTCTGCTTGCGGTACGAGCAAAGCGCCACCAGTTTGATTAGTGGCTTCAGTCGATGTCGTATGACGTCATTCTTCCTACTTCAGCGCATAAAAATTGGTATAGGTAGGATGCTGACACAGTGTATCGCCGTGTGTTTAAAAAAGTTTGGATAACTGATTTTGCTTCGATTTTTCTTCGCGCATTCCATGAAGAATAGAAGATCAATCTTTGAGAGATAAATGTCACAGTTACGTTCAATGTGTTCTTCTTAGAGTTGGCGAGGCGTTTACTTGTATACTACTATTTTCTAGGAGTATAGTGCTATAGTCTGCTCCTATTTTTACAAGTGATACGTGATTTCTAAGCAGTCAGATACGCTTTATTTTTCAGAAATGTTTTCCGGTTTAGTGTTGTTCCTCGGAAATTGAATGTTAAGCGATAGAAATGTTCCAAAATGGAACGGTTGGCCATAAAATACCGCTGCCCGATACAGCTTGTTGTTTTATATTAATATCTTTCATGTGCGTTCAGCGCCTTCTCTTACGTCTAGCAACTGCAACTTCTTCGAAAATTGAAAAGTCATTATAATCAACATTAGTCTTTAAACGATCATAAATAATCTTTTTGATATTCTTATGGAATGACTTCCGAAAATTTTAACCGAATCTTTCGTAAAACTCTATAAACTCAGGGATTTGTGCTAAAAAATGAACATGATTGAATTGATTGGGTTTATTCTAGGCTTGAGCAACAGAAAATATCTATTTCTCGGGATGATTCAATCAAGCCAATAAATATTGACAAAACGCCGTTATCTTGAGATAGGGGCCATTGCAAAATAAACAGACGTAAACTTTTGCTTACCTCTTAATTACCTGCATTTTTTTTAAATAAAAACAAGGATTTTTGTTACAATTTTGAAATAGACTTAATATCCCTGGCAACTGTGAGAATGCTTATATATCGAGACCTTTGGTCAGGGTTTATATTATAGATGTGTATACTGATTTTTGAGTTTGATAGCATCATCAGTGTCACACAATATGTGTTATGATTAGATTACACTACTACCAGTGATCGATGAGTGTTCTTTTAATAATATTTAAAATGTCATCATTTCCGCTACCTGCATACTGTCTTCATTTTAGTTAAAAGGCTATTCTTCTAATTCACCGATCTTTCAAGGTTCATACAATTGATTATCCTCATTATGATTACCTTATTAACTGAACTACTCCAGGATCCCTGGATTGTAAACAAGAATTAAATGATTCCCTAAGTCCCTACACTCCCCCCCCCCCAAACCCTACCCAACACACATGTTACTATGTGTACAAATATGAACAGAATCCTTTTCTACTAGCTGTTAAACTTTCTTTCCTTTCGCAAGCAATAAATTTTATGAACATAAAAGTTCCTCCTCCAATGAAGTTTGAGAGTTATTTGTGTTAACCTTGTGATCTTGTGGATGTAATACCAAAGTTAGTTGCAAGCAGCTGTGGATAATTACTAACAATTTTATGGTGCAGTGTGAGGTGCACTCCAGTATTAGAATTAACAGATACTATTAGTTTGTTACCATGTACCTAAATATGTACATCAGTACACATGGCTTATTAACTGAGTAACTGGGTTTCAATTTAAAATCAAAACACAAAGGTATAAAGCCTATAATGTCAGAACAACTTTAAAGTGTGATTCTTCAACAAGTTGTCCTTTTCTTATGACCATTTTAAAAGTATACTCCGTTCTTGGCATTGCCCAGGAGAATCTTTCTGGCAATTTTACTTACTAAATCTTACTTCCGTAACAAAGTAATAGCATGTTGACAGTGGAAGTGACCAGGGAAGGGTGTGAATGGGGGGGGGGGGGGAGGGGACTGGGAGAAGCTTAGCCGCACCAGTTGGAGGATAATAGGAACAGAGACAGAGTGAGATTGGGATCAGGATAATATTTTGGTATAGACTTTTCCAGAAAAAGAAACTTTAATATTGTCCTATGTAATGTAATTTAAATAAAATCTTATATAGCGCACTATGCGCGATGCATCTGTGCGCTTTACAAACAATTTAGAAAATACAATGCCAATAAACTCAATAACTAGCAAATCACTCAATTTTTTGAAACTGGGAATTTTTCAATTAATGAAATAGTAACTCATATTGAAGCCGCGATTATTCAAACAAATTTATTCATTTTATATCTTTCTCCATTGCAGCACTTCAGCACTCTTACCGCAATAAACGCATTTATCTATAACAGTATTTCTTCTAAACTCTCATACATATTATATAAAGTGATTCCTGGTATTAAACCATCCTCTAATACTGCATAATACAGACAATTTTCTTGTCATATATGTCATGGATGCGCTTCAATTTGTTATAGTCTCTTGAAAGCATCAATATTATTGGATTATCAGGATGTAGAAAATAAATCATTGATGCAAATAATAAGCAGTTACTTTTAGTTTAAATGTTAACTTGAAGTTAGTTGTAATATTGGTATGCATATATTAATACATACTTGGGAGAACAGCACAACTTATACCTGTATCTTATGCTGTTACTTTGAAATCATCATAGCTTATTATAAAACTTCCTCTCAAGTGCAACAACTCATTATAAGCAAGGACAACAAACGTTTCCAATAGAACCTTAGCATAAAACGTGAAAATCAATGAGGCAACAGTTTATTTGGAAGGTTTGTTCTTTGGGTGTGGAATAATTCTAACATACTTTTGCAGCTGTTTATCCTGTGTGAACATTTTATGACACATGAAACAAAGGTAATGTTCTCGGTCACCTAACTTGATTTTGTAATGTTTGGACATCTTCGATTTACAGCAAGCACATGACTTTACCAAAGTAGGCGATTGTGCACTTTTCTTTCGAATGGCCGACTGCTTCTTAGAAAGATTCAAAGCCTCGACTTGTGTCTGCTCATCTTGTACGAAGTTCCGAATGACTTCCTTGGCATGAAGGACCACCCTGGGTATGAGGGGTCAGAGGTAAACTTTGGTGTAGTGATGACCTGGGTCATTGACTAACAGAATCCACAGGGTTGTTAACCTCTGAAGTGAGGGAGGTGGACTTAGCCCCTGATAGGAAAGCAAGAAAATGACAGTTGATCAATGACATAAGCCCCCACACAAGCTCTCTGAAAATCGATACTCATTCTAATAAAAACTTTCCTTTGCATTAAACTAAATATGGTTAATATGGTAAAACATAAAATCAGATGAGTTGAGATGATACAAAATCATAATGCCTTTAGCCCCCAATCCCCCTCCCGTTCCGTCACCACTGTTTGATGCAGGGCCGAATCCAGGATTCCGGAAGGGTGAGGGGTTTGGCCTCCAGTGATCCTAGGGTCTGAGGGGAGTGGGTTTCACTCTATCCATAGTGAAATTCTTGGATATTTAAGTACAACAGGGAACCCCCTTCAATTTACCCATGCAAAGCACCTACAAAAACTCACTCGAAATGTATCTGCATCAGTACGAGTTAGCTAGTTTGATTGATGATCTATGGTAGATTGGAGAGAACAAACGCCGTGGATGTTTAATTTAATAAGTTTTTTCTCTACCTCTTTTTTTTTTGGGGGGGGGGGCAAGAGCAGGGGGGTCCGGAACCCCTGGACCCCCTCTGGATCCGCGCCTGACTCTGCATATGAAAGACTAATTTCTACGCTATTCGTTTATAACAGAGCCTTATAACTCTATATACGGCTCCGTTTTATACATTAACAGACCACCACTTTCTATGATATTTTAATATTGGATGATCAGTTAATTTGCGTTTGCATCGACATTCGAAGAGGAAAAAACCTTTACTGAGAAACTTGTGCATTGAATTTGAAAATTTGAACGTTTGGAGCTGACGGTTCCGAGCTCGGTCAAGAACTGCAGATGTGTGTGGTGGCATGGACAAAGAACAGAACGAGAAATAACGTGGAACGAGAGAGGATGGCGCTTGAATAGCCTAGCTTGTACAAAGATATGCTCTCCTGATCATGACATGAAAAATTGCCTTTTCGTCTACCACAGAAAAGTGAAAAAATATAAGAGAATGAAAGTAATAAAAGAGCCACAATGATTCATGATAATTCAGACGATGTTTAGCCAAGGGCGTTGGAACCGGGGGCTGGGGGCGCCAGCCCCCCAGTGAAAAATATGGAGGGGCGGAAGTATCATTCCGCCCCCCCCCCCCCCGCTTCGCAAGTCAGAAAACCCATTTTTCATTTCCAAATGAGAAAAAAATCTCATTTGGAGCACCAAATTGCATCTAAGGCCAGGGGAAATGCAAAATTATATACAAAATGGAGTGGGTGGGTTGAAGTGTGCTATATTACACCAAAATGCATCTGAGGCCACCTGGAAATGCAAACAAATTCCAAAGGGGGAGGGGGACACCCCCTCCCCTTAGACCCCTCCCCCAGGCCGACCATCAGTCTTCAGCCCCCACACTCAAAAGTACCTTCCTACGCCACTGTGTTTAGCAATAATTGCCACCTTTCTCCCCATGCCTCGACCCCGCTACCCTCTCATACATTTAACAATACAGTAACTCTTCTTGTTAGAGTAGAGTACGTCTGAACCATAGAAATTTCTGAACTCACGCCGAGATTATATTTTTTTTAGATCTTTCATTTTTAGAAGCTTTTGATGGAGTACCCCACCAGTTACCCAGAGTTGGACAACGCTCGGAAAGCTTGCAAAAAGTACGTGTTTGTATGTGTGTATGGGTGTGTGCATATATGTGTGTATTTTAGATCCTCCTGCAATTAAGCAGGAACTCGCGAAGAAGCCTCATTGGCTTATCAAAGCCGCAGGCTGACCGAAGTGAGTCTCTTAGATTCATATTTAACGTCCATGATTATGAATTGTCAATTAAATTGTCAACAACTCTGTAACTGGACGACATACATTGATCTTGGAGTCACTCGAACCGGGGACCTTATGATTGGAAGGCACCGGCTTCAGTAACCACTTGAGCAAAAACACTCCTATATTTGCAAGGAGGGATCGGAGGGTGGGGATTGGGGGGGGGGGCGGGACCGGTACGATGGGGCTTGGAGCCATTCCCTAAATGATTTATGTTTCTTGGAAAATGCTCTCTCATAAGAGACAATGGATGATAAAATTTAGTGACCTGTTAATATAAAGTCCAATCCTGGTCAATGTTATACTTTGAATTATACGCTTCAAAGGAAATCCCCCAACTTAATTACGATCTAATCATCACTAAACTTCAGGCAGTTATACTTTTATATCACTATACATCTTTGGCTGAAAATTGCACACTTCCGTTAAAATATGTTATTACGACCACCATTTATTTGCTGTTCTGCTCTGATAAGCAGGACTTTACAATCCAAGTATACTAAAACTGCAACGTTAGTTGTCTACGTAGATTAGGCCTAATGGCAAGTAACGGTCGAACACAATACAGTGCTGTACAAAAGACGATCATTTGAACTAATGAAATTGCACCTTGCTTAGTAGAGTACAACGCTTGCAAGACGAATCTTGACTTAAAGGGACTGGACGTTATACGTTTGTGTTTTACTGTAACTAAATTTGAAATGGTTGTCTAAGGAAATAATTGACACTTGGTTAGGCTAGCCTATACCTAAACTAGTCGTAGGCGAGGTCTATCAAGTATTTTTTATCTACAATAAAGCGAGAGCAATGAACGATTGCAGATCAGCTTATCATACGGTACAATTATTGCTTGGACTAGGCCAAAGGTACAACGGATCTTCTGAAAGAAACATGTGTGTAGAATTTGTGTTGTCATTTGTATTGCTTAGAATTCTTGTTATCTCCGGCCAGTGATAACTCCGCAGATATATTTTACTGCCAGTAAGTTTCCTTGTGCTAAGTCTGTTGACGAACAGTTACGATATTAAATTCATCAGGCCTAACGTCGTTAGCCCTATTTGTTCATAATTAAACTTGCACAACTCCACATATGTATTCTAGGCAAGCTAGGTTAAGGTCACAACATGGGTAGCATACAATTTTTTTTTACAGTATGATTTACATTATGTGTACATAGATTTAGTTGTAAAATGTGTTGGTGTTATTACTAATATATTACTGTACAATGTGGACTGGCCTGTTAACACTATAGTGTATGCCAAGATCAATCTACATACATGCAGTAAGTATATATTATAGCATGCAGGTTCCATCAGGACTTGAAGTGCCATTTATTAATGTTTACACTAGATCAACTTCTGTTCCTAATCAGAGGGAAGGTCCCAAGGTGTTATACAGTACGTTGTATTGTGCAGTGCTAACCATTCACATTTTGTAATTGTATGTTAATTTTTTTTAACAATGCTCTATGTTTAACCCTGCAGATCTCATCCTCAGAGTTACAATCTCAGAGTTGACTCTAACAAAAAATAAAACTTAAATTTAAAATCGAGATTTAGTTAATTTGGGTATCCATTTTGAGTTTGTAACCTTACATGTTTGCTCATCTACAGTTAGTGTAATCAGGCAGGGCTATATATGAATAAAGTTATAGAATTACATATGTCACCGACGGTAGTGCATGGAAACAACTCTCAATTAAGTTGTCTTATACTGAAATGTACACATCATTTATCAACATAAAAAGGAAATTAAAGAGCGTAATGAGGTGACAGGTTACAGGAAATTGTTCATCAGCATTTCAGGTAATGGATATAACACACTGTTCAGTCTGAACAGATGTACTGTATCTTGAAGGAGTTGGTTGTAACATTTGCAAGGCCTAGCTTACACAGAATAATTAGTGATTTACTTGTTAGAATTATGAATTTTAAATCTCATGAAATACTGGCAAATAGTTTACAAACAGCCATGTACAAAAACCTCCTGTACATGTTTGCATTCGTGTAGCTTATTTTTTATTTCCATTTATTTTTATTTCCATTTTTCAATACCGGATAAATTATTTCCTGTTTATAACAATGTCTGCATGTGTGCCAAATCTATGCAAGACATCAAGTCCAAAAAATTATCAACTACAGGTATAATGTAAGAAGATAGGGAGGTGCACTCCCCACCCCACCCCCCCACCCATCCCAACTCCCTAAATCTGCAGATCTACTCAGGAGCTTGATTTGCAATAGAGTTGAAAGTGGTACAGGAAATGTAAACAAAGTACGTATTTAGATTAATGAAGATACCTCCCGTATTGCCTATAACGAAGGCTTCAATTATGTTAAATAATTTTTCCCCAAAATATTTACATTTTAAATGATCCTTTCATGTGAACATTATAGTCAGTAATTTGGTCATGTTTCCACATGTATGTACTTTGTTTCCCCTCTATCTGAAATTATTGTAATTGTATTTATATTTTCTGTATTATCCAGCAGTATAATTACACATCAAGCTATGCAGTTTAAATCCCCAAACTGCATGTATATTCAGACAACAGAACTAGTTTCTGCATGATTGAGGACCTTAATTCAGTTTGATTTTCTTTGTTATTAAACCTATTAGAAACATGCGATTCATACCTGGAACCAGAACAATGGTCCGAATTCCAATCAAGATGATCCGTCTAGGGCTGTACGCCCTCCTGTTTCTCTCGGTCACAGAGGTGATCGTATACATTTCAGGCTTCAAGGGTGAAGCCGTCCGTTACACTCCTAACTGGAAATCTCTAGACTCGCGTCCGATCCCAGATTGGTACGAAGATGCCAAATTTGGTATATTTATCCATTGGGGTGTCTACAGTGTCCCAAGTTTTGGTTCTGAGTGGTTCTGGTGGTACTGGCAAGGACAACATAGCATCAACTATGAGGCATTCATGAGATCCAACTACAGGCCCGGTTTTACCTACACAGATTTTGCTCCCGCCTTCACTGCAGAGTTTTTCAACCCGAAACATTGGGCAGACATAATTGAAGCATCTGGCGCTAAGTAAGTAAAAATTGTGTTTTACTTAATTGAATATATTCCCCTTACGTATTATGTCACAGTGTCACTTAATTGACCAATAATGAATACAGAATGTTTGGGTCTTTGGGTGGTTGTCATGATATATGTACATAAATAATATACATGTACATAAAAAATATATCATTTGATGGAGACAGATATATATATAAATGACATGTCAGGGAAACTATTAAACATAAACAGACTTAGACCGAGACAATCAAACCTGTGTTTAAACAAACAAAATTAGCTTTATTAATGGTTATCCATTGGACAGCTACCATGGTTAATTGTTTATATCAAAAACAGATATTGAATTGTAACTAATTAATCTGCCCAAATAGGTAAACTGATTAATTTATATTGCTCTGTCCCTTTGGAGATGGTGAAAAACAATACTAGGGGTGGTAGGCCTATGGTCCTCCTGAATGGGAATTTTACTTTACGGGCCCAAAGCTGATGTTCTAGTCACCAAACCTTTACATCTCTCCTACAGCTGTGTACATATTGGTCATTCTTTGTAATTTGCTACATTTTAGGATACACAAATTTGCTGTTAGCTAGGCCAACCAAAATGTAAGAACTGGTTACCTGAGGGATTGCAATTAGAAACAAATCATAAAACAATGCCCTGTGTGTTAATGATTTTGTTTTATCAGTTTTGGATTAATTGTTGTGTTAATTGGATATTTGGTAGTAGACAGGGCAAGGCAAGGTGTTAAGTAACGTAGCTTATTGTAGCCTATCAATGATTATCAGTGGAAACATCTATATAGTGTAATCCATTTACACCAGCCTAGATATATAATGAGATGAACTGTCTGTACTGTACACTATTCCATTTCTCACACAGAGTTATAACTCAACTTCGTGTTATATGTACCATTTACCTGTGAGATATGTCTCCATTTCTAGTGGGAGGAAATGGACAGAGATTTCCTGAAATGGTAGCAAATAAATGGCTTGGGGTTAAGCCTTTGTTCATCAAGATCATATGGGTAGAATTTCTAGTTTGTCAAATGAGGTAAATAAGTACAGAGTTACTATGGCTATGGGCAGGCAGGTGTTCTTTGCCCTCTGTTCCCTGCACCCTCATGTAGTTGTGCTCATACAAGTCATCTTGGGAATCTAGTATATATTGATACTAACTAGTGTCACCAGACTATGTACTCTGAAATCAAACTTTGGGCTAGAGCATACATACTTGACCTCTTAAGACAACTTTGGGCATTCTATTTGTAGTTCCATACTGTTGCCATGTGGAACATTGTCCTGTACAGTTGCACGTCAAGTGTACATATGTTAATGATCTATAAATATTCTCAAAGAAAACCCACCATTGGTCCAAAGTCGCAGATATATATCTGCTGGACCGCTTTTTCAAATAATCAGGTGATGACAGATTATGGGAGATTAAAGTTATATATTCAGTGAACAGCTATTAGTTTCAACTTACTGTTGCATTGTTTTTCATTTAACAATGGGTCATTTTTTAGTGGCTGATAATCATCTTAGTACACTCGTGCAACAATCTACTCATATCGCACAGTTTCCAAGCGCGTTCAAAGTCGATCATCTGTCAATCACTTGTAATGTACATAATGACATCAAGGTTGTAGACAGAAAGGGAAAAAGTTAATTTCTTCACACAGAGTATGTGACCATGACCTTATTCTTTGGGCATGTCTGGAGCGAGTTTGCGGGGTGCAGGGATAGGGGAAGGGGAGGAGAAGAATTCTCAAGATCTAAGTAAACTAGTCTTCTTTGGTCAACAAGTGAAGAAGCTGAGCACAAAAAAACAAAATAAAAAGCACTTTTTTCATGACTGAGATTCTTCGTGTACAGTTGTCTCAGGTCCGGTATTGTTACATCATCAGTTCTCCGAGACTACAATTGTGTCTTGTGCAGTTCATGATTGCTGTGAACAGATTCAAACTTAGACAGTAGGCTGGTATACTAAGGTACTTTACTGCATAGTCTAATTGTTCCACAAAAATGTATAAGTTGCCAAAACCAATTTGAGGTGCAGTGCAGTGCTTGACTGTTTGTGCAGAGTTTCCACTGCAGAACTGTATAATTTGTTTAAATTCCCTTAATAGATTCATATTCCAAACATGTAGATCTTTTCAAGAGTACATGATAGAATTGAAACAACTATTTCAAGGCTTTATCTAAAGGGATAATAGCCTTGTGAGGGTCCTTATTTGGAAGTGTTCAGCATATTTACAAACGACAATTACCCTCTCCAGTGTGTTTGAATAGCTGCAGGCGCTACAGCCTTGTCTGAGAGCTTGGCTATTGTATTGAGAGCTTGGCTATTATATTGAGAGCTTGGCTATTATATTGAGAGCCAAAAAGGAGACTGAATTTGTGAAGAGGGTCTAGAAAAAGGAATCTTGACAAATGCCAAAAATTAGCAGCAGCAGTGCAAATATAATGTATATTAGCAGTTGCCTGAAGTGGCCACTGGGTCTCCCCTTACCGAAAACCCGGTCTGGCTTTAGATCTGGTTTAATCTGGCCATATCAAGCCTTTATCTGGCCATATAAAGCCAGATAGAACTGGATATAGAGTCAATACAGATACGCAGATAAAGTTTTATCTGGCCATATAAATCCAGATATAACTGGATATAGAGTCAATCCAGATGTGCAGATCAAGTTTTATCTGGCCATATAAAGCCATATATAACTGGGTATAGAGTCAATCCAGATACGCAGATAAAGTTTTATCTGGCCCAGATATGGCTGCAATAAAATTTAACCAGATCAAATTTTATATGGGCCATATAAAACTTCATTTAATATCAAGTTTATATATCGGCCCAATTTTTTATCTGGCCAGATATAAATTCCAGATCTGGCCCAGATTGAAATTCCAGATCTGGGCCATATCTGGATTTTTATATCTGGCCCAGATCTGGGATGTCGGTAAGGGTCTGCTGCAAGACTACGGCAGCGATGTATATAATGCAGGTCCATACACTCCATAATAACAGCAACATTTATTTCATTTTTTGCCTTAAATATAGTGTCACTACCATTAATTCCAAGTGTTTAATTTTCTTTCTCAGAGAATTATGCCATGTGGTGTTTGGAGGGCGTTGGGGGGGGGGGTCCGGGTGCTGTTGAGAGTTATCCTGTTTGTTATTTTTTTGTGTTCACCCTGCCCTTTTCTTACAAAGTAAAGATTGTTCTTGCTGAATGGAAATCGAACAAAACCCTCTCCGAGATATTTGTAATAAAATGTCTCCTTGTTGACATAGCCATATCTGGGGTGTTTAATATTATTCTGTGATTGGATGATGGATTGTACAGTAACACCTGTTGTTTTCACTATATTAAAGAAAAAGGAAAAAGGAACTCAAAATATATAGTGACAAGTTTCAATACATTTTGCACCTTGATGGGAATTGAAGGCAGTGCAGCATATCTGGTTCCCTTACGTGACATGTCAGTATATAGCAAGGTATATACTGTTATTGCAACTAGTATGAACTTAAAAGGTTAAAGTTAGTTCCTTTTGTTTTAAATTATGAAAGTAGGCTGACATAAAAAAAAACAGAGGTAATAACTTTACAAAGCCAGATATAGGACTGGTTTGTGTATAGCTCAATGGCAATCTGAGGTCACCAGAGGTCAAGCCTGAAAGATTGAGGTTACTCCAAACCTGGTCCTGCTTGCTAGAAATATGTTTGGTTTGTAAATTCAGTCTAGTAAAAACAACAGTCCCATTGTTTGTTGTAGAAGTCAAATGTCATCTTGAGGTCATGACTATTTCGTATCTTGGTTGAATAAATGTCATACTTGCTCTGTGGATTCACTGTGTGTACAGTACATGAATCCTATGGTTTATATGATAAAGGTCACAGGTCACCAGAAATCAAAGTTTCAAAATCCATTTGCAGTACAGCTGATGTTGGCACTGATTGTGAACTTGAAATCAGCACTGGCCAATGTAAGTAGTCTTTTAATAATGAACATGATGAAATTGTGGCAAGGAGGAATTACTCTAGAAGCAAGTTAGGCCTAAGCTGTTTTTGTGGTTTTACACATATTCTAAGAGGTGGAATGATATCAATATAGTGTACAAACTATAGAGGTACAGGTTAGTCCATTAATACTATCTCAATTATAACCTGACATGCACTGAAAAGGATACAGAAATCAATTTTCAGTTGTTAATAACCGGGCAATTTCCTCTTGTTAATTGATAAATCACATGGGCAAGGCAATATGAACAACTGCATTGGCCTTCCTATTTATCATTAAAAAATGTTTTGTGATCATTTGTTAAAATCAAGTTTGGTTTTCTTCTTTTTGGTAAGGTGGATTGCATGTTGGATAAAGATTTGCATGGTGCAAAGAATAAAATAATTTGACAGTGAGTGCATTTACAGGCCGGTCATCTCTCATGGTTGACCTCAAACTTAAAATACCTTGGTCATCCAGCATGATAATAAGTATCAAACTTTGGGACATTCTGACAACATTCTAACTGATTGAGACAGAAATGATGTTGTTTGTCTGAATGTGCAGCTGACAAGTTTTCAGAAGACAGGTCACCCCATTGGCTAATCAAGAAATGTGGGGTTTTAAAAAGAAAGCTAGGTGGCACACCTATGGGATGGGCAACATCAATTATGGAATTTAAAAGGTAGTATGTACAGCCTGTATGGTAAGTGCATATCGTTATTAAATTTCATTGTTTTAAAGGCATTGAAGACTCGCCCTAAACCACATGCCGCGCTCTGAAAAGTCAACTGTCCGTTGCTTGCAAATGACATTTTCTTATTGTCGTTACAAAATGCAGACAGTAATGAAACGTGTTATCTTTTATCTAGACCTGAGATGTCCATCGCTGCTATGTACACTTTGTTGTGGGTATTGACTGCAGCTTTATGTACTGACTGTACGTCACTAGTGTCTAATTACCTAAGGTAGCATAGCAAGCTGTGTGTGTATTTTCTGGGATCGATGGTAGTGTCTATCACTTCTGTTACACCTCATTCGAAACTAGGTCACATTACCGGCATGAGACGTTTCTTTGTACGCCAGTCTTAACACCCTTTAAGGCTTCATATGCATGTCAGGTAGTTGCTTCTTTACAGTTCATGCTGTATGCCGCACTCAAACTAATATTGTGGTGTATGTAGCCTTCACACTGTACTGATACAGTGGGTTGTGATAGGGAATAAATGAACACAGACCAAGGACCAGTTGACCCTGGTGAATGGTGGCTTCACAAACACCTAATGTACATGATATGGAAGTTTCCTGATTCATTCTTTAGTGACACATTTCTGTTTGTTACGTCGTAATTCTCTCAAGAACGTAACAAGTCATTGCTGTTTGAGTATTACACTGAACCCTGTCGATCTTTCAAGGACATTTTTTCAAAATTTGGGATTCTATGGTACTACTTTCAATGCAAATTTTGTGTTTACCATTTGTTTAAATAGCTATGCTCTATGCACTTTTCATATAAGCCTGTACCAGAGGTAATAACTTGCAAAAGCCAAAAGAATCTCCATTAAATATGTTTTGTAGTTAAACACGGATGGATGCTTTCTGTGAATTCAGATTGTGCAGCACACTGTGTTTGTCAGTCCCATTGTTATAAGATGTCTAGGTACTCAATGTCTGTTTTCCACACTTTGAAATTGAAAGTGCATATTAAATTCACCATATAATACCATGATAACAGCTCCCATGGACTCACTTTGTGAATTTCTGTATGTACACTCTCGTGGTCTTCATGAATATATCTATTTTTGTTTTTGGGACTGTTACTACGGGGGTGGGTAAATTGGCCTATTGATTGATGAGTGCAGTATAAATCATAGATAATTAACTGATAAGCTGTATGTATCCCAAACATGGAATGTCTGGTGTATAGTGGATGACTCACAACCTGATCATAACAAATTTAGTATTTTGAAACTTTTCTTACACTCTGTATATCCATACGCGTAGGAGGCGGGGGGGGGGGGCTGCAGCCCCCCAACCAAATATTTTTGTGAAAATTTGGGCAATATGCTGAGAATTTTTCAGGCACCTAATGAAAGAAAAATAATTTGCAATGAGTTTTTCAATGGTAAAACTTTTATTATTATCATTATTATTGTAACAACTTCCCTTATAATTCTAACCAATATGGAAGGGTAATAACACAGCAAATGATTGTAGGTTATTGGCAAGCGATGTAATAACCGATGCATGCCTATGTAATATGCACATGAAGATGCTGAACGCCGTGCGTGAAAAATTTGGTTTTATTTTTCGGGCAAGTCGTTACAGCCCCCCCCCCCAAAGCAAATTGGGCTCCTACGCCTATGTGTATATCCAATGATTATCATCTTATAAAAGTATGACAAAAGTGTTCAGCTTAATTGTCATACAGAAAGTTGTACTTTTATGAATTTATTCCTTGGTAGGCTTACTACAGTAAAAGTACTATAAACAGTATGTACACAGTACAAGCTAGGGTTCATGCCGTCGCTATTACTTCATGAAACCTGGATAAAGTGATAATTTATAGTGGAATCCAAGATTTGTCATTCTCAGTCATTCTGGGTGTCAAATGGTTTTCAAAATACTTTCAAAATATTGTATTAACTTTGCTTCTTGCTTACCTGTCTCCCCACAACCTTTACACTCTCCCTCTACCACAACTACAGTGAATGGTAACCTTTCTAGCCCTGTACACCCTCTAAGACTGGCTACCTCCAGTGGAAGCCCATCCTAATTTTACCATCCCAAATTGTCTATACATGTTTTCCTGCAGACTTACCACAAAACACTGAATACCTAGTCGAGAGAGAAATGTTTCTAATGGCCGTGGGTTTACTGAACAGCTTATACAATATTTCTAAAGGCCATGGGTTTATTGTACAGGTTATACAATATTTCTAAAGGCCATGGGTTAACTGTACAGCACTTACAATATTTCTAAAGGCCATGGGTTTACTGTACAGCACACAATTTTTCTAATGGCCATGGGTTTACTGTCAGCACTTACAATATTTCTAAAGGCCATGGGTTTACTGTACAGCACTTACAATATTTCTAATGGCCATGGGTTTACTGTACAGCACACAATTTTTCTAATGGCCATGGGTTTACTGTACAGCACATATAATATTCCTAATGGCCATGGGTTTACTGAACAGCTTATACAATATTTCTAAAGGCCATGGGTTTATTGTACAGCACTTACAATTTTTCTAATGGCCATGGGTTTACTGTACAACATATACAATATTCCAAATGGCCATGGTTTTACTGTCAGCACAGACAATATTTCTAATGGCCATGGGTTTACTGACAGCACATACAATATTTCTAATGGCCATGGGTTACTGTACAACACATACAGTATTCCTAATGGCCATGGGTTTACTGTCAGCACATACAATATTCCTATAGGTCATGGTTTGCTGTACAGCACATATAATATTTCTAATGACCATTGGTTCACTGTACAGCACACAATTTTTCTAATGGCCATGGGTTTACTGTCAGCACATACAATATTTCTAATGGCCATGGGTTTACTGTACAACAAATACAATATTTCATGTACTGTTACACACACTATAGCAAATGGATTTAGTTAAAAGGTCCTTAAAAAAACCCTATTAAGTATAGGATATCTAACTGACTGTTTACATTTTTTTATCTTTTTTATGTAGGTACGCGGTCTTGACGAGTAAACACCATGAAGGATATACCCTTTGGCCATCTAAGTTTTCTTGGAACTGGAATGCCAAAGATATAGGCCCTGGAAGGGACCTTGTAGGTAAGTGGATTCTCACCAGACATCTCTTCCTTTGTTATGTTACACCTTTGGTATATATACTGTGCTTGTGTGCTGAACTTTAACTGTCGAGTCTGAAAAGAAATAACTTGCTAACTGTAACTAAGTTTATAACTTTCTTTCAAAGGAGGATAGGTAGTTGAGGGATACATTACTTTCTGTACTTTACATTACTTTCTGTACGTATAGTATCACTCCAAATCAGCTATGTATATATATATATATACAATATATCACGAAGCGCGCAAAAATTTTGGGGATGAAACTTCCTACGCGCCTGCACCCAAGCAGATGCCCCCCCCAATATTTCAAACAAATTGCCACCCCTTGCTGGCATTGCAAATACTTCTTTATTTAGTAATCTGAAGCTTAGACTTTCCATGAACAGAACATCCTTCCTACTAACAGTGCCTTTGTATTTAACTCTCTAATGAAACATTAGATATGTATACATATAATAAAATAATTATTTACATCTTGCACTCTTGTTTCATTATGACTTGACCTGCACAGGTCACAAAAGTACCTTGAAGCCTGTCTGACAGAATTGATTTCTTCTTTATTTGCAGGTGAACTTTCAAGAGCAATCAGAGAAACACACGTACGATTTGGTTTATATTTCTCCCTGTTTGAGTGGTTTAATCCCTTATACCTGGTGGATAAGAAGAATAATTTCAAAACTACACAGTTTGTTGATGTAAGTTTTAATCTTGTAAACCTTCAATCTTCTGTGAAACTTCTTGTAAAAGTCTCAGAGCTGTGTTCAAAGGGTGTGAAGACTCGCGCAAAAAGGAACTTCTAATGCCGGTAATCTGATCTAGTTTCGAATGAGGTGTAACAGAAGTGTTAGACACCACCATCGATCCCAGAAAATACACACACAGCTTGCTAGCGTCGGTAATTAGACACTAGTGTACAGTCAGTACATACAGAGTCAATACCCACAGCACAGTGTACAACAGTGGATATCTCAGGTCCAGCTAAAGATAACTAGGTATCACGTTTCAATACTGTCTGCATTTTGTAGTGACACATACAAAACTTCACTTGCAGGCAACAGAAAGTTAACTTTTTCAGATGGCCGCATGCGGTTTGGGGCGAGTCTTCAATGCCTTTAAACATGGTGGACAGATACAGAATCTGTGCTGTAGGCCTTAGTTAGCATATCTTTGATGGTAATAGTAAAACAACCATTAGTGTTATAAAGACCAAATTCCAACCGGTGCAGGTTTGCTTAACATGTTTGACAGGTGCCAAGTTAAAGTGACCATAAGAACATTTTAGAAAACATTAAAAATTAATGCCACGCTTTATACTGTTCGAGAGTGTCCATTGATCTTAAAGGAATCAGAAAAGATTGCCAAAAGCCAGGAACTGTGTGAAGGAACCTGTGATCATCAAAAAGGATTTCAAGCTAGAGAAGGTGATATGAATGCAATGGTCTGCTTGTCAATGGTAGGGATTGTTTGCACTGATATCAGCCTATCGATGGTGATCTCGTAGAGTATGCGCATCAAACTAGAAGAACAACTAACGACTCATTCTGGCAGTATTCTGTGACAGACAAGTTTTGCAATAAGGGTGCCATGTATATCATGTACAATCAACAAATATGTCAGGATCATGTTTCACATTCTCACAAGCTGCCTCATGTTTAGCATGTTTAAAGGGTGTGAAGACTCGCGAAAAAAGAAACGTCTAATGCCGGTAATCTGACCTAGTTTCGAATGAGGTGCAAAAGAAGTGTTAGACAATACCATTGATCCCAGAAAATATGCATACAGCTTGCTACCTTCGGTAATTAGATACTAGTATTATACAGTCAGTATACATACAGCTGCAGTCAATACCCACAGCACAGTGTACAAACGGTACAGCGATGGTCCAGCTAAAGATAACAAGGTATCACGTTGCATTACTGTCTGCATTTTGGAGCGACAAGAAGAAAACATCACTTGCAAGCAACGGAAAGTTAACTTTTTCAGAGCGCAGCACGCGGCTTGGGCGAGTCTTCGATGCCTTTAAGACTGAAGATGGAATATTTGGCAACATAAGTTAGCAAAATGTTGCAGTGTTGTTTATGGTTGATTGTACAATGGTTAAATTACAAAAGATTTCAACATGATATGATATATTTATATATTTATATGTGCATCCGACTTTCAGCATTTATGTCACAGCAGGTGCCACCAAGTTTTAAAATTGTCTAGTGTTTTCAAACAACATGTTGGGGTAATTGTTTATAAACTGTACCAGTCATGATATGCTTCAAACAAGTTTGACAACAGTATCAGCACTTTGAATTTACCCTGTTGCTGTTAGATTATGGATATGTTACTTTTGCCATATATTTGCTTCCGGTGTAGCATGCTTGAAAGTACCGTGTAGTGTGGTAAACTTAAACCTCATAAAAGTTATCTCAACTGGCATGTCTCCAAATACAAACAATCTGCATTGATAAATACCAATTAAATTTCATGCCAGGCTGCAGATTTAACTAGGCTGTGATCATGTAGCCTGGTCTGCAGAAGAAATACTCTGCAATTGTTCATTTCATCAAGTGAGTATATATTGAAGTTAGTTGGTACATAATTAAACATTGATAACTATGCATGACATTTGACCTCTGACCTCTTTCAGCTGGTGATGACACCTCAGTTGAGTGAAGTAGTCAATACTTACCAACCGGAGGTTATTTGGGCTGACGGCGACTGGGATGCCGGAAGTGAATATTGGAACTCGACACATTTCTTGGCTTGGCTCTATAATGATAGGTTTGTTTAAAGAAGTTGTTAAGAACATTGTTAAAACAGGGGAACCAAACTAAGAATTGTCATGTGTATTATCAAGCACACTGCACAGGTTGGTAGGCTGAGGTTGTAAACTAGTTACCTCACATCACTGCACTCATGTTCCAAGTTCTAAGAGACTGACGATATCAAGACATCCATCTGTTTCTGCCCCTCACACAGCCTTTAGTCAACAACGGAGGTTGCACAGTATTAAACCCACTCCTGTGGTTTCATTCTCTGGTTCTTGATTTCGGACAACATGAAATCATCAATCTGTTTCTGCCCCTCACACAGCATAGTCAAAACATTAATCTGTCAGTTTCCACCCCTCACACAGCATAGTCAAAACATTAATCTGTCTGTTTCCACCCCTCACACAGCATAGTCAAAACATTAATCTGACTTTTTCAGCCCCTCACACAGCATAGTCAAAACATTAAATCTGTCTGTTTCTGCCCCTCACACAGCATAGTCAAAACATTAAATCTGTTTCTGCCCCTCACACAGCATAGTCAAAACATTAATCTTTGAGTTTCCACCCCTCACACAGCATAGTCAAAACATTAATCTGTCTGTTTCCACCCCTCACACAGCATAGTCAAACATTAATCTGTGAGTTTCCACCCCTCACACAGCATAGTCAAAACATTAATCTGACAGTTTCAGCCCCTCACACAGCATAGTCAAAACATTAATCTGTCAGTTTCAGCCCCTCACACAGCATAGTCAAACATTAATCTGTCTGTTTCCACCCCTCACACAGCATAGTCAAAGCATTAATCTGTCTGTTTCCACCCCTCACACAGCATAGTCAAAGCATTAATCTGTCAGTTTCAGCCCCTCACACAGCATAGTCAAACATTAATCTGTGAGTTTCCACCCCTCACACAGCATAGTCAAAACATTAATCTGACAGTTTCAGCCCCTCACACAGCATAGTCAAAACATTAATCTGACTGTTTCCACCCCTCACACAGCATAGTCAATCATTAATCTGACTGTTTCTGCCCTTCACACAGCATAGTCAAAACATTAATTATTTTTATGCACCTCACATTGCTTAGTCAAAACAATTCTTTTTCTTCCCCTCACCCCAGCATAGTCAAAACATTGATTTGTTTTCTACTCTCATACAGCATGGTCCAAACATTTATTTTGTTTCTACTCTCATACAGCCCAGTAAAGGATACAGTTGTCACAAACGATCGGTGGGGTAAGGAGGCTAGATGCACCCACGGTGGATTCTTCACTTGCGATGATCGTTACAATCCAGGTAAAATATACAAACTGAACTTTCTTCATAGATGTTGATCTTCAACAGACAATTCACATATAAATCATGTGTAGGGATCGTCCCAGTGCCTTGAAGGGATATATTATATCACACCTTATCGTTTTACGTTTATCTCTCAGAAAAGCATATTTATAACAATCAATCAATTATATAAAACATATCCGTTCAGATTGACCACAGTTGAACTGTCTTGACGCAAATTGGAGCAACGATCTGGTATATAGACTCAATAGCTTAACACAAGAGGTGTACAAAGTTAACTTTACTACAAACTTAATTTGCTTTATGATTATTTATCTTAACAACCAGTTTGTTAGAGCTTTACTTCTTCACTCTTGTTCCATCTTCCTTGTACTGGTCTTTGTCACTATGTATCATTTATATAGAAATTCCATGACCAGAATACCAAATGTAACCGAATTCTGTACTGACAAACTTTCTGGTTTTACATCAGGTTGTATACAAATATCCATCGGTTAAGTTTTAATCATTGGTTCAGTTCTAGCTAGAGTTTGTCTGTGTGTTATGCGATGTTAGAGATTGCCAGCCCTCAGTCATCAAGAAAACAATAACAGACCTCAGACATCAAGTTAACAATAACTGCCCTCAGTCATCAAGTTAACAATAACTGACCTCAGACATCAAGTTAACAATAACTGCCCTCAGTCATTAAGTAAACAATAACTGCCCTCAGTCTTCAAGTAAACAAAAACTGCCAGCACTCCTCAAGTAAACAAAAATCTGCCCTCAGTCATCAAGTAACAATAACTGCCAACAGTCATCAAGTAAACAATTACTGCCCTCAATCATAATGTAAACAATAACTGCCCTCAGCCATCAAGTAAACAACTGCTATCAGCCATCAAGTAAACAAAAACTTCCTTCAGTCATCAAGTAAACAATAACTGCCCTCAAGCAGTCATCAAGTGAACAATAACTGCCAGCAGTCATCAAGTAAACAGTAACTGCCCTCAAGCAGTCATCAAGTAAACAATAACTGCCCTCAGTCATCAAGTAAACAATAACAGCCCTCAGTCATCAAGTAAACAAAAACTGCCCTCAGTCATCAAGTAAACAATAACTGCCCTCAGTCATCAAGTAAAAAATAACAGCCCTCAGTCATCAAGTAAACAATAACTGCCCTCAGTCATCAAGTAAACAATAACAGCCCTCAGTCATCAAGTAAACAATAACAGCCCTCAGTCATCAAGTAAACAATAACTGCCCTCAGTCATCAAGTAAACAATAACAGCCCTCAGTCATCAAGTAAACAATAACTGCCCTCAGTCATCAAGTAAACAATAACTGCCCTCAAGCAGTCATCAAGTAAACAATAACTGCCCTCAGTCATCAAGTAAACAATAACTGCCTTACAGCTCAGGCATTCTAACTATCTCTTTAATCGTCCACTCTGGATGGTTCAAGCAATTGCTACTCTCCTCAACATATGCTATGTTTTAAGATCACCAACACAGGCCAAAAATAGTCTATAAAGTCAAATAATTATCACTTATATTCAATTTTAGCAAACCTTTCTCCCCCCCACTCTCAAAATATATTTCCTTTTTGAGATATTTTTATGTCTACAGACTCTAGCACGGTCTCCCAATAATCTGGGTATAATTCAGAGACTCCTAAGAATCTTCTTGTTTTTTTAAAACTTCTAGAAAGGTTAAATATGCTATTAAATATGGGACAAAAAAAAAGGTGACCTCTAAACATTTCTAAAGCCAAACTGTGGCAAGGTGAGGAAAAGCATTGTCCAATATGACTCTGTCCAATATCACATCTCTCCAACTTGTTGCCCTGTTCATGAAATATGCATTAAGATCTTTCCATGTAATACAAAACAAGAAGTAGAAGAAGAATGAGAAAAACAAGCAAGAGATACCTTTTATACCAAACTTTTTTATTCCCAGGACTCTATGTCCCCATTGAGCAGGCCTAAAGAATTTCTGCCTCTGCCAAAAGTTTTGAACATCTGATATATTTGTTACTTGCGGCGGCCATTCAGTTGCTGCCCACTCACAATTTGAGTTAATGCAATGAGGAATTTTACCCCTTATGAAATTTTTCATCAAAGTAAGAGATGTTTTTTCCAGAGTTGAAGTTGCATTAATCACGGAGGGCACAAGCACGGGGAAATCTATCTTCATCACACTCGTTTCCGCTTTACTTTCACCAAGTAATCGATCGAATAATTCACTATACCTGGGAAAATAATCTTTTGGAAATCTTCCCACTCCCGTAGAAACTCTTACTTTCATTCTGCAACAATTTTCAAAGAATCAGGAGGGAAAAAAAAAACCTGTTTCGTACATGTACAGACTGTTTATGTTCTGCAAACAGCCTGTGAGGGTAGGCCTACATGTGATGGGGGTAAAGATTTTCAGAATTTGATTTTTGTGTGGATGATGTAACAAATGCCTTCATTTCTGTCTGTAAAATTCTTTCTTTCTTTCTAGGCCACTTGGTCAAACATAAATGGGAGAACTGCATGACCATTGATAAATTATCCTGGGGTTATCGACGTGACGCCACTTTGAAAGATTACTTCACCATCGAGGAACTCATCAAAACTCTCATGGAGACCATCAGGTGAGCTTGCAATATAAATGGTGGCAACGTTGAATTACAAAACTGTGAGATGGAAGCTTGACCAAGCTCATTTCAGTAATTACACCATGATGATAGCAAACTTAAAGGCATTGAAGACTCGCCCCCAAACCGTGTGCCGCCCTGTGAAAAAAGTTAACTTTCCGTTGCTTGCTAGTGAAGTTTTTCTCTTGTCGCTACAAAATGCAGACAGTAATGAAACTTGATACCTTGTTATCTTGAGCTGTATCGTTTATACACTGTGCTGTGGGTATTGACCGCAGCTGTATGTACTGACTGTACACTATAGTGTCTAATTACCGACGGTAGCAAGCTGTGTGTGTATTTTCTGGGATCGATGGTGGTGTCTAACACTTCTGTTACACCTCATTCGAAGCTAGGTCAGATTACAGGCATTAGACGTTTCTTTTTGCACGAGTCTTCACACCCTTTAAGGGAGAAGCTAGCGTTATGCAACTCTGCTTTATCAGTAAGAAAGAAGAAAGAAAGGAAGGAAGGTTTAGTCCCATTTTAGCGCAATTTTCTAACAGCTGTAATGAAGCAAGTTTGTCATGGCGTTAGGATTCTATGTCCATCTGTTTTTCGAGATGTCAAAGGTCACATGGGAATGTTAAGAAGTGAGAGTATAATGTGATAAGTGTTACTGGGATTAACTATGGTATGTTATCAATAGAAATACAAAAAAAAGTATATCAATATTAGAGTTTCAAAGTTTTCTCTGTATTAAAGCCCAGTAATATCTCAAAGAAATACCAATACAAATGGTCAGTGCGATTTATACCGTCATTGGAAACAATCACCTTTGGAAGTAGGAAATGCATGACAGTTAACTCACAGAGAATAATGAGTCCAATATTTGGAACTTGCTTCAAGTCTTGCCTGCACTTAATGGGCAGAATCACATGTTGAAACGAAAAGCGGTTTCTTCAAACAAGAGGAAATTTGCTTTGTTCATGACGTCAACTCGTGCATGTGACAGAAAAGTCCTGTGATCACGTTTATAAATATAATTAAGATAAAGGCTGGAAAAACAATCTGGATCAATATTTTAAATGTTTTCTCTTTGAGATATGTAAGAAGGCTGCCATTTTCCATGTTTTCTTATGTCATATAAAGATTGACAGTTGAAATGGACATGTTTTTTCCTTTTGTTTTCCTTTTCGTATTTAGCGGAAAATGAACTGTATTTTCAATGAAAACTGTGGTTTTTACGTTCTAAATGTCTACTAGCAGCAAAATACATGTGCCTTTTTATTTTTCTACTGACAAGTGGTGAATTCCACTGGCATTTAGCCAGTAAATAGCCTGAATTCAGAGAATTCTCAGTCTAGAACATGATTAGGTTGCCAGGACAAAAGAGTCATTCCCCTCAGAGGAATCAACATTGTCATATTGTTTCTCCGACAGCTGCGGTGGGAATTTATTGATGAATGTTGGTCCAACACATGATGGTCGCATAGCCCCCATTTTTGAAGAACGGCTACGTGACATGGGCAAGTGGCTTTCTGTAAATGGGGAGGCTGTCTACTCAACCAAGCCTTGGCAGCATCAAAATGACACTCTTACTCGTGGAGTTTGGTAAGAAAAACCAAGAAACAGTTTTCTTCTTGTGGTCAAGTAGGTATGTCTCGTACAAGACATGGAAGGAGATTTCTAACCCTTTGCTTTGAGAAGGGCATGCTATGAAAAGTGCCCCTTACAGATCTCGTTTTAGTCAAAGTGTTCATCCAAACATTGCAATACAGTAACAATTGATGGAAATGCCATACAGATGTGTATTGTGATACCATAACAATCGATGGAACTTTTATTAGATGTACATAACATGAAATATTCTTCTTTTTGGGTCTATTGGATGGTGACAGCTATCATCTCCTTCTCTGAAACATTATAGTTTACTTTGACTTAGATTTAATTAGCACTTACTTGCAGGATATTTAGTGGCTACTACAATCTTCATTGATGTAACTTGTTTGATTTTTTATTGCCAGCGAGTAGAGTTATATCCCTCTGAGAATATTTACTTGAAATTGTTCTGAAACATTGGCATTAACTGAGCAATTGACACTATGATGGGTATGATAACTTGGATTATGGAAAATGTAACAAACCACAGTGACTACAAATGATGGAAGATAAAATAACATCTCTTGTATACTAGACTAGTCTAGGTTCAATTAAAATGATCTTTATTATCTGCAGACCACTTGTTTTTAATATATTTCTCATTGAGAAGCATCGTTTATATCAGAGTATGTTTCAAAAGCTGCAGTAAAAGTTTTTTAATCATATGCTGTGAAGAGCAGTTCCTCAAGATTGTGATCTCCAAATATGTTCAAATGACAGATAGAGAGAAATCGTTATTGGTCTCAAATTGCACAAGAAGAAGTTCTTCGATTTGGTATCAAATAACAGATAGTTTGTGCTAGTATAGTGTTACTAGCACAAACTATCTGTTATTTGAAAGTTATTTTTAGTGTCTGTCTTCCCATGAAGGTAACTTTAATAAGTTATGTGGTTTCCTTTTCCAGAGATTCACTCTTTGGGTTTACATACTCTCACCTCTCATGTTCTTATCTTATCTCTTCCTGCGCAGGTATACGAGCAAAACTGGCCCGTCAAACACATATGTCTATGCGACCATGTTGAAGTGGCCAAAAGCTAACACTTTAAAACTGATGGGTGTTAAATCCAACAAAATTCGGCAGTTACAGATGTTAGGCTACTCGGAGAATGTCAAATGGGTTGAAAGTGCCAGTGGGGGAATTGTGGTGACCCTCCCTACCTTCAGTCCCGCAGAGGTGCCATGCCAGTGGGCGTGGGTGCTGAAGTTTACTCTACCACTTCAGTAACTAGGAACTACATAACTAGGGTAATCTACTCATGATTTGAGAAAGGTAATATACAGCTTTGTGATTGGCTGTTCAGAGTTTGATTGGGTTGGGGGATAGATAACAGACAAAAGCATAGTAAAGATGGAGGCATGTTTCTCCAATTTAACTTTCCAACAAGGTGTTCCCATAATGCTTCTAGCAGATGGCTTGATGTAGTGCTAGGGAATTTGTTAATGGTGGCGCTATTGGTATGGGGTAATGGTATAATGGTTATAGGACTAAAATCATAGATGGTACTGTGATATACAGATACGAAACAAGGTGAACCACCAAAGTAGCCTTATCTTCTAATTTTGCTGTTGAATTAATGCAATACATATTTAATAATTATGCAATATTTATTTATTATTATGCAATTATTTAATTATGCAATCATAATTCAATGCAATAATTATTTAAGTGAAAATAATATGTTCACCCAGAGAATACAGACATTAGAATTAGGTTCTATTGCTCAGTTTTGACGAGATTGAATGGTGTTCTTTTCATTAGCAAAATACATTTTTGGAATAAAATGTGTAATATCACACAGAGACTCCACAATAAATTGTGATTTTTTTTTGGAAGAAAGTTCATAACATCATATGTATGATACAATTAACATCATTATTGCTATTGAGGGTGAAGGAGGGGGGGGGGGTATTTTCGTAATCAGAAATTATCGCTTGGGAAGGTAGTTGTTGATCTTTAGCTGATGTCAACACTATTTTTTACACTTTTTACACCGTAGTTTTTACACTTTATACAAATATCATGATATTATGTCTCTGTTATTATAGTAATTATTCTTATCAAACATGAAAAGTGGATTTTGTTCTCATGTTCGGACCTTGAGGGATGATTTGTATTCCATTTGCATTTATATTTTAATAAGTAAGTAGATAATTGCAATGACAGAAGTTAAAAATTATTGATGAAGTTAAAGTTGGTCAGAATAATAATTCTGAAATGCTTGTGGTGAAATATATGACAATGTATTATCTCAATGTAGAAAAGTTTGAGGGCATTCTGCTTATTCTTCAAGAACAACAAAGTAGCCACTTTGGTCAGTTATGAAGAATATGCGAGCTCAAAAGATTACTGGATAATGTCTAAGTAAAAAGGAAACCTAACAATCATTAATTTATATGATGGAGATTATTGTGATCGGGACTGTGAGGGGGATGGGGAGGGGGGCAGAGGGGGGTTCATGGTAAACAACTCCTGTTGATGGAACTCAGATATGTCTTATGTTAAAGGAGTTATGAAAGACTGAGAAACAGAAACATATTCCTGGAGAATATTAAATATGATTTAATACTCAATATACTAACTTGGATGAAAAAGGGTTTATAAGCCGTTTCAATAACGGAGGGTGATTAACAAAGGAGACAATATGGTTATAGAAAATGACAAGTATTGATCATTGGTTATACAAAATGACAAGTATTGATCAATGGTTATAGAAAATGACAAGTATTGATCATTTTTTATAGAAAATGACAAGTATTGATCAATAGTTATAGAAAATAAAAAGTATTGATCAATAGTTATAGAAAATGACAAGTATTGATCAATGGTTATACAAAATGACAAGTATTGATCAATAGTTATAGAAAATAAATAGAATTGATAATTGGTTATAGAAAATGACAAGTATTGATCAATGGTTATACAAAATGACAAGTAGTGATCATTGGTTGTACAAAATGACAAGTATTGATCATTGGTTATACAAAATGACAAGTATTGATCAATGGTTATAGAAAATGACAAGTATTGATCATTTTTTATAGAAAATGACAAGTATTGATCAATAGTTATAGAAAATAAAAAGTATTGATCAATAGTTATAGAAAATGACAAGTATTGATCAATGGTTATACAAAATGACAAGTATTGATCAATAGTTATAGAAAATAAATAGAATTGATAATTGGTTATAGAAAATGACAAGTATTGATCAATGGTTATACAAAATGACAAGTATTGATCAACAGTTATAGAAAATAAATAGAATTGATAATTGGTTATAGAAAATGACAAGTATTGATCATTGGTTATAGAAAATGACAAGTATTGATCAATGGTTATAGAAAATGGCAAGTATTGATCAATGGTTATAGAAAATGAAAATAATTGATTATTGGTTATACAAAATGACAAGTATTGATAATTGGTTATAGAAAATGAAAAGTATTGATCAATCGTTACAGAAAATGAAAAGTATTGATCATTGGTTATAGAAAATGAGATTTATGGTGTCACCTTTCAGTGATCTCATGTACATTCTAGTTTACCTCATTCATTGATGTTTCTGGTTTACGATTGCTTCTTATCTTTCGATGGTTTCTACAATTCTTTGGGTTTATCAACTCATTAAGTAAACAATTAATCCCCCAAGACGGTTTTAAGTTATTTTGTTTCTAACATAGGCGTAGGAGCCTAATTTGATTTGGGGGGGCTGTAACGACTTGCCCGAAAATATAACCAACATTTTTCGCGCGCTCCGTGCACACTCGACATCTTAATGTACATATCATATAGGCATTCATTGGTAATTACGTCACATGCAAATAACCGATAAATGCCTATATGATATGCACATTAAGACGTTGAATGCGCGCGTAACTATTGGGGAAGTCGTTACAATAATAATAGTAATAATAATATCAGTTTAACCATTGAAAAACTCATTGCAAATTTTTCTCCTTTCATTAGGTGCCCGAAAAATTATCAGCATATTGCCCGAATTTTCACAAACAAAATTGAAAAACACACTGCAAATTTTTCTTCTTTCAGTAGGTACCCGAAAAATTATCAGCATATTGCCCAAATTTTCACAAAAATTTTTGGTTGGGGGCTGCAGCCCCCCCCCCCCCCCCGCCTCCTACGCCTATGGTTTCTAATATGCGTGCTGCTGCTTGAAATATGCTTTGCTGCTGCTTGACGGTATTACCTTTGTAATTATTTAATTATTTATTAATTATTTATTCAGTGCAGGCATAGGAGCTGAGGAAAGCAATTTTCCATGGGAGAGGCATGGGCAGGCCTGGGAACATCTTGCAACTGAATAATGCAAATGGTTCATTTTAATAGTTAACTTAGAACAGCTAGTGTAGACTTTAATTTTATATTACAAGAAATTTGTTATTTTACTCAGTACTATGTATGGTGTGGGGTCTCATATTTGAAGTAAGGAAACATGTTTTGTCTTTGTTGTTGTTCATTTGATTAATGTTACACATCGTTATGTGTAGCAGTTTATAAAATAATAATAATAATAAATGAGACTTATATAGCGCCAAATCAGTAAACAAAAGTTACTGCTCAAAGCGCTTTACAAAGAAAGTCAATTAATTTACAAAAGAACAAGTGAAAAAATGGGTCTTAAGTAGACTTTTGAAAGTAGAAAGTTTATAGCATGTTCGAATGTGATCTGGTAACTTGTTCCAGAGATAAGACCCAGAGTATTGGAAGCTTCTGTAACCATAGTTCTTCAATCATGGTTTTGGAACAGTTAAATACAGTTTGTTGGAGGAACAAAGTGTGCGAGTTGGAGTATATGGCAAGAGAAGTTGTGACAGGTACACAGGGCGTTCAAGATGATGAGCACAGAAGGTGAGAAGAAGTATTTTATACTGGATTCTGTAGCTGATAGGGAGCCAGTGAAGTTCCTTCAGAAGTGGGGTGGTGCGGCACTTTCTTCCTTTCCTTTTCACGATACGGGCAGCGGTGTTTTGGATCTTTTGGAGTTTCTTGATGGCCGAATCAGGAAGGCCAAATAAAAGTGAATTTAGAAAATCAAGCTTTGATGTCACAAACGCATGGACTAGTTTCTCGCAAGTCTTATTATCGAGGTAATTCCTCATCAAAATGAGTGTGTATACGCTCAATAAATCATTTTGTTTACACAATGTTATTTCCATCATCATTATTTAATCATTAATGATCTCTTGTAAAGTTATACCCAGCATTGACCATGCTGGTTCATGGAATTAAAGATCTAAAGGAATGAAATCAATTAAAAGAATTTTGTTTTGCTTATTATCGTAAAGTTTTTATCTCTGATATTGGTATATGTCCATTCGTGATTCGGCTTCTAGCAGAAAGTGCTCACTCTATGATTAAATGATTTTTTGTATGAAATGCACAAAAATACTTAAAAGCCTCAACCTCTATTATGTGCAAGAGAGGAAAAGAAACATAATTTCATTTAGTTGTGGTTATCTTTTATGTTTAATGCAGTTTATGGCAATATTTCATAAAAACTTGTACGAAATGATTAATTCATTATTTTGCTTTCGATGGCCATTCTCTCCATGTAATGTAGTAACTTGAATAAAGATGAAAAAATGGTGGGGGGGAGGGGTTATTATATATCGCAGACGTGCATTGTTCATTACGTCATCTACCTACTCTTGAACAAAGAGAGAAATTTGTTTTGACTGTCCTGGGAATGGCATCCTGGGGCTGTTTAACCGATAACACTAGTGTGCATGGTCCCAATCATGGCACTCTAAAAACAGAAGGGGCATCTGTTCAACTCTAAATTACGGCCACAGGCTTATTATGGCTCTACCTACGTGTACATTCTTAAAATTAGGGATAACATAATTATTTTAACCAAATTAACACAGCAACAAAGTAATAGGACTGTCATGAAATTGACAGTATTGTTATAATAATGATAATAATGTGTCCGCATATAAATATATCAATAAATACTATATATAAATATATATATATATATATAAATATATATATATATATATACATTATATATATACATATATATATATATATATTTATGTATACAAAATATCACAAAGCATGTGAACAATTTTGGGGATGAAAGTTGCTACATGCCTGCACCCAAGAAAATGGCCCCCCCCCCCCAATATTTGAAATAAATCGCTGCCCCTGGCTGTGACTAATATATTCCTAGTCAATGATGTATGTAGTGAACATAGACATTGATATTCCGGGTCCCCTGGATATCAATACAACAAATTAGCAGACAACACTAGAAAATTATTTAAGATTCCCATGTAACTGCCTCTACTATCGCTTCCTAAGAATTACTAAATGAAACTGCAGTCTACTGCAAAATTGTCGATGATTTGCATCCAAATGCGGCACGCGATATCACCGTTTCGAGTAATTTACATCAACTTTATCACTTTAGTTTAGTCAATCACGTAGTGTTTGTATTACGCGCCGTTCTTTCTTGCCGTACAGAGCCGTATACGGCTCTGTTGCCGTACACACAAAGCGCCACCACTTTATGAGTGGCTTCAGTATATGTCGCATGTCATCGTTCGATCCTAATCAATTTCTATGGTAGTGAACAACTTGCATAGCAAATTTGCTGCATAAACTATTGGTGACCCGTGTTTGGCTTCTGTTTAATCCCAAGGTCAGTGCAATACACGATACGTTGGCAAGCAGGTTTAAATATCTAGGCACGCATATGCAGTACACAGCAGCTAGCTAGAGTGTACAGGTGGTAAAAACAATATTTGGTAGCAGAATCCTTTAACAAGTAAGAGTCGGAATCGAAACCAGTTAGGGCAAGCTCGCAGGCAAGGAACGTAGCCTATTTAGAAGTTCATAGTCACAGGATTGGGAACGATACAGGAGGCTGTCAACAACCATGGCACATATTTACAGGCTTTTACGTTCGAGTTCATCTCACCGGATCCTGCACAAACCTGTTGGTAAGTATAGTTTGGAAGGCCTAGGCTAGCGTTGTAAGAATCAGTTGCTCAAGTGGTACTAAGTTACACCATGGAGCTGTTATAGCTCCATGGTTACACATAAGCGTTTCATACTGCCCCATTGTGTATTCCACTATGAACACGAACTAACCAATCCCTAAGTGTACACTCATTTTCGGTATCATTTCATAGTCAGTATTACCACACAATAATGACAATACTATTTCCACACAAAATTTCGGCCCATTCTCATCCAAGATCCAGCAGAGAGATATTAAAATTAAAACCAAAATGAAGGTGTCCCATTGTTTGGTATTGTTTTGGTCGAGATGGATTCTGATTAACACTTTCATCTCGACCATAACAATAACAAAGAACAGGATAATTTATTTTGGTTTGGATTTTTCATACAATCTATTTTTGTAAATATATGTTTGTGAATTTGCCAAAATTTTGGGGTGAAAGTACATTAAGTGGAGTACGTGACTGTGCGATTATTAACTAGACACAATAGTACTGAAAACAAAAATTGGTTAGGCTGGTAAGACTGAATACACAATGGGGAATTGAAGGCATCGAAGACTTACGCCAAACCGTGTGCGGCCATCTGAAAAAGTTAACTGTCCGTTGTTTGCAAGTGACGTTTTGTTCGTGTTGCTAAAAAATGCAGACTGTACAGTAATGAAATGTGATACCTTGTTATCTTTAGCTGGACCTGAGATGTCCATCGCTGTATTGTTTGTACATTGTGCTGTGGGTATTGACCGCAGCTCTGTATGTACTGACTGTACACTAGTGTCTAATTACCGATGGTAGCAAGCTGCGTGTGTATTTTCTGGGATTGATGGTGGTTTCTAACACTTCTGTTACACCTCATTCGAAACTAGGTTAGATTACAGCCATTAGACGTTTCTTTTTGCGCGAGTCTTCACACCCTTTAACAGAGAAGTTACTATGATCAGTATAGGGTACACCTCCCCCAACAATATAGGCCTACTGACATATGATCTGGTCTTAGAACATAAGAAGTAGACATTTTGAATGTTATTTGGGTATGTTACGAAAATCTGTGGATAATTGACTGTTTTTAACATGTCAGACAAAAAAAACTGAAACACCTAGGCTATAGTAAATGTAGATAAACAGATAAACATTAATTAATGATATCAGTGTGCCACAAGTGATAAAAGGTCAGTTCAATGAAAACATGGTGCAAATGGAAAAATGCTAGGCCTTAAATATTGTGAGCAGGGTTTGAACAATCCATATAAAAAAGGGAAACATGCACTTTTACATGCACAGTATTATTATCACACGATGATGAACACAAGTTGGCACTAGGAAATTATAGCTCAATTTGTCGAAGTGAACATTCGTTTCCCCTTCTTTTTCTGAAGTACGTTTCAGGAGCACATCTTTGGCTCCAGCTTTAGATCTGGTGCCCGGTGAATATGATGGACCCTCTATGAAAACAAAAGTTCCAGGACCAAAGTCACAGGTTAGTCATTTTTGTTTTGCTAAATGTATGTATCTAGTATAGGAACCTATATTATGCATTTCAGAAATTCAAATTCAAACTTGAGGCATGCTAGCAGGTCTTGCAACGTATTTTTACACGAGTGAAAGCCAAATGGATGATAATGTATATTTGCAAAGCTATGTCCAGATCATCACTATCAAAAGAACTTTCTTTTGTGATGCTTACTGAAGCTTGCTATCTGACTGTTATTTGTTTGAATCTAATGTAAAGAACAAAAGAAATATATCCCCATATTATTCTTTCTAAAATTTGTTACTGTTGCTACTGTATGTGCATTAAAACAAAGGACAGTAATTTAACTCATTTAAGATCATCCAACTGAATTCTGGACACATTGCACTTTTTTCTTTAATTGCGTCTTAATAGGTCCTGATATGGCTCCATTTTTTGTGCAGATACTGCCATGGAATTTGCCCAGAATGTCTTCAAAAATTTGTCAAACTACAAAACATATTGCAAAGGCTACATAAGTACAAATAAGAGAAATTGATCAATTGAACAAGGAGTAAACTCTGCCAGTTTGTTTGTTTCAGTGCATCATGATTGGACCCACCATATCACTTATAGAGTAGAACCCATGCATGCATGTTGAATCATAGATTTATGGCTTAGTTTTGGCAAGTTCCATTTAAATTCAAGTAATTGAGGTGTAAGATTGTCAGTGCTGCTTGCATGCTATTTTCATATCTCGTCAAAATGTCCTCTCTGAAATTTTGAGATACTGTATCTTTGCAACCTCTACTGTGAATGTTTAAAATAAAAGATATCCAGCACATAGGTTCTCAACCTGTTTTCCACTAAAGGACCACTAGGGGCAATGAAGAAATCTTCAAGGGCCAGGCCCCTAGATACGGTATTTAGGGAGTATCACTAATGTCCTTGAGCCCTTTACCAATTGCTAGATCTTGCATACATGTATACTTTGGACTGCAATTAAACACGATAACTCAAGAAGGGAAGGTTGGACGAATGTCATATTTAGAATGTAGTTGTGATACGTCCAGCAAAAGATTTTATTGAGGTCAAAGGTCATTTGGAGTCACCAGAAGCCAAATTGTGGAAACCTTGTTTCATAAGCTACCGTATCTCCCACAGCCAGCCTCTCAGATAACATGAGCGTTACACCTCGTACGAATAGGAGGCTGCATGGTAAACAACTATTAAAATGTTATAGGCTATGAATATATACGCTGTGAACGTCAGAAATCAAGTACAACGTCACGTGTCAAGACAAAGTACCAGCATAAAAATACTGCATTTTTTAAACTGATTTCATTGAGCTCCTTCAATAATGTGTAAAGGTATGCTGTGAATGTCGGTTTTCAAGTATAACAAGTGTCTACCTGTAGACAAAATGCCGGCATAAAAATACTGCACTTTTTAACCTATTTATTTCACCCAGTTCAACATGATGCGAAGAGATACGCTCTGAATGTCGGAAATCAAATAAAACAAGTGTTGAGACAATATACCAGCATAAAGTACTGGGCTTAAAACATATTTATTAGAACCATTAAATGATATCTGGATATGTTGTGAATGTCGGCAATCAAGTAAAACGAGTGACAGTAATATTACTAGAGACAAAAGTTTTCGTTCCCCGATCGAACACCAATTGCGTTTATTATATGACCTATACTTTTTCTAGTGTAGTAGGCCTAGATGCGATCGTATCACTGCCTGTACTTTGTGAATGCTCTACATAATATATATGGCAGATGCCATCCAGTGCCCTAGCTTCGCTGTTTTACAGGGACGGCTACCCGACCTTCATTTCGCCTGTCCTGCCACTCTTTCCTCCTTGCCAACTCCGTATAGTACCTCCATGCTTTGACCTTGCAGCGATTTCACCAGCAACCCCAACTCTTCAAATATCCCCGTACATGCAGTGTGCATATCTCGCTAAATTAATCATATCACTGTACCTACTTGCAACACATAGCCCTAGTCAAACCTCAAGTGTATCTTGGATGATTCGTTTCTTGCATAACATGTTAGCGATCTTTTTATTCTTAAAATTCGTGAAAATGCTGAGCGAGGTTTGTGGATATTCCATTTACCCTACAATCCCTTCCACAAATCAAAACTCCGAACTGGATTGGTGTTAAGAATGAACTTGCTTGGTGGGTTTAGTAAACTAGTTCAGTGAGTGTATTGCCTACGTACTTCAATATTGTGCCCTTCTTGTTACTCACGAAGCGCAGACCACATCTAACCATAGAGCAACTGATCCAACATTTACCCTGGATGCTTTGCAGTATTTGGGAACAACCAGCTCCACGAAAACAATAGTACTTAAATAACATTTTTACGCAATGTCGAGTACTCAACTTTAAACTTTAAGGATCCTCCAAAGTCTAAGGTATTTGCGTAGCTGGAGGCAAAAAACAAATTTTTATTGGCCCATACTATTGAAGTATTTTAGTACACAAACAGTACTGTTTAGTTGAAAACAACAGTAATTTAAAGAAATTTGATGTCAAAATTAGCAGATTCTCTCTGACCATAAACGTGATGCGTCAAAGCTCATGAACGTACAGGTCACCGTGTGACGTCATTCTGTGGAGTGTACTGCAAACTCAAAGCAATAACAATAGACTTTCCACGTACATCTCGTAAGAAAGTGAACCATTAATTAACCTCACTCTTCCAATAACCATGCAGCTCTACAAGAGAAAGAAATGGTTGTTATAATTGTTCACACATTTGTTAACTCATTTTGGGTAGCAATTCTTCAATTAAAAGTAAATTATAGTTAAAAAAAACTGCCTAACTGTCTGGTCATATTTTGTAAGATACGCCTCTATTCTTAAGGTCAGTATACATACTGTGCCGTATGATATCTTGGTCTTGCTGCAATTGAAATGCCTACCTTGTGAAATATGTCGACATCTCGGGTATTTCTTCATTTGTTGTGGCAATTAATCGTGTTTGCAGTTAGTTTCCAGTCAGTGGATGCAATATTAATCAAATCCACGAACTAGAAAGCTTAGATGGGTATGTCTCAGTGTTGCTGCCATAATGCAAGGCTTTCAGAAAGTCATAACTCCTTACAAAATTCATCCAAAGCCTGCAACGTTTATTGTCGGTTTAATGACTGGGAAACGAAAAGAAAGTTAAATTTCGGTTTTCAGGAGTGTATCGCAACCTCCTACTAAAAAAATTTGCTGTCATTTAGAATTTTTAACAGTTTAACAGAGTGTCGTATCGGTGTAGTGATAGTACTGAAGTGAACATCTGGATCAAAATTTTTCCTCAACCGACTCCCCACATGTACGTCACAGGGTGACCTGCAGTCACGTGAGCGCTTAGGAATTTGTTTGCGAAAAGAGCAAATTCCTTGTCTAAAAGTGCTAGGTTTGATCAAGTTTTACCAAGTCCCAAAAGAAAATAATACAATGTGCCATACATCAATGGAAAGGTTCTTGGTGTAAATATTCAATCAATTTGAACGGATTAGAGGATGTCGAAAAACCACCAGCTATGCCTTTCAAAAGAACTTTGTATTGCATTGAACTGTTCATAATCGTTTTAGGGATGTTGAAATTGCTAATATTACAAAATATTGACAAAATTGTCAAATTGTGGAGCTATGTCATAAACTTGTATAACCAACACATTTTAGTCGTCATCTCATATGTCCCTTCAGGACTACCATAAATTTGATCAGCAAATAAGTTTGTTGTTTCGATCGATCAGGTTCTCTGTTTTAATTCTGAGCATATAATAATAATAATAAAGGCTTATAAGCACAACTACTACAGAAAACTGTGTGCACTGCTGTGCTGGAAAACAACTAAATAAATCTCAAAGTAACGATACGAAAATTAAACCTGGTCGAGATTCTGGCTGAAATCAGAACCATTTACAAATAGTTAGTGTTTTAATTGCCTCTTAAAAGTAGCAGTATTTTGGATTTCTTTAAGGCTGTCAGGAAGCTTATTCCACAATTTAGGTCCAGCCTTGGCAAACGAGCGATACCCATACGAGGATTTAAATCGAGGCTCTATCAATAATGTATTTCTGCTACGGTCAGAGGTTACCAATATATACGACCCAGTCCTCTAACAGACTTAAACACAATCAAAATTATTTTAAAGTACACCCTCTCCTTGATTTTAAGCCAATGAAGATCATGGAATAGATCAGTCACATGATCATATCTACTTTTACCATATATCAATCTTGCAGCAAACTTTTGAATAGATTGGAGTTGATCATATAAATGTTGGTTGATACCAATAATCAATATGCGAAATAACCATGGATTGGACAATAATGCTTAACTCAGACTTAGTAAGATAAAACCGCATTTTAGAAATATTTCTAAGATTCTTAAAGCACCTGGATTTAAGTGAGCATATTTGATGCCGAAAAGACATGGTTTCGTCAAAATGAACACCAAGGTAACAAACAATTTGGTCAAAACGTACGCAATCAACAGAGTCAAGAATAACACCCTTGTTGTGAATCAGTTTTAGTATAGTAGCATATAGAGCTGGCATTACAATACTTTGATGTGACTATACACAGTAGAAGCTCAATCAAAGTATATATATGCATGCAGGCATGAAAAACTTGGCTGAAACACCCCCACTAATCTTGCCCAGCAGAATTGATCACAGTGGTGCTCAGAATATTGAATGACACTTCACAGTTCTGCTTTAGATAATCAAAAACCTGTTCAAAAGTCTGTTTTATTTGGGTCAAATTCTGTAGAAATAATATTAGATGTTGACCTTTGTAACCTAGGTGTCATTGCATAAGCTGAAGTACCATTATACCCACTCTGTGGGATAAATGGAAAGGGCATATATCCAGCTGGCTTTTAATTGGCCTGTTTTGCTGATTTCAAGCATTGCTATGGAAACTCGTTATGGAAACAACTCCCTGTTTCAAGACTGGACAGTGCTACTTTGCAAGTTGACTTGAAAAAAAAAATTCCTAAAAAATTTTCTTTGGACATTTTTTCTTTCACAGGAGAAGGCTATTATAACAAGGCTGTGAAACTTGTTTATTAAAGAAAAATGCAATTCACCCACATTCTGTCTTGGGTGTACAATGTTAGTAAGATCTTTTATGATGAACAATCGCTCAAATTAACAGCTAAGAAAAAAGTTGCTCTGTTCGAGAGATGAAAGTCATGTCTGGGGGCTCTCGTCCAGATGTAAACTATCAGTGATTTCATAGTGCCACAGTTTACCTTCCCTCTCTCACTTTTTCAAGGTAAACTGTGTTGAAAATGAAACCAACGTCATCATTAGGTCATCACTGTATAAGCTGGCTTCAATATTTATGATTTGAAATTTTCATGTTAAAGCTAGTCTCTGTTGCAGAAAATAAACATTGTACAAATAAACCACAATGAATCACATGTGGCTCAATGGTGTGTTCATAAAAAAGACTTACTCAAGTCTTCAGCCTTGTCTGTGATTAGTTATCCAAAACCTGTGATATCTTCTAAATGAAGTAAGATTTTTCTTAGCTGAGTTGGAAAGTTGTTCATGACAGTTTAATCTCTTTCAAATAGACCAATGGCGATAATTGAAGTTTTGTGTCTGGACTTTAACGTGTTTGTAAAGTAACACACTTTACTAAAATAACAACCACGCAACTATGCTATCATTATTACTTTGCTCACTCCTCTTGTACCTGTCTCGAATCAACATACAGTACATACAGTATACAATTTGGATCTGCAGTTCCTTGACGTTCGAATGTTACACAAAAATTGGTAATGTTTTAGCACTGCCACCACAATCGACCCCTTCCAGGTCACCGTTCCGTTCCCACCCCCCCCCCCCCATACTCCTCTTGAAGCCACCAGGTACACTCACAGAGTTCTGCACAGGTCTACTCTATTTGTTTAAAAATAAATTACCAGCTCAAATCTTGTTAATTTTTAGTCATTTTCTTGACCATGTAGCAATATACGGCACTTTGCAACTTCTGTGATCAATGACTATCACATCATATATTTGTTAAAAGGAAAAATTTTCACTCTGAATTGAATTACAAGAAAGATAGCTAAATGTTCTTGATGTCCAAGAAATTTCAAATGCAAACAGATCTGTGGATTTATATCCATGCAGCTGCGATTATCATCAATATTTTGATGATCATGTTGACCAGCAATATTGATTGAAGCGCGTCAAGGTTTCTACTGAATGTAGCCTATATATAGTCTGCACATTTATAATCTGTACTCTTTACGGTATATATGTACAGGCATACAGGCATCTTTGAACTGCATACATGTGCAACACAGATTTTAGTTACCCTTTTCCAGATTTCTGCCTGGGTATTATCTGAATAAAAAATTAAAAAAACTGTTCGCAAACTGCTTATCCACTAGAGTCTGTGTAATAGAATGTGTAAAAGTAAGTTGGCCTGACGTTTCGATCCTAGCAGGATCTTCTTCAATGGCTAAATGACAAGTAAAGGTAACAGAAGGGACAAAAACATGCACAGAATATAGACAGGTTAAATATTATCTGATCAATCATTGAGATGAGTATTGCCACTATGAACTACAGTATAAAAGTTTGTTATTCTGTATGACCCATCCAGTTTCTTCAGAGGGAGTCCCAAGTTTTATGTCTGATGTAAAAAACAAAATTTTATATATTTCCTGCAACTGAATGTAATAGACCCTGTAAATCACAGATGTGGCAATATATTTATGAACAGTAAAGGCCAAGGGGGTTAGGCCATGAGGGAGTGCGCCCAGTCATTGACATGCTGTGATAGAACTAATATGTAGTTACCATTCAGTACTTTGTTTATTCACAGTAGTTATCACAATACCATTTGAAATGTTTCCCCATTTCCCAGGGCATATAAATTCTATTTCAGTACAATTGAAGAAATATTTTTCTCATAATGTTAATCGGAAACAGTGATGTAGTACTGCCCACATGTACATCGTGATCAATGTACGTTTTTTTTTTACATTATTTAAACATGTGAAGTTTAATAATAGTGGTATTATCATTTCAGAGACATATCTCCATATGGTCCCTTCAACCCCTTCTTCTCCCCCCCCCCCTTCCTCCTCCCGTATCCCCTACTCTCACACACCCTAAAACAAAACCATTATGAATTAAAGAAAACAAGTAGGGAAAGTTATATGGCAATATTTACTCTTCCTTTGTCAGATGCATTAAAAAAATGCACACAATTTAAAAAAATGTGTATCTCCATAAATTAAAATGTTAAAGTTAGGGTTTTAATGATATTAAAAACCTGAGATCATTATTTTCACTAGTGAACAATATGGTGAAGGCCTATCGAGTGTATTCGACTGGAAAAGTACTTAGCCCATAATGCTAGCATTGTCAGTGCTGTGCATAGGATTTCAAAGGTTGGGGAGTGGGGGGGGGGAGGGGCATAAGTGCACGATGAAAAAGCCATGGACAGCTGAAGGATTTAACAAAGTATGGAGTGCTGCCCTGGAGTCGTTGAAGCCGACGTCCATGTAGTCGAAGGGAATCCCCCACTCCCTCCCATTTGAGTAACCATCAAATTATTATTAATAATTTGCATTGCTCTGGTAGTGCCCGCATGTCTCACTAATAAAGTTATTTTATTATTTGCCAGATGCGATGAAATGTTTAAAGCTTAATTTGCTTGGTAAAATTAGTACATAAAATACTGTTAAACATTAAGTGCAAATAGGGCTGTAAAATACAGGGCTCGAAATAGTTGAAGGCACCGACGGCAAAAAGCTGTCGTGCCCTTGCTGTTTGCCTTAGTGCCCTTGAAAAATACACCTCGACGACGGCATAAGTTTGCCTTCATGCCCTTTACAGTTTGCCGTTGGTGCCCTGTGAATTGCGAGTATAACACTAAGTTACACTATAGGGTAACCCAAAATACTGGGGAGATTTTGTTTGATTCATCTTTCATTATGCAGTACCTTGATTCGTTTTTTTTTCCCCCTTCTTCCTCTTCTTTTTATAAAACTTTCTCATGAGTTTCGCCGGACACCCGTATCTGTTATACATACATTACAAACATTAATGTCGTTTAGATCATTCTTTATTCTTCCTTCACAAGGACTTCGCTATTCCAGGTTTGTTTTACTTCCACAGTAAGTCAATGGGACTTCTCCATTGAAATAACTGTGTGTGAGGGAATTCACACAGTAAAATCCCATTGACTTTGTCGCGTGAAATTTGGACTTGCTTTAGTCGATTTATTGTCCTGCACTCAGCTATAAACTGGGCGGGAATGTTAATATGAGAACACCTTAATAGAAATAGTAACCTCCACTTAGAAAACGATGTAAGCTGATATTTATTTGTTGAAAGTAGTGACATATCATGTCATATAGGGCACATACCACATACGGAAAGGGGTGATAGTTATTTTTATTTACGTCTGGGACTTTTAAGTTAAAAGTTGCTTTGGGCCGTGCTTTTTACTGAATATTAACCCACTTGAAGATTAAAAGTTTTCAACATTTCTGATCCACTATGCCATCAAGCGAACAAAAAATATTTTCTAAACGAGAAAAAAAAATAGCTTCATCCTTGTATTTGTTTAATTATTCATAATTAAATGGCCTGATTAGACACTTTTACTGCTCCAAAATGACGTAAGAATTGCGCAACCCAAAATGTCGTCAGTGCCCTTACACAAATTCATTTTTGCCATCTTGCCCTTCCCATTTGCCGTCATGCCCTTCACAATTGGAAACTACCAATGGCATTTTTGCTGTGCCCTTTTTGACGCTTACTCTATGTCAAGCCCTGCAAATAAGTTGAATTTATAACGCTTTGTAACACAACCAGCTGTATAAGGTGATATACATAGACTGCACACTAAAGACTACCTGCCAATATATACAGTACATGTATGTGTATATAAATTTTCAGGCTTTGGAGAAATTAAAAAACAATAATAGTAAACGACGTAATGCTTTTATGTCGGTGTCTGTAGTAAAATTACTAAAAACAATTATAATTTTGAGAAAAAATCCTTGTTATTTAAACATCACCATACAATTGATTTTATACTGAGATCTACATTGGAAAATGTGAATTGCTATGTGCTTTTATAAAATACAGAATAAACATTCTACATGTTTATGTATGTCTTTGATGAAAGTAAAGTTTACAGAATTCCCTGTTGGCCAACTGAGATCAGTCTGTTTAGACTCTCGGAATTTGGAGATGTATAACTGTGTATTCCAATGTGTTTCTTGCCATGCCTGAAGGGTTACCGATTATAAGCTGCTTGTGTGTAGGTTCTTACCTGTCAATACTTTATTGAGTAAGCTGCAGGTGGATAAATAAGACCACCATTAGGAAGATTGCATGGGCTGTCTGTTTGATGCATTATACAGCTAGGAGTTGCAAATTTATAGTTTGCATGGGTATAGAGTATAAGTTAATATTTACTGTGTGTGTATATGAGCACTGTGTATACTTTGTACTGTAAATGGTTGCTATGGCTTGATCTGTACTGTATGGTGGCCCAGTATATATATAAAACATTGAAGTATATAATGTCATAATTTTAAACTAATTGTTATAATGCCTTTTCCAAATAGTAATAATGATCGAGTTGCAAGTTCATAATAACAAGTTTGAAACTTGCTATAACTAATTTGAAGTTGATATAATGTAGTTTGAAAGTCGTTACTACTAGTTTGAAAGTAGCTATAAAAAATTGGAAACAACATCACATATACTTCACCAAGACCCCTCTGGGCCACGGTAGTACTGTACTTGAGTTGACTTCAATTTGATATATAATTACCATGTGCACTACTGTACTGAGAGCTTTTTCTGTTTAATTAATTTGGTACATCATCTTAGTTTCATCCACCGCTACGACCATCAATCTATGCGAGGCTGTCAGTATAATGACAGCCAAAACATGCTCGGAAGAAGTTAGACAAATATAATGCACGATTAAACTTTTCACCCATTGTTAGTGCCACCCTTGGAAAATAAATTTGCAAACCTCCTTATGTCAAATATTTCATATGGCTTCAATCTGCCAGCATTATTTATAGATGTTATATCATGGAGGTAAAAACAGACCTCCATGGTTATATTGACTGCACAATAACAGACAAGCACTCAACACATGTAAATGTAGTCGGAAATTATTTCACATTATTTTGGAAACTGTGAGCAATGTTATATATATAAGCTAAATAACATGTAGCTATCTTTTTGGGGCAAAATTTGGTGATATTTTATAGGGATCTCTTAATATTTGTACTACTTTGTTTCAAGGGTGTTTTAGTTCTGAGCTCCTAGCTTCCTCATCTGTGCTTCAATGTCTTCACAAAGTTGTGCCATTCAGTTTGTAAAGTAAATTTATACTCTACTTGTACTGATGAACGGTTTAATAACAGGATGTAACTTATAAGAATTCTATAGCAATGTAAATTTCCAAAACTTGTAATTATGTTTTGGATTATTTGTGTCAAAATGTGAGAATTAAAAATTCTGCCATGTTTAAGACCCAGTCATCAATGAACATTGTTTACAGTACACAGGTTTTTAAATATTTGCACTGCAGTGAGTGACACTTTACCATGATGTGAGAAATATGTACTAAATTGTTGTGCAAAAATTATTCCTTAGGCAATTTTATTTTATTTTATTTTTCTTTACAGGAACTTATTCAACGTTACAGCGATGCAACATTGGTAAGATTTTTGTTTTCTCTGAATGTTCATTTGTTGTTGATTTCTTCCTGATTGATTTTTTTTTAATATAATTTTTTTTAATTTAATTTTTTTAATTAATTTTTTATTATTGTCATCTTTAATGAGGGTAGTCCTGCTCAGTGCAGAATCACTGCTTTCCAGAGGAGCCCTTGCAAAAAGGCAATATAAATCTATTTGTGATGGTAAATTGTTTGTTAATGTGTCATAGAGATACTTTCACTTTGTAAACAGTAATGTCGCCAAAGTTTGCATGAACTTGTACATATATGTCTACATTAAATAAATATGTTTGAAATTGTCTGCATCTCTAGGTCATAAAACGTAGCATTTTATATATGGTGAACATATGAATTTTACAAATTTTATGCTAATTTTTTAATGCATCTGGCAACAGTAAAATGAAAATATCGTTACAGCAATTCAGTCTAAACATTTTTGTTTACCTTTGTAATATATATATTTAACGTGCTCATTCACATTGGAAAATAATATTTTTCTACAAAAAAGTTGCATTTAATGAAATATTTTCAAATACAGAGAATCTTCACAGCTAAGAAGACAACCAAAATGTATCAGGTTTCAAGAATAAATCAAACAAGAAGGTTAAAATAGATAAGTAAAGCTTTTTGAAGAATAATTGCCCAGGTTATGACATCACAGACCGCTTATAATGCCTTGATCACTCAATGGCAGTATGGAAAGATTACCTAGCAGCCAAATTAGGGCTTGATGTTCAACAACCATATCTTGAATTAGAGTTGAGATTTAGAGATAGTCCGAGTTTTCAACTCATCGAGTGGAATGTCCAGCTCTTTTCATAAATGTCACAGTTCCGTTGTCTGCTACCAGAAATATCCCTTTAAATGAACTTTCAGTTTGGATAATTTTTCGGTACATTTCGTGATGATGTGTTGCTCATACTGTTGGCTAGCTTCATTCTGCATTGAGAGACCTGACCACATCACATAGACAGTTCAAGTTTGATACGATCATGAGATCTGTTCCTCTTTCCACCCTTTCTGGGTACGTGTATAGAGCTCAACTCTTTGAACACTATACTGTCTTAAAGGGTGTGAAGACTCGGGCACAAAGAAATGTCTCATGCCTGTAATCTGACCTACTGTAGTTTCAAATGAGGTGTAACAGAAGTGTTAGATAACACCATCGATCCCAGAAAATACACACACAGCTTGCTACCGTCTGTAATTAGACACTAGTGCACAGTAAGTACATGCAGCTACGGTCAATACCCACAACACAGTGTACATATAAAAGCAGCGATGGACATCTCAGGTCCAGCTAAAGATAACAAGATATCACTTTTCATTACTGTCTGCATTTTGTAGTGACACTAAAAAAAAACGTCACTTGCAAGCAATGGAAAGTTAACTTTTTCAAATGGCTGCACACGGTTTGGGGCGAGTCTTCAATGCCTTCAATTAGTTCGTGCAATACGCCAGGTTTAACTCAGAAGCATCTTACAGTGCTTATTTATAAAAAAAAAAAACTGTTCAGATACTTTAAAGGCAGTGACAGCTGCAAATTAAGTCAGATTATGCCACTAAAGCTTCATGCCATGCAGTGCTGACTTGTTGACTGGTTCAAACTTTGCCGTGAGCTGAGATCCGACCTAAATTTGACTACATATACTTTGATCAGATATGACAGTGACTTGTTCAAACTTTGATGTGAGCTAAGATCCGACCTAGATTTGACTATATTTTGATTACGTACAACAGAAGCTTAAGCAGTATCTGACAGTAATTGGCCTGATTTATGTAAGGGAATTGGCCAAAACATCAGGTGTGTCGTGATCAAAAGCTAGCACTATGACGGATGACGGAATTAAAGAGAGGGTTGTCAGTTTATGTCACGTATAGTAGATGGTATACTAAGTAGAACAATATGTTGCATATTCACTGTCATGTGATACAGCACTTGGTGCATTTGTAAGGTTACCATATGGTAATACTCTAATTATCTAGGTCTGACTGCTTTCAGTGGATTTCCTGTTATCTGAAATTATAAATTTATCAATGTTTGCAGTTTTGCACTCTATTAGTTCCCATAAATTTGCACACAATAAAAAAAAAAATAAACAGACATTGCTAGGCTTTTGTCTATTAAGCATCATGTTAAAATGCAAACATGTCCCTATATAAACAAATAAGGAAGACTAGTATAAAAGTATAGGAAACAGCTGTGACAAATGTCCTGTTTGGATAGTAATAAGGACTTACCCAATATTGTGATCTAGAACAGAACGTACAGTGCAATGATAGATGGCCAAAGGTTAGATTCAGGTTGTAAGCACAAGTTAATTTTATACTCTATTTGCAAACAGTGCCATAAATTTATCAAAGCAGATCTCTCCATCCACTGTGTTGTGCTTCATATCATCTCCATGGATATAATATTCTCAATCTGTTTGATAAAAAAAAAACACTGTGCAATCTGGTCCAATGTTTGAATTGGTTTACAAGTACCTGGTTTATTTGCTTTGAAAAATATCTTGACAGCCAGAGAAAGAAAAGTACACTAGTTTAACCTACCATCTTGTCATTGTGGGTTCAATTCAGCCCTTTTTCTACCCGTTTCCTTCTATTTGGGCTCATCAACCTAAACTATACAAACTTTGATAATTAAAGGGTGTGAAGATTCGCGCAAAAACGTCTAATGCCGGTAATCTGACCTAGTTTCGAATGAGATGTAACTCAAGTGTTAGACACCACCATCCATTCCCAGAAAATACGCACACAGCTTGATACCTTCGGTAATTAGACACTAGTGTACAGTCAGTACATACAGCTGTGGTCAATACCCACAACACAGTGTACATAGCAGCGATGGACATCTCTAGCAGCGATGGACATCTCAGGTTCCGCTTAAGATAACAAGGTATCACGTTTCATTACTGCCTGCATTTTGTAGCGACAAGCAGAAAACGTCACTTGCAAGCAACGGAAAGTTAACTTTTTCAGAGCACGGCACGTGATTTGGGGCGAGTCTTCAACGCCTTTAAAAGGATATATTCCAGTGACAGACAATATGACACTTAAATGGAAAGTAACAAATATTTCACACTTTTAGTTGAAAATCCCATCTCAATATCTTGTTCCCAGCTCAAGATATGGGCTGATTGGTTTGAACTTTATATCGACTGGCGAAACACTGATTCTAATTCCCTGGATTTGATGACAGTCGGTGGTCTGTGATGTCACAATGGCAAATGTTCTTCAAAGGCTGTATATTTCTCTGTTATAATCTTCTTATTGATTGAAATCCTTGAAGATGATACAGTTGGAATAGTGTTTTAGTTGTCAAGGTTCTTTGTCATTTAGAATTTCATCAAAATGCAACAGTTCTGTAGAAATATACTACTCTTTGTATAACCAGGCTTAAATATTATATAGAATGACAAAAAAACATCAGTTGAATCGCTGTGATGACATCATTCCGTCTGTTCTTGCCAGATACAATTTCACAAAATATCACCAAATTTGAAAATTCCAATCTTCGTTGTACAGCAATGCTATAAGGCTGTAGTTGTCGACCTATGAATTGCAGACAATTTCCGGCAGTTTAATTAAGCAATCATTGTCAGTTACCAGAATATCCCGTTAATAGTTTAGCACTGCAACCTGTGTTCGTATTTGCTGTTCCACACACCCTACTCTCTAAAATGTTCTTTGGAATGCACAAATTTGAGATCTTACATTGGTCTGTTTCTTAGCGTATATTTGTGGCTCTCCATCAACTCATATTTAATTGGTTTGTGCATTTTGATGTCGTATTTGGCATACAGAATTAGTCCTGATTCATTAACTGATGTATTTACTGCACTCTTCCCCAGTCTCCTGTAAATTCTCACTCAATCTAGCTTAACAAATTGGTAGCATTTTTGCGCTGTGCCCTGCTGACCTCTTCAGGTCGTTTCCCTCTTCATTCCGAATCGACCATAATTTGCGACAGTTCCAGGGTCGGTGGAGGTGCAGTGAAAAATAATGTTACCAATTGATCAGACATTGCATTTGCAGGGTTGGTGGGAGTTCACAGGAGACAGGTAAAGTATCGTCTTTCATAAAAACCCAACCGGTAAAAGGTTTGGGGTTTCATCGTCTAGCTTCATCAATCAGTGCTGAAAGAGATGCTTTTAGGCTAATCAGCCAAGGATTGGACTTGACATCGATTATGGTAGGGACTCTTCTTGTCTGGCTTAAGTCTTGTTGTAAACATGCAGCTTGATTCTTCAGTTGCAATTTATTTCTTAACGACAAATTCCTCCCTTGTTCTCATCAGAATGGCTACACGGTCAACTTCTGCGTGGACAGCCACAATTCTCTGGGAAACTATGTCGTCGATGCAGATGGCAATCGAATGCTTGATACGTTTTGTCAGATTTCATCGCTACCGTTGGGTGAGACAATTAAATAGCCTGCAGCTCTTTCTCTCTCCCATGACATATAATGGGCAATTTGTGCAGTTTCTCAGAGACGTTTGTTATTTTAATTTGATTTCATTCATCATTTAAACCCTTTGACATGTTTTGAATTGTGTACAGTAGTGAATAACAGAATGCATTATAACAGATGCCTTGTGCATGCATGCTGCTATGGATGGTTTTAACATCGATGTATTCTAAAAAAAATCTTAACCCGAATGAGATCTGGGAATCATGGAGAATTTCATATTCCCAATCTCCCTTCCCCTCCCAACCTTTGTAATAAAAAGTTTCCAATGTTGATTGCAATATAAAAGAGGTAAATTATGTAAGTAAACTGTGGCGATAATTTCCACAAAGTTTATGAACACTTTGGACCCACTCGCTTCATTCTTGTCACCCTCCATCCTCCCCCACTCTCCCTTGAAGCCATTCCCCCCCCCCCACCCTCTTTGATTATGTTTTAGTTGCACCCTGCCTATATAGATACTGTATACAAGCTGTACGTAATGCTAATTATATCAAAGAAGGGTGAAAGCTGCACATCCTGTACTGGACACACTGTACAGACAGTGGTTAATCTTCTCTGATACTCAGGGCTACACAGATATTGTATCATTTGACTATTTTAAGACAGCAGATAAACTGACGAGAACAATGGAATTGTTCCTACTGGAAAATATTTGAACAAGTTGTAATCTTGAGAACAGTGCAGACAACCAGAATTGTGCAACCTTAGTCATTGTTTGCTTACTGCATGAGGGTATTGGAAAGATATGAATGTTATCAATTCTTATTCATCATTCTTCTTTTAGAAGAAAAACAAGTTTGTGTCAGATACTGTATATTGGAAGAGTTATGCAGGGTTGCGGTGAAGGGGGGGGAGGGAGGGAAGCATCGGGTAGGCAGGAGAGGGGAGGCTGTATTCTAGATTGTGATTAATCTTGCATGCATGGGTTCAAAGGTCATTTGTAGCATTATTGGAAGGAAGGATGCCTGAAGTACATATATACATAGTTGACCTGCAGTAGACTAAAACAGCAATCATTAACGCTAATATCAAATTTCCAGAGCTTGTTAATATTGTTGCAGACTTTATTTCCTGTATGTTTTACAAATTAACAATATAGTTCAACTACATAGATTATCAAATGTAAAAGTTTAAGGTGTTGGTGATATACTTATATCAACACAGAAGGAAATTAAAGAGAAATTAAATACAAAACTGTCATATTATTAATTTCTTTAATTATCAGAAAGAAACCTTTAGAATAGTCAAGATCAATAATTTGAATGCGAAAGAAACTAACACGTTTTCTTCTTTTCCATATTCTAGGGTACAATCATCCAGATCTCCTTGCTGTTGCGAGAGATCCAAACAATGCCGTAAGGAATTTATATACTCATTAATTTGCATAAATTAATAAAATATTACTAAATGTTTTATGGGGTTCAGCAGACAATTCTACCACCCTCTTTCTTCCCCAACCAGAAATTATCATAAATGCACAGTGCAATTGTATATGTGTGCAAATACATTGGAAATGAAATGCAAGCATTGAAACTTTAACAAGTTTCCTTTATTTACTACAACGTTGTACGTTATCTAGGTTATAAATATTTCTAGGGTATTGACTCAGGAAGCTTCTGCAGATAATTTCATTGTATTTGTCTTTCCTTTGAAATTGACAATGCCAAGCTGACAGGTTCCTACCAGCACATCTAAAGAGTCTTGTTAAAAGTAGAAATGTCATGCACTGCTACATATCTTGTCACACAATTTACAGTGAAGTGATTTTGTTTAAACTACCTTAAATTTCTTTGTGTAAAAGTAAGTTGGCCTGACGTTTCGATCCTAGCAGGATCTTCTTCAGAGGCTAAATGACAAAGGTATATTTTGTTGACAGACTACCCTGATCTGCGTGTATTGATTTTTGTACTAAACCGTGGCAACCTTGGTGTCCTATCAAACTATAAACACATCTAGGGCAATAGAGTGTGATACATAGCTAGATACTAAAGCCATGCATTCCATTGGTTGGTGCAGTTCTACTGCATTGTTTATAGTTGTGTGCAAAGATTTAATAGACAAATAGGTATAATGGGGAAGCGGTTGGGGGTGGCAGAGGTCGATTGGATTTGAGTTGGGGATTATTGAGATATGGTAAACTGATCTAATCCCAACCATTATTGGGAGATCTTTGACCAAGTTCCTGTATGACCTTTGAAGGATAATTTATTGCATAATTGCCCAAATGTCAGGTGTCATTGGTTTCCATTGTACTTCTACTGTGTCCAAAATGGTCATTAGAGGTAACCGTTGCATCTAGAAACCGATCATTGGTTCAGTAATTCACCCGACTTTTATGTCTGTATCTTTGTTGCCCATTCTCTGTCATTGCAGTAGCATGTCAATTGTAGCAATTAGAAGGAAGGAACTACTCCTTGGAACTGTGAACAATAGAATATAAATGAGAAATCAAAGAATATTAAAACCCAAATATTGTTTTTACAAAATGTATCCCTTTAATGCCTGTGTTTCTCCTACGTATCCTCATTGTCATCTACTGTAAGTGTTTAGGGTTCTTTTTTACTTATTCAGGATCACCTCTCACCTATAATATATGGTTCATGTTTCCCTAAAGTCTTACAGCTTGGTTTCATTAATAACTCAGTCCCACAACCACACCCTACTTAACCCACCATGCCCCATCCTAGCCACATCAAATCAGTTCTCTAAGAAAGGTCTTTTAGGTCCCACCCTTAAACTGTCTCTACTTCAGTATACCATGTCTTCTCTCCACTTTTGAAACGATTATTTATATAGAAACTCAAAGCTTTTCTCTATTTTTTTTTCTCCCCTGGTGTCACAGAGTGTGTTGGCTGCCAGACCAGCTCTCGCTATGTACCCAAACATGGACTACCCAGAAAAGCTAGAAAATCTAATTCAAGCTGTAAGTGTTTAAATTTATATTATAGTTAATTTTGAAATATGCAAGAAAGGAACCAGGAAATGTCGCAACCTTTAATGCAATGTGTGTTGTATTAATCACCAGTAATTTGAGTCCACAATGGGGCCCAACTTGCATGTGGCCTAACTCGCTACCAGCGCAGCGATCCAGTCAGTGGTGCTGGGACCTTTCGCGACCAAGAGGAAGTCGGCACATTTAGATGCTTCTACTTCGCTTCAACTTTGGCACCTTGGAGCCTGGCAGAGGACTGATACGCCCTTTAGGCCAGTCTATTCCTGTGAGAGGGGCAGCTGGGCACGTGAGAATTGGTGTCACATCTTCGAGATGACAATTTAAATTTCAGTTGATAAATACAGTCAATTTAAAGAGTTAGCAACTATCATAAAATGGTTGTATTTGTGGCTGTAGGATGGAGAGGGAGGGTGATGACTGGCATGGACTAATCCATTATTTAATTTGGGTGGAAAACATTGGATCATTTAATTTTCTATTATTAATGTGAAAGGAAAAAATTGATTGAACTCACAGTATGCTTGAACTATGCATAAAACTGTAAGAAAACATTGAATAATTCTTAAAACAAATCGACCACAATCACTCTAGACTGCTGTAATAGCCCCAGCACAACAATGACAATGGGCTTTCTATTGGTTCACTATTTTCCCGAAAGACCTCGCTTGTAGTGACAAAATGCTTACGTGTAAACTACCATTCCATTTATAAAATGTGTATCATGATTTTAGTACAATTTGTTTGTCTCACTGCATGGTACGGTGGCCATTGACACAGCATCAAAATGGTGGACACATCCAGAAGCATGGAAAGCCTGGCTCAGGTACCAAGGACAATTTTGTCACTGGGCTCTTTTTTGTACTCTTCAGGTTTTCCTTATGTAGGCCTATGTTATGGAAATGAGAGTAGACTACTCCTTATCCCATATTTGGCCTTGTCTCCTCCATTGTTCCCCAAGGTCCACTTAATGACTCCAGGCTCCAGAGCAGCATCCTCCAGTACCCCAATACACCCCCTCCCCCCCTTCTTGTTGACCGGGACACATCAACGAATGATTCAAAGAAATGACATTACAAGAATGACATAGGGTGCTCGTCATTATGCATGTTTAAAACTTTGTGGAAAACCCTGCAAGTTATAGCTTTGAGGAAGTATGATGTCAAATGTACAGTGTAACAATGTGAAGGGCTGGACAAAATCATGTTATTTGTTATGGTATTGTACTCAATTGCACAGTGGTGAACACGAATGCTAAACACGTACGTCCATTTCCGAAAGCCGGTGCAGTACATGTACAAGTTGAGTCATCAAATAAAGATGAGCATGTAGCTGTAGGATTCGGTAAATATGGAACATCGATCGTTAAGTCTCGCTTCACATATATCACGTGCGGGACGTTCACATACATCTCTGACAAGATGTCATGCCAGATGGCGGACAGTGCCCTACCCGATCAGTCTGTCACACCTACTCCAGGGTCTTATTAAAGTACCTGCTTTTATTACACGATATAAATGGTGCAATAGTTACAAGAATTTCTCTACCTGCCACAACAGATTGCTCCCAGAGGCTTGAAGCACATGACGACAATGATGTGTGGAACATGTTCCAATGAGAATGCAATTAAGCAGGCCTTTATCAGATACAGAGTAAGTTAATTGTTTTAGTGATACCAGTAACTTTCCTCCTCGGTGCTCTCGGTTGTCTGTGATGATTATATTTTGCATCGCTGTTGTTTGTACCCGCTCGCTGTCTGGTGAGCAGAAGCATTAGGTATTTCTGTCTGTCTGTTTGTTCAACTGTCGCTGCGAATAATGATAATGCTAAAGATCAAGCCGATGGCAAAGTTTGATTTAACGTGTTTGTGTACGACAGAACTATTTCAATCCAATACAATTATTTGTTACTCTCTGTGTAGTGTTCGTTGGGTGAAAAAAAGCACAGGAAATCTACTTGTAGTAAAATAATATCTCCTTCAGGTATTAATACTCAGTTGGTTTGGTAAAGAAATTGAAACATTTCTTTTTAGGTGACCACAATTTTCAAAAATATGCTTTAATCCATCCATTCATTGGTTGTATACTTTTATATTCTGCAGTAGGTGAGAAAACAAAGTAACATTTGATAAAAGGTAAAAATTGTGGGACAAAGGTGCTATCAAAAAACAAGTCTGGGTAAATGTTTTATCATATCAGATCTCTGAGGGATTATCTTCCTGATCCTGCTTCTCTCTTTATTTTCCAAACAGAGCAGGGAAAGAGGAGGAAATCCCACAGAAGAAGACTTAAGTTCGTCCATGCTAAATGAGGTAGGTTTAAAGCTGTGATGTTGTGGCAGATATACCAGTGCTGGCACCACTCTACTCTGTCCTCTCTATTCATGCTTCAAAGCAGTATCCTACTGACAGTATGAACAGTTCCTAACCTTTATCTAATAGAAACGGGATATTCTTACTGTTCATAATGTTAGTACAAGTGCTTTGAAGCAGTATCCTACTGACAGTATGAACAGTTCCTAACCTTTATCTAATAGAAACGGGATATTCTTCAGATTATTAAGTGCCTTGCCCACGGGCACAATGTCAATGATTTGGACTTGAACCTGTAATCATTAAGATCACAAGTCAGTTGCATCTAACAGCCCATTTGATCACAAATCGGTGTACCCCATAATTTTGGGGTACAAATCTGAGTTTTTCAATAACATCTAAAATGGAGGAGTAAAATGAAGTAGCTAAAACTTTTCAGTATCAACATACAGCAAATAACTTACATTCTCAAGATCTAAGGTCATAATTATTTTTAGCATGCCCAATTAAGCCCAAAAAAACAGGCTAATTGACATGAAATGCAAATTAAAAGTAAAAATGAAAGACATATTTTTCAGCTGAAATATGATGGGTTAAGGTCCTATAATGAAGAAATGGTAAATTTTTAACTTTGTTATCTCTGTGCAAGTAATGAGGTGAATACTTTATGATTTCGTATGCTTCCTTCTCCTTTTTTAGGGTCCTGGTAGTCCCTCGTACTCAGTTCTATCGTTTGACGGGGCCTTCCATGGCAGGACGTTTGGTAAGTTGTCTCTTAAGACCAGGGGGATAGGAAGCTTCCAAAAAGTGGGGGCACAACATCAGAGGGGCACTTTCTCATTCCACAACCACCACTCGTTATGCTATATACCGATTCACACAGGCCATATCACTTAAATATATATAATGTGTTAGTATGCTATCAATACTATTTATTGAGATTGTTTATTGTTAACCGTGCTACAAAAAGATATATGATGCCATTTTAAAAATAGCATGTACAGACTAAAAATAAATAATTAAAATAAAATATTAAAATTAACAAAGGCTTAAGATATCCAAAAGACAGTTCTCCATCAAAGGGGCACATTTTATTTGCCAGTAGGGCACGTTTGCTATTTTGACAAAAAATGGGGGGCACATGCCATCAGTGCCCCCCCCCCCCTGCTTTAGACTATACTATATATCTATGATTTTATTGTTATCAATCACAAGGCCAAAAATGTTTTTTAATGAAGTTAAATGTAATTAATTTTAGTTTGAAATATTTCTCTTTGAAATATGACAGACTATTTGCCAAAAGGTTTGAAGCTTTAAATCTGTATGAATGAATCAGCAGAAAAACCTCTCTCCTGCCATACTCTAACCTCCCTTCCCTTCCCCACCCTGATAAGTGGGTGGGTAAGGTGGGGCAACAGCTCTGGGGTCAATTGGGGGGGGGACATGGTATGTGTAAGGATGGATCAGGGCAGATCTTCTGCCCATCTGAATCAACGCACAATGAATTTATGAAGACTTAAAAGAGGGTCCTGGTGACAATTGACACAGGGCCCGACCTTCCTCTCAATGCCTAATAACTTGGTAATTGTGGCTTGACAGGTTTGGATGCCAGTGAAAAAGTAGTCTTGAGTCTTGACAGTGGGAAATTATTGATTTTGTGGAGTTCCTAGAACCTGTAACCAAGGTGAAGTCTGAGTATTTTTATAAGAAACATGCATACTGCAGTATTTCTTTTGTGTAATTGTAACACATTTTTTTTTTCAGAGAAAAAGTGTCACAGCATGAATATTTTACTGAATCTTTTGCCCTTTGTTTTTCTTCTTTTGTTTTAGCTTGCCTGTCACTTTCTCATTCCAAAGCCATTCACAAAGTTGACATTCCAGCCATGAATTGGCCTTTTGCTCCATTTCCAAGATTCAAGTATCCTCTCAAAGAATTTGAGAAAGAAAACAGAGCTGATGAAGATAGATGTCTGGCAAAGGTTGGTCTTATATGTAACCTCATTTTGTCTGGTAGCAATTGTTGTTGTTTTTTATTGGGGGGGGGGGGTGGATGCATTGTTCAAGGTTGATATATAAAAGTTAGAGGGTGGGACGTTTTGATCCTAGCAGGATCGTTTTCAGAGGTTAACTGAAACAAAACACATAGTAAAGAGTTTAAATAAACAGATATGAAAGACAAGGAAAAGTGGATCACTGAACAATGAAGGGATTAGACGAATAGTAGGATGTTACTATTAAAATATTACTATTAAAACATATATTCTGTTAAGCACCCATCCCTATGCCCTAACACTGTCACCCCCCACCCTCCCAGCCCCCCCCCCCCCAAAAATGAAAGAAATGTAACCCTCCCCAATCCCACATGTCTCCAGTCAAAACTTTGCCACTTATTTTCCACTTTAAGGTCAGAGAAATCATCGCAGAGAAGAAATCGACTGGAAGTCCTGTGGCAGCAGTGATCATAGAACCGATCCAGGCCGAGGGCGGAGATTATCACGCATCACCGTATTTCTTCCGAAACCTTCAACAAATCTGCAAAGAGGTATTAAAATTATGCAATACCAGTGGTGTCTTTGAAATTAATTGAATGACACACACTGGTCTGAAGTTATTCAACCCCTATTGCCCTTTTTTTATCAGGTTTCTACTCCTGAATTTTGACTCCTAGTGTCTATAAAATATATATGCAGTGTGCTGTACCAGCACACTTGAAGATTTATAAATAGATTATATATAGCAATCATTATCATTTTACGTCACGTGTGTACTTTAGGAAATTCAAATGGAAAGAAGCTAGTCTCAGCAGGCGGTGAGAAAAGGTTGCATTTGCAAAAGCGGCAACTCATAGAAAACAGGGTACTTATCGTAACCTCTGAGATTGAAGTTGAGTATCAAATATGATATAATGGTTCAGTTCATTTTTAAAGTGAGGTGAAATTAAATTGCTGGTACACACAGCAGAGTGTGCCAAGTCATACAGACAATGTTCGCACGAAACATTCGATAAAATTTACTGACATCTGTCTCGTTTACAGATCTCCTCTGAACCTTCATGCCTTCGGGCTGACATGTTCAAGGCCCTCAGAAATAATTTCTCCAAACAAAGTACAGACCCTCCCTTCATGCCGACCCCCCAGCCTCTTTCTTCACACCCACAAGTTTTTTCCCTGGTTTACCTTTAACAGAAGGGGCCAACATAGCTGATGAGTCACTTACGCACTGCTATAGTTTAATTAAACGAAGGCAGATCTGTCATGACATTTTATGAAAGTCAAATTAAATTCAAATTCAGTAAAGGGAGAGATTTTTAGTTTATTTGAGGCCAATACTGCTGGCATTAAACAGTCCACAGGTAGGATTTCAAGTTACAAAGGAAGAGACAGTTTTTTGATTGAGTTATTGTCAGAATCAGCAACATATTCCAGTTGATACAGAAAAGGATAAACTTGAATTGAAGAGAAAAATATTCCACACTGTTCTTTGTCCCGAAGTTGAAGTATGGTTTGACTGTAAATGGTAAACCTTTCTGCCCCACAGACTGAATCAGCATTTATCGTCGACGAGGTGCAGACCTGCTGTGGGGCCACGGGCTATTTCTGGGCCCACGAGGCCTGGGACCTTCCTGAGCCACCTGACTTTGTGACCTTCAGTAAGAAGCTGATATCTGGAGGATACTTCTTCAAGGAAGAATATGGTCCAAAGCTTGTGAGTTATTACCTTTTCCCCAGTTACTTTGCATTGATTTTTGCTGTGATCTTTGCTTTGTGCATGTGATGTGCATGTGATTTGTGCATGTTCTACACAATAGGTTACTGTAGTTTCACACAATAGGCACTGCCGGTCTGCCATGAGAGTTCTTTGATATCCATTCAGCCTCGCTGCAGCGGATTTTACAGCTGCTGCAGCTTTTGGTTTTGTCACGGTGCCAAAACATGCAGTCATTTCATTGTCTCCGTACGTAATCTCTAATAAAAGAAAATGGCATCATTTTTGCACAAGGAGCCAGACTTGATGCCGTCTCTGTAGAACAAATGCCCTAGTAACTAGTAACTTGAATGAATCTGAACAAAATGGAAGCATGGTAATGAAATACAACCTGCTGCTTCAAGTAAAAAGAACACCATAAACAGCTGTGTTCAAGGACTCAAGTCAGTCTTCAAGGGTACTAGCTGGTCTGTACTCCTCAGACACCGACTAGGACTCAGTTGTGCAGGACTGGGACATGTGAGGACTCAGGATTGAGACCAGCACAACTCTGACAAAACATTTATAGTCTACTTTATAATTTATTTCCTCCAAGTTAAACAACACACTCCAACAAACTTCTCGTATGTGTGTCAGCTTTCACTTGCAAATTGCAAGTAAAACAAATGGCCTCAAATATTTTTACTTTTTCATGAACAAATTAGTAAGTTTGGCTACATAACCATGAATAGTTGTCACTGTAGAATTATACAGAGTTATATAGTTAAAGTGTTATACAGTTATACAGTTATAGAGTTATACAGCTATAGAATTATACAGTTACTATTTTTCAATCAAACACCCTTGTAATGGTAAATATGTAATTTGACGATACATTAAATGTAATGAAAAATACATGTTTGTATTGACAATTCTTTTCTCTCCTTTTTTTTGTATTATTATTATTATTTCTAGGGTGCCAGAATCTTCAACACATGGATGGGTGATCCACCAAAGGTACTGATGATGGAAGCTGTGTTGGATGTGATCAGAAGAGAGGGACTTCTGGATCTGACAAGAACATCTGGAGCTCATCTGATGGCTGGTCTGGAAGATATTCAGGTAAAATAGAATCGAAAAAGCAAAGCAGTGTTTGATTGCAATCCAATAAACTCATATTCTGTTCTTGGAATAGAATTGTTGTACTTTATGAGAGCACAAGTCTGCAGACATTTAGGTACAGAAAACTAAATACAAAATCTCCAAAAAATAGGTCCAAAATCTTGTGATATTTCACAAGAACTTAGCCATGACCCCCATCCAACCTCTACCCATTAGAATCGAGGCTCAGAATCCATGCAAGCTAGCTTAGACAGTGGACTTGATGTGAATACATTTTCTGACTGTCTGGAAAGATCTGAATTTCAGTGTGATTAAAGGCATTGCAGGCTCGCCCCAAACTGCGTGCCACGCTCTGAAAAAGTTAACTTTCCATTGCTTGCAAGTGAAGTTTTCGTTTTGTCGCTACAAAATGCAGACAGTAATGAAACGTGATACCTTGTTATCTTTTATCTAGACCTGAGATGTCCATCGCTGCTATGTTAACTTTGTTGTGGGTATTGACCGTAACTGTATGTATTGACTGTACACTAGTGTCTAATTACCGACGGTAGCAAGCTGTGTGTGTATTTTCTGGGATTTCTGGGTGGTGTCTAACACTTCTGTCGCACCTCATTCGAAACTAGGTCAGATTACCGGCATGAGACGTTTCTTTGTGCGCGAGTCTTCACACTCTTTAAGGCAAATTTGAACCATGCATTTTCTGTTGCTGTTATTCTTATTATTGACAGTTTGCTCTAGATTTACTCCACAGGTTGTAGAATTATGTCAAGGAGATTGATTACACACTCCAAAAAGTAAATACCAAAAATGAAGGCTTCAGTTTGATAAAATTGATAGTAATATTTGCATCAATAAGAATTTTATTGTTTATTCTTTGATAAGCATGGGTTTATACTTGTAATAATAATAATCGGCAGTTCAAGATAGCATACTGCAAGAGACTTTGACTCTAACCCTAACCTAGGGATTAAGTCAGCTGGTACAGTAATATAGATATCGTGACTGTTACGTGTGGGCCCTTTAGATTGAAGCCAACAAATGAATGTGATGATGCGTCTAGCTATAGCTTCCACAATGTAGTATCGCAATAGATGAAGAAGAAATAGTGTTGAGGTTTAGGCCTCATAATGATGATGTATCATCAGGCATCCAAGCTAACTGTCCACCAAGCCCATCACTTAACAGATAGAAACACTTGCTCTAATTTGCAAGATCATTGATGGTCTCTGTGATATAAACTTTATTGTTTTGGGGGTAAGTGGGGGGGCGGGGTGCTATAAGCATTTAGGCATTCCCAGACTTCCATCCCATTCCCAGGTAATTGTGTTTCATTGTGATAAAAATAAATAAATTATTGTACTGTGGGACCTGCTGCTCAACTTCCAAGTCATTGCTCAACTCCTCCTTCAGAGGGTACCATTTACAAAGTCTACACGGTGTTTAAGGTGGGAATAGTAGACACAGAAAGAGGAGGTGGTGGGCGTTGACCCAGAAATGTATCATCTTGGGTGCAATGGGTAGGTGGGGAAAGTGTGATAGAAAGGTTAAGACAAGTAAGCATTGTGAATTATTAATACCTAAACCAGGGAGCTTTGGAGTGTGTTTGTCATTTATAAAAAAGTGTTAATTATGTAAGTTATTTATGAAGAAGTAATTCATTAACGAAGATAAAATTTTAGGGAACATAAATATAAACGATTTCTCCCGAATTGCTTGTCATCTCAACATACCCCACCTCCCCCCCCCAGGCCCCATTTAGTACCAGTGAACCAGTGTTGCTGCAATTGTCTCATCTTGAACATACTGGCTTATAGTTTTTATTGTATTCTGTCTCTTCAGGCAAAGTATCCTCAACACGTACGCAATGCCAGAGGACCAGGTACATTCTGCGCCATCGATGTCGTCGATTCTGGTGTCTTAGCCAAGGTTGCGTCGGATGTCCGTGACAAAGGTACCATTGTCCTTTTCTCTTTATTCTCTTTGTCATCCAATATTTTGGTCTAAGACATTTGTGCTTGTAACCAAAAGACCATTTTATGGAGGGTTTATCTGCACAGAAGACTGATTAGATAGATTTTGCTTGTCTTAAATATTGACATTGGCATAAAAGTATCTTTTCCTTTATCTTTTCTGCTTATCATTATCCCCTCACCCCACCCCACACCCTCCCTCTAATTCACACCCTTATTTATGTCGTATCACCTCAGAAAAGGTCAGATTATGCCGATGTGCTTGTTCAAGGCCAGAGGGCCGGGTACATGTGCAGGTCATTATGTCTCCACTTTATTAGCCCATTCCACTTCCCTTCCCTTCCCTTCCCTTCCCTTCCCTTCCCTTCCCTTCCCTTCCCTTCCCTTCCCTTCCCTTCCCTTCCCTTCCCTTCCACTTCCCTTCCCTTCCCTTCCCTTCCCTTCCCTTCCCTTCCCTTCCCTTCCCTTCCCTTCCCTTCCCTTCCCTTCCCTTCCCTTCCCTTCCCTTCCCTTCCCTTCCCTTCCCTTCCCTTCCCTTCCCTTCCCTTCCCTTCCCTTCCCTTCCCTTCCCTTCCCTTCCCTTCCCTTCCCTTCCCTTCCCTTCCCTTCCCTTCCCTTCCCTTCCCTTCCCTTCCCTTCCCTTCCCTTCCCTTCCCTTCCCTTCCCTTCCCTTCCCTTCCCTTCCCTTCCCTTCCCTTCCCTTCCCTTCCCTTCCCTTCCCTTCCCTTCCCTTCCCTTCCCTTCCCTTCCCTTCCCTTCCCTTCCCTTCCCTTCCCTTCCCTTCCCTTCCCTTCCCTTCCCTTCCCTTCCCTTCCCTTCCCTTCCCTTCCCTTTCCTTCCTCTCTTCCATATCCCAATGTGCCAGTTTCAAAGCATTGTCTTCTTTCTGCAGCAACACATTGTTTGATATTAAGTATGACATTTTCGGGAATTTCCTTTTTTGGCATTTATTCAAAAATATAAAAGTTCCCAGAAATTGATGGATTATTTAGAAGATGAAAAACAAATGAGGAGAAGACACGGTAAATCCAACTGGCAATCAATATTGAGGAAATAAGTTCTTGTCTGAGTTCTCTCACCAAGTACACGCCAGCCCTAAGAGGAAACACCTTGTACATTCAGGTTATCCCAAATTCCGTCCGTCCACTCATATCGACTCATTGCTTCTCCATGTTATATCCATCTGTTCATTTCTCATATCTTGGTCATGTTTATAGTTTTGTCTTGACTTGTTCTTTTCAATTGATATCGCAGGCGTCTTGCTCGGTACCTGCGGGACAAACTCGCTCCGTTTCCGACCGGCCCTCATTTTTCAACCCCATCATGCGGACATTCTTCTGGATACCTTGGAGAGCACATTACAAGAATTGTAATTGAATATTGATTGACTGTGGAAACAGAGGACACTCTGGTGGAGCCTTGCAGCAATCTCTTGTCCACAGAAATGTAGTGTTTGCAACAACCACGATCGCAACTGCAGTCTGATAGCTTTAAAATGCATGTAGCCAAATAATGCTAGGTATTTAATACAAAACTGGTTTACTAGAGAGATTACAAGATTATGTAAAGTATATACTAATCACATATTTTATCAAGGTCAGTCATAAAGAGAGATATCGTCCTTTTATTTTTATTTCTTCAAATATTTTCTTGCAAACGGGTCATTCCAAGGCATACAATTTTCTTGTTACAAGTCATATCCAGTCTTGTATTGCAAGATTTGCTTCCTCTTAAATATTTTTAATTGCTTAATTTTATTTTTTTGGGGGGTGGGGGGTGGGCTTTGCGTTTCCTACGATCATTGCCCCCTTTCATTTGGTCACTCAATGTGAAACCAAATTAAAGAGGCAAATTTATAGTACGTACAAAAATATTACTTTGGTGGACTCTCCAAGAATAAATGTGTTTCTATAATCCTACCTTTTGTCCATCCCTTGAGAAGACGTAATCATGGAGTTTGTTAGCACAAGAAAGGAATTTACTCTGGGAGTTAATATGATTGATTCACTGTATGAAATTTAGCAATTCATTAAAAATTATGTGACACATTGCAACTTGAACATTTTTTTCCTTCTTTTTTTTTCGATTTCATTTGTGCTTGGTTGTTTCAAACCAGTATCACTGCCAATTTGTTGTTGTATCCTGTACTTTTTTATTATGGATTGTAGGAGTGGAGTTCGTTATGTTTGCATCCCTGTTTTGGAATTTGAAGGGAGGATATTTTTTTTCTCTTTTTTTCTTTTTATTTCATTTTTTCCCTTGTCTGTGTCTTTCTTTCTTTCTTTCTTTGGTGTTAACTGTAATTTGATATCTTTATACATCATATCAACACGATTTTATCAACCAGAATCACTGCCATTAAATGATTGTTTATGTTTTATTTAGTTTTTTTTTTAGGGGGGTGGGGGATTATGGGAATCCATTCTGTTTTTTGACGCAGGGGGTGGGTAGAAGAGGGTAGGACTTTGACTTTTCTATTTTGTTTTGTGCATCTGTTCCCTTGTTTGTTGCTACCTCTCTTTTGTTTTTGGTTTAATTGTTCTTTTTTATTTAATTTTTGTCTTCTTTTCTTGAACACATTGGTCGCAATCCAGTACCACTGCCATTTTGTGATTGTATAGTGATTTTTTTAATATTTTTCTTTATAGATTTGGGCATGGGTTTCTTTTTGTCTTCTCTTTCTGTTTTGAAAGGGACAGGGGAGAGAAGGGGAACTATATCTTTCCTTCTTTGGTGTTTGTCTTTTTCTCTCAATTTATTTTTGCATTTTTTTACCCATGTTTTTTTCATTCTCTTTTGTCTTTTAATGTTTTCAAATTTTACTTTTTTCCTACATCACACCAACATGATGTTATCAAACCAGCATCACTGCCATTTTGTGATTGTTCATTGGTTTTCTTGTCATAGATTTTGGGGAATGGATTTATGAATTTCTTTTGTTTTCTAGAGGTGGTTTGGGGGGGGGGCAGGTAGGGAGAATCTGGGTGGAAAGAGAAGGATATGCTTTTTCATTTCCCTTTGTGCTTTTCATCCGGTTACTTTGCTCTCTGTGAAGAATTATCTGGCTTTTTTTTCATTATTGGTCATCTATCATGCTATCATTCATAATCACTGTATAATTAAATATCAAATTCTATTTTTCTGTTCCATCTTTGTTATAGCATTGTATACTATCCTAGTCTTTTCTGTTGTAATCATTTCTATTGTATATTACAAAATATGGATACTGGTTACATCAAACAGTGTTGTATTCTAACTTTGACTTCCCCAACCTAACCCCATCCAATCACCCCCTTACCCCGCCCCCCCCCCCCCTCGCCCAATTCTACCTCAACATTTGATTTACTGTATATTGTTTAATGGAGAATAAATCTTGTCCATATTTTTGGTCTCACTCAATTTTTCACATCATAAAATCAAACATTATGATGTCTTCCTGAAAGTTTTTATTACAGTATATCTCCAATGAGTATTTCAAACTGTTTGCATGGATTATGGTATGTTATCTGCTTATCATTTCTCGGTTAGGTTTCAGTGTTAACTATAGACATCAGTTCTTAAAATATGTAATCACGTCTGTTACACCATGCAAAAACCAATAAATTGACTACATTAGCAACATCTGTAGAATATTCCAAGATCATCATCACTAATCTGAAGCCTACCATAGTTTTCATAGTAGATGCACCTAGACCTAGCCTCATTTGTATATAAAGTTTGTGGTTGAATTCTGTTTTGTCATAAAAAACAGTTTGGCTTTATCACTGAGCGATTGTACCCTGATGATGGAGAGGAATAACTTGATACACTCTTCATCTGCGTGGAATTGTTTACTAGTGCCTTGATGGAAGTGCACTATTAAAGGATGACTTTAGGCCCAAAATTAATTTTAATATGTCCTAGACTGTTCAAAATTACTGGTATCTGTGTCCAGGTTGAACTTCTAAGACAATTTTCATTTTGAGAACTGCCGCTTTAGACAGCTGAGGTTTATCAATTAAAAGTGACTGGACAATATAGTTTACTACACCGACCATTTAATAGGTAAAATCCTCAGATGCCACACAAAACTCATGGGGGAAGCAAAGGACATTCTTATCCTTCAATGACATATAATAATAGGTTACAAATTTTTCAAGGACAACTGGTGCTGAATGTTATCCAACGATACTCAGATGTTTATAATAAATTAAACAGAACGATAGTTTTGGTTGATTAATTATAATGGATTAACTTTACCATTTAGTCCTGCACTGAGGAGCAGAGGGTCATTGTGTCTTTAGCCTTAAAGGAGCATTCCAGAGATTTAACATAATATAAAGATTCATAATCTGCAACTTTAAGATTTCGCATTTACGCACAAGTTTCTCTGCTTTACTCCTAGTCATTTAAAATGTACTTTTTGTTCTCTCTTTTATAAAAATACAAACAATTATTTAATTGTTATTGCAAATTACAATGATGCATTTTTTGTACATGAGCTTTGACATCTTAGCACTTTTGTTTTCATCTCCTTTTGTTTTGTTTTGTTTCTTCTTCTTCTCCTTCTCCTTCTTTGCTTTTCTTTTCTTTTCTTTTTCATCTAAGTATAACCTTCCGGAGAAAACCGTCTCGGACACTGAAAATATCGATGAAAGCATTATTAAAACAGTTGAATGATGTGATAAAATAGTGACAGTATTTGGGATGAATTATTAGTGGGTGGATTGGTTACAATCGAATTATGACAAAGGATTTATTTGTTTCACTTAATGTTCTGTATTTGAAAGGATTTACGGTTTCACTCAATTATTCTATATGACAAAGAGAAGCATTGTTATTATAATGAAGAAAGAGACAATCATGAATTGCTGAGCAGGGACTCCAGACAAATTATTGAGATTATCATTATTATTATTATATATTTGGCTATGCTTATGGTCACTAAATTTTATTTTGTCTGTTATATTTGTTTTATATCAGTTAGGCTATAAATCATAAAAAAGAAGACATATTTGCATAAAGTATCATTAGCACTTTCTCATTCCATTTTTATTTCGCATAATCGTTTATAATTTCGTACGTAAATAATATTTCTGCAACAGTAATGATGGATCATAATTTTAATGAAATTAATCAAAATGAAAGAAGTAAAAGGAACCTACAAAAACTTCTTAATCGCAAACATTAAGAAACTCCCCCTCCCCCCCCCCCCCCCTCTAATGTAAAATACTCAAAATTAGTTGACCCTAATTTGATACTAAATTCTCATCATTTCTGCTTTCCAGATGTGAGATTATCATTATTAATTTACAGTAGTCTACAGTGGAGTTTTCTTATGTTAGTAAAGAATACCTTGTAAACAATTTAGAACTACATTTGTAACATATTCCAATTTGCCAGGTCATTAATATCATTATTACATTTGGTTAGACCCTGCAGATTTTCTTTAAGCTTTCCGTTCAAGTTATTATGACACATGCAGTAAATGTTTTTCTTCTTCACTGAAATCAAATTTTCCAGTGATCACTAAAGAATGCTTCTATTACATATCACTGCATGCTTATTCATATTCATTTGCCAATATTTGATAAACGAATGAAATTACCATGCATCAATAAATCTTAACATTACCAAAGCAAGCTACTACCATTTTTCATATATATTTCTTTAGCTTTATGTAACAGTAAATAAAGGTAAAAAAGTCATTCAGCTAAAAAAATTGTGTATTGTTTGAGATTGTCAACATTTTACAGTTTTATTACATGGGGTGGGCATTAGATTGATCTTGTGACCCCCCCCCCCCGAGTGAAACCCCAGTGAATCATTCCAATCTGCAGCTAGCAACACTTTTAAGGATATATACCAATGTCAGGCCACCATGAGTTTGCGCGAAGCGTACAAAAAAGATTTGGCTGAAAATGCCTCCCAGATCGCTGGAAATGGCACTTGCGGTCCTTGTAAGTTGCATCTAAGCATTTTCTAGTTTGAAATTACTAACGATATCATATCTATCCTTCTGTTCATTACGGGAATCCTTCGGTTGAGTTGATTTGAAAAATTACTTCATTATTTATGGGGTTGTACAAGCAGCATTTATCGAGTTTTGACAACTTTGTGTATCACATCCCAGAAGATATGTTCGTACAAAACCACATGCAGCCTGTGGTCTGCCCTGTTGCCTACCCTGCGGTCTAATAGTATCCGGTGTGGGGGGGGGCAGTTGGGTGGGGAGGTCTTTACTGGACGAACTTTTGGTCTATGTCCCTCTGCTGACTGATAAAAGGAAATTGCCACCGATACTGTTAATTGGCTGGAATAAAACAAGACCGTAAATGATTTACAAGAAATTCAGAAGTAACACAGGTGCTATTTCAATTTCCACAGCTTATACATATATTCCATAGTAGATCGCCACTTGTTTATCTTTAGCCAGGTTTGCATTACCAAGATGTCATTAAGATGAAATTCCTATTTTAGAACAACTGTCCTGTTTACTGTAAAGTACAACAAATGCATTTCAATGTGTTTTCTGTTGTTTCAAGTTGATGTGTTTTGGTGCATAGATCAGTAACACTGCTCAAAAATATCAATTATAATTACAGTAACTAGTGTGATTTTGTTTTTCTGTAAATTGACATTCGAAACACAAGTAACGAAGCTGGATTACAAAGAAAAATGCACCCCAGATCCTACCTAATCTTGTCACCCTAGTTCCCTATACCATTTTCCACTTGGATGTTTCCTGAATGGATTTTTGTCTTTGTTTTGTACGTTTGTTTGGTTTTCAGAACGAAATTGTTTTTCCTTGCACTAGTCTTATATCCTCTAGTATTATTCTATCTTCTGGAATATTTCTTCAGGAAACCAAGCCAAATGGTTATAGGAATAGCTTTCACAAACTGTAACAGTTTGACAATATTGGAGCCAAATGCATTTTCCATCTTGTTAGAAATTCCTTCGCTATGTTCCTTTCAATACCTTTCGAACGTGCAGTTTGCATAACGCATGATTTACGCGGCCTATCCGATACGCATTTCCTGCTACTAACAACAGGAACTTGTGTGCCTATTGTTAATTTCCGAAAACAAACTTTTCTGATTGCTCGAGAAGTTATGCATGTGCGATATCCAACCAATCAGCAAGCAGTCAGTGATGACGTCAGGTACTGTAAGGCTTTGCTATGAAGCAGGTAAATCGTGCTTCAGTACGTTGCGTTTATGTACACTACGTGAAAACGCCGGGTAAACATACTGCAGTGTCTTAACTTTTCTCGTGGTGCTTCGCTAATTTCTTTTATATGATCCTTTAAAAGTTTTCACAAGAAAGCTGCATGTTCGGGCACTCAATTCTTTCACGAATGACAGTACAAATGTATTTGATTTGCACATGATCACGCAGAAAATTTCTTAAGCCTGACAGTCTAACAGTGACATAGGCTAGACTAGGGTTAGTAGTCCTAACGTTTATTATTAGTCAGAACTTTTGTTGCTTAATCCAAAGGCCTAACGTAATGTAGGCCTGTGGTATGTCTAAAAATAGGCTAGCCTAGGCAAAGTCTCGTTTACAATAGGACCGGCATACTTTCTAGGCTAGCTGGAGGCTAAACTTAGGCTACTATAGTACTGCAAATATATACTAGTGACCCGAACATTAGTGTTGCAGGCTCGAACCACGCATGGTGTTGCAGTAAGTACCATATTATTCACTAAGTTAGGCATAAGTGTTAAAATTTTATAAAATTAATCAAACAGGTTTTGTCAACTATTTCCCGCCTAAAGTTTAGAGGTAATACTAATACAGTAACTCAAATCCATTCACTGTCAATGACTCAACAATTAAGTGCTGTGACGTTTTACATCTCAGCCAACTTTAATGGTGTTTATTTTAGCCTTCAATAGCCTAAGTTAGTCCTAAGAAATATGCAATTTCACAGGCACTCTCAATGTGAAACAAACAGGCACCCAACGTGTGCAACACTACTACTAAAGCTAGCATATGTATACAATCAAGCTTGCACTGGAGTAACCTCAAAAACAGACTTGGCAGTCAATACTTCAGTAAATCGGTTCACAGGGGTTATGTCAGATTAACTCGTGCATGCAGCATATCATTGTATTTCTGTACAGTAATGTCAGATCTCTTCTATTGATTCGTTACCACTAAAATGATCTATCACATTCTAACTTTGGACTAAACTAATGGGGTGGGGTGAAGTCAAGTTGTCTACCAAGCTAGTGAGAATGTTTATAAATTTGAGTGAAGCCTAGAGAAGCTCGTAAATTCCCTCATAGCTAAGTGTAGACATTTTGGTTCTATGCATCCAACGTTGTTGGCTATCAAATATTCACTACACAGCCACTTCGGATTAAGCTTTTGTAAATGTGACAAACTAATAATGTATCATTTAAACTTAACATAATTAAACAAAGCTAAAAGAATATTATTCAACAGGAATTATCGTTTGGCGTAATAAATAAAGCAAGCCTTCTTCTGGCCTGCATTCACTCCGGCTAAATGAGCAAAGCCTAAAGTAATATAATACAGGCAGTTATATGATGTAATGGGGATTCCCCGAGTTATATACACGTGGCACATGTTGCAATCGAAAGGAGGAGAAAATCGACATACTTTTGGCTATTTTCTGTCTCAAAATTCAATCGTTTGACATTGTAATCTTGCTGCGAATCATTATAAGAGAGTAGCGATTTCTTATAGCTCTCAATCAAAGATCTTTATGGAATACAGATTTAAAACTTCGAAAACGTATTCATTCAAACTTCTTGGTAGTACCAGTTTAACAAAATTACCATTGAAGGATGACTAACTAAAGCTACTCGTCTTTACTGTTATTAATCATTAATAAGTTTCTCTCTTCTGTCCTTCATCTCGTCTAGGATCAAACTAGCTTTAGTCGGTTTTGTAAAAAAATTCTCACCAATTCTCTCCACCTGGTTGATGTTTGTTTGTTTGTAGAAGGTCACACATTCAGCAGTGCCTTTGTCCCAGAAAAAGGTCAGTTTTCTTCATCACTCAATTATCTTTACTTTTCATAAGTTTTCGATGTTTGATTGTTAAAATTATATTCGAATAAAATGTATTTGAAGTGATCAGTTGTAACCATATTTTTAAAGTTATCGTTTGGCACATTAAATCAATCAAAAGTCTTGTTTTTGGCCTGTATTCCCTACTGCTAAATGAGCAAAACCTAAAGTAAGTTATATGATGTAATGGGGATTCCCCGAGTTATATACACGTGGCACATGTTGCAATCGAAAGGAGGAGAAAATCGTCATACTTTTTGGCTATTTTCTGTCTCCGAAATTGATCGTTTGTTATGGAAATCTTGCTGCGAATCATAATAAGAGAGTGGGGATTTCTTATAGCTCTCAATCAAAGATCTTTTCGGCATACAGGTTAACCAAACAAGGGCAGATTTAAAACTTCGAAAACGTATTCATTCAAACTTCTTGGTAGAACCAGTTTAACGAAATTGCTATTGAAGGATGAGTAATTAAAGATACTCGTCTTTACTGATATTGATCATTAATAAGTTTCTCTCTTCTGTCCTCCATCTCGCCTAGGATCAAAACAGCTTTAGTTCTCTTCCAGTTACACGGTTTTGTAAACAAATTCTCACCAATTCTCTCCATTTGGTTGTTGTTTGTAGAAGGTCACACACACATTCAGCAGTGCCTATGCCCAAGAAAAAGGTCTGTTTTCTTCATCACTCAATTATCTTTAATTTTCATAAGCTTTCGATGGTTAATTGTTAAATCTATTTTCAAATAAAATGTATTTGATGTGATCAATATAAACATATTTTTAAGTTATCGTTTGGCACATTAAATCAATCAAAAAGTCTTGTTTTTCGGCCTGCATTCCCAACTACTAAATGAGCAAAGCCTAAAGTAATATCATACATGCAGTTATATGATGTAATGGGGATTCCCCGAGTTATATACACGTGGCACATGTTGCAATCGAAAGGAGGAGAAAATCGTCATACTTTTTGGCTATTTTCTGTCTCAGAATTCAATCGTTTGACATTGTAATCTTGCTGCGAATCATTATAAGAGAGTGGCGATTTCTTATAGCTCTCAATCAAAGGTCTTTATGGAATACAGGTTACCCAAACAAGGGCAGATTTAAAACTTTGAAAACGTATTCATTCAAACTTCTTGGTGGTACCAGTTTAACGAAATTGCCATTGAAGGATGAGAATTAAAGCTACTCGTCTTTATTGGTATTAACCATTTATAAGTTTTTCTCTTCTGTCCTCCCATCTTGACTAGGATCAAAACTGCTTCAGTTCTTTAGTCCTCTTCCAGTTACACGGTCTTGTAAACAAATTCTCACCAATTCTCTCCACCTGGTTGTTGTTTGTTTGTAGAAGGTCACACACATTCAACGATGCCTTTGCCCCAGAAAAAGGTCTGTTTTCTTCATCACTCAATTATCTTTAATTTTCATAAGTTTTTGATGTTTGATTGTTAAAATTATATTCGAATAAAATGTATTTGATGCGATCAGTTGTGAACATATTAATTTACTTGAATTCTTATCATTGCATGCCATTTGTTTGAAACTTATAACTCAACCTTACAAACCCCATCTTTATGTCCTTGTTTCAAAATAATCATACAATTCATATGTACTGTATATACTGGGGTAGAATGAAGTTCCCCAATTCTATTCTGCTGAGGAATTCAAACTTTGTCATTTAATTTCACTTATTCTTTTGCTTGATATTCATTAGTGTTGAGATTATAAGACCTTCAAGAGTGATGAAAGGGGGGGGGGGGGTGGTGGGGGTGGTGGGGGAGGGGTGTTAAGGTTACCTGATACATTAGTCCTACACTTTCTTAGTCCTCCCTCCTCCACTTTCTATTCTGATCTGCATATACTGCATTTATGGACATTTCATTGCCAAGATGATGTTTACTTTCCTCTGGCTATAGACTTTATGTGTTTACTCTGTTACTATGGTTGCTACCCAAGTAAATAGAAGACAACAGAACAGAGAGGGAGAATCTAAATCATCTGCTTTACAGATAAGATCAAAAGTCATAGATAAATAAGATTTCCTATTAATCATGCCAGTGGTGACTCCCTGTAGGAGTTTTAATAGGAGAGGGTATGAACCCTGTGCTGGTTAAGACTGACACCAATGTAGAGTGGTCTGGTGGGGACCTCCCTTAGGAAAAAGTTTAGGTAAAATTAGATCCAAGTAGGTTTATACACACAAGGTTGCACTATTACACAGATGTAATTTCAATGTGGGTTGAAAAAGGGGGTGGGGTGGGAGGTGTCCCTCCCCCTCCCAACTTGATCTGTGTCTGTATGCAATCTTATCCAATCCTTCAGAAAGTGGACTCTTGCACTTCATCTGAACAAGTTGAGAGACATTTAAACCAATTGAATGAAATTTGTTTTTACACACACACAGATTTTTTTTGTGTCCAATGTCCAGCAATTAATTGTGAAGTGGTTTCACCATTCAAAAGCTTTTTGAGAGCTATTTACTGCATGGATAATGGGAAAGTTCAAAAACAAAGTGAAGAGAAAAAAATTATACTCTAAAATGGATATGATTCCAGGTAGAAAATTCTGTAACCCTAGAAATGGTTATGTGCTTCAAAATAAATTGTAATCCTAAAATGGTTACATGTGGTCCATACTATCATGTGGGCCGACGGTTTTTGTAACCCTTTTGAAACGCTATCAGTGAAACACTTGTTTGAGTTGGAACATTAGTGACCTTTTCTTTTTACTCGCTAGTACATTATGGAGAAAAACTGTCTAACCCTTCAGCTTCGTTGACAGCTTCAAAAATTGTTCTTCCTTCAGCGACTACGGGAGATTTACCTCACCTGGAATCTTGCAAAGCGGAGAAAATATGATCCCATGATCAGTCTCAAGTATGGACCCGTGTTCCTGAAAAAGCTTCAGGTTAGTCACAAAATACTGAGAGTCAATAAATCTTTTTGCTAAAATGTGCATCCATCCCCTTGACTTCTCCACCTGCCCCCCATACACCCCTCATGCTGACCAGGTTAATACAGCATACTAAGGTATTGTGTTTATATTACAAGTACTCGAGACGGTAAAAGCACAAAGTTCAGTAGTAAGTGAAGTAAATGTAGTGTATTCTGCAATGGCTGAAATGCTTTTGACCCAACTGCTTTAATTTCATTATGAGCATATCAGTGCAGTGCAGTTTCACAAGCCATGATAGGTCACAACTTCTTGAAAAAGCATCAGCAAAGTAGAGGTGACCAGTGGTAGCTAAACCAGAATGAATGACTAATTGTATGTCACTTGTTTCAATACACAACATTAGCAGATCCTCTCATTGTACCCCTCCCCGACCGTATACCCGACCCTTATTTTTCTAAAAATGCATATCTCTAGTTAACTTGGTCTTGAACTAGCTTCTTCCCCTTAATGACCTCCCATGAACCCCTTGTTGACATTTAACTCAGATGTATAGATCCACTTTAGTCAGTACAAGTACCTTATTGAAGTTGTTCAAGATCATATGTTATTAAAGTGAGTTTAACAATGGGGTCAAAGTCTGAAATCTTGTAAACACAGTTAAAAAAAATTTAAAGCTTGGATAAACTTCAAACTTATAATATATATATATGTACTATAAACATATATATGTATGTATATGTATACATATATATATATATATATTTTATGTATAAATATACATGTATACCATCCTACTTAGCGATTACGAGGACCCAATTAATATAAATGGAGGTCGTCAAAGGTCTGGAAATCTGAAAGTGTTGTCATCCAGATAAGTCAGAATTTAAAGACTGATTTAACCTCAGACTCCATTGGTATATAGATCCAAATTATGGTGAGTGCATTATTCCTGCATGTTTCTACTAGTACTGCATATGAACCATCCATATTTTATTCTTGTGTATTCTAATTATGTCATATTGTGTCAAATGATAATGGAGGCAGAAATGTGTCATTGCAGTACTTGATCAATTGTGTCTAATTTCAAAAGCCCCCTGCAAAATGGTACTATTATGCTTTTTTCATATCTTACTATTACAAAGATTTTAATGATTGGACACAGGGGTAAAGCTAGACTTTTATTTCTGGTTGGAAGGACCCAACAGTGCATAAGGCGCCGCAGGAGTGCCAGGTGCTCCCACCGAGGGTGTGGGTTTCAGGGGTTCCTCCTTAGGGTGATGGTGGGGTCCAGGGGCATTGCCCATTGGGGACCAGGGGGGAAAGCTCTGGGGTATTAACAAAATTGAGAGCATTATAATGAAGCTGTTAATTATCTTCAAATGGCATTGGATGCACACTAAGCAGACCACAAAAGTCACCATTTGACCATTTTCTGCTTCCTTGCTGAAGGAATCTATACGATGGTGATTGGGTGTGTGCATGTGAATGTGACGTCTTGGCTTGTAAACAAGATATCTCACAAACTTAAAGTTGCCTGAACTTGAAACTTGGTATGTAGGTAGCACTTGGTAAGTTGATGATCACTATTGTTTTTCATGGAGGTCAAGAGAGGTCAAGGTCTGAAAACCTTGTAAACACGATATCCCAAGAAGTAGAAGGTGCTTGAACTTGGTATGTTGGTAGCCCTTGGTGAGAAAATGATCCCAATTGTTGTTCATTCAGGTCAAAGGTCAAGAGAGGTCAAGGTCTGTAAAACTTGTAAACACAATATCTCAAGAAGAAAGTGTTGCTTGAACTTCAAACTTATTATTTAGGTAGCCCTTAGTGAATAGATGTTCTCTATTCTTTTTCATGGAGGTCAAAGGTCATTCTAGGTCATAGGCTGGAAAAATTGTAAACACGATATCTCAAGAAGTAGAAGGTGCTTGAACTTTAAACATTGTATGTTGGTAGCACTTGGTAAGCACATGACCCCTATTGTTTTTCATGGAGGTCAATGGTCATTTGAGGTCAAGAGGTCAAGGTTTGAAAACATTGTAAACACGATATCTCAAGAAGTAAAAGCTGCTTGAACTTGAAACTTGGTATGTTGGTAGCCCTTGGTAAGCAGATGACCCCTATTGTTTTTCATGTCAAAGATGTCAAAGTCTGAGAAATTTGAAAATGCGATAACTTCAGAAGTTGCTTGAACTTCAAACTTGGTATATATACATAGCCCTTGCTAAATACATATCTACAGTTTCCCTTGAGGTCAAAGGTCAATTACAGGTTACAGTCAGAATAAGTCTGATTATGCAGAAGTGAAGTTTTTTTTAACTTCAACCCTCTTTGCATAGGTAGTATTTAATCAATTCCATCTCTGCTCAGTATTTCAGATTGTTGGATTTCTTGTTTCTAAAGTTTCTTCTCATAATCCCAAGACTTCACTAAGTCATTTGACTTTCTGGCCTTAATATATAATAGCCTCACTTGGACTTAAGGCAGGTGGATTAATGATGCAGGGGGCTTGCGGGTGGGGAGGATGGATGATGGTAGGGGTTGCAGTGGGCTTTGGAACAATAATTCCACTCAAACTGTCCAACAGGAAGTAATAATACAACTCACTATGTCAAAGGGTTTGTACAAAGCACACCAAAAATATAGCATTTTTTAACGACAGAAGTAATGTTTTACTTCATTTTACATCGCAAAATTTATCCGTTTTAATAAAATTCCCTCCTAAGTTCTCTCGTCTTCTTGCCTTCCCTTTCTTCATTATTTTGTTTCTTCTCGATCCACCCTTGGGGGGGCCTGTGATAAATTTGGGGGGGCACATGTCTCCCTGCCCCCCCCATATCTATCTCCTGATTGGACAATAGGGATACATTTGTTGTATGCTAGACAAACATCTATTTTAACAGTACAATATATATTTAACAGTATATATTCCAGACCTTTCTTTTTTTCAAATATTGTGATATCGCAAAACCCAGCATTTCTAATCTTATCTGGCAAAATATCGGTTTCTGGTGACGATACGTTTATTTAGAATGTATACCGACTGGCCATATAAGATAATCTATACACAACACTTGCCTTTAGGAAGTGCACTTTGTTAAACTTGTTTTATTGCAAACTTCTAGAACCAGCTCTGCCAAGAAACATGTTTTTTTTTTGGGGGGGGGGCGGGCTCTTTATGTAGAAAACTATAAGCAAACATTACTTGTATTATCATAGAATATTTTTCATGGCATATTCTTTTTGTACTCTTCATCCTTTAGAGGTCAGCTGGTGGTCTTCCTTCAGGTACAACAAGCAATGAAGCTTCCAGATGTGTGTCGGAGACTTCTCCAGCCACTGTCCAGCCCAGTTCCTCTTCATCGGACCAGATACCCAAACCCGTCGTTTCGGACACAGAAATCCTCACCCCTACCATCAAGCTGCCAGAGGAAATTTTTTCAACTGATTCGGGTTTCCCAAACTTTGAGGATCAGCAAATACGGGAAGAGGAGAACAACGCACTCGGCCGATCAAGGAGCAAAAGAAATCTTAAGGATGAAGGAAAGAGAGGAAGATCTGAAGAAGATCCAGAATCTAGCGAGGTCAACTCAGACATCGAGAGTGGGAGGAGGAGCAACCAACTGTTTGAAACTCAGTTCTTGAAGAACATCACTACAAACCGCCGAAAGAGACGGGCGCCACAGAAAATCTTCAAGGGCGGTAACGTCCCCATGAAAGAAGGCTACATCAAACTCATCGATTGTAACGCCGAGAAGTTATCGGAATTAAGTCTCCTGGATGAGAGTCAAGTTGGGGGAACCCCAACTACGCAGGAGGATGGAGAGGCCTCGTCCCTGAGTGTGGAGCAGGCAGATAATACTAGAGAAGTCGGAGGTGGGACCGTGATGGAGGGTGGATCGACAGATGGGAGTTTGATTTTTTATTCCACCAGTGATGATGAGATGCCCAGTATGGTACCTGCTAGGAGAACCAGCATCTCCATCCCGAAACGCAAGACAGCTCGCAAGAAAGTCAACGGCAAACCGACCAAGCTGTTGTCGTCGTTACAGAGGGGAGAGAGACAGGAGAAAGATGGAGATAGCAAGTCAAGCTCAGAGGAGAATTGGAGTGACCTGAAGGAATTGGTCTTGACCAATCAGAGTCCCTCCCTGAAAGTGGTGTGCAACCAGCTGAAATCTCCTGAATTAGAGGGAGATGGACCTGCTTCTGCTGGTCAGAAGGACAGGAGGGAAGAAACGTCCGAGAAGGACAAGAGAGGCAGGAAGAGAGATGGGTCAGAGGGGAAGTTTGGGGAGATCAACTCAACAGATGGGGGCAAGAATACAGAAGATGGAATTAACCAGACAAGTAGTAAAGATTCCAATGAGATTCAAACTGGAGATGGCCTGCAGCAAATGGCTAAGGCATCTGTAGCAAAAAGTCTAGTATATGTAGAAAAGAAAAGAAAGTTTGGAGAAGTTAGTTTCACAGAAGTAAAGGTCACAGAAGGAGAAGTGAGTCTGAAAACTGATGAACCACAAATGACTGCAGAAGACAAGCAGGAGAAGGTGAGTATGTAAAACTAAAAAACATGATTCCTCAGGAAAAACTGACTCAAGTTTGTAATATCAGCAGCTGATACTTGCTGACTAATATGTTCACAGTTAATAAAGCCAGGCACCTTTAAATCTTGCTTGAACCAAATATTAATCAACTTCTTTTTCATATGATAATTTTTGTATAATTTCTTTTATTGACCTACCTAATTTTTTTAAATTTGTCTTGCATATATAACTGAAGCTCCTTCATGTGAGTCATAGCATTGTGTTTATCCATTATGATAGCCGGTACAATTCTCTTTCACTCACTGAATTTTTAATAAAAATCCAGAAATGGTATGACATCTTCAAACATAATTTGCAATGTTTTGTGGGAACACTTCTCTTCCCCCCTCGCTCTCTTTTCTCCCACCCCCCAACTGTGATTAGCAATTGTAAGTACCCTTTGCAATGACATTCCCCTCACCTGGACTTGTATGCAAAGCTGGCTAGGTATACGTGTATCAAGTTATATGACACTACTCTTGATTGCTTTCAATTGGAAAGTAACAGACTTTAATAGTCAGGATTGGGACACTAGAAACAAAACTATTTTGTATGGATTCATACAGTATTTATTTGCACATCACAAGATCACTCTTCTTCATAAACACAACTGTGGAGCATTACTTTTCCTTTCTGTTTTCTCTTTATTATTTAGAAATCCAGGAATGTTCTATGGGAGGGAACCCTGAGACAAACACCAAAGAAGGTTGAGCCTTACCAAGTGACTCCACCATCAGCTAGGAGCAAGAAGAAGAAACCTCCAGAGAAGGTAATAATTTGTGACACTAGATGTTTTATCTATAAGTGATTTGCTCTGGAATCTTGCAGACCCCACTCCCTCCCCCTCCCCTTCCCCAACTGATAAAATTCTTGGGGTGCTCTCAATGTTTAGTTTTTTTTTTTTTATCTTACTTACCTGTTTTGTTCGATATATTTTGGATTTGGTGAGGGAAGGCTGAAAAATGTTTAGCACACAATGAATTTGCAAGGTGACATTCATCCTGAGAGGTAAACATGTTTTGGAATGTGTGTTTAAGACCTCTTGGAATTTGTAAAATAATTAATTAATATGAACAATTAAGTCTCAACCAAGGGACCAAGTAATATCCTTGATTGAGCCATAAAGAGCACTCCATACACTAAAAATGATTTCTATCTTGTAAGCTGGCTGAAAGGTCTACAAACAATTTTGCACTAAGAATTTTACTTTAAAATATCTTTTAATCGAGAATAAAATTTGAAAAATGATTTATAAGTTACATTAAATATATTTCTATTTCTATGTAAATATCAGAGCATGCCTTCAGCTAAACCAGATGGATCCAATATGACCCCAGCCAGCAGAGTTATCAAGCCTTACAGGAACGTTGCCACGGTGAGTATCCAAACTTTACTATCAGATGAAAAAGTACAAAAACTAACCTGGTGGATTATGGAAGTGTAAAATATGATTATATTGTTTCTTTTGCTCAAAACTTTTGATGTTTTTGTTCTCATTTTCGAAGTGTGGCGCAAGGTTAGCTAATCAGGTGAACTAACTTGCAATTCCAAAGCTATTTAACCCATAGTATGTATTTGAATATTTTGAGAGCAGCTACCGGGACAAATATTGTAATAATTCTGTTTTCGTATTTTAGTTTGAAATCTCCCGTAGACATCCTATCGTCATTTTTGCTAGCTTGTAACTCGATCTGTGTTTTGTTTGTAGCCATCACCTCTAGCCACGACACCAAATGCAAACCAACAGCCATCGACATCCAAATCTGCACAGAAACTTACTGTTAAGGTGAGTCCGAAAATACTGTGACATCTTCAAAATAAGAAGCTATTACAATATAAACTTCATCTCACCCCAGCCTCTCCTCTTCTCCACCCAAGTCCTGACCCACCCCCTCTCCTCCCTCCACCCCCTTCAAAGTCCTTGATTTCCTTGGTTCTGATACAACAACACAAATTTTGCTTCTGCTGTTTTCCAAATTTCATTGCATATTTTTCCCTCAAATTTGTCTAAATTTTCAAGTCAGTTTTCAATTGTTTACTTACTTTCAAAACCATTTTTTTTTTAAAATTATTGGGACATTAGTCTTATCCATGTACTCACCCTTACGTGACAAGTTACAATATTTGACTCTTAATAAAGTATGCATGTACTGTACTAAGAGTTCTTTTCTCATATGTGCAGCCAAAGTTTGCCCTTGGTCAGCTTGTCTGGGGCCACATGAAAGGCTTTCCTTGGTGGCCTGGTAAAGTGGTCCACCATCATGCCATGAAACGGAGAGAGCCACCAGCAGAAGGGCTTGTCATCATACAGTGGTTTGGTGATATGAAATTCTCTCAGGTAAACTTTAGCTGGCCTAGAAAGGTTTACCTTTCTCTCACTTTACCTTTCATCTTTCTCTATTTCTTTCTTCCTTTTTAGGTTTTAGTTTACCTTGTTTTCTTCTTTTCCTTTTGCATTGTGTTATAATATATATTTATAAAAAAATTACAACCCTCATAACAATGCATAAGGGATATCACAATGAATTGACATTGACACAATCCAATCTACTTATTCATGTCAACTATCAAAAACGGGAAGTAATATGAAATATATTTAAACAATCAATGAGGAATGATCAGCCAGGAAAGGAAGCCAGCAAGAGAATCACTGCTAAGTACCACCTGATTTAAGTACAATTATGGAAATATATGGTAACCTTTTTACACAGGGTGAGCATAATTAGGCTGAGAATGTTCTCCAAAAGTGATAATAATTCACTTTAGTGAGTATTATCATAAATTTGTTATTGAATTTTGAAGATATCTTAAATGCCAATAGAGAGACTTTAGTTTTGACCACATATTCATTAAAGTAGGTTTTATGATGGTGCTGATTTGATGTTGTAGCAATTATAGTGCATTATAGACAAAACTAACACATTCACAAAATATAATTTATTTATCTTGTTCTGTCTCTGACATGCATTATGAACAGTTAGGTTAATTACTGGAGCCAACCTCATTGCATATAACATCATATTTCATTTTCCTTTACGACAGCTCAAGGACATTCAAGTGAAAGGATTTGAAAATTATGCAGAATGTGTCAATGTAATGTTCCTGCAGAAACGAAACTTGTACAAGAAAGCGATGTTTCAAGCTTTTACGGTATTTTCACTGTCAAATTTATTTCTACTTCAAGTTATTGAATTGTTTCAGTTATATATCTCCCTTGAAACCCTATGACTCTGTTGTTTTGTAATTTAAAACATAGTGTCATAAATTCAAAATTTGAAAATGATCAACTCAATAGCCTGTATTACCCAAATACCTGGGGGAGGGGGGGGTAGAGGTTGAGAAGGGGTGTATCTCACCCTGATACACTATAGAAGCCTTGTCTCTGTACCCCACTGTAATGACCCTCTCTGAGCATCCCTTGAACCTGTGTGGACAAGTGTATATTACACAACATTTTCTTGCCATGAGAAGTACATATTGGATTTTGAAGCATTTCATGTACAATTGTTTTTTTTTTTTATGGGGGGGGTGTTTCATACCTCCACAGCAAAACCACAACAAGGAGCCAAAATGGGATTTTCTTTTCCCCCATGAGAACATCTTTAATTTGAACTAAATGCTCACAGGTGAAATCTGTTGAACTCATCTAATTATTACAGCCACTTGACTGTAGCCATTAAAAAAAAATTAACATCAACAGATTTATGTCTCATTTTGTCACAGTACATGAGATATCACTTTAATACCCTGTTTACATGAATTCAATCATCCTAGTGTCCTCAACAGCTAAATGTGTTGCCTTATGTTAATTTCTTGAATCAATCAATAATCTTCATATCAGTTGGCAGCTGCTCAGATGCAGAAGACTTTCAACGATGAAGTGAAGGAGTACCCGTCAAAAGATGCTTCAGATGAAGAGAAACGAAACTTTGAAGAGACTTTCCATGAAATGAAATCTTGGGCAGACGGAGGCTTTGCTCCGTTAGGACCAAAGGGGTTATTACCTCTGCCAGGTAATGAAAAATTTTAACTTTTTTTCCTTTCTTTTACCTTGGGATTTCACTTTCTTTGTTTTATCTTTAGTGGCAAGAGCAAAGAAGTTAAGGGATTCAAACCATTTACAAGCCCAGCGCTTTGGTTGAATCCCAATCTAGCCATAAATTTCTCTGCTCTTTTCCATTGCCTAAATTCCCCAGTCAGTTTTCCATTATACATTTCCTTATATATACAGGGATGTAAGTCTTCCGGATTTTTACGGAAATCCGTTTTTTTTTTTGTAATTCCAATAAGTCTTCCGTATTTTTACGGAAATCCGTTTTTTTTTTAAATTCCAATAAAGTTCCACAAAATTGTTCGAATATCAAAGACACAACGCGGCAAAAATGCCTGGCCCGTTGTAGCAAGCTAACTTCAATTTTCACTCATCGATCACTCAAAATACCATTTCCAGTTTCGCATCATCGCATTGCACTGTACAACGTTGTGCCATGTGAATATCGTTGCGTACGTGCGAACTTCAAATCGCTATAGCTCATTTCTGTCGTTGAAAAACCTTGCCTAATTCATGTTGATTGGACTGCTAATTAATATCTTCGTAACTGCTGGTGCTCGACAAAAGTTTTGGAATTAACGCTTGTGATATTTGTGAGCGGCGGAAATCTACGGGATACGCAAATGAAAGTCGATATTTGTGATCGCATTCGAATGTGAGACTGTTTTTTATTCCGTAGTTCGCTGCGACGTATTCGTAACTTTGAGCTAGCCTAACATAACGATAGTGTGTAAGTAGTAAGAACTAGGGGTAAGATGTGTTAGCGCTAATACTTCTGAGCTAGCCTAACATAACGATAGTGTGTAAGTAGTCAGAGCTAGGAGTAGGATGTGTTAGGACGGCATTCACCTGGGGTCTCCGAATATTTTTTCCGGTTTTTTTTTTGGGCTGCACTTACATCCCTGTATATATATATATATATATATATATATATGTATATAACGCAATCAACGCATGAACCTCATCAGCCGAGAATCGACTCTGGAACCCACCAACGACGTCACTAACACCGACCGCATTCCCCTCACACTTCCTTTCCATCCCTTATTACAACACATTCGCCACACCGTATACAGGAACTTCAAAACTCTCACACGTGACCCCACCACCAAGGAAGTTTTCACGGAGATGCCTATTACAGCTTACAAGCGACTGAACAACCTGGCGGATCATTTGGTGAGCGCATCGCATCCTCAGCCCATCCCTGTCGACACTCCCGGCACCTACCCTTGTAACCGTAGTAGATGTAATACCTGCAAATATGTCACCTCAAATACTATGCTTCGTATCACTGGCCCTAAAAACTCTTTTATAATTAAACATTACTTTTCTTGTATTTCCACTAATGTAATTTATGTTATCATATGTAAACGTTGTAATTTACTTTACATAGGTGAAACCAAGCGAAGACTGGCAGATCGTATTACCGAACACTTACGCTCCATCAAATCCAAGTTTCCTGGTTACCCTGTTGCCTCTCACTTCAATTCCCCCTCCCCCTGTAAGATCACTGACTTTTCAGTTACGTGTGCTCTGTCCCCCAGAGGCACTGATATCGATCTTCTTAAATCCGAAAATAGACTAATTTTCCGACTTGGCACCTTATCCCCTTATGGTTTAAACTCTAAATTTGATTGGTTGTAAGTCCTTTTACCCTGCTACTTTTCGCTTCTTTCATGTGTGTGCATTGGACCATTTTATCTTTCTTCGTTCGCTGTTTACAGTTTTAGTAGTCTTTTTGCTTACTTTTGTTAAAGGGTTTATACCCGAAACGTTGTGTTTCTTTTCTTTATCACTAGCACTAGCAAACTTTACTATTTTTCTACTATATATACATATATATATATATGTAAGACAATAATTTACTCTGGATACTCTTTCAATCAGAAGATGTAGTGGAACCTCCTCCGCCTCCTCCAAGCCCGATTGATACACCGAAGGTAAACACTGCCAAGAAAGAATCAGAGTGGATGGATACAAGAGGTGAGTAACTTCATCACATTTTCGTCTTGTCACTTTCTTCTTCAGTCATAATCAGTCGTTCGTTGTTCATGCTATTACACTTTTTCGTTTTTCTTGAAATAATCTTTTCCTACCATATTCCCATTCTCATCTCTCATTCCAGTGAATAATAAATATATCTGGAAAAGAGCAAATAAATTTTTCACCAGCTCTCTGGGTTTTATCAAATGAGCCCTGGTCACATGGAGGTACTATGGCTCCTGACCGGTGTGGCCAGCAAATAAATGGCTAACTAGGGATTGCTATCGTGAACTAAGGGTCTCATAGCTCAGTAGGTAGAGCGCTAAAGGCTTGTGACCCATAGGTCACTGATTCGAATCCTGTACTAGCCCAACATTCTTCTTTCTTCTCTTCCATTGTTTATTATTTCTCAGTCATTTTCCATTGTTCTTTTATTGGAACAATACATCTAGTATCTTATATTAACAATTGAAAGAACTGCTACACAAATGCACAGAAAGTAGCAGTTATTGTTAAAAGACAATGTTATTTTCAATTTTATGCTGTCGTTTGTCAACAAATTTCTTAAATCTCAAAAGTGCTACAATATAGGTTACAACAAATTAATTTTTGAATTAGGTTATAATATTTAGTTTGTTTTAATTGCCCAGCTTTTTAATCCTCTATCAGTGCTTATGTTATCTTGACTTATTTTCTCTTGTTCTTTAATTTCTGTTTTTAATTTTTTTTTTTTTGTTAACAGATGAAAGAATCGTTGAACTAAAGAAAAAAGAAGTTGCTCTGGAAGGTTTGTCTTTCTATGGACTAAAATCTTTTTCACATAAACTTTCCCTAACTTTTCTTGCACCTCAATGGAGTTATAAAGATGGCATATCTCTTTCCTCTAATACGTCTGTTACTCTACGTCTCATATGAGAGTATTATTCTTTCGCCGCAAGAAGTGGGATCAACGGAATTATGACCCTCAGCATTATTTGAACAGAAATTCCTGATGAATGCTTTTGGAAATATGTAGAAAAAGTTTTAGTAACATTTTGAATAAATAACGTAACTTAGGATTAGCCTTTAATTGAATTCTGCCAATGTGTTTGGTGTCTCTACTGTTCAATGCTGTAAAAGTCATGTGAAGAGGGCCTTGCCTTGAAACAAGACTCTAAACTTTTACCTTTAGACGTAAGAATACTTGATTAGCTGTCTTATCGGGAACATTAGCAATTTGATAAGGATCCGATACTATCTAATGAATTGCTACACTGTAATCAGGCATATTGTCTTTTATTAATAAGTGAGTTTTTTGAATAATGGCATGTACCTTATTTCAAATGATATGTACTATTATTTCACTGTGTAAACAGGGGCACAACTATATCATCACAGATTGGAAACCAGTGTTTATAGAATGACCCCATGCAGGACTACTTCTCCGTTTTAGTGAATCATTAGTTTTGATCATGAAAGATTGTTTTATTAAAGGGAAAAGAAACAACTCTGGATTAACTAATTAGAAGCACAACAATTTGAATAATTAACTTGACCATTTTGTACATTCATTGATTTGTAATTTCTCCACTTAAAATGCACTACAATGCAATAATTAAATGACAGATTTGATTAATTATCTAACGGTAGCATTTGTAAAGTCTTTTCTGGACCAGTTCTAACAACCTTCTGTTGTTTTCTCTTTTCCTTGACAAATATTTTAAATATTACACTGATCTTTTATTTCTCCATCTTTGTAGAGTTTTGCCTTGCTTGTGGCAGCAAGTCCATCTTGACTGAAGAACATCCACTGTTTGTCGGAGGTCTCTGTGAAGTCTGTCGGGTAGTACACATAAACCTATTACAATCTACTGTACCACAACATTTATATAATCTCTTCCCCATTCCCCCTAGAGATCAAATATGATATGTATAGTATTTATATCTGAATGTCATTGTGTCATTTCTTTCTGCTCTTTGAATTTGTTTAGTGTTTGTTATAATTTGCATATCTTAAGAGAGCCCCTTAGCCCACACCATTAGAATAACCACCCCTCTCACTCCCCTTCCCCTCTCCCACCTCTCTCCTTCCCCTTTCCTCCCCATCCCCTCCCTTTCATCCATCCGCCTTTTGTTTTTGCTTGCCGGGATGAAAGCAGAAAGTCAAAACTTCGACATGTATTGTTGATATTTTATTCTAGCAGTACACCACAATTAATCTGGCACACTGCAGTGAAATTTTATACCAATTTACATGCAGTACAACCCTTAAGGATGTACCTACTCCAGTGACAAAAAATGAACACATGACATTTTATGCCTGGGAAAAAGATCAAAATGTTGTCTATCTGTTTATGTTGGACTATCCTATCACAAGTAGAATCTGTATGCAGTGAAAACTCTGAAAAGTATACATATTTCATGTCTAACTTTCCTTGCTATTAGCTAAGGTATCACGTTGACCCTCCCTGTGGGCCACAAGAAATGATTTCACTGGCCCAAATTTTCCCATCCGTCCTCTCTTCTGTTGTCAGTATTGTAGCTCTTTTAATACATTAGTTTGTCATGCTGCATTGTTTTATCAGTTTAATAGCTGGTCTGTTAATTGTTACAATCATTAAGGCTTTGTATCATTGTCATCAACTGTCCTAATATTAGTCATCAGTGAATAACAATTTTTAATTTTGAGATTTTGACTCTCACAAGCTCATTCTTCTCTTCTTACAGATCGAATATCTCGAGACAGCTTACATGTTTGCTGATGATGGCTATCAGGTGATTATACTTCTTTGAAGGATGAATGGTTGAAATCAAAACCAAACTTTTTCTTTAAAAGCTTCAATAGTAGATAACAATAATGTTAAGAATAGAATGTAGCAGTTGAATATAAAAGTTATTCATGGGTCACAAAGTTTTGTGAATCAAAGTGACTTTGTATTTTAGGTTTTGATAGTAAACAAATGATGTGACCAAAATCTGGATGAGGCTGGAGGAAGGATTTCAGTAAATGGAAGGGAGGTGGGGGTGGGGGGGGAGATGTGATGGTAGAACTGACCTTCACTGGTAGCATGAGTTTACAGGAGTAACCAGTACACATTGCCTGGAAGGTGTTACAGTAAAAACTATAGCTGTGACTTACTGAAAGTGAAAGTAGATGGAATAGTCTGTTTAGCACAAGTATCGATAAGAACCATATAATTGTCAGGATGTGGAAGGGTTGAAGAGGGTGTGTAGCCTATTATAATTTAGTGGAAAGACGTACATGGAAACACTGCAATAATGAGCTAGTGAAACTGCAATTCATCATCAAAATTGTCCAAACTTGAAGGAGAGGGAGGTGCATGACCGACACCCCCCCCCCCCCCTCTGCTTTAGAGAGTGAGACATTTGTTCCTTGTAAGAAGAACACACCCTGATGAATTCCCCCTGGGTTCCCAAACAGACAGCTGACAAAATCATATGTTTGGATGTAGACATAATTGCATTTCTTGAGGATACTTGATAGTATTCCCAGAACCCATTTAGAAACCAATGAAACTAGCATTCATGATAGATAGATAAAAATAATATTCGGGGAATAATTTAAAGCTCCAATTTCTTTCATGAAGTACTAAAATATGTGGATCTTCATACTAAAACTTGTATCTATGCACAAACATGTGTATAAATTTGCCAATTATGTGCAGCAGAATGGGCAGTCTGCTAATTGTACTCAAGGCTATAAATGTGGTCTTGTTCATTTATCCAAACATTCATTCTTGGATGTCTAGCTCCACTTCATAAATTGTTTGTGAAATGTCTGGCCCTGATACACTATGAAGTTTCAGGTTGGTCAGTATCAACCCCTGGGGTAAACTGATGGTGATACAGTCTCACCTCAAAGGCATACCTGGCAAACAATGTGAGGGGGTACCTCCACCCCCTCCCCCCTAAGACAAAGAGTCGAGATTTAGCCCACTTTTATCAAATACAATCTTACATGGCTAAGGACTGCAATACTGGAACAAAGTAAACTTGTATGCAAATGTAATAAATATGAGATTGGATTAAGAGGCTAGTGCCCCCCTCCCCATTGCTTTGGGCATGGCTGGATTTCCAAAACAGTCTGTCTCTCTGGAGTAAAATATTCTTTCTCATCCACCATGGCTGTGGTTTGTTTCAGTGTTATTGCTGTATCTGTGCAGAAGGCAAGGAGCTGGTCCTCTGTGAAAACAAAGGCTGTTACCGGTCTTTCTGTCTCACTTGTGTTAAATTGCTCATCGCTAAAAATGAGCCCAACAAAGTATGTAAAGTTGTTTTTTATTAATTTTCTTTTTCACTTTGAAATTTGAATTTGACATAGTATTTGGTACAATAAGTACAAGGAAACAGTGGTTCGTCTTTTAGGCAGAAGTAAGTTGCTTTGGTGATGTCACATCGAATAAAGAACAAATTTGACAGCAAGTAATGCTTTTTGTATATCTGATCTATCTTTAGGACATTCTTCTGCAATAGACAAGAAAAGTTGTAACATCTTTGAAATGTTCCTTTTACAAATTTAAATCGAACAACATTTAAAATTCCTGGAATATCGTGCGTAATATAGATATAATTAAGCTTAACAATTAGACCAGTTTTTGGTCTCATGATTTTTGTATTTGTAAATGTACTACATCAGGACCTCTAAATTATACTGTTATCCACACAGGTGTTGCAGTATAGATAAAGCAGTTTGTTAGCATTTTATTGTCTCTATTTCATTTTTCAGTTTTCTGTCCTATGCTTTTCTGGCAATTTGTGTATATAAAGTTATAATTTTACCTACACAGGCCTTTTGCAGTAGATTCACAGTTTGTTTGTAACATTTTTCCTCTCTTTTAATCATTCTCTTGAGGAGCTGGGATGAACCTCTGATATTTATTATTTCTTGTTAGTATTGTTGTATCCAAATCAATTCTATCACTACAGTCATCTTTGAATGCTAATTTGATCTGCTTACAACAGTGTTATTTTTCAATTTTATTTTTGTCTGTTATCCTCTGAAAGCAAAATCTGTTATTAAAGTAATCTCACGTTGAACTTTTTCCAATCTTCAGGTGATGTCACAAGACCCTTGGATCTGTTACATGTGCCAGCCGGGAGAGACCTTCGGTTTCCTGAAGATCAGAGAGGATTGGCCGAGTCGACTACACAAGCTTTTCTCCCGGGATCAGGATTTGGAGTTTGGCCCTCTGCGCTCCTGGTCTCCTAAGCCTCTCAGTGAAAGGAAACCTATAAGGGTTCTGTCACTGTTTGATGGCATTGGTACAGGTTAGTGCACATTAACAGTGCTGTACATAACAGCCAAGCTTGGGTTTGAGCTGGGTATGTTGTAAAATGTACAGAGAATTTGTTAAAATATATTATTTCTATATATTTATAAATATTATATATATTTTTTATTATTTATTTATATTATATATATTTATTTATATATTACTATAAACATTGCTCTCCATGATGATGCGTCTCAATATGATTCTCTACTTTTCTTCAATTTCTTTTCCTATAAAGTGGACAAAATTTTTCTTAATACTGGGAATACTTTAAATAAGATTTAACACACATTATTAACAAGATGACCAACTAGGCATATAACACTTTATTAAGGAATTTCAAATTTTCTGGAAGATGATAATTCTTAAGTTTGTGTTCAGAATTGTTTGATAATATTGGAGGGTAAACATTACATATAATACCCCTGAGGATCTTCATGTTGGTTTTACTCACCCCCCCCCCCCTTCCTCATGGTCACTATCAATCTCTTCTTTTCAAGTGCCTATAACTGATCCTTTAAATTACAGTTATTTTGGATCCTTAACAAAGTTGTCCTGCATTCTAGGCTAGATTACTGCATAAAATAAATTCTGGCCAAGTACTCCTAGCTAGCAACTACCCTAGATGACAGAAAAAGTACAAATACAAGCACATCCAGTATTCCTACCTTTTCGTTTGGAAATGGTAACCCTTTAACTAAGAACGAAAAGTTTGTTTGTTTGGTACAGTTGTTAATTAAGGCATCAAAGAGGGTGTTCTTGTTCATGATAAATTGCAGTTAGTTTTAATATTGTTAGCTGGAACATGTCTTTGTCGATAAAAGCAGTCAATATTATTCGCTGCAGGGATGTTCGTCTTGCGTGAGCTGGGCTTTGTAGTGGATGTCTATGTAGCATCGGAAATAAATTCGGATGCGATTAAAGTCTCATCGGTGAGACAGAAGGGCACCATCACACACGTCGGCGACATTAGAGGGATCACCGCTAAACAGGTATAACGTACCATTCATTATTTATGAAGTGTTAGCTCAGTGGTTAATGCCATGCCTTTCAATCATAAGGTCCCCGGTTCAAGTCACTCCCAGGTTAATGTATGTCGTCCAGTTACAGAGTTGTTGACAATTAACAATTCATAATCATGGACGTTAAATATGAATGTAAGAAACTGACTTCAGTTAGCTTCCGGCTTTGATAAGCCAATGAGGCTTCTTCGCAAGTTCCTGCTTGCAGGAGGATCTAATATACATACATTTAGTGTACGGTACAACACGATCAGCTATAATAGAAAGGCTTGGTGTGTAACACGTCTTGCTTGTTTCATCGTTGGCATCTCCACAATTAACTGATTAAAAAAAAACTGGGGTGTAAACACGGCCCTAAATTTGTGCAAAGTGGAGTCTTAATTTGCTTCTGTAAGAAAGAATGTTTCAGATGAAAGGTATGCTTATTAGATCATTTCAGTAAAACAAATGTTATTAAATTTGGCAGAGAAAACTATTTGTATAGATGGTATCATATGAGGTGGTTTCTCCTAAGTTCATTCCTGTCGTGTTCGTCTGTCTGTCTTGATATGGTCTGTCAGTCTGCCATATGTCATCTCTGATAGTATTTTGTAATGTCAATATCATAAAGATTTTAATTTTGTCAAAAAAGTGATAATTTAAAAGATTTATCATTTTATCATTAATCAGCTTTCACTAAAAACTCCCTGTTTGCTTATTTGCATTCCTATTTCAGTTGAGGGAGTTGGGTCCATTTGACCTGTTGATTGGTGGAAGCCCTTGCAATGACTTGTCCATTGTCAACCCAGCCAGAAAAGGAATCTATGGTAAGTAAATCAGATAAGAAACCCAATCGAGATTCGAAATGGTGGTAGGAAGGGTGGGGGGTGGGGCAAGATCATGGAGTCAGACCAATGCTCAGTGATGTATAACATGATACATATGGCAGCACCACAAACTCATGAAATTTATTGTTCTGTATATTATAATCAAGGGATCATGCATCCTTTGTCCCTCTCCCTAGCCCCCCCCCCCCATCATATTAGTGTCCTGTGTCAGGAGTTCATTCATTGCAGGACAAGAGGGTCCATGGATCAACACCCTTCATGTATAAAAATTAGAGAAAATATAATAGGCAAGAGAGGACACCTAACAGGATGGCAAACTATTAAGTGAAAAAGAACACTCAGGTAAAAGAGGGGAAAACACAAAAAGAAAAGCTTGATCAAGAAAGAAGCATTTCTTTCATTTGCTTTAACGACATGTCCGCATGTGGTCTTCCTGATGATGATGGTGTTTTCTTTGCAGGAGGCACTGGGCTGTTGTTTTTTGAGTTTTCTCGCATCCTGAGACTATTGGAGTTGACTGCAACCCCTGACCAACCTCTGTTCTGGTTCTTTGAGAATGTGGTCTTCATGGGTCATCAGGACAAGATGACCATTAATCGCTTCCTAGAGGTCAGTGAAATGAGCTCCCCACACACCCACCCCTTTTTTACCCCTAATCCCTTCAAGTAGCTTTTTGTATTTGTTTGACAATTTCTAGCATTTTTTTCATGAAACCTATTGAGCACAACTTGAAATAATACAAATGACTTAACTATCACAACCAGGAAGTTTTAGAAAATTCCAGGCTTAAAAATATAATTGTCCTTACAGTTTTTGCACCATTATCATGAACAAATGCAAAAATGAATTTATAGCAAAGTATGTAGTTAGATCTAAATATTTGACTTTTTCTTCAGTATTAAATGGAATTGCCTCCCTCACTTAGTCGTCAAGCTTATGAACTGCTTCTAGTTTGTATCAAAAGTTAACCAAAAACCATTACAGAGGCAAGCTTTTATAATAATTGATTTACAGTAATTATGTATGCCAATGAATATTCAACAGGTAATTAAATACTCCTTTTAGCTGTCTCTCCTTGTAAAACTGATCCTTTAAAGCTTCACAATATTTCAAAGACATAAATGAGCATCTTTTCCTCTGGTTAATGCTGATAGTCATCCGATATGAATTGTTATTATTATTATAAAATTACATTCATATAGCACTTAATCTAACAGTAGACTCTAAGTGCTTTAAAAATAAAAGAAACTTTATAACTAAATAAAAGAAAATAACAATGAAATTAAATAGATGAGACAATAAAAAATCATAAATGAAAACTATAAACAATGAGAGCAAACTAGAGATACTGTAAAATCCAAAACCAACAAGAGCAACATAAAAGTTCAGAAATAAAAGCAAAACAGAGAACCACGACAAGGGGGTGGAACCAAATCAGCAGAGAAAAAAAAAACCGTTGCCGAAAAAGGTAGACTTAAAGTCACGTTTAAAAGAACAAAGTAATATTAAATCTGGTTTGGGGGGGGGGGGGAGTAATTCCATTCTTTAGGGGTGTAAACTGCAAAGGACCAATCTCCTATATTCCTAATATTCAATGATATTTCGTTCTTTAACCCTGTTTGTAAGCGACATCTTTATTCCCTCACTCCAACCAACTAAGCCTAAAGTCTGATTAATTTTTGTTTACATTTTTGTCTCTTTACTATATTGCATTAACATCGACACAAAAATAGAAAGGTTCCAGATTTTGTTTTATTCTTTATTCTCCAAGGGTCATGTTAGTTGGTGTTTATAGCCATGATGTTAACATTAGTACTAAATAGAAGGATGTAGTTTTGTAGAATAAACATTGCTTAATATATTTGTATCTGATAGTGCAACCCAGTCTTGGTCGATGCTAAGGACCTCTCGCCAGCTCACAGGGCCCGTTACTTCTGGGGTAACCTCCCTGGGATGAACAGGTTTGAGACAATTCTAGGAATTTCAAGTAATGAAAAAGATAACCATTGAGCTACTTAAAGTTTGATGTAACTTCTAAGTATTTGTTTGAAAGTAATTTAGTGTTAAGTGTTAGCTGTATTGCTTGCAAAGTTGTTGCATCCATTATCCTTTCATCCCCCTATTTTGCTATTAAATGAGACTGATAATGATATATCTGTTCTCTAATGTGGAACGTTATCAATTTCTGGGAACGATGTAAATCATTTCAACATTAATCTTTCTTTCCATTAGCATAATTTTCTTTTACTTATATATTGTTTAATGCCTACTAGGGCCATGCAAGTAACATTTAAAATTTTTTTTTTTACAAATTATTTAATTTATATTATCAGTTGTTCCAAATAGTTCATTTGTTTTACGAATTATCATAAACCTGAGATTCAAATATGTCTATGGCATGCCGTGTGTGACACAACATTGCTGTTAGTCCAGTACAGGGAGGTGGGATATCATACAGTGCTATGATTGGTTCAAATCATAGAGGTATTATTCTGTTCTGAAGCAGTGTTTCCATTGTATAGGATCTCACACCCCAGATCCCCTCCCCCCCCCCCACCCAATTCAATTTTCTTAATATATTAATTAATAACAAATTATTACTTGCATGGCCCTAATAGGCTTTAATTCATATAATTCTCTCTTGAGATAATCTCTGTGTTATTGTCTTCTATTACAGGCCCAGTGCAGCTCTTGTGGATAGTCCATTGAAACTACAGGATTGTCTAGAACAGCATTGTAACAGAGAGGCCAAGGTATAAACTGTATGAGACTAACATAACTTGTTGACATATATGAAGATATATATATATATATACAGGCATATGAATATATGAATGTGTAGCAAGTGGTATGACAGATATATAATAAATAAACTTATTTCTTATTTTATGGCTTGGCTTGCTTATAAAAAATGGTCATTCTGTGTAAATTGTCAGATTCAAAGCACCAAGGGTGCAGTCTGTACAATCATAACACTTGAGTAATACTGTTAGTTATACAAGCCAGTTTATACCCAATCACACATCAGTAGAATCACTGTGGTCGAGTGGCACGGACTTCGGTCTGTGACACAAGGTCCTGGGGTTCGATTCCTAACTTCACCTGATGAGTCCCAAAAAGGATGTTACCGGTCGTGGAGTGGAATTTGTTTTTAATATGTATATATCTACATATAACCTGAAAGCAGCATTGTCTGTTTACTCAACAGTTGGGTTGGAACACCTTGTAAACCATCCAAACTAGATTGCAAACCAGATTCGCTGCTCAAAAGATAACAAAGAGAAAACTGTATAAAAGAGAGCCAAGAGATGTTTAATAGTAAAATAAAAACAGCAGAGCAGAGTTCTAATCTCTCCTGTCAAATGTAAAGCATACCATTAGGGAAACAGTCCCCTTACAGCGAAGTTGCATTTCCAACCCGACCTCAAGCGGGGCAGCTCGGGTTGGGCTTATCTCGAGCTTCAGCTCTGCTTACACCACTTATCTTAACCCTATCACACGGACCAACGAACATGCGGTTTGCTCGCGGCATTAGCTAGTGTGTCAGCTATATGCAAGTGATCAACAGATCAACGTTGTTCACAGGCATGCACAGCTATAGCTACAGGCATACATACAGTACTCGCGACATATGATCGTATGAAGTGTATTCCGTGTCTTAGTTCCCTTTAGCTGCCGGTTCGGATTTTCGTGATTTTTATTCACCGGTTCCTGATTTTTCCGCGTCTGGCTTGCCTTTAATACATAACACCAGACGACCGCTAATTTTCATAACCGACGCTTGGAAATTTCCCAAACGTTACTACATCCAAACCTGAGATTTTCATGTGCCTCGAATCCATAGCTGTTGCATTAGGCCTAACGCTATGTTGTAACATGAGAGGCTATGAATACGGTCTATATTTTTGTTCAAATTAATGCTGCACAAGTAAATGCAATTTTTTATTATTAGAAACATCATTGGAGTTGTTTTTAGTTCTTATTATTCCTTTACATCAATCTGGAAACGTTAAACAGTAATCCTACACTAGTTACGTTGTCACCATTTACTTAGTTTGATTGGCCTAAGCTTAAATTTTCTAATTGAGCTTGAATGGAGTTAATAATAGTGACGAACAAGGATGTTAAACACTAAGTTCGGCATATTTTTTATTTGTTCATAAACGGAATTATATTGAACATAAGTACAAAATAACGAGTGTAAGAATTAGGTATTAAACTTAACATTTTGGTAAAGATTGAAGATGGATGATTTGTTTGAGATACTTTTTGAGATGGAAAGTTTGGGTAACTATTCTTGGCGCTTTTCTGGCCATTAACACATCTAGTAGGTTAGGCCATTCGCTATTCATAAACACATGGTTACTTGGTACGGACAATCGTCATCTGTTTTATCTTTTTGGAATTTTTTTTTGGAAATCCTTTTTCTTTTTCTGCGAAACTCCTGAGGTGGTTTAGTATACATACACAAGGATACATACAAGCCTTTGTTACATGCATGAGAAGAGTTGCATTAAGTACAATATGTACCAATTTTGAGGGAAGATAGGCTATTTCATTACTAGGGTTGTGCGGGTTCCCGGTAGTCAAGTGAATACCGGCATCCCGATCCCGGCTTTGACTAACCCCGATCACAGTGCAATGTGTAACTACTACCGGTATTGGGAAAACAACTGGTTATTACATTCGTTTCGGTATCATTCCCGGGAATCCCGGACATAATAAAAATATCTACGTGTTACTATTTGAATTAGAGAAAAGAAAACACGTTTATTTCTGGTTCCTGTGTTCTTAGTTTGAATAATATCTTATCAATTTACGCCCTGGCCTAGACATATTAACGAATCAACTTTTCACATAGTAATTTGGACCTATAAGCTACACCAAATATCGAACGTTAGTGAACTCAGCATGTTACGAGACCTCATAGTTATTCAGAAATTTTCGTTATTTATTCTTCCTTCAAACGATGATTGTGAAGGTTCCCATGTACAAAATCTCACCCTTGTACATTTCACCACATTTTGTTATAATAATTATAACGATTTAATAATTTTTGATCCAAACTGAAGGGAGCATATCAAATTAAATCCATCTTCGCACGGGACTGTATATTATTATAGCCTAGGGTACGGTACTGTTACACACTGCTGTTCGGTACTTGAGAGTTGATGCTGTAATGAAATGGATTCGTTTATTAATGCGGGGGGTTCCACGATGTCATTTCTAGTTATCTTTCGCTACTTTTTTATTTTTAAGAACTTTTGTACGAAGATTGATATTGTACGTATTGAAAGTATATTTTCTGGAGTAAACAACAGCCGATTAATGATATAAATAAATCTGTACTATTCTTATATATGTAGTTTATAATCCCGTATTTATGTAGCCCCTAAGTTACATTATTGTTGTCTGAAGTTCCAAAGAGGTGGGGACTTGTTGATAGTTAAAAACTTTTCATTGTGAACTTTTAAACTTAAAGTATTAGTAGTAAGTCGAGTCCTGTCTTTCCGACATGCTTAGTGATTCCCGTTAAATTAAATTGAATTTAGGTAAAAATTCATGCAAACTAGGTAGGCATCGGCCGATCCTAATTCTAAGCCTACATCGAAAGTTACGCCGTATACACCTCGCAAGAAAACCACGATAACCTTGAATGAAAAAAACAATATTTTGCACTTGAAGATCTGTCTTCCCCCAAAATGCAATGATAAGGTCTAGACCCAGTACTTCTTGATACATTGAGTTTCCAATTACTAGTCAAAAACATTTCTGGAGAAAAAAAACGTACGATATTTTTCACAAAAATTGATGATTAGATAAGTGCTTCCTCACAATCAACGAGCCGCCCCGAAATTCGCTCCCCTTACGTAAAACTTCTATATATATTACACGTGGAAAAACACGAGTTTTTACACACATAATTCCCATTGACATTGGTCACGGAACATAAGTAGGTCATCGACATTCGAACTTGGCAACTTACCCAAGTTCATCGCACCATGGGAACGACCCAACAGATTGAACATTATGTTACATTTTCCCGCCATCTGGACGCCGATTGTAAATTTTGGTGTAATATGCAAATTATGAATGGTACTGCCCTTGGTTAAAACTTAAACTATTGCGACACAAATTTTGGGAAACTAAGAAACTTTTGTATCAAATGTAAAGTACTGTATGGTAGGCCTACTATAATTCATAAAAGACGGTTTTCCTCAGGTGATAAGGAAAAGGGATGTTTCGGTGAACTCGATCTCTTTGTATAGTACTTGGATACTTAAAATGACCATGCTGTACATGCAGCTTCTATTTCTCTTTAAGTAAGCTCTACTTAGCATTGTTATCCGTTGTGGATCTTTATTGGAATAAATACGAAATGTATTTTTTGACGCCAGTATTTAACGGTAGGCCTAAGCATTTCTTAAATTGTTGACTGAGCTTCAAAATCCATTTTCAGAAAGTCTGTTTTCATGAAGGTTTTGTAAAATCGACATATAGCTAGGGTCGGAAAATATTAACGAAAGTTGTTCTATTATACAAATAAAATACATGTTTCTGGTACTGAGATCTGAAGGGGAAAAAATTGGCGGCTATCATTCTTCTTTTCATGCGCTTATACTAGTTAGGAATATGTGGCAACCTTTACGTGATTTCAGAAATGGCTCCTGTTCTTGGAAAAATGACTCCCAGTCATTATTCATTTTCTTATATTAATGTTCTTATTATTATTGTATATTATTATATTTTTCATTTCACTATTGGTTATGATACTTCAGGTCCTCGCGAGAAGTTAGCTTTACGCTAACCGAGTTAAATAAATATACAGAGATTTGATCACGGGTGCCAATTTGTATCTACGGATCCCCTTAAAATAACATTCAATGCTAACAGCATCCTCCTATTCTTATGAGGCGAATAGCACATAATATCAATAGGATGGTCGGTGGGAGGTACCTTAGATTATGAAATTGTGTTGCGGGCGCTGAGCGAGTGTATGGAGGGCCCGAATGCCCGACATTTTTTATTTATTCACATTTTTATCCCGGGTTGCTTATTCAGCAAAAGCTGGTTTCCAATAAGGCCCTGCTATTTACATTCAACTTTATACATAAGAAGTAAAACAGCGCAATATAAAAACAATTAAATGTACAGATACAAAACAATTAAAGCTGTAAAGTGGAGACAACTACAAAAAAAAAATGGAAATAAAAGAATTATCAAAAATTGGGCTTGCAAATAAAATCTGGAAAGTTTTGGAAACCAACACTATGCTACTTATTTCAACATGCGCGTTGAAACTTTCAATACCCAAGAGCTGATATAATGTAATAGCTGAACAAAGCCCAGGAAGCAATATAAAAAAAAAAATATTGTAAAAAACAGGAAATAAGATTCATAATGCAAAAGTTATCATTGTTATCACTCTTTGGTGAAAGGATTGGTGTGCCTACGACATGAAAATGAAACACAGTAGAAGACTTTCAGTTTATCTCAAATAGTTTTCCATCCAGTTCACATGCATCATGGACTCGCAATAATATAAAGAATATAATTTTGCCCTTCAGCTATGTATTTGCCAGGCATAAAGCTGACACATTAACCTTTTGTTTAACTGCCTTTATATAAGCAGATACAAGGAAACGGACTGAGAAAGATTGTATTTTAACAGAGTCGGTGTTGTTTCACAAGGGCGTAGGAACCGGGGGGCTGGGGGTGCCAGCCCCCCCGCACCCCCTGTGAAAGATATGGAGGGGCGGAAGTATCATTCCACCCCCCCCCGCTTCGCTTTTCTGTCATCCTAAATCTGTGTTATTATTTATATATTACATAGAAACATAGTTACAAGATAGTTGAGGTCTTGTCATGTACAGATATGAGTTTTAAATGCAAGTCATCCACTCAACACAGTACACGTTAAGAAGTCAATATCATTTCAGCTATACACTCTATACTGTCTTGATTGCTCATTGAAGTGCATATCCCTTATGTCCTGTGAAACTGGTTTAATTAAATTAGTTCACATAAGCGATCTTGTGGTCATTCTTATCTTGCTCATCTTACAAAACCTGCTCAACCATGTGTGGTATAGCCAGATAAGCAGCCACTTTGCAACATTTTAAGTGGAAAATTTTGCACCTTCGGTGCAAGGGGACTGTTTCCCTAATGCCTTTATGTATCCTGTTTCAAACTGGATGTGAAAAGTATAACTTTTATACAGAAATATCTGACAAAGAAATTCAACATACAGCAAAATATTCTTGTGTCTGAAAAGGTAATATTTGTACCATTAATGTTTAAGGGCAATTCTTGTAGAATACAACAGGGTCACGTTGTCATTCCCTGTTAATTCTGGTTAGCCTCATGTAATTTTACTTTCCGATCTGATTTTGCAGTTTTCCAAAATCCGTACCATAACAACTAAAGCCAACTCTATCAGACAGCAAAAGGAGGCAGTTCTTCCAGTGCAGATGGATGGTAAAGAAGATGGCCTCTGGTGTACTGAACTAGAAAGGTGATCAAATATCTAGAATTTTGATAGTTATACTTCTTAAAAACTTGAAAATTGCACTATACAGGTATTTTTAGTTAGCTATAAATTTGACACTCTGCAAATGAAATTAGCTGGATTTTATTAACATTGATCACCCATGTTTCTTTACATCTGTTACTCTATTTTTTATTTTTTTATTTATTTCATCTTTATTTTTCTATTTCTATTTGTTTATATATTATAATTTACCCTATTTAGTTTCTATGTATTTTTATTTATTATTTGATATTATTATTAATACCATTTTTGCCATTCATGATCTTCCAGGTTGTTTGGCTTCCCTGATCATTACACAGACGTTTGCAATCTTAGCAGTACTGGGCGGCAGAAGCTTCTCGGCCAGTGCTGGAGTGTACCGGTCATCTATCACCTGTTGGCTCCATTGAAAGACTACTTCCAGTGCGAGTAGGACAATGCCCCCATCTATGTATATGCTACAATTGATGTGCAGGGTTTTTCATCTTAATTTTTTACTTTTTGTAATCCTGCAGTTTTATCAGTTTTATTTCTACATGATTCAGTTGTTTTTACTAAGCTGTTTTAATCATATAATCAAGATCTCAGAAACTTTCATTAGTAGGATTTTAGAATTAATCAATGGATGATACTAATTTTTGACTGCCCATGTGAATCACAGATATAATCAAAGTGATACTAGTTTGGCTTAGTTTTGGTGGTGGCAAAAAGTTAACTTTTTAATTTTTGCTTTCAAGTTCTTTTCATCTTAATCAACATTTTCTAAAAAACAAACAAAAAACATGGAAAATGTAGTATGTTTATGACACATTTTTTTTTGGCTTCTTTCTTCTATTTCGTTCTAGTTTGTAAGTTTCTCGTTCATGAGTTTGTTTCAAAATGTCTCTTTTAACTTACCTCAGCTTTCCTTTCATGTTTGTCCACAGCAGAGAGTTCATTTGTTAAAGTTAAATTAAGTTTCATCTGTTGTTCTACTTTGATATTCTATTGTGTCTGATTTTCATCACTTTGTGTTCTTTTCAGTTTTGCTTTCTTCTTAGTGTTTAAACTGGGAGATGTAAAATATTCAACCACGAGTGGCTTCTTACAACTATTTAATCAGAAAACTAGTACGAAAAAAAGAATAAAAACCTGCCTATCCTTTGTCTTGCCTCCCTGCTTTGTCCATATATCCCCTTCCTTATCTTTGCCTGAATCCCATCAAAATTCTACATCCCTTATCAATTCAAGAAATCACTTTATTTGTGCTTTTATTCATCCATATATTATCTTTGCCATATTAATTCATCGACTTGTATATTCTTTATTCATTCCTATCCCTTCAGCCCTTTTCTGTGCCTTTATTCTTCCAACGCACATCCCATCTATATGCCTCACTAGTATCTTGTAGCAATCCATCCACTCATAGAGTATCTTTATATATTATATCATTCCACTATACTTAAACCCTTGTCTATGCCTTTATTCTTCCAACGCACATCCCATCTATATGCCTTATTAATACCTTGTAGCAATCCATCCACTCATATCTTTATACATTTTTTATTCATTCCAAAAACTAAAACATTTCTCTGTGCCTTTCTTTCATACAGCAAACTTCCCTTGCCAGAGCTTTATACATCCATAAGCCATAATAAATAGCTGATTCAAAACATGTCCCTGGTGTGCCAGTGCCTTTATTCATCCATGTACCTTTGCAATGCATTAATTCATCTACTCATGCATTTAGACAATTTTCCTTATTCATTCAAATAACCCCCTCCCTAACCCCCCACCCCCTCCCCCATCATATCTTAATTGATCCAACAATCTGTCAAAAGAGTTTTACTAAGAGAATGGTAGAGCTGGTGTTAGGTTGGTTTTTACTTTATTTTTGAAAGTAAAAATTTCCTTCACCATCATTATATGCAAGTAAGATGCAATTCATTCACTAATTGCCATATAGTTTCTTCAGAATAAGTAATCTTGAACATCAAGTGTGGTTAACTTGTTTCTTTTTGTAATATTACCTCACTGGACAACTTTAAAATAAAAGTATCTTTATCAAGAACTAAGCCTTATATGCTAGCCTCTAAATGTATATGCCACATCATGCCGACTTAAAGTAGTTGATAATTTATGCCATATATGTGTGTGTGTAATTTCATTCATATGTATGTTTTGTGTGGAGGAGGAGGGGGAAGCCTTTTTTTCTCTTTGAACTGAATTTTAAGGTGATGGCTCATGTTTTTTGTGTGCTTTTCTTCCCCTTCATTTTACTGTTGTTTTTTTTATGTTTTTTTTTTTACCATTTTGCATGCATGAGTAATATTGCTGGGAGCAAGCAAAGGGTTAATTCAGTTATCAAACTGAACAGATTGATGTTGTTCAGTTATTATATACTTGTTGTGTGTCACATGTTGTTACTACAGTAGGTAGCCCATCATGGTTTGTTTATGCAGAAAGAAACTTTCAGAGACATACATTTCGTAGTCTTATCCTTTTCATCGCTTTCTTGTTCTTTGAAATATAAAACATGATGTCAAACATATGGCTATGCATCGGAAAGTTATTATGTAATGTCTACTTTTTTTAAGTTACATTGGGCAATGAGCCGCTCCCTTCCCCCTCCCATAAAAATGGTTAGTGAGTATTTTTCTTCCCCACCCCCCCCCCTTACTTTTGCAAATCTGGATTCATTCCACATTAAGTCAATAGAATGAACACAAAAACTTCTTAAAACTTAGAAACATATTATTTAGTACAACCCAATTTGGCGACAACACCTAATTAGGATGACAGTTACTGGGCAAATGAACATACAATGAACATACAAATGAGTTTGTGTTTATTGGGTGGTCCATAAAACTGACTTCATCAGAAAAAGAGAGCTTTAGCAAATTATAGGTTTGCAGGAAATTGCATAGTGTCCCAGTGTAATCGTATGGAATGTATTTAATTTACTCAGTTAAATTAGCTCCCTTTAAGTCCCTGGTAGCTACTCTGTGTGGTATCCCAGATTTTCAGGGAACTTTTAGCTACAGATGACTTTGAGGAGTTGAACAGAGTTAATTAAAAATATTCCAATGGATACTTTGACCTGACAACTCTTGCCATTTTGTCATATAGCAGGAATGTGTATATCTACAGACGCATGGGGAACAATTTCAGTGGCTTTATACTAAGGGACCTAACAGTAACATATTCCATAGGCTAGTACTTGTAACACGACATGTTTTCAGATTGGTGCGTCATACCAGTGCTCTACTCCTGGGTCAGCTTGCTTCCATTCCGGCGTGAGTGGTATTTAGCAAATGTTCGGGAGGTATGGTTGTCCACCGAACCGCAGTACTGTTGAAAAGCATTGGTTGCATTTGAAAGCATTCTGATTTTAATCCGAAACGCGGGTACATACCAAACACTAAAATGATTATCCGGTTATACTCGATATTCCCATTAATCATCAGTAATATTGAGAATTGAAAAGAACAGGAAATTTAAAGTTGATAGCTGTTACCCCACCCTCCCCCCCTGCACCTTGCAAACTGACTGTTAAGGATACGGAATAGTGTTTATGTATGAACCAATATTTCATTTGTGGAGGGAAAAATGCAACTGTATAGGCCTACTATGTAGTTACATAGGTAAAAAATGACATCTTCTAATTTACAACTTGTGTGAAAGGGTGTGGAGATGGATGGCAAAACAGCTTGAACAATAAAAATTCATTTGCGATGAGAGTATTACGTGTTTACATTGGAAAGCCACGCCAGATGACCACACTGTAAAGTGCATGGAAGTTCATCTATCATGTATGTCAAATATGCAATTATCGAAATATTTGAAAAAATGTTCCAGGTCTCATAAATATAATAAACCATGTATAAGAGTTCATTTAAAAAAGAACCACACGTTTGTTGGGATAACTATAAAGAATTTTTGGGATCTTCCCCTTCCCCACTTGTCAGACCTGATCACGTTAACCTAGCTACGTTGTGGGGGAATTCGTTTCTCCCTCATCAAAGTAAGTTTAGACGTTAAGAATATGAATTAGGTCTAAACAAAAGGTTGGTCTAACTTTGACTGTCAATGGAGGTGGGGAATGCCACTTCTCTTTCCGTTTCCTGTGACTATTAATTTTATTTTGACAGTTGTTAATGCAATGGTTGACATCTACTTTTGTTATGTCATAGCTGATTTTCCAGTGACAGAAAGGTAAATATGGTCAATTGACCTCAAACTGATCAATCTAGCACAGCGCCCTCTCTTTATTATTATTATATACTGGGTGGTAGAGAAATGACGAATAGACTGGAATATCTGTGAAAATATCAAGCTTTCACAACCGATATACTCGCCAGAATTATAACTTGCATTCTTCTTCAGTGAAGAGTACCATTAAATTTCTTCTCAGTGAAAAGACAAATTTCCAAGGTAAGCATCTTCTCACATAAATATTCACCTTGTTTTTAATAATTGGTAGAACAACAACATGGCAGATAGTCGTCATCTCGAACAAACCACTGCTAGCCTAACCTGTAGTTGGTTACAGATGCACGGACCGAAGTTCGGCCTATGCTAAGTAATGGTGTGACCAGCGGTGCGCGACCCTGTAACATAATTTCACGCATACACAGCTAAAGGTTCTGCAGCTTCCTATTGTTATTGTAGTAATAGGCTCTCAGTGTAATGTATAGCCCTGGTAATAAGTTCTGCTAAATAACTTGAGGCTAACACTAGCCTAGTGCTACTACTAGTAATTAGTACTAGCCTGTAGTGTAGGCTGTACTACTGGCAGTATTGTAGCCTAACTAGGCTGGGGCCCAGCAAAGGCTAACAAAACAATAATAGCCTAGGCATGACGGTAGATACATTGGGACCTGGCTCATGTGAAGTATATGCCTGACTTAGTACTGTAGTCCCTCACTTTAAGACTAGCAGGATAGGTAATGCACCACTCATGTGCACCGCCAGTTTCTTTTGTGGTCACAATATCAGTGAATCAGGAAGAAATAGCCCTAGCATAGCCTATGCCAAAGAAGTTTACCCTTACCAAATAGATAATACCTAACATAAACTGTCATAAAGCTGCCACTTCAACAAGTTAATATCCTCTTATGGTATTAAAACATACTGAAGTAATTTGTTCTGTGAGCTTTGGCACAGAGTTATATATCCTTCAAGTTGGAACAAAAATTCTTGTATAAAGCTAAATCACCATTTTGAAAAAATTGCACTGGCAACCTTATGACAGTAGCAGTCATTAAACACTCACTCACAGCAATTTAAAGGTTTTCTGGTACATTGTTGTGTTAAGTAGTGAACTTATAACAGTGGCAATATATAACAGAGCTTATATTAGGCTAGTCTGACACATTTGCTGATATTTTGCTCAAACTCCATGCAGAGGAAACCAAAACCACAGCTTCATGTCAGCTGGATTTTCCAAGATACGAATCAAAAAAGCTGCTGACAGGTAGTCGGATGCAGAATAATTAACCAAATATTCAATTTGCAAAAAAGGTAGTTTATGAATTATCTTTTTGTCAACAAGTGATGTGGTCTACCTTACTTTGTATGTAGATCCACCTTTAGTAACATTTCCAAGAACCCTACTGATCTTGTAGTGGTAAAATGCCATTTAGATCAATAGGCTAAAACCTAGTAAACATGGTAACTACAAAAGCAAAGCAGAGATGGACTTCATTGTTTAGCAGGTAGATCCACTGTAGTGAGTACATAAACCTGATTGTGTCTTGAAGAGATGAAAGGTCAGTTGAGGTCACCAGAGGTTAAAGTCTGAATACCTTGTAAACACAAACTTTTAACTGAAGTTCTATTCTTAACTGAAGTTGAAATAAACTACCTACATATTGTGTATGCACAGTAGATTCAATTCAGTGGGTGTCGGAATTACTGTATATCGTTATCTTTTAAGCTCAAAGAAAATTAAGGATCAAAACTTTAATAACCTCATTACATTGCATGCTTTGGTATGAAACTTGGCAAGGAATCACAACCTTCCTGGTTAACTGTTTCCTACATGAAAATGGAATGTTCCTTACACAAGCTTTACATTTAAAGGACATCCTACTGTACTATAACAGTAGTTCAGTTTGTTATAAGCTGGCCAAGGTACAGCATTCACTTGCAAGTTGAAAATGTTTGAAATGTAATTTTTGAAAGACTTTAAGGACAAAATGAACCATGACAACCCTGTTTCATCACATCTTGCATAATTACCAATTCGTAGAAAAGGTATAGATTCTGGATCTGGATGCTTCTTGTTTAAATTATGCACTGTATGTAGCTCATATTCAACTCCATGGAGTGACATATTAACTTATTGTACAATACGCCACATGTTTCACTCAATATGACGTGTATCAAACTATTTAATTTAACAATGATTTTGGTCAGTTATATGCACAGTTACACCACTGTTTGCCAAAGGCTGTGAACATTCACTTAATTAGGATGTTGGTACCATAGAGTAGTTCTTTTTGAGTCCCTGTCGATGGCAGGACTTTTGTTTGGTGATAGTGTGTATGTAGTGTACTGTATGTGTGACAAAATAACTCAAAATTTATGTTGGTTTGATTATGTGGATTCAACGTATTGAGGACACACAAAAGACAACATTTTGGGCTTTTTACGGAGGTCAAAGTGAAAAAAAACTTTACAAAACGTGATAACAAGAAACCCAAAGCTTGAATGCAATTCATATGTATTGGTAATTAAATACAGTAGATCCACCTTGGTGAGTACACAAAAACCTCTATACTCTTCTCTATCAGAAGGCAACATGTGGGTGTGAATGCAGGTGCTGTACAAATGTGTACAGTACGTCACGAATGAGTGCTCTTACTGTAAATGTTCTGACAACCAGTGTGAATAGAATGAGGTTTATCAACAATATATACCTAGTCATCTCAGACCATCAGACAGCCACACTTAGAGGGATTTTCGTGGCTGAAGTTGATTTGCAGAACAAAAAAATGCTGTAAATTTTCTACATCTTTAGTATAAAACCATATCCTCATGGCATTTTGCTTGATGAAGATATTAAAATTTTCTAAATTTTGTGATTTTTGTGTGAAATTCATGCGTCTGGCAACAGCAGAGTAAATGATGTCATCAAGGCAATTTAGCTGCAAATGTTATTGTTTTTCTTTATAATATTTAGCTCAGTTATTCACAGAGGAAAGTAATGTTTCTAGAAAATAGTTGCATTTTCATGACAATCTAAATACAGGGAACATTGACAGCTAAGCAAACATTCCAAAGGTATCAAGTTTCAAGGATAAATCAACAACTAGATTACAATAGAAAACTAAAACATTTGAAAATGATCTACTGTACCATGATGATGACATCACAGACCACCTACTGTGTGATCTAATCCATGGAGAAATCTAGGGTTTAGCCAACCAAAATAGGGTCCATTCAATCAACCATATCATGAATTAGGAACAAGATACAGAGATGAGGGTTTCAAATACAGTAGGTGTGTGTGTATTGCCTTTCTTATAAGTAGTACCTTGTCTGCCACTGGAATATATATCCATTTAAAGAGGTCATGCCTTCCAAATTCCTTCCAAATGTGCTGGTGATATATTTAGTCACAAATGGTCACATACTAAACTAGTTTTATTTGCTGCCACTGTGATAGGTCATTCACTGGGAATGTAGGTACATTTTATTGCCTATTGTGACAATTTTAATGTCTGGGAGTACTTTGGGTAGTTAGAAAACAAAGTGCTCTTTTTTTTCTACATCTCCTTTTTTTGTCTCCTTTTTTGTGCTAAATATTGGAGGCAGTGTACAGACAACTTAATATAAAACCCAACCTTGAGTGAATGTAAATGATGTCAATCATGTCATCTACATTCATCATACTGTACCCATGTACAGGTACTTACATGTTCAGTGTCAGTTTCCAAAATCCTTGCACCAGTTTTCAACTAATAGGAAAATCATTTGACCTTTTGGATGCCATTACAGACTGTGTTCTCTGCACAGGAAGAGGTTATCACCTACTAGGTACAGTAGGTAAATACCAGTAGGTTCATACAGTACCATGTTGTACACTATACAGTAGGCCATATATAAGTACTTCCATTCCATAATATTGTGGCAAGTTTGACATTGGTGGTTTCCATGTAAATACATATACAACATGTAGTTTACAGCCCATTAACTTCATTGTATCGAAATGGATGGTTTGGTATTTAACATACATTGGTATTTAACATAAATTATTGCTGGGCTACTGTAGTGTGTACATGTATCATTAAGATGGTTTCTATTCTTTAGACCACAGCAGGTCATTAGTTACATGTGGATACTGTAGCTCTACTGAAGGTCAGATCTCAGGGGTACATGCAACTACTATATTACCTAACTTCATCCAGTTCTTCAGACCTATGGGAAGTACAGTAGTTGAATCGGTAAATTTGGCTCAAAGTGATTGAGACTGCATACTTTTTCTGGTTTAATCCTATTCAGTTCATTCTTTGAAGGTGACTCATTTACTTAAAAGCCTCATAAACACTATCTGAAAATTTTGTTTGTGGATGTCACACAGTGATTTCAAGGATCCTCATTTTAATGACGGTCAAAGGTCATATTAGGTCAAACAAATGAAACCTTGTAAATACTCTTGTCATGAAAAAAGTTATTTTTTAATCTTACATTTTGTCATCTGCGGATGCTTGTATTGAGTTGATGAACTTTGGTGCTTTTAGTGGACTTCAAAGGTCATTTGAGGTTGGCATGTTTCAAAATGCAAATATTATGTAAGCATGAGGGGGTCCTGATTGCAGTCAATGAAAAACAAAGGCAGTTTGATGTGATGAACAATTCATATGGCATCACAAAATATTCAATTGTTCCCTGTTCATTTATAATATTCGAATAAAATGATTTGTGCATTTCAATATTTTATATCTTAGCAATATAAGCTATCAAAATGGGCGCAGTTAATTCAATGTTTCTCCCTCTCTACTCGCTCATGTATATAAATTTATAGTTTAAGTACATTTTTAAGTCTCAGAGACACAGACTTAATTACAGTATCCTGTGAATACTTCACTATATTGACTGTACAATACATAGGAAATCCTTTAGCCTGTTTGAAAAGTTGGAACTGGAATCATTAAATAGTACATACAGTATATCCTTAGAAAGGTTTCAGCATCATCTGAGACAGCATTTCGGTATATAGTATTATACATGTATTCTGGCATGTCATTTGGATCTTTCATGAGTTGAGGATTGCTTCAGCCAGACAATTCTTCATGGGTTTTGGCTGGTCTAATATTTACTTAATGTGTTTATCACATGGTAACAAAAACATTGATCAGGAAACATCAAGTTAACTTTCTCAATGAGGTCATGGTGCATTTTGTAAGGATCTTTAACACTCAACTGTGGATATAGTCATCTTCTTAGGTGATTAGTCTATATTTGCCCTTTGTTTATACTGTATGTTATAGATATAGGCCTTTACCACGCCTGCCAAACATTCATTTCTGACCTATGACCTTCGATGATGAGTATCTCGGAAATCAAAACAGTAGAGCCAATATCACAGCATGTGGAACAGGTGACTGCACAACTTTCTGTACTTTTGGTACATACTTGCCTTGAAGCTGGGTTTACATTAAATTGTTCACATTCTGGTGATGTACTGTACCATGTAAAGAGCAGGTACAGCATACTCCACTGTTGAGCTGCATTGCTGACTTACAGTATAGTGTTGAAACAGGCCTATAGAATTTGTACAATTTCAGCCAATTGATGAGAAATGTAGGTGCCTACAAGAGCTACTTGTAGCTAAAATCATGTTCTCAATGGCATTTTCCTGTACATCGCAACACACCAACAAAAAATATGTGGTGATGTTACAGTACAGTACTACAGTAGATACGTTTTAAACTCTGAATGTCATTTTTCTCCCCTGCCTACGGGTGGGTATTTCTCAGTAGTTTGAATTGGATTGGATTGCATTGTACATAATATTTTAGTTTTCTGAAAGTCCTGGGAATGCTACTTAAAACTGCTGAGCTGAAGGCTGCACACATGTGTTTTCTTTTAATTATAAAATGAAAACACATTCACCCTTCCATGTTGATCAACAGGTGTACTGTACACTGTCGATGTGTTGTCATCAGGTAAAGAAGTGGCGTACATGTACTGTATATATATTGGCTGCAGTATGTACAGTACTGTAAGCAATGAATTGAGTTATTGTACATCATTGGCTACAGTATGTTAGCTACAGGTACAAGACCATTGAATTGAGGTACTGCACTGTGTCATTTATAGGAATCCTATACAGAATCAATCTGACTTGAATTATGTTGTTGTTATTACTACTGGTTGTGTAAAATTCATTTTTCAGTCTGCAATACGTCAACTGGATGATGCGGTTATGATACATTGTACTTAATTTATTTTCAATGTTTCAATTTACTAATTTTAACCAATAAAGAGTATATTCATTGTTTCCCACTGGCTTAATTTCCAACCTTGGATAAAATCACCTGGTTGGAGGTGCATTAATACCAAAATTGATGAATGAAGGACATGCATGAATATCATGAGAGGAACTTATTGACAGATTGGAACCTGAAGATGAAGGATGACGAGCAGTCTGTTGTCCAAATGTCTGATCATTCTGATGAATCACTAGTACTTGATATTCACAAATGCATTTAATGTGTGGTGGGATGGAGGTTACAGCAGTGTGCCACATACACAGGCCTATTTAGATGAGTCAAGATATAACCATGGTTACATGTTTCAAGACCTTTCCACCTTTCAAGGCTATAAATGGAAAGTCACCAAGGTTGACGATTGGTCGAATGTAAATGGCTATTTCGTGTACATTCAGATATACATTGCAGGTAAATTTTGGGCATCTAATGGCTGAAAAGTGCAGTTAATTCCTTTTCAGGTTCTCTAATTGATCTAAACATGTTAATATTAAATTTCATGTCATACTGTACAGTATATGCTCTCATGATGTCAAGTTCTGTTAATTTGCAAGATCCACATCAACTGATAAATTATACCAAAATAACAAATTTTAATTCCACCCCTACGGCTAAATGATATTTATAGGAATTTGTTTTTAGTTCTAAATTAAGAACCATTGCAAATTGACAGTTTATTCACGACTATCTTGTTGTGCAGCAATACGAAAACCCGCTCTTGAAAAAAAGACTGGTTGTGTCTTTGAATATATAGGCTGCTGGAATGTGTAAAGCTTTTACTTACAACCATGTACTGTACTGTATACCAATGCCAAACATTTGCCATCCAGGAATACCTTATGACAATTCACCTCAGCCAGCTGAACAGTTTTGTGAGATGTCAATTAAAACGCAATTGAGAATATATGTACAGTATACGGTATGTGGACGTGTATATTAAATATTCCATGCACACTAGTGTACAGTACAGTATGTGAAATTGCCATCTGGTTACGCTAGCTTCATATCCAAAGACTGCTATACCTGATCACTTTCTGGTCTACATTCTAGACTAGATGACATCTGATAATTAGGGACGGTACCTGGCGAGGAGGGTGCCTCTGTATTCTGTATTGAGATGTTAGAACTGAAGAAAAGAAGAGATTGGAAACACATTGATATAAATGGTATTGCATTACAGTACTGTACTTTGCTATAAATCAATTAAAGCAACTCCTTGACTTGCGCTGCCATAGGACTGACAAGCATACTGTATGTGGTCCATCAGTTTATTTAAACTGTTTAATAATGAAGAGGACAGTACTTAATTAAGAGAATTCAAGATAGTAAATGTGACAGGTCAGAGCTAGATAGCCTGAGAAAGTTGAAGACCAATTATTCAGAACTTAGGTACAGTAGAAGGACTAAGACCATGTTTGGAAAAGAAAGATGACATCTGTAGCTAGTACTGTACATAACAGGTCTGGATGAGTACAAGCATGTCAAGTTCAAGATTCTCTGTTGTAGAGCAGAGTTCAGTATATCACATGTTTTGAGATGACATCTCTCCTCTCATGTGAGGATTTCCACTCACTATGTGTACCCGTGTGTATTTTATCACAGCTAGGGGGGCTAGTTCTAGGTACTCGCAGTCGGCTTACGCTGCAAATAGTGGGTTTAAATAGTGGTTTTTAATCATAATAATAAGATGAAAACTATCAAATAACAAGGCATGTTTTCCCTGTTATTTCATCAGTTTCAATTTTATATTTTACGACTGCATTGAAATTTCTTTTTCCGTTATCTACCCTTGATTCGGTGAAATTTGTCCGTATTCCGTAACGCGGAAAACTTATGGTTTTACAGTAGAGCTACTACGGTACTACTGTCATTGTTATAGTTGAAACACACTCACTCAGCTCTGTGCAAGCATATTGTTCAACATATGTCTTTACTGTATATAGTATATCAGTGTACATTTTAATGAAGCTTTGATAAGACGAGTACCCCTCTTAACGACTTGTAAAATTTCCAAATTCGAAAAGCAAACATAATTGAGGAATTTTCCTCCACACCGACTTGTGAGAAGAATCTGTGCAGTTCAGGTTTTCCCTGTTGGTTAACAAATGCAGTATCGCAGACAGTTTCATATTTATGCACGCACCTCCACAAAAAAAAATGAAAAAAAAATGGGAGAGATTGGCCTCTCAGCGCCTAGGTCAATAACCTGACATCCCATCTTCATAAATCACTGCAAAGATTCTGCTACATACTGTAGTAGTACTGCAGTGTTGACCTGAGTACCTGAGCTGTACAATACCAAGTAGCATGTAGTATGTATTTTGACACAGTAAATGCAAGTATGGTTTGTTGACTGCTGCAACCATATGTGCACACTGGCAATACTGCAGCAGTAGCTGTACACAAACATGTCGTGGTCTACTGGTACTACAGAGATCCTTATTCTTTCCAGACAAGAGTTAATTCAGCCTTTGGACGGTTTATTCCTTGACCTAGTATTTTGTTCCCTTGGAATCACCAATCCGTATTAAAAGTTGGTTACAACTTGTTGCACAATCAGAAGGATGTAATAACTAGACTGCTCTATAAAACAATTCTTGCGTATAGTTACTGTTCTCTAGGAGTGTTGGAAAAGGATTCTGGTTGGACAAAGATTGTATAATAAATTGTTACCACAAATGTTTCATAAACTTACAGTACCACCATACTTTATAAAAAAAATGTTCTTGTATTTTTTTTTTATCTTTTTTTGTTTTTTGGCTTATGGTACAGTAAGTACAGTATGAAAAAGAAAAAAAATTCACTATAACATTTTTTGGATCACAGATTGTCAAATGAACACATTGTTCTAACAGTTTGCAATACTTTTCTCAATTTAAACAATGTTAGAGGCAATGACAAATAAGAGGAAGGGGGAGAGAGGGAGGTGGGGGAGAGGGAGGGAGGTGGGGGAGTGGGAGGTGGGGGAGTGGGAGGTGGGGAGAGGGAGGCAGGTGGGGAGAGGGAGGGAGGTGGGGAGGGAGGGAGGGAGGTGGGGAGAGGGAGGGAGGTGGGGAGAGGGAGGGAGGTTGGGAGAGGGAGGGAGGTGGGGTTCTTATCTCCTAGAGGTAACAAAATGTTTTTTTTTTAGTTTCATTTGTGTCCATTTTAAATAGCTCTTTATATACTATTGTACAGTATGTTGCATTCTCACTGATTTTCCTAAGATCCCAGTTTTTCTATCCAAAAAATGGTTTTTGAACATTTTCCCTATATACAGTAAATTGGCAGCCTAGACTAACCTCCTCCAAATTGTCCATCAGAACCACCAGTCCTCTGCAAATCATTGCAGTCAACTTTTTTCAGTTTTTGACCTTTTCTGACCTCGCATTATGATGGACCTGTGCAAAACATCTGTAGAGTTGTACTGTAGTTTGTCTGAGGTAGGCACATTTTCAAGCTTAAGAGATTTTCCAAAGTGGGCGGTACAGTAGGTACCATAGAAACAAGAATTCACTTTAACTTTTGGTCATAGAATCCTTGACCCCAAGAGGGTCTGGATTAGGAATAAGTCATTGAAGAGGTTGATCTATATGGACAAATAAAATGCAATGTTCCATTTGAGACACATGTCAAGGTCTGACTGAGTTTGTGGACATTATTTTACAGTTCCTACAATACAGTAGTTTATAGTGGTACAGTACACATCGTGTGCATTTATCACAGTTGTATATTTACAAGGAATTGGTACAGTTGACTGTGGTCGGTTACAGAATCTCTCTGTTTAAAAGGAGACACAAACCCATTGACCATCATATTTACTGTATCTGATATGACAGAGATCTCTGTGAAGAACAAGTCCCCCCTTCCCCCCCCCCCCCCCCCCCTCCAAACAGCTAAGTAAAACCTTGTTCCTTTTGGGAGATAGAATATAGGTACGGCAGTCGTGTCGGACAGCTGTCGTTTTGTAAATCTGCGAGAGATCATAGTGCCACTAGGATCCGAAAAGTTTTTCACTTTCTAAAAAGTGTTGACACTGAAATCAGTGTCATCATTACTGTAAGTCATGTTTAACAGTTTCGATATTTTAGATTCAGTGTTCTCAAAACCCACCTACATTAATATATAAAAACTAAACATTGCAAACAATACAGCCAGAAGCCTTAAAGCTTTGAGGCATTTGTGGCTTGATGTTGCCATGTTTGTCAGTGGATCAAATCTTCCGTCTGGCATGTCAGGAAACATTTAATGCGATATCTCCGAAATGGAGCATTATTCTTCTTAGCTGTTTGAGGGAAGTAGTTCATTACATTTATCTCTATAAATCTCATAGATCAATGACGATGGTTTGTGTTTGTGTCTCCTTTAACACAGCTTTTTGCGTTCTGTTGCTGTTTTCCCATCCTTTTGACATGTCCATCAAGTTTTTTTACATAATGTTCTCGTCACGAAACAGCAAACTAATTTATTAGCCAAGTTTTTTTTTTCCTGCTGAGAGCATTAATTTGGCGAGTAATTAAGGACTTCTGCAGATAATGAGTAGTGTGTCTTCCGACAGGTTCCTCATTTAAAATTGATCCCATGCAGTTCCCCAAGTCCACTAGTTTGAATTCAACCAAACAGTGAATAGCTAACATGCTTATTTATGAGCCGTTGCTTAAAATAGATTCATTCACAGCAATTTAATCTGTATAGGTTAAATAAAGATTTGATGCTTTTAAGAACAAATCTAGGGTAGACAATAACTATAACAATACTTTTATGATACTTCCTTTGCATTTTAAAGCAGATTTTTGAGTTGATTTTAATCAGTCTTTGGTGTAGTTGTCACTGACAGTTTCCGTCAAAGTATGGTTTAAGTTCTTGCTGGACAGGTAGTCAAGTTTCAAGTATTCAAAATGTGAAGGAAGAAAATGTCCCATGTTTCTTACATGTAATTAATTAGAACTAAATGGAAAACTGTCTGAAATGAATGTCGGGAAACAAATGGAATCCTTGTTTAATTGCAAATTAAACTTTATTTCCTTGATAAATTACCATATACAGAAGGTCACCCGTAATGGTAAAGTTAGTGTTATCAATTACAATGGAATTTTGGGAAATACAGAGTAGGTTTGATAAATTAGCATCTATCTAATATGCCTTCGAGTAGTTGCTTTATGACGGTGGCTTTTGAGAATGTTGGAATTGAGCGAACTGTGCTGTTTCTGAACATATCATTTATCCCTAGAAAGCACAAGTATCAACAAAGAGAGATTGAGGGGGGGGGGGGAGGGAGAGGGGTGATGGTTTGAATTGTGTACAGTAGTACTGTACTTCCATGGATAAATAGTTACTGTACTCATTGCACTAGAGTACAGTACCTTTCTGTCAAATACTGTATGTGGGTTGTTGTTTGCTAATACACAGTGTTACCCGTGACTGTTCCCGAGAATGGGCACCATTTGATGAGAAATTTAACTACAGTCAAACCCATCAGATATTGCACAGTAAAGTTAATTGTACAGAGTGCACTAGAGGGCAAACATTGATCACCCAAGGTTTTTCCAGAGTTTTCATTTCCACTGTGGTTGTTTTTCCCATTCAAAAGGCACAACTGAGCAGGGTGAGTAAGCAGGCAGCAATATGCATGGTTGGTGTTCTCATGGCCTCTGATTGCCAGTGCTGTATTAAATTACCCAGTGACCTGCCAGCAGCATTTATAACTGCTATGGTCTGTATAGGAGGTACTGTACTGTACATGTACTGTACATAGAAGTAGTGATCTTGTCTGTTAATGTTGTGGTCTAGATTCAAAGCTTCCTTCAGCTAGTATGTTACGATAGTGACTGCTATCTCTGCAAAAGGCTTCTGAGGCTCTGCATGCAGAAGTTTTCTCCCTGTATTACAATTCTCTACCTCACTGTGGACTACTGTATATCCAAATGATATGAGTGTTGAGTATCTATGCTTGGAATGGGGAGGTGGGTCATGTAATGTCACTCAACACCTACAGTACAGTATCCAGACAATTCATATCAGTTGACAATGTTGGGTTTGTGTTTTAATGTTATGTGGAGACAGGTAAGTTATAGTTACTACAATATAGGAATTCATACTAGAAAAGTATTTTTTACCTTTTTGGAACGTCATACAGTATGTGTAACATCTGTCTACCAAACTTTGTAATATACTTCCTCACTGCATAAATACTGTAATGTCTTCAATTTTACAGCTCTCTTAATGGATTCCCTGTACTGTAAGTACTATACTGTGCAGTACCATATTATGTACAGTACAGCACTACAGTCAGCATAGTGATGGTTGGTAGTTGCTATGCAAATAGTACTGCATGAGTTCTCAGTCTTCAAAATTGCAAGAATGTTGTGGCAGTGAGGACAAAACTCTCTTGGTGGACAACATTGAAGCATGAGCAGAATGATTCATGTTGCTGTGTTCAATGATTCATTTATATACAACATTCTATCGGTATGTAGTTGCTGCCATTATCACTGCAGATCATGTAAGTTTTACACCCTTGCTGTGACTAATGGAATTGCTCATGAAATGAACAAACAGAAAACAAACGATCTTTAACAGATTGTGAAAACTTCAAAGCTTAAGTCATGAAAGCAAGTTGCCAGTTTGTTCAACATGTTATGGTATACTCTGCCAACTAACAAGGTTTCCTGAGTAGTACACTGTATGCTACAGTAATATTATTGAATTAGTATTCAATATTTGATATTTCAACAAAAATATTTGTGACCTCCCATTAATTTGTCCCCAAATGGAAAAAGCTTACAAATATCAAGTGGCAGTGGCTTAACAAAACTACTGATATAAAATACTGCCAAGTATTAGAAATAGTGCTCATTATTATCATACAAATTTAATACTGATCAAGGATGTTTGGTTCTGTCTTTCAAGAGGGTAACATAGAGGGCCCCATTTGCATTGCTGTGCTTGTAGAATGAAAAGTGTGCACTTGCCAGCTCTAGTACTGTACATACTGTACATCATGTTAGCACATGAAGAATTTATACACACTTGTAGCTTCTAAGGTTTTAGCATAATATGTAGCTGCTGCTGTAATATACTGGATAGAATTTCCAGTGGATTCATCCTACTGTACTGTACAAAAGGCCTCATGAAAATATAAGTCTTGAGTTTTCTGTTTAAGAGAGGCACAGTGTTGTTCAAAGACTGCATAGGTTTCTCTTCCTCCATCTTTCATCACGTATGATTATGAATTTGTGGAATACAGTACCAGGCTTGGTGAGTACCAGTGAAGTTTCCTACTGTAGGAAATATAGTATGTGGTTACCATTGGTATGGGAATTAATCAATTAATTCTCCAAACCTTTATTCTTTCTGTGTTTTTTGAGTGGGAAGGAGAAAGGGTGGGGAGGGTGGGGGGGGGGGTGACGGGGATGGAACTACTTGTGCAATGATCCTCATATCCTTGTAGAGTTGACTGGAAGCAATGTGCAGATACAGGATGCATCAATGTAAGTAATGAATTACCCAAACAATGAAGCATTTAGTGAAGCCACAAATCCTCTGTAATCCTGCTTGGCTTGACAGTTACACCACCTGGGATTTATTTCATGCCTGCAGTTCAATAAGAAAGTACACTTTTTTTTCAGTTTTAGTGAGACATTTGAGTTGAAATTTCATGTAGTGCATGTCTATGATATAGCTGTACTTTCTTCGCATTTATGACGGTCTTTATCTGACAAGGAATACAATACATTATTTCACGAAATATTTAGATAGTTTACTGTACCGTAGCATACAGTCAACACAGCTTGGCTGAGGTATTCATGTGCCGCCAACTTTACTCTTCCCTTGCTCTGAGTAAAATAGTATTTGCTTGCTTATAAAGGTTAATGTGATGCAATTTTGCATTAAAATTGATAACATTTGTCATTTGCACGATCCTTAAAGGGGGAAGTGGAGGGGGTTGGGGGTGCTGGACTTACAATAGGCAGAATTTTCAGTCTTGATATATGATAGACAAAGGCAAAAAAGAGTGCTAGTATGTTGCAATATATAGCTATTTTGCTTTTCAAGACATGTACAAAATGCTTAACCTCTGGGATGCTACTTTAAAGTGCTAAATTTAATGATGACCTCATCAGCTCCTTGGTGCAGGAGGCCTAAATGTTTATGCTTATCCAATGTTTTATCAATTCTAATAACTCAACCGAAACAACTGCATATGTACAGTAACCTGCCGAGCATCCTCCGATAACATTGAACAACTCTGTCCTTGACAAATTGCGATGATGCGTTGTAAATTTATGTTATTTGAGGCCATAAATACAATCTTATATTTTCCTAAATGAATTTTGTGTTGCAAATATGAGGAAGTGACCTAATAGTCTGTTTGTTAGACTATTGTCAGTAGTCTAGATGTCTGATTTGTGAGCCTCAGATGTTTTGAAATGGATTACTTCTCACAATAGAAATATAACCTGACTGTAGTGTTTGTCAACATTTGAAACACTCAGTACAAATTATGAAATTTAATTTGAGCCTGAAGTCATCCTTGTACGTTTGGAGTTACCTACAGTAAGTGTAATAGAGCATATAAATTCCTCACAGTGGATCAATCATCAGTTTGCCCCTCGATCATCAGCAAGAAGAAAGGTCTGCAAAAAAATGGGGGCAGTTTTGTGAATAGTATTGTAGATCTATAAGGAGAGTGTTGGGGGTGGAGGGGGGGGTTAGAAGGAATGGAGGGAGGGAAATGTGACCTAAGTTCCATGAATGTAACATTGCTAATATTGTACGGGTGTACGTGTTCATCACTAAATAGCCTCCTCACCCAAGTAATATATGTCTGTGAATAAACTACCTTTCTTACTGCATCTACACAATGTACAGTACTCTATCTGGTTTGCGCCGCCAAGTTTTGAAATTCTTTGATCGATAAGGCAAACCGTTCAACTGAAGACAGCTGGACATAGCTACAGTACCACTGTAATTCAGCGTGCAAACGTTTGAGCGCAAAGGTACTCCACTCTATCCGACCTACTGTTGTTTATCAGGGAATCTGCCCGTGTGTAGCTATACCTTGGTCTAATTAATTTCCAGGGCTTCTGTTTGCGAGTACTGTACAGTAGCTTTATAGGATTCATTCAAACATGAAACTGATGGAAAAGGTTGAATGACTTTGAAAAGAAATTACATATGGTGGTTTATTGTGCAACCCTGAATACTTGGAAATTTATGGAAAGATGGTCTCATTCAGTGTATTTTAATTAATAATCATGATCTTATCAGAAATAAGTTAATAATATTTATCAAAGGTATCTTTTGTAAAAGCTTAATATTAAAATGTTCGCTGTAGGGTCGTGTATGACTACACACTAATTAATGAACCATGAGGTCTGAGTTTACTCGCTCGAACTTTTTTGAAAACAGCAAATTTAGGTATTTTTAGCTGGAAAGGTAATCCTGAGGTTACTGCTCGATTTGAATGATATTTTCAACTTTTGTCTCGCTGATTAGTTTGAACTTTTGTCATAAATGGTGAGGGTACTGTTCATACTTTAGTGCGAAGTCAATTTCAGACTAATAAATTAATTGTTCCACCACAGTCATTAATTTCATCTAGATACATAGTGCCATAAAATCTCTGTGAAATGACTGAGATCATGCAGAGCATTCTGTCTGCAGACATTAAAGTTCCAGATATGACGAAAAAGAAAAAAAATTCTCGCTGTGAGGGAAGGTTGTTTCATAAGCATAGATCCATATTATATAGTGAGGGAAGGTTATTTCATAAGCATAGATCTATATTATAATACATATATCTGGTTTTCTTTCTGCTGAGTAAAATATTCTCGTCTGAGGTGGCCAAAGGAATTCCCACAAAGAACGTACTTTAGACCCTCCGTTTTCTTCATCGATTGTGTTTGACAACCAAATCAGCTTTCTTACAGGGAAACACTTTTTAGAGTTAAAACTTTGTGTAGCAGTTTTGATGGCTCTGAATTTTGTCTCTTTAATTTACGAGTGACGAGTTTACCTGTCTCCTCACAACCTTAGCACCTCATTCTACCGTGCCAAGTATGCCCTCTTTAACACTGTGCACCCTCAACGACCGGCTCCCCCGGTCGTTGCCCTCCTTCTCATTCTACCATCCAAAGTGTCTACACATGTTTTTTTCGTATTGGAAAAATTTATTACGGAATTCGCCCAGAAAGATACCTTGGAAAGTACTATCACGCCTGTGTAAAAGACTGCTATACATCTTTGGACAGATACAAATACATATAAACAACCGATCAGAAATGTCAAAGAAAACCTTTGGTGTGGAATATTCTAGTCTGACTCTGATTGTTGTTGAGTGTGTTGTTATCTTTGACATTAACTTTGTGTCATAAACAATGCCATTTTAAGGCAGATTAGTACTACACAGCATACAGTACTCTACACAGTGCAGTGTCCATGCAGTATATCGTATTATCTCATTACTTGCAATTGATTCCACCACCACAGTACAACAACCCCTGTGACATAATCGATTGCATTTTAACGAAGCTCAACGCACAGAACTCAGAGAAGGGGAGAATAAAGCACACAATTCATTTTGAGCTAATTACAGAGTACTACTTAGTGCTTTTCCAGACAATATAAACTCTCATAATACAGTATTATGAAGATGTATTATGAAGATGAAATCCGATGGGAAGAAAATCCACTCGAAAAATACGTGTGCAGCCTCGTTGAATGGTAGAATGAGAAGGAAGGGCAATGACCGGAGGGGCCGGTTATAGAGGGCGCACTGTGTTAAAAGGTTACCGGTTCACTCTAGGCAGGGTAGACCGAGAGTGCTAAGGTTGTGAGGAGACAAGTACAAGCTCATCTCTCATAAATATCCAAACCAATGTTTTGGAATGTATACAGTATTATGAAGATGCATGGTCAGTGCTTTATTACAGGCCACTGAACAATAGCAGGGTTTCACCAGGGATTTCTAGTGTGAGAGGGCAGTAACTGGTTTGTGACCCGGTGGAGGGGGAGGGGGGTCTGGGGGCCTTGATCGCCCAGAAAATTTTGTTAAACATCCATTAGAATGTCAATCATCCTAACAAAAAATTAGATAAAAATGCTATGTTCAAAAGATAAAAAATATAGGCAGAAGAACTTTTATATGTTTCTATAATTTAGTGTTCACAGTCAATTTTTCAATGTCAGATGATGGCATGGGTTAATAAAGTTGTATTGCAATCATTGCATGTTTTATATTTCTTTGAAACAGTGGGGCAGCAAGTTTGGTAGTATTTTTGTGGTTGCAAAACACAAACAGTTGGCCACCTCACAAAATGAATACCAGGGGATATCCTGAAATGATTGTGCAAGTTACAGTCCACCACCCTGCGGTATACAGTATATTATGTCTGTTAGACTTGTTCAGTTCTGTATGTCACAGTACATTACATTATGTTCTTATATACTGTTAATTGGTTTTAGGCCGCTTATACTCAAAAATTTAATTTGTCTCATAAGGTTGTTCCCCACTCCCACCCTACCCCACCCAACCCCCCAACACTGAAAAAATGAAAGTAATGAAAAAGGGAGAAAGAAAGAAAGAGTTTTTGATTTTAAATGAACAGCACCATTGTTGCTTGTGCTGTAGGTCTTACAAGTAATGGAGACGACGAGTCATGATGTTGGAAATTCTATCATCATTTCATTAAATGATACTTAATTAGCAAGTACTTGATGTTTGCATTCCATTGTGAAAAATGTCAATATCCAGATAATTTCATACAGTTACTTTACATGCATAAAAATGACGCATATTTAAAGTTAATTAAAGACCAAAAAACAAAAAATACTTGAAATGAAACTCTGAGTAAATTACAGCTTTTAATGCATCCGTCGTGTTTGATGTCCAGAGTTGTTTGTGGGAGAGAATTATCAAAGATAAAAACGAGAATGCCTACCCTTGCAACATTTTGACGTGCATTTCTCGTTTTCTCGTTTTGCATAAAGTGCGAAGGCATTTTGCTGCTGCCCTGATACAAAATGCATCAAAGATTTTCTATAAGGATCCTGGGAATGAAAATTAGATGGACAGACTGATTATAGTACAAGTTAAAAGTCACACCATATCTGCCGTAGTCAGCCAAGAAAGAGCGAGAGAGAGAGAGAGAGGTGGAGAAAGATGTGCCTCAGAGCTAAATCATCTCACGGAGGCTGTGCAGGTTATCTCCGTCAAGAAAAAATTGGTAGCGTCAGCCTTGGTTGCGAGCCTTCTTTTTTTCCCCTCTTTTTTTTTCTTTTTTCTTCGATCAAGGCAGCTGCACAGTATCAACAGTGTAAGAAATGAATGCATATATACATTAGGACCAGTGTGTGTGTGATCAAGAGCTCTGCTCGGACTGTGTTTATAATGCTATTGGGTCATTGTCATGCAGACGCTCTCTGTCATGTGATATTGAGTTGCCATGACAGCACATAGTAGTGTGACTCACTCACGTATAATAATCTTGCTTATATTGTAGACCTGGGCAGATGGGTGCAAGGAATCCCAGGCATCATTGTCACATCTGATAGAGGAATGTCTGCAATGGAGAATTTAAAACCATAGTATATATAAAAAAAAAATACAAATCACAGACAGGGTTGATAACTTGAGAGGGCGGTGCGGTGTAACCTTAGCGACCATGTAAAGAAATGACTGTTTCCTGTTTCCTGGACGAGTTTCTCTGGCACTTGTTAATGTACATGCCAGCTCAACTCGGGGATTCCACTTGGCAAGTGCTCTCAGCACCATGTCCTTGTTGATGGTGACTTTTTCACTGACATACAGTAGTGTAAGATCTTTCTTGTAAACGGTACAGTACATATTGTATTGTACACATTGTATAAACACTGTACCGGAGCTAGCAAGTTAGACCATGGGAGTATTAATACATCCATCTGTAGACCTTGATAGTGTAGTCTTAATAGTTGATGATTGTACAGTAGAATCATCAGTACCTGTAATCCTGATACCACTGTTTACAAGCCTGTCAGAGCCAATATTTTTGTTTGCTCTTAAAAATTTGTAGTAGAGATGACAAAAGCTGGTAGAATTAGGGAAATTTACAATTTACGTCCACTCCTCTATTACCTTTTTCTACATGCACTCCAATAAACACTCGTCTAAGAACTGTTTGCATTACATTGGACCTCCGATGACCCCACTGTACTAGGTCACCGCCATCTTTCTACCCAATCTACCATTCAGAATACCTGAAGTTTCTTCCCACTTCCAATATCATGTTGTTCTACATTAATCCGTAGATTTTCTTGAAACCCTTCAAGAAATGGGTGGGATCCGGAAGGTTCCATGATGCAAGTTGCTGTCGATCTATGGACACACTGGTATTATGCTAACGGTGCTCAGAACTTGAGAGCTTGCAAGTGTTTACTGTAGCTCCCGCTCGAGCGTACCCTAGATTCACTCGAGCCTAGCCTAGATTCACTGAGTCTAGATTCACTCGATCTTGATAATGAAACTGAAATTCAGCTGGTATTGTTAAACAACATCAAAGCATGGTATTGCTTTGAAATTACATCACCTTACAGTCTATGAGTGATATCAAATATGAATCAGAGATCCAGATGATCAAAGATAATAAAGCTGACCACAGACAACATGTCCACATAAGAGAAAGGGTGGTGGATCAATGTTCAACAAAAGAACATTGCACAAACCTGACAAGGTCATGATCATTGTTCACAAATCAGGTAGCTATTCTATAGTGCAGACCCCCTTAAACTCACACCAGTCGGTGTTTATGTCGAAGTGGCGAGCACAAGTAACTGTAGATCTTGTGTTGTGTGATTCCCAGATTTACACTGCAATCTTTGTGGCCCATGCGGGTTGAGGGTCCTCCCACATAGGGAGATCCGGATTGAGGGATCTGAGCATGCAAGTGTTCGAACTACAAAGTTGGTTGCCCTTGTAGTATTAGATGTCTCCTTTTACAGTGTTCTCAAATGCTAAAACTTATAGATATACTGTATTGTAAAGGAAAGGCATTCATAGGGTCATAACACATTAGAAACAACAGACAAGAGTACAGTAACTGTACCACTCTACGGTTCTTTCTCATGTTGTGGTATGACGATTATCTTTTCGATTTGTGCACATCATGAAGCTTTTTTTTCTTTCAAGATTGTAAACAGATTCTAAATCTTTTTTTCTATTCAAAGGTACAGTATCTCTTTGAGTGGATCCTACTGTGGAGCTTGACCGTGTAACTTGATGTTCAAAAACTGTTACCGTACTTGGGTAAGTTCATAAAGTATAGAGGGCGACTGTCAGTAACTATATTCCGGTTTTCTTTCGGTTCATTCTACATCTCTGGAATGCTCCTTTAAAGCTAAAGGTGCCGATTTAGGTGGCTCCTCTCTCCTCAGTGCTGGCTGTTACATGTTGAGCTGTTAATCCATTGTTTCATAAACTACAGTATAATAACTCAGTCAAAGCATGTCCTTTCATTTGACCAATATCCCACCCTGGGATGAGAAGTTAACACCATTCGCACTTTGACATATTTGTGATGCAATGTAAACATGTTATTCGATCCCCTAAAAGGCTTATGTTTTCCTATTGAGCTTTGTGTTGCATCTGAGGAAACTGACCTGATGGTATCTGCACCATTGTTAAACTACTGTAAAAGCTGCAGCTACTTTATCTGATGAGCCAAGGGTCACTTGAACTCATTTCCTAAAAATTAAAAGTGGTTTTAAAATGCTTGTAAATCGACTTACAGCAGTGGTTTTTAATGGTCTACGTCACAACATATCAGTCATAAGTCACAAACCATGAGCTTTTCAATCAGGACTGAGCCACGACCCAACAGACACCCTCAAAAGTACAGTATTTTGTGACCCACTGATGAGTCACACCCATAGTTTGTGGACCCCCCCCCCTCCCCCGCCTAAGTACTGCAGTCATACAGTACAATATTTGACGTTTCTTTATAAATATTATTATTTATAGCTTTGTGTGCTTGATAAGTCACGTTTTGCATCAAATAATGACATAATAGTTGAAAGTTGGAAGATGTGATTATTATCAACATTCAAAGTAACTGTCGAGAATGGAATCAGATTCATTAGTCACTTGTTCTTTAACCTTAATTGAGTAGAAAATTACATTTAGTTTGATCTATTTGTAATGTAGTTAAAGAGTTTACAATACACTGTACAGTTCAGTAGGTTTAGTCAAGTTGTCTACTATACCAAGTGCACAAAACACTACTGTCATGTACATCTGTTGGAGAATCCAAGTCAGTTTGTGGGAAGGAAGAAGGTTAAAGGTCACTTGGAAAATCTAGAAAATTGAAACTGAATTCCTGCGAGATGTCTCTTCTCTCAGTAGTTGCTCTCAGAGTTCATAAATTTCCAATCTTGGGCAACATGTTTTTCATAAATTTCCAGTACAATTTCAATTTTCTAGTCAGTTAAATGCCATGCCCCAGATTTTTTTTTCTTTCTCAGAATATCTTCAGTTCACAAATGAGGATCATCTTACTGTTTTACAGTATTAGTGAATACCATCTGGGTTGTTGTTTTAAATGCAGTACATAGAGCCATACCTATAAACTCTCTAATAAACGTAAAAACTGCTTTTTGGATCTGATGAGTTGAACCAGTTTGATACAGCTCTACGGTAACTACAAAGATAGATTATTCTTGAGCTGAGGCAATCGAGGGTGCTATTTTTCAGCTGAACTAGACTTCCAAATTAAAAGCATTTACACTTACCTAAAATGAGGTCAACTTGTTCCTTGGATGAACCCCAATCCTGTGATATCTTTGAGGTTTTTCAGGGGGCAACAGGTTTATATTTACACTGTTTACTTGATGTCAGTAAAGGTACACAGTTTAACCTTTTTCTTGTTGTCTGTTAATGTTTATCTTCTTGCATATCATTAAGTTAATACTGCTCTTCCTACAACCTTAAATATTGCAAAGAATATTGGGCCTGTGTGATGCTGCATTGGAACAATCTAATTTAAGCTTTAGCCATTGTTAAGATTGGTCAAAACTGAGCAAGAAAGAGAAGATAGGATTACCATGTCACACTATTGTTAAGTTAAAGTCATTACTGCTATAAGAACTAATGTAGTGTTTACACGGGTCCAAAAATCGGGAACCGGGTACCCGAGGGCCGTTACCCGTCGGGTATCCGGGTACCCGGAAAAAATTGTTTACCCTCGTGTATCACGATTTTCAAGAAATTACATATTGGATGCTGTAATAAATGCATTATATTCTCTAATGACAATGTTTTCATGTTCAAATACGTAGGTGTAAGATAAGGTATAAAACCCTCCTCAATAATATTTATTTGCTTTTGTTTCTTTCACTAACTCGTTAATAAATTAATTATTTAATTATAATTAGCATTACTACTAACATCGCACTGCCGCCGCTGCTTATGCTTGCTCGTGCACGTCTATTGGATCAAACCATATAAATATCCAATTTAGTTGTTACTACTACTACTATTTATTATGCAGGCCCAGGGTTCGCATTTGCCGCGATATTGCGCGATTCGCGCAAAGTGATCGCATTTGGAATAAACGATTAGTAAAAAGCCACTTGCGATTTCTATTTTTTAGTTATCCCGTGTATAATCCATAAAAATCTCGTAAAATTCCTTGTCAGCCTTTCCTTCTATATGAAATAAACGAATGAGTAAATAATTATTTCTTCCACATGGTAGCCTAACACCACACTAAGTCAATGAGAAATCTAGCTTAGCCTAACCATCTGTTTATTTGCTGAAGTTGTGACGCAGTTATAAGACATCCATGGAATACTTTCGTTATTGCTGTTACGTTCCACCACATGGTTGCCTAACACCACACTAAGTCAATGGGGGTAATCTAGCCTAGCCATCTGTTTATTAGCTGAAATTGTGACCCAGTTATAAGATATCCATGGAAAACTTTCGTTATTGCTGTTATCTTCGACCACATGGTAGCCTAACAACACACTAAGTCAATGGGAAGTCTGCCTAACCATCGGTTTGCATTTTTTTTTTCTTCTTTTAAATCACACTTTGCGTAGGATTCGGGTAATAAATTAGGAACCGGGTTGTATCACGTTGGGCGGGTATTTTCATTATTGCTGTTATCTTCGAACACATTGTAGCCTAACACCACACTAAGTCAATGGGAAATCTGCCTAACCGTCGGTTTGTCAATTTTTTTTTTTTTAAATCACTTTGCGTAGGATTCGGGTAATAAATTAGGAACCGGGTAGTATCACGTCGGGCGGGTACCCGGGTACCCGGATAACCCGTGCAAACACTAAACTAATGGCAGCGTTTTTCCAATTTTACTTTTGGTTCTTGTGTTGAGTGACAAAGGAGTCACTGTTCTTAAGTATGGTACAAAGAATGACTGGAATGTAGTTTATTCCAATTGAGTTTATTCCTATTGTACATGTACAATAATACAATTCATACTGTACTTACTTTTCACACAACGACTGATCTTTAGCACAACACTTGTACAGTATTTATATATGTATACTGTGTATGTGCTAAGCATAACTGTAGAAAACTCGTACCCATCGCATCACACGCTTCAAAATGTTCCACTATATCGTCGTTGCCTTCGCAATATCGAAAAACGGAGTAAGGGATAAATTTCAGTGGAGTTGGCCGTAGCGAAAGGTGATAACAGCAATTTTCACTCTGCATAAATCAAACAAATAAATCTGCCAGATGCCGTTAGAATTCCAACTTTTGCTTCTTGCGTATATATTGTAAATAAGGCCACTTGTGCTGTATGTATAGTATAGGTTAGGCTGCTGAGATTATTGTACTTGATTGACATGAAGTAACCTAAGGTTTTTGAGAAGAATTTGTTGTTAGCAAGGCACTGTGAATGACAGCTCTTTCCAGAAATCATGTGCAAAGGTTCACATGTTTGTAGGCCTACACTAATTATCAAGGAAACTTTATGTCAGGACCAAGGTTAGGTATATGACTTTTTATTAGCTGGTTAATATGTTTTGTGTATTAAACTGTGACGATTATAACGCACAGTTAGGGTTATAGCAGGCCAACTCTCTTAGAACATTTGAACCTCTGCTAAAGTAATTTCCTTTTTTTTCTTCTTCATATACAGAAGCTTTTTTTGGCATCTCAGAGTGACATGTATTATAATTTGGTGTCATGATTGAACCTGATGAGAAGTTTTAATGTACAATTATAATTATCTTAGCCTCCGTATATAGTACATGAAATATTTAAATACACATGTACAATATGAAGGCTCCTTTAAAGTTGCCCAGCGCTTGAAAAAGCTCTTTGTCACCAAGTACAGTATGGTTGGCTGTGGTATGTTTGGTATGGCGGACTTATTGTTTTGATAATTCTCTGAGAATCAACTTACCATCCCTCCCATCACCAGCCACCTGCTCCATGTGTGGAGATGTCATTACTTGGTGCCAAGAGCAGCTAGACTTCATTCCAGGCAGCCTGTGTTGTTCATGTTGGTGGAAGGTAAACTGACAGTAATTTATGGCTCTATTCTTTCAGGGTATCTCTACAGTAGGTATATATAGTAGACATACTTTCGTGGACAACAGGGCCAGGTAGATATAAGCTCTATAGATGGATGATGGTTTATACTGTACAGTGTAACTAGTACAGGATTGTGTTGATCATTGAACTGCTGTGTGCTCATGTAACATGAAAACATATTGCATGTGATGTGTATATCATTGCCGCTATAGCTCTGTGATGTACCTCCATAGTGTATTATGAAATTACATTATTTGACAACAGGGAAAGAGGCACAGTATGGTATGCTCTACACTCTATCGTATTTGATGCTGTACTGTATGCATCTATATATTCAGTATTCTGTATGTATGGTAGTACTTTCTGGTACTGTTTATACTTCAGGGTATGGTTTATATACTGTTACCTCCATAGAATATACTGTATCCTGTATGGACAGTCCAAGGAAGACCATATCTTCTATGATCATGACAGTATTGTTTTGATCATGACAAATATATATTCCATATTATGACAATATTTCCACATCGTCTATGGGCATGATAAGTTTACAAGCTTTGTGCAACATACTTCCATACACCAAGGGTCCATACAGTACACCTCAGAGACATCCCTGGGAAGAAATATGGTGTCCTAGATATGTTCAAACATGATATCAAGATTGTAGAGAAGACAGGTTAAATTCTTTCATGTTGTCATGTGGTTGTGTATCTCGACCAATGCTTGCATGTATACAGTAAATACATGTTTGAACAATACCGTATGTAGGTTGTACACATTGTTATCAGTTTTGCTGTACAAACAGCAAAGCCAGTGGAAGTAATGAGGATTGTTGTCCTATTATTGAGTCAGACTTTGTTGATTCGTGTACAGTTAAACGGTCTGCAACATGAACTTTGTAGGTTGAATGCTGAAAAGTAAAATGTTACATGATTTTCTTGTGTAGTAACCAGGTTAAAATCTTGTACTTACAGCAAAACCAATCATTGCTGGAGTTTCCAGACCACCTCAAAGTTTAAGCAGTTATTTACATGATATTTAAACTACTACAGTTATATTGATTTTTGCCAAACCATGCAGTATTCTACTTAAATTTGAGTTTTTCACCTGTAAAATCCAGGCATGCTAAAACTTCCAAGGTGGTCTGGAATCTCCTGCAAAGATACACTGCTGTGCTTTATGTACAGTACACAATTTTATGGCTTAACAAATTGTATCTCCATCCTAACAACTTCCTGTTAAACGCCATGTACAGTACGACCCTTCTCTTCGGAATGTTGGTCTAGTAAATCCTACCTTAGGATTACTCCAGCTAGGGTTCTAAGGACTGTTAATCTCATGGCATTCACTAGTGGGCATGGTACTATACTTGAAGATCAACTCAGCTACCATTATAAGTACTGTAGAAACAAAAAATAATAAAAACAAATTCTTTACAATTCTACTGGCATCAAGGCCATTCAGAAAAGAATAGTAGCCATGCATGACCTTCTCCTTCAGCCTTCATAAAAAAGTGTTTGTGAGTTATTGTACATCAGAGGGATGCTATATTCAGACATAGTAAGCATTTTACCTGGTTCCATATTGATGTTGTACACACTACAGTGTTACAGTACTGTGTTACTAGTAGACTGGTCCATAAAAGTGACTTTCATCAGGTTTCCAAGTAGCAGTTTTCCAAAAGTGAAAGTTATTCACGTCATGAACAGTGATGAAATTAATCCCAGGCTTGTAATAGATCATTAAGTGTTAACAACTTCTTAGTTTATGCCAACTAGTTAAAAGTTAGTTTTGTGATTTAATGCATTTGATTGGATATAAGGTTTAGACATCACTTTGTAAACCACAGTGAAATGCATTCATGTTGCGGCGAATGAGGAAAATATTAAACGTTCAAAATCACCACTGATACTGTAGGTCTAAATGATAAAGAATATTTCACAAAAGTTTGATACATTTGTTACTTGTCATTCTATTTTTCTTACGTTATTATGCTAAATTGTATTTATGGGATCAGTGACTTTCCTGATACCGTTCTGCATTATTATATAAGAACGTTAATTAAAACGATTGTAGTCTAATTTAGGCTGAAAGCCTGAAACACTACCAAACAGACTTAGCTATCCGCTCATAACAGCTTCTCAGTAATAAAATGAATAGAAGTTATTTGACATAGTGGCATTCAGAGAATACTGTAGAAAGACACTCATTATTGTTTTAACACCAATGATCGGATTTGTAGTTTGAATTGACAAAATGGTAAAAATGACTACAATTTTCGTTTCCACAATTGTTGCTTGTAAAAGTCAATAACACGCTGTGTGTGTCTAACCTTACTTTCTTGTGTCATACATCACAAGCTACAGAAAGGAAAGTTTCTGCCAGGAATTCTTGTAATAATGACAAAGCCATGCAATTAATTTTTTGTGGTCTCCTCTTCTTACAAGGTATAAAATGGACATCAATTGGTAAATGGTAATGTGTCTTCACTTTTCACACTATCCTTGGGAAACCACAAAAAAAAAAAAAAATGGTGGAAAGTGTGTAGAGAGTCAATAAGACCTTAATATTCATACTGTAGTCTTCCTATGCTCTTGGCTGTAAAAAACTAATTCTATTTGAGTTCTTTGCTCTCTGTCTGTGGTTCAGCTCAACAGCTGCTTCTCAAGGACCTTTTGCTATCTTCTCCCAACAGAAGCTGGAGACTTCCCTTGCAGGCCTCTGTTGCTTGTGCATTATTTCCTAGCACAAACCCTTTTCTACCTAGAGAGACTGCATGTAATTATCTCCAGTGAGCAGCCATCTGCACAGACCATCATAATTGCATCCTCTTCTTGAACTTCAATCTACTCCCCCCTGTTTTTTTTTTTTCTTTCTTTCTTTTCTTTGCTTCTTCTGAAGAGGACGGAATATCTCTCTCGCTTTCTGTTTTCCTCTCAGCCTGTATGCCAAGGGATGCTCAGTGCTTTCAGCTTAACTATTAGAGTAGCCTAGTATATAGCTTATAAAGAGATGTCAAAGCTCTAGGATAAATGGCAAGGCTGAGATGGTGTGTAATTTACATGAGTCTGTGAGGTCCTTGCTGTCATAGTGAAATGATGTCATTTTGGCTTGTTGGTCTTTTACCAGGGTGTGTACACTGTACTCTAATATGCTAGGGAAACGCTTTATGCTGGAAGAAGATGGCATACCATATTTCCCTCAAAGTTGTAACTGATGTCGTGATAACAGTGATGGCTGTGTGTGTACAGTGTGTGTCTCATGAGCCTATATGTTTGTTTGGCTTTAATTAAAAAAATTAAAGCGAAATGGACTCACATTCTTTTTGTTTTTAAATTTTGTGAGACATTGCCACATGTACAGTAGTGTATCAAATATACACTGTAGAATCCTTATCCTGTGCAAAAATATTAGCCTCAGGTCCATAGTACAGTGTAGTGGTTGCCATAGTAATATGATTTGGTAATGCTGAATATATGCATCTCATTAAGGTGGCATACTATATGTTCAAAGATTGTTCTTCTGCAGGTTATCAATTGTAGCTGATGTACAGTATACAGTAGTACAAAACACTTTCCCTGAGCTTATACTCAAGGCTGTTTAAAACTTGGGATGGTTGCAACTTGTTACAGCTCTATTTAATATTTGAGCTCAGCTAATGACCTGTAAGCTAAGTTCTACTATAGTATGCACTCCTTCATGCTCTGGGTACTACCAGGGAGGGAGGTGCTGATTAGATAGCAGTTCACTGGTACTTACTGTGTGGTAGGCCTACTACTGTCCTATACATACATTTGCTACAGTACTACTGTATGCTGCTTCACTAAGTACTGTGTGTACCATCTATACTGCTGTAATAGATGGACGTGCTACTGTATGTGCAGTTGTGGGCTAGCACTGTACAGTATGTTACTGTGTGCTACTGTACAGTACCTTTGCCACAGCCCAGATCTTACGGCAACAACAACTTAGAAATACTGTGTGATCCATGAACGAAGAAGAAATTAAAATTAATCCATACCTGTTTGCATCATTCAAATTCTACAACATGTATGTGAAACAGACTGTCATTAATTATAGATAAACCCTGATTAAAGGTCGACTCTGCATGTGCTACAGTTTCTTGCCAGAAAGCCGCAGTATCCTTGCGGTCGTCCCACGGGACAGCCAGTCTATTTACAGTACTAAAAGCATCCACTCCATCGTATTCATACCAACCGATGTTGATTAGAACAGTGTTGGACAAGATTTCTTTTCAGCTTGGATAATTTAAAAAGGAAGTCTTTCTTGATTGACATACTGTACTACCAAGAAACCTTGCATTAAAATGCAGCAACTTTTTTTTGCGATGATTATGATAAATCTACTATATCACTTATAAATTCCATGATAGTGTTGTTCACTAGTGGAGCTTCATGACCAGTAGGTTAATATTCTACTTCCATGGAGTAAAAAATATACAGTTTTGTTATGTTTGTCACTGTTCAGCAGAGCTCTTCAAAGAGCTCTTGTCCTTAAATCAGATGTGTGGTTGAAATTTGCTCATATTTTGAAAAGCATATCAGTAGAAAGTCTGTAACATTGTCATGAAGAATAATGAATACTCTGATTTCTGATACATTTTGGGTTTTTTTTAGAGAATTTTGTTTCTTCATTTCTCACCAGAATGATGTGACAGAAAAATGATGACCTGAACTTGACATTCCTTTCGACTGCCATGGATCCAACCAGCCACGCATTCAGTCGCCACTTGGCATGCATGGCGGGGCATGCTTACCCGCATGCCACACCATCCCAGCAGCAGGTCGCTGATTCTCTGGGTATGATGGCAGATAACCCTAAGATGGGTCCCATGATGCGGGCCCTCACTGAGGACGATTCTCTGATGGCCCAGCCCCAGATGGCAGCGCAAGGAACCTACCCTCAGAACAGCTACCCGAGCAGTCATCAGTACCATAATCATCCGTTCAGTCCCGGTAGGACTCCGCAAAACCTTCCTTTCTATCAGCCCAGTCATTTGAACAGCACAGCTTCCGCTGACTACACAACCAGTGCATTACAAAGTCCTGGTTATGGAATCAGTCCTGGCTTTGGGCACTACCAAAGACAGATCCCTACGCCTAGTCCCGTAATGGGGGGAGGTATCGGGAGCCCCAACGGTCATCACGGCGCCTCTTATCCCAGATCGGCCAGTGCTGGCCCGACCATTCCATCTCCAGTAATGATGCAAGGGAGCAGTGTGTACTCCAACAGTCACGCCTCGCCGGCGAACAACATGTACGGGCACGGATTGCAGACCAGCTCCTCGCAGATGTCGCATAGTTCACCGCTACCTTCACGGAACATGAGATCACCAGCGGCATTACACAGTCCCAAGAGTCTGCCTACCTCATCGCCGATACCCTTCACATGCAGTAGCCCGTCATCTGTGAACAGCGTAGCCTATGGTCAGTCCATGCCACCGCAGGCAGTCAGTGAGAGGCAGCAAAATGTATATTCAACATCAAAGTCTCCCGGAGTAAATCGAACGTTTCAGTATTCACCTTACAACAACAATCAGGGTATGAACCCCCAGCACTCTATGCCGCCAATGTCCAGGAACAGACCGCCCGATCTGGTAGACCAGAGGGTCAAGTCCCCACCTTACGTCGAACTTGTGCATTCAAAGTCTCCGCCTCCGTTAGCCAAGCAGTCCAAGGTGGAGTCGGCGCCCCCGCCACCACCACAGAACTGTAACATCGCCGACAAAGATAGGAGGATACCGAACAAACAGGAAGGTGTCAAAAAAGATAAAGGATCACTGCCAAAGCTTGAAGAAATGGTGGCAGTCCTGGGAGAGCCAATCATGAAAGAGAACCATCCAAAACAACATCCATCCTCAGAGTCTGTGCAGGGCATCAAAGAACAATTTAGCCAGTACGAAAATAGGCTCGCCGAAGGGCGTCTGCCAGATTCGAGTATTCAAAAAGTAGAAGCCAGTATTGTAACTAAAGCGCACGATAGTGTTGTGAAAGGCTGTCGGATATTAGAGGCATACGACCAGCAGAGAGCCACAGCAAGATCTATCAATCATTCCAGTAAAAACCCTGCTGCTACTGTCGAGGCGGATGGCAACACCGTTGCGTCCGTCAGGCAAGAAGAAGTCGTGGCGGTGGGAAACGAGCAAAGCCGCCGAGCAGAAGGAGTCTTAATGAACGGCGTAAAGAGCCAAGAGTTAAGCACCAGCAGCAGAAGCAGAAACAGCAGCAGCAACAACAACCAAATGAATTCCTACAGAGATACATTGCAAGACAGTAGTCACAAGGTACCTATAAAGGAAAAACATATCACTGCAGAAAACAAAACAAACAGTTCTTCTTCTGGTTGTAAAGTACATGGAAGAACTATTGTCAGCACAGATAGGATCAAGGAATTAGATCATCAAAGTGAACCTCGGTCCAAGGATGAGGCTGTCAAAAGAGAGGCATTATCCATGGAAGGGAAGAAGGAAAGTGACGAAGATGTAGAGATTAATCCCAATGAGAATGTACAAAATGTCCTCGAGATCCACAAGGCTCACAAAGATGAACCGAAAAGTGGAAGCGAGATCAAAACTCCATCTGAAGAGACTGTAGCTAAGAAAGATGTGAAAGGTATCGTAACGTTGATTCCCAACCCGGCGGAAGGGGAAATTGGGCCAGTAGACAGAGAGATGACGGCAAAAGAATCGTTTCCGAAAGTGAAGCAAGAACAGAGAGAGGTGGAACAAGACAGGAAAAACGGACCACAGAACAAAAACAAGCCAGTTATCACCACGGGAAACGGGCATCACATCCCTGAGGATGGACACCTGAATCCTAGTCGAAACTGTCAGGTCAGGCTGAATAATGTGCTTCATACAAGTGATAATGAAAAGAAAATAGCAGATAAACTGTTACAGACAAGGACTAGTCACAGCACTGCTGACTGTAATAAGTTGGAGTCTGTCTCAAAAGGATCAGGTCAGGATTCTTCGAGTGTTAATTTACAGCCAGCACCACCAATTTGTGGGGAAGTTGTTCCAAAGGTGGAGAAGGACTTGGCAACAAGGACTGCGGTCGGTCAGTCACAGACATGTTCGACCCCGGAGTTGAAACCATGTGTGGTTGTTGAGACTGTCCCTGCCATCACCACTGTAGCTAGTAAGAATAAAGGCGTGGTGGGACTGGACGTTCCGCCGGTGCAAAATAACGATGTTGACTTGAAAAGTGGGAATGCAAAGTTAAACAGGACTGCATTAGTTACCACACAAGTCCCACATGTGAAAAAGGAAAATGTTGATAAAGAGGAAGAACCAGGCCAGATTGTGTCGGAACAACCACTGAGAACTGGAGTGAACACTGCTGGACAAAAGGAGAGGGTGCCTAGTCCAATTAATGCAAACACCCAAGGTCCATTGTTTTTAATAGCCAAGGAAGAATCCCAATTAAAGTTTAATGAGGCTTCCGTCGTCATCACTCCCCTGAGACTGCCGGGGCCTAACATGCTCTCAAACCTCAAGAGGAAAAGGCCAATCGAAGAGATGCCAACGGGGGACCAGTCAACCCTGCCTTTGAAAAAGCGAAAAGGTAGGCCTCCTGGCAGCAAATCCAAATCCAAAAAAGATAGTTTATCCAAACATGGCAAGAAGAAAGGAAACAAGCAGCTTGCCAGCCTAGATGTCGAAGAACAGCAGGCGTTACGAAAGTTTAAGCATCTGCAACAAGCGAAGAAGTCCAAACAGAGCGACAGCCCAAGTCGTGGGCCCACAATAAACGTCAGGGGTAGTCTAGATAACGTCTTAGCGTCGGAGGTTATCAATTCCGACAGCGGTCCTTCCAAGTACAGGAGGGCTCCTCGGATGCTCGGCATTCCCAGTTCGGTGACTTCAAAAGGACCCACTGCCAATCCTTCCACCATTACGGTTCACCCTCGTGGAAAGTGGCGATGCGCGTTCTGCGGTAAGCGTTCTTTCTACGGTCCGTTAGGTGACCTCTTCGGTCCGTATTATCCCACTGGATTCCATTTCGAACAGGTTCAGAGTGCACACGATATGAAGAAGGACCACAGTACTCCAAGCTATTCATTGTCTTCTAACGTACCTCCACACAGGAAGATGCCTTCAAAAAATGAACATGCCAAAGGCAACCAAAAACCTCTCAAAACTTACCCGGGCAAAACTAAAAATGGCCCCACATTTCTAAGCTCCAGCCCACCTCCATCAAACGTTAAAGTTGTGAGAGTGTTTCCTGTTCAAGGACAAAAGCATGACGAAAGCGGTACATCTGGAATGACATCTCCAAAGGACCGAGCCATGGAGAAAGAGATGGAGAGAGACGAGGTCTGGGTCCATGAAGACTGTCTCATCTGGTCCCAGGGGGTGTTTGCCATAGGTGAGACCCTCTATGGACTTCACGCAGCGGTCAAAGAAGCCACACTGGTGGTAAGTTGCGATGCTTCTCTTACTATCTATCCTGTTATTGCACATGTTGATGAGACCAGCTGCCTTAAAACTTTTGTCACTTTTTGCCACTAATTTTTGGACTTACTATAATGGTTATTAATATCAGAAATGACGTTGCCATGGATACTCCACAGATGTCGTTACCATTCATTCAAGTAATTTCCTGCTTTTAAGTGAAGGTTACAGTACCTTCGTAAACTTAAGATTGCTACTTTATAGATACAACCAGAATAAATCATATTAAAAAAAGCTGTTAACCTCATCACTGGGTTAAATTCTCCTGGTAGGGTTCTATTCACTGATTTGATGCAATTTTTGGCGATGTTTTTTCTCGATATGTATGCATCGATTGTAAATCTTGTTTGCTACATTAGTTAGTGTACATGCACCTAATGTGCAGCAGCAGCACAGTATACTGAAGAAGGTTCTCTGCCTAACTTTTTCCATGTTTAACTCCTTACTCAGTGATAAAATCATCACAAGCCTTTCGTGACTCACCTGTACTGTACAGTACATTAGTTGTGTGTTGTGACACTGTGTACTGTATTATGTTGTGACACATACATTTTTCAATATCAGTATTCCCAAACCAGTGTGCAATGTGCAAGCTGTTTAAATTGAAGGATGACATGTTTCAGTGAGAAATAAATAGTTTGGGAGGATGGCAGTGAAAGAATCTGTGGACCCATACACGACTGTTTTTGGTATTGCTGGCTTTTAGGAGGCCCCACTGACTGACTGTCTCTTACAAGCGTACATATTGTTAACTTTGGTGTACAGTGGTGTGACAGAATGTTTCATTAATTAGTTTCATTGTTCTATAATCCTATTTTTTTGTGTATAGTCTATGTCCAATAGAATTTGTCATTTTGATACTTGGAATGTCCATGGAAGTTATTCTTAATTTCAAATTATCTGATGATCCATTCCCAGTCCATTGTTTGATCCATTTCCAGTCAATTGTTTGGGAACAACTTAAGATGTGACCACAAGGCATTCTATCTTATCAGAGAAACAAGTTAAAACAAATCTATAATCATCACTAATATCGATTTTAAGAATTTCCTTATTTTAAGTGTCCTATGTGTGCTCTCTGTCCAATTATTTCCAAAAATGAGCTATGAATGACGGTCAAGTTAAAGAGTTATGGATAATTGAACAATTTTTCAGTGAAAGTAAAATTGATTTTGAAAACAGTGATGAGCGAGTTCATAAAGCAGGGTAATAACACTGATAGTAGTGATCCTTGGGGTCTTACTAGCATATGGTGGCCATAGGGATTAACTGTAACTAGTATATTAAAGTTTCTGAAGGTCACTGTAGGTCACTGTATGTTTTCATGCAGAGATTATTTAAACAAGGAGAGTCTGAATTTTTGACAGGCAGGAGGTAAAAATCTCCAGTGCGGAGGAGCGCTTGTCAACATCTCCTCCTCCTGTGTGAAGAGTTGTTGCCATTTTGCATGCAAGGATGAGCTAGAAGCCACCCTTGGCTGTATACTAGGCCATTCCTACTCTAAGTGTTATTTTCGTCTAGGGTATTAGATCACTGGTTTACCTAACCTCTGTCCTTGAAGTACATTACCATGCTATATACACACTACCAAGGCACAGGGTAATAAACACTGTCCCTTATGACATCCATGTACTTGCCAGTATTTCATCTGCATTTAGCTGTCCATGTACTTTACAGTATTTCATCTATCTTAGCTGTCCATGTACTTAACATTATTTCATCTATCTTAGCTGTCCATGTACTTTACAGTATTTCATCTGTATTAGCTGTCCATGTACTTGCCAGTATTTCATCTGCCTTTAGCTGTCCATATACTTAACAGTATTTCATCTATCTTAGCTGTCTCCATGAATCTTGCCCTCTCCATCTACCTATTACCCAGATGTCTTTGTAGATAAATAAAGAATTCTGCAAACTTGTGATTAAGATTGCCACTTACCAGCCTAGAAGTGTCAAAGTCTGCCAAACCATTTGGTTTTTTTCCCTATATAAATACATTTGTGGTTATTCATGGTAATGGTAACATGGTAAAATTACAGCTTTCCAGGGTTACTGGTTATTTCTGTGTTTAATTAATTAACTCAGTTGATAAAGGCTCTTCTAGAAATTTTCCATTTTTTATGAGGTCCTACATCTTTATTTTTTTTAATCTAAATTTTCTGATTTTCTTTTGTTTAGGAGTGTACTCGCTGCCAAGATAAAGGAGCCACCCTAGGCTGTAGGACTAAGGGATGTAAGAAAGCCTTCCACTACCTCTGTGCAATTGAAGTTGGTAAGTGAAGTTTGATCACCGGTGGTCCTAAAATAACCATCTTACAAATTGGGTGATGCTTGATGTTTTGCAGAATCCCTTGTGTGGATGTAATGCACGTACTTTCCCTTAGAGGCTACAAATAAGCAATTATCTACCCCTTCCTCCCATCCCCTCCCCCCCCCCACAGTAGCCAAACTGTTCAGAGATGTACTACCTATTTAAAAACAAAATCATCCTCATTATCATCCTCTTAGAAAGATATTAAATCAAGGAAACCAACTCTATTTTTGCTGCAGTTGATGTTTGCATTTTCTTTTATTTATTAATTTTTTTTAACCAACCATACCACCCAAATAATCTCTGACCAAGTGAGTACCCATAACAGAGAAACAAACTGCCACAGAAGAAAAAGAAAGTAAAGTGGTTTTCCTATAGTGATGATAATCAGACGACAGTAAAGTAAGAGAGAGAGATAGTTAAGGGCAGCATTTTGGTTTCACTTTTAAAATTATAGTATTAGCAGGCACTGACCATCTGCTATGCGGTTTCAGTCGGGCTACGTCAAAGGTGATTTATCACCGGGTTGATATTTACCCTGAACTAGAATTGTTAAATGTCATTAGATTGCAGCTTCTTTGCATTCTGTCAGCCAGGTGAGATCCTACTGTCTGTGTAATATCCAAATGCCTACAGGGATAGTAATATAGCACATTGGCTTTAAGTAGTTAATGCCTCATTGCCTAGCAACAGTTAATTAAACTTGCCTTTCAACACAAGGTAAAGTTTTGTCTTGAACAGAATGGGAAAAGAGGAAAAAAAAAACAGGGTTTTGGGGTCAGTCATACATCTTCGGTTAATATCTGGCTTTTCTCTTTCCCTGAGACAAATTGTCTCATTTCATTTGCCAGTTTGATCCAGTGTTGTGTGGGTAACAGGATTCTGGTATTGCTTGGACACGGCTTTGTAAACTTGATGTATTTTCAGTCTTGGGTGAAGGCCTGTTAGTCTATCAGCAGTGAGAAAAGCGACATCAGTTGATATCTTACAAGAAGTTCTTTCATGTTTATTGTAATAACTCTCAACCGCAAAAGAATTTTAGTCTTTTGAACATTATTCCCATAACTACAATTTGAGTTACTGCAACTCTCTCCAGATAATAGTCTGATTCTATTTGTGTAATGACAAATGCACATACTTCACACTCCCAGTATACTCCACACGTCACACACTTCACACTGTCCACATTCCCCACACACTTCACTCTCCCAGTATACCCACACACTTCACATTGTCCACATTCCCCACACACTTCACACTCTCAGTATACTCCCCACACTTCACACTCTCAGTATACTCCACACACTTCACACTCTCAGTATATTCCACCCGCTTCACACTCTCAGTATACTCCACCCACTTCACACTCTCAGTATACTCCACACACTTCACACTCTCAGTATATTCCACCCGCTTCACACTCTCAGTATACTCCACCCACTTCACATTCTCAGTATACTCCACACACTTCACACTCTCAGTATACTCCACACACTTTCACACTTCACACTCCCAGTATACTCTACACACTTCACACTCTCAGTATATTCCACCCGCTTCACACTCTCAGTATACTCCACCCACTTCACATTCTCAGTATACTCCACACACTTCACACTCTCAGTATACTCCACACACTTTCACACATCACACTCCCAGTATACCCTACACACTTCACACTCTCAGTATACTCCACACACTTCACACTCTCAGTATACTCCACCCACTTCACACTCTCAGTATACTCCACACACTTCACACTCTCAGTATACTCCACCCACTTCACACTCTCAGTATACTCCACACACTTCACACTCTCAGTATACTCCACCCACTTCACACTCTCAGTATACTCCACACACTTCACACTCTCAGTATACTCCACCCACTTCACACTCTCAGTATACTCCACACACTTCACACTCTCAGTATACTCCACCCACTTCACACTCTCAGTATACTCCACACACTTCACACTCTCAGTATATTCCACCCGCTTCACACTCTCAGTATACTCCACCCACTTCACATTCTCAGTATACTCCACACACTTCACACTCTCAGTATACTCCACACACTTTCACACTTCACACTCCCAGTATACTCTACACACTTCACACTCTCAGTATATTCCACCCGCTTCACACTCTCAGTATACTCCACCCACTTCACATTCTCAGTATACTCCACACACTTCACACTCTCAGTATACTCCACACACTTTCACACATCACACTCCCAGTATACCCTACACACTTCACACTCTCAGTATACTCCACACACTTCACACTCCCAGTATACTCTACACACTTCACACTCTCAGTATATTCCACACACTTCACACTCCCAGTTTACTCCACACACTTCACACTCCCAGTTTACTCCACACACTTCACACCCTCAGTATACTCCACACAATCCATACTCTCCACAGTCGCCACACACTTCACACAACTTGCATAATTTATGACGTCACCTACTGTACTTCAGCATCAACAGGGTACAGTACCTGTTGGGCACTAGCACACATTGAAGCCTTGTACTTTGAAAATCAAGCTGAACATTTAACAATCAGCCTACCACATGTCCATAGTAGATGTATCTAGCTACTTGTAACTTTACACATATAGAGCTAAAATGATACATGGCTATTACATTGAGGCTACTTACCAGCTAATTAACTTCCTGGACAAGAAGAATAATTTATATGCCAGGTTTAATGAAGTAATCCCAAGGCGGTGAAATGGCATGTTTTCCTTGCCAGTTAACAACACAAAGATCCTTGTAATGCACAAAATATGTTAGGTTATAAAGTAAAGTTAATATGCTATGAAAGGACTGTAGGCTTTGTATTTGTTGTGAAAATAGAAGAGACATTATTGGTATATTGAACACTTGTTGTAACTGACAATCTAACATTATTGGCATTATTATTATTAATTATTGATATTTAAATCCATAATACAAAAATTAAAACCGGGAAATAAGAAACAACTTCGAAAGATCAAAGAAATTATTGCTAGAATTGGTTTGAATCCCACCAACCTCTGGGATTTCAGAGCGTATAAACTGTCCCAAGATCCAAGATGTAAAACGCTAAGCAAATTTTGCTCACAAAAAGTGTAGTGTTCTTCCTGGGTGGTAGATTCGGAAGGAGGTGTAAGTGGGCGAGGGCACAGTGCTAAAACGTAGTTAGGTAGATGGGAAAGTGCAGATGTGGAGTGGGAGAGGAGTAAGTATCGTCGCTCATATATCCTCAAACCAGTAAGTTTAGGGAAGTTTCAGTGCGTATGAACTGTTGAATATTATTTTAGTAATAAAGAAACATGTATTGTTTAATTTAATTTGTACTGATGTATTTGTATCACAAAGGAGCATTGCATTGCAACCGTATAGCACAAGTTTCCGAAAGTTATTGACGTGTTTGGTTCCTCCTAGCAGTAAAATTAACTGTCTTTCTTTACATTTTACAGGTTGTTTACTTCATGAGCACAACTTTTCAATGACTTGTCCTCAACATAAGGTAGGTTCATGACAATGGTTATTCAGATATATACATTTATGGTTCTGATGTTTATATAGATATGTAAAATGCTTGTAATTATGCACTCTGTCAAGCAAGGCAGGGCTGGTCTCCATCTCATCCCCCCCCCCACGCCTCCCCCCTTAACGACCCATTGAAGATATATCGTGTAAGTGGGTCAGCTTATAATTAAATGTTTAAATGACAGGACTTCCCTGCTCTTTAACATTTAATAACACTTTATGGGATACAGGAAATTCCTCTTTCTATGCTATTGAAATTAAAATAATTAAATCGTGAATCTCTTTGTCCAGAAAGCTATGTACAGTAATGCATGGGCATAAAGGTCTCCCTCCCGAAAATGAAAATATTATGTATCATTGTACTTTGAACAACTTTTGCTTTAAGATAGGTCATAATACTTATACACTATGACTGCTTGAAAAGTATGATTGCCGCAGCCTATTCAGTAATAAAGAAACTGGAATTTTACTCGGCTTCTGCACTTCACCAGACTCTTCATAACTGCTATAGCCAAGATATGAAATAAAAAGACCTCCAATACTGCTCCTCTTGGACATACAACTATAACTAGACACTTCAGGTGGTAGAATGAGGAAGAGGCAGACCGTAGTAGGTTCACTGGAGGTGACAGGTCACTGTGAGAGGTCACAGTGAGAAGGTTACCAGGTCACTCTAAAAACGGTTGAGTGCAGCAGTTATGAGGAGACAGACAACTTTGTTGCTCGTAAATACCCAGACCAGGCGAGTTTTGGAATTCGTGGAAATTTGGACTGCTGAGTTTTGACCCATGAGATGGCAAACTATTAAATGCACATTCTGATACTACAGAGTCCGACCCTTGATTAGGGTTGCAAAATGTACAGTTAAACAATACAATCTGTTGTACTTAATGAAATCAACTGACTCATGATATTAAAGTCAGTATGGAATATCTTTGACCAATGTTATCAATAAGTCGAATAGCTGTATGACAAAGTCGTTCATTAATTCATCCATGCATTCATTCATTCCAATTATTTGATTTTGTGTTTTCTATGATCCGCAGAACAAGAAACTTAAGATGCGAGAAGATCCAACATAAGAAACGGAGTAACTAATATCTGTGGATCCAAGTGTACAAATATCTTTGTGAATGGAGGATCGGACGCACACGTCCGAAGATGGCATTACGGTTTGGGCCGCAGAGGTGGAGATGTCCGACGGAATGTTACGCAGAGAAACAGAGAGAGAGAGAGACACGTTGGACAGATTGGATCAAACTGCCTTTCGTTTTAAGCCTTGTATCAGGTGCTGGTCTCAAATACTTACATGTGTTTATTAATTTCTCTGATTTCTGGATTTATTCAGGTGAACAGGATGACGGTGTTTGTGATGAAGATGACTTCAGTTGAAAGGATTCATCTCTGTTCTTGTCTAGAAGACTCTTTAATCGGGCTCTGAGTTCAGATGAGATCTACAGTAGAGCAAACTAAAGATCATGTCGTCGTGCGTGTGTTGGTTGTACGAGAAACTTTGTTCCAAGTCATCCGCGGAGCTCTCTGTCAAAGCGAGGTCAGAGGTTACCGAAAAGCAAATGTTTGTGGAAAACTTCCATGTCTGACCATGGCTTCCAATAAAGTCTTCAATTTTTAAATACGTGGTAAGGAAATTTGTTCCATGGAGCTCTTTTCCGTTCGCTCGCGGTAGCTGTTTTTACCGCTATAAAGCTAGTGAATACTTTTGCATAAAGCGCTGCGTTTTGATGTCACTATTTGGGTCACGTGTGACCCCATGTGTGACCCGTTGGGTCATGTGTGACCCATTCATACCATAACTGGGTAGAGCAATCACATTTATATCATAGCTCTCCAACTTAATATATAAATGCCTCTCGAACTCACTCAACACCATCTTAGTAAAGGGGCTCATGAAAAAAATGCAAATTCCCCAAGAAAAGAGACACAATCGATGGGTTTGTCCACATCTCGATGATGGAATTATAACTTTCCCATTAAATGTCGTCAGTGTTGTCTGAGACTTTCCACTCGCTAAATGTCGGTGCGAGATTTCAAGATGACTTTCTTTTTGGAGGTTCTTACCCCTTTAAATTTTTACAAAATTTAGAGGGGTTTATGTAAGAGAACTAAACTTTTCAATGATGGAAATATAAATGGTTTATGTAGTGTGGATATCAGTGACCACTTTGTGGCATTCTAGCATATTTGGAGGTAATACTAATGTATCTGTGAACCAAATGATTGGAATGAAAAAGTGAGAAAATAATATCAGTCTGTTTCAAAGAGATCACTTTATGTGTTAGATCTAACAATGACTTTGTTTGCAAAGATCTAAATTCTGTGTTTGAACAAACACTTTACACAGGGAATGCCTGCTGCGGCCTTTAAGCCAATGCAGCAGTTATGAGAGGCTTTCCTAATAACTCTGTGCTTTTAGTTCAAAAGAAGTCAATGGCGGGCTCAAATATCTGGCAAAAATATGTTTTGAAGATCTAAAGAGCTCTCACTTTTGTTCGAATGATTTTATAACACAATAGAATGTGCGAATGGCTTTACATCTTTGATGGAGGGTTAAAGTTCTTTTTCAATTGAGCAGGAAACAAACAGAAACAAGGAAAGAAATGGGAGAACTAAACTGGCAGGAGGTTGGTATCTATTAATGCATTTTGCTTTAAAAAACAGTTTCCAACATTTGGTTTTTAGTTACCACCAATCTTTGGCAGAATTTTTTTTTTCTTTAATCAAGCCTGAAGAAAACGTTAGACGTTTCTTTTTGTGCGAGACTTCACACCCTTTAAGTGACTCATCGTCATCTAGCCTTTGATATGATGAACCTTATTCTGGTGCCACAGTTCTTTTGTTTTACATCCTTAAACAGAAAAGACAAAGTTTGACTTAGAAGCTGATAGAAAATTATTTTGCCCAGTATTGTTTAATAGCTGAATATGTTGTGTGACAAGGGGTGGGTTACTGTAGTTGCTATTTCATGCAAGGGACATGGGTTTATTTTGAATATACTTTAGCAAGGCTGTAACATATATCAACATATGTCTGGAGGGAGTTTGAAACTGTGTGAAATTTATAAGGTGTCATTGGAGTTGATAGGAAAGCTAAACAGCCCCCCCCCCTCTCTCCCCAAATAAAAAATGCTTTTATTTGGTTTGTTTGAAGAAAAAAAAAACCCACATAGTTTGGTTCATACTGCTTGATTTTAAACAGGTCATGTGTGTCATCTTCGCACGGTGAAAACAAGATTATTGTATTTTCTTAACACAGTCTTGTTCGTAACGTAAACAAACAGTTGAATGTTGTAACCCTAGATTGCCCTTGATTCCTCTTGATACTGCTAATCTCAAAGGCGATTGCAAGGCCTGAACGAAGTAAACAAATATTTGTGACAATGCAAGACATTTTCAGAGCTGTCTGTCGGTGAGAACACTGTGTGAAGTGTGTTTACATGATAATCTTTTGCACCGTTACAATGTATCTTTGCATTAGGTGGAAGCATTGCAACATGGCTGCCACAAGGTCCCTTGTTAGGCTAACACATAGTCAAGCGTCGCTCTACTGATTATAAAGAGACCATTACTGTCCCAACTAGCGGTTGGTAAAGAGACATCAAACCAAGACTCACCCATGCTTTCATTTTTGTTATAAATAACTCTCCTTGATTCCGTGAATGAAAAGGCAAAATGCCAACAAACAATCAAACAAAAATCAAGAAAGGATTATGTTACCATGGAAACAAGGAGTGCAGCTGCTTAAATCCTAAAGAGCCCTAAGGTGTTGTATGAAAGTAACAATTGTCATGCATGATGAACAGGATATTCTGTTAGGCATAATAATTAACTGAAAGATTTTTTTTTTTGGATTTTTTATATGAACACTTCTTATTCATATGTCTTGACATGATGAAGGGCATTATGGCACTGATTTCTCACAGTCTTCATCAGTCACTGCCAGTATCTTTCCTTGTCCTGTTTAATTCAGTGGCTGTTTTGTGTCTGTCCTACATAATGTTCAGTTTCAACTTCTGTCGACTTATCGCCAAGGAACCAGAGACTTCTGGTGGTCTAGAATGACAGTATCCTGATAGTGAGAGGTGGTGGATATAGTGGTAGTTTAAGCCGTTGTTTATTTAAGAGTCGTGAGTAACATTTTGTTTCCGATCGCTGTGGAATGTCTCGTTTTTATCTCGACCCGAGATCTCTTCGAGAGCAGACGATTCCCTCTCGGCCTTTAGAGAAGTTGTGAATCATGCTCTTCAAGATTCGACTGTCGATATTCGGTATCAGAGGATATTGAAAAGCTATCAGCGAAAGTGTCTGTCTCTTCTTCAGGAATGGGAATGTTACACCGTGAAATTGAAAATCGTCTGCCTCTGACTAACGATGCTGATGAGAGGCTTCTGTGGCATTTACCTCTAGGGGGGAAAGATACAAAACAAGTCACATGAATTGGGTATGGGATGTGGTTTGGTTTGGTTTTATATCACAGAATTTGAAGGTGTGTTGGTGTGTGTTGTTTTGCTTGAAAGCCGCAAGGATATCTCATGCAGTATATCAATGCATATAACATGATAGCTAAATTATAAACTAAGTGTCTTGAATGAAGAAAGTGAATCAGTGGTAGTGATGATCTTGATTTCAGTTAACATGTATCAAGGGTATAGTGATATAGGGTTGAGAGAGAGGGGGGGAACAAAGGGGTAGGGGGATAGGGGGAGTTAAGGAGTAAAGAATAGGGCAGGTTTTTTCTTGGGAAGAGGATGTTTTAAAGGATACTTTCAATATGTTATGTAAATTAGGCAAAAATCTACTTTATTTAAAGCTGTCGTTAGAGTGAAACATATAACAACTAGATATTTAAAATGCAGCGGATGAAATGAGAAGTATGCTTGTTTGAAAGTCAGATCGGATGTCAGAGTGTTTTGTACATGATGTTGTTCTTAGTATGCTGTTTTGTGTATCTGTTTACAGTTATCATCTCTATGTACTGTGGATGTGGGGCACAATTTCTAGCACGACTGAGAATTCCAACTTCTACTCTACCAAGTGAATATTCATAGATACGTATTTTGAAGGCTTAAATTTAAACGGCAACAAAACACTTAGGATGCTCCCAGGGTTATTTTATTTGGGGTTTTGGGTGAAAGAAAACTAGAGTGATTGGATAATTGAACAGTTTAATATATTCTGATGAAAGGTGGCTTCATTTCTTCGCGTCATACACAGTGTCAAGTATCATGTGTTTGTGTGCGGTTTACTAGTTCGGGTCACACCCTACAGTATTTGTCAAATACATCACTGTTAAAATAATGATGCATATGCGTCTGGGTTTGGAAACTGGGAAATGTTGGTTGTGTTCACACCTTCTGTCGAGGGTGGGGGGGAGGGCACAGCAAGGGGTTAGAATCTCTAAATTTGAGCTATAAATGTTGCTGTTGGCACTGACCATACATCATGATGCACATGTTAGTCTTGAAAAAGATCCTGTTTCTGATTATTGTTTTTCCTTGGAATGGAGAGTTTGAGAAACACAGAATTAATTTAGTCATGACTATTTGTAAAGGTTACACAGTAGTTCTGATTTACGTAAACAGTTCATTGCTGCTAAATGTTTCACATGGAGAATATTTTGGTTATTGAATATCTGGACTTTTGTGTAAAGTCGAATCACTGGCTGTAGCAATGTATTTTTTTTGGGGGGGGAGGGAGGGGGTAGGGAGGCTGTGTAAAGAGAAATATAGTGTTGGCATTATGTAGAACTGTTATGTAGTCTGTACAAGTACATTGGTGTTCTCTCTTGCAGAAGATAAGCTGTAAAGAAATTGAAAGTTTGTAATAATGCAAAGTGTTGTGTACTTAATTTCCATGAAAGTTGCTGCAAGATAATTATTTCCTGCATCTGTTGTATTTAAAAAAGAAAAAATCCATCCCCAAAATTAGCTGTTCAGTACATTTTTGTGTGCGTGGGGGGGGGGGGGGGGGGGTGGGGGGACATTGTTAATTTATGGATTAAATACCCTAGAGCAGTCTCAGCATTTGAGAGATGTGTACAGTACATAGAGATCATGAGCTGCTTCAGTTTTTGAATAATTTAAAGGAAAGGTTAAATATTTCATAAGCATTAGGTATTTTCCAGCCTTATTTTAAAGCCAGTCTTTGTGTTCAAAACATGTTGTATGTAACATAACCTTACGATTAGTTCAGTCCTTTCTAATCCAATTTCTATTATGCTGAAAAACTATGCATAGGTTATGATTAAAACAAATATTCATAGTTTTATTTGGCTGCAAGAATCACTCAGTCTTTAACCATATCAAACAAGAACACATTCTATGCCTCTTGAAAGAAATATTGTAACAGGAAAGCAAGTTGATTTTTGTAAAATATTTGACGTAAAAACTGTTGTCCCACTAAAAGTTCAAATATTTTTTTTTTTAAAATAAGAAGGGAACTATTTCCTCAGTTAACATAGGAAAAAAAAGGAGCCCTTTGAGTAAAAAAAATAAGGAGACACGGGTTCTTCACTGGTTTATGACGATAAAAGGCAGAAACACTCCCAGCTTTTTGGAAATTAATGAATTGAAATCCTGTATCTTTAGTGTCCTAATCATCAGATGGTTTCATATTACCTTAGTTTGCTTCTAGAGTATTGTAAAACATTGCAATTCAAGCAATTTCACCAGTTATGAAAATATCAGTTTTACCCAGTTTCACAATGTTGAATATCTAGTTATGCCTAGAGTGTAATTTTTAAATACATCTCATCCTTAGCATACCTGCTTTCACTGTTGGATCAAGACAGAATATCCTGAAAAAAGTCATCAGTAGTAGCCACCCTCACCTTACCCCACCCTCCTCCCTCCCCCACCTCAAACTTGACAGTTTAACAAAGTTGATGAAATCATCATCAGAAATTCCTGGAGGTTCTGACCTACACAATGTTATCGGACAGGAGCATAAATTCACCTTAAATGACTCACAATGGAAAATGGCATTGCTGTGATGGCATACCATTATTTGCCTATCTAGCACACTGAATTAGTGGGTGGGAAGAGGAGGGCATGAGGGCAGAAGAGGGATACTGCTGGCCGTTATGCATGGTTGTATGGAACAACATATGCATAGGCATATGCATGATAAGCATAATAATCAGAAAGACTGTCATTTGGTAATGGAGAAAAAAAAAACGAGACTCAAAAGAGAAGATTAAAGAAAAGTAAATGGTTGTCCTCAATGCCTGTTTAGTGTATGGCAAGTGTCTGCGCTCTTGTTGGAGAAAAGTTGCTTAATTGGCTAAAGTTTATTCATTTCACTCATAAAATCTAATAAAAGAGGCAGAAGTTGTATTTCTTTTATATGCTTTTTCTTGTTTTTATTTTTCATGAAAATAGTAAGTCCTTGTACATTGTTTACTTTTTTGTTAATGCATTGTTTCTCATTTTCTTTGCTTTCTTCTCAAACAACTGTTTGTATTTAAAAAAAAAAAAATCTCTTTTTTTTTAAACTAACAAATACACGGATGCATTTTACATGCAGTATTTGAACCCATTAAGTTTCATACTTTCTCTTAAGACTTTACAAAATGACTTTGTACAGTTAGCCATTGTCGTACCAAAAATGTACAGGTAAAAAAAAAGAAGTCTTTTCTGGTCTTTATTTATTGTGTTTAGTCAATGTTAAACACTGCAGAAGTAGTGTCCTTTTGTTGGTTTGACCCACACCTTTCCTCTTCTTTCTTACCCTTGCCACAGTGGCAGAGCGATGGGAAGACTCGGACCCCACCCACCCAAATAATTGTCTGGCCCTGCAAAATTGTCTATATGCATCCTGAAAGAAATTTGTCAACTTTCATATTTGGCCCAGAATTGACCATTATTGTTAGGTGTTTATGGGGGTTTTTTCTGTCAAATATTGACCCAAATCCTGACTTTTATTTCTTTCCAAAATCATCCGTGGGATCGGTGGCCCCATTCTGATTTTCTGCCAGTCTATAATTATCCGTTCCGAGTTTTGAAACAGACCAATTTCATGACAAAATTTCAAATACCATTTTAATGTTTGGAGGCTAAAAATTCCATAGAATGCCCTTTTATAAGTTCAGGAAAATACTCTTATGAGTTCTGGGAATACAAAACGAGCATCCAAATTGATATTTGAAAACTTTTATTTTTTGCACGATAATTCAGTAAGGCTTATGGTTTCTTCAAATTTTGGCCGTTGATTTGGTAAGGCCAAGTTGCCGAAGCCATTTGTGTTGCAAATTCTCTTTACTTTTTGGATCTAAATGTCAACTTATATAGCAAATATCTGACTACAAAAATATCTTGTCGCATAGAGAATTACCTTCATTGCAAACCTTCATTAGGAGGGCGTTGTGGTCAAGGCAGTGGACTTGTGATCTAAGGATTACAGGTTCGAGCCCTGGCCAGATCATTGCATTGTGTCCTTGGGCGAGGCGCTTTATCTCTATTGCCTCTCTTCACCCAGGTGTATAAATGGGGACCTGCGAGGTAACTTGTAAATATAGTTGCGTGCGCCGGTTTGTGGCTGCACCCTATGGGAAGTCCCCCGGGGCACACGTGGTTGTGGTGCCCCAGGAGAGATTGATTGAATTGTGCACACTTTGGTGTGTAGGTGTGACAAGTTACCAATGACCAGGGGTTAAGTTGTAAAGTCGTGTGAGGAGGCATTAGCCTCATACAAGACTGTAAACCTTTAACTTTAAAATTGTACTTAGATGCAGGTGGGGAAGGGGTTGGGCAGTATGCCCCAGCTACCTGTCAGGGGTGCAATGCCACAGCCCTCCAAAAATATATATGAAATCAGTTCAAGGCTTTGCCAAAGATAGCACCATTTTGCATGTAAGCCCCCTAACATAAAAAAAAAATTAGGCCCCTCCCCAGGATGGCATTCCCTGCACGGGGCGACAAAGGAAGGCTCTGCCCCGGGGGGCCAACTATTCTAGGTACACCACTGCTTAGATAATGATTTGCAAATGAGAACTGCTACAGCAGACTTCACAATACAATTTTCCTCACAGAGAATATTTGTATAAAACGAACAGTTTTATTCAAATTCGAAATGAACAAGACATTGATGAACATTATAGCTACTACACAAAAGAAAACAGTATAAAACATTGTAATCACTCCATCAATTTGAATAGATGAGAATGAAATAGTAGACAAATCTGTTGGTGACAGAAAAAAGGCAAGGTAATACTGTCTAATGTCTTGGCTAAACCTACAAATATGTACAGATATTTACAGATATATACATACAAAGTTGCACAAATAAATGGATAATACATCGTTCATCAAGGTGACGTAATGACCAAGTATATCAGCTATGCACTGATACTAACCAACAACACTGTCTACAAATTTGATAATTCACTTAAATAAGGAAGAAAGAGATATAAAAAAAAAAATTAGCAACAACTATTGGCCTCCATGAAACAAGTTTCACTACTTGGTAACTGGCCAGCAGACCTATATCCAGGACAGTGTATGTATGAAACATGCTATTGGTAGTGAATACTGAATACATGCTATTGGTACTGAATACTGAATGCATGCTATTGGTAGTGAATACTGAATACATGCTATCGGTAGTTAATACTGAATACATGCTATTGGTAGTGAATACTGAATACATGCTATTGGTAGTTAATACTGAATACATGCTATTGGTATTGAATACTGAATACATGCTATTGGTAGTGAATACTGAATACATGCTATTGGTGGTTAATACTGAATACATGCTATTGGTAGTGAATACTGAATACATGCTATTGGTATTTACCGATTACATGCTACTGTCTATAAATATGTTATTATACAAAGGTAAAACCATGCAGTCTTATGTATGTCTTTTATTGTAACCACAGGTGTTTCCTCCTCACAATCATTTTCCCATTCCTTTTTTTTATTATCAAGAAAGCAGAAAACCAAATAGCAAATATCCATTCAGGCTTTGTTTAGAAACTAGAACAGCAGTTTGGAGAGTATCGTTAATAGTTACGTCAATCCAAAGGGTCAGAAAGCCATAAAGTGGCTCATTTGATCAATATCTGGCTAATGAGAATGGATTAACACAGACTTTGAATCCATTTCCATGAGCATCCCAGGAAATGATAAGAAAAAAGTGACACTTTTTTGTTCCTATTCCTGTTTGATCCTCTCACTGCCACTCAGACTATCAGAGGTAACTCCTGCATCCTCCAACATTTGACCAGATGGTGTGGTGGCCTACATGGCATACTGGATATACACAATGTCATTTCCAAGGTGTGACCAAGGTCGATCCTTCTGGTTTCTCAGAGGAGATGGTTCATCATTTAGTATTTGCACTCCTCCTCTCACTTTGCTGTTTTCTAATATATCATATGTGCGATGAACAGATGCTTTGAGGTTCAACAAATCACCTTCTTGGTGTGACCATGGGTGACCTTGGCGTTCCTTGGACGTAGGAGGAGATGGCAGCCTGTAGCGCACTCGCTCTCTGCGTTTCGTCATCCCGAGCTTGAACCATGTCAAATTCAAGTCGTCGTATCTGATCTTGCAAGGACAGGATTTCTCCTTCCTTACGGGATAGCTCTGTCTGATGTTTCCTGCTTTGTTCTGGAAGATAAAAAAAAACCATTTTTTTTTTGAGAAATAATTTTGTTTTAAAACGGAACAGTCATAAAATTGGGAGCCCAGTGACATCATTGTCCCATTGGGCCTAACATGGCTCACCATTCCTCTGCTTTCAAAATAATTATAATAGTTATAATATATAATAAACTTTACAAGATCAGGATAAGAGACTTCTTCATTTATAGCATTTTTGTCCTCACCTTGACAAGAGTTCATTTCTTACCAGTCTCGCTTGTTTCTTTCTATATTTCAATATGTTTTTATTTGTTGACACATTCTTCATAATTCATTAAAACATGATTTATATGATACTACACTCTTTGTGCACCATGATCGCCAGAATTAAGCTTTGTAATTTATCACACAATAATATATCTAACATAATCAATTTCTGGGACACAAAATTTTCGGCATTGTAGTTTTAATAGATTTTTTCACACAAAGACTAGTCAGGTGATTTTAACCATATCTTATTAAATAGATTGAGAAGTATCAAAATTATGTGTGTGAACGCATAACTGCTGTTTCTATGATACTTAAAACCTTTATTGCCATATCAATGTTACACTGAGTATGAGATAAACCATGAAAATAGTTCTACTCACCAGTTATCTCCTGTTGAATCCTCAAATATTTATCTTTGACTTGCTCCATCTCAAGCACCTGGCCCTCAAGTCGTCCCACTTGTCTCTTATACTGCTGCTCCAACCGGCCAATCACAGCTTCCGTCTCATTGTTCTTCCCTGCGAGCTCCTACGACAAAACAAGGGATATGTAAAAGAGCATGTGCAGAAGGAGAGATTATTAAGCATTCCACTGCATACATGATCATTTTCATTTACCATGGTTTATTGATGTGAAGCTGGTTGATGTTATCACATAGATAGAATTTATAGAATAGTTTTATAAACAAACCACTTACATGGGACCTTGCCTACTATGTCATAAATAAATATTTAGTGTATGGTTATCTTACATTTTCAAATATTTATGAACACACACACAGCCTAGGTACAACACTCTCATAGCAGATGTAGTTACAAATTTTCTACTTTGAATTTGGGATAACTGGACAAGGTTGTTATTTGTAAGTAATTCCAAAGTTATGTTAACTATCAGCTTACTGCAAATTTACATAATATTGACACAGATTACAACAGTATGAGGAGGGCATTTAAACCACAATAACATAACACAATCTCCTAACAAATCCCCCCCCCCCCACTCCAAATTTCTAACCCTCAGAAAGGATTATTACCTGGGAGTTCCTAGCTACAAGCAGGTAAGCAGGCACCGAAGGTTGTGCCATACTTAGGAATTGCTACTTGTAACTCCCTGGTTATACTTACGAATCTCGTCAACATCAAAATACTGAATAATTACTAAGAATTAATAGAAAGACAACATTAGGGAGAATGTTTTATTGCTTGAGAGGATGAGGGTATAGAGTGTACCACAACCCACTGTAACAATAATATATTAAAAAATGCAAAACTTGCCTTGGTCTGCAAAGTATGGCATATTAACACAAGGTTTTAAATTTGTTCTGATGTCCTACACTGTCATAAACTATACCTGAGTCAGTTTATGTACTAAATTTTATATTTACCTGGGTGAGTTCATCTAATTTTCTTTTCAGTGCTTCTACCTCCACACTGGAATTGGTTAGTCTAGCCTGTAATTCAGATATTTGATGACTCTGCTGTGAGTATTGCTGTTGTAGCTCATCCTTGGACAGTTGTACCATTCTTAACCTGTCTTCTAACTGTCTGCTTCTCTGTTGCTGTAGGTTTTAAATTATTCATAAAAGTATGTATAATTCATTGAATATTCAAAAACTAATTTAATCTATTGGTAGTAATAACTGGAAGATTGTTACTCATTCTAGACATTTGTATTGTCATCTCCAACTTGGCTAGTTCATTATGTTCATGTTGACACACACACACACGCGACATAAAGAGAATATTGATTCAAACATAATGCAAAATAACAACTTGACAAATTGAAATAAAAGACAAATTCCATCAAAACATTAATGGAATGAATCGACCTGTCATCATTGTGAAATAAATTAATTAGAAGTAAAATGAGACTTCAAAAGTGCCAGGGCTGCAGCCATGGGGAACGGAGGGGTGTGTGTACATGTTTTCCAAAACTAATCAAGACTACACAACAAAAAACACACAAATGTAGTTAAAATGATGGGAATGTTAGGACCATTTTACATCCAAAGCTCTTACCCAAACAATAATCTTTCTCAAAGGGGATGTGGACCCCTCCCCAGAAAGGACATCAACCCCTCCCCCCCCAAGGCCATTACCTCTTCTTCCTTCACTTTTTGCTTGGTATGCATCAGCTGTTCTTCAAAGTTCAACCTCTCTGCGAGTTGTTGACTTTTGACCTTTCTAAGCTCCTCCTCCACCTCCTTACGGTGGTCTTCCAGCCTGCGTATCCTCTCCTTGTAGGATTTCTCTGTATCATCGTTGGCTGTTTGTAATCTCGAGAGTTCTGTTGCGTGTTGCAGTGACAGCTCCTTCTGAATATCCTGATGTCTGTGTTGTCCTTTCTGTAATTTCTCTACATAGAAGCAAAAAAAGTAAAACTAAACAATTAGACATATACTATTTTACTCCCATTATAATTTAGACATACGTTGTCAGCTTTTGTTCTGCCAGTGAAATCATTGAGAATATACTTCTGCAAGGTTATTGGCTTGGTATTTACCCTGTGCCTGAGTGGCCTGCACTTTCATTTCAGCTTGGGTCGTTGTCAATTCTTCCTTCAGATCATAAACTTGCTCTTGGAGATGGCTATTTTTCTGCTCTACTTCCACTGAACGTCCCTCTAAAGTGAAATTCTTATCTTTCAGTTCTGCAATTTCTCTCACAAGTCTCGACTCCATAACTCCCTTTTCCTGAAGAGAGGAAAAAAAAAAACTTTCTATAAAAAGAACAGGTATTGGAATATGGTGGAACAAACAAGGTGTCTTAGTTCGGGCCTAAAAGTTATTCCATTGTTTTATAAATTCATGACTCAAAGAATGTTCTCATAACCTCAAACAAACAACAGAACATCCATGGATGGCATCCAACACCATTTGTCATCGTTGAATTTGTAAAGGACCTTAAACATTTCATTTGAGACCATAGAAGTGTTTTATTGAGAAACTTGTTTGCTTCTAAAGAAGCTACCAAGCCACTTTGGCGGAAAACCACTCACGTCGAAAGGGTCATCTTTCAGAGCCATAAATTTGGTATGGAAATAAAAACGGAATTCCTTCAAGTGGGTTTTTGAAAGGTCTTACAGCAGCTTCGTTATATTTGTAATTGAAGTATTTGTGTGAAGTTTTGAACCAACCACCGTTTTTCAACTTTCTTCCCCCTTCTTGCTTCTCTTGATGGTTAAAGTTTATTTACCTCTCTGACTATTTGTATCTCATCGTTAGCTCGTTTATTTAGAGCTGTTTGTTCCTCCTTCATTCTGTTTGTTATTTCTTTGTATTCTGTCACCTGCTGTTGTGTGAGCACAAGCTCAGCTTCACGACTCTTCAACCTGCACACAAGCAAAAAACAAATATGACGTAACCAAAAAATTAAGACACAATGCTTCTTTTATTGTGCAAACTAATGTACTAATGTGCAAACTAATGTACAAACTAATGTGCAAACTAATGTACTTACTGAATGTACTTTTTCAAGATATTCTCAAACAAATTCCTCCTTTCAACATCTTCCTTTTACCTACCTAATGAATATTCTGGTCCACTCTTTTAGAATGTGACCAGCATGGAATTGGTCAGTTTGTACTAACTGTTCCACATGTTTCTGGCAGGGTTTGGAACTTGAGCAGTAACCAGAAGTCATACTTTCTTTTCTGATAAGTACTTACAAAAAGTATCACTATCTTGAGAATGAATTGTCAGTGACCATAAGTCTACATCCCAAAATTAGTATGGGATAGGGTTTTATAAAAGCTACTTGAAGATAGGAAAACGATATTATCATGGGCATGAGGAGAGATTAAGGATCTAAGGACATGAGGAGAACACTACCATGGAAATCCAGACATATGGTTATTAAAGTTAAACCCTAGGTACAGGATACCTATGGGGGCAGGCACTCCCTTCATACAGGTTTTTACATGTTAAGCAAAACTGTTTAAAATGATTTTCAAATGATAAAGTTTCAAGTGTTTAAATTTCATGACCCTAGATATGCTAAACAGACAAAATATGGTTACCTGTCATCAGGACTTAACACTAATTTGTATCCACGTTCAGGCTAGATTTCATCATTTTGACATTTAATCATTGTCCAATCTGAGGCTTCCACATGTCTTGTGCTAATATGGAGTGTATAGAACCTCCAGTATGGTACTTTTGGAAAATTCATTATTTTACATAATTTTGTCTAGGTTCAATTTTGAGACAAAAATACTGGGTGGTTTTTTTTTTGCTTTTTTTCTAAAAATCTTTTATAAAGGTTCTAAGACTTACTGAGCTGAAAGAGCATTAAACGCTGTCTTTCTCTCCTCCAGAGCTTCCTGCAACCTGCTGATCTTTTGGAGAAAGTTCTTCTCGTTTCTTCCGAGTTGATCACCCTGTTGATCAATTCGTTTCATTAAATCTGTAACCTGAGGTTAAATCACAGCAAAGAAGTCAAATAAAGTTAATTTTAATCTAGATTAGAAACAGCAGTTTGGATTCTGAACGGCATATTTTGGTAATCTTAATATCAAACGTATGAAGTGCAACATAAAAAACCTACTATAATCTCATCAGACTTATAAAAGAAGCTGAAGCTAAAAGGAAGCAGTTTGCCTTACAATGAGAAGCTTTCTAAATTTCATTCCTTAATATCATATATACACACACACATCGCTGCTGCTGCTGCTGCCTGACTTACCTCTCTCTTACGTTCTTTCTTCACATGTCTCATCTCTCTTGATAACAGTTGTTCTCTTGTCTGGTGTTTGGAGGACATGTTCAAGCTATCAGAGTTACTCCTACATGAAGCATCTATTCAACAACAACAACAACAACAAAAAACCCATTAGAGTATCATTTCTTTTATCATATGATGACATACATAACAATCAAATGAGTCTTTGGAGTATTCAATAATTTGGATAGACACTTTTTCAATATTGTTTTCAATATTGTTTTCAATATTGTTTTCAATATTGTTGATATAAATAAAAGTAGAATTTTGTTGTTGCTCTCTCACAACCCACAATTTCTACTATCTTCACATGTATTCTTACAGTACTTTAAGTAGTTCATGTGCGGTAGATTTATAATGTAGTTCTTGTGAAGGCATACATGTTCAGAGGTACTTTGAGCCCCCATTATGCTTTTTATTATAACATGAAATAAACCAATTGCTAACTCTACGATCATTTCTGGTACTATTGTACAGTAAATAATCACACACTCATTAAATAAGATTAATGCTTGCATATCAACCAAGACAATAACAAAGAACAGAGACACTTTTGTTTTGGTTACAAAGTACATCGTCTTGATTGTGTGATTGTTTGCCACACCACAGTACTGAAAAAAAGATTGTTTAGTTTGTTGAGATTGAACGTATATTAACAGGCTTTATTAGTTTGCAACCAATGAGACACACTGTACTAGTCATGAGGTACAACAATAGGCATAAAACAATAGAACAAAAAACAATACAGCAGATAACTGATACATAATATAATCAACCAAACAATAAATCTTGTACAACAGCACTGTAAAGGAGGTAAAAAACAAAGAAATGAAGTAAGAAATCTCACCGACGGCATTCAGAACATCTTGTGGAATATTATTCCCAGCCAACTGTAATTTAACTAAGGTTTTGTTATGTTGGAAGCAGCTAGATAATGCTCTTCCACCAACCAGACCAACTGTATTCCATCTTAAATCTGTTTGAGAGGATAGAACAAGAAGACAAATGACAGACACATGAAATGACATAAAATTAAATGCAATATTATTCTTTAGTTCTATCATTCTATACTTCAGAATATGTAGTTGTTAAACTACAAAGGAAAGGTAGTTGATAAATAGGGAGAGGAAAATTTCAACCAAACTAAAATCCTTAGATTAAAGTGAGTGGAAAATTGCGACTTGTGTCTAAACAAGTAGTTTATTGTAAAAAAATGTCAGTGTAAAGCAAAGATGAAACACATCAAGTTTAAATTTAAGACAAAACTTTGGTTCTGTTATACTTGACATAGCTCTTTCTCATACAAGACCAATCATACTCCAGGTTCACTCCATCAATCAATCAATGATGCACTTCAATTTAAGAGAAACTACCTGGTTTACAACCAATTAGATGGTCCTAATAAGTGATTTTACTAAATTGATTTATCCAGTATTGGAGACCCATCAACTTTGAAATATTGCTCCATGTTTTTATCTGTTTCTATCTTCCAAAAAAAAGTTAGAAAGAGATGAAAAAATATTTCTCCAAAAATGTCACCTATGGTATCAAGAGTGGAGTTCCTGCAGAGGGCTTTAGCAAGCACAGATGCAGAGTCTTGGTGAATCTGGTTGCTACGGAGATCTAATTCCTGCAGGCTAGTGTTTGCTGCTATCCCTTCGGCCAGAGATACAAAAGAAGAGCTGTCCAATCCAAGGGAGTTCCATTCCAAACAAATTCTGGACAAACAAAATAAAACTTGTCTAAAACAATTTCTGACATAGGAATTTTTAACAATTTAAGTACAAAATTTTGTAAGACAGGCCAAGGAATGAACTAGTATATTATTTCCCTGAAGAATTGAGTTCAGAACTTTGTGAACCCCAAGTGCTGCACTTATTTGCAATTAATTCCATTCATTCACAACCATTCATTCATGAAGAAGTTAGTAGTGGCAGCGAACAGAAATACACATAAAGTGTTATAATTTTGACAGAGAATTTGAACTTATATTCATATACTACATCAATACAGACTTTAAAGCAATGATTCTCAACCGGCTTATAATTACCTCTTCAAGGTATGGTTATGTCTCAGCAATTTACCAACTTCCTCAGTTCCAGAACCCCGCAGGTTGTTTCCTTTCAAGTCCAAATTCCTGATGGCTACGTTAGTCAGCAGACCTTGAACGAGGAGCTTTACACCTGTATTTAAAAAGAATAGAAAAGAAGTAAGGCCACAGATTCACTGTCACATTAAAATACTGACATTGATTGTACAAAATATCTATAAAAAAAAAACACTTGTGAGAAATGACTTTAAAAAGCACAATAAGCTCTTGAAAATGTTTACAGAGTTGACCAGAACAACTAAAGTAATAATTTACATGAAGCACGTTTGCCACGTGTTCTCAGCTAAATCAAACACATGTTTTGATGATAAAGGTACAGTAGCCCTACATGTGTCCATCTAGATAAAACATTCCCCTATTTACACAATGATATATTTGCAAGAGAACTGTATAGAAGTACCTTACCAATATGGATAAAAAGAGAACTGGTGACCAAAATCAGAGTACTTAGGAAAACCATACTGAATTTCCAGCAAACGTGTTAGTACTGGCAATATCGAGGACCCTGCTATTATTTCCGGAGCGGAAGAACCAGGACTCCTGATTCAAAGTAGTATTTTAGAATGAAATGAATAGTCCAACAGTCTACTGCAGTATGTCTTCTTTTTTCCTTTACTTACACCACATGGCATTTTCTGTTTCGTTATGTTTACTCTATTTTTGGGACGTATTTCCCACAAAATCTGGTGCGGATGGTTCACAAGGCTTTCCAACCCAGATGTTCATCATCAAGACAATAACAACCTATGATTGGTACACTAGGTGGTCCTAATTTTGCCCAGCCTGTATGAATTTGCAAGGTGTTCCAAAAATGGATATATTTCTTCTTCTAAGTGTGCTACTAGGCCTTAAAGTGACTACACCCAGAAAAGTTTCAATGAAGGCATGCAAACACATCTTTTGGATTAAATATGCTATAGAACTAGAAGGGAACCTACTTCTGACCATCAAATTTTTAATCTCCATGCTACTAACTTATACACTGAAAATCTAGCAACAGTGAATAAAATGACTACCATTACCAAATCTACATTGAACTACACATGCACGTACCTTCATCCCCAATCATACAATCTGATAGTTTGAGCTCGGAGTAATAGTGGTCTGAAGCAAGCACTCTCCCCAATACTTCACAAGTTTCAGGTGATAATGAACAGGTTGACAAATCCAAAGTTGAGCTTAATTTACTAGTCTTCATGGATCCATGTTTGTTGATGTCACCCAAACTTCCATCTAAATAACTTAAAATGCTCTCCTGGGGTTGAATATGGTTATCCTTGCAAATCTGGAGAAAATTTGTTCGAAAATCTCCTGCCATAGTTTTGATGCAGATTTGTAACTGGAAATGGAAACAACATAAAAAACATTCGAAGTAAGCTTGCACATTCATATGGTACGGATTCTAAAGTCAGGCCGTGTTAACAACACGAATGATGAACAGTCATGATGTTCTAACTTAAGTATGTGCGTTATCCCAGTACCTCTTGTTCCTTCACGTCGGCAATTTCTTTGTTGTGTACAGGCTAGATGCATGGCCTTTGAGCGATCTTACACCATATTGTAAATTGCAGTTGACAGTAGCCTACAGTGGGTACGGTAGGCTATACAGTTACCCTGAGGAAACAATTTCGCGTAACTAGGTAGAGCAAAACGATTCTGTACAATAATTTGAATAGCCAATGCATACACACAGTACACCTACGATTACATGTTACAACTTAAAATTAACACCACTTTGTACAATTCTAGAAGCTAAAATCTCCACATAATGCGTTGATCAAATAAATAATTTTTAAAAACTTAAACGATCTAACCTTTTCATCACATGTCCTTTGGGCTGATTTAGTTGCAACTTGCAAAAGAAGTTCGGTCTTAAACAATCTGAATGGAATTTGAACGAACCGGTGTGAAGTTAGTTACTTATTCCGCGTTCCTCGTTACACTTATTCGATAATGGATTCGATATACAACTATGGAAAGCCGAAGGCTTTCTTCGAGATTATCAAGCTTTCTACGTCGAAAAAGCACATTTTAGTTAAGTGTATTTTTCCAAAGATAACGAGGTTTCAGCAATGTGTCATATAAACTCTGAAGACATTATAAATATATGTTCAAGAGGCAAATCCATATTTGGCCTGTGAAAGAACTTAAAGATTTTCGATGGGACACAAGATCATTCAGAAATCGCAGGGTGGGAAAAATAGTAATTCGAAGTATCGTAGTACTGGACACGATGGCCCGTGTGCCAATGGCCTGGATTTCATTGTCGTATCCAAAATTAAAGAAGTTGTGGCAAGGGAACAGAGGCACCAATCACTAAATCAACCACATTCCAGTGGCATTGTAATAAATGGTGCCGGCGTGTAGGGCAGTGTGGGTAATATGTGGAACATCGATGAGTTGCGGTTGAATGCCAAAATTGTGGCTGGGCCCGGGGCCATGGCCTAAAAAGGTTTCGGACTGCTGATCTACAGCTATAACTTGGTGAAAATTGCGCGCACCTCCTTTATGCCACCGCCTTCCAGAACATTGTTTGTTGAGACTTCTATACAAAGAGAGGTTTTGAAACAAGCAAAGGTAATGCAGTAAAGCAATCCGCTCCTGGTTGTTATTTACGTGGCTCAAGTTGTTACTGGAAGCCAGTGGCACAAGTTGTATATAGACGGTGCCCTTGAGATACACACCTTCTTCACTCCATGTGGCAATATTTCCTCAATAGTTGAGCAGTTTCAATTTAGTTCTCACAGTTCGTGTCACTTCGAATGTTGGGTAACTGCATTTCAATGGAAACGAATAATGAGGTTTCTTCCCTCCAATTGGCTGGCAAAATCATCACCCCTGAAACTGCGAATGGGGAATCACCTTACGTCATTGTTCCTAAGACTATAAACAAACTACTGTCACCAGTTACTGTAGGGTGAACGTTGCAGTGAGTCCATGGCCAGATTTGCGAGACCTTTTCACCTCAAAGTTCTAATTGAAGGGTTTAGCTGATGTATAAAGACCTATACTTCTTAGCTAAGTAATGAAAATTGTAGCATTTCTATAGTATCAGTACAAGGCTAGGCCTTTGCGTATTTTGTATTTGTTATTCTGATGTGTAGCCTAACGTAGATTCACATAAAAACACTAGCTTAGGTTATTCGCAGTGTCTTCGTTGTGTGATACCGTGATATTAATTATAATAACTTATAGCTCCAAATCAGTATGTGGTAAATCTCAAACGATTTACAAGTAATGATAATTGAGTGAATTGACCACTGTGTAAGAAAAGCAAATCATAATGTTATACCTTTGTTGTGTAGTGTTATGGTTTCAAAAAAATATGGTAGCTGCTAACATAGCATTAGAAAGTATGACAAAGAACAAAGTAGTGAATGCCTCAAGTAATGCTTAGCAATAACACAGCAAATAACTTAAATGGTGTGAAGACTCGCGCAAAATGAAAGGTCTAATGCCGGTAATCTGACCTAGTGTTGAATGCGGTGTAACAGAAGTGTTAGACACCACCATCGATCCCAGCTAATACACACACACAGCTTGCTACCATCGGTACTTAGACACTAGTGTACAGTCATTACATACAGCTGCGGTCAATACCCTAAGCACAGTGTACAAACAATACAGCGATGGACATCTCAGGTCCAGTTAAAGATAACAAGGTATCACGTTTCATTACTGTACCGTCTGCATTTGTAGTGACACGAACAAAAGGTCACTTGCAAGCAACGGAAAGTTAACTTTTTCAGATTGCCGCACACGGTTTGGGGGGAGTCTTCAATGCCTTTAAAGCAAATGACAAAGAAGTGGCAGGATGAATGACAACAAATGAAATTGATCTTGTATTTAACTACACACCACAACAGCACAAGATTTCTGCATTTTATATTAAGAAATGGGGTTTTCTTAAATTTAGACTGGAAAAATAAGGACCAAGTATATATATATCAGAGATTTAAATATGGAATGTGTCAGATCGATTTTGGGTTTGTTCATAATTGACATGTGTTCTGTGACCTCTCTCAGAAACATCACTTCAAAACAAGGCAGTATACATACTTAATGTGATGTTCAACACAGCTGTAGTTATCTATAGCTATCTTGTTTACAAACCAAGCCGTACGTCTTGTGGGCACAAGGCACCTCATAGCCCCAATTCGACATGAGCAAATAAGCCTTGATCACTTTTCTTGTCGTAAGCTACTGTACAGTAAGAATTTGAAATGGGGTATCCTGTAAAAAAAGGTGACCACATTTTATTGAAATAAGAGTCTGGGACTAAATGTTGAAGTTGGAATGTTCGACATGGGGAAGGGGTCTAAGGGGAGGGGTAACAATTAACAGGCAGGAGGGTAAAATTTGCAAAATTTTCTAAATCTTGTGAGAATAAAATGTTGTATTTTGAAATTTCACGGACTTCTTGTTAAATCTAGGACAATTTCGGGGACACTTGTTAATCAAGGACGAATCATTGGAATCAGGGACTGTCCTCGAAAATCAGCGATGTCTGTTCACCATAATGTATAACTCAAATGGAATCACAACACTTTCTGTTCTTTGTCTGCTTAAAGTCATTGAAGACTCGCCCCAAACCGCGTGCTGCCATCTGCAAAAGTTAACTTTCAGTTGCTTGCAAGTGAAGTTTTCTTTGTGTCGCTACAAAATGCAGACAGTAATGAAATGTGATACCTTGTTATCTTTAGCTGGACCTGAGATGTCCATTGATGTATCGTTTATACACTGTGCTGTGGGTATTGGACCGCAGATGTATGTACTGACTGTACACTAGTGTCTAATTACTGTCGATAGCAAGCTGTGTGTGTGTATTTTCTGGGATCGATGGTGGTGTCTAACACTTCTGTTACACCTCAATCAAAACTAGGTCAGATTACCGGCATTAGACGTTTCTTTATGCGCGAGTCTTCACACCCTTTAATGTTTTGCTGCATACATTCATCTTTTTCAGTAGGGACTAGCCTGAGTGAGAATTCTTTGCAGAATGCACCGCAGTATAGCATTAAACATGAAGAGACATATAGGAAAGACAGCAAAGGAGACCAACAATGTACCAAAGAAATGTGCTAGAATATGCACTACTGTAATGGATGCAACAGTCCAGTCTGACAAAAGTGAACAAGAGACAAATATAAAAGAAAGCCAAACACCGCTCAGACTTGGCTCCAATTTTTATAATCAGGATTGTATATCTCTGGCAAAGGCCCTTTTGGGTAAAATATTAGTAAGACTCGTAGATGGTGTAAGAATAACGGGACGAATTGTGGAGACCGAGGCTTACCTCGGTGTGAAAGACTCTGCCTGCCATTCATACAAGAGAAGGAAAACTCACAGAAATCAAGCTATGTTTATGATGCCGGGAAGTTTATATGTCTACATCATCTATGGAATGTACCACTGTATGAATATATCCTGCAAAGGTTTGTATTAGAAATCCAGCTTGTTGCATCATGTTGATGAATGCCTAACCTTGTATAACTGTCATTTTTTTCATAACTATTTCCTCTGATACATGTTCGCTTAGCTTAGTAGTTCTGTTGGTTCCTTTTCTAGATTTGTAACATAAGTATTAAACCCTTTAGCTTTATCCGTAGTCAGTTTTAAACCAACCAGCCTTCATCAGTATAATTACTGGTAATTTTTTTTTTTTTGAGATAGAGGGTAGGGAATGGAAGGAGGGAAACAGAGAGAAATGTATATTCAGTAACTTGTCTTTCTTACTGTAATTGAAATACACCTTTGTTGTCACCCCCCCCCCCCTTCCCACTACTTATCCTCTCCAAGAAATGATTTTTCTCTAGTACCCTAAACAGTATTTAGTTAATCTTGATAGTACAATGCAATGTTGTCTAACATGCATGTCTATTTTTCCCACATTTAGAGATTATGGAGTGACTTCACTCAAGTTAGGACAGTTATTGGCAGCAAACGTGACTTTGTTAGAACTCTGGAACAATGCTGCATTTAAGACAATCTCTTATTTAATCACATACTCACACAGGTGAGGGCAGCGTTGTCTTACTGCGAGCGGTCGAACCCCTCGAAGGTGAAAACATGATGCGGAAATTTCGATCAGAGAGACGCAAATCTTCAAAGGAGTTGAAGACGAATGCATTGTGCAGTGGTCCGGGCAAACTGTCCGATGCTTTGAAAGTCACAAAGGAACTATTCGATAAGGATAGCTTAATTTTGAACCCAGCTATTTGGCTAGAAGATGCTCCCCTGATACCTCCAGAAGACATTGTAAGTTGCACGAGAATTGGGCTAGATAATGTTCCTGCTGAGTCCAGAGATAAACTGCAAAGGTACTATGTGCTGGGTAATCGTTTCATCAGTAAGAGGGATAAAGTCGCTGAAGCAGCCTTGTGAAATGGTTTGTAAGTTTTGATGTGCTGGGCTTTGACATGTGTGCTTTCAATGGGGGCATGATCACAATTCAGTTTCAGTTTATTTCTCTATGTATTCTCCAAAGGAGGTATAAGATATTGATACAACCGGAAAGTCAACAAATTCCTTGCTAAATTTGACAGAATGTATGAGAATAATTAATGTAGACTATGCGGAGACAGTTTTCTTAATAATCAACTTGAATGGAGTGTATTTGCAGGCAAACTTTACATTAATGGCCTACTGTACTAATCTAACGTGCAGAATATCTTCCTTGGACTGATGAAAGATAAAAGTTGATTACATTGGAGTGCATTGCAAGATAGCAATTACAGCAATGTACTGTTCGGTCTTCCTAGTTTCTTGCATTTGGACAGTATGTTCAGGTTGTATGTTTGGTCATATTTGGAAAACCAAGTTGGCTTCTAAATTTTGTTCATGTTAATTAGGGCTCGAAATGTCTATTTTCTTCCCAATAAATCATTCATTTGTAGTTTGACAATATACCACTGGTGTATGGTACAATGACAAACATCTGAGATAATTTTTTTTACACAATACGCATTTTTGCAGTCTGGTTACAGTGGCTGGATCATAAATGTTAACACAATTGACAAATGGGGTAATTTCATCATAAAGCATTAACCTATCTATCCCATATATTAATTGTTATGTGATTGCACAAAGATGACATAATTAGTTTCATTTGATGAAAGTTGGTGACAATCATCCATAACGGTGTAAAAAGTTGTCCAAGAAAGTCATCTTATGTCTAGTAATTTTCACAATTGTTTAAGGAAAGACAGTATCAAATAAAGTTGTCAAACACAGGGCCTGCATAACTGGTATGGTATTATCATTATTATTCTGCATATTAATCAAGTTGAAGACTAATTGATCTATAGCAGAGGTTTCAAGTGCTTTTTACCGATCAAGAGCCAGTTTTACTTGCTTTGACACTTGATAATAATTGTAGTAGCTAAGACTAATTCATTTGTATGTTTATTGCTTTGATTACCTATGCAGTAAGTACTGTACAATGTTTGGGCTCCTTAAATCTTCCACAAGCCAATTGAATGCTGTTTGGTAACATGGATCATTTCAAACTTTAAATTGGAATTAATTTCTACATAATTTTCAGCTGGGCAATAAAACAATAAACAGCATTGAAATATTTGGAATGTCCATTTTAGTTTGTGTTTTTCTTGTCTATTTTTCTGAAAATGTATCATGTGTAGGCCTATATCTATATGACAAGCTAGAATGACATTTAGTGGCATATCCATATTCATGAGGTATATGCCACGCGACAGACGACGCCAAATTTAGGTAGCCTATCAAGACCTTAGTAAGGAAGTAATGAATTGCACTCTGTTGACTACTAGGGTTGCTATGCAGTGAATGTGAGTAGCCTGTAAAATATTCCAACTTGAATGTCTGAATTAAATCACTTTTCCTTAGTTATGGGTAAGTAATACAATTAATAAATGTGTGCTAATAATGTGCATAACTATAATTACAATTATAATAGCATATTCACAGAGCAGGTGAATCTGTTCTTACCATGATTTTAGATCTAAAATCGATATCGATATTGAAAGTGTTCGGTATATAAACTGGAAAGACTTAAGCCTAGGCGTTACTCCTTTCCTCTGTAGTGCAATTCTTATATCAACAAAAATAACATTTATTCCTAACACAGAGATATTTCTGAAAATTGAACTCCAGAAACAGCAATTAAAGATATTACTGGATTAGGTCTGCTAGCTGTCATTTTGTAAATCTCTTTATGTGTCCAAATACCACTCGGATATGAACCCTTTTACAATTGCTTTCTTTCAACAATTCCATGGTAAAATGTTGACCCAGAAACTTTTAACATCATTAGGCCATGTTAAGCAATTATTTAGATTTCCCTTTTATACAAAATCCGTCACCAATGTAACTTATGTATGTAATAATTAACGAAAAACAATGAATAAAATAAAATAAGCACATGTGGGTCCACGTTTTGTATAAAGTTGCCAGGTCTTCTTAGTGTATATGAAGAATCCTTAAAATATCACCCAAATGGCATACGATTTCTGTAATGGGCACAAAACTCCCCCACCCACACCCCCCCCCCCAAACTAATAACTAACAAAAAGCAATAACAAGCAAATTAAGTACATGTGGGCCAATGTAATGTATAAAATTGCCAGATTTTCTTAGTTTACATGAAGAATCCTTAAAATCTTTGATATCATTCAAATGGAATAAGATTTTTGTAATGAGCTCTCCCCTCCCCCCTCCTCTTTCTGCCCCAGCCCCTTCAAAATTAATTTGATATGATATAGCAGACTACGGATTGAGAGGGCGCAGTTGCCCAATAATAAAGTTTGTGACTAGTGTAACTGTGTCTCCGAAATAGTCCTGACATTAATCTCTCTTTTCAGGTTAGTAAAATCACCCATTCTGTTGATATGTTGGTAGAGGCAAAGTTATAGATGGAGAATAACCTAGGGTGCATAGGTTATGCCTCTTGTGTAATATTGATTTGACTAGAGCATGAAACATCCATTTCGATTTCATTCGTAAATCGCTTTTCAGCCAAGGCCTTATGTTAACTCGTTATTGTGTTACTAGGTTGTCATTCATCACGTTTTATGTGAACCAGTTTTGAGAAAACGTTAGAATCATCCAAACATGACGGTTGTTTAGTCACTTGGGACAAGGGTAGACATACACCATATTAAGTGATTATTATCCCTTTATTTAAAGCATTCGTATATACATGTTCATGATTTACTATTTTAATTATAAGGTAACTATGCGTCACAAGAAGTGCATGTATGCACTTAGGCTAGTAAACGTACGAGTAGGCGATATAAGTGCATATGCATATCGGGCGGCAAAGATGTCGTGACCTATTTTCGGCAAAACGATAAATTGTATGAAAATTGCAAACAAATATCGTAAAATTTTGACAGCACATTAACATTCCCATAAGTTAGGGTGACTTAAAAATGTTCACTGCACCTTGTTGTTTAAAGTTTGAATTTGTGCTAGCTGGCTATTATTAATTAATGTAGTGCTCAATTATCATTTGCCACAAATTGGTTGAAATAATGAATTTCTGATGTGAGCATATTTTTTTTTTGTGCTCAATGTTGAATTTTATGATACTTTGTAGCACAATGTTCAATTGCTCACTTTTATATTTACAAACACATACTTTATGGGATACAAAATTCAAAATGTCAAGCAAAGTTGGCATATACCCATTTGCAATCAAAGTACCAGTACTGGAACTTTGGGGGTAATAAATTTCCAATGGAAAATGTTATAAATTACCAATGTAAAATGGAACTCTTGGGGGTAATAAATTACCAATGTAAAATGGTTGTTATGTCACAATTATAGTGGAAATTTTCACATAAAGTATATGATATTTCCAGATAATTAAATGATTCCAAAATCGTCATAGTCGACAACCACCAAATACCTCCACCATGCACTAACTAATTCCAGTCTACTGCCTCTTACAAAGGCTCAAAATGTAGGCCTAGTATTATAATTTTTTCCTGATTTTAATGCATGTTTTAAGTGATATTCTACTACATCATTATGTAAAGAAATGCTTGATTGTTCATTATATTTGGCATATTTTATAGATATTCATGCTTCCTTATGCTGAATAACTCCACCCACCCACCAACCATCAACCAACCAAGAACAAGCTACAGTATACCAACCAACCAGCCAATAACCACTAGAGGATGTACTAGAGCTACAATTTGAGGCTAAATCGATTGTAGGGCACTGTCTGGGAATGTCCACATAGTGGATTATCCAGGTCCGTAGCAGATAAATTTGTTTGCCCATGATGCATTGGGTAATATCTATTTTTTCCAAATTTCAACAGCTGTATAATGTTTAATTTATGAACACCTCTCTGGTTTTTGTATTCAAAGAAAAATAATTTACCCCATTGCATGCGTGTATGGGTGCGTGTTTGTGAGTGAGTGAGCAAAATTAAGTATGTCGCTAACTCCTCCTAGACCCGAAGTCCTGTCAAGTTCAAGCTTGGTGAAAGGGTGCCTGACCATGTTAACTCATGCCTGCATGATTGATGACGTCAAAGAGGTTGAAGGTCAAGAAATCTAAAAATTGTTTTTTTTATAGCCATTTTCGGCATGCCAACTTGTTGGACAAAGGTATTAAACCACATATGTAGAGAATGAAGAGACAAAGTTTAAAACAAGACAGATTTAGCTGTTAAGGCTTGTAGTTAACGGGTCACCCCCGAAATGACAAGTACTTACGAAAACTGGCTCTGTCAACCACAACTGATACAACAGTAACCATAAGTCTAACTTCATAGTTTCAGGTAGAAGAAGATCATAGTTAGGTTTAAGGCTTTAATACAGGTTTGTATGTAATAATAATTCCAGAAATCAATGATATATGGCCCTAATGTATGCACAAGACAATCCCTATTTTCAAAGATGTAAATTAACATCTTTACTGTGGTCACAGATGACATTTATCTCAATAACTGAAAGTTCAAAGTTCTTCTTTTATATGGTTTTACATTGCCAATGACCAACACATCTCTGCATATTTATGAGAGGACAGGCTTTAACATTATTACATAAATACTGTGTTGTATGGTCAGTGTGCTCAACTAACAAGGAATTATCACCAATGTACCTCATGGGTTGGTGGCATATTGGCTTAGACTAAGGCGACCAGACGTCCCCGATTTTCGGGGACAGTCCCCAATTACAGTGTGCTGTCCCGATGAGCAAGTGTCCCCGAAAATGTCCCCGATTCGTCAAAATGTTCAGGAATTTCAAAAATATCCCACATTATTAGTAAAATAATTGTAAAAATAAAATTTAGTCAAGTGTGCAGTCGCAGAACAGAACTTATAACCAGTATTTCAGGTGGGCCAGTGTAAAGTGGAAACACTGTTAAAAATATGCTAGATCGATCTAGCCTAGCACTCTTTCGACCGTATAAATGGCAACTACGGCGACACAACGACACTTATAGTGTGAGCATGAGCAAATCACAAGCTCTCAAAGAACCACGTAAAGTAAGTGGATTTCATTTAAGAAAAAGCTACATTTTTGAAAATGAAAATGATTTAAAAAGTGCTTCTAAGTATCACCATTTTACATCTAAGCACCTTAGGCACTTGAGGTCTAACATAAAAAATGTTGAGGACCATACAAGATCTGATGATGGAACTTGTTATAAGGGTGCACAATAAGGAGCTCTCGAACTGATTAGATTTTAGGCATGAAATATGTTAATTATGTAGCAAATTGGCATAACTAACGCTTTAGCTTGTTTAACACAAAATATGTTAATTATGTTAACTTTACATGACCACCAATCATGTTGGCGATCAAAGGAAAAACCCACTGTTGCGTAACTAGGCAAGACTAGAGGTTCGAGAACCGCATTGTATTATTAACTTGGTATGTTACATCAGGGTGTGTTCACCCACTGCACTGATGTCACCATCAGTCTGAAATCACAATTCGGACCAGGCACCCTCATGTTTATCACCTAAATAGACATTTCCATATTGTCTCATCATTGTCATCTTTATACGAGTCTATATAAGCATCACACACACACACACACACAGCGGAAATTCACTCCATAGCACATCAACACATATGTTTACTCCATCTCACTGATCAACAGAAACTAACTACCTTCATACTTAAAGTACCATCCAGTGAAACCAATGCTGATAATGTTACACAAATGTCCTTCAATTAAGATTTATTTTCTACTTTATCAAATTCCTGCAGATCCATGTGCTACCGCCATCAACAGTAAAGGGTCTACAGTCGGCATTGATGACCAAAACGACAGCCTTTTGATCACCCTTTTTGACTGACGATGGTGCATTGGGACAGTATACCTTGCCACCACCTCAAACTGCAGCACTGCTGAAGGGAAATCAGTTGAGGAAACATTGGAGGTTATAAGCGAAGAATAATACGTCTTTTCAGTGAGAGGCTCAGTCATTTGAAAGCTTATCACCGACATCAACATTGCCTTCAACATCCTCAACCAGCAAGCCTACATCCACCTCTACAGCACTGAAAAAACAGTAACATTTTCCTCAAATTAACATGCACTTACTTCACCTCATTTTCATATAACTGACAGCACAAACAAAGCTTACCAGTCGACTTCACATGAAGAAGTATGTTGTACAAACTTTCTGTTCTCATTTAGTGATCACAATATCAAAAATTAAAAAAAAGACTAGTGTGTTATTTACAGCTTTTGTATGTTGGAAGCAATGCACGCATGTGTGTCTCAAATTTCTATACCCCTGCTGTTGCACTTAAATAACAACCCACCCAAATTTGGTATAGTCGTGTAAAAGGGCTGTCCAGTATTTGTTATCTCAAAAATGTTTACTTTAATATACAGTTAGGTTCTCAAGTTCCCTAAATTGTCCTGTTCTTAACCCTGAAACTTACCCATATATGCATCTAATGTACCATCTCCTATCCAGTCCCTAAATTTTGGCACATAGCCCACCCTCTAAATTAATTGACCATCTTCCAAAAAAAAAAAATCATGCAAGAACTATTTATAGAAAAAAATCTACCAAGACAATAAGACACTGTTTCCAGCTTATTCAAGTAGCTGTAGAAGGAAGAATACCATTAAGAGGGTGGCCTACTCAACTACACAAAATCTGTGGGAAAGACATTGTAGTATGAGCTACTGCACTATTGGTGCTCCAGTAATTTCTTTTACTGTACAGCTTGCAAACATCTTAGCAATGGCCATAAGTAGAAGTTATTGGAAACAACACATAAATCTTTTGCACTTTTTAATCACTACTTCTAATTTTTGGTAGTAGGTGTGTTTTTTAAACACTTTCAAATTAGGTCAAGTTTGTCATACTCGTTATGAACTTCTGATACCTCTAGGTGCAAATTGTAGTCTTATGCAACTGCATCCATGTGTTCCACAAGACAATAAAAAGAGTATGCATTTTCCCCATCCATTTTCAAAAGAAACATACAATTATCATTTGCATTCTTCAATAGTTTTTCACAGCCAATACTCATAACTAGTACAATAACTACTGTTCATGTTCCACAACATGGTAACATGTGTTACAGTAATTACTACAAGTTTTTTCTTACTGCATTTTTTAAAAATCTTAAAATTTAAAAAAAAAAAAAAAATACAATTTAAAATTTAGTTTCTTTTAATTTACTGCAAATTTTCACCTGTCAGACTTCAACGTGTAACAGCTTTCCAGTAATTACTGTGCAAACTGTAACACATGTTACCGTGTTGCGAACACAGCCCAGTAGTTACTGATGCAAGGTTTTGGAACATGAACAGTAGTTTCTGTACTAGCTATGAGTATGGGGTGCTTTTTATCACTTATTATGTTATATCTTCATGTTTAAACAGTTTTATTTCTTTACAAACTCAGTCAAATTTGTCAACTTTCTTTGTTACATGTGAAATAGTCATTTACAGGCCATCAGGGATAAACCTTAACATTTCCCGCAGCTGCTCAATATTTACTGGCCCTTGGCGCAAATTTCGCTGTCCGTTTTGGACAGTCTTAGAGCCCTGACTTAGATGATAAAGTTGTAGGATGATGAAGAGGGCACCTAAGGCATTGAAAAGGTTAAAGGGCATACCCCAGTCGTTGCTATCAGTGATGGATGATTTTTAAGCTCATTACTGCAAGAGGTATTTTGCCATCCACCTGCTTCCTGACGTACATATTTTTACGTTCATTGAGTGTGTTTTGTTTGTTCTTCTTTCACCCTCTGTCTGTCTACATTGTTGGTTCTCTTTTCTTTCATCTTCCGCTGCAGTTTATTCTCCCCACAAAAGGTTGCTATAGAAAATTTAGGAGATATGGCTCAGTCGGAGTACAAGCACGGCTCATCGCTAGACATGGGAGTCCAGTGGTAGCGATAGTTACAGGGACATTTTAACCAGTCATAAGTAAGTTTCACTCTCTAAACATGTTTTATTTGAACCAAGGTTTTGTCAGCTGGCAACATACTATCTATGTTTTATTCTTTTGTAAAACAATTCAAAAATAAGAAACTGACTGGGAAAAGTAAATGCAATGTACTTTATTGAAACAAGTTATTGGATAATCCCAAACTGAATGTAAATACCATAAATGTAACTGGTTGAAAGGTAACGATGTGTCTTGGTAACAACATTTTAAACTATCTCAAGATGTAAAGGATTGGAAGGAAGGAAGGTAAATAGAAGTCGATTTGGGGTGGGGTTGAGTGGAGGAAGGGTGGGCAGCTAAAATAAGTTGCTTGTAACAATATGATTTTTAAATTTACACTCTTAACAGTTGACTGTACTGAAAACTGCACAGTGCATTTTAAAGTAGACCACTATCTATTTGTTGCTGTAAAGCAGAACTGTTGTGACTTTGTGTTGAGTTTGTTTTGATCTCATCTCCCTTCATGTAATGTATAGGGAGATGAGATATTGTACTTCATCCCACATCAGAAATGTGAGTGAGTGAGTGTGTATGTGGGTGGGTGGGCGGGTATGTGTGTTTGTGAGTGAGTGAGCAAATTAAGTATGTCGCAAACTCCTCCAAGACCCAAAGTCCTGTCAAGTTCAAGCTTGGTGGGTGGGTGCCTGACCATGTTGGTGGGTGGGTGCCTGACCATGTTAACTCATGCCTGCGTGGTTGATGACGTCAAAGAGGTCGAAGGTCAAGAAATCTAAAAAATGGTTTTTAGCCATTTTCTGCATGCCAACTTGTTGGACAAAGGCATTAAACCACATTATATGTAGAGAATGAAGAGACAAAGTTAAAAACAAGACAGATGTTTAGGGTTGTAGTTAACGGGTCAATTGAGTTAAAATTGGTCTCAATTGTGCAAAAGAGTGCGTCGTGAACTTCTCCTAGACTGTAAGTCTGATCAGGTTCATACTTGGTGGGTAGGTGCCTGACCATGTACTGTAAACTTGATCTTGGGTGATTGGTATAAATGTCATAGGTGGAAGGTCAAATACCTAGAAACTGTAGCCAGTTTCTGCTTGTCAGTATGTTGGAAAAAGTCATTAAACCACAAAATATGTAGACTATAATGGGACAAATTTTAAATTAGAACTTATGCAGTTGTTAAGGGTCAAGGTCAAAGTTCATTGTAGATCCATTCCATCATAGAAGAGATGAGATGCCCTGGATTGCCATCTTGTCTTATGTTTTAATCGTAATAGATACTAAGATCCCATAACAAGGGTGTTTATTAAGCAAGTTTCATTCGTTTCTGTTTTTCTCGACAGGAAAGATATGATTGATAAAGATGGCTACCTTCAAGGTATGCAAGGAATTAAGATGACTAATGAAGCAATCCATGACAGAATTAAGGTGAGATGACAAAACTAGTAATTAATGGATCATTCAACTGTCAATTTGAGTATAGTTTCATTAGTTTAATGTAAGTTTAATTGCTTTGTTCAAGGACTGTCCTAACATTGTTGTTGTTATATACCATTAGATGCAAGGTCACATTGCGACTAACATGCAACATCGTGTAACTTGTTGAAAATTTCAAGTTTCATTGCTTACACTACATTTTGTGTTTAATAGAATGCTGAGTGAAACTACCCACTGCTATAGGTGATGAAACATTTGGTGTTTAATCCGCAAGCTCCAGCTCATTCATTGGGGCTTAAATTTCTACTCCTACCCCGATCCCAAGGAAGAGAGTAAGTGACATCTGCTCCTGTAATGCGACAATAGCATAAGAGACGGTGGTATGAACAGACCTTACAGGGAAATAGTTAACGTCATTTAATGAAAGTGAAAATATTCCCCATCTTGGTGGGGTACATTTTCAAGTTTCTTCCATTTGGGTTTGGTACGTTGAGAGTACAAGATGGATATGATGCTCACATTGTGTAAAATAATTGGTAGCAGTATGCTGGAGACAATGGGTTGTAGGACTATTGTTTGCGAGCGGGTCACAGATGGTCATGTGCGAAGAAAGTTGGAATGAATTTCAAAACTAACCAATGAGTCTGTCTTGCGTACAAAGATTTACTTCGCTGCTAAATAAACCCGAGCACGTTTAGCAGGATTGTCAAGCATAAATCAGGGACTTTTAACTTTCGGTTAAAATGTTTAATTTATGGTAGTTCGCAAGCGAAGATGTTACCTAACTTATATGGAATTGATACCAAGTTTTTGTATTGAATGAGTGCAGTTGTTAAATTTTATGTCCTTGCCAACCCCACCCCACCCCGGAAAGAAGTATCCCTATTAAACCGGGATGAAATAACACTTAGTTATATTCAGTCTTACTGAAGGCGATGGAGTACAACAGAGTTGAGGAGAGTGGAATTTTCCGAACGTTAAAGAATACAGCAAGTTTATTTACTTCGTCCTCAGAATCAGTGTAAAGTACATTTGGTGAATATTGTAAGGATAACAAGCTCGTTCTCTTTTTCCTAGAACTGAATAAGTATTCACGCAAAGCAAATTGCTCTTTAACCCATCATGAAAGTAGCTATGCAATACTAGTGTATTTGAAACAATATTATACCTGCTACTAGTTTTTCAATATGCAACTGTGCATTATCTTTTTTTTTGGGGGGGGGGGTTTCCCTAAAATTGTATGTGCATTGTGTCATGTTTGTTTTGACAAATAAGGCTTTGTTCTGTGCAGTGATAATTGTTTCCTTTGATCCCAGAGATATAAATATAAATAGAGGAAAATCTTGAAAAGAGTGTAACAATATTAACGTCAGGTTGGGTCAGATCTTGCTGGAAACTCTACATGTAAAGAGACTAGAAGAGAATTGGTCGGGAAGGATGGGAGAGGGGGGAGGGCGGTTCTTAGTGGAATATTTAGGGACATTGCAGTTATTGTGTGTTGTTCTCCATCTCAATTAAAGACCTGTAATTTATTTGTAAATAAACACCCAGTTACTTAGTATTTTGCTGTTTTGGATGCAGCCAGGGGTGGGACCTAGATTCCCCATCTCTTAGATTTTGTCTGTGACCCTACCAAACACTTATCCAGTACCACTAAACCCACTCTGAACTGTGTTGCTCCATTTACCAGAGAGAATTTTGCTATGAAATTGACTGACTTGCTACACAAGTGCAAAGATATTAGGCATTTTTTTTCCATTAACAGAAACTCTAGTATTATCATCAATATTAATGATAAAAAAAATGGAAAAAACTTTTAGCACATGTATTCACAATAGTAAACACTAACTTATTGCCTCCACTCCACCCTCCACTTTAATATTCTGGCTTTGCTTTCTGATTATGGGTTGGTTTGAGATGTAGTACATTTCTCCATACATGTTTTTGTCAGATAATGAAATGAGAACAAGAATTAATATAATTGTAAAAGAAATGTTTCCTTCCTTGACAGCATGACTTCATATTTGTCACTTCTTCAGTATCTACCTAAATGACAAATGTAGGCTGAATTTTAGACACAATAATGTTGTAGTCCACCAGAACAAGGTTAATTTGAGATTTTACACTCATACACTGCTGATCCAGTTTCAAGCTATTCACTGTTAAAATATGCTAAACCTCCGGCATGTTCCTTTAAAGGCTAACTTGATGATGTTATCAGCTCCTCTAGTACAGGCTTAAATGTTAATGTTAACCCATTGCTTTACATAAATTCTAATAACTCGCTCAACCAAAGCATGTTCCTTTAAATTGATATTAAAACAACAACACCCTTGCACCCATTGAATGAAAATTAAATACCATCTGTCCAAAAGTTGACGAATTTGTACTACCACTGGAAACATGTCATTTGATACAGGTAAAACCAGTGGCGTAGGAAGGTACTTTTGAGTGGGGGGGCTGAAGACTGATGGCCGGCCTGGGGGAGGGGTCTAAGGGGAGGGGGTGTCCCCCTCCCCTTTGGAATTTTTTGCATTTCCAGGTAGCCTCAGATGCAATTTGGTGCGATATAGCACACTTCAACACCCACTCCATTTTGTAAACTTAATTTTGTATTTTCACCAGGCCTTAGATGCAATTTGGTGCTCCAAATGAGATTTTTTTTCTCATTTGGAAATGAAAAAGGGGTTTTCTGACTTGCGAAGCGGGGGGGCGGAATGATACTTCCGCCCCTCCACATTTTTCACTGGGGGGGCTGGCACCCCCCCAGCCCCCCCGGTTCCTACGCCCTTGGGTAAAACTCTTTTTGTGATTTCGTGTTTGATCTGATGAATTGAGCTAAACGGTTAAAGTATTAGACTAAATAGTCTTGTCACTCTAAACTGATGAACCTCGGCAAAATAAAGGGTCGTTCCCCCAAAAATTTAAAGTGGCATAAAACTCTAACCTGGCACTGTTGTCAATGGTTCACAACAAATTAACTGAGGTTTGTTTCTAAAGTCATCTTTCTTATGTAGTTTTCCTTCATGTCTTTCCATTGTAATATAGCTTGTAAATCTATTGCAACTTAAATATTTTTGGCCTTTATGTTGTAATATATTCTTTTTTTTTTACATTTTTTTACATTTTATAATAATATTCTGTAACTACTGTAGTTGATACAACAATACTAGACATTTTACTAGTAGATGGGTTATAAAAAATACAATTTTTGTTGTTGACATTTCTGACATTACATAAGTTAGGGAAATCATTATATGTTCTTACATGTCTGTCTGTGGCTCTGACCCCCTCCCACCAAGAAAGTGTTACTCCCCCCACCCCCTCCCATCACCCAAGGCAATCCGTGTGTGCCCTTAAAATTATTGGCTATTGTCGACTCATTTGAGTCTTCAAATGTAACATGCATGATCTACACTTTATGCAGAGTACTTTTGTCTAAATGGCTTGTGTATTCCTATCTAGTAATTTTCTTTCATACTCTTCTATGGACAGAACCACCTATGGTGTCCACCATGGAACAGCTCCCGAGAGACCTCCAGAAGACTTCGTTCCAATTCTGGTAGCGACGTGCCGAACGCTTCATCAATCCAAAGAGACAAGCCGATGGAAGTTTCCTCCAAAAGGATTAGAAATAGGACTAAAGTTGAAGAAGAATCGGAAAGTGATTCGATCCAGCTACCAGATAGTCCTGCCAGTCTCGGACTTTCAGGATCACAAACTTTTTGAGCCACCGATATTGCAGCTTCTTAAAAGATATATATACATTTTATATATATATATATATAAATATATATATATGTAAGCGTTTCTACTTTTTTTTTTGTATGACCATGTGTGTAAATATTGAAGCACTAAGGATATGCAGTTTTTTTCCCTTGAAATAGCAACAGATAAAATGGAGAATACTGTTATGATAGCTGTACTTAAAACACTTTTTTCTGCAGAAATCTATCTATATTTCATGCATAGTCTTGAATACTTCTGCAATACCATAAGACCATCTCTGCCCTGCACCTAAAAATACCGGTGTATTTTTCTCTCTTGCATGTTTTCAAAGTGCTATTCTCAGGGGTATCTTGTTGAAAATTTTCTCAGATTAACAGATGGAAATTATGAAAGGTTTTTCGTTAAGGATGGTCATGTGATGATGCTAAAAGATAATCTAATGCCTAAAGAGTCTGTAAATTCAGAAGAGAGGAATTTTTAAGTATCCTATGCCAGGAATCTTCGATTGATTCCTAGCCAAAGTGCAAAAAGGAAGCTAAGGGTGTATGTATGCAGGTAAACGTATGTTTATGTGATGTTCCAACTTGTAAATGGGATGACTCACCAAGCATATCTTGCATGAATTTCATGAAAATTAGGATGTAAATTTACAGCACTGAATTCTTTGGCTGCTCCAGTTATTTAGCAGAGTCAAGGTCAATTGAGGTCATCAGCGGCCAAAATACAAAAACCTCATAGTCGAGTTTAGTGAACATCTGTAGCATCGGTAGAGTGTCATAGTTAGGTGGTAGGTCCCCCTCACTTAGCATTACACTTTGAGGTCAAATGTAACTTGGAGTCATCAGCTGCCAAAAGCCTGAAATCCTTGTCGACATAGCTTCAAAATCAAAGCTGCGATTATCCTCATGCTCCAAAATGTACAAGAACTGAATGTTCTATGAAGAGGTCAAAGGTCACTTAGGGTCAAATTCTGACCACCTTGAAAACTCCAAAAGTTAAGGTCTGATGAATCGCACACCTGGTATGATGGTGCCCCCACTGACATTGCAATCATTTCCTTTTGGTGAACATAATTTGGTCAACTTCAGTTTTAGTTTGTGAAGTGGCCCAAATTACAGATAGGTCTGAAGTAACCTTGAAAAATGCATAAAACAGTCAATCAGGTAAATGATATCTGCTTCAGAAGTGGTAATCATGTGTTTGATGATCTTAAAACACACCTTAAGTGATTCCTGGCAGTAATTGTCACTAGTTGAGTCCAAAGGGGGTAAACAGGCTGTCTGAAAAGTTGCCTTCTTCTGTGTAGTCTATATATACTAGATGGCTTTGGTTTTGAAAATATTTCAGTGTATTGAAGGGGTAGGTTGGTGGCAGAGCTGATTTGCTAACTCAAAAAAGGTAAAAGGTAATGTCCATGCTCATACATATTCAACATCTATGGGTCTATATTTCACATAAAAGGAAGACTGTTCTTTCTGGATTTTAATCCATTTTTGGCCATAAAACTTATGTACTGTAAAAACGTTATCAGTGACTGAATAGGTTGATGTCCAAAGAGTGAGTTAGTACATGTTTTGTGGTCTAGGGAGTTTGAATTGTCTGATCATTTCTGGTTCTTGAACAAATGTTAACTCACTTGACTCTACATCAGTCAGATAGTAAAGTGGGATTTTGTGCAAATTATACGGCAAGAAAATCACAATTCTTTGCCCCCTGTCTAGAGAATGCTAAAACTCCTCTCTTTGGGGGGTTTGATATAGATGCAATATTTTGTTGTCACTAAGTGGACACAGTTTGTTTATTTGCAAGTTTTGGTTGTTTTTTACTTGTAAGCTGCAAACTGAGAAAATGTGAAAAATGTATGGTGAGTTTTTTTGAACTTGTGCTTTCACTGGAAGAATAAAAAAGAAGAGCATGAGTTGAAATTTAACCAGGGACCTTGTGATGCCTACTTTTTTTGTCTATCAGCTACCTTAGGATGCATTTCCAATATTTAATGATCTGGTTGTTTGTAAAATATATACACCTCCACTGAACCTTGTCAGGGAGGGGGTGCTTGCCTACTCGCCTCACCCGCTTGGAAGCCTTGTCAGGGAGGGGGGCAGCCAACTTTGGTGCCGCTTGGGAGCCTTGTTGGGGGGGAGGGGGTGCCGACGAGCTCCTTTTACAGAATTCACCGGCCCAACCGGGGCTTGAACCCATGCTGCTCAGTGTCATTGCAGATGGAACAACCAATCACACCATTTTGGTTCCCAATAAAGTAATCTTCGTTTCTTACCTTTATACTTCCACCTGCTCCAAAGAACAGAAAACTAAAAGACTCTGGTTGGGTCTTGAACTCATGACAGTGTGATGTCTGTCTCTCTTAGTCCAGAGCACTAACCACTGCGCCACAGCAACTGTTGAGAAATAATGTTCGTTTCTAATATTTAAGGTTCATAATGGAAGGAAAGAGGTATAAGAATAGTAAAAGGAAAACTGCCTTCACTGGGGTTTGAACCCTAGACAAGGAGTTGGTCTTGCTCTCCAGGTACAGGCACTACCAACTGCGCCACTGTAACTGTTGAAAATTATTGCTCGTTTCTAATATTTAAGGTGCATAATTGAAGGAAGGAGATATAACAATAGTAAAAGGAAAACTGTCTATACTGGGTTCTGAACTCATGATAGAGCGTTTGTCAGTCCAGAGCACTAACCACTGCGCCACAGAGACTGTTGAAAAAGAGGGCTCGTATCTAATACTTGTACTTCAAGAAGGAAAAGATAAAAAAAAAAGATTAAAATGCGTCGAGCGCCCTCTTACGGCCTCGTTTTTGGTCAGTTTTCAACTTCAGGGGAACAATAGGAGAGCGAAAAACTTTTAGGGTGAACAAAAGATTTCAAAACCTTTGTTCGTCCTGAAAGTTTTTCGCTCTCCTATTGTTCCTCTGAAGTTAAAAACTGACCAAAAACGAGGCCGCTAGAGGACGCTCGACGCATTTTGCCAGTGATACGTGATTTCAAAGCAGTCAAATCACGTATAAAAGAAATGAGCATCCTGAGCATCGATTACTCCCTGTTACGTCTTTTGGGCTAAATCGATTTTGGGTCAATTTTTGACAATTTTTATTTGCGCCAAAAATAGGTTTTTTGTCTGAAAAGTTAAAAAAGTACCTCTTTTTGGTACCCAATTCCAAAATAAACTTCAGATTCGTAATCAGCGTGTCGCGAACTACCAGAAAAGATACACATTTATCGACTTTGCGACACCAATTTTTTTCACCTCAAACTTGCAAAAGTAAGACCGAAAAACTTTTACGACGAACAAAGGTTTAAAATCTTTTGTTGCCCCTAAAAGTTTTTCTATTGTTCCTCTTAAGTTGCAAACTGAGCGAAAGAAGTTTCATAAGAGAGCGCTCGACGCATCTTGTCAGTGATACGTGATTTCAAAGCAGTCAAATCAAACCTTTGTTTGTCATCTTGAGTTTTATCTTGACATTTATGAATAAATGGGTCAAATTTTGGCATAAATTTTGGATAAAACTGCTTACGGTTTTTAAAGGTGAAAAAACTTTTTGTCGCAAAGGCGATAAATGTGTATCTTTTCTGGTAGTTCGCGACACGCTGATTACGAATCTGAAGTATATTTTGTAATTGGGTGTTGTGTGGGGCGTGCGGGGGGGGGGGGGGGACTGATTTATGATTTATGAAAAAAATAGAAATCTATAGACAAAAGCCACGTATCCCCCGAACGGAAGCAGATATGGACCTGGGAGTTGCAGATTTGGGCTCCTGAGCATCGATTACTCCATGTTACGTCATTTGGGCGAAACCGATTTTGGGTCAGTTTTGGGGAAAAAATCAAATCAGGTTTTTTGCCCCCACACAACACCCAATTCCAAAATAAATATCAGATTCGTAATCAGCGTGTCGCGAACTACCAGAAAAGATACACATTTATCGACTTTGTCGTACGAGTGAGCTCGACGCATCTTGCCAGTGATACGTTATTTCAAAGCTGTCAAATCAAACCATTGTTTGTCATCTTGATTTTTTATGGTTTATAAGGTTCTAAGTTTTGACAAAATTGTTCTACTGAAAGTTGGGGAGGAAAGGGTGGGGGTGGGCTGGGTTGTATTAGGCATTACAAAACACATTACAGAATGTTTCAATTGGCTTAAAAGGGTGTAGTAGACCTATTGCTTTAGTTATAAGGCCTTTCAAAGGGCAAAACGATTTTTGAGAAATATCTACCTTTCATATCGACTGCAATATCATCCTGTCTTGTCAAAACAATTTTGTTGGCAAACTAGTCTGTCAGATTATTCATAACATCCTGTTATATGTATGTGTGGGTATGTTAAGCAAGGTCAACTTCCAGTTCCATTTGTAAGGACCAGACAAGTTCTCAAATCACTCTCTGTTTTTTCTTCTACACACTAGAAATGAGAGACAGACAGACAGACAGACAAGAAATAAACACGGAAAGAAAAGGAATTTCAGGAATGCCTGTTTATTTTTCCACCTCTTGCGGATCACGATATTACCCCCCCCCCCCCGCCCCACCATTTTTGATTGAAAATTAATACCGAGTTTAGAAAGGTTAGGGTAACAGTAAATTTTGTCCGAAAACTATCAATATTGAAAAAGAGAAGACCCTGTCACTTCCCTGCCTGGGATTAAGAGTCGATCAGAAGTCTTCTCTTCAAACCAACCAAACGCTTCACAAACAGAACCTCTTTTCTGGAAAGGAAAAAAGAAAACACTTCAGATCGACCTGGGTGATCTTGCCGTACAAATACAACATCAGGATTAATACCATGGCAATTTCTTTACAGCGTTTCTGACCGTCATCATTCACTTTCCGATAACCATTTTTAGGTTTCGTTATATCAATATTCAAATTTGGTTACATAACACTAATTAACTACCATACAGGATATACATTCAACTTTTTATCTCAATTTAAACTTTTTGTGAACTTTTTATCATTTTACAGCCTTGCAGTTATACCTCACCTCACCTTCCCAAATTTTTTTTTTCCATTCTTTTTTTTTATATTTCTGTGCAAAGAATCTATTTTTCCAAAATTGTAGTTGGGCTAACTACATGCATGAACTATACAATCTGTGGGGTATCGGTTGCCATGGTGACTGCAAAACCCTCCACTTTAAACATGAACGCTCACATGACAACAACATGGAAAATCAGGCATAGGAATCATGCTAATTTTGATATATGACATAATTATTCATTGTGCTATTAGTTTCAGTACACCTGTAATGAACATCAGTTGATCCAAACTTTTCTATAAATACTGCCTATTTCTTTTTCTAATATTTCCCTTCAACCTCTGCTATTGTTACAAATTTCTTACTAAGGCACCACCCCGACATACACACAATGGCTGCAGAATGAGTAATTGCAACCACATCACCATGGTAACCTCAAAAATAGGCAAAATACCAAGGAAGTTGTTGAATGAACCCGCCCAGAGGTACACCGGGATACACTTCCTCGTGGTCTGAAGATAGCTATTCCCTTATTATCCAATCACAGCATGCATACTATAACTACAGGTTTGTTCACACCTCCCCATGCTGGCTTTTGAAACTTGTGAAATGCATTTGAAGTTTACAGGCAAATATTATTCTGCATCATCATCATAGCTACACCTTTCATAAATCAAGATCAAGACTAGATACAAATAACGAGTCAACAGCGGGCTAACAGACTTCATACTTTAACAACCGGTCGCCGTATTTCACTTCTTTTTTCCGTGTAAAAACTTTTAAAAAAACGGAAACAGTTTAATATTTCTATATAAATAACATAGACGAAACAACATTGAAGAACTATCTTAGTAATGTCAATAATTGAGAAAACAAGTCGTAATGAAATACTTTAAACATGAATACATGCATCCAAGACGTAACCTTAACACAAGGAATGAGGAATATATTCATACTTTTTATGTGTCTAGCCATTTAATTATTATGAATTAAGAGAAAAAACAGTAAAGATTGTTTTTAAGCTTGGCTTTGTTGTACAAATGAAGATTACATCTCATATCCAGGGAAAATAGGAAAAAATTTCAACATGCAGTCATATTTGAAAAACAACATACCCTTTGAAATGTTTGTTTCCTTCTTTCATTACAAAATACAAGGTTTCACAAAGCCCATTCATTCTTCATCCATTCAACAAGGTTAATTGTTTTATTCATGCTCCGCTACACTACTAAACAAACCACATTCCATACAGATCGGCCTCTGTTGACCAGATGCTGTTACTGAAATATTCCCCATTTTCTTTCTATTGTTAAACCTGAGAAAATCAAAAGACCTATATGATTAATTACGTTATTTTTGTTTTGTTTTCGATACCATTAAAATTGCACTTACTAAGGTACACCTGCAACTAAATTTTAAGAAGGTCTGAATCCAAAGCCAATAGAAAAAAAAAGAGGAAGGAAAAAAAGCTATCCTTCAAATATGGAAACAAAATTAAGCATGCCTGTGAAGTGTACATAAAACGATGTGTTTATATGAGAGCAAATGCACACCTAACAGGCAGATTCATAGTGTTCCTTATTGAATATACAGAAATATTTTGGCAAAGCGATTTTCAATGTCTACTTTCACTACAGCAGTTCTAATGTGGTTTAAATCTTGGCTGTATTTTTGAAGTTCAAGGACTAAAATTAATAAAAGTATGTATAAAAAGTGACGTTTGTGCTCCAATGTAATAAGATTACGAATGAGTGGCTTTTCTCGATCATAAAGGCAGTTTGTATATGTCAAAGAGCTGTAGTTATCATGATTTCTATCACTGTGACCTGGCCTCAAAACAGAAACAAAAGACAAACTTTCTCTTCACAACATGCATGATCTTAACAAAAAAGCAAACATTCAGATAGGTTAAAAAAAAAAAATACAAATGAGAATAACATTTCAGGGAATACACAAACCGAACCGACACGTGGTCCGGTTATGGAAACCGTGGCATGCAAGAAGGAAGGGGCCTTTATGTGCGCCACTCTCATACATATCTACACAAAATACTAACCGAGGAAAGTGATATGACTCCAATGCTTAAAATCTGTTCCGACAAATACATGATATGTACTATACTAAAAAGTTACATTATGCGACTGGAGTAAATAGACCGTGTACGCTCTACAATCCTGTTAGCCTAAAATTTAAGAGAAAAGTGAGGGGAAAAAATAATAAAGAGAGGGAGAAAACTTTCCCCTGGAACAAATTCTGATACAGTCTAGAGTTAATTTCACTATTTAACAACAACCCAATAAACTTATATAATGGAAGCCAACAACAACAAAAAATCTGGCCCAAAAAAATCTGGACATTTTTATACGGTTGACCTCTGCCCTGACTACTTCCTGTCACCATGGACACTCAAGAGAAGCTTCTCGCATCACGGAGTAGGCATATACTTGACTTACATGTAGCTGTTATAATGCGTCTACAAACACAGTACTTGCAAAGAGAGAAAAAAACTTCTTCTTCTTGGTCGGCGAGAGGGGAAAGTCCTTCAAGGGGGATCCTTCGACGCTCTGACTGCCCTCGGGGTAGGGGGGTGCCTTGTCATCGTTGTCTACCTACTTGCCCTTCACGATACTGACTGTGGTTGTATCTACTGTCCCCGGTTGATCTGAAAGAGTTGTGAACAGAGAGACAGAGAGAGTGACATTGACGAGATCATAATTTAAATTCAAACCCAACAGAAACGCACCTGTCTATGCATGTGATGTATTGAGTGGACCATAGTATGGTCTCTCATGGCTTACCTGTACATACATACATACACACACACATACATACTATAGCCAACTTATTTTAAGTTTTAAGAGGGTTGTGCTGGGTTAAGAGAGAGGAAGCTGGAGAATACAGGACTAAAATGAATTGTAAGATCACAATCCACAGCTAGAATATGTAGCCGCGTCTTGTACAGGAAGAATGACAACGACCTTCCATCTCTCTCTCTCTTCACCAGCAGTAAGTGGTACGCTCTAGCAGACTATTACCTACGTGAATGGTCACAGTCTTAGTTGTAATTTTCTGTGTTCTGATCTTCTCTCCATTCCTCACTCTCCTCCTTGGTTTCTTTAATTTCAGTCTCCTCGGCTTGCACGATCAGCTCAATCTCCTTCACATCTTGAAGAGGACATCTTCACATCTGGAAGAGGAGAGAAAAGTAGATCTATGAGTGAGAGATGATGATGATGATGTAATCCATCGACTGAGAGTGGGTCAACACCACCGTCCAGAGGTGTGACGACAGACCATTCTATTTCAGCCTACAAGCAGGGTATAAGCTAGGGTGATGGTGTAAGTAGGTAGCAGTGGTGGTGGGGGGGGGGGGTTGGGATGATAGCGGAGTTAAACAGAATTGGAGTGGGAGGGTAGGAGCATGATTTTAATGTGGTGGGATGGGGAGGGGGTAGCATGATTTAAGTCAGAAATGGAACTGCTAAGGAGAGATTCAAATCTGTGTTGCGGAGGAGGAAACGTATGGAGATGGGTTTTCTCACTCTCCTCTCAGTGTTTTACAGAATTGGAGTGGGAGGGTAGGAGCAGGATTTTAATGTGGTGGGATGGGGAGGGGGGTAGCATGATTTAAGCCAGAAATGGAACTGCTGAGGAGAGATTCAAATCTGTGTTGCGGAGGAGGAAACGTATGGAGATGGGTTTTCTCACTCTCCTCTCAGTGTTTTACAGAATTGGAGTGGGAGGGTAGGAGCAGGATTTTAATGTGGTGGGATGGGGAGGGGGTAGCATGATTTAAGCCAGAAATGGAACTGCTGAGGAGAGATTCAAATCTGTGTTGCGGAGGAGGAAACGTACAGAGATGGGTTTTCTCACTCTCCTTGAAGAGTGAAACAGACAGACTTATCATGATAACATCTAAAGTAGGGTGTAAATCTGGGTTAGCCATTTAATTATTATAAATTCAGAAAAAACTAGAGCACCAATGGTGCAGAAGCTCATACCTTTTCGAGCTAAAAAATGTAGGGCCCACAAAACTTTATGGCCCACCAAATTTCAGGCCATTTTTCAGATTCCACCAATTTTGGGCCCATGAGGCCAAACATTTTAGGTTCAAAGACAAATTTATACCCCTAGCTCAAAACAGCGATAACCCCCACCCCCTCCGTTAGCAGAATCCTGGCCACACCACTGGCTATAATTCCTTTTTTCCCCCTTTAAATCCTATTTTACCCACTCTCTCAAACAATACCGCTGACCTACCCTATTAAACTTTCTCCCCTCTACCTGAGCAGACATAACTTCACAAGCATACCTTCCCAAAAATTTGGCTGGCTGCCTACATACCTCAGGCTCAAAGACTTCTAAGAATCGGCAAGTGCTGATTGGCTATAGGGCTCTCATGCTTACAGTTCAACAGTTAATAACAACTCCCAATCCTGCTTCCACTAACAGCCTCTGCAGAGCTTAACCACAAATGTAAACAAACACTGCAGAGACTGGGAGACAAATTAAAGGAGCTGTGGCAAAAAGGTGAAGGGTCAAATTTTTTTAAACAATGGGGATTAATTGTAATTAATTAACTTTTGACCAAAAATTATTAGGCTTCACCTTATTCATACACAATCCAACAATCATCAGTTCAACTTTGAATGTGATCCATCAAAATCTTGAGGAGATTGAGATATTTGAAAATATTACAAAGAATGACCCTGATGACCCCCTAAATGACATTTGACCTCAATTTTCCAAACACCCCTCGTAACCCCCATCCCGGGGAACGTTGTGACCAAGTTTCATTATAACTGGCCATACACTGTACGAACGGAAGCAATTTGAAAATATAAGACCGCGGCCCGGGCCACAATAGACCCCTAGTTGATCTTTGATCTCAAATTCATGAACACCCTGAAGGTAAAAATTCCATAGTACTATCGTGACAAACCCTCAACATTGTACCATGGAATCTGTAGGAGAAGAAGCATTTTGCGCATTTCCACAAAATGGCCCATTATGGCCCACAAGTGACCTTTGACCCCAAATTTCGGCCCATCTCTGATGGCCCTATACCCAATGGTCCTTGTGTCCAAGTTTCATGAAATTCCATTAAACACTGTGCGAGTGGGAGCGGTTTTACCAATTGTTCACGGATAGAGTGATCAAGGGCGTAGGAACCGGGGGCTGGGGGCGCCAGCCCCCCAGTGAAAAATATGGGGGGCGGAAGTATCATTCCGCCCCCCGCTCAGCAAGTCAGAAAACCCCTTTTTCATTTCAGAAAAATCAGAAAAAAATTTCATTTGGAGCACCAAATTGCATCTAAGGCCAGGTGAAAATGCAAAATTAATTACAAAATGGAGTGGGTGTTGAAGTGTGCTATATTGCACCAAATTGCATCTGAGGCCACCTGGAAATGCAAAAAAAATCCAAAGGGGAGGGGACACCCCCTCCCCGTAGACCCCTCCCCCAGGCCGGCCATCAGTCTTCAGCCCCCCACTCAAAAGTACCTTCCTACACCACTGAGAGTGATAGATGCCGCACTGTAACAATAGATCACACCAGCATGCTGGTATGAGCTAAAAACAGTAAAGATCGTTTTTAAGCTTGGCTTTGTTGTACAAATGAAGATTACATCTCATATCCAAAGGAAAATAATAAAAAATTTCAACATGCAGTAATATTTGGAAAACAAAATACCCTTTGAAATGTTTGTTTCCTTCTTTCTTTTATTACAAAATACCAGGTTTCACAAAAGCCCATTCATTCTTCATCCATTCAACAAGGTTAATTGTTTTATTGCCCTACACTATACCCTACACTACATTACTAAAACAAACCACATTCCATACAGAATACCAGATGCTGTTATTGAAATAATCCACATTTTCTTCCTTTTGTTAAACCTGCAAAATTCAAATAAAGACCTATATATGATCATTACGTTATTTTTGTTTTATTTTCGATACTATTAAAATTGCACTTACTATGGTACTCCTACAACTAGATTTAAAGTAGGTCTGAATCCAAAGCCAATAGTAAAAAAAGAAAAAGGAAAAAAAAAGCTATCCTTCAAATATGGAAACAAAATGAAGCATGCCTGTGAAGTGTACATAACACGATGTGTTTATATGAGAGCAAATGCACACCTTACAGGCAGTTTCAAAGTGTTTCTTATTAACATTAGAGAAAAGCAGTGTTTGCTCGTTTACTATGTTTAACATCTTTGGCAAACCAAATTAAAGCAATTCCAGATCATTTCCTATCTCCATGGATCGTACATGGCGTACTAGAAATTGGATGTGGCTAAGACTCATGGCAAAAAATGCTTGCGCAATATTTTCTTAGTGATTTTAGAGAATTATCACAAAAAAATAATTACAAATGATAAATTAGCTAGGGGATTGTTTCTATTCTTATTTCCGTGTGTTGCTCCTGATAACGGCACATAAACAGAGCCTGCACGAGTAAATATTAGCTTCATTGGTAACTGGAACTTTGCACTGTGGCTTGTAGAGAATTAATTCTAAACATGCCTCTCTCGTCCTGTGAAGAGAGTTTTGTTACAACATAACGCTAGTCTGATAGTGCTTGATCCACGAGAATATTCAGAAATATTTCAGCAAAGCGATTTTCAATGTCTACTTTCACGACAGCAGTTCTAATGTGGTTTAAAAATCTTGGCTAGATTTTTGAAGTTCAAGAACTAAAATAAAAAAAAGTATGTATAAAAAGTGACGTTTGTGCTCCAATGTAATAAGATTACGAACGTGTGGCTTTCTCTCGATCGTGGAGGCAGTTTGTATATGTCAAAGAGCTGTAGTTATCATGATTACTATCACTGTGACCTGGCCTCGAAACAGAAACAAAAGACAAACTTTCTCTTCACAACATGCATGATCTTAACAAAAAAGCAAACATTCAGATAGGTTTTAAAAAAAAATACAAATGAGAATAACATTTCAGGGAATACTAAAAAACTGAACCGACACGTGGTCCGGTTACAAAACCAGGGCATGCAAGAAGGAGAGAAGGAGCCTTTATGTGCGCCATTCTCATACATATCTACACAAAATACCAACCGAGGAAAGTGATACGACTTTAATGCTTAAAATCTGTTCCGACAAATACATGATATTATGTACTATACAAAAAAGTTACATTATGCGACTGGAGTAAATAGACCGTGTACGCTCTGCGATCCTGTTAGCCTAAAATTTAAGAGAAAAGTGAGGGCAACAGAAAAAAGAGAGGGAGAAAACTTGCCAATGGAACATAATGCTGATCCAGTCTAGAATTAATTTTACTATTTAACAACAACCCAATAAACTTATATAATGGAAGCCATAAAAAAAAATGAAAAAAAAACAAAAAAAATCTGGACATTTTTATACCGTTGACCTCTGCCCTGACTACTTCCTGTCGCCGTGGACAATCGAGAGAAGCTTCTCGCATCACTAAGTAGGCATATACTTGACTTACATGTAACTGTTATAATGCGTCTAAAACATAGTACTTACAAATAGAGAAAAAAAATATAAAAAATCGTAATAACAAGAGGGGAGGGAGGATTATTGTGATCAGTACTTGGGAGATATGCATCTCACAGTTGAACTCTAACAGTACTGCTAACTAACGTTTTACAACCAACTTCCACACAAACAAACTGATGAAAAGAAATTTGACTCGTCATTTTAAAAGTAGCGATTCTTCCTCTACCTCTCCGCCTTTTTGTCCTTCTTCTTCTTTGACAAGAATGATGGCATTCGGAACTTCTTCTTCTTCTTGGTCGGCGAGAAGGACGAGTCCTTCGAGGGGGAACCTTCCACGCTCTGACTGCCCTCAGGGGTGGGGGAGGGTGCCCTGTCATCGCTGTCTTCCTTCTCGCCGTTCACAATACTGACTGTGGTCGTTTCTACCGTCCCCGGTTGATCTGAAAGAGTTGTAAAGAGAGAGAGAGGATGGAAAACTGCGATCGTACAAGAGAGAGACATTGGCGAGATCATAATTAAATTCTACCATGACTGTATCAAACCCAACAGAAACGCACCTATTAATGCATGTGGTGTATTGAGTAGGCCATAGTATGGTCTCTCATGGATTTAGAAATTACATACATACATACATACATACATACATACATACACTCACACACACACATACTATAGCCAACTTATTTTAAGCGGGTTGTGCTGGGTTAAGGGAGAGGAAGCTGGAGAATACAGGACTAAAATGAATTGTAAGATCACAATCCACAGCTAGGTTATGTAGCCGTGTCTTGAACAGGAGGAATGACAACAACCTTCCATCTCTCTCCACCAGCCGTAAGTGGTACGCTCTAGCAGACTATTACCTCCGAGTATGGACACAACTTGGTTGTAATTTTCTGTGTTCTGATCTTCTCTCCATCCTAACTCTCCTCTTGGTTTCTTTAATTTCAGTCTCCTCGGCTTGCACGATCAGCTCAATCTTCTTCACATCTGTAGCGAGGAAGAGGAGAGAAAAGTAGATCTATGAGTGAGAGATGATGATGATGTAATCCATCGACTGAGAGTGGGTCAACACCACCCTCCAGAGGTGTGACGACAGACCATTCTATTTCAGCCTACGAGCAGGGTATAAGCTAGGGTTGATGGTGTAAGTAGGTAGCAGTGGTGGGGGGGGGGGGGGTTGGGATGATAGCCGAGTTTAACTGAATTGGAGTGGGAGGGTAGGAGCAGGATTTTAATGTGGTGGGATGGGGAGGGGGGTAGCATGATTTAAGCCAGAAATGGAACTGTTGAAGTGAGATTCAAATCTGTCTTGCGGAGGAGGAAACATAAGATGGGTTTTCTCACTCTCCTTGAAGAGTGAAACAGACTTATACTGATAACATCTAAAGTAGGGTGTAAATCTGTCTTTCATGGCAATTCCCTTTCCTTGGGAGGGGTAGGGGAAGGGAGTGGGGGACAAGGGCTGAAAGGTCATAGACCCACGCCGTGTCAGTGAGCCCTCATATCAGACCAATATGCCCACCCCCTGGACCCCCCCACCCCACCCACCAAAAAAAGAAAATGGCCGGATAAAAAAAAAATTATCTACAGGACTTGTAAAATGAGATGAACAAACCTTGACCAGTTTTGTCCGCAAATTCTTTCTTATAATCAAGGATTTCTCTCTTTGACATCGACGTAAATGGATTGGGAGCGTAGGCCGTAGTCGACTTGGCATAGACTTAGGCGTTCGGGCAGATTGGCTGAGGAGGGCAAAATCAAGGAAGACGAGGTGTGAGCTGTTAATTCATATTTATAAAATCCTCTGTTGTGTTTCTCTCGTCCCTCTTTTGACCAAGACAAGAATCAGCAGAGGATGAAACCATTCATCACATTTGTCAGTTTAATTTTCTCCATGTGTAATATAATATAATTCATACTTCTATGTTATATGTGTTTAATATAAAATTAACTCATACTTCTTCCATATATTTGGTATGAAAATATGACATAAAATATTGCAGAAAGATTTTCAAATATACATCCCTCTCTCAGGATGGAAAGCAGAAATGTGATAGTGTTATTTTTGATATAATGTACATGCAGAGGTTCATCATAATATAATTATGGATAAATGCATTATACGTTTAATAATTCCTATCAACTTTACATTTGCATATATGTTCAAGCTTCACTGAGATGACAGCAAAGAGCAATAAAAAGTAAGACGCGTAACTCTTGACAGGAGGAACTCTAAACAGGTAAATTTGTCAACAACAGGTTGGAAGAAAGACAGGACCCAGTGACAAAAGCTTGTAACGGTTTATCCAAACCCAGGAAGGAAGTAATCATTGACCGTCACAAAATTTTGTTGAAAACTGATTGGTTAATGTTTTTCTATAAATATTGAAGACTTAAAAAAAGAAATTATCCTGCATTTAAAATCGTCTGATCACCGATTTGAACATCTGAGCACCACACTAGTATTGTTAGCATTATTTTGCTGTTAGCGCGTAAAGGAAAAGCATTTTACAGCACGTGGGTTGTGTTTTCGTCTTTTTAGCTTTGGTATACACTTTTTAATAGGCCAAAGACAGAGAGCATAAAAGCCAAGGAATAGAGATTTTGTTGAGGGTATTCAAACCACATTTCCTACTGGCAGTCAAACCTGCAATCAGTAGAGCGACTGGTAGCAATTTACTACTTGTTTAAATAACCTGTATCTGGTAAAGTATCTACTGGATAGTTCCCTAAAAACACTTTGATGAGTTTTACTTCAGCGCCATCGAAGTGGGTGCAATTAGCCCGTAAATATGTGATGCTTGGCATGGCAAAACATGGATGGGGCAGACATTGAGACTTTAGTATTTAGAGAGGACAGAAACAAACAAACAAGCAGAGACTTAAAGTAGACTCCAGATGTCGTTTTATCACTGAATGGAGAATCGGTTGAGAGAGAATGTCAGAGACGAAGACTGAATTGAAAGCTAAAAGATCACTCAATTTTGTGAAGTAGCATTTATTTCCATACGAAACCCTTGGTGTATTTCTCCCCCTCCAACCCACGACCAAAGAGGTGCAACTTCACATGGCTAATAAGCCTGATCACCTCTGTCCCTTCTAATATATGCAAAGTAAAGTAAGACATCTTGATCATCTCTTACATTTGATTTGATCTTTCTGTGGTTTTAAGAATTTTGCATATATTTGAAATATTCATAGTGGCATTTAACCCCCCCCCCCCCCACTTCACCACTTCCCCACACCCTCCACCACCAAGAAAAATGAAAATGGATGAAGTAAACAAGGTGAAAGAGTTTCTACTGGGTGTTACGAAAACGATTGACGTTACACATAACGAATGACAATATGTTGTACACATAAAAAATTGCGTTGACTAAAACAAATGACAGTGAATGACAGCACAGACATTTGCTTCAACCGGATATCACAGTTCAGTTCAGACTTCGTGGGTATATTAAAGCCACGCAAACCGAGTGGACGCAAAGTGCGTGGCTTACAGAGGCTAGTAAAGTACGGACAAGATACAAACGCACCTTATAGTAAGCGAAATTTTAAGTCTGATTTAAGAAAGTAAATTTAACGTCATTTTTCCGATATTAATTGTTAGAAACTAACAATACTATAATCTTGAAACGGCTTCAGTTATCTTTCTATATAAATCTACAGAGGTAAATGTCAAAAGCACAGCACTCAAGCGCATTCTCACACAAAAACTTTCCCTGTGGTTTCTATCCCTAAATTACACCAAAACCCTGCAACCACGAAACATGCGATTTTCATCAAATCATTTTTGCCCATTTACTCCACTGTGTTAATCATTCTATCTCTTCTCACCACTGTCCTTTGTTGTCATTCGTTGTCATTCGCTGTCATTCGCTGTCATTCGCTGTCATTCGCTGTCATTCGCAAATGATAATTAACCCTGTAAAAAGTCAATTGTCATTCGGTCATTCGCTGTCATTCGTTTTAGTTTGTCCCCTTCTACTGATGTTTGTCCTAATAATGTCCTCATAGATAATACGGAAACCTCAAGTCTGCAATATATATCCACCGTGACAAAATGATGATATTTCGGTTGCTATTATTTCCCAAGATGCGCTTTTGTTTTGCTTTTGCTATTCAATTTATTTCCTATACCTGTTGGCCCGGTTCCATACCGTCACGAGAATCCGACAGCGGCGCATCCTGGATGACCGAGTGGGGAAGGAAAACCAAAACTTGCAACAACATCAACGACAACGACAGAGTAAATACAGACTTGTGACACGTTGTGACAATGTCACAGCAAAATCACATCATTGTAGCATTTCTTTGCTGAACAGCCAAAAAAAATGCCCAAAAGATGGCTGAATTAAGAAAGGAAACAGTTTCTCATTTCTCCCCTCGCTTCGGTCGAGGCAACATCGCAGTTTGGAAAGAAAGTCAAGCAATTTTGGGGGATCTTGTTTAAGGGGATTGAAGAAAGACAGGGCTTAAAGGTGACATGCACTACTGTAATTTAACTAAAAGTGGAGCTACTGTATATTCCAAGCAGGCAATTTAGATTAAAGGAGCACTTTCCCCCCCCCCATTATTTTTTTTTAACTGTTTGTTAGCCAAACAATAAAGCTAAAAACAGTAAAAACATGGTAAAGACAAACGCTAACAGCTAAACTGGACATAGTTGGAGGTTAAAACTTCCTCTTTGTGTAATTTCTATCATTTGAACATCGATTATGTTCGTATTTGATATGGTATACATTGTTTGGTTTTTAAAGCAGCATTTTGCGTTGGGTCGCTTTTTTCCACCTTTTTAACATGTGCATCGATTTTTTTAGATGTATCAATCATAAAACAGCAAACTAAGATACCATCCAAGTTTCACCCTGCCAAGAGCGTTAATTAGCGAGTAATTAACGATTTATGTCGATAACGAGTAAAAGTGTCCTCGACAAAGTTTTCATATCTCCAAATCCACTAGTTTGAATTCCACCAATCAGTGAATAGTATGTTTATTCATGAGCATTTTGCGTTTGATCGCCGTTTTCTACTTTTTTGACATGTCCATCGAGTTTTTTACATGCATCAAATCACAAAACAGCAAATTAAGATATTATCCAAGTTTTTCCCTGCCAAAAACGTTAATTGGCGAGTATTCCACATGTATACAAAACTAATAGCATTCAGTTCCCAAACCCACTAGTTTGAATTCAACCAATCAGAGATGCAGGTTTAGTTATGAGCCGTTGCTAAAAATAGATTCAAGACTTTGCCTTGGTACAACCAAGGAGTTGTTATGCAACTCCCTGGTACAACTGCCATATAGACTGTACACAAATCAAGCGTGGTATTATATTACGTATCTGTCAATGACGTTCGTAGTGTTTAAATATTCATATTATGGGCGAGGTTTATTGGGTTCCAAACGGAAAATATCTTGGAGAACAACAAAGTTGAAAGTTGCAATTTTTTCGACTTTTATGCCACCATTTGAAGTGAAATATAAATAGATAAGCTAGTTATGTATGTCGTTATGGCATAGTGGAGTCAGTGAGGTTGAGAAAAATCATAGGAAAGGACGCAAAATGCTGCTTTAATTGAGACTTTTCAAGCTGAATGCTACTTTATATGAACAATAAACATACAGTCTGGCAGGATCAGAACCGATGTTTTCAGAAAATCTGGCAAATCTAAAATAATATTCTTTGAGAATCTCCTGGGTATCAGTTCTCTAAACTATAGTTTCATTATGAAATTATCTTCTTGTATTTTTTTTTTTTCTGATGTTCAGCAAAGATACACACATTACCATAAAAACATATTTTCATGCAAAATGAGGGTGAAAGTGAAGCTTACAAAAACAAAATCACTTTAAAATAATTTCAAAACAAAACACTCAATTGAAAAGAAAAGAAAAGCTGCAGGCAAGTCTTTCAAACATTTGAGTTTAGTCAAACCAATCCGAAAACAACTGCAATTTGGGGGTGGGGATAGGTGGGGGGTAAAGGTTGGGTAGAACAGCATTGATCAAACCGAGTTCACCAACAAAAGTAAAGCAAAGCATTGATTTATGGAAACTCACATAAAAGGTGACATGATTTCTACACTTTAAACCAATCACTTTGTGTAATCATTAATGAAGAATATCAAAACAAGCCATAACTGAAAGATATTTGTTTCCGAGTAAGCTGGCTTTAGTTAGTTGAGATTGATCAATTAATTCGAACTTATCAATGGACGTTTGTTCAACCTATTAATTTTAACATGAAGTGCAACTCCAGTGGCATGTCCAAGTACTAGCTTCAGTGTCAATTTACCCACACATTTTACTGGGTGGAGTGGGGGGAGGAGGGGGGAGTGGCTTATTTCTCAACTTTTCCCCGTAGCACATGTACTTTCTTGAGGTACATTCACTAATATTTCCTACATAGAACCTAACATTTGCTAAATAAATAGCAAACAAGCAAAGGATGACTAACCTCTGATAAGTCCATCTGTAGGACATTTTAGATTTAGATTTTTTTGCTTCTGAAGTGCTAAAATCAAAATATTTTCATCACCTTGGCAAGAGCCTCTTCAATGTCTTGAATTGACAAATTCCCCAAATTGCCCAAAATTAAGGAATCTTTTCCGGGTGATTCTGTCAAACAGATGATGTGCCTACCACCAATTACATGTCACTACTACTCACGTGTATCTTTGTCTTGTAGCCCTCGTCTTCCCCTTCCTCTCCCCAGTTAGCGTACTATTGGGCTACCTCCACCTTGGAGTATATGTTTGGCGTGTTCAGCCATTTCGTCTTCTCGCCGGCCTGCCTCCTGTTCAACATCTTGATCGGTAACTCATATTTGCTCTTCTCAAATTCGTTGTCGTAGATGTAGGGTAGGCGAGGTCGCTCTTGGGCTTCAATTCATGTCTCACAAATGGCTGGCGGTACACGTAGCCTGTTCTGTAACCCTGTCACAAATTAGAAAAGTTCCTGCGATCAAATTTTTGTGCTGGGTGCAGATCTAAGTCACTCTTACATCTTACATCAGCAGCACAGCATTCCTCCATTTTTGTCTTCTTTGCGGTTTTACTCATGAAATGATTACATATCAAGTCTTCCAAAAGTATCTCTTTGAAAATCTCACACATTCACTGTCTTTGGTGCATTCAGGACCAAACTAATTGGAACATTCCGTTCCGTTTCTATGCCATTTTCATGATATAAGGCACAATTTTGGATGCAGGTGATCTTGAAAACATTTTCAAAATGGGTGGGGTGTGCGACAGATCACTTGTAGGGAGCTTCATGAAGTTCCCCCAAACCTATAAAGTATCGATTGTGTTCAATAACGTATGAAACCATTGTGATTATTAAGTCAATACTATATATATATATATATACATATATATATATATATATACATATATATTTATATTGAACCTAATGGAGTATCAAGCTGTAACAATTAGAGTTTTCAAGTACGACACAAATCAAGTCGAATGGTGTATCCAACCATCCTGATAGGTCACAGCTGTTTACTTTGACTGAATGAAGCTACCTGCTTATCCACACTGACTTCACACAACTCACTTCTCACTGAATTATCTCACGTAATAAAGCGCATTCGCTTGGTACGCATATGATTGAAAAGCTCATAGGTTAACTAGCAACGCCATCGGTTGGCAATTAGCATAGTAAATTATTGCTAGGTCTGCCCAGATCTTTATATGCAAAGTTGTGAAAGCTTTATCATCATGTTTAGACTGCATTGCAAAGTGCTACAGTGGAAATCATTCACATTGCCCAAAGCATTCATTTGTGTGCATTCCCATATATGCTGAATGCTGCTAAGGGTTCTCTGCTAATATCCCATACTGAGAGCAGGAAGCTAAACAAAATACTTGAGACACGCACCTGCAGCAAACATTATGGTCCAATCGTTTTGAGACTTCCACTCAAAAAGTAGAGGCAGTCAATCAAGGTGACCAATCCCAAACATACAGTAGTGTACCACATTTTCATGCAACAGTCACTTCAGGGACCATAGGTCCATACATATCACAAATAATGTGCATGGAGAGTCCATATCCAGGAAGATAGAAGCTGCATTATTTAAAGGTGAGCTCAAATAGTCCATGTATCCAGACTCTGAAACAGATGCAAAGAAAACAGCAATGTGATAAATTACATAAGAGAGGCAGAGCATACAGAGAATAATGGCAATACATGTACAGGGATCAATATATAAAACTCTGGCTTTCTTATAATTGCTGTTTTGTTTGACTCTACAAACAACATATACATGGCATTCCCTATCAAAACAATCAGTGTCCATTTCTTGCACAATTATGAAGTAGCACTTGGATTGGAAAAGGTTGAAAAAACAATAGTTTCAATAAATAGATTCCTAGACAAATGGCAATTAACCAGGTGAGCTAAAGTATTATATTATAATATTGTAAAGAATAACTGGATTGTCACCAAACATAACCTCGAGGGGCATACAAGCTTCTCTGCCATTCACCAGAAAGAATGGTGAGTAACCAATGCTAGAATGGACACTAGTATTATAGGAAAAAGCCATATGATTGAGCATCTTATCCCATTGATTACCAGTTGAGAATAATCTCTTACTCAATTGAGTCAATTCACTCTTAAGTGTTCGATTGAATCTCGCTACCTGACCAATCTATGCACCAACTTGGATTCAAATTGTTTACCTTGGTCATCATGTAATACCTCTGATATCCCATGTTCGCAGAAATACTGCTGTTTGATCTGGCAAGGCATACATATTAATGTACTTAGCGAAGTAATCAGTTACAACCAACACATATCTATTGCCATTCGTAGTTAGGGGTAACTCAGTTATATCAGCAGCAACTCTCTCAAATGGTTTGTTAACTATCATGGGCTCTAAAGGAGCACGAAAAGGTGAAAATCTTCACTGCCTGTACCCAGAAAAGGTGGGGGAAGTTCAACCCCAATATTATCATAATGGGGTGGTGCCATCATTTCGGTAGTATCACACAACAGTGGGGACCTTATAGTGTTACGAAAACTGGGGCCTCTATGTCTAGGCATTAAATTTTTGGCGAAGAACAATGAAATTCAGTTTCACCAGTTTAAAATAAATATCAATACCCTAAAAATATATATATATACCAGTTGGGGGTGCCTATAAACAGTCTATACTCAACAATATGTGGACCAGAATGGATAATTTGTGACCACTCTAGGCTATTTGGCCTTTTAAAGAAATTGTTTCTAACAATTCAAAATTTCAGGTAGATAACCAAAAATAGGGGAGTGAAAAGTGGGAACGAGGGTTAAAAATATTACAAATATTATCTATCATCTATATAATTCAACTTACTCCAGTAATATATCGTATAATAGTTTGTAATAAAAGGGTACTGGTTCTGGTTCTGGTATACTGGTTCTGGTTAGGACAGGCTCCGTTGTGTTGGGCTCGTTGGTTTGGCTCCGTTAACGTCGGGCCTACACCTAAATTTGTCCCTCACTCACAAATCTTGTTTCTATCCTACTTTAATTCTCTAATACACATGAATGGGTTGATCTTGGTTCCTAAGCACATTAAAAAAGTTCTAAATCATTTTTATCAAAACTACAAAAAAAACACTTGGTAGTAATACTGCACTCCGACATCAACGTCTACGGATCTGGATAGGCATCGGCGGAAAGGTGACCAGACATCCGATAGACAATCTGCCGTTGAAGCAATCGTTGATTATCCTAATTCCTTCTGTATGCGTAGCAGTGACGATATACAAAATCTTCATGGGGGGAAAATGTGATATATTAGTTATTATCTAATCGACCATCCTTTATTACTGATGTGATATATCTAATCGACCATTATTACTCACTGTATAATATCACCTGTCATATGCCTGCAACCTACATACCAATAGGGTCAGTTTGTGACCCTTCCGGACTCCTGCTGAGTCTGCCTTATTTATATTATTATATAATATAAGATATGGATGAGGACAGTAGCTATATGGGTACTGACCAAGGAAGACATGGAATAAATGGTTAATGTATACATTCGTTTCTTGTGTACTTATTTATTCAGGTTAATTACATGCATTCATCCTACTTCTTACAATATACCTGTGCGACATAACATTTGGCGACGAGGATGGGATGGTCACACAGGAGTTAGCAAATTTAGAAGCGCAAGGGGTCATTGAGAAAGTTCATGGCGCCACGGACTGGGTGTCCCCTATCGTGGTTGTGTGGAAGAAAAACGGCAAACTTCGCATTTGCGTAGATCTGCGAAAACTTAATGAGAATATGGTATTGGAAAAACACCCATTACCACATATTGAGGAATTACTTACTGAATTACAAGGAGCTAGCTACTTTTCAAAGCTCAATCTTAAATCTGCATACCACCAGTTATAATTACACAAGGAAAGTCGAGACCTCAATACATTTATTACGCATGCAGGTATTTACAGGTACAAAAGCGTTTGTTTTGGCCTTGCTTCGGCACCATCATGTTTTCAAAAGGTCATGCATTCAATTCTTACTGGCTTACAAGGTGTTCGGTTATTTTTATGAGGTTGCTGTTTACGGCAAGACGCAAGCCAAGCATGATCAAAATTTGCAGCGCGTTCTCACTTAAATACGAGATTCAGGCATGAAACTAAATTCAAAGTGCGAATTTAATGCCACTACAATCCAATTACTGGGGCATGTTGTTTCAAAGGAAGGCATTCGTCCTGCGCCTGACCTTGTGAAAGCAATCACACATGCGCCAGCGCCGCAGTCCGTTGACGAAATTCGGTAATTTTGGGCTAAGCGGGCTACTATGCTAAGTTCGTTCCTAACTTTGCAATGAAAGTGCAGCCCATTCAGGATGTACAGATTTCAAAGAAGCTTTTCGTATGGACGAAAGAGGCAAATGATGCGTTTGCACAAATCAAAGCGTCAATTACTACTGACAGGGACGCACTTGCATTATTTGACCCTACAAGAGAAGTATTTATTACCACGGATGCTTCGAATCGGGGCATTGCAGCAATCATGACTCAGCTTTACACTGGTGAAGAGCGCCTAGTCATGTGCGCGTTACGCAAATTAACAGAGTGTGAACAAAAATATTCGACCGGGGAAAAAGAGGCTCTTGCTTGCCTATGGGCCGTTGAAAAGTGGCACATGTACCTGTGGGGCCGACGTTTCACACTCCGTACGGACCACAAAGCACTTACTACTCTATTGTGTACAAGTCTGGTACAAGTCATAGACCTCTGCGTATTTCTAGATGGGCAACTAGACTAATTAATTATAATTACTCTGTTGAATACAAACCAGGTAGATTAAACATTGTTGCAGACGCCCTTTACCGATTGCCCCTCCCTACAACTTCAGATGTTTATCCTAATTACGAAGAGGATACTGAGTCTATCTGCCAACAATACTGTTTCTTATCAAAGTGTTAGCGAAGGCAAGTTACGTACTGCTATAATGCATGATGATGTTTACACTAAAGTGTCTAAGTATGTTGTGCATGGATGGCCACATGACAAGAGCAAAATTTCGAAAGATTTACTGCCTTACTTTCAAATTCAAATCGAGCTATCTCTACATGGAGATTTCCGATTCAGAGGGGAACGGATGGTTGTACCATCATCCCTTACAAGTGTGTTAATCGATAATGCACATGAGGGCCACCAAGGTGTGGTCCGCACCAAACAAAGAACTAGGCAGCTCTACTGGTGGTCACTGATGGACAAGCAAATTGAAATCATGATTAAGAACTGCACTGTTTGCCAATTACATGATAAGACTGCTCAGGTCAGATCCAGCCCTATGCAGCCTGTACAATTTCCGGCTAAACCCTGGTCAAAGCTGGCAATGGACATTGTTGGACCGAATTACACTATGCCCCAAAACGCCAGATTTGCCATTACCCTTATTGATTACCACAGTAAATGGCCAGAGGTTGGCTTTACTTCCAATGTTACTTCAGCTATTGTTATTGATTTTCTCAAAACTATTTTCAGCTGAGAAGGGTTTCCTGAGGAAATTGTGACAGACAATGGATCACAATTTGTATCACATGAGTTAAAACAATTTTTGTGTGAACGTAACATAAAGCAAACTAATTCTGCATTATACCACCCTCAGGGAAACGGGGAGATTGAAAGATTTAACAAAGTATTAAATGATTTTGTAATGACTGCTTCACTTCAAGCTACCCCAATACTGAAAGCAATCATGGAATTCCTGGGAGTTTACAAATCTACTCCACACGCTGCTACTACCGGTGTGGAACCATCAATTTTACTCCATAATAGACACCTTAAAACAAAATTAGACATCCAGGGAATTACTAAAGGTCCTCTGCCGGTGAAATCAGATTCCATTCGAGATCATGTGCATGACCAACAAATGAAGAGTAAAGTTCATACAGACCATAGCCGCCATGCTGTCACTCGTACTTTAAAAGTGGGTGACTTTGTCCGTATTAAAGGTCATGTATTAAAGGGCCATAGTAAATATACAACCCCAATTGAAATAACTAAGGTTGTCGGTCCTAGTACTTATGTAACTTCAGATGGTAGGACATGGAATGTAGATCGTATGACACCTTTTTCAGGGAATGTACCTAGTATTACTGATGATGAAGTGTCTGATCCGTTACATGATGTACAAAGTCATGCTAGAGTAGGTCTACCCTTTAACCAGCCACATGCTCCTCAGTCTGTTATTCCTGAGAGACCTTCCCCGGGTTAGACAACCACCTGTGTGGGCAAGGGATTATATGTTTTACAAATAAATATTTCCCTGTCATACTTGTTAATACTTTACATATACTTTTCATTTTAAAACCAGGGGGAAAATGTGATATATTAGTTATTATCTAATCGACCATCCTATTTACCGATGTGATATATTAGCTATTTTCTAATCGACCATTATTACTCACTGTATAATATCACCTGTCATATGCCTGCAACCTACATACCAATAGGGTCAGTTTGTGACCCTTCCGGACTCCTGCTGAGTCTGCCTTATTTATATTATTAATATAAGATATGGATGAGGACAGTAGCTATATGGGTACTGACCAAGGAAGACATGGAATAAATGGTTAATGTATACATTCGTTTCTTGTGTACTTATTTATTCAGGTTAATTACATGCATTCATCCTACTTCTTAAAATATACGCGTGCGACATAACAGTGGTGGTAAACAGAAAGTTCAATAATACTTGTAGGGCTATAAAAGTTAAAAGTTTTACCATAGAATACTCTAACTATAGGAAGTATAACGTCTTCGTCTACTGTCTGCCTGCAATGATCATTCTTGTGGCGATAAAATTTTCCAGCTGCAAAAATGTTCCATAATTTCGATGATGTGTTAGAGTTCGTAAACCGCTGCCACCAAATATGTAAGGCTTATTTAGATAGTTCTAAGAACGGTCAGCCGGGCCTTACACTGATAACGACGAACTGAGCGTGAAACAGGAAAGTGAAAGGCGGATATTTGATAATATATATCTTGTTTTATTGATTCTGAATAAAACTATAACTTTGGATAATTAAAATGTACAAAATAAATATAACTACGGAGCCCTACTGTTCTACTTCCGTAGGCTTCGGATGATAAACTTTAACTCCCCGATATGTCTTTAGGAGACACTAAAACTCCTCATTCCAAAATAATATTATTACGACACGATGCACAGGGCACACACTCTGCCCTTGAACGCGATTGGTCTAAACTTACAGCTAACCCCCCACCCAACTCTTGATTGGTTGAGTGCCAACCTGATATGCAGATGAACACATGCAAATGGGCACTCAACCAATTTGAACCAGTTTGGCTGTCTTCCAACCCCATAAACCGAATCATTTAAAGCAAAACATCTGTATCCGCTGATAAGTTAGGCTACATCACATTCATTCAAGTCTTTTCTTAGTGTGTACGAATGCAGGTGCAGCCTAGGCTATAGGCCTAGTGTTAATATTCCGACTGACATTCAATCGTTTAGCTGCATGTAGTGTACGTTGTCGTACTAGCCTAACTTTACAAATAAACTAGCCGACAAGCAAGGAGCTAAACCTACATTAGTTTAATGATAAAAAGTGCACATCCTGAATTTTCAGTTAGATATTTAGGCTATACAATACCTGGTGTCACGGTGACAACAGAAATGGATTTTCTGTACCAATTTGATGTGAGATGTGGTTTCAGTCGAACAACGCCATCTTTTCTACAGGCCTTCGTACTTGTACGTGTGTGCGCGTGCGCCAGACGTTCACCGTACGTGCAAAATATGTTTCGGGTGAAGCACCCCCCCCCCCCCTTTCCAAGTGGATCCCTGGGAGCACTACATACAGTATTTCGCACACTCCTGATCACCTTAACCGAGAATGGGAATTTAGCCCCAAAGGTTTCGTGTTTAGCTTGACTTTTGAATTGCATGAAAGAGGAACAATTACTGTACTATCTTCGTATCTTTCTTTTATCATAGCATATTGGAGGGCGGTTAATAAGGGTTTGAATAAAATGTTTTCCACTTGAGTCAAAACTGGATGATCAGCAAACTAAAAGCGAGGTGGAATTGGTCGGACAAAAGGGGCATCAAAAGCAAGCTCGGACACCGGGGATAATTATATCACGTGACCCCCTTTTCTCTTGTATTTTTCGTTAAGCATATCTGAAAATAACAGCACATATTTTTATCTCGCCATACATCCCCAGTCCCAAAGCTAACCGATTCCTCTGCCCCCCCCCCCTTACAGTAGATATTTCCAGTAAGCATCAAATATTTAATTGTAAACGTACAATTTAGCAATCGAATCATGTTTTACATACCGACAGTTGTACCATGCTTACACAATACGTCCCAGCTGCAGATCAAGTAGTGTAGCAATATAACAACGTTCGGCGTATTTTTTGGGAGGAATGACGATTTAAAAATCTTATACACATCAATTAATGTAGCCGACCGGTGTAACAGTATAAATCTCACCTCTAAATCTATCTAATAAATCTATGATTATTTTATCCGGTTTAGGGAGGGTATGGGGGATCCCTTCAGGAGAAAAGTTAAATTTTGGGCGTGAAATTGTGCATTCTGAGGCATATTTAGGCTATACTAAGGTCTACACGCAAAATCATTTATTGATAAAAAAAAATAACAGAATGCAAAAATGCATTGTGGTTTCGATGATGTAACATGAGCAGTTTTCTTCATGAATCTGACAGAATGTAATGCAACAGTACATGTTTACAAGTTCCACGATTTGACCTCTGATGACCCCAAATGACCTTTGACCTCCACCAAAAACAATAGGCTTCTTTTAAAAAATGTGGTACTCCTACACACTAAATATGAGGTCTGCCCATGATTCCCTTCTTGAGATATCGTGTTTACAGTTTTAATAATTTGACCCCTGGTGACCCCAAATAACCTTTGACCTCCACCAAAAACAATAGGCTTCTTGTACTCAATGGTGTACTTTGACACATTAAATATGAAGTTGTTCTTACCTTCCTTTCTTGAGATATTGTTTACAATGTTTTCACAATTTGACCCTGGTGACCCCAAATGACCTTTGACCTCCACCAAAAACAATAGGCTTCTTGTGTTCAATATGACACTTCTATACACTTAATATGAAAATTGTCTGACCTTCCCTTCTTGAGATATCGTGTTTACAAGCTGGGCGTCACAAATGCACTCACACACATACACGCACACATGTTGGTTTTACATTCCAACTGAGGACCCCATTGTATTTTCCATTGTTCAAATCCACGTACCCTAACCTTAACAATACCCCATACAATAGAAATTCTTCCGAGGATGTGGTGATTCTTTAGAAATCACAACCGAGGACCTGAAATTCTTTTGTTCAAGTCCTCGGCCAGATAGAAAAACAAACAAACGCACGCACACACACACATGCGTACACGCACAATCACCATCGCATAGATTGCTTGAGCCTTCAGGCAAGGAATCAAAAAATGATAAAAGCATGCAAATTTACACTGCAACTTACAAAGTTTTTCTACTGTGGTACATCCCATCAAAATAGTTATTTTGCATATTTTATCAAATTTGGATGTATTGTAAGTCTACAAAAGAGGCTTTCCCAGATTTTGATGTTTGGTCAAGAGGGTACTAGATGTAAATGAGTTCCAAAGTTAGGGTATCAGAAGTTACAGTACACTCTATAAAATACAAAATATAATTTTTGTGAATTTAATACATGGTTTTGCTATTGGTTAATTAGCCTGCAACTCATGCTAGGCATCAGAGATCTTTCATTACAAATATTATGATTTCAACTGGTACAATAAACAGAACACGAATTGATTTGGACAAATGTTGTATATAATTCATTCTGTTTCTCATAAGATCTCATTATTTATAATTTATTTAAGTCATTATCACTGCCAGGTGCTGTTGTAATACAATAGCTTTCATGATATGTATATACAGCAAAATAGAACTAAAGAAATACAAGTGAAGATTTTCTTATATTTATTATTGCACTGGAAAATATATCTTTTGTTACATAAGTTACAGACTTGCGAAGGCAAATATTGACATGTTAATTACGTTCAGTCACTCTGTTGATGAATGTGGGTGGATTGGATTATTAAAGTAGGGTAAAAATGCTTCGTTGAGACTTCAAAACTGATCGATAGACATGTAACTTTGCTTCCTTTCCCAACAGTGAAGGAAAATATTTCTGAGCTAACCAGAGCTCAAATGCAACAATATAATTTAGACAATACCTTCTTTGTGTACTTCCAATTTAAATTATGGCAACAATCTGGAGGCCTTTGTATCTGTTATATGTGTAAACTATACAAACACAAACAATTAGTTCTTGGACAATGTGCAAAGCATCATCTCTCCAGTGTTGGAATACAATGGCCTATTGTACAATTCCTGTAACTTGTATTTAAACCAAACCTCATTCAAACCCAGGTGACAAACCCAGGTAAACGCTGGTGCCTTTCAATCATAAGGTCCCCGGTTCGAGTCACTCCCAGATTAATATATGTCGTCCAGTTACAGAGTTGTTGACAATTAACAATTCATAATCATGGACGTTAAATATGAATGTAAGAGACTGACTTCGGTCAGCTTGTGGCTTTGATAGGCCAATGAGGCTTCTTCGCAAGTACCTGCTTGCAGGAGGATCTTAAGTACATAAATACAAGGAAGTTATAACCTGGCAAATTCGTTTGTCTATTTCTGAGGCAAAAAGTATCAGGGGATCCATTTTATCCCATTTCTCTTCAAAATGCTTTGTACAGACAATGATACAACAATACAAACCATGATGGCAATCAACAAGGCTATGTATCTCATTGTTCACACCATTAATTAATGGCTACATAACAGCATGTTCAAAATTTCAATCCCCGCATTTATGAGGATACACTGTACGAGTTTTGTATATGAAAACTGCTTCATCTGTACATCATAAGGATACATTTGTACACTATTCATGCTTCTGTACCTCAACATTATTCCTCTAAAACAATTGTTATTACATCCTCAGAAATGATACCTTGTAGATAACAGTTGCTTAATCTGCACCTCATGAGGTCACCTGTAGGAGGGCAATGCTTCATCTGTGCTATCTTAAGATTACTTTGTACATAATTCATGCTTCTTCTGTACCTCAAGGACACTACATACCTAACCTTCATCTGTACCTCATCAGTATTCCTAGTAGGTCATTTTTATTACATTTGTACCTCATAAAGGATACCTTGTAGATAACCAGTGCTTCATCTGTACCTCATTGGATGCTTAATGCTTCATATGTACCTCATTAGGTACCCTGCAGATGATCAGTGCTTCTTCTGTACCTCTTTAGGTACCCTGTAGGTGCTCAATGCTTCATCTGTACCTCATTAGGTACCCTGCAGGTGCTCAATGCTTCATCTGTACCTCATTAGGTACCCTGCAAGTGATCAGTGCTTCATCTGTACCTCATTAGGTACCCTGTAGGTGATCAGTGCTTCATCTATACCTCATTAGGTACCCTGCAAGTGCTCAATGCTTCATCTGTACCTCATTAGGTACCCTGTTGGTGCTCAATGCTTCATCTGTACCTCATTAGGTAACCTGCAGGTGCTCAATGCTTCATCTGTACCTCATTACACCTAACTACGTCGCTGCTTCATAAGAATTCCTTATAGGTTATTGTTGCGGCATCTTGGTGTGTACAAGTAATCAGAATGGATCTGAACTTATCCAATAGTTCATAAAGCTGACCTCTTTCTACATTAGCCCAATACATGATTTCTTCAAGATGATGCTTCCCTCGGAAATATGGGCTCAATCTGAAAGAGAAACATGACTGGTTTTAGTCATAGCTTTTTGCGGAGATATGCCCTACTGTAGGGAATAATTGAAAGTGTTCAATATTCTGTGTAGCAGTGTAGAATGCTCTGAATTACTGTTATGAAATACTATCTGTTCCTGTGCAAAACATTGCCATACATCTTTGGACTTGTATAGCAATCTGACTATTTTGCATAGCATTTTTTGCTATGCAATATAGGATAAATTATTCCCTGCACAGCTTCAGAAATCTGGATTAATGTTAATAATTCAGTTTTAAATTCAGGGCTGCTTTGGGAAGTAACATTTTTTTGTAAAGATTTTTGCTTTAACATCATCCACGAAACAAAAATATGATGTTTCTCACATCAGAAGTTTTAAAGCCACTTATCTTCTTTATTGTCTTAAATAATTTGAAGAGAGCAAATGTACTACTGTTCATCATATTTATTCATTTAATTGAGAGAGAATAAATCATGACAAGAAAATCAACTTGGACTTTGAAATGATTTTGTTTTGGAAGTTGTGACACTGAAAGTTTATCAATCAACCGCCAGGGCAGGAACTTTATCTTTGCTAAACCTTACACTACTGGGAGACAATCCCATTATAAGTAATGACAATGACCATGGATAAGCAGCATTAATTTAGGGTTTAGGAATTCTCATTTTAGTGGGACAAACATTTTCTGAATAAATTCACCACTCTCTTTGAGTTTTCTCGTAGGCGGTAGGCCTGCTTTCATGGGTGATAGTGACCACTGGACACTTTTACAACAGTGAACCCTAATATTGAAGCTACTGACCTTGCAAAGAGTTTCAAATCCTCTGGGCTTTGTGCAGCAGGGACACAGAGTACTGCTTTCCTCTCTGCCTCTGTGAGCCTCTCCATCAACATAAAGACCATGCCTCTTCTCATCAAGAGCTTCTGTTGTTCATCGTCTGTGTTTGAGTAGACCTCGAGACTCATACTGAAGCTCAAATCATCACTGTCATCTGAACAATTAATGAAAATGAGTAAATAGCAAATATTAGCAACCATCAACTAAGAGGAAATCGCACAAAAGCAGATGGTAGAACAATGAAAAGCCAACATACAGATTGCATCATCACAATGGTCTAGCTCAAAGATCTTGACCAGTTTCACCCCCCAATGCCCCCACCCCCCACCCCCTCTTTCAAGAGTCATAAACAGCCAGATTGGGCCACACAGACAATTATGGCACCTAGCTAGCACCCTTTTTGCACTTTTCAATTTTTTTCAAGAATATTTTGAAAAATGAGAATACACCAATCTTTATCCCATATTTTCCCAGACCACTCCATATTTTCCTGAGCTACCTCATTGACTCCTCCATGTCCCAGAGCTGTACCCCTCTGACACCCCTCCTCCCTCCAACCAAATAATATGGATATAAAATTCAGACCATGCTTAATGTTATATGCAAGTTTTAATACACATCTTGGTCCTCAGCATTTAAAAAATGCAGGTTTCCAAGAAAGTGTATGGACCGCTTTTTTTAAAGTTAGCTACATACTGACTCACTAGTCCTGATCAGATGAGGATACATAGGAGGGGTGGTGAGATGGCTGCATATTGAGCAGTCTCTTTACAAGACTCTTGTATCCAACCCTTATTAATTGGTTCTGTTTCCCTTTCTCTCATTTTGTTGTAAAACTGTGAGCAGAGGAATGCAGCATTTTTATTTGGGGGGGGGGGACTGGGAAAAGGAGGGGTAAACATTTCAGTACCAATTTTGGAATCATTTATCTCATCTTGATGCATTAGTTTATATTTTCCCCATCAGTTTGCCAGTTTCATGATCATGACTACACACAATTTGTGGAGGAGCATATAACCTACACGAGAGGTTCTCTGGCTGGCCTCCACTGCTAGACGCTCGATCCGTCTGTTTGTCGGCTGGGCTGTCTTCGCCGTAGAGCTTCGACAATTCTGCGAGGTCGGGATTGGAATCAAGCTTGGTCTCCAGATCTTTTCCGTTCTCCGAGTCATTCTGGGGATCATCGGTGGGGGGTGCGATGAAGACATAGGTGTGTACCTATGGATGAGATTATTCGCAATAAAAAATAAAAAATATCTGCTTGATCTTCACATTTACAGCTTTGAAAAACAACCTGTTTTGCTAAAAAAATGGTTACCATTTCAAGTTCAATGTTTGGTTAATTAAATGTTGTTTTTTTTTAACTTTCTAAGAAAGGGTAAAAGAGATGAAATGCATTCTCAGGGGTCAAGAAGACATTCAATGTCATTGTTTGCTGGAAGGGTTAAAAGATAGACAGCTGGGATTATGCTACTAAATGGTTATGCTTATTTTTGTCTAGGTATTAATTCATCTTTAAGAAACAATTACATTTTTTATCTTCATATTACATATACCCAACCTACAGAAGATCCGATATTTACAACAGTATCTTTAGATTCTAGCATGAAATTTAGATGCAGATTGAACCAAACTAGCAAATACAACATTAATAGACACAATGGATAGACATACATGTCTCTACAAGCCTTTTTTAGCCTTCCTATAACTTTCCGTACTATAAAATGTCTTAAAAGAGATTGGATGGTAACAATAGTTTGGTTATGACCAAATTTTGCTGTTATCTTTTTTAAGTTTCTAAGTGAAAACTAATCCAAAAGACCAACAATGTGCTCTCTGTTTGCATGGTGTCGGAAAGAGATACAATGCTATAACAAATGATTGCTGTATTACATGTAGAAGAAAACGAGGATAAGGGAGAGGGAGAGGAGGGTCAGGGAGAAGACGGGGACGTCATGGTGGAGGAAGATCATGCAGGTTCAAGAAAGATCTCAACCATCATACCTGAGTTAAAAGTCGTTTCTGCAGGAGCCAAACAACCACTTTGACAAGATTCGCTGAATGCTCAGTTCTTTCGTAGTCATCCTGAAGGAGATACAAAGTAAAGAGGAAAAAGATGTACCATCATTGTTGTCATGACAACTGGCTTTAAAATTGTGCTTCCCTTATCTGGTGCTTACAAAATTAAAATAGTTGGCCTTAAGCTTCGTACACTGAAGATTGTGGGACACAGGACATGGAAGAATAATAGTTCAATTTATCAAGAACTGCAGAACACAGACAATATGTTCAAATTGTTAAACAGTGTGCAAAGAGAAATAAATAGCAAACTCTATTGGTACAAACCTACATCAATAAATTAGTTTGATTAAGTAAAATAAAAGCTCAACCGGTTGAAAAAACAAAATAGCTGTGATTTACATTTAAAAAAAAATTTAAAGTATAGAAAATCCTTACAAGTTTTGATAAACGATGTTCCTTCAGAGGTGTCGGAAGTGAAAATTCCGCCAGAATTTTGGTGAGGAATTCAGATGGGAAGAGCTGGTGAAATTCCTCATGAAGAGCAGAATGCCTGAACAAAATAAAAACACTTGACAGTTGCTTACTGCAAATAAAAAAATCACTTATTCTGTGACCTTGAAAACTTCAATGTCATTTGACAGGTCTATACTCCCAATCCATAGAGCTACTATACAACAATGCATAAAATGACAATGGCAGTCAAACCTCCATTCCACCCACCCCACCAACCAACGACACAACCAGATCTACCTGAATATAAAATCAAGGGGTTCTCATCCCTCCACCCCTTCCCCTCCCCATGGGCTGACAGGATCACATTTTTGCTAAAACAGTTTTACATTCAAAACACAAACCCTTCAATCTTCATAGTTAAGATACTGCACTTGAAGAGGCACTCTGTGAAATTAAATTTCATCATTTTTTTCACAATTTTGTGATATATGCCTTTAAGAAAAGTGAAATAATGGTAGGATTTTCTCCAATAAAAAGTCAACTCACCTCTCCGTGGGTACTCTGGGTGATAAGATATATTCATTAGTTTCACATACAGGATAAATTACTGTAGCCTTCCCCCAGTAAACTAAATGTCCAACCAGTTGAAAAACCTGCAAAATGACATGGAAGGGGGAAAATGGGAATTTTTTGTATCGAAGCAATATTTTACAAATGGATAAATTATAGGAAACGATCCTTGTTTAAAATACATTTCATGTACTATATACTATACTGTTCTGTAACATAATATACTAATGTTTATCATTGCACCACCCCTAGCAGAGAAACTGCTTATATAGGGAATGCCACTGACCAAGGGTGGATAGTTTTCCATTGTTCATTTTATTGTTACGGATACTATCATCATATTAACAGCATGAAAACATAACAAAATATCAATCCAATCGTAGACTAAGTTTAACATCACTGCATAAGGCTAACTATTACACAGTTTGATGGTTGCCCTTTCATTGGTCATTTAGATCTTTCCTGTAAGGCTAAATAGTGGTGTAAGTCATCCTAGAAATTATTTGAAAACTAACTGGAAAACCACAAAAATATGTACTTTTGTTTGGAAGTGCTATACTAAACTTGCTCCTGAGTTTTCCCAGCATGGAAAGGTGTGCAAGTGTTTGTTAAAGGTGCCCAAGCTATAAATAGCATGAGCATTAGGTATTGTATGACCAATGTCAGCCAATGAAAGTTGCTAAATGTGGCATACCATAAAATGCCACCAAGCTGAAAGACTAATACTCACAGACATTGCGGTAGTAACCATTTTAATAAGCGCATTTCTTAGTTATGATTTGGTACCTGCACAAGGAACCTTCTATTAAGTAAGCCTTCTATTTGTGGGTGGGGGGGGGCTCGCCCTTGGAAGAAACTGTCAGGTTCTACCAGACACCTTTGGTCATTCTTACCTGTGACAAGTGGAGGTCTGTGTCAGATGCCAGCGCTTGTAGATTTTTCAGAGGAGATGCAAATTTGATGAGTCTTCTAAGTGCGGGCGAGCAGTCCATGGGGAGGGCCTCCCAAAGGTCACCGATGCGTTCCAGTAACAGAATGGCATGGTACGGTTTAATGGCTGACACACTCTCCTCCATCCCATTTTTCTGATACGGAGACAATTTTAAGAAGGAAGAATGATTTAGTAGAAGTAAAAGTAGTAAATTGTCCTGCCAAAGAAAGCTTCAAATTCGCCTTTCATCCACTCCTAAAAAAAGAGTCAGAGCATACTACAATAGTACAATGCAACACTATTACTACCAAATACTTAAAAACAGTACTGTGAATACCTGAAACATGTCAGGAGTTATAGAACATCTGATATTTTTTCCTTTTGATTTTCTTTCTTACCTCTATCTTTAACATGTGGCTAACTTTGTGAACTTTATGGGGTAAACAGAAGCTGACTTCGATCCAGTTGTTGATAACCATGTGGCAAGTCCCGGTTTTGGTTAATCTGTCAGGGACGAGAAATTAAAAAACAAATAGAACATAAAGAAAGTAGCCTTAACAGGGTCGGTCATAACTTGGGGCTAGATAGCCAAATCGGTACGACAAACAACTTGATATTTTGAGGTCGCTGATTCAATTCCTGTTCTAGCCATACCCATCTGCATTCTTATTGCTTCAAACTTAACAATTCATATTTCGATGCGCTCACACCGAAAGGGTAAAAACTTAGCTTTCAAAAAACTGTCAAAGCTTAGGAAAGAAAGTACAAAACCTGAGAATGATCTTCATTGGCAATTAAATTAGAGTCCAAGCTTTAAAGCAGCTGCTCTCACATTTCATCAGGAATGTTTCCTTTCCTTTCCTTGCAAATACTTGAGCACAAAATACATTATTTGGCTTTCTAGCATATTTTTGGGCCAATACATAAGATCTCTAAAGGGGGCTTACCCTTGAAACACTCCAGCCAATCCTCTACATAACTTGCTTCTCTGCATCAAGAGCTTGAAAGGAGATTCCTCTGAATCTAGGAGAGGTAAAAAATAGTCAAAAGGAGATGCAGAGGCACAATCTGATGAGGAACTTCCAGCTCCTGCCATTGTTGAGGCCTTGAGGAAAGGGGTAGGCTAAGTATAGCTTTGATATGAATATTGGCACCCTACAAAAGCAGACATAACCAACAAGTCTTCCCTCGGTATTGGTCTGAAGCAGTGGTCCTCACCCTTTTTAGGCCATGATCTCAGAAACAGTTTTTGTTTCATTCAGTCATGACCCCCTCGATCATCACCACCATTATGCCCCGCCCCCCCCGGCCAAGTTTATAATTATATTGCCACTGGAATGTTTTATAATGCCATTGTTGGCTCTGCTTCCTTGCCACAAGTTTGTCAATCTTGGCATAAAGACGCGACAATCAGACAATGGAATCCTGAGATTGGTACACAGATTACAAACTGTAGTGCAAACAGAAGTTCGGTAATAATTGGGCACTGTACAATTTATCGTTGTAGGTTTCTAGTCTGCCATTGGTAAACCTGAACATTTGTTTTGCAACCCAATGTTTGGGTCCCGACTTATAGGTTGTGAACCATCAGTCTAAAGTACCCTGTGTGATACAGATGGGTGAGGGAGGGGAGGGGACCAACTCCTCCACCCACCTCGATTTCATGTTTTTAATTTATTTCATTGCACTTAATAATACTTACCTTCAGGCATGGCAGCAACCTCATCCATGGTGGTGTGCACCACTACTGCTTGGCGTGAAAGATAGCCACATCGCCTCTCTTCGTGCTTTAGTGCCACCGCTAATCGTTTGCTCAGGTCCTGATAGCACTGGATCAAGGATGGATGGGAATCAGCCTACAGGAAAGTGGACCAAGAAGTTTTAATTCATTAAATGGTGCCCAAGAGGAGGGGGGTGGGGCACAGTTAGATCATGGTGAAAGCGATACAAATTATTTTCAATTGCGTAGTGTAATATATTATGTGCTCATAACAACTGCAAGTACAAGCATGTATTATTTTGTTTTAGAATGTCAGTGTCCTCGAAAGTGACACTGCAACCTGTTGCCTAGCAACAGCAGACTGTCACTCTTCATTCCAAAAATGTTGTGTTTCTAGGGAGCATGCTAACGGAGACAACTGTTTCTTATTGGGAAATAAAGGATGGTTAGGAATGGTCAAATGATGCCATATCAGCAAGTCAGAAGCAAAAATGAAATTAACAGATAGAAAGGAAGTTTTAGAATTTGTATAAATGAATGCTAGACTAGCAAAGATAACAACCTCAAGCCTGGATCAAGTCATTTTGATACATCAATGCTTAAAATGCTAAAAAAAATCTGAAAATGATGACATAAAACCCAAAATTCCACTTACATGAAGAACAAAAACCACATTGAACATGATCATGGTTGCTTGGACTGAGACTGATGAGGTTACCTCCTCCCTCTGGGAACAACAAAAAACAGACAAAAATGAGAGTTATGAATAAAAAAAACAGTATTGTAAAGTGGAAACATAATGAAATAAGATAAACAACATATTTTCAGCATGTTACTTGTATTACAGCATATGTCTTCAGTATAAGAATCCTATTGTGTAATAGTTACATAGACCTGTGAAATGAGGGGGACAGTCCACAACATGAAGAGGAGGGTTGTGGAGGGGGTGGGGAGGGGGTGGGGAGGGGTGCATCCTCTTCTTACTACCGCAAGTTGAAAGTCTTGTCTATGTAGCTCAGTTGAAAACTTTTGCAACTAAGACAGACACTGCCCAGCTCACACTTAAGTATCTTGGTTTATGCCACTGACATCATGGGCTTCACTATAGTGGTGTGGGGGTGTGTAGCACCCTGTCCCCATCCATACGTTATTTTCACTGGGCCAGAGGGAGGGCTGTCAGAATAAATATTACTGTTTATAGGAAAGTCAAAATGTACTTGGGGAACTGACATTGTATTATCAAGAAGTCCACTTTTTACCATTTTGACATTCCACAATTCATCTGAAATTTTATTATGTTTTTTCCCAAACTTTGACAAGTTATCTGATAATTTTGAAGATTTATCTTAAACATGTAACAGATCAGTATGTTGCATTAGTCAGGAAAATACCAGTCAGAACTTGATTTTAGCCAGAATACTTTTTAAGCACTGGCCATTTTTTTGGTTTAGCAAGTGGCTAAAATTGTGAAGTTCTAGACCGTCTATATACTGTACAGTATATATATATGATCAGCCTTAAAAACAATAAATGAGTTTAGTGACATAATTGAACTATATTTAGTACATACACCAATAAATGAAAACAACACTTACCCATCTCTGGTTGACATCCTGTACCAAGGTAGGGAAGCCAACAAACTTCACGTCGTCGACTGTCAGCTCAAATGGTCGCTTGCATAGTTGTGTCTTTGGAGTCAGAATGATGGCAAGAATTTTGTCTGTGAAGCTGAAAACAAGAATTGAACATTAGCCAGTGGTAAAGTTATAAAAAATGGATTGAAATGGAATGGGAAGAAACTAATTTTCACATGGATGAGTCTGGAAGACTTCTGGCAAGCAAAAGTCATCAATAGCTTGAGCAGCTTCCTACAATGTTCAGGATATTTTCATAATATTAGATGACATAATCTCGTTCAAAATCATGTGCTCCTCTAGGGAATAATTTAGTGACGAACGTTTTGTAGCAAGTTTTTGTCTCATATAAAATACTATGATTCCTGTTTAAACAAAAAAAAAAGCTATTTATCTTTGGTGTAGCAATTGGAGCTATTTTGGATATCATGTTGGGATGCGATACTGGATAAACTAGTATACCCTGTCCTCTAAGATATCAAGGACCAAACTTACTGCACTTACAAGATAGAAAGTTTTTTATGCACCAAGGAAGATCAGGTACTAGGAGATTTATACACATGCAAACATAGATCTGACCAAATAAGACAAATTTAAGTTTAAAGTTTCCTAGTTGTTTAAAGGGATTTTCAAAACCTTGAAAGGTATGTACACTAAATCATTCATTTTAAAGGAGAAACTAACCCAAGCATCATACAATATCTTTAAAATGCCATATACATATATGTTTGGTGTCAAAACTCCCCAAACAATGCCAAGAAAACTCTTATCTCTTTGAGACACAATAAAGGATAACAGTCATGGCAATTGAGGGAGCTACACATTTTAAATTTAAGAGGTCATACAGTACTCCTACTGCCAATAGGAGTTTGGCTATTCCAGTTGAATTTACATTTATAATTTCAGGAAAAAGCAGGATTTATTCAATGTAGTCATGAATGCTGTTTTCCTTATTTAATCTTAACACTTGCAAGACAGTCCTGTCAATGAAAGCACAAACAGGTCAAACTTTGAATGGTTGTCCAAAAAAAAAGGCTTTGGTGGTCGTTTGGCAGACAACTAGTTCACATAAATTTTAGATTGCATTTCAATAAATATCCCCAAAACATGAAAAATGATAATTTGGTAGCATCCCCCTTCACTCTGGAGATACAAAAATTGAAACAAAACAAGTGGTAGGCCTATATGATCGACCTGAAGAGGAGTTTTTAGACCCAACACGTGGTCTTCTACTCACGAAACCTTCACATCTCTCCTAGGGTGTACATATTGCTCATTCTTTGTTATTACACTGTATTTTTCCGGAAACCAAATTTGTTGTTCGGAAAACCAAAAACAGAGATCTAGTTGTCAGTAGGAAACAATTTGTCAAAAATTTGCCCTGATATAATACTTGAAAGAAAAAAACATGAACACTTCAAGAACTGGTGCCTCAGTGACATCATTTTTGGACTTGTTTAAGTCAAATGTCTTGAATGTGAAGGAAATAAAAATCCTTGTTTCTCCTCAATGAGCATATCTAAGGGAAATTTAGAGTACAAAATTTTGTGCAGCAGTTTGAAGGTACTGAAGTTTGTCTTTTATGGTGGCATACTCCAAATAGAGTCTATAATCTATATCAATCTGCCCGAGTGTACTCCATCAGGAAAAGTGCTGAAAAGCATCAGGAGAACATCATGCTTGATGTTTTCAAACAAAATCTGTTTTTTTGTGGCTTACATGTAAGAGTACACAAATGGAAGTACATGGTACAAAAAAGACCACTTTAAGACTCTCAGGAGCAGCATATAAAAATTGTTTACTACTGAGTGAAGAGATTTGTTTACAGTCCATCTATCAATGAAAATTGCAGACCTTTATAATATACTTTGATTCCTAAGTGCAAAACTGCTACTTCATCTTCGCATTTGCACAGTATAGCAACATGAAATCTAAGCTAACTAACAGGAATTTTCTCGTCAAATAATTTCAAAAAACATTGACCATACCAAGTGAAAATACCGTCTGAAGCAGCGGTTCGTTTTGGGTTACCCGGTAAATCGTCCTGTGCATGGAGTGCAAATCTGTTGGTTTTCGATATACCTGGATAGAGGATAGAGGTAAGAGAATTTCATTGCAATTCAGAAGAAAAAAGGTTTTGAGTACTTTCTCATATACATACAGGAATACACACTCCAACTGCAGGGTTGGAAACCCTGACAGAATATCCCACAAATGCAGTTGCTATGTACAGTAGTTACAATAATTTCCAGCTCTTGTTCATGAAGTGGACAACCAATCACTCCTATACTTTTCAATGAAAAAAAAAGGTCACACACTCTCTTGGTCTTATTTTTCTATACCTCTTGGTCTATTATCTGTTCTATTCTTGTATATTTTTATTTCTTACTTTTTGCACAATCTTTTCAAACTCTGTTTAGCCATTGCCATTTCACTTATTAACTTTAGTCCACAATTATACCCACTGCAGGTTCTCTCAAGTAGTTATAGCAATGTTTTAAATAAGCTACAACTGCTTGAATTTAATAATATATAGGAATAGCAGGGTAATGAATCATCAAGAAAATGTTGGTTAAAATTTAATTCTGGTGTCTCATTCGGACAACAAAAGTGTTCTGTTTCTGGCTTCCTGGCTAGTTTGAAACAGGTGGGACAAAACGGCAAGCTACTTGTTATTTGATAAAATGTATTCTCTTGTAACTTTGCTACAGATTCAAGTTTAATTATGATTAACTTGTGTTTGTTTGTGTAGGGTAATGTGCTTACTGTTATTAGTTCTTCGTACACTGAGGCTACCAGTTGGTTCTGTGACTTTTAGTATCATAATTAGTAATTTTCTATGATCAAGCTTTGTTTACAACCTCTAGTCCTGATAATTTTAGATAATCAATATTTCACTGCACTATAACATTTCTTTATAGTTGGATTGAGAATGTTCAATCCTGCAACATCCTACAAGCATTTAGAGCGATGGCACTTCAAAATTTATTACAAAACGATGCCTGCAGGCATGACCAACATTACGGCCTGTAGTGTGAGATTAAGACCTCACCCTAACATTTAAAAGGATACCCGAGAAGAAAAACTATGTTTGACTGATGAAAGGATGACACATTATAAGCATTTTGGTCAAATTTGCATCCCATGGCATTCTCACACTGCATTTTCGAGATATTGGAATTGCCAGTTTGTACTTCTTGAAGGGAAAAGAGTAATGTCTCAGATTGTCATCAACATTTTGTTATTCACTTTATTGGTTTGACACTAGTTGGAGAGGGTTCCAATTTAACCTATGGGGATTAGCAATAAGTAAATTATATAACAATGAATCTGGAAGTGCATTCAGGCTGAGATGCAAAATTATCATTATATTTTCAAGAAAATCTTAAAAGAATTGTGAGTGTACTTCTTTGACATCACACCTGTTGCTTCAAGTTCACTTCTGCTGCAAACTGTGTCAACTTTCAAATGTTTTCAACTAAAACATAACAGGTTTGCATAGGAACGCAAATTTCAGCAGTTCTTAACAGTTAGGATAGAATATAAATTTGGCCGTGGCTATTCTTACGACTAGTCGTAACAATAATTTATAAACTATTCTTACGACATCGGGGAATTCATCCGCAGTAAAGTAAATAAAGCAACTGCGCATGTAGTAGGGGTAACCCTAACCCTAACCCTACCCCTAATTCTAACCCTAACCCTAACCGGAAATTATTGTTACTCCTGGTCGTAATAATAGTACTCCTGGTCATAAAAATAGCCACTGCGCATGCGTAATCGGAAATTATTCTAACGACTAGTCGTAAGAATAGCCACTTTGTATAAATTTCCTGGTACTCTTTAACTGTAGCAGACGCAGGAGTGTCGTTAATTATATCATATCCGATTATATTGTCACTTCATCGATCCGGCGAAGATTACAAGTGGCAACGCACATAGCTTCAAACGCTTTACTAACTTGTGACATGAGCGTTGTTTCTCTATATAACATATGTAGTGAAACACCTCCCTGTACAGAAAACGTTATTGGTTGGGGCAAGTACCTGATCGATAACTACCGTGTTGCTAGAATTAGTCATGTTATTACTGAAAAGTTGCAGATTATTACCATTGGGAGCTGTTTCGTTACTGGTCTCAACCTTATATGGATATCTGAAGAGTAGTAAGTCTCCTTTTGAACCAGACGACACGAGAACAATCCCCAAAGGGGTGCATTTATCAGCCATCGTTGCCTTCCGAGGGCAAAACAATTCTTTTAATCATTATTTTGTGACCAATTTCCTATAGCACATGCTAGCTGAGATATATGCATCAATCAAACTACTAGAACCATTATACGGTATACTAATTATACAATGTTTCCGGTGTGGCAGTACATTTCGTCTCCCATGTCACTATACTCTGGTACATGTTGTCCTTGTCTCACTAGGACAGTTAATCATTGATTTTCAGAATATTTGTTCTCCCCGCACCTCTAACAATAGGCCTGCTGGGTACTAGTCTCTCTGGCGAAATATACTGCTACACCGGCACAACCACGGCTAATTTTCACTTCAGACCTACGCCACATGCGCCCTGCATACGTTGCATGCACACCTCCCTACTGGGTGTTCCCCTTCTTCTGTCACCATACAGTGGGAGTGAACAACCCCAAGGACTAGCATGACCCTGGGGGAGTGTAAGGAGACTCGGCAATCATGCGCACAGCAGGCTAGTTAGAGAATAAACCCTGACTATAGCATATATATACCGGCGTCAAGGGACGTGTGGTATTTCAGGGAAGCCTATTTTCGTGTAGCCCGAGTAATTTCTATTCTTTCTTTCCTTTTTCTTTTTTAATTGTTCAAGTGTTTTATTTACTTATGATATTTTTATTTGCACATCATCAGTCTATGTATAGTTTACACACATATCGTCCAACAACTCTCATTCCAGTATAAAAAACCACACAAAATATCCGACACGTGGCGCTTGATCGAGAACCCCGATACATGGTTTGAAGTGGGAGGGAGGGGGGGGGGCAGGGCAGGAGCCATAATCGTTCAATGGTGTTTAACGATTTAGAATCGCAACCGATGCCAGTGTCACCACGTCCGCAAGAAGATCATTGCTGACGTATTAATTATAAGGTATATGAAACGAAATATTGATTCCTCGATGCCGTGACACTCTTCATAATTGTCCGTGTATGGGTCGCAAGTACGTAATACAAAACGAGAAAGGAACTCTTTCAGATATTTGAGAAGATATTTTGAGAAGATTTTTTGTTACCCAGGAGCTCCATAATTTAGGTGAGGGGAAATACGTTAGTTCTCCCGCCAACTACAAAAGTAATGGATATGTCCCTTGTCTTCAAATCCATCTCCCAATCGACGCCCATGACTGGAATTAACCTTCCCACCCCTCCCTGTATAGTTCCTCATACGAAATAGTTCAAGTGTCTACGTCTTCAATTCTAGTAGCAGTATATCCATGCAAATCTTTCTATATCAGTCGAAATGAAATCAAAATGAAAATCTATACTCTCCTTCTGCAACTAAAAGTCGGCTATATAGTATGGAGCTGCTATAACATTATGCATTGACCCAGACGATGTCGATAAAATGGAAAAAAATATACATGAATAAAATGTAAATGACACTACATTAAATTTCGGTATGATACCTATTGCTACCTCCACTATCTCTTTATACAAATTATTTATCACATCTTACATGTGATTACTGGTGAGTAACTTACCAGAGCCTCGAAAGACTAAACTTTTATTGGCAGGCAGCTCGCCTGTCACTTATGAGTGAACAAAGCCACGTATCGATTCGAATCAGAAATCTCCACCCACTAGAAACAGATGATCAATTAAACGTTTTAATTTCATTGAACGGTAATTAATCGGCCTGACTTTATCAGGAAGTTTCTATTTGTCCGAGTAAAAAAAGGATATTTCCCTTGCTAAAAACCACCGGGAATTCAGGTTTACCCCGAACAAGGAATACCAAACAATAACTCAAGTTTCCACGAAGCAATAAACAAACATTGCAAATACCATTATTGTACCCTAGGGTAAAGAGACGTAAGGGCATAGGCGTAGGAGGCGGGGAGCTGGGGGGCTGCAGCCCCCAACCAAATATTTTTCTGAAATTCGAGCAATATGCTGAGAATTTTTCGGGCACCTACTGAGAGAAAAATAAAGTGCAATGTGTTTTTAATGGTTAAACTTATATTATTATTATCATTATTATTGTAAAGACTTCCCCCAAGTTATAGCAATTTTGGAAGGGTAATAACAAGGCATATGATTGTATGCTATTGGCATGCGATGTAATAACCGATGCATGTCGTATATGATATGCACATTCAAATGTTGAAAATTTTGGTTATACTTTTCGGGCAAGTCGTTACAGCCCCCCCCCCCCCCCCCCCAATCAAATTGGGCTCCTATGCCTATATATGCGTTAGGGTACAGGCAATACGTGAATATGTCGTTGTAAATATTTTTCACAAGTTTCCACAAAGTGATTAATTGGTGTTAGCAAATTTATAACGACTTCATCAAGTTCGTAAATCAATCCTTCATTCAGGTGCAAAATATAAAACAAAAATGCTATATATCAAATGTAAACAATTTAACATTAAGCAACAAAATGATCAACTGGCAGCCTGTGCCTGGCAGCATGTGCTAAAGTAATACGAAATGTTGCTAAATACTTCAATAATCCCTTCTTTCAGCGATTGAGTACGGTACAGTATCTATTCTTATAATCGTATATACGTAAGTTTACTCCGAAAACACGTCACTCAACCTCTCATCGATAATGAGAAGAATACAGATTTTGCTTTAAGAAAATGACCAACCCGTTTCTGTAACAAACAAAGTGCAATTACAAGACGAAAACAAATGGTGAATTGTGGGACTCGTCACCCGTGACGATTGACAACGGATTAAACTGACGACACGGTAGTTGGGCGGGGAAGGAAATATAGGAGATTGGGAATAAATTGTATCACGTCATTGTTGATAATGTCAATCAAACTTAAGCAGGATTTAAGTTTTGAAATGGTGCTTCCAGGAAGACATTTCAAAAGATAGTTTAAGAAAAGAAAGAAATTGGTAAGTGAAACCATGACGCACTAGTTTATTGGATAAATAGATGTTTAAATAGGGTGCCATTTTGATGGAAGGTATAGGTTCGGCTCGGATCACCATTCAGTTCTGTTTTGAACTTCAACTCGAAAAGTTAACCTTAAACTCGTACTTAACCTATTTCCATTCGTTCTATCCTTTTGGTATTTGTTTGAAGTTTTTTTTTTAAATTTCAAGTTAAGTTAACCTAGAACAGCTTTTTTGGAACATGACGCCTGAATGCAGAGCGGGTTTCTGTACCAATCTTCTACGGGCTGTGGCGGCAGGGAGATTTGGTCAAGTACGCTTGATAATTGAATCTGGTGCTGAAGTGAATTGTATCGATGAATGCGAACAGACACCTTTAATTCGTGCTATGTTTTTGGAGAACTCCAGAATTCAGTTAAAAATCGTCAAATATTTGCTGAAGAAGGGCGCTAATATTAACACTGTCGATGTTGTCGGAAGGACTGCCATACATTGGGCCTCTCTACGTGGGTGCGATACCGTTCTTGCGACTTTGTTAAACCATGCTGAGGGAAATTTTGACTTGAATCGCGGGGATATGAACGGCTGTACTGCTTTATATCACGCGGCAACTTCTGGAAGTGCTGCAACCGTTAAGTTAATGGTCTCAGCTCTACGGAAGTTCGACTTAAGTGTGGACATACCGAACTCACAAGGAATAACGCCATTGATGCAAGCATTACGTTTAGAAAATGATGTATGCGCCAGTGTTTTAGTTCATCAGGGACAGGCATCATTGACTATCAGAGACGAAAATTTTCTAAATGCTGGTGATTGGGCTGAGAGAGCTATACGCTTAGCAACAGCCACAAACGGCGGTCAAAAATCTGCAAGTAGCTTACCGGAGATACACAAAGTGGGGGCGCAAAGTAAAGCCAGAGCGTATCGAGCGTTGAGGAGAAACCAACGCCTTGTTGCCATGGAGATGCATCTCAGTTCAGATGATGAAGATGAAGAATCATCCCGTGATTCCGAAACTGCATTCATGCATCAATTGACGGCAGGCGACACTATAGATGGCAGGAATTCGTCTGGTTATGATTCTGATGCAGGTCAGGATTTTTCGGAAGATATTTCATCTCGTAGTGTCTCGTCTCTGAGTAGCCGTGACGAAGATGCTGATGCTTTTTCAATTCCAGTCAGTGAATCGAAAGGCAAAGAACCTGCTAAAACTCAGATCAAAACTCAGAATGATCTTCCTTCTATTTACAATATGTACGGGAATCAACTGAGCCATTCGTATAGGCCAGGGTATCCACCAAACTTGGCCAGGAATGACGATAGCCCTGCACCAAATATTTTACACGGGGTCACGTGTCCTCTCGAGTGTTGTGGAAAGACTGTTAGTCTAAGGCTGCCCGAGCACAAAGTACAGAGGGTCGCAAAAATATCAATATCTGCCAGGATAGAACAAAGAGATTCTACAGGTGAGCATTAATTTCAATTTATGAATTAAATGAATTATTTTGTGTCCACCCTACAACACACTTGTTTAACAAAACAATACCACGCACCGAGGTGGTTCACAGTGGGAGGAGGGAGGGGCAACTTATATTGTGATTGTTCATGGCGCGGGGTCAGACCCTGGAGCTTGGAGTGCAGGTTATTGGAAATTCAAGACATTTTGTCGGGACAAACAGGCTGCGATTTTGTGTCGGGCAACAGTGCCACTACCACCTCCCCCTCCCCATTCGTCGAACCTCATGGACGCTTTTGCTGGCATCAACGTCGAATGGTACCAAGCAAACGTACTGTGTGAATGAAACATGAAATTGGGAATACAGCTTTCGGGTTATTTCAAATTGATTCGAATTGTATTACGTGGAACCAATACCAGGTACATACATATATGTTACCCCGACAGTAAATATAATATCACACTGGTATACAGGTAACAAAATAGTTTGTCAAAATTATCTTCAAAGTTCATAAAATGATTTTGAGAATGCATTTGTGTGTCAATAATTTCACATGCATGTTTTACCGCTGCATGTTGAATTTCTGCCATATGGCGTGACAAGAAAATTTCCTAGAAATACCACATTAATATATTTTCTACTTTCTCAATCCCTTTTTTCAGATAAACGACAAAGAGCTAAAGGTCGAACTTTGCGCAAAATAACAGCAGAAAGACAATGGAGGGAATCCTTGCCTAAATTACCAGAGGAGACCACACAAATCCACGCAACCGACACAGACGTTTCCATAGCAACGAAATGGACGACAACGAGCTTACCTGCAATTACCAAACAGAAAAACTTTTTAGTTAGCGGGCGAAAATCCCCGACCGATAATGAGCTAGAATAATTTCCAGGGGAATTCTCAAATATTCACTCCTTTCTTCGTAAAATGATTCTATTTAAAGAAATGAATTTTGTTCAAAACAGGTATCTTGATGCGTGGCAGAACGGGGGTACCAAATTTTATATGAACATAATTTTCAGTTTCGAGAAATTTCACTAACAGATCATTTCATCCCCCCGCCCCCGCCCCCCCCCCCCCGCATAGGAAACACGTGCCTTACTACAATTAACAATTCAAAATCGTTAGGGTGGATGCAGGATCTATATGGCCCGTGTAGGTTTTGTGAGGGGGAAGGAGTTGGGGTACTCCCGAGAAACAATTTTCACACTGAAATGGTGCATTCGGAGACATAATATATGGGCTACACTTTAGGTCTTAAATTAGGTCTAAACACAAGGTTGTGCTAATAATTCTCGTTGAAGCTTTTCTGTGGGGTCGAAAAGGAGACTTGGGGAGGGGAGGGGGGGGGGCAATTCAACCACATCACTGGAACCGTGCTTGATCGAATAACGGTGCTTTCTTCCATTTTTAGTATGTTCCTAGTCAGACAAGTGAAGTGTCTAGCCAATGGGTCACCGTTGACATTTTCAACAGTATCACAATTAGCTGTTAAAAAAGCGGTTTAATTTTTAAGGTTCAGTATAACGTTGGGACCCTTAATAGCCCGGGCCAGGTATACGATTACCTTTCAGTGCATGGGATGGGTGAGCAGCTCCTACCCGCCCCCCCCCCCTCGTCTCCCGCCCTCCTAGCCAAAATTCACCTCCGATCAATTTTTAAAGTTAGGTAAAGTTAGGTTATTGATATAAAATTATATGAAAGAAAATAAATACAGGTAAGATATTAATATACATCGAACAAAATTTACAAACATTAACTAGTCTTTGTCACTATATTGCAATTGTTGTTAGTTGTCAGATTCATTGTGTTTTCAAATTGTGTCATCCCTTAATTATGTAAATATTATAAAAAAAAGTTTATTAATATATACATATGTAAATAACCTTATCTTATACTTCATATATCGTCGGTGGGGAATTATTTGCAATAAAAGTGACCTCGAGATATAAAAAAAAAAGGAATTTTTATACTCTTCTTCTTGTCTGCTAGGAAAACGATATTTTTTAAATTTATTTTCCGTTTTTTTTCTTTCTTCTTCGAACCATGACTATTTCGACCTTACCTTGTATCCGCCATTATTACAACGTCTTTAATTTGTAAACTTATTGACAAACAGATTAAGGAATTACTTCGCGTAGTCATTTCTCTTTCTAAAAATTGAATAAAATACAATGCAACCCGTGACTGGATGAATTGGTGGGAATCCTAACAACAATGTGCACCCGTGAGTTCTCGATTTGATGCTCCAAGTGCGCGGTATACATTGTAACTAACATGCATGGGGTATATCTAAGTGCCACCCACAGGTTAGCAAAATGCAGTCAGCGGGCAAGGGGAAGGGGGGGGGTCGAGGCGGTGAGTGGGGGAAAACACATTAGTTTCCCTCTACTAAAACAGTGAGGGGACATGTCCCCCCCCTTTCACAAAAACGATGCTCAGCTTGACGAGCTCGTTCTACATATTCGTATCTAAAGAATCCGTTTAACGCTGTCATAGGCAACCGTGTCTCCTCTAATAACTTTAGCCTTGCTTTTCTCTATCATGCTTTACAGGTTACAATCTTATGCCACTGAATAGTATCCAAAATTAACTTATAATTTTTTTTTGTTTCTATGGCAACAGTGAGCTACTCATTGACGTACCGTATAGTTATTTCGTATTTGAGTATGTCGAAACTGTATTTATTATACGGATTTATATACGACAAACACAAGGCAATGTGCTATAATAACAGAGTCAATGGATTCCAGGCATATAATCATATCAGCTCTTATTCCTGCCATGGAGGTAAACAAAGACCGCGGGATTAGGCAGACATGTGATATGAAAAACAACGTAATTCTTCGGATCGTAAAATGTCAACAACATGCATTGGTAAGGTATAATACAGTATACAATACATACCGTACGCAGTAGTCGAGGATTGGTAACAGTTGAATTGATACCTACAGAAACTATCGGTCTTTTATACTACAAATTCACACGGGAAAATTTGATTAGCGTTGCAATGTGAGAAACTCGTCGTAAGGCTTTGTTAAATCCTTTTAATGTTTACACTTACGTCATAATGTAGAAATTCCCGATGGTTTTGATCACATATTTGTCTGTCGAATGTGTATTGAGTTACAATGGTCTATAGAAGTTCCTTAGATATATAATAGTTGGAGTATATATGCAAAAGAGAAAACACTATTCTTGCAGTTTCTGTCAGACACAGAGCGTTCGCGGTCCTCAGCTAACTTGTACTGTTCACAGTATAGCCTTCTTGTAGGCTGGGCCTATTATGTGAATGTCTTTCTATGGTATAGGCTAACTCTTATACGGAATTACATGTATGTTTAATTGTAAAATACAAAGCGCCTTCGTTGAGTAAACTACAAATGTACTTATTCTTGTTTTCTCACATTCTGACCAACTAAAGCGGTCTGGTTTCCCATGTTTCTGATATATCTTGTACGCACTTGATCAATTTAACATTTTGTTGTAAAATAACGATCTACATAAAAAAAACATGAGTGAGTATAGGCCTATATTAACAATTTGTTGCAAATTCACGAAGCGATAAGATTCATACCAAATCATTATAGCGTTTGTAACATTTTCTATATTTCATCGGTTTCCTACAGAATATTAAATTGCTGAAATTTAATTTGCCCCCCCCCCCCTGAAAAAAATGTTGTGGAATTGTTCAACTTGCTGGATTTTTTAGACTTGTGGATTCATCATTTGAAGAAACTTTTAAAGACTTGAAAACGGCATCTTCATGCGTTTCCATAGAAATGAATTTATAAAAATTCATCCATTCTGAGCCTCCTGATATTCATATAGAGAAGCTAACGTAATATTTCCCATCTTGGAGTAAATAGTAAAAGTAGGACAAGACTAACGGATTAAACTTAACAATATGGTTTGAGAATAAGCTGATGTAATAGTCACATTTGCTAAATAAGGCATCACATTCCAGACGATTAGCATTGTTAAATACGAATTTATAGATACTCAAAATAAAGTCAGAATAAGCTCTCGAAAGTATAGCTAGCATGTCCTGCCTAACAAAGTATCGAAATAGCTGCATAAATTCTTCTTTTTAATTGCATTTACTGAAGACATCCAGTGCATAATAACATACATATGCATGAGTGACGTATTTAGCATATCATCTCCAAGCTCCTCCCCTCCTTCTTCCCGTCATTGCCCCTCACTTGCAGCGTTCAACGCCCCAGCTTTCCACCATCTCGCGTATTTCTTTGCTGCTAATATATTTGTCGTAAGCCCCGATAATTCTGTCTCTTTCTTTTTCAGTTCCGGTTTTAATAAATGTTGCAATTTGATAAATCTTTCGTCTTTCAAAGGATCATTAACCCCTTTGGACTTGGTCAAGTCGTTTGTCCTTCTTCGTGATCTCCGTCTCCTTCTCTTGGTCGGCCCGCGATCAGGAGGAAGCTGAGGATTATCTTTAAGGATTTCTATCTTTGGCAAAACTTCTGAGATGAGGATTGGGTCTGGCCCAGAGAGAACCGGTGGCTCTTGTTGCATAATTTCTTCCGTTTTTTCTTCTCTATCATCTACTTCTTTCAATATGGACGACACGACACTCCCCCTCCGTAACAAAGGAGGAAGCTTTTGTTGTTCAGCTATTCTTCTCTGTCTTTCCCTAGCTCTCTCCTCCTTTTTTCGACTCTCTTCTTCCAATTCTTTCTCATGTATTGTTGCTAGAGCAGCTTGTCTTTGCTCCATTTGTTGTTTGACTTTAATTTTCATTACTAAATTACTAAAACTGAGTTTTTCTTCCTGACCTAAAGCAGCCGAAACTTTCTTTTGAAATAATGATGCACTTTCCGCAGACGATCCTTCCCCTTCACCGGTGGGGACCATCTTACCGAAGCTGATACTTGCCATACCTATCGCTCTAGCTAACTTCCTAAAAGTGACAGATTTGGTTTCCTTTGGTGGAGGCGGTGTTTCAACTGGCTCGTAAATATCATCAATACTTGGTAGCATGCTCTTTCGGGGTGCTAACTGTTTCCGAGTAAACATTTTTGCCGCCATTTTGCTCTCTTTAATTTTTCTTTCATTATCCAGTTCTTTCTCTTCTCGTTCTTTTTTCTCTTTGGCCTTCCGAGCCTCTTCTTCAGCCGCTTTCTGTCGGTTCTCCTTCCTCAACTTAGCTTGGTTGTTCGATTTCGACGCCGTTCTTTCGTGTTGACGTATCCATGTACCCTGTTTCTTCTCCAGTCCAGCCACAAATGATTTTCTCTGTGAGGACATATAGACTTCTGTCTTACGTCTCATGTAGTCCAAGTTGGACAGAGTCATGTCCAACTTCTTGTCTTCACCCTTGTTGCCCGCATGGCCAATGTCGCTATGTAAAGCGGCTTTCATAATGACAACTTCAGGTAAATTTCACAATTACCATTTTATAGCACCTGTGAATATATTCTAATATCAGTCATACTGTATGTTCATGTCGATATCTTTGAATAGTCACTATACAAGTATGTCTCCGAACTGAGTGATCTCCATGATTCACTTCCCTGTATTGCAGTGAAAATTAATGAAAATTCAAGGGTTATATGAGAGAAATGACGGCCAATTCCCGGTTTGGGGTTTTGGTTATAATTTCTAATGCACATGCAAACCATCAGTTTAGAGAGTGTGTAAACAAACAACGTGTATAGGATTAAGAAAGTTCCATTCGGCTATAAACAGGGTTATTATCAAAATGTCACATATACTCGTTTGAGTCTGACTGTAATTTGAATGCCACACTCTTTCAAATCAGTTCCAAAATATTTCAAATCTGCTATTTCAGTAATCAGGCTGTTTCACTGATGTATTTCTCCCTATTGAGTGCAGACTGGTCTACAATTTCCTATAGAACTCAGTAGTCAAGGCTAATTTTGTTGTTTATTTTAAACAAACTCGTACACACACACATATGTACGACACTCCACATATTAATATCGTTGGCAGCTCACACGTATCCCAGATGAAAAAAACCTTGAAGAAAGTATCTCCTTTAAGCAAGTCCCGTTGGAAGCAACTTCCTTGTCGTCTGCGTTTGTAAGTCTTTCATGGATTTTCAAATTTTATATACTGCCTCAAGACGCTATAAGAATCCCACAGAATAGGATGAAATAATTTCATGACATGCCGGTGTATTCCTTCTATGCAATTTCTCACATGTGTAACTATACACTATGAAGTAATATGGTGGTACAACGTATCTTACTCTATATACTGATCTTATGATTTCTTCTATTGAAGTAAAAGTGTTTCGATCTTTAAATCGATCGTCCCAAGACAAGGATGGCCCCTTTAGCACAAGACTTAAAGCAGCTTTTCGAGGATCAATTATTAGACGACATTATTAAAGATGAAACAAACAGAACATAAATTTACAGTTGCAGAAGAGAAACGAGACAAATTAAGAGTTGATTGGATCCCTTGTGTGAATTTCTACCAAACGCTGGAGGAAATACCGTGAAAGTTTGAAAGCTCTATATTTAAAGGGTAGTTCACATGTTAATTTATATGAATTTTTATTCGTTTTGTACAACAAGAACACATATAAACTTGAAACAAACTAGAGTAATGCCATTGACGCACAACTACAAAATATGGTTTGTTTTCCTTCAAGATCCCAATATCCAGATATTGAAAGCTGACCAAATTAATGAAGATGTAAACAAGACATTGTGTGTCATCTGTCAACACTTCTATGCTGTTCCCAAGAACCACCCAATCACCTACATTTTACTTAGTCGCTGTCATGACTCAACTTCATATAGGTTTACCATATAACACTGCGCCATATACACCATGTTATTGTGCATTACTCTGTCAGCTATCCCTAAAATAATTTTACACCATCAACAACGATAGGAAAGTATGGGTCATGCAATAACGTCTATTTTTAGGCGGTAATGCCCTTTAAAGGTCTATTGTGATGTTTGACAGTGTGTTATTACCCCTCGATGCCTACCTCACTTAATACATACAGTTATATGGAGAACAAGGACAATGGTAATTATGGAGGCCCGATCAATGATGACTATTGTTACCTTGTATACGTCGGAGAGTAGACGATATTAAGGCACTAAAATATACGCCTACCTGTACGAAGCAGGGAATACATAGCCTCGAGTGATACTTTGTTCCGTCTGCTATAAATAGCAACGGTTCTTGTGTAAACTTTCAACTGGATATATCAAGTTAATCATGGTCGCCAAGGGGTGGGTCCGTCGTGTCCACTGATCAGCCCACCTAGCATAACGGTGTAGGGCTATAGTTGCTACGTGAGGGACTAACCCTTAGATACGATTACTTAGTCTTTTATTCCGTCACAGTTTGACTTTAAGACATAGAACTCTAGCACTGACCCACTACACTGTGCCTAACACTGACGATAACACTAACTCTAAAACTTGCCCTATAGTAATGACTCTCACATTAACTATAACATGGACTCATCAATTGACACTAAAACTGTTGCTTTACACTGGCCCCGTATAGCACTGCTAATTGTCTATAACATTCACCATATAACACTATGAAAATGCGGAAAATGGCAAAATGTTTTGCTGAATGGAAGAAATCATTTTTGTTTGCATCGACAAATTCCAACTTTTACAGTAAACCTAAAATTCAATCTAAGCAATGAACTCTAGATTCGTTTAAAACATTTTCAATAACCAACTATAATAAGCCGGAGATTCACTTTTACAAATCACGGACTACTATTAACTCCTGATACCGTATAGGATTAATGGACAATTTTAACACCAGTTACAAACACCTCCCATTAGCACTACTATAACCATTGTTTGTTACCAGGGCAACAAGACAATATGGCACATTGTTAGTCACAGAAGGGGACTAATCGATAATGTACTTCGGCCTGCAAAAAGTGTAGAAAGGCGTTAAATACGAGCTGGTATGATAAATATAGAAAATCGTTACCGCTAGCCCTGAAGGCTAACCGAAATACTATGTCAGAAACTCAGCCTTTGTCTTTTCAAGAAAAGTTGTCAAGGGAGTCTTTGGCGGACTAGTATGGACAAGTTTATGTAAACACTGGTCCATGATTTCGGTGGGATCACAAGAAAGAGTTGCTGTTTCAGCAGAGATGTTGGGTACGTAAAATCAAGAAAACTGAAATTAATGCTAGCTTGATGTGAAAATGTTTTTCATCATATTACGAAGAAAAATATTCTAGCGGCATTTACCCTTATAGTACAAATTTTCTATCAAAATATGAATTAAGACCATTGCTTATAAGCTGGTGTGAAAGTAAGGCGGCAATTTACAATTTGATAAAAGTGAGTAACAGACCGTGACAATAGTTTTACCTTATAAAAATACGGGCATGGATAGCTGGCACGCCCCACTCTTTCTAAATTCGTCCAATTATAATTCATATGATGTCAAACATTTTGATCAGCGTTCTTTAAAATTGAACGCAGTTGAAATGTGAACTTTGTAATGGAATAGGTCAAACCCAAATTCAGCCAATAAAAGTCGAGCGCCATCTTCACTGAAAGTTTTTCTTGATAGGTGGCGCCAGTTCTGTAAATGACAAACTGCTGGTCACAGTTGTGTAAAATAAACAGTATGTGAGGTCGATTTCTTTCTTTCATTCATTAAACACACTGGCACCGCTTTTTCCACCCAATGAAAAAGTTAAGGTAATGTGCAGTCCAACACATGAAACAGAAAATTTCTGGTGATATTCAGCAGAGGAGGGCTGAATTTTCTTAGAGCTTCTTTTACAGACATTCCCAAAAAACATGGACAGTGTCCATGTTTTTCAGCTTTTAAATTTTGATCAACAAATGATATGACCTTATTTGGCTTTGGAATGAGTTTGAAATGTTATTGTTTTGATTAGTAAAGAAAACCATGAGATAAAAAGCTATACATTTTAATTTTACTTCTTTCCATATGCTATAAAATAGCAGCACCCTTCTACAAATTCATAAAGTTGTGGTACTGCAGTAGAATAAATAACATAGGTAGTAAACAAGGGTGCCACTCAGTACCCTGTTAGTGTTGGCTTAACATCCTATGACATAATGCACTCTATGCCTACACCCTCCCACCAGCCCAGATGTAGAAACTTGGTATGCCTTGGGTTTAACATCTCATTGACCTTGCCCAATGTCTAGGGTTACCAGCAGTCAGATTTCTCCGGACATGCTTTGCCTCTTTCATCTTACTCCCTCTTCCTCCACAATAAAAAAAAAAAACTATTGTGTGAAACAGAACATGAAGTAAATAAAATAATTCAGTTAAGTTTTGCTTTTATTTTCAAATTAGACAAACACTGTCAACATCCAATATGCAACTATTGTAGCAAACAACAACTCTTAGTATCATAATATTTAAAAAAAAAAAAAAAACATTTTTGAGAAATATTTGGCTACAAGCCAAAGTAAAAAAACAAACAATATCAACTAAATAAAACTATATAATATTCATATATGATGTAACATTTACATTATTGACACCACTCCTTTAACTTTTTTCCTTTCAATTCACCTCTAAGTTTCTTTGAAACAGTTGCAATTTTGAAAAACAAGATGAGTTTCATGTGTAATAACTAATAAAAAGAGTATTTGTCATGATAAAATCTTTAACAAAGCAGTAACAAGAAGAAAATAAAATTAAAAAAAAAACTAAAATTTAAAGTGGTGACAAAATATCCACAGGTAAATCAATAAAATATTTATTTTCTTCTTTGGACACTCCTCTAAGATTCTTTGAAACTTTGTAAAATATGATGACTGTGATGAGTAAATAACTAATAAAACATGATAAAATGTTTAATGAAACAGTAATGAGACTGTACTAGCTTAAGAACAATGTCTTTTGAAGTGATCAAAGGGAAGATTCCCTTAATAAAAAATAGAAAGATAAGAGATAACTTTATGTGCAGAGATGTTGTTTTAACTGTTAAGACACATATGTGCTGATATATGAAATGCTACATTTTAATGTTACTTTATTATGATAAGGATGACTGTGATTTTTAGATTTTAATCTGTTTTATTCTTGAGGTAGTTTTGTGTGTTGCAGAAGACTAAAATACACATTTTTTCCCAAATCTTTAATTGTTATTAATATTATTGATAAAAGTAATATGTTTGTAGATACATGTTTGTAAGGGTGGTTTGGTGTGCCATTGAAGCATCTACTGTGCCAAGTCTTCTTTTTGTTGCTACCCTATGAATAAACCTTTAACCAGGTTTGTGCTTGCCATGGCAGCCTCAATTTGGTATGTCCTGAAACTTTTATATATGATTTTTAATAAGTTTTATCTCCTCTGCCCTGCCCCCCCCCAAAAAGTGAGGATCATCTCATGAGGAAAAGAAAAGGGACAGTAACATTTCAATATTCTAGATACCTCCAAGATACAAACATAAGAATAATGTCATAACATTTGGTTGTCTGCATTCCTCTTCTTCTTGCATAAATTAGGGATGAAGGGGAACAGTCGGTATAAAGGATAAATGGTCAATGTCTTCATCTGAACTACAAAGTCACCAAACCTTTAAAATCATGTCGTTTAATGTTGTCCATGTTGTTTGGTCTTTACCTTTGTTCCATTAGGTAACTCTTGTCTGTTGTCATTTCAGCATTCAAGTTGTAATTTATCCTACAAGACATTTATTTTATTGACTCTGTAATGTTTTAAGTTTTTTTAACTATATTAAAGGTAAATATATATTCAAAATGCAAGTTTCAAAAACCAGATTTTTTTCTAGAAACACTGTTGAAGTTATGAAAAACAAGAAAAAATAGTTTGGAAAGGGTCCTAAAAACTGCAGATACTTTTGTATTGAAAGGAAGTAAAAAAAAAATGACAAAAGTAAAGAACAGTTTAAAGCTGTTCATAACTCTGCAAGAATTATCTTTGCATAAACCTGAAGTTAATCATGTTTTGAGAAACCACATTAGCATTAAAGGGGTACCTCAGACTGGGGGTAGGTGAGTGGTGCGGTTGTTCACGAACTGTAACCTGTGAGACGCTATCAAGATAGTGAGTCTGGTATGGCTCACAGTAGATATCTGGTTCCGGAGACCATTGTTCTGGATAATAGTTGGGAGTGCTCATCAATGGGCCGGGCGGTTCGTGGGATGTTGGCTGGTAATCTTCCAAGTCAGTGTAACTTTGCTTCTGTTGTGTGGGTGGGTACAACTTCTCGATATGGCTACAAGTGCAATACGGGCAAGACTCAGAACAAGCTTTAACCTTGCTAACCTTAGGACTTTGTGGTGATTCTTCGGGAGGTGAAACAGCCTCAAACTGCTTGGTGGGGGACATCACTGCATGTGGCTGGACAGCGCTTGTGTTTGGGACTGCTGGATAGAACATATTGTTTTGAATCGTTCCTGAGAATCTGTACTTCCATTTATAGTCAGGCGTCCTCCACTTGCTTTCTGTCGGTTCTTCAATGCTGTCAGGAGGCTTTACCTTTTTGTCTGTGTTATTGACTTTGAGGTCTACAAGAGATACATATATATGTATATATGTTATGAATATGTGACTTTATACACACAAATGAGCCAGTTAAAGCTCATAACCCACCTCTCTCTTTCCCCCTCGCCCCCCCCTTCCCCAACACACACCATTAGCATTTGCATTTCCTGACTAAACTATACACATGAACTTGAAACCCAAGTAATGCTAATACTATAATAATCGAGTATATACCTGAACTTAACCATAAACAAAGAAAGGGCTTATTAATAGTAAAGTTGGGGGTAACAGTCTTTCTAGCATACTAGGAAAAGATACTCGTAAAGTTAAGTGCTGATTTTCTGACTGAAAATATTCCATTTCAAATAATCACAATTTCTATACAAATAAACTTACTTAGAAACTGCTCTTCATTTGTAGGTTGTGGGAGGCATTTAAATGATTTTTTTATTAAAGACACTCAACTGAAAACTATATTGACTAGTCAAGCCTCAATCATCTCTTCCTGAGATGACTAAAGTAGGGTCCTATGACCACAATATACGATGAGGTACTGTTTCAACTCCAGAGAGGAATGAAGATAATTGAAAAGTATTATTAAATGAAGGAAGATATTCGAGAAAATTGATTAGTGATATTAAGTATCCCTTTTGTAGGCAAATGCTTTGAAGATGGCAGCAAAACTATGTGTTCATGGGTGACCATTATTTGAATTTCTGGCATATTTTAGAATTATACTGTTGACATTGGCATGATGTTCTAATGCGTTCATCAGGTTCGATCTCTTGGAAGGAAATAAACCCTTTTTTTTCACACTAAGTGGTAAAAACTGCCATAACTGGTAATTATATTATATTACTTTTATGCACTTACTTTCGTGTATGTTGCTGGGTAACATTAATTTAATTTTTCTCTCAGTACAAGGTGTTTTCATTTTTTTCTTCAGGAATTTCATTTTATTGCCAATGACAGTTTATGACTGCATGTTGATAACCTCATTTATATTGTGTTATGTGTCTAACTATTTAAACACAAATTGAGGTTTTCCCACTTTGAGGTGGGAAAAGTCTCCTGTTATAACATAGATCTGTTAGAAATGATTAACCCTTGCTAATATAGTAAATGAGACATTAAGAGGAATAAGATTTTTTTTTTAAGAGTGCTCAAATTTAGGGGCAATAATGATTACAGCTGATCCTTACTTAGAAGAAGTTGCACATCCTCATTTATATTCTGATCAGGTGATGACAGCTTCAGATCTCGCTTGTATTTCTGGCGTCTGGCAAAATATTCTCTCTTCTCTGTTGTGGATGAGCACTTTTTACAGTAGCAATTGAACCAAGGGCATCTGTTTTTGTGTCCCTTACGAGGCACAATTTCATGATGGTTCCTGCATTTAGCACACTTTGGCTCACTTCTTAGCCTTGCCATTGGTCCTAGGCATTCCAAATCCATATTGCTCTACGGATGAAAAAATAATTGAGATGAAATTTGAAATGGCTTTTGATGGTGAATTGAGTGAACATCAGCAACAGAAGCCCAGCCTGAGCAATCAAGTTTTGGTTTCAAATGTTGGACAAATTTTCAGAAAGGAGGATAAAGAAAGCAAAGAGAAAAAGGTAACTTGCTTTTTCTTTATGATCATCCTTTGTCCAAGACTATTACCTTCCACAGGCCTTTCGACCAAGGCCATTAGCTAGGCCTAACTTCTTTGTTAGAATCCCTGACCATGCAGAGATTCACCACCATCATCTATACTTTAGTTGGTGATAACATCTTTAATGTTTATTGCTTCTTTTTTTAATAGCCTTTGTTGGGGAAATATGCTCACTAAGTCAGCCTGCCCTTTCACTTTTCTCAGGCATCGATTGGTCACATTGTGCAATGACTTTTGTTCAATATTCAGGAAATATTAAAATGATAGTCCTATCTTATTTTTGTTGTTGTAGAAATTAGCAATGGTATAGTTTAACCTATGACTAAAGAGAATTCCCACCACCAAAAGATGGTGGGGTTCAACTTAGGCCAGGAATACCTTCTTCTTTTGTACACACTTGGGGAACTAAAATTCAATATCCTAAGTTACTTAAGGCTGCAAAACATTTCAAAATTCAAAGAAACTGATTCACTATCCATAGGCCTAATGCTATGTTACTTGTTAGGGATAACACTAACACTTTGTAACAGTAACAGTTTGCTCAGAAATTCCACTGTCCGAGATCTCCACTCTCATTAGCCTAATCAGTACCTGTACAACTGCTGGTTTACTTTTAATAGGCCTAACTTTAAGCCATAGGCATATCATATGCCCTCTAAATAGTCTAATTTCTAACTTGACCCAACGTTAGGCCCACGAAATAAGGTGCGCTCCCCTTCCCTCAGTTTAATCAAAATATGCTATCACAGTACCAACTACGCTCGGCCTAGCCTACATCACATTCATTACAAATTCTCTCGAAAACTCTGACGCTGAGATAGGCGGTAAGTTAACTTAGTATAACTATTTGATTACTTATCAATTCTTTTTTAAATGTAAGGAAACCTACCAAGAAATGACAAATTTTCTATTGACAAACAGATCATAGGCAGACGGTTATATACGCAGGAGGACTAAGCAAATTATGTGGCCATGTATTAAATTAACCACGCATTGAGGCTATAAATATTTAACACAATAACGACAAATAATGCGCACATAATTAGTACATGTATGAAACGTACATATCATGTAGGCTACAGCTGTCACTATATCATCGTCTACTCGTGATCATATGACAGGTAGAATTTGTACGCATGCGCGCTTACGCGCTTTTCTTTGTAACGTAACTTTACGAGACATGCAAATAAAGCGAGGCTGTGCGTGCTCTTTACGGCCTGTTCAAATTCGTCACGATATGTAAGCCAATCATATTATCCAATAGATAGAATATACCATAGCAACTTTTAAAGTAGTGTGGCTTATGCATTTTATAAGAAAATCTTATAATTCACGGTTTGCTTATCTTTTCTTTCACAAAAACTTCTTATTAATAAGGTATAAATTCAACTCGTACCTTATACAAAAGAAGACTTTATACTTGTTTCCAAAATCCATTGACATTCCTATACATAAGTCAACCAGTTTATAATGCTACATTCCAAGATGTAAATTTCGTCTTCTTTACGTCATTTAATTTGCATATGGGTTAAAAATCGAATATGATCCAAATACGCATATGCCTAAGTTAAGCGTGCACAATATCCAGTGTCTCAACCGCATGATCAGCGTAGCTATTGAAATTGCCGCTATCAAGTATCACTTTGTGACACCGCATGTATGATATTTTCTTTGCAACCATCTTCTTTGGATGATTAACTGGGCAGTCTTTTAACCACTGACCAATTTCTTCTCTCCTTGTTAAGAAAGCGTGTTACATTAAAATTTGATTTCACGTTAAACCAAACCTAACATTAGGGTAAACTTAACGTTAGGCTGCGCTAAGCATGATATGTTCTAGGTATATAGACCTAGGCTAGGCGTATAATCTTAACAACGACGTTTGAAGAAGGATGTCACCTGTATTTGGTTAGGCTGTGGATAGAACCTAGCTTAGGCTATGCTAGCCTCTAACGTTAAGCCTAACACTACAGTAGATAAGGTAGGCCTAGCGTAGGGCCTAGTAAGACTAGAGTAACAAGTAGCATTAGCCTAACGATAATATTACGATGCCTTAGGGCCTAGCCTAGGCTACATTATACATATTTTCAGATTTTCGTCTGTAAGTGTAATTGTTGATCTTGAGGCTTGACATTAATACAACTTACTATTTAGGCCCAGGCTTAAATAAAGAATAATTAGTACCTAGGCCTAGCCTATTTAGAATCGGTAACTAGACGTATAGAGCCTAGACTAGAGGTGTCCATTGACCCTAACTTGGTCACTGTCAGTGTCACATGTGAATAATGTCTGAGGTTACCTTACATACTTCACGGCACTGATACCAAAATCAGAGCCAAATAATTTCCTAGGACATTTTTCCTAGGACAAATTGACTTTAAAATTAAATTCAAAATCAAATCAAATTCTCTGCAAAATTACAGTGCTTAAAGTTTAACCTATTAAGTCTATAAATATGAGCTAGCCTATTTCTAACTTAAACTTATAAACGTCAAGGAACTTTCAGTGTGTAGGCTTATATAGAGGGATATAGACCAGTAACTTACATTCCATTTGTACTTCCTTTGCTTTTATGCATTATTCATCAAATTCTTAAGAACCATATGCACCAGCTTCTTTAAAACTACAAAATGTTCCATAAAGAACAAAAAGAAAAATTACAGTTTATGTAAAATCAGATATTAAACCTACTGAACAACAGTGTTCATGCAGATGCAGAAGTTTCAGAAGGTACCAAATGAAATGGTTTACTTCATCATTAACATCAAGACAGTATAAGTTTGACTCAAAGCAAAGTCAACTGTGGAGCTTGAGGTATTATAAATTGTGGACATGTGGGAAAAAAGGTTTGCTTTGTAACATAGTAAGCCTTATTTACCAAAAAAATGCAATAAATATTTACTTGTACGGTGGGGTAAAGGTTAAAATCCAGACAAAGAGAGCAAAGTTTTGTCAAGCAAGTAATATTGAATACAATTTTAAGATGTCAATTTGTGTTCTAGTATTTCAAATTTTTCATTGTTAATCACCAGAAGTAACAAATATTCAAAATGTCTGACGAAGAAGTTGCTGCAATTGTGATTGACAATGGGTCTGGAATGTGTAAAGCAGGGTTTGCTGGAGACGATGCACCAAGAGCTGTTTTTCCATCCATTGTTGGAAGACCAAGACATAGGGTATGAGAGATTTCTTTTAGTTTCCTTATAACATGCCATCTTCTCTCACAGAGTTGTATTAATTAGAAAAGGTGTGAGTGTTCATTATTTTGTTCCTTTGTACATACCAATTGTGGAGCAATATTATTGCATGTTATCCATAGTGTTCATACCAGCAATTAATTAGATATCAGTCCTAAGGTCAGCCTAGTTCACCACCTTTTATTCATATTTGAATCAAACTTCCTTTGAGAAATTATTTTGTCTTGTCTCAAAGTGATATATTTTGAATAAAGCATTTATCAGAAGGGTTCAGTTTAGTTTTTTTTCTTCAGATTCTTCTTTGCAGTTTGTTAACTGTTAACTGTTAGTGTCTGTTTTGCTTTGCAGGGTGTAATGGTCGGTATGGGTCAAAAGGACAGTTACGTAGGAGATGAAGCACAGAGCAAGAGAGGTATATTGACCCTTAAGTATCCAATTGAGCATGGTATTGTTACAAACTGGGATGATATGGAGAAGATATGGCATCATACTTTCTACAATGAACTCAGAGTGGCACCAGAGGAACATTCAGTCCTACTAACAGAGGCACCGATGAATCCCAAAGCAAACAGAGAAAAGATGACCCAGGTAATAAATATTTCTGAAACAGAAAAGATTATTGCCATCAGCAGTTATGGTCACATTTTGGTTAAAATCTGTAAAATACATTGCATAAAAAAAAAAATTGTGTGCAAATTAAGACTTTCTTTTTTAATAGAAAACCATGTTATGTCCCAGATAATATGCTGAGCTACTTGCTACTTGGGGAATTTTTGTTACAGACAACTTAGAGTGCGACTTTCCGAGGTTAACATTGGTCAGTTATAAAAGATAACAAATTTCAACCTTGTACTAGTACTCCTTGAAGTAGGTCAAAGTCATGTATGCACACCACACCAGTCGTGTAGTTGAATGTGGTACATCTGAGTCCCATAAATTTACTTAGTCCTATAATCTATAGTGTTGGAGTCTTGTTAATGTTATTGCCTGATAAATATGGATGGTTTTACAGTCAAAATGAACCATTTTGAGTAATTTATTTTAAAATTAAAATGACAGTATACGATTGAACACTAATTATTTTATGAAAGCAGACATCACCAGTGTGAAGATTAGATGTATTTTAGTGAGGGGGAGTAAATTCTTAAGTGACAGAATTCGCTGGACTTGAGTTGTTGGTTTCAGTCCAGGTCCTATCTATGTGACCGTTAATTCATCTCTGCCAAGTTCAAATCCTGGAAATGCAGACTTGAATCTTACCAATGATCCATGTGGGTTATCTGTTAACCAATGGAAGCATGCAATTCTGCAGAAAACATGCAGCATATATGTTATCAAGCCTGCAGCGTTGGTTTTTTGTAAAGAACGTATTCTCATCTATGATTTCACATTGAGCATTCATTCATGGACACTTGAGCTCATTGAAAAGCTAAATTGTTTCCACAGATTATGTTTGAGACATTCAATACACCTGCAATGTATGTTGGGATCCAAGCAGTACTTTCATTGTACGCATCTGGACGCACAACTGGGATCGTCTTGGATTCGGGAGATGGCGTCTCACATACTGTCCCAATTTATGAGGGTTATGCAATGCCTCATGCCATACAACGATTGGATCTAGCTGGAAGGGATCTCACCGACTACTTAATGAAGATCCTAACAGAGCGTGGATACTCATTCACCACCACAGGTAAGTCTTTGGAAAATAACTGCCTTAAAAATAAATAATGCTATATATCTATGGATAAAGATCTTTCACATAAAGGTTTTTTTCGGCACAGACTTTGGCTGTAAAGTATGTTTCTCATTATACACCTACAGTTACCTTCTAACAGTTGAGCCAAAGGTTTTGCAAGGGAACAAGTTTTATGTCTTAGAAAGCATATGGCTGATCAAAAGTTTTACAATTGGTATCAGGATGAGCCAACAAGGAAAAGTGCCAAAAAACCCCCCACTAAGAAACACCATTGTGTCTTTCATTAGAGTGATAAGCCTAAATCAAATATGTGGATATTAAGGTAAATGAAAGACCTGAAGTAAAGAATATTTTTTCCAGTAATTGCAAACTCCTAAATATACAGTATGTTTACATTATACAATATCAGGCAAAAACATGATTAGCAGTTGTAATGTTTGATTGGTATTCTTCAGTGTAATTTTATTGGCTGTAATTTGAGTGCACTGTATTAATATCAAAATATGTATTAACAGAATCAGTGTTATTAGAATAATCTATTGTGTCATATCTGATATGGAACTAATCTTCAAATTCGTACAGTTAGGTGGAGATATATTTTCAGACAACTTAGTACACATGTTCGTTGAGTGTTTGTGAATGATTGGTTTGTCCCAGCAGATGTTTTCTGCATTTAAGAACAATTTCAACTATTTCTGCACAGCTGAGAGAGAAATCGTGCGAGACATCAAGGAGAAATTGGCCTATGTGGCCTTGGACTTTGAACAAGAACTGGCAACTGCTGCTGCAAGTTCTTCCTTGGAGAAGAGCTATGAACTACCTGATGGGCAGGTTATTACCATTGGTAATGAGAGGTTCAGATGCCCAGAGGTCCTCTTTGCACCCTCATACTTGGGTAAGATTATTTGCAGTGTTTTTGACAAATTCTTTCAGAGTCCCTCCAAAATCAGTCTTTTTTTTGTCTGTAACTCCTTTTTGAAAGACTAAGGTCACCTATTCAATAAAGTGTTTTTTGAAAAAGAAAAAAAGTACTGTATAGTAACTGCAAAGGGCAATGGTTAACTGCTTCAGTACAGAGCACTAAATAAAGCTTCAAAACATATTACTTATGGTAGTATCATCATTAATTAACTTAATGAGTGCTCCAATATCAAACCTTTCACATTTGCTGGTTACCCAACTAAATTCCAACTGTTGGTATTTGATAATTCCTGCAATCTATTAACTGGCATGTGTGCAATTGCAGCCATTCCTTGTTATGTTCGCATCTGACTTAACAAGGAGTGATTCAAAGCCATTGCTTGGCATGGTTGAGTTTGATGTCTTATGAGAAAAACTGGCCTAACAACCCATGTGAATTACAACATTGTAATAAAAGTATCTAAACAACTGCCTATGAATGCATGCTTTTGCAAATTAAAATATTATTGTGATAAAATTGGTTCCATGGAATATTAAAATTATCTTGATTGCAATCGAAATGTTTTCATAAACAACTATTCAGCAGACTAGATGTATTATAGAATTTTCTTTTTTCACTGTGCAATTCTCATCCACTGATTTCTCTGTTGTTGTCATCATTTGTGTAGGAATGGAAGCAGTTGGTATACACGAGACTGCTTACAACAGCATCATGAAGTGTGATCTGGACATCCGTAAGGACCTGTATGCAAACGTAGTGCTCTCAGGAGGCTCTACAATGTATCCGGGTATTGCAGACAGGATGCAGAAAGAAATGACAGCTCTGGCTCCCAGCACGATGAAGATCAAAACAATCGCACCACCAGAGAGGAAATACTCTGTTTGGATCGGAGGTTCCATCCTATCCTCATTGTCCACCTTCCAACAGATGTGGATTACAAAGCCAGAGTATGACGATTCCGGTCCTTCCATTGTTCATCGAAAATGTTTTTAGAAAGGAAATTGGGAAAAGCCATATTTTGGTGACCTATTCTGAAACTTCAGTTTTTGGATAAATTTTGTTTCAATTTTCATTGACATTCCAATTCTTAAAAAAATTTCAAAGCGACTCAAACTTTAAAATCAACAGAACATTACCTCTCAATGTTATATTCTTATTGAAAGTGAATTAACAAAGATTTTGCACTATTTCCATGTTAAAAGCTGCAAAAAGTGTCTTGCTCAGTTGGTGATTAAAACATTTCAATAAACCATGAAGCATATCCAGTATTTGTTCCTCTCTTTTATACCATGCTAGTATTCCTGTTAGGTATGCCTCTTGGAATATCTTATAACCACTATGAGTATTTATATGCAAGGTGCTTTCTATGGGCATGCTTATCAAAGAAATGCTTGTTTTTGGAAACTCTTCAAGCCTACTGAATTATGCAACCTACACTTCTAAAGGGTTCTTGGTCAACAATACATGCTCCTTTGGAATTACAATTGCAGAAATGGTTAGAAAGTATTCAGATGATTAAAGGGATATTCCAGTGGCAGAAAATGTTTATATGGAAAAGAAACGTTTAACACAGTTAGTTGTAATCCTCATCTCAATAAATTGTCGTCTAAGTCAAGATATGGTTGATTGAATGGATCTTATTTTGACAGGCTAAAGTGACGCTAAACCCCAAATTCTTCCCTGGAGTGGATCACAGTAGGTTGTCAGTGATGTCACCACGGAAAATGTAATCTTCCAAAGCTTTTCTTTTCTATTACAATCTTTTTGTTAATTTATCCTTGAAACCTGATACATTGGAAATGTTTGCTTATCTGCCAAGGTTCACTGTAAGTAGAATTTCTCCACGATGCAATTTTTTGCTTGTGGAAATATTACTCTTCAAATAACTCTTCAAATAAGTGAATTAAATAATTAAAAAAAAATAGAACAAAACAAAATAAACACATTTTCAGGTGAATTGTGATGACATCATTTTCTCTGATGTTGCCAACTGCATTCACAAAATATCACCACATTTGTACAAAATTAGTATTTCACGATAAACAATGCAGGTTTACCTAAAGTAGTATTATTGGGGATGAGGTTTGCCGAGAATTTAGGCAATTTCAAAAAAAAAATTGAACAGCCTGAATAATGTTAATATTTTATTTACACTTTTGCTTGATGAGATGGTAAGTATATATCCATGCAAAAAACTCATGCAAATAAACTAATTCATAGTCCATCAAATGGCTGGACTCAAATTGGTATCTGTGTGGATTATAAAGTTTACGATAAATGTTTATCATTTAATAGTTTTTCACAAATCTAGTACTATTTACCAAATTTGATAATCAAATCTGACAAATGTGTGGTACAAATTTTGAGTGGCATGCTTCAAAAAAGTACAACTATGATTTCTTTCTGTAGAATCAAGACTGGTCAGCAGTCATAACGTGAAATGATTGTTTGCAGTAAGCAACTATTCAAACCGACCAATCACAGAAATAACGATGAAAACATTTTTTCGAGTCATTCATTCTGTGTTTCAAAAATTATTCAGCTTCTTAAAACTTATTTAAATGATCAACATTTAATGCAAATTCACATTTGACTAAACCATTTAAAATTTACAATTCTTGTACATTTCTACAATTATAGGACAATCTGTCATAAGGTCTTCAGTTGTGAAGGTTAACACTATTAAAGCTATGCCAGATATAATTCCCTTCTTATGGAAAAATTAGTTTGAAATATAGTTAACAACTTTATACACCAGGATGGGATATGTGGCATAAAGAATACAAATAATAAGTTGCTGAGCACACTACTTATCCCAATCAATCAAATATTTCAGTTGTTCTTGCAGAATACTAGAATAATTTTGACCCAAGTAATATACCACCTAGATAAATAACAATATTGGTTGAAGATGGTGAACTCACCACCTGCTTTTTGTAAACTGTCATACATATACCGCTACATTTGAACATAAATGGCCATTTGGGAGGATTATTTGGGAGATACTGAATTATAGCCAACATCGTAGCAGGCAGAGTGTCATTCCAAGTATTCCTTTACTCTTTTGAAAGCCCTTTACACTTTTCAATTGAGATGAAAACCTCACCCACATAGCTTTGTAAATTACCTTGTACATCTTCATCACAAAAATTAAGAAGACAAGCTTTGGTTCAAATGAAATTAAAATAAAGCCAATTAAACAATTAGCTCTCTGACTAAATAAATACCTTCTATTTGTGCCACTATTACAAGCTGCAAAGGAACGTTAGCACAACTATTGAGACCATGTTAAAAATGTGCGTGCTGCTGATGGTACAATAATGGTACATATTGTATTTGCTGCAGCAGCATGTGGTACTGGTAAAGTCTGACTTATCTATGTGCTGAAGCCTCAAAAGGATGGAACAATTAAGAACCAAAACCCAAACGGGGAGCTCTGAGATTATATGTTTATGAGTTACACTAAGAACATGCAAGATAGTTCGGCTAACAATGTACTGTCAGAGACATGCGGCTTCTCATCGCTTACTTCTAAGGTTCACGGTCATCTTTGAGTCAACCTTACACACCCATAGCGGTATCGTATTTCTTTGAGAACTCTCTTGATTTAGACTTGGAGAGAGAAATCAAGCCGACGACACATCTTCAGAGACGATATCCATGGCTTCCTCGACAGTACCTGCCAAGATCATGTGCTCCAGGTTAGCATTGGTAAGCTGCACATACACCAATGGCTGAGAGAAGAAAGAAATAATACCATGGAAACAAGCAAATGATCAATTAAAATAAATAAATAAATTCATATAGGTGACGATGGAATGCATGATGTAAACTGAGCGAAGTATAGAGACTTTAAAAATTAAATATCAGTTTAAATATTTGAACTTGAAGTCACAACACATCTGTACAAGATGTGAATTTATATAAAATTAAAATAAACCAGGCCTAGAAGTAATATAACTTACTACAGTATTTCCTAGAAGAAAACATTAATGGACAGAATGTTGACTAGTAGTCACTTAAATATTAAATAATAATAAGAAATAATTATTAAAATGATCACCTGATGAAAACTCACCTGAAGTTTAGTAAAGATCAGTTTTCCCCCTACCTTGTGGAAATCTAGCAGAGCTTGGCCAAGGTACTACAAGAAGGAAAAAGTATACCAATAATATCATACATATTAATACATTGCAACTTGCATCAGTAGACAAACTACTTTGTGTAAAGGAACTAATCATACTGAGATCCATAAAACCAAATTATTTGTGATTAAAAGACCTGGCAGATGGAAATTAAAATTGCTCTGACAAAAGGGTAATGAAATTTGAAGGAAAAAATTGTTGTTAAATATGATTCTTTTCTTTTCCCATTCCATATTGTTCATTCTTCGTGTAATGAGTTTTAAACGGAGTGAGAGTTCAACTGACACTTGGAAGCCTAGTTATTTCAGAGTTTTTACCATTATTGTAGTAGTGCATAAGCCCAATTACATCCATCGGAAGTAATAACACACTGGATACAGTGATTATTTACCCAGATCAATTCATATTAGTCCAATGATGCTATACTGGATAGTTCAAAATGATAATCAGATCATACACAATTGGAATCTTGCAATGACATATGCGATTTAATAATTGAACAACACAAGTACAGCAGCCTCCTGAGAGGAACTGTTTTAAACAGTTTTGTAACACTCATGTATTCCATTGTCAATCTATATCAGGGCTGTATACTACCTAGACTGAACCTCTGACTCAAAGTCCATTTTTCTGAAAACAGGGACTCAGGGAATGGTCTGGGGCTCCAACATTTTCCCAGAATGCCCGAGGCTCCTCTGGATTTGAATTTGCCTTAACTCAGATCTTCAGAGTTTGACAACAACCCTGTCTGATACCACTCCAACTTAAACTTAAGTTAGCCTTGCTTGGAAATGAGATTTAAGCATTGATCATATTAAAGCTATTCAATGCACACCTTGATTATCATTATCAACACAATCAGTAGCTACATGCTAGTATAACCAGAAAGCTTCTTTTTTCCCGGTGTAATATGGCAACATGAGCTGAGTTGTAATTTGTTTGTACATCTTAGCACAAGTTTACCTCACAGTGAGTAAAAAAATTCCAGTAGAATTGCCAAAAAATCCCCATCTCATGCAGTATGTCGAAAAGCTTAAATGCAATACTTGATAACTGATAAGTTACACATTGTGACCTCTCTCGTCACAACACACTCTTCTCCTTCCAAGACATCCATCAGAAATCAATAACACTAAAACGAAGAAAACAAGCAAGATGCAAATACAACAAAATACAAACAATCTAATTCTTCCCCATAAAGCTTTCCTTTTCTCTCTCTTACCTCAACAGATGTGATGTCTAATTTAGAGACATGAGTGAAATCTAAGATGATGGGTCTAACGTAATCAGGAGATGACGTCAAATCGTAGAGATATTCGGCCAAGAAATCTCCAGCGGGATACTTGACTGAACTCTCCACTTGGATCACATATGCAGGAGTCTGAAATAATGATAATAATAGATGCATTAATTCATACATATGTACATACAAACAAACTGAAACATTCATTCTCATCATATACTAATGACCCATCAACTAGGATTACCATAATCATTTGGTTGAGAAGTGGAACACTGCGTACGTCCCAGATTGGAGAGGTGTACAGTGAAATTACTATTTTAAAACATTAGTTTGTAATAGTTCTTGTTGCATCTATATAGCTCATGTTTAAAACACATCTTTCACTGGTAAGCTTTTGAGGCTAATATGCGGCCATCAATCACATTTGTGTGCTGAAAACCATTTATCATGCTTCCCAAACGGTCACAACTAGTGATGCATACTACATGTTCCACTTTATTAGTTTGTGTATCACAAAAACAGTGATATTTTTTGGAACAACACAAAGAGCTTTAGCAAAATGTTCGCTATCATCAACACCAGAGTGAGTCTACAAATAAAAGAGAAGGCCTAAATGTTTTTACAGCAAATGATACTTCCATTTATACTTTTCTTCTCATGAAAATACTTGACCCAATTAGAAGCTTATCAGTATAATACAGTTCCAGGTACATTGACATATGATGAATCTAAACTTTTACTGAAACTTGTCCTGTTTGGAAAGACTAAGGATTATTTGTTGAAATAATTCAGTTTAAACTTGAAACCAACTTTCATATAAAGGGTGACTGTGCATATTCCTGTAGCATTTCCTTCTTGTTTAAAAGCAAAATCCAAAATAGTATAGCGATATTATAAGAAAGTTGTATAAGAAAGGGCTCAGCAGTTAGAGGTGGGTTTTAGTTTAAATTTACCAATAGGCAATTAATTTGTGATTATAGAATCTTCATCAACTCTAATTCTACCTTTCCTCTCTCCCTCCTCTCACCAGCCCAGTTACTTTTTTTCCCATTAAATTTACACCTATGTTTCATTAATAATTTCTGTATTAAATGAAATAAAATCACCATTGATGAAATCTTTTAATGAAGGTGAGGAACTGTTGAAGGGACTTTTTCATATGTTCCAGTGTGCAGTGTACAGGATTTTAAATGAGAGGGAGGGGGGAAATTCAAAGATCCACATCCCTTAGGTTAGGGGATGAACCAATATGGAAGGGCCAGAGGTGAATGAAGAATTTTAGACATCAAATGATGCATACTGCTATAAATTATGTCTATAATTAGCTCTAAACGTAAGGTTGTGCTACTAAATATTCTTGATTTTTCTTTTGTGAGGTTGGCAGGGGTCTAATTCTTCCCCAGCTGAATTAAATAAAAGGACACAGCCTGGTCTACCCCCCCCCATCTCCCTCCTCCTACGCTGCTGATATGTTCCTAATCTAGACAAAGACAGAAAGGAGTAACCATGACGATTTCAACCTCGGAAGACAGCTTTTGTTACTTCTTAGATCACATGCATGCATATATAGGAGCCCAATTTGATTTAGGGGGCTGTAATACGACTTGCCCGAAAAGTACAACCAACATTTTTTTGCATTCAACATGTTAATGTACATATCGTAAAGGCATGCATCGGTTATTTCATCGCATGCCAACTACAAACAAACAATCATTTGCCGTCTTATTACCCTTCCATATTGGTTACAAACTTGGGGGAAGTCGTTTTAACATTTAGTAATGGCATTAGTAATGCCAAATTAGTCGGGCACTCGGGCAAGCTTACAACGTTATATTTATTACCAAGGAGATTTTTTTTAAACTATTGATTTCCTTTAGCTACATCATTGCAATTTATTTTTCTTTCAGTAGGTGCTCGAAAAATTCTCAGCATATTGCCCAAATTTTCACAAAAATAATTGGATGGAGAGCTACAGCCCCCCAGCCTCCTAGAGGGGGGGGGAGTGGAGGATGTCTTGTATTTTGCAATTCATTTTAGTTTAAATTTACCAATAGGCAATTAATTTGATTTTAGTTTAAAATTTACCAATAGGAAATTAATTTGTGATTGTAAAATCTTCATCAACTCTAATTCTACCTTCCCTCTCTCTTTCCTCTCACCAGCCCTGTGACCTTTGTTCCCATTAAATTTACACATATGTTTCATTAAAAATTAAAAATTCTTAGCATATTGCCCGAATTTTCACAAAAAATATTTGGTTGGGGGGCTACAGCCCCCCCAGCCTCCTACGCCTATGCTCGTATGAGATACTTGGCAAAATCACTGTTTCTTCCGGGTACATAAACTAAGAGAGTGCTAACCAGGTTAAACTCACAATGACTGATGGTGTCTTACCACAAATGGGTTTGCTGCAGTTACTTGGTTACCTCCACTGTAGGTTATTGTCATTGAAAAGTGAGGTCTGGCAATGGGTAAGAGGAGGATAACAAGGTCAACGGCGATGCCGATCACAATACCGTAGACCACATCAACAAGAAGAGAACAGAAGAATGTCGCCAAGGTAGGAATCAAATCCAACTCTGAAGAGAAATGTAAAAAGAAATCTGTTCATTTCAATTTATTTCTACAATGATAGTAAATTTCAGACATTACTGTAGAAGAAAGATTGTAGTAATGCAAAGGAGGAGGTGGGATGGAGGGGGGGGGGATAGGGAAGGAGAAGAAGAGGATAGAAGATAAGAGAATTGAAAAGGAAATTATTGTTTCAAGAGTTTTGAAGGAAAGTTTGTAGTTTATTTGAAGGAAAGTTTGTAGTTTATTTGAAGTCCTATTATATTAATAGTGACAATCCCTAGAAACACAATACATTATATCTGAGGGTGTATATTTACATATCTTAAAATTTCATTTCAGAGCAATGGTACTTGAAATAGGGTCTCACATCACATTGTTCCTGTCACAGAGGAAGCTTCAACAATTGTTAGCTTTCATGACTTTAAAAATAAAATTCTGATGTAGGGATACAGAGAGATGAAGACAACAGCTGCCAGAGATGATATGAACTCCATAACTGGTGTCATGAATAACAGTGTAATAAATATAATACCACCCCACTCCACCCCAACTCCTACCCTGCCCCTACCCTACCATATGCTGTCTCTGCTATCACTTGACATTACTTACTGTTAACATCCCACATCTTCTTAAAGACTCTGATTCTGATGTAGGGATACAGAGAGATGAAGACAACAGCTGCCAGAGATGCTAAAGGTATGAACTCCATAAGTGGTGTCATAAATAACAGTGATATGAACATTATACCACCAGTTATGATGCTGCTTAAACCAGTCTTGACATCTGCATGGTACATAATGGAGGATCTGAAAATAAAAATTACAAAACATAAGACTCATGCAAGCAAAGACAAAAGATTTACTTAGCAATTTATTAAATCTAGGATTACAAAACCTGTCACTTAAGTTAATAGTTACTGCAAAATTGTACCATATAGAAGAATGGTTTCAAACTTCAAAGAAAAGGAAACTCAATTTTTCAGAAGTTATCTTTATTAGGTCACTAGGACAAGTTGTTCCACCTAGGGGAGTAGTCTAAATTGAGGACTTCCTCTCCCCCCTTTTTGGGGAAAATGATTGTGAAACGTACCTATATGTTATGAAGTCTAAAAATGTTCAATCTAACATACAAAGTAAAAGACAATAGTTCTAAATGAAATGGACAAAATTTTCCCCTAGTATTTATTTCAACTTTGTCAGCACTATAATGCTTACAATCAGGACAAAATTTTTGGATGGAGAGTGCACCACTATTCCCAATGGGTAGATAATGTCTACAAAGATGTTTATAAGAAGCTTATAGGTACAAGAGAATTTCAGTATCCATGGAAATGCTCTTTCCATAGGACATTAACCTAAATTTGTGCCTGTAACTGTGATAACAAGGTGGGGTTTAGTTTCATTGCTCATGTATATGAATATGCATGAATATTCATGAATAATTTACTCAAATTTAAATCCGGTCTATTGGTTCATGACTCAGAATACATTCACTTTAAGTCCATCTGTTTTAGTCCCAAAATTGTGCGAAAAGTTTTTAGAAGGGCTTTTCTGGAGATCAGAACTAACCAAATCAATCAAAAACTGTTCATAATTATTTACAACTGAAAAGACAGCAATTTCAATCACGTGAGGAGAGAGTGGTTCCTGACGGTGTTTGAACTAGGAACATAAATCGGGTGAGTTTATACTCTCAATGCTTGTGTTGCATGATCGTCTTCAACTTGAAAAGATCTAAACATTACAAAAGTGTTTCCATGGTTACTTACCGAATGCTACTTGCAGTGACTGGGTAAGCAGACACAAAAGAACCCAGAAAGTTGCAGAACCCTGTGAAATGAGGAGAAAAAACTATAAATCAGCAACTTATCATGAAACCTACAGTACCATGATATCATCCTTGATAATAATAGAAAAATTAGCATTTTGTTTGTGACAAAGCTTGCCTTGTGTGTAATAATAATAAAAAATTCTCTGTATTCCAGTGGTATACTCAGGATTTCAAAATTGGGGGGGGGGGGGGGTGATGGGAGCAAATTTCCCCAGACTGATTTTTGTAAGGGGCATGAACTCTTTTAAGGTCATCTTTAACACAGTACAGATGAAAGTGTGCAGAGAATTCAAGACTGTCTTTTTGTAGTACTAGAGACACTTGAAAGAGGCCATAAATTCAGATGGCAGACACTCTAGTTAAGAGTTGCTGGTAATTTGTTTCCGTGGATACTCGTCTTAGGGTTCAATTTGATGATCATGTGCTATGATGGAAGCATAAGAAAAAGACTGATACAGATTGTTCTTGGTACAAAAGAAGCATATTGCATCAAGGTAAAAGTTTTTGCTAATAGCCCAGAGCTGTGACTATATGAAACTGTGGATGGTCAATGCATGTGAACGTCCATCATGCACTGTACTTTCAAAAATTTAATCAAGGTACTTTTGGCGTGTTAACAAAACAAACCTGTCTCTTTGTCACTTTTTACAAGCTGGAATTTTAGTCTGTTCATTCTTTAAAAAAGAAAGCTAAATCTGTGGTAAAATTTCCTCATAATAACACTGTGTTGACTTCATAGGAACATGTCAGCACTGTAAGAGAGGCTGTAGGCGGCAAGGATAGGTATCAGTTTTGTTTTACAATGGAATGACAAAATTAAGAGACTTCCCAAGCCATTCTTGTTCTTGATGCATTGTTGTTGCACTATAAATTGCCTTAAACTTCCAATATTAATCATTAAATACCTGTCATAATGAAACTAAATGGAACTGTGTTTCAAATGTAATGTACAAATAATTGAATTAAGGCAATGAGCACATGTAAAATGGAACAGGAGGGGGTGGATCAAGATGGGATGAGGAAGGACTATACTGTTTTGATTGTGGTGAGGGAAATTCTGCCTGGTAAATGTAAAGTTGGACTGATTGGCAAGGACAAAGCTATAAAGCAAGTTCAGCATTTTCAAAAAAGACGAGAAATAAGAGGCAATTGCACCCTCCTGGCCCATGCACCCTCCACACTTTTTTCAATTCTTGATATCCTATTGCTATGCCACTGAGCCAGTAACTCATTGTGTGTGTTCCTCCATATTTCTTCCATAAAAGATACTATTTTATGAATCTCATATGAGATATCCAGTCAGACAGTAATCTTGTTTGTAATAATGCATTTTAAATCACTTCTTTATGAGACTTTGACAGTTTGGCTGGTAGTCTGAAATATCAGCATTCCAGAAAAATTTCTTTCACAATGCTTTTGCTCAACTTTACGGCTTTATTCATTGGCAAGTAATGGTAGGTTCTCATATAAACAGTTCCTTCCAAATTAGAGGAGAAGAGAATGAAATATAAAATGACAGTATGAAAGAAAAAATGTGCATAACAGCAGCTTAACACAGAGGGCTGATATTGGTTACCACAGAGAAATATACTTTATTGGGAAAGCATACATTTATAAGGTTACCATACTTTAACTGACAAGAGGAGGACAATATTGTCAGGGCCTGGAGAAGGGTTTAATTTGAGATGCTCCCCCTCCTCTTTGCGTGGAGAATGATTTTGAAGGGTACCTTCATGAAAACGGTACCAGTCTGAAGTTAAAACGCAATGCATGCCTTGTTATATCAGACCCATCCAAGGAGTGTTATTATTGAAAATTTGTCTGACCTGTTCTCAAGTTGGACTGGCTAGATGGCGAAATCATCGTCATCCAGAAAGTTTCTCTTCTGTGTTTATTACAACTTTTTTGTCGCAAATACCCCAGCATCCGGACAATTTTTGGCAAACCCTTCTTAATCTCCCTGGATACTAGATAGATTGGAAATGGGGACTTGATCCATCCAGTCAGGCCAGTTGGTGACCCTACATGCACTCCAACAGATGAAAGTAAAACAACAATTTGTAAACTTACCTAAAGCAAGAAACTCCTGATTGTCTTCAACTTTGTAAGAATTTAACCGTCCTGGCAAATAACAAAAAGTAATTCCCATTAATGTAGAAGGTGAAATTCAAAATTTTAAAGCTCACTGCATTTTAGTTTGGTTCCTTTAACTTTTGAGTCCTTCTGATCAAACCATGGAATATTTACAATTATTTGGAGATCCATCAATCTATTCACTAAACCATGTATAAAGCTATTAAACCAAATTATTGATCTATCATTAAAAATGTTCCTAATTAGGAATTAATTAAGTTACACCCTTTATTGCAATAGGGCAACAGAAAATGTTGTGTCCAATTAATGAAATGTAATACAACACTTCTTTGCTACGTTTTTAAACTTTTTGGAAGATTGTGAGTTATGAGCAATTTTGTAAAATAGAATAGCAAATGTTGTCATGGAAATTGTCTTTTCATTAACCCCTAACACTAGCAAGATTATGACAAAGTTCCATGCAAAAGTGGAGATTTACCACTTCAACTTTAAACTTCTTGTTGTGGGTTTATCAGGTTTCTTTAATAAATGCAAGTGATCTATTGAAATACTGAGAGTATTTGTTAGAGAGAAGTTTTAACAAACATTCACAATATGTGTTTGTTTGATCATGTTGCTGTGCTAACTAATTAATAATAGAGTAGTTGTTAGTGACAAATCTGATGGCAAAGGAATACTAAATAAAATCTTTCTCAATTCTGGGAGGAGTGTAGGTAGGATCAAGTATTGTATATGCTATAACATATAAAAATGTATAAAAATGTATAATTTGTACTTTTCCTTTGAAAGTCAGATTATTAACAAGCACCATTAAGAAGATGTTAAGATACCTGTGAAGTTTCATTAGACCAAGTTTGTTTACATAATTAACTTACCATATTTCTTGGCGACCGTATAGTTTAGGACGAATGGCATTAATGGAACCACAATTATGGCCACACTGATAGCCTAATTTTAAAGAACAAAACGAGAAAATGAAAAGAAAATACATCACAGAATCTACTAACACGAAACTAAATAACGAACACCACTGAGGAATGGTTGTACATGTCCAGCAAGAAACTGAATAACGAACACCATTGACAAAAGGTTGTACATGTCCAGCAAGACACTGAATAACGAACACCATTAACGAAAGGTTGCACAAGTCCAGCAAGAAACTGACTAACGAACACCATTAAAGAAAGGTTCAAGTGTACAAGTCCAACAAATCTGTGAGTGATCTTATGATATTGGATATTGGATATCTTATGATATTGGCATAATCATGGACGTTAAATATGAATGTAAGAGACTGACTTCGGTCTGCTTACGGCTTTGATAAGCCAATGAGGCTTCTTCGCGAGTTCCTGCTTGCAGGAGGATCTAATATACATACATACATACACCCTTACATACACGCATACACACATACATACATACATACATACATATTACGCAACAGTCAATATATCGATTAATCATCTCTATAATCATATCTATAATAATGTAATTCTGTAATAGTTACCAACTAGAGAACATACATCCAAGTGTAAGCTGACAGGGAATGTTTCCTACTGCCCTGTTGAGGTATCCTTGGAAGGAATTTACAGCAATGATCATACCAACCAGTTAATTGGTCTAATGTAGTCTATGGAAAGGACTCCATTAAAGATACACACAGTCATATAATGGTTCATTTTCTGCTGTATCAAATATATTATCACGACGATCAAAGCAACTGTGTGCTTACTCAAAATTTAGTGCTAAGTTCACTTTATTGTGCTATTCCTTGGAATATTTCTTCCATTCTCAAAACTGTACAATCAACTTGTAATAGCTAATACAATCACTGGAGGTGATGATAGCAACATTAGCCCACAAATATCATATGCTAGTTAAGCTTGACAAAGATACATCTGATATGAAAAAAATTCATAGGTCTAGGCTAGCTGTTCATCTTAGTTTTGAGAATCAACTGAATTCCTTGAGGGCATATCACAACAAATTTGTACCCATTTGTACAAATATATCTTTAAAGTTGCTACTGCCCTTCTCTTAAAATTCCATCCCATTTTCTTTAATATCATTGCATGTGTCCCACACCTGATGTTCTCAGGTTTGTATCGTATCATATCTTGTTTATATTTGTATTAAAGTTTGTCTTACCTGGTACGAATGTAAATTGCCTATTTCAGGAACTTGAATATTTATGCCGCTGGTTACATTTCCTACGATGTTGATAAATCCAGACTTGCCTTGCAGGTCTAATATCCAAGTTATCAGTGTCATCGTGTAAACCACTAACACTATCCTTGCTGTAGAAAAACAAAGAAACAAGTTGGCAATATGGTAACCAAAAGGAAAAATTTATTATTTTAGAAAAATGCAAGGTGTGGCTACAACAATCTTTTTTAAAAATAAATATGTTCTGTGGTTGGCTATCATAAATATTTGCAAAAGCCACATGCTGATAGATTTGCAGATTTACAGAATTTTTGCCTTGATATGTATGTGTGTATGTGTGTATGTATGTATGTATTTTAGATCCTCCTGCAAGTAGAAGAAGCCATCATTGGCTTATCAAAGCCGCAAGCTGACCGAAGTCAGTCTCTTAGATTCATATTTAACGTCCATGATTATGAATTGTCAATTTTCAACAACTTTGTAACTGGACGACATACATTAATCTTGGAGTGACACGAACTCAGGACCTTATGATTGAAAGGCACCGTATGTTATGATATGTTATATTAGAATAAATTGAGTGTTAATGATGTTTCTACAGATATTCTGGTCCTCAAGATATTCACCATAAAAATATGCTAATCTCTGGAATGCTCCTTTAATGCTGCAGAGGTTATGTTGTCAGCTCCTCAGTGCAGGCCTAAATGATCATGTTTATCCACTGTTCTAAAAATTCTAATAACTCAAAACATATTCTTTAAACTTCATATAAACAACAGAGAACATTTTGATGATATTCAAAACAGTTTTATTCTTGACAAAGACTTATGCTTGCCCATTGAGTGCTGTGATGCATCTAAGGAAATGAGCTCATGGTCTGTGTATTAGACTGTGTCGTCCAGTCACTTTTACTGATGTACCTCAACTGTTTAAAGATTCATTTCTCAAACAATAGAAGTATTATTAAATTCAAACCTTGACTGATAGCAGTACTATTGAACGGTCTACAAAATATCAAAATTAATTTTGTGCCTAAAGTCATCTTTTAACAACTTTTTAACAGGTTAATTAATAATATTAGCATTTTGAACACAACCGAAAAAGTAATTGCTATAACACTTAAAATTTTGAAGTCTTTTACTATTAAAAAATACACAGAAGCACAAATGCAGGAATTTGATTTTGAATGATGAAAAAAACATTATCCATAAATCTAAATTCATTTTCAAGTTATATTGAAAATGCATTGGTAAATATTATCCCCTACTTTTGCGGGGAGGAGGTGGATAATTTGAACCTGTGTATTCACTATTTTAGGGACCAGCTAGGTCCCTTCCCTAACCTAATATTTCATATGAGTCACTTACAAAGTGAGATGATCCACAGGATCCATACACAGGAGCGTTGCCAACGAGACAGCTCCACTTCATCTTTCTTCAACTGCCATTGTTTAACATCTGTGGCAATTTTCTGGTTCACCCAATAAAAAAATATAAAAACAAAAAAAGAAAAGGGGAAAAAATTGTGAAATTAATACAGCTGTTTGAATCGTTTTGTTACTTCTCTTGCAACACTAACTAATGTAGTGTATATCCTCTAAAGATTAAGTTTGTATGAAGGGTTGTCAACTTAGACGGTCAGATTCCTAACAATACTCTTAGCATTTACTTAGTCATAAGTGTTCACAACCCTCAAATGAGCTGAAATCTGTGGAGCAGATTAAAACATCCCTGTTGTCCTACTTTCTTCCATCACCAGCTTCCTACCTGAGCTGTGTCCCCTATTAAATAGCATTATCAGTTTGGGTCAGAATCTTTCTAAAAAGCATAATGAGCATTTCTTATAATAAGTTAAAATAGCAATTAACCAACCTAAGACATCCTTCATACTTGTTTTCATAAAATGAATGTAATTAAGTTTAGTAGTTATGGAGTTTTGATTCAATCCTGAACATTTTGTCGGAGAGACACTTGTCATAGTTAGTATAGAATGTGTTACTTTTGCTTCACAAACTTGAAATGAAATTTGACTATCAAAGCAAACTATTAAGTTACTTTCTGATCTTACTACAGATTAGCCTTGAATATTGATTAATTTCAACACAAAAGGCTCCCTTCAAACAATAATGGCTGATTATGTGAGGCTAATGATGTATAAATACACCCATTAACCACATTCTAGCCCTCTGGAGTAAAGGTTTATTAAAAAATAAAATAATAATCTTACTGTTAGCAAGATGAGAATAAGTAGTGACACAGCACCAACGATCAGGTCCCAATAGCTGCAGATTGGCAAAAAAAAAGAAATATTACTGTTAAGATATGATAATAACAATAAAGAATCGACCCATTTACTTCATATAACTCTCAATGACACACTTAGTAGTGATCAAATACAGCAATTAAATCTCAATAAATATAAAATGGGCCAAGAAAGTAGAAATGAGTATTAAAGAAGTAAAATAATCCACCGATTACATGTCACTATGATAGACTTGTGACTAATAATTACTCTCCAATACCACAGAGTGAGGGAAATGCAATTCCAACTATTAATAATAACACTGAAGAATGCTGAAGCACTTAAAAATATATATTAATTTTAATATTTTAAGTTACATATGTTGAATATAGGAATGCTAACTGTTGTATTTTATATTTAAATATCACAGACTGTCTGTCAATTTTTCTTTGCCATAATTTGTCTGAAACTTTATTTTTCAAAGTTCCACTATAGTTTATGGATCGTATGAGCCCTGTCAACTATGACAAAACCAGTGATGTAGCTAGAGTTTCAGGAGCCCAGGGTCAAGAGTTATGGAGCTGGGGCTCTTTACCCTTATTTTATATAAACTTAAATTATATAATGAACAGATGAAGACTTACTTCGTCTGGCCAATGTTTGCAAATACGAGTCTAATTTCGTCAAAGATAGATGTTGACTTAAACGTCAGTCCCAGGAGGAATTTGAGTTGCCTGATACTGATGATGAGGGCTGCCGCATTGCCAAAACCCACCAACACAGAAGTTGAGATGAAGGATGAAATAGCACCTGTAAAGGATGAACGATTGCATGAATATAGAATGCATGAATAAATAAACAAATAAATAAATAATCATATGAAATATTCAGTCAAGTTTGACTTGTTTTGGATGAGGTCATGCATGTGTACAGTACCTGTCCCTATCAGCTCAGATACAGTAGATCTCTCACCAACCCATAACTGCGATCATGTGTAGTATCTATTCCCTTTAAAAGGGACTTTACATAGCAAATATATGTAATATAATATGGTAGTTGTGTAAAAGGTTATAAAGCATTTGTGTTCAAAAGCTCAAAATTACACCCCAACAAATAAAAAAGAATTCACTGCAGATAGCATCAAATTTGTTCAACTTTCTTTTCACGTTCTGATTAATAAATACCTCAATCACTATTTATTTAATAACTATTTGTCTGGGAACGTACTGATGCAAATTGTCCAAAACTGCACAAAAATAAAATTTAAATTTCCAACATCCCAAGAGTATAAATTTGCAACAGCCCAACTCTCCAAGAAATTTTAGATGTGAAATTGTGCAATCTGAGACATATTTAGGCTGTAAATTAGTTCTATAAATTAGGTCTTCACAAAACAGTGCTAATAACTACTTTTAAAATTTGTGTGGGGTTGAAAAGTTTATGGGGGTATTTGCCCCCCCCCACCCTTCCCCCTGGATCCTTACCTGAAGGTAGAATGAAAAGTAATTACCTAATCTTGTACAGGCAAGAATGATTTGTATAATACCGCTGCAGAATGTTAGTAATATAATGTATTTAGGATCGTGGCGGATGAAGTCTTTGATGTGAAGAATTCCAAAACTGGACACAAGGAGTGAGACAAGTACATTAGGTCCAATGGAGACATCTTTAGCAGATCCAAGTACGCCATAGATAACACTACTTAGTACACCAGTGTATAGACCATACTGTGGATGAGAAGTAAAGTTTAGGCAGAGTTACAAGAAGGAAGGATATGGAGTAATTATGAGGGGATTCGCTCAAATAACGTTGAAACGATTTCAAATCGAGTTTGAAACAAGACTTTTATGGCCCTTTATCTAAATCAGACACTTCACCTAAATAGATGGTAACTTGTGTGAAAGGCAAAGAATACATTTGAAAGGAATATAAGATACTGTACATAAGACTTATATACTTTGAGTACAACATCATATGAGCACCTTTATTAATTTCCAAAAAAATTATGGGTTGGGATATAAGTTAGTATATGCAAAACTGGAAGGCCCTAAAATAAAAATATTTTGTATGGAATTATTAGATGTGTACATTAAATGCTTTTCCTTTGATAAACAAATTAGAAGCACTTTTGTTGATTGTATTCATATCAACTTTAAAGCCTAAAATGTGATGTTCGATTTTGTTATTTCTATCTCTCAAAATGGATTACATTCTGGCAAACAAACTTGTTCTTTAGTTGATATTGGTGGGTTCAGCCTATAAATATGTTCAAGGTAAAGTTGATTTGATTAATTTGAATATTAATTACAAATGCAAACTAGTACACAGGCATCAAACAGTAGCTGATCTGAGAAGCTTTAAACATCTATGCAAAGATGGGACAAGTTCATGTGAGATAACTTTAGCAATAAAAGGCATAGCCATACTGTTTTGAAGGGAAACATTTGTTAGCAGACAAGAAGGTTAGTAATATTACATCAAAACATAAATACAGTAGATATGCCTCTAAATCAGTGGTTGGCAACCTTTTTGAATGAATGGGCCATATATAAGGAGTGAATAATTGACTGGGCCGCACCTAACCAACAACCTGCTGTTGATTTCAAACCTTTGATTCCGAGGACTTTCAAGCAATAGGTGTGTGTACTTAATCTGTATTCACAAAAACATAATGTCAATACAGTAAAGTTGATAATGGGGATAATTAGGCCTACCTGACAACATCATTAGTGCCGATAAATTCTAAGAAGCTAGCTCGTTTTTTTGTGATGATGTAAAATAGATTGATTTTTTTTTCTTTTTCTTGAGACATCTCACGGGACGCAAAAAAATCACTGGTGGGCCGCATGTGGCCCGCGGGCCTTAGGTTGCCCACCCCAGCTCTAAATGATAACTGTGAGCTTGGCATAATATTGACCAGCATGAACATCAAGAAGCTATAACCAGAGTTTAGACCGTCTAGACCATGTTCATGAATCACTAAAGATAAGCACATGATATTTTTTAGTTAAACTATCCGAGGATTTCACTAAAATCATACCTCAAATGGTAAACCAGCGATGGCTGCGTAGGCCAAAGCCTGAGGAATCTCTGTCAAAGACGTCACCACTGATGCAAAAACGTCATAGAAGAGATATTCTAGTTTATAAGTCGAAGCCCAAGCCAGCAGGGGCAGTCTCTTTTTCCAACTTTCAGCGGAGCAATACCTCCTCAGAGAACTTTTACTTTTCTCGATAAGTTGAGCCGCGTCGGACCCTTCTCCGTAGTCCTCGTCATCCTTATCGTCGATTGGTTCGTTCTCCTCCATCTTTATAATATTTCCAAGGTAACCTGTGGTGGAGGTGGAATTATACTCAATTCAGGCGTGTTACCAAGGGGGTGGGGGCAAGGGGGGCGACTGCCCCCCCTTGAGCATATTTTCTTTGGTATGTTTTTATGATATCGCTAGTAATTTCAAAATAGAAAATGCTTAGATGCAACTAACAAGGCCAAAATTTTCTTGAACGCTTCGCGCCAACTTATGTGATAGTTTGCAGAGCCATATATACGGCTCTGATAGTTTGCCTACAGGTTCCCCCCTCCCTTCGCAAATTCCTGGCTACGCGCCTGACTCAATTTACTACAAAGTATGTTAGCCTGTGAAATGGGTGGGTGCAGTAACTATGGAGGGATAATGATATAGTACAACAATGAGGAATTCTGTAATTTCTACAACTGTAGGCTAATAGCATGCCACTGTATGATCAGTTATATAATGTATACATGCACCCTAATTCACTGGCTTACACTGTGCAACATATATACAATCAGTTGAGCACCCACAGACATTCAAATTGTGTAGTGCATCTCTAGATTGTCCTCACATCTCTCACTTCCCTACGATCGATTACTTACGTACTAGGCCTACGCGTAATGGGTGATTATATTTAAAGTATCGGAAGGAAAACATGAACCTATAAACTAAAAAATCATACAGTAGACCTAATGCCATATAACCACATCCACCCCTCTCCCTCTCCATTACCCTATCCTCCATCATAAGAATGACCAAATAAGTGAGTATGAGTTCTAAGATCTCTAAATAATCCTTTTGAATAAAGCCTACATGGATCCTCCAGATAGCTTGATTGGAGTGCAACGAGTGCAATGTAGTGACATCTATGCCAAAATTAAAGGAATTCCATCAGTATTATAAATAACGTCCATCCACCTGATGGCTTAATATCCCCACTCAAGTAACATGATACATTTTAATTGAAAAGATTGCACCTGACATGAAATCAATTCATTAGAAAAGATATGTTTTGACTATGCATGCATCAACAATACCAAACAAGGTTTAAATTGTTAGGTAAGACAGCCTAGCCTAGCCTATAAGCAACTCAATTACAGTATTTATCAAATTTCTTTCAAAGTTCGACTTACCAACTTAATGACAGCTAATCCAGACAGCACCCGATATAATATGAATTTGTCTTTGATTCCCAGACAAATGGTCACTTTCACAAAAATTTCACTTTCACAAAGATCCCAAATGACCGTTTAATTACTACCAGACCTAACCAATTCCATATATATAAATCTATCTACTCAGTCTTAATTGGCAGGCTGTAGCACAACACCAAATATGTCTCTCATTTATATACCAGCAACTCAACCACACTGTAGCTATATCCTATCCTGACAGAGAGAGCTACCAGTAACATTTCTTAATTCAGCCATAAAATTTATAAACAACTGCAGTGTATCATATGATCTTTGATCATACTGTATGTAATAATACAGTGTATAGTATTGGAGTTAACACTTTTCACTATATGCAAGGTTAAAATGCCTGTGCTTGATCTCAAAGGCTACAGAACAACTTTTTAATCAATAGAGGTTCTCTAGCTGTTGTGTTTTTTACCTGCAAGAACCTGATATATATTTTCAACATTTTTAAATATTTCCTCTCCAGGGTATACTGCATTTGAAATGAGTAACAAGCACACAGTTTGTTGATTATGGTCATAAAGTATTCTTAACCTCTTGGCAACGATAAATACTGTTAACTAATTAAGGTGAAGTTGCCATAAACCATTTATTTTGAAAATTTTCCAATAAAAAGTGATTTTAAGATATGCTTCATATTGCCAACTCCCATAATAGTTTTAAATTTTGTCCATGATTAAAATCTGTTGACATTTCCAGGATGAAAGAGGTAAAATACTATTTAACTTTGTCCCAAACTTTTGAACTGGATAGAGTTAAGCTTTCAATATTTTTATAATAATAATAGTATGTTAATTGATCAAATATGTCTTTTTTATTAAAATATCAGTAATTGTGCTTGATGCAGCCTCGTGACCACAGCATGTACTCCCAATACTAGCTCCTGGTAAAGGACTTATATAAAGTACTCATTTTTGTGCATGTCAAATAAGCTGGGATTGGCTGTGACCTAGACAAACTCCATACGTTAATATGTTTAATATGATAAAGCCTGGAGCTTGATGATGTATCAAGCACTGTTTCCACTTCAGTATATTAATTTCTACTGATAGAGATCAAGGTTCTAGTGGGTATTGAAATTTGGCAAATTTTTTTAGCTTCTGTATTAAGGATCAGAATACCAGCAACAATTTACGACTCAGCCAGATGAGCATAAGAGTATTAAGTAAATGCTGACTATGAACATCTGTCCTGTTTAATGATGCTTTTCTAATTCCAATAATATTTTTTCAACACCTGTCTATGTTTCTTTTTAACCACTATCTCTAATCAATTGCAATCTAGAGTATATAGCACAACTGACACATTTGCAGCTGTGACTTTGTGATTGAAAGTCAAATTGTTGTAACAGCTGCTATTTGTAAGAATCAATAACATTCTTTCAACATTTGTTATAAAATGGATGAAATCGGTATTAACACTGTACGGATATCACCGAGGTATCTCAAATTGCTGTCGATTGTCTGGGTGATTTATTTCACAGGGTGCACGGTGGAGGATTAGAGAGTTCGTACAGCTTCTTAGAAAAAAATGATAATAATAATAATTCCTCTCCCTAAACCTTGTACTTTTAACAGCTACCTTTTCTGATTTGATATGAAAGATATGAAATTTAAAACCAAAATAATTAACACAATTGAGACACAGAATGCTGATTATAATGTTGTTTGAATTGTGTATTAGTTTACAAGTTAGCAAAATAAAGAAGAGAATTCTCTGTAATGATCAAAATAAAATATATAGACAAAGGTAGACTTAAGTCTTACTTGACAACCTTCTATGAAGTTAAATAAAATAAAAAACAGATGGCCAATTGAAATATACATTCATTATGTAGTAAATTAAGATATAAATTTAGGAGAGGGGGTGGGGGTGTGGGGGTGGGGGTGGAGTTTAAAAGCAAACATTGTGGTAACAATATCAGCAGGGTAACATTCCTATCTAGTCTTCCAGAGGTAGATAGCATATATCAACAAGTGTCAATCCCTGTTTTATTGAATTTTAGTTTCTGCCATAAGACCATAATGGAGGAAAAGTAGGGAAGGGAAAAGGAGAGGTGAGGATGAGCAATCATGGAGAGGAATAGTTTCATATGGAAACATGTATGTGAAGTACTATGTAACACATTATAGGGGGGGGGGGGACATGTTAAAGCTATACTCAAACTGGAAAAAAATTAATGTTATATAAATCCTTAAAAAGCATTTGTTGTTTAGATTAAAGATTTAACATTATATAAATATGCTATTTGAAATATGATATAAATGAAATATACAATTTGGCATAGTTACAAAAGTCACTTCAATTTCACACCACAACACACACACAATTGTGTTTTTTTTCATGCTATATACTAAATGTGAATAGTAAGGTGTTGATTGCCCTTCATAAAACTAGCATTTCAAAAGATTTCTCTTCAACCTCTAACTTTAATGTACCAGTTCTCAATTGGTATATCACCCGTTGCACACCCCCCCCCCCCCCAACGGCTCCCCTTCATGTGTTGATGCAAATAGTTTATTTGGCAAGAAAGAAGAAAAATAAGAGTTCTCTTGGCTAGTCATCCCAGTAGGCAAGATAGCAATGTCAAATATATAATTGTTACTTTAGTCAATTTGTATCATAATTAATAATTTAATATTCAGAAAAATTGTTCTATGTCTTTAGTAGAACAATCCTTCTTTTCAACTAGGTCTAGCCTAATATGTAATTAGGTATTTGGTCTAACAATGTTATTGTCAGCAATACATTAGTACCAACTACTTGCACTTTTTACTGCACTTCTTAAAGTAATATGGAACATTACAACTGCTATCAATATAGTATATTAGGCTTCAATTAAACTGATTAGTAGCTACAAATGTTGTCTGAAATGTCAGGAATAAATTGAGATAAGCTACAGTCTTGGACTTGGACCTTAAATATGAAATATAAGTTAATAAAGTCTATTATTTGACAAATTTGCCTAAAATACACTTTCATAGCAAGACTTTAAATGATTAATTATTTTGATTAATTTCTTTGATATGTAAATTTTGTTTCTTAACTCAGTTAATTAATCAGTTATTCACATTACCAAAAAAGTGAATTTCTGAAGTTTGTGAGAATTTCAAGAGACCATCCCTGCATTGGCCAAAAAATAATGACAATAATGATTTTTATTATAATAATAATAAATGAATATTATTATGAAGAAGAACACGATTTCATGGGTTGGAATAGTCATTAATTTGTATGATCTATGACAAACATGACATAAACTTACAGAAAACTACCAAAGTTGAATTCTTAAGGGGGGAAGAAGTTTTTAATTATTTGAGAAATGCTTAACTGGCATTAAAAATAAATAAATAAACAATGCATCAACTAAAAGCAAAATTATCAACAACAACAAAAACAAGGGAAGAAAACAAAAGTACAACAAAATATATTGATGGAAGAGACATAAACATCACTGACCATATCAAACAAGGCCTTGGTATCTCTTATTATACAATTGGACAATATAAGAAAATTGTTTTGAAACTTTATGTGTTATTTTAATATATGCATAAAACGTAGGGGACCAATAAAATTTGAGGTGTTTTTGTAGAGGCTTTCCATTGTAAATTTGACAAAACTGTAATCCTCTAAGCGATGTACAATATATTGGGCCTTCACTCCTGAAGGCCAACCTGAAGGTAAAATGGCTATCCACTTCCAACCCAACCCTACCCCCCCCCCCCTCCCACCCGTACCTCTAGCTCCTATCAACAGAATTGTATTTTAGAAGAGCCAGCAAAATATAAAATACCAATAATATGTCCTTTTCATTCATTATCGCACAAAACACCCTCTGAAACTGCTTATTTATCAAAAATCATACATAAATATCAAGGACACAAACCTGCCATTACCAAACACGGCCAATGGTAACAAAACTGTTATAATGTTTAGTCCCAGCGTGTGTGTTACATCATTACGACATCCTGCAATGGCAGGCAATGTGCCCCTTTATACCATATAAATATCTTATAGATACTTCAAATATATTTTCAGCTCATCAGGAATGATTTTGAAATTTACATTCACTGTCAACAGTTGCCAATTTGCAATCATAAAATGTCTTAAATAGTACAGTATGAAAAAACAAAATATTGATTGTTCTCTCACAGTTCTCATAGTTTTGTTCAAAGCAATGTTAGATCATAATGTTCAGCTATAAACGTGATGATTTCAAGATAACAAACAAAAGTCTGAAATATTGAAAGAGCTCGTGAAATGGCAGTGGTTAGTTTTGCATCACATATTCAGAGATGAAGATATTAATTCCTTGCAAAGCTGCAAACTGGAAGAAACAAGTCACTCAGGAGAACAATCTAACAACTACCAGAGGATTTACCTTAGATTTTGGTGATCATCTCAAAAACTGTATATATGCTCTCGTCACCTTTAGAATGCTGGATTATATATCACCTATGAAAAGATGAAAAATGAATGAATGGGTTGATATTTAGTTGCTGAGTAACATCTTTCTTAAGAATAATTACATTTTTACCATCAAATGATTCTGCTATTATAATAATAATTGTTATTGTCTGCTATTTATAACCAATGAACATTTATTAGTTATAATATTAAGTAGCATACGAGTAGCATATAACAGTTTAAAGTCAATGATAAATTTCACCTCACTTGTTAAAACCTGCTGATTACAACATTCTGGACAAAAGGAAATACGTTTTTGCTTTCTTTGTTGTTGTCAGTTTTTGCTTTCTTTGTTGTTGTCAGTTTTTGCTTTCTTTGTTGTTGTCAGATTTAGTTTTGCATGTGAAAAAATCATCAAATCTTTTCTTTTTCCCAAAAGAAGAAATACATTGTATAGGTTGGCGAAAGGAGAGGGGGTAGTGTGGGGAAGGGAGAGGGGTTATAGTGGGGGGTGGATGAGGTTCTTCTGCAGTAGTTATTTTATTATCTAAGTCACATATGATGGTTAGATTTATGTATTCTTAAGATAAATTAGCTGTTGCAACAATTGCTTTGTTTTGCATTCCAATTCTTTTCTTTCTGTTGTATTTTCATGTTGGGGCAAGCTGGACATGCAATGTAATAGAGTGACAGTACATAACAACACGCAGTAAGGTAAGATGGTGAAAGGAGACACAAACCTAGCCATCATCATTGGTCTCTTTGATAGAGATAACTGAGATGCTAAGATAAAATTCCTATTCCTTTTCTGGAGATATCACAGATGAAATTTTCCTTCACAAACAAGGCTGGAGACTTGATTAAGTCTAAAGAGGAACTCATCAAGCTTCAAAGTTTAAAGGCTTTTTGCTATCTTCTTTAAAATGTTTATTTTTTGTAAATGCAGATGGGTTTTGGAAATGTCCAATCTAAATTACTGAACCTTTTGACATGGCCTAATGCCAACATTCTACCTTCAAAATATAAAAAAACAAAGAGAAAGTAATAAAGGGTTTCACACTCCCGGTGGCACTCCCAGCTCCCAGACATGACTTTTAAACTAGGGTACCTCGCAAACCAAACATGCTGTTTGGAATGTTGTTTTCACAATGGATGAGTTTGTGTTCCCTCGATGAAAAAGCATCAAAAGTCATTGCCCTTGATACTTTCTTAGGTGAAATTTGGTGTATTAAAACAGCGAAATAATTTGAAAAGTTGATGCTACATTTAACGCGACAATTAAAATATATTTGTTTCCCCCCCCCCCAACCACTCCTCTTCTCATAGCTCTCTTCCACCCTTTTTTCTCCACACCTTTCTGTCTTTGTCCTTCTCCAGTTTATTCCCTACCCCCTTCCCTTAATCCTATCTCTGTCCATCCACTGTTTATCTCCTACCTGTCCTCTTCCCCTGTTGGTTGCTTTCTGTCTTCTCTCCATCCCTTGTCTACTAATCCCCTTACATCTATCTCTTTGTGTTCACCATGCTCACTAACCTGTCTGTATTCTGAGCATGTTTTTGTCCCCTCTGTTACTTGTCATTTAGCCTTTGAAGAAGATCCTGCTAGGATCGAAACGTCAGGCCAACTTACTTTTACACAATTTAAAATAAATAATGAAATCTCTTTATTAAATGACAATGAGACTGCACTGCAGGCAGTGATTAAAATTTTAACCAAACCTCCACAACTGACTTTTTTATACCTATTTATGTAGAGAAGATTTTGAAATCCCTTGTAAAGGAATCTGTCGACACCCATTTTTCTTGGTCATCATCATCAAAATAAATAATATGGCTCCCAATAAAATGTAAACTATTTGGAATTTACTAACCCATTGCTGAAAGACTCTGGACGGCTTCATCGATGGACGGATATATCTCTAAGCCAGGGATTTGCGCACGGTGCAACATATCGTGAATATTGAGCTGTAGATGTAAACAAACAATAACACTAGAGCAGGGGGTGCATTGTGGGTCTGGTAAGGGGATGGGGAGGGATATATGATGAGGGACAAAGGTCACACTGAATCCAGCTATGGATGTCACCCATTTGCCTCAGATAATGGTAAACATTATTCTGTGATTTCCACAGATAATGTGTTAGGTAAACAATAAGCTGTACAAAAGAATGTTTCCTTTATCCCTGTTCTATTGCCAGACTTTATTACTGGAACTGGGGAGCCTAATCATAGTATAACAATATTTATTAAACCTTTTCAAGAAAGGGTTTTCTCTTACTGTATGTTTCTTTTCTGTCTACCAGACTTTCTTAGTCTATGTTAATATTTTCTGTTCAACATTTGCAGTTCATCAATGTCACCTTTCTCCCCAACCCCCCCCCCACCCCACCTCTCACCCTCTCTCTCTTCCATCTGAAAAAAACATGTGGTGTATTAAGAGTGTAACATGATAGTATATATATGCATGCATAAAATATTTTTGATTCACCTGATGATGTTTTTATTGACTATAAGTTAAAATACCATGCAACAGTATGCAGTACATATTTAAGGGGAAAAAAGTCAACTATTTAAGCAATCTCACATCACTTGAGGCCGGACATCAAAACTTGAATTTTAAGATTTTCAGCTCCGTGAACAAGTCTTTTACTGTTAATATACACACTTACCTTTACATTCACCAGCAGGAGTTTGGCTTGAGCTTTAGAAAAGTCAGCTATTGCATCTGAAAGGCTCTGAAGAAATCAAGCAAAAATGAAAAGTAAAATTACACCAAAGAATAGTCAGTATTGTAAGTATCTCAATGGGTACATTAATATTTATAAACAGGTTGAAGTATCTAACATCCAAATTTTCACAACAATTTCAGCCAATGATAGTGTAGATAAATTAATAGTAAACACCAGTAACTAACAACTCATTAATTGCACTTCCACTTCACGTTGAAAGATCTTCCTGGTGTAGGCCTACTAATTCACATGAATAGAAAGTCCTATATGACAGTACCGCTAACAATGGAGAAACTACAAGGTTTAATATGTTAAACTTTCCTGTCTGGGCATTTCTCGTTGTATGGAAAATTGTTTATCTGTGGAAATCGTAATTCTCATTGTGAAATGAAAAATATCTCTTTGTATGGAAATTCTATTTCTCTTTGTATGAAAATTCTCTATGTAAGTAAAACTCTAATGGTCTTTCTATGGAAATTGTAATTCTCATTGTGAAATGAAAAATTTCTCTTTGTATGGAAATTCTTCTCTTTGTATGAAAAATCTCTTTGTAAGGAAAACTCTGTCTTTCTATGGAAATTGTAATTCTCATTGCGAAATGAAAAATATCTCTTTGCATGGACATTCTATTTCTCTTTGTATAGAAATTTCTCTTTGTAAGGAGAAATCTATTTGTATTGAAATTGTATTTCTCTCTGTATGAAAATTTCTTTGTATGGAAACATCTCTTTGTATGGAAACTTCTCTTTGTATAGAAACATCTCTTTGAATGGAAACAACTCTTCATACAGAAACATTCTATGTATGGAAATTTCTCTTACAGCAATTCACAAAGTTTGAACATTCTTAAATCAAATTATATCTTATGATACATATAACCATATATATAACCATATATGTATCTATACATGTAACAAAAGAAAGAATGCTTTGTACTTTTCATCAATGAACCTTCCTTATGTCATACAACTGTATGATGTTTACTAGTAGCGTACAACTATAGTACAACGTTGTATGGGTAAAAGAATAAACATGGTACATGACTGCTAACATGTGTTGATAACATTTGGAAATGTTACCAGTTGTGTGGAAAATCTCTTGAAATTTCTCTTGTTAGGGAAAAAGTCCTCAGTGTATACAAAATTTCTCTCAAAACAATTCACAAAATTTGAAACTTTTTAAATCAAAATGAGTTGATTAATTTACCTCAATAAAAGTGTAATCAATTTCAATGACATGTTTGAAATCAAAGATGACATGTTGTCTAAAGCTGTCAGTCTCCCTGATTTCGTTCAACCTGTCCACCAGGTAATCCGCGGCGGGGTATCTCACAGATCGGTCAACTTGTACAATACAAGCAGAACTGCTATCAACCTGTCACAAGTAGAAAATGTCGCAACATGAGGGAATTGATAAGCTGTCTTTAGACAGATAAATAAGAAGGGGTACGCTGCAGATTCATGTGTGATATTGTGATAAGCATCTTCTACAAGCAAAAGTATGCTCAAGTTTCCAGTATCATTTTTCTTCACATCTAATGAGTCTGAACAAATTATTTAGCCACTTTGTTGCATTTATGTCAGAACATAGCAATATTAAAACCTTGAGAAAGTATGTTGCTTTTTATTCCAAAATCGACAGCTAGCCTTGACCTACCACACTGTCATAGCAAAGTAAGCTAGCCTAGCCTACTTTGCATGTAAGGATTGAAACAAAAGGCAATACTGTAGTTAAATGCTGCAGCTAGCTACTGGTGTGGTGTGCCTCGTTGGACGAAACCAAAATATTCATCAAAGTAAATCAAATATAAAATTTAGTGGATTCGGTGAGAAGTATCTCCTGTGATTATGCAAGGCAACCAGCTTATTCATGATAACATAAATTTTCTTCCATCCTATTTCAGTTTCCATGCCTTGAAAATCAGGCTATATATCAACTACATGCTAGCAGACTTTGCTGTTTGCCCGTTAAACAAAAAAATTAATAAAACAGATGAGCATTTTTCTGGCAGTATACATTAATTTTGTGTTAATTCAAGGAACATCACAGAAGGAACTTGGTTTTGGCAAATAGGTTTTGTTTACATACTAACTGTTTAAACAAGCAGCTAGGATTGTGATATTTGATGCCAACTTCTAGTAGAGAGGACAGCAGTGCCATGATCCCCCCCCCCCCCCAAGATGTTCCCACTGTTCATTGGTTCTCTGTTTTTGTTAATCAAAAGGAAAGCTATTCCTGGGCAAGAAGGGGCGGGGGTGGGAGAGACGGAATTTAAACCTCACCAAAGAAGCGCTATTTTGAGGTTCCAACCTTATAGTTATACAAAACCTCTGAGAAATTTATGGAGAAGTGCAATGTACAGTGATACAATGATAAGCATTGTGTCATGCAACCATGGACTGCAAACTGCAAGATATAGAACTATGAATGACCCGAATCACAGATACCATTCCAGGTTTGTATGACTGCATGTTAGAAGGATAACCAGGAAACCACCATAAGGTCCAATTTCGACTGTACTTTACCTGTATCAAGGGGCTACTCCTCTCTTTCGGAAGGAAGGGACTTTCCTCATCTGGGACGATGGTTGAATTCAGTGACTTTAAGGATGGCCTTGCTACAGGGTACTGTAAGATGACTAGGTCTATACATATGCCAATAATGGTGCCATACTGAACTCCCAACAATAGGGAACATATAAAAGTCACACACAATGGGACGAGATCTATTTCTAGTGATAATGAAAAGAAAATTAAAAAATTAAAAATTAAAGAATAACTGCCAAATCATGAGATGCCTAAATATAATGATAGCATGTTTCACATTGCATAGGTCAGTATAAGGTAGGCTTTAACCATTGCATTAACAAGTAATTGTTGTTGTTACAATCCAGCCATGCTATGGGGGAACTGTGATAATTTTGAGTAGCTTCATGGCTCAACTGCTTAATCCATTTTGTTGCAGTTCATTTATGTATGTATTTTAGATCCTCCTGCAAGCAGGAACTCGTGAAGAAGCCATCATTGGCTTACCAAAGCCGCAAGCTGACCGAAGTCAATCTCTTAGATTCATATTTAACGTCCATGATTATGAATTATCATTGTCAACAACTCTGTAACTGGATGACATACATTAATCTTGGAGTGACTCGAACTCGGGACCTTATGATTGAAAGGTACCGGCTTTAACCACTGAGCTAACACTCCTAATTATGGCAAGTCGTTTGTGACATCAAAGGCAGAGGATAGGATGACTGGTACAGGTCAAATGATGCATTTCTCATTTTGAAAAATAATGACAAATCTTTTCTTTTCTTCAGGAAAACTTCTCATAGCAAGTCCATCCTGCATCAAACGGGAGAGATTTATAGGAGAGGGTAGGCTAACTTCGATCTCTTTACGTTTTTACTACTTATATTAATATTAAAATTTAAATCAAATAGCCCTGTCAGACACTGAAAGTCCCAAAAAGAAAATAGAAGAGTTCTAAACCCTTTCATGAAACAATAAATGAATTAAATTTACTTCAACAAAGGATTACCAAACAGATATGAGCAACCCAACCAACCAATGAACAAAATGAATGAACAAACTAAGACAAAATACATCTATAAAACTAATTAAATGATATAAATGATGATAATGTGTAGTTCAAGACACTAAAAATGACAAAAGTATGATTTCTTTTCTCTTTCCCAGTTAATCACAAATTTATTCTAATACTGGTCAAATTTTCTAAAGAAGTAATTTATAATAAGAAAAGACATTTCAAGTAAATCATCTGTCATATGGTCCATGGAAATGGTTCCGTACCATAAACGCTAACTACAAAATGGCAGAAGCTGTTAAAGACTTACTATTTACCCTCCACAGGGTAAGAAATATCTTGCAGTTGAACATTTTAAGCACAGCGACTATAATCATGGCTGCAAGAGCAGCCTTTGGAATGTACTGGACGGCCGGAGTAAGGCAAAGAATCGCAGTGACAACTAATGCCCCTGTGATGACCCCACCAAGTGGCGTTTTCACCCCCGATTGTGAATTAATAGCAGTTCTGAAAACAGAAGAAAAAGAACAAATTTATTAAATTAAATCTGTGAAAATAAGACCCACTTTAGGACTGTATAAGACTGGATTTATTGTCCTGAGGTTACTAGATATAAAAGACTTCAAGTAAAGGGTTCTGTGTCAAAATAAGGGGATTAATATTGAGAATTCAGGACTGTTTAAGATATTGCACATTAATTTCTGACAAAACTTTGATACAAGTGACATTTAAACAGCATCTTTAACATGTACAATTAATTATGGTGAGACCATGGATATATATACCAAGATAGTGAGAACAAGGAAATATTATCCTGACATGGCGTAAACTTTCAGGAATTACTAATTAGGTTCTACATAATACAGATAATTCTCAATTTCATACCAACAATATCGATTAAGGTCTGACCAATTATGTGCTTTTCTGTATAACATGTCCTTGCACAAAATGTCATGCTGAGCCCAAAGGCTTACTACTGACCACACCCTTAACTAAGAAGAAAGGTTTTTGGGGACTGAATTCTGCCAGCCTTAAACAACCATTGACTTGAAGCAATAAGAAGCCTCTCTTTGAAGACAAAATTATTCAGCTTTAGTGCATTTAAGGTTTTACACTTTCCCCACTTGCTGAACTCAAATGACCTCTGACCTTCACAAAGAACTACTGGACACTTGTACTCGTTATAGAAACGTCATACAGTATGCATTGCCAATATGACATCTGATGAAACTGTCTATGAACTTATGATGTCATAAAATTTCCAGAGTGTAACCTCTGCTGAACCCAAATGACCTGAACCCACCACCAACAGTTGGGTTCTTGTACTCACTATAGAGAAGCCATAGCTATATATACCAGCTACTGCACTTTTCTATCTGGAAATATCTAATTAACATAGTGTGCACAACTGGTGTTTTGACACCTGTAGACCTTAAATGAGCTCTGACCTACATAAACTGAGGTACAAAGTTTCCAATTGAAAAGGTTGTCATACCATGCATATATGAACTATTTTAATGTTCTGGTTCTGGAGATATAGCACTTTGATATATTCACATGTTACCCTCTACTGACCCCAAATGACTATTGACCTCTACCACAAACAATGGGGTTCGCTGAACTAAGAACAGGAAATGCACATGCCAAATATAAAAACTTCATCCTGCAACCTTCCTTGAGATATCATGTTTACAAGATTTTCACACTTTTGCCCTCTGCTGACCTCAAATCACATTTGAACTTCACTAAAAGCACGATAGATTGTCTACTCATCAATGGCAAGGGACCTACTAAGTTTGAACTTGCTACAACTTCCACTTCTTTAGATGTAGTGTGAACAATGTTTCCGACTTTGACAACTGCTGACCTCAAATGACCTTCGACCAATACCAATAACAACCCCAAACCAGTTCTAAGGGGCACCTACATACCAAATATGAATGTACCCCAGTTATCCCTCTGAAGTTAGAGCGATTATGAGCATATGTGACATACACACACACATGCCATCACCATCGCATAGATTCCCTCTGCCTTCGGCAAGGAATCATGAAGTGGTTGCTAAAGTAATAAATAATGATACGTCGACGCATACTCGTAGTAACTACACATGACATATCTCAACTTCCCCTCTTCCCTGCCTGCCCCACTCCCACCCAGCCACCAATTGATAACTTTAAGTTTGCTGTTACATCATGATCTAGTTAACTGTCCATACAATGCCCCCCCCCCCCTTCCTCCCAACTGAACTTGTTGTTATGCTACTGAAGCGTACTTACCGCGAAAAGCTGCCAGTCACAGGGTACGAGGAGAAGAATGATCCTGCTATGTTGCACAATCCTGTAAAATGCAAAAAGGATGTTTCCTTGATGAAATGTTTATCTTTTTCTTAGCAAAATATTTATTCCCCAAATTACTGTAAATTACTGTAAACTAATTACTGCAAGAAAATATTCATTCCCCAAATCACTTTTCCCCATCACACACATTTTAATAACTCTGTTCATGAAAATTTGAAAGAGAATTTTCTACGTTGAATGAGGAAACGAAACAAAATTAAAACAAAAAAAACTTGTTCAAAATATGTTTAAATTTCAACAACAAAAATTTAACGCAATAATTTCACAGTGTAATGCAAAGTAACAACTGATCAAGGTTTAAAAGACACACTTTCCTAGATTTTCCCACTCAATGAAAATTAGTTAGGACTTAAGAAATGCACTAAATTTCAGAAATTTTCATCACCCTGAGTTTTTGTATTGTTCTTTTTTTAATTTTTCCATTTTTCACTTCCTTTTTCATTCCTTAAAAAGAAAATATATCTGTTAAGCTATAACCAACAGTATTGCCATTGGGGTTTTTAGTATAAAATAAATAACCAAAAATCGACAGAAGGATAAAATTGATATATAATCAAGAGTTGCTTACCAACAGCAATCATTTCCTGATTTGGTTCAATTTTGTATCTATTCTGACGAGCTGAAAGAAGAAAATCACCAGTGTGAACAACTAACCATTAACACTCCGAAACCACTATTAATAGCATGCTGACCATAATGGGTTCAAACCCATGAAGTTTTGATGATCCCCGCAAATGCAGCAAAAACTACATTTAGTATTCTATATGCAATTCAGTGGAGAAGGCTCCCAGTAATGAACAGTAACTGACATTCGTTAACCCCTCCCGTTGACAATCTCTCCCTCCCCCTTTTTTTCTCAATGAGAAGAGTAGTAAATTTGTAATCAAACAGTGGAACACAACAACTTGTTGCCCAGACTCTTCCCTAAAACTCTCTTCACTTCCTCCCCCGAGGTGCATTCCAGAAGGGAGCTGCCACAGTATGGTTGTGTAATCAACGTCAAGTGCAAAAAAAGGAAAATGGAGGGGGGAAGGTGACAAAGATGTAACAAGAAGAAAGACTTTTAGCAATGCTACCAAATAAGATTGTGTATTGATACTTGCAAGTTGAATAACATCGATGGAAAAACATATGGTGAGAATAAAAAGTGATGTAACTCACAAAATAATTGTAAACCATTTTATACCTTGCATATCTCAAGAAAAAAGAAAAATACAAACAGAATACAACCTCATCTTGCTTGAATGAAGAAGCTTGAATTCACTGGCCATAGCTAAGAAGCTACATGGTCTTGATATGGGGACAATGAGGTGCTATGAAAAACCATCAAGTCCAGTATCCAGTGAGGGATAGGTTGGTAAAACATGGCAAACACTACTTCAAGAATTATTACAGAGTAAAGGACAAGTCTATGTAAACCATGGCAATAATAACATGGAGTAGACTACAGTACCTTAATGGTCGCTGTACAAATACCACTGATGACAACTTACCGAACGCTTTTCCGATTGCAATCGTCTCCAGGTATGCGATCAATGGAACAACAAGCAAACCAACATTCAGCTCCTGTTAAAGAAAAACCTGTCTCCTGTTATTTTACAGAACCAAAAGGTCGTTTTGAATGTTAAAATAAAAGAAAACTACGCAAAATGAAACAAATCCACAAAAATAAATATACCATTAGTAGATTCAAATTCTAATGAAGACTTGCAGACAGAAGAACAGGATCAAGGATTGCAGAAAAGACTGGCACAAATAACTCAAATTTATAAGAAGAACACTGCCCTTAAATTGTGGGAGACCCCCCCAACCCCCACTCTTCCCACATATTCTCACTAGACAAATTCTTTGTTTGACCCTAACCACTGCGTTTACTTGGGATGGATGCCAAATAAGGTTCATCCCCCTTTATCTGAAATGAAAAATTCTTAACAATTTATAACAGACTGTTAATGTAATGAGGAAGGAAGGGGGGGAGTGGGTCTCCCTCATCTGAAATGAAAAGTTCTTAAGAATTTATAATAGACTGATAATAAAACTGTAAAGCTCATGAGAGAGGGGAGGAGGGGAGGAGGGGAGGAGGGAAGGAGGGGAGGAGGGGAGGAGTCAAAAGGAACAGCAGCGTAAGTACACAAATTAGACTTACCGTTATGACGTCAAGAAAGGTATAATCATGAAAGTCTGGAAACTGTGGAGCAAGGCTCACTTTGTGGAGAGCCCCAGTAGTTGTTATCTTCCCACTACACCCGGCACTATCTAATGACCAGGCTATAAGAGATGCGCAGCCAACCACAATAGCGTTCCTAGCTGAAAGAAAATAAACACATTGCAGTATAGTGTTAAAAGCCTCACTTATTCTAACACATCAGGTAATCCAGCTTACCCTCAGTTACCTCCGTTATCCCCAACATCTTTGTTATTTTGAAGTTCTTGTACTGCATGAGAGGTTCATTTCTTTTGCTTTCGGTGTTTCAAATTTTCTTTGATTGAGCATGTGGCATTGTTCGCAGCTTTTCTTTTTCCTGCTTCCAATTCCCATGAAAGTCTTCTGAACTGCCCCATTGGTTCTTAATACTTTCTTCAACACAAGTTTCTCGATGCACGTTTTAAACAAAGTGTCTCATACAAAAAGACAACATGGAGACTGCATCACTAGCTAAAAGGTAGGTGTATGTGCTTTTTTTTTCATTTCTACTGATCATTTGGCCCCATTAGTAAAGTGCATCCTATGGATGCTGGACAGGCTGATGGTTGGAACCTTGCCATTTACACAACTTGTATGACACCAGGCGATAAAATAGATAACAAAGAGAGACACAGCACAGGCATTACAGTTCACATGTTCGCTTCAGTTAATGGTGGCAAATATCACTGAACAACTGCTTGCCAGTTTTCATGAGATTCATGCCCTTGAAAGCAAGAAAGATACAAACCAACTCAATCTTAGTCAACCCTTTCATTATTGTACAAACCTATTCAGGATCAACTTCCAGATGGGAAAGAGGGGGGGGGGGGGTGGATGGGAAGACCTGGTGGAGAATGCTTCCAACCACACCCCCCCCCTCCACATGGAGAATTAAAAGGTATCACATACCGGTAGAGAAAGCTACTGTATGAAGAATAGCTGTTTGGATATTTAGTTAGGATTCTCAAAATATTAGAATATTCAATAAAAAGAGAAATACCATTGAAGATCTTGGCAGGCAGTAGATTCTGCCATAGCATCATGTATGTATATTCTCATTAAATTTATGAACTGGTCCATCTAAAACTGTCACTCTGGTTAGTCACCTTGTAGGATGGGTCTTTATAGTCCGTTTCAGTCAGGGAAACTCATCTTTCTCGATTCGCAGTCGGTAATGGTTGTGCAAGTGCCTACAGTAGCAGTTCACAACTTCAATTGCCCCAGTGTCAACAAATGTAACCAATCACGGAAAAATAATTTCTCATGTGACTTACACGAGAACCAGTCATAAACAAGAGAATCAGTCCATCAGTGTGTAATCATCAGTCCATTATCCGTCCTGAGGGCCATCGGAAAGTAGGTCCCTTCAGTCAAGCATCATCACCCCACTATCCGTCCTGAGGGCCATCGATAAGTAGGTCTTCAGTCGAGCAGAGTCAGTTCAAGTTCAGTTCAGTCAAAGAAACGATCAAATTTATATTTACCTGTCCCAATAAACCAAAGGAACCTTCTGAGTATTTTGAGGCGGCCTGGCGTTTCTTGCTCCTCACTTGACATCCATACAACAGAATCCATTTGTACTTTCTAAAAACAAACAAAAAATAAAACAAACCCCCAAAAAATCCAAGAGAATAGTTAAACATAAGAAAACAAAATGGTGTGCTCACAATTAACATGAAAAGAATATTTCACAACATGATTGATAAGTTTCCATTTTCCTTAACTCAACTTTTTGGAAAGAGCATAAATATATCCATTTTTTAAAGCCATCAGCACTGCCCACCTTTCTTCCAGTCCATCACCACCCCCCCTAACCCCCCCCCCCCAAAAAAAAATATAAAGAAAACTGTCAAATAATAGTCAACCATGTTCCAATAATAAAAAAATACTCTAGATTTGATACTTCTCAGTGACTTGTAGGGAATGATTTTTTTTTGAGATCAGAAGCTCTCTGAAATTACTTTAAAAGGGCTTTTAGCATTTTTTAGCTCAAATTAGATGCTATACTGATGACCTTTAAAACCATTTATGCAAAACTCAAAAGAAATCATACAGATAAAAAAATGTGTGAGTTGGATTTAAATTACCTGCAATATTAATAAAACTACCATTGATGAAAGACCAAGCAGAACATCCCAACCACTGGAAAGATAAAATAGAAGAATTACTTTTTTACCTTATTAGAGCATTTATATTATATTTTTAATATATATATGACCCTGTAATGCTGATGGCCAAAACATAGTAGAATTATTCCAATGGTCAGGAATGGCCAGCTTTAATGAAAAAAGTTGAACATAACAAAGATCTAACTTAAAAGTCCTGAGTCTGCAAAAACATACTCTGTGTAACTTAACTGGTATTCAAAGTATGAATTTTAAAGTACAACCTGTACAAAATTAAAAAGCCAACGAAAAAAAAATCTTACTTTGTATGTCTGATGTTTTTGATAATACCCTCTGCAGTTTCAAGAAATGTTTCGGAACTGAAAGAAATACCCAGCAAGTGCTTGACCTGTCCCATCGCGATTGAAAGTGCCGATGCGGACGTAAAACCAGATATGACTGGCGCTGAGATAAACCCGATCAGAGAACCTGTCCACGGAGGAATAAAAGATCAGGTGGTCAAGTCACATGGATATATCGTCATTAGTATTACCACCAGGTTTTTAAAGGCATTGAAGACTCGCCCCAAACCAAGTGCGGCCATCTAAAAAAGTTTACTTTCTGTTGCTTGCAAGTGACATTTTGTTTGTGTCGCTACAAAATGCAGACAGTAACGAAACGTGATACCTTGTTATATTTAGCTGGACCTGAGATGTCCATCGCTGTATCGTTTGTACACTGTGCTGTGGGTATTGACTGCAGCTGTATGTACTGACTGTAAACAAGTGTCTAATTACCGACGGTAGCAAATGGTGTGTGTGTATTTTCTGGGATCGATGGTGGTGTCTAACACTTCTGTGACACCTCATTCGAAACTAGGTCAGATTACTGGCATTAGACGTTTCTTTTTGCGTGAGACTTCACACCCTTTAAGGATGCTAAAAGTTTTTCATTTACACTCTAGCATTCTTTGGTGGCAGTAGTATTTAATGACCTTTCTCATTTATGTTCAATTCAACTATTACATACTAATTATAAGTTCTTACAAGAAATGAAATGTTCACATATGGACTACAAGTTGATATAGTGTCTATGTCGGGAAATAATTATAAACTAAATCAATATGCCCGGAAAACTCTCTCTCTCTCTGTCATGGCATACACTGACAATGGAGAAACACCAAAGATGACTTTTAACCTATCCTATCAAGATAGAATTGGCTAAACTAAAAAAAAAACTGTTGGAGATTTAATCTTTCATGATAATTGCAAGTGATCAGTATTATGGGGTTAAAAGGAAGGGAAAAACAAAACGAAAATAAAGCCTAGGGGTGTTTGGGTTTTGATCAATTGCACTCAAATTTTCAATGTTATATTGCGGGGCTTTGGTTTACATCAAACTTGTATGGCATGCAAACAACTGCTCTAAGTAACATGCTTCCATGACAATACGACAACAGCATATACTTTACCTAAATGAAAAACTCCCATTATAAATTGGATAATGCCACACAAGAAAGCAAGGATAATGGCAAGTTGAGCATCATTTATAGTTGGGTCGTGCTTATCGGGATATCCGTATGTCGCTACCAGGAGAGATAAGATTGCTGTCGGTCCCACCGTTATGTCCTTTGATGTTCCGAAGAGACAGTAAACAAAGCAACCCATGAACGCAGAGTATAAACCATACTGTACATGAAAAAACAAAACAAAAAATTAGTTATTTTGAAAAATACCTGTCAATTGTAGCATACGTTTACCATGAAATACATAAATACACAATGCATACAATTTAAGAATATTACGGCTCACTTTGGAATCTATGTTTCCATTTGTGTTTAACAATGGCTGAGGAATAAAGCTAGAAGATTCGTAGTATATAGCTGACATGCCATTGACACAGTATTGCAGCAACAATCACTGCAGCCATCTAAAATAGACTACGTTTTTGTACCTATGTAATGAAAGTGCTGTAGGCCACTGAAATATATACTGATATACTTTGGCAAATAAGCGACTTTTATTGAAGTATGAAACATTTATCCAGGCTCTAATGAAACAAATTACTGTTACTGTATATTGTACTCAAGTATTTGCATAACGGGACCAGTGGCGGAACCAACCCTGAAATTGATCCCTCCACCACTCCAGCCCCCCTCCCCCTCCCCTCCTCCACAATCACTTCTGGTTAAACAAAACTGGAGCACATGCACTTTAAGTCATACAAAATATTATTAATATTACTTTCTACAATTTTCTTTTGTTAATCAGTTATTGTATTAATATCCCGGATGTATTGTTTGTACATAATAGCCTACTTAATACAAGTAGAGTATAAAAGTAAAGTATATGTTAAACATCCTCATAACGAAATGCACAATACTGAGTTTGTAAATCCATACAGTCATAAGCCACTAACACACGAATGATATTTCAACTCAAAGAAAGCAAGCAAACATTTAAAGCAAGAATGTTTGATAACTGTTCCAATTTTATTTGTCGGGCTGTGCTACACACACATTCTTTCAACAGTTTGGAAGAAAAATTATTCAATGGGGGTACAAAAAACAGCTCCTCTGAGCCCAGGATGCCCTCATGCATGGGTCCAGGGAATGAAGGAGGGGGGGGTGGGTGTACTGCACTTTCCTTTTCAACCTCAAAGAAACTCAAGAACATTTATTCACATAACCCTGCATTTAGACCAAATGGTTCACCCAATATAAGGTCTAAGTATGCCTTAGTATGCACATTTGAAGTTTTGAACCCCTTCCCTCCCCCAATATGGTGCTTCAACATCCCAGGGCTACATTCTCTCCTTCATAAACTCCTTGATCCATGGATAAAGGTTCATGCCCCTACCTAAAGCAGTCTGGGTATTTAGAATGTGGCACTCCCTTTTGAAATTCTGTTCATGCCACTGCACAGGAGAGGATGTACCCCACTGTCCCCTAAATTTGCCTGACATGTACACTTTATACAGGTCCTTTATTGCCATTCCAAATGTTTGCCCACCAAACTGTTTGCTTGCCCTCTACCTGCCCCCCCCCCCCCCAACTCTGAATTCTGGTGCCACCACTGGCCATGGTTGGGATACTATGTGTTGTGAATGCAACCAGCTGAGTTAAGATATACTGATACTCTTTGTAATCTCACACAATCTTACCTGTATATGAAGTTTTGCTATGGATGCATATGCTAAACTCTGTGGGATAACGGTTAAGGCCACTGTTAATCCAGCGATGACATCACGGGGAATGTAACTGCAGCAGTATTGTGGCAACCAAATACTGATTGGAAACCTTTTCTTCCACGCCCTTTTCGAGCAGTAACCACGGATTCCTTCCATGATCAGCAGACGACTGAGCAGACTCCCTCGCTCTGAACTTGAAAATAAATTAAAGAGTGCCTTTACTGAGAAGATGAAAACAAGGAATGTGTTTCTTGCAGTTCATAGGCATTATGTCATATCACTACATACACAAAACCAATGTAAATGCCATAATATGATTTACATATTGAGCAAAGTTCTCAGCCCAGTCACGTCTTGATTTCTAAAAGGGGCATCGGCCTATTTGCAACGTTACATAACAAGCTGCACATCAATAGCAGGGTTAGTTGCTGTCTATCGAGTACAGACACAGAATAACTATATAAGGATGGCAACCTTACCTTTTCTATGTTGGAATACAAGCATGTGTGTCTGACTACCCCCTGTGGGGAGGGGGAGGGAGAGAGGAGTGTTACGCTTGGTGCAAGCTGTCGTGCACTACAGATGTACCAAAACAGTATTTATTGACATGCACGCAAAGACTTTAACATTCACTGGAAATGGTACATCTGTAATTATTGTATTACGCTAGAATTTCAATGTGGCCAGCATGATCGATTTGGTGCCCACTCTTGCTGTCTAGCCTAATTATTAATTGTTAGTTTTGTCATGCCCTTACTAGTAGGAATTTGTTTTTGTGTTTTCCTGTTGCAGGACTTTTTGGCATTATTTTGTTGGGTTCCTACACATGTATACATTTATTCTTCCAGATTTGCTGAGAAAAAGCATGCATACATTTACCACAAACATTTAATCTTCATCGTCACTTGCTTACAAGGTACAACAAGGACTTTGTCCTGTTGCATCTTAGGCTTCTTAATTAGAAATTCCTTAATTAGCAAGAGCAGACTGTCATCTCAGTCCCAACAAAGTTTGTTATCACCATTACTCAAGTTGAATTCTACTCTCCTATCCTAGCAATTGGACATAGCCTATGCATTATTAATAAGAGCTTGAATACAACAATAACTTGATACAACTTGATACAATAACTTGAATACAACAATAACTTGAATAACAACAATAACTAGTTATACTAAAAGTAATCAGTACTAGCCATATAAAAGCCATGTACTATCGTCACTATCATCACTGCCAATTATGTGCCAAAGGATGAACGCAGTCTTGTGATAATCTAATCCTGATCGATGAAAACATCCATTGGATCTTACAACTCGAGTTGTTTTTTTGTTCAGTTAAAAGCTGCATTTCAATTTCTTGGAACCTTAAAAACACCATTAAAGGTGAAGCATGCTTCCATAGATAGGCACTGTTACATGTTGTTACGTCCCCAGTACAGATCAAGCAGTAACAAACTGTTTCGTGGATCCAATTGTCTTTTTTAATAGAAACATGATAAAGATTTTGTTTTGTTTTCCAATCCTCACATACATAGCCTACCCTTAGAAGTTAGACGTGGCCCACAATTCTGTGTATGTTTACTTTTTTATTTATTTCAAGAATTTCCTACAATCTGGAAAATTGTGCTCTTCATTGCCTAACATTAAGACCCACGTTAAGTAGCAGTGTAGGTTGACACTTTGTGTGAGCTGTTGACCTTCAATTTTGCTTCAAGCGACAGTTTATGAGCAGACTATATTTGTGCACTGCAGCCGCTAACACTAGGCCCAACTTCCTTAGCCAAACTCTGCGACGATAGACTGCTAGCCTAACTACCCAGTAAAATAGGAATGGATCGAGTAGCACATTGATAGGCCTAATTATGTTTCATGTTAAATCAACATGTCAAGTTCTCTGAAATAACGGAATAGGCCGTTCTATTATTATACCAAACACTCACGTAATTTTAGTCTACTTCGAAAACAACAGGAAGTTTGTAAACGACAATGTACAACATACAAAACATCGATGGATGGTCATGTGAAATAAAGCTCCGCCTATTTCCTACGTTAGTCTTACAAGTCACCAATGGTGTGCTTCGGATTTGGGGGCGCGGAATCTTGACACGCAACAGTAAAATTAGTGGTAACCGATGATCTGTACACTAACAGATCAGTGGTACATGGTGGTAATACCATAGTTATCGGCCTTTTAAGATCATGTGTAGTAGCCTATATATGTTCCCTTTCGAGGGGGAATGGTGATGCACACCCGATGATGATCACACAGTCAAAGTCCCGATATGCAAGGGGACTGGGGTTGAGACCGGATCAGTCGTTCGGTAGTTTGGTTTTCGTGCCCAAGTTCTTTCCTGGGCGACTTTTAGTTATCGTCTCAACCTGCAATCAGTAAACTATTATAGGGGCGGGGCCCATGAAAATTAAGAGACCCGTGGAAATTTAGGATTTTGGATCCACGAGGGCAGAGAGCTCTACAACTGAAGGAACATAAGCAGTGGCGTAGCTACGGGGGACGTGGGGGCAGCCCCCATGAAAGCTTGTCGCCCCCCAGTCGCCCCCCCCCCCACTGGGATTTCGGGTGTCGAAAAAAAATTACATGTGCGCAAATATATTACTGGTCTGAGTGGTCTCGAATCTCCATGATGACCACTCTGAACGACCCTTCGACCGCGGACCGGCAGTAGGATAGTCGCTGAAAAAAACCTGACGTGACATATAGCGCATAGGCCAAGAAGACCTCTACAGTACAGTAGTCGCACTGTACTGAAAACACATGTTAATGACCGTCGGATTATATAATTCCTGCTCTAATATACAGGCGCGTAGCCATGGGGGCGAAGGGGGAGACCGCTCCTCGTTTGTATGATATCGCTAGTAATTTCAAAATAGAAAATGCTTAGATGCAACTTGTTATGCCTGGGAAGTGCCATTTCCAGCGATCTGGGATACATTTTCGGCCAAAATTTTTGGGTGCGCTTCACGCCAACCATGGTGGCGCTAAGCTTAGATAGTTTCCAATGCCGAATCTACGGCTCTGATAATTTGCCTACAGGTTCGCCCCTCCCTTCGAAAATCCCTCTCTATACGCGCCTGAATAAATAAAAACACCCAACCAGGATCATGTAACCAGCAGGGCCGTCTTAAGAGATCACCGGGCCCTCGCGTCATTGCCTCGATACTCTGTTACATTTTCAATCTGGTTTTCACTTTTGGGACGTGCCCTGATGCTCTTAAAACCGCTAAAAAAAAAAAAAATTTGCAAGACAATAGTACCGCTGAGAACTACCGGCCAATCAGTCTATCACCCTAATAATACATTACATCTCACGCCAATTACAAACAATCATTTGCCGTGTTATTAGCCTTCTATATTAGTTATTATTTTGGGGGAAGTCGTTACAGTAATGATAATATAAGTTTAACCATTTTAAAACACATTGCAATTTAGTTTTCTTTCAGCATATTGCCCAAATTTTCAAAAAGATATTTGGTTGGGGGCTGCATGCCCCCCCCCCCGCCTCCTACGCCTATGAGTCTATCACCCTAATAATATTTCAGACGCAATCTTTGATGTCAGTTTTACATATAGTTCAGTCATTTCAGTATGTTATTTGCCTGAAAGCCCAGTCAATCTTTCCTTATTTTCCACGCGCAATTTGCAGATTTGTCGAAAAATGTCAATGCCGGTGTCAAACTCTCAAAAGATATGTTATAGTATTTCAAAGTAACTTACCAGACTGTTTTTTTTTCTATATCAATAAACTATTTGATGACCAGGGGCGTATCCAGGATTTTATAACCCGGGGGGCGCGAATTACTTTCTAAGCGGAGCGCCACCATCGGTTGGCGCGCAGCGTACAAGAAAATTTCTGGTTTTGATACCCCCCAGATCACCGGAAATGAAACTTTTCGGGTTTGAAAATGACCAACCAGATGTATACTTTTGCCTGAGAACCAAGTATTTCCCAATAGTTTTTTTCCCCATCCATAACCTTTTTGAAGATTGTCACCAGTCACACATCATATTCGACCTCATCGCATCTCCTGTGGATCATTGCTTTTTGTAGGTGATTCTACGTCGCGGCCCACAATACCCGACAGCCCCACTTTTGAAGGTTTTAAGCCCATTTTTTGTTCAGAATTTCAAAATTCACATTTCTCACTTCAAAACGTACCCATAATGTTGCAAAAAATTTCATCTATGGACAACCAATATAGAAAAACCTCCTTGAACCCCTAACAAACCGGTCAAAATTGCACGAGTAGAGGGAAGTATGATGAAGAAAGTTGGTCAGGAAATTTTCGAAAATTCAGACACAGTTAATTTATTGGTGTAGAAATATTGAAACCTCCTATAACGGCTATTATAAAACTTCGTTGAAGGAAATGAAAAAAATAGCAGATATTTCCGAAACCGAACACTACACACATAGGTGAAGGAGGCGGGGGGGGGGGGGCCTAACGAAATATTTCTTTCTGAAAATTCGGGCAATATGCTGAGAATTTTTCGGGCACCTATACTGAAAGAAAAATACATTGCAATGATGTAGCTAAAGGAAATGAATAGTTTAAAAATTATCTCCTTGGTAATTAAAATAAAGTTCTAAACTTGGCCGACTAATTCACCATTACTAATGTAAAAGAGAGTTTTGGCATAATTGGACCATGCTTTTTCTCCATCTACATAGGACAATTCGTTGTTTATATGAGCATCCCGCGGTATACTGCGCAACTTTCAGTGACCGTACGGTACATGATAGCATGCGATGTAATAAGCGATGCTTGCTTATATGATATTGACATTAACATGTTGAACGCGCGCGGAGCGCGCGAAAATGTTGGTAATATTTTCGGGCAAGTCGTTACAGCTCCCCAAATCAAATTGGGCTCCTTCGCCTTTGACTACACACATAGACAGTTTTGAGGCTGTTCATCCTGGAACGCCATTTTCATGCTCACTGATATGATGTGATATCTGCTGTTTGCTTTACAAATTCGAACAGGCGCGTAGAGAATAATTTGCCAAGGGAGGGGCGAAGCCTGTAGGCAAACTATCTAAGCGTAGCGCCACCACGGGTTGGCGCGAAGAGTACAAGAAAATTTTGGCCGAAAATGCCTCTCAGACCGCTGGAAATGACACTTCCCATGCCTTGTAAATTGCATCTAAGCATTTTCTATTTCGAATTTACTAGCGATATCATAAAAAAAATATGCTCGGGGGGGGGGCGGCGGTCGCCCCATTCCCGAAATGCGTCATGTTCCCCGACGACTCGGTCGAGTTCGAGACCAGCCACAGTTGGTTTCATAGCACAATTGTTTAAGGCGTCCATACACACACACGCGTTATGATAGACCATGTATAGTATATATATATATGGATATATTAGTGAGAGAGGAAAAATGGAAACGTCAAAAATGGAGTTGTCGGTGTAAGGGGTAGGGTGAGGCGCACGCCCCTTCCGAAATCCTCGATCCGTCACTGGCTACCCGGCCATGTGAATATAATAGGGTTCAGCGCTGTAATGATGTCACTGTTCCTCTCTCTCTTCCCGGTGTCTTGGCGTTTATCTTCTACTCCCTCCTTTTCTCCTTTTTCTCTCCTTCTTATTTTTCTTTTCCCTTCCTTCCTCTCCTCCTCCTCTTTTTTCCCCTCTTTTTCATTTCTTCCCCTCTTTTTTCTTCTCTTTTTTTTCTCTCCTCTTTTTCTTACCCGGGGGCGCGCGCACCCAACGCCCCCCCCTGGATACGCACCTGATGACCATATCAAGAAATGGGATCTAAAAATAAAGGATGTTGAGAAAACTTTACAGCAGCTTACATGGCCTGGGAAGTGTTATTTCCAACCAGGCGCGTAGCCAAGGGGAGGGGCTGCGAAGAAGGTTGAATCTGGGATACACAGGGGTCGGGCGGAGCAGAAACTTGAGGAGCAGATGAAGACATGTAAAGGGCAACCAAATTAGGTTAGATGGAAGGAAAGATTGATGAGAGGAAAGCTGTTGAGATATGGGGGGTAGGAAGCTTCAAAAAATGGGGGGGGGTACAACATCAGAGGGGCACTTTCTCATTCCACAACCACCACTCGTTATGCTATCAGTAAACCGATACACACAGGTATATCATAGTATTATATGTGCTATCAATATTATTTATTGAGATTTTTTATTGTAAATCGTGCTACAGAAAGATATGGGATGCCATTTTAAAAATAGCATGTACAGACCAAAAATAAATAATTAAAATAAAATATTAAACTTAACTATTAAGGCTTAAGATATCCAAACGACAGTTCTTCATCAAAGGGGCACATTTTATTTGCCAGTAGGGCACATTTGCTACCTTGTAAAAAAGTGGTGGGGCACGTTCCCCCAGTGCCTCCCCCACGGCTCCTACCCTATGCAGTGTCGGAGCTAGGGGTATTGGTCAGGGGGGCAAGAATGATCTGTACAGGGCGCTTTCGACACTATCTCAGAGCCGTATATCTAAATATACGGCTCTGCACTATCTATAAGCGGAGCGCCACCACAGGTTGGCGCGGAGCGTACAGAAATTTTTTAATTAAAGATACTCCCTACATCGCCGGAAATGACCCTTTCCGGGCTTTGCTAATTTGCAGATAAATGAAGAATAAATAGGTGTCATCGCCATTTTGTCAGAAAATTACACCAACAAATTGTGACAAATGTCAATAGGTATTTGAGAGCGCAATAAAAAAGTCAATAACCGCGAATAGTAAAAAGTGGTAAAAAGCTGCAGCTTTTTATATGCTCTATCATTTTCTCAATAAAACATTTCTAGCAGATGTTGTTGCACTACACTCATTGAGAGAGCATACTATAAGAACGTTCTTATATTATGCTCTATGAATTCACTATATCATGATATCTATAGGCATCATAAAAATAGAGGATACAATTTTTGATCACCTGATATGATGACGTTTGTGACCGGGCTCTCGCGCGAATCATATTGCTCAAACTAAACGTTGTAATATGCGCGGCGTGCAACAAGTTCAGGCAGGTTACTGAAATACTGCAACACTACAACTAACACCACAACAAGTAAAACTAGCAAAGCTGTGAAATAAATGAGCTTGAGTATTTTCTACAGGGTATCGTCTGCCGAAATGTTGTGTGAATGATAAAGATCGCACTGTCTCGATCTTGACATGGCTGTGCCTCAGATTTCCGCAAAACTAAGTGATCTTTACGAATTGCTGAAATCGTCCAGAGACACTCAAGCTGCAGAAGAGGCAAAGAATGTCATAGTTGACCTCGGTCATGTACTTTTGAGACCCCTCTCAGACACTGAGCAAGGTGAATCTCTAAAGCATTCTATCCTAATGTTATACAATGTTGTGCAAAGACATGCACAAGCTTACTGATCAGGTTGCCTTAGATTGCACAGTTCTTACTTACACTAGCCTACTTGCAGTAATGCAGCCTGAAGCTAGGCTAAGCTTAACTTTACACACTTGGGCTGCCAACAACAGGTGCTCCCAACGTTTGCCCAGCAGGCCTAGATAAAAGACAAATTCAAACAAAATCTACACATAGTCATTGGTGTAACCTGTCAATGTTTAGTTACAAGATTCACCAAAGTAGTGCCTGTCAAATAAGCCGGAACAAATGTTTATTATTAATGTAAGGAGCATAGACATTTACTTCCCTATAGGCTATAGGCCTACTATTAAAACTGGCCTGGCAGTGCATGATTATCTTGTCAACAAACATTGAGGATGAAGTTTGAGATCGGTGGGATAACATCTCCAAAAATACGAAACGAGAAAAGAAAATCATCGCTCTTTGAATCTATTAGCGCTGAAACATATTTCTGATAACACTTATGATAGGAAATGCTCATGATGTGGCATTTTTTATGTAAGAAAGGTTAATAAATGCTAAAATCCCAGCTCAAAGTTTGCACTCTTGGGTTAGCTTAACGAAGCTTCGACCCCGACAGTGTCAAGACTTTTCTTAGATATATTTTACAATGACTGAGGCAATATGTGTGTTTTGTGCTCCCAACATATGTTACACAGTATGTGTATTAAAATATAGGCCAGAAGCTCAGGGTTGGGAAAGAAAAAACATACAAATGTGGTTTGACGTGAAGATGAAAGGGAGATGGGGGGGGGGGTGGCCAGAGGAAGTAGAGGGGAGGGTACTTACAAATATAAATATCAAGGTTTGTTTCCATGATCATTGCCTTGTCATTGTGTTTGTTTCACGATATGTTTGATGCTGGATTGTAAAAACACAATGTAAGGGAAGCCTGCCCAGGGGTTCATTGTGCATGTGGGGAGGGGTGTATTAAAGGGTTTGGTAGAGGATGAACCAGGAGAAAGCAAAGGGCACCAAATGCTTCAGGCATTAGGATCTTGTTGATATGTTACTGTTAAGTAAAATTATGTGGTTTTATTCCTGGCTATAGATATATTATAAAGGTTCATTTAATGTCAGCCGTGACAGTTTGTGGGGTCTTTAACAGATATTGAAGTCATTCGTATCATATCTTATAACTATTACCTCTCCTTGCAGCTTTTGCCACCTCAGAGGTTTTCCACAAGGAGAGGGGTCTACTTAGCCTGCTCAAGAGCATAGCAGCGAAAGAAGAGGTACAAAGCTAAATAAACTTGTTTCTTTCTGAGGACATGGATGTAAAAAGATCTACGTAATAGATGTTCTAATGTCTTGTTTACATGAAAGGAAGGTCTTCTTACTGGAGAATTACCTAAAGTTTACAATTAATAATTTACCACTTACTATTTTATGATCACAATCAAGGACATCAAATATCATGTTGGGCATATTTTAGTCGTGGAAAGCAGTACAGGAGAAACATTTATAAAGCTGAAGATAATTGTAAAAGCTGTCCAGACAAGTGACAGGCCATCTTGAAATTTTTAGAAAGGAAATATGGTTTTAATATTAATTTGTGTTAAAATCGATTTATTGTGTTATAGCAGTTTTGCAAGAGAAGCTCTTCATGAACTTCATTTAATTTTTAATTTTTGCTTTGTCCCATTTAAGGTGTGCAATGATTTTTTCCTTTAAAGTGTATCTGTGGGATGGATGGATGGGGGGGAGTCACTTTTCTCTGCTCACTTGAATATTTTGACCAGGTCAGTAGATATAATCACTGAAATCTTTCTTGTATAGTTCACAGGATGCAAAGAGGAAGCTCTGAGACTCATTGGGGGTTTCTTGAAGAAGAGACACGCACATCTCGTAGAACATGCGGTGGACATCAAGGACACCTGTACTGCCCTCTATCTAAGAGACAAATCTTCTAAAGTCAAAGCCTCTGCTCTTGAGGTTCTAACACAGGTACTTAAATCATATAACAATGAATACTTGAGCAACTGGTAATCACATGATTAGAATACTAAGAGTTTCCTTTATAATGAAACATCAGTTTAGAAGTATGTATTTTAGATCCTCCTGCAAGCAGGAACTCGCGAAGAAGCCTCATTGGCTTATCAAAGCCGCAAGCTGACCGAAGTCAGTCACTTATATTCATATTTAACATCCATGATTATGAATTGTCAATTATCAACAACTCTGTAACTGGACGACATACATTAATCTTGAAGTGACTCGAACTGGGGACCTTATGATTGAAAGGCACCGGCGTTAACCACTGAACAAACACTCCTTAATTGGCTGTAGTGCTGAAGTTGTTATCTCAAGCTTGCTTGGAATTGATACATAGATTCTGTGTTATTGGTTTAAATGACACTTACCAGTCACTTGTCACCATAATTGAGAACATGTAAAGAGTGATTTACCATTGTCTGCAAGATAAATGACAGCTGGCTACGTATCATGGTGGAAATTGTGGGATGTTGTTTGCATAGAATGCACAATGATCTTTCAGCAGGGCAACATAGTTGCAAGTCTGATGTTGTACACATATAAGGTATACATTATGCAGGCGCATAGCCAGGAATTTGCCAAGGGAGGGGCAAAACTGTAGATTCGGCATTACAAACTATCTAAGCGTAGCGCCACCATGGTTGGCGCGAAGCGTACAAGAAAATGCCTCCCAGATCGCTGGAAATGGCACTTCCCAGGCCTTGTAAGTTGCATCTTAGCATTTTCTCTTTTGAAAATACTAGCGATATCATAAAACATTAAAAAAAATATATAAAAAATTTGCTCAGGGGGGGCGGCTGCCCCCTTCGCCCCCCCCCCTTGGCTATGCGCCTGACATTATGTGCTTTGTCGTGGTTAGTTTCCCAATATGCCTGATATATTCTGATTCTATTATTGTTACTCTTCTGTCATGTTTCTTTTTTCTTTCCTTGAAAGGTTCTACAACTTGCCTCCAGTCATGAAAGTAAAGTCAATTTGAATGTCTCGTCAATCATCAAGAAGTTTGTTGAGGAGTTGATGAAGTCAACCAGAGCTCCACAAGGAGGTAAATATCAAGACAGAAGTTGTTATTTGTGTCTCGAAATATTGGGAATGAAGTTATGATTTTAATTGGACTTTGTATTCACCATAAGAGTTGTTTTTTTTACTAGCAGATTTTGCAGAAGAATTAGCAGTTTTGTTAAACAGTTATTTTCCCCATCTTTCCTTTTAGTCAAATCCGGCCTCTGTCAGCTACTGGGTGTAATTTCAGAGGTGTATCCTGAAGAAATGTTACCGTACGGTGAGAAGCTGACCGGAATCTACGTCAGTATGCTCAGACAACAGGTAAAGCTCTGTTACTTGCATTTGGAAGGTGGAGTAGTTGATTTAATTTGTATTGAGTGTGTACAAAGTCGGTAGTGTACGCTATCTTTCACATGTTCTCTAATTTCACATTTGATGAGAATGAGAGATACTGAGAAAATTTCTTGCCATAATGGTAGTAAACTGACCAGAGTGTTCCACAGAATGGGCAAAGAAGCTTACCAGAACCAATTTATATCGCTCACTTTCTGGAAATACTCTCTCAGACCTACCCAGTATTACTCAAACTAAGATTACAAACTACCAAACGTATTCATTCTCTGACATATTTCTTCCAAACTATTGTTAATTAGCGATTACTTCATAATTACAATCACTTCTAAATAGTTCGTTGCCCAGATACTCTTTTGAACTTGCATTATATTCGCATGTAAATTAGCTTGTATATTGTTAACTTGCCAATTGCTGTGTGCATTTAATATGTTGGGACACCAAGGGAAGGAATAACATATAGCAAGATGGCAGATTTGCAAATCTTGCTTTTATTTACATTCCGATCTCAGTTGATCCCGTGTAGGGTGCTGCATTGATAAACTATATTTGTGCTTGTGCATATATTACAATGTACCCTGTCATAATTATTTTGAAATGAAAGACTGAATATAGATGCAAAATGAATTGAAAAGTTATCAAAACCAGTGCAGGGAATTAATTGATACTAGTATTTTCATGTACTGACAACATTCTGGGATCAAAGTTAACAAACATTTGTGGAGTTTGTTGCTATGCATTGAGCAGGACATTTTGCTTCCTTTAACTGTATTAATACATTGATTGATCAGTTATAGATATTGACACCTACAGCACTGGATTGAAAAGGAAAATGCAAGCTTTTAGTGGGAAATAATTCCTTGTTTGCAAAAGTTACAAAAATACTTCTTTCATTGAAAGTGGGAGCATATACTACACTCTGGTACATAAGGTGAGATATGTAGAACAAATTTCACTAAAATTTCTTGGCACAAACTTAACAAGGGGCAAATATTTCATATGTATGACCAATTTTTTTCTGTCAAATTTATTTACCCATTTCCAACCAAGCCCCCTTCTCCCTCCCCCCAACATTATTCCCCAAAATAACTTTTGCCTATGTCCACTCAAATCATTCTACAAATGGATTGTCTGACTGACTACTGGATTAAACCTACAGATGACATCAAAGAACAAGACGCCTGAGATGACCACAATTGCTGGCTGTTTGATAGGGCTGTCCCACGTGTTGGTCAACTTCACACAGTCAGTAGAGGAAGGTATTGTAATAAATTCTCAAGTTTACTTTGGGGGTTGTTAAAGTGTGGTGATTTCTGCCTCTGTTGTTTTGGTTTGATGGGCCTAGTGAGACCATCTAAGGGTTGGTCAGTTCACCATGAATACAGCTAACACTTAAAAATGATTTTCAGTTGATAATAAAATAAAATGTATAGTTCTCTTTCTAAATTTCTCCTAGAAAATGTAAAGAAATTGAGTCCAATAAATAAATGAAAAGTATTTCTGTGGGCAAAGGAATATAAATCATAAAAATTGTAACTGAGGCATGCCTTGAAATAACTCAAGTTACTACATGATAGCATAAAAATGCTCCTCACCGTTGTAAAGGCAAAGCTGAACTGATGAACATGTGACAACCTCACTTCTCACCAGGAGCTAGCAACACCCATCTTATCATTGACTAAGGACACCCCTCAACCTGCTATTGGCTTATAAATCTAGTGGGAGGTGTCCCTAGCTAGACAATTGGCTAATGCCCATTAATCAGCATAATTAAATCAAAAGATCAACCCTCTTTGGAATTCCTTAACCATTTCCAACTTGCCCTAAAAAAGAAAATGGAATATTTCTAGGGTTTTTCTATTTCATGCATGGTAAATAACTCAATGCAATGCACTGTAATAAATTTGCATTACAGTATGTTGCAGATGGGTGACTTAAAATGTGCTTTTCAATCTTCTGTGCAGTGCATGCTTGTGTTTCTTGATTAATTCTGCTAAGGGAGTAGCTCTCGGTTTTGTTAAGCCAAGAGAGTTTTCAAGCATTGCTGGATTATGTAATAGGTAGATGTAGCAATTGCTTAGAGTGTCCCCCATGTTCAAGGACGCCCCCCTAGGTCTATAGGCCCTATGAGCACATCCAGGTAAGACCTAGCAACTTTATGTTTGGATTGTGCCTGCAAACTTGAATAAAAGGGGAGATGGGGTGGGGGGGGGGGGCATGTAGAGCCTTTGGGTCCGAATGGTCTTAATTTAACTCTGGTTTATTAACAAATGTTTGCATCCTGACATGTTATTGAACATTATGAAACGCTTCTCAACACAAGTAAATGACATGCAGTTGTACTTAAACATGTTCCTTACCACTCTGTCTGTTCGTCTTCTGTTAAGATGGGAAACACACCTCTGATATCTACAAATTTGCCAGCTCGTCCATCAATCCGTCAACTCAACTGTCGAGGTATGCTGTTCCCGAAGCAGGTCTGCGATTGTTTGGAAGACATGCCCCCCAGTTTGGGTTACTCTTGTACAGGGATTATGAGGTGAGTCAATAGTCTGTCTTGTTCTGCCTTCTCTTCTTGCAGCGTTACCATAAAATGGCAAGACCTTGTACTCTATGCTATTATCCTAAAGCAAATGTAGCTCATTGGACTACACTGTTCTTCTGATTCACGATTCAGGAAAAGTTATTTGTATGTTCTATCAGGGGTGGTTGTCCTCGTTGGGTTTTCATGTTTTGAGCACTATGGGCTGTAGAGTAGCTTGCGTATTAATGTCACAATATGGCTAAGTTAATATCCCATATCTCTCCCCTTAAATCCATTTTATGCATTCCATTATGAAGATGCACAAAGCCATGACTGCCTGTGTCTGCTGACTTGTTTATAAACAAAAACTCTCTTGATCTACTCTATATACAACTTCTGAGCATCTCAATGAGCTAAGAGGTTGCCCCAGACAATTCTAATAGCTTTGTTTATTTCAAGGCATGTACTTGCCAGTTGTTTTAGCTAGTTTGCGATGCTGCTAACGTTCTGGCATATTTAATACATCTTTACATAGTGACGTAAAATTGGAATCTTATTTTATTTTTCTGCAAAGACCATGTACGAGAAATTTTTGCAATGGAGTGAACATCATAACAAGGATATGAAATCTGCTGGTTTGTCTGCTTTGGAAACTTTCCTGAAACTCATCGCAGAACAACTCGTGACCAACGCAGCTCAAAAAACCAACACAGATAAAACAGTTTTTCAGGTTAGTTGATCCTCAAGCATTGAAACAATACTTCTGTGATCATGCATTCTCTTCCACATTTTCCCCCTGTAATGTTTCATCTATCTAGTGAACCATTAAAAGATATTATTATTGAAAGAACATAAGTTCTTTTATTCAAGTAAAATATTTTCAATATCACATCAGCAAAAACTGTGACAAATTGCTACTTGAAATTTTAGGGAAGTTTCCCAAAATTATTAAGATTTGGGGAGAGAACAAGCTATGTAAACTGGTAGTCCGTATGTATATGTATATACATACATAATGATTGTTTCTCTATGTGAGGTGCCATCTAGTTATCCAGTTTAGGGTTGCCAAAATTTGTGGATGGTTGACAAAAAAATTCGGAAGAAGAATGTGCAAAGAAAGTGAAGATTAATGATAAGCATAAACTACTTCAAAAGTTGCAAACTATAACACCATATTGCAACCAAGCAATCTTAATTATATATTAAGAAAAAAGAGATGGAGGAGGGGGGGAGGGGGTTCTACTCCCTGTGGACCCCTTTATAAGGCCACAACATATCTGCAACTGGAGCATTACCAAAATGATGGTTCATCATATTAAAATTATTTTTGTGACTTCCTGTCATTGTTTTAACATTACTTTTTAATGTTTGACTTTTAGCGTAAGATGCAAACAATCTGCCACTGGATTTGGAATTATTAAAACTTGTCATCTTTTTTTACAATTTCACAGTTTTTCATCAGACAGTTCCGTAGTTCAATAGACAACACCGACAGCGGTTTGAAGTCTTGGGCGACAGCTATCAGAGGCTATGGATTCTTTGCCTCAGTACGTTTGTAATTTCCAATCAGACATTTCCTTCAGTGTGCAGGGATGTGCCCACCCTGGGCGGCACTGGGCGGCCCCGCCCAGCACTAAAAATTACCGCCCAGCACTGTCTTAAAAATCGTGAATCCCGCCCAGCACTATTTTCATCTAAAATCCCGTCATTCCTAACAATATATTCAAGATAAATTGTGCCTAGTCTATGCCAAAATCATACAGACTAATAATGCATCAGTAACGCATGCGAGAAACATTACATACAGCTTTCAATCGGTCCCTTGTAAAATCTCTTTGAAACAAACTAATAACTTTTACCAGGTTCGTAATATATTTCACTAAAAGAAATTAAAAATTAAAAAATGTAAATTGTTAGCAAAACTAGTACTTGTGTATGTGCTTAAAAAGCTGCAGAAGTGCCAGCATTTGGCATCTGAGCACCTTCAAAAATCGAAAAATAGACCCCTCTTCCAGGACGTCGATCAGTTTACCCGGCACTCAGGAAATCCTGGGCACATCCCTGAGTGTGTACAAAAGCTACCTATTTTAAATTTAAACTATACACAAAAATTCAACGGATAATGCTTTCAGCTGTATTTTTGTAAGTTTGTAATACAGTCAAACATTTCCTTCAGTACGTACAAAAGCTTACCTTATTTAGTTTGAAACTACGTTAAGTCAAAGATAATCCTGTTAGCTTTACTTTTGGGCCTACAATTTTTGGTCTGAATCTAATTTTGTTTGGTAAAGTTTTATGGGAAAATTTTTTGTATTAGTAAGTTTGTAATTTGTCTGATTCTTAGTTTGTGTTGTAAAGTTTTATGGGGAACGTTCTTGTGTGTCAATGAAAATATTTAAAGGCCTTCTCTGCTGAACCCAAATATGCATGAAAGTCAATAGTCATTCATGTTCAACCTTCATTCAACAAGCAGTCTACAACCACTTGTAGAGCATTATCCCTCACCTAATTAAATCATTTGGAGGGTCAGAATCTCCAGAAAAGTACTTTTGAAAAGTTTATTAGAATGATAACATTGGAAGAGGAAGAACAAGTAGTGACAACATTTAATAAGTTTCTTTCTTTTTCTCTACAGCCATGCAAAGCATTTTGTGGAGAGAATGATGTGAAGTTTATGTTCAGTGAGATGATTCAGAGAAGTGAACAGCTCTTCCTTCAGTGAGTAGAAAATTTGGAATCTTTTTTGTCCTCTGAGTTTCTGCCCTTATCCGTAGAAACTTTGAAATTCTTTCACTCTTTAAGTAACCATGCTAATTTGGTTACCTGTCATCTAAACAAGTCCTTCTTGGTTTTGTGAAAACAACCAGGAAATAAACCCATGTCTTGAAGTTTTGATGACTGAAAAAAATATTTATAATATGTAATATAACATTCTCTACAAATTTTTTAACTATTCGAATAAAAGAAAGGTGTTCTTCATATTAAAATGATGCCATCATTGCATACACACTTGGTAGCAACTTCAACTGAATTGAACTTGATTTTCCTACTCTAAACTTTGAAGGAAATTTCCATCTGAGGGCTATCACAGCACATCTCAGTTTTTGCCACCATGACCAATTTGATTTTGAGACAGAAGAGATCAAAGGGTTAGCATAGTGCTCCCCCACCCATCTGCCAAATCTCGCTGTGGAATCTACTTGTGTCAATGCAAATAACTAAGCAACAGACTTAAAGTCACCCATGAGAGGATCACTTTAAAGTAAAACTGAAACATTATTCCTCTTCCAGGGACTCCAATATTGATGAAGACAGATTCATGCAGTTGCCTCATTTTCTGGAGGCACTTGCTAACATCATCTCAGAATTAGGAGAGGTAAGATTTGTGATTTATTATATTTTCCTGGTTTCAAGAAGTTGCATTTGTTTGGTGTTTCCTTGTACAATCTCCATGACCGTCCTTGTATCATCCAACTGCACAAATTTTTGACAGCTTTACTGTCCATGTAAAATACGGTAACTACCATGTTTAACCATTGTACGTATCTTCAACCATGGTCAAATACAGTAAGTACCATGTTTAACCATTGAACTCATCTTCAACCATGGTCCAACACAGTAACTACCATGTTTAACCATAGTAATCATCTTCAACGATTGTCATATACACTTTGTGGAACACTAACAAACGTATATTGTGATGCTTCCATTCTGTTTTTTTTTCTTTTTTTGACAATGTATCTTTGTAAATGAAATTGCAGTGTTCTCATTTGCATTGTGAACAGCCATTATTGCATCATTTTTTTCCCCTCTCAAATCCTAGGTACCTGAATCATTTCTTAATTCCTTGGAGGGTCTGACGATTGTTGCTTTCAGAAGTTATCCAAGCATTCCTGTCAGGTACAGATTTCTCAGTCACAGGGCTCTTTTTAGGATCTTCCTAGTCCTGCACCCCAAGGGAACTTGTCTGCAACAATTTCTCTCAAAAGTTGGTGAGTTTTTTTACTCTCGAAAATTGGAATTTAGGAGTTTTTTTAATTTTTAACTTGTATGAAACAAGTCCATCATGTGCAATTTCTTTTAGGTTTCATGTAGCATTGAAATGTATGTCGCCCTGTTACAGTGTGTTTCCAAAGAGTATGTTGAAGGTCCAGATAAAATAAGTGACTTTAGAAGTATTTAACAGTGAAATGTATGTTCTTTTGTCTATTTGTATTTCCCAAACAAAAGTATTTAAGCAGTCCAGAAAAACATTTTCCATATTGCATGTGTGAACCCAATTTAACACGTTTCAGTTTGAAGAACAGATATATTCCAAGAACTTACAACTACAAACATCAATTCACTTTCATTGAGTTTATCTTTCGATGGAAAGGAAATGTCTTTTAACATAATCCTCCCATATTCCCCACTCCCCCTCCTCACCCCACCCCTTAAAATAAAATAGTAATATGTTTGCATTTAATATGCATGGAATAATTTATAATTTCAATTTTAATATAATTTTATATAATTTTATAATTATATAATTTTAATATTTGCCTTTTCGTTCTCAGTTTTTCATGCACTAGCAGAGACCTGCTCACACCCAGTGCTGCTAGAAGGGGTATGTAGATCCTAACAGTGGTCACAGTGCTCTGACGTACTCTCATGTCAGCATGTGTGGCTTTCATGTGCACTTATATCATATAAATGTGTTATGATCATGTTGTTTGTCTTTATTCTGTTTCTGTATTGTTTAACTGTTGTAAGGGAAGGCTGATGTTTCCAAACTCATCTGAGCTTATTTTAATGTTCCCTCTCCATTCAAATAGTCTGTGCTAGAGAAATCTGCATGTATAAGAAATTTCTGTAATCATTTCTATTTGACTTGGAATAAAATCTGGTAGAAGTTTGAAAGCAGAAAAAGATATTGAGACAATTTAACTCAAATCGCTTGGAAGATGGCCAATCCATCTATAGAGAAACCATTTTGTGTCCCTGTATAACTGGACATCAGGTTGCTCTGTATACTGATGTTGTTTTCAAGTGACACAGCCTGGAACAGTTCTGAATCTCCGGATGCTTTCAGTTTAGGTCATGTATAGTGCACACCTCCCACCGCACTGCTTAGGTGTGCTTCTGGGGTGAGGGGGCCAGCGATCCCCCACCCGTCAGTAGTACCTAAGCTGCTGTGAACCACTGATTGGCCCATGTGGATTTCTCTTATAGTGCCTCACAGCCTATATGAGCTCTTGACTTATGTCAATCTTCATGGGCTATTGTTCACTCTAGCTTTTATTAATATTATTATTTATGTTCAAGAGCGCTTTACAATGACAACAAAATGACAAAACCCTTAAAATATGAATATGAAGAATAAACTTGACACAGCTTAAATATTAATATAAAAAAGGAAAGAAAAAATAAATAAATTTAAAAAAAAAACATCCATCTTTCCTTGTGAAAATGTAGTTACTGGCCTGTGAGTAACAGACAACATTTGATCTCCCGACAGGCTGGCATAAAGGACAATCAGGGAACAGGAGGCGAGGAAGATGACTTAGAGGTTGCGAACAGGAAGACCACCTACAAGAGTTATCTAGATTTGTGGGCCAGCCTGCTAGACAGTCAATACCTGAAGGTAAGATATCGACAGACTTTTGAAGGTCAAGGGAGGGTCTAGAGATATTGAAAGGGTTGAAATATGGGTTGTTACTACGCATGAGTACTTTCATATCTTCCTCTTATAGGAGATAGATGCAATGGGGATGACCTATGTGGAGAGAAAGAAGATCCATGCCACCCTCTATAATGAGATGATGACATCAATGATGAAGATACTGACCAAGCTGGATCTCAGTGCTACCAAGTCTCAAGCAGAAGGAGAAATACAGGTAGGAATTATATGATGCTTGGAAGGGATATTCAGGTAGCTGAAATTGATTGCTGAATAAAATTGCTGGAAATTGAAATTTGAATTTATGATTTTCTTTTGTCTGTTAGGGGGAAGTCAGTAACGCAGACACCAATACTTCCCTGTTGTCTTCGTCTGACCCTGTCCTCGGCTTACAAGCTGCAAAGCCGCGTGATTTCCAGATTTTCATCAATCTCGTTGACTTTTGCAGGTAAGCTTCCAGTGTTGTTGACATTCAAACTACTCTTTGTATGGATACCGCTGTTATTCTGTTTCTAGCAATTTTGTGTCAATAAAATGGAATTTACTTAATTTCAGACTGGTTTGCACATTGTTTCACTGAATGTGGAGATCTTCTTTTGTGTCTGTTAGTGAGTGTCTTTTGTGGAGGTATTTTCAATGTGGTGCATTTAAGGAGATGCTGAATTGGAAAAAAGAACTGATTGGTTTAATCATATCCTTACCTTGATAGCTTCTGTTTTCTGAATAATAACATACTGAACTATTTATACCAGCTAGTTGGAGTACGAATATAATGCCCACAATTTGTTGGCCGGGGAGGGGGTAGGGGTGGGGGAGTTGTTTAGGTACTACAAGCTGTATCATAAGAAAATGTCTCAGTTATAGTTAAAGCGAGTATAACAGACAATTTTCCATTGAGTCTCACCTTGCTATCACAGTTAGGCAACAATTGAACATTGAGTAGATCGAAATGGAAAATACATTTCCTTGAACAAATATATCCTTCTCGAACAAAACCAGTTACTGTGGATAGTTGCAAGCAAATATGTGGCTAATTGGGCATGAGTCTCTGCATTACATTAACATATGTTTGGCTAATCTTTTCTTCCACACACAGTGAAATAAATTCATTACTATGTGCAAAAAAATACCACACGCACACACACAACAGGTTTTTTAAATGTAATAAATAGCATCCTTTCTTTAATAGCCTTATGAAATCTACTAAATTTGACATCTACTCATATTTCAATTTTACTAATGTAGGGACCTGTTGCCAAGGCAACAGATGGAGTACTTCAAGCCATGGGTTTATCAGTTTGGTCACCAGCTTATCCTGCTGTCGACTCGTTTCCCATTGGTCAGTGGGCTCTACAAACTGCTGACTGCATGCATGGTGATTTGCCAGAAGACTGGCTATTTCAAGCAGGTAGGTTCAACTTTTGGTTTGTTTGTCTCCCTCTCCCAAAAGCAACACCTTTTGTTCTTGTTCTGTTAGCTGCAAACCATAGAACAAATTTCACAACTAATCTCTATTGTTCATTTCTATGTTAATTTGTGATCTTGAAGCTGCAGATTTATAAGTACTTTATCTGACACTCTTGACATTGTGAGGTACTTTCTTTCTGAGACTATTTAAAGGGTGTGAAGACTTGCGCAAAAAGAAACGTCTAATGCCGGTATTCTGACCTAGTTTCGAATAAGGTGTAACAGAAGTGTTAGACACCACCATCGATCCCAGAAAATACACACACAGCTTGCTACCGTTGGTAATTAGACACTAGTGTACAGTGAGTACATACAGCTGCGGTCAATATACCCACAGCCCAGTGTATAAATGATACAGCGATGGACATCTCAGGTCCAGCTAAAGATAACAAGGTATCACGTTTCATAACTGTTTGCATTTTGTAGCGACACGAACAAAACGTCACTTGCAAGCAACAGAAAGTTAACTTTTTCAGATGGCCGCACATGGTTTGGGGCGAGTCTTCAATGCCTTTAAATAATGGTTTCATATAAAAAAAATGGCTATAAAGATTACTAACATGTTGTAGTATTTTGTATATCACCTACATAACTGTTCAGCTTTGTTTGTGATAAACACTGACATTAAGACAAGGATGGAATGACGCCAAAATAAAGATGCAGGTTTTCCAAGGTCGAGGGAACTTTGTATTGTCATTTGTAAAGCTTGGCAGATATAGACAAAAACTGAAAGATGCCATCCAATCTCTGGAAGTTTGATTAAAATACCATATTTTTATGCTTATCCTGAAGGAGTGATTGACAAAGTATGTGTACTATTATGTCTCTGTGCAGCCTGTGAAAGCAGATCTCGATGATTCTCGGGGAACCATGGAAGTTGATCCTCATGAGCCGTGGGAAGAATCGGGGGGAGACCGCCAGGCCTGTTTTACCCTGTTTGCCAAATTCGCCAAGGAAGTCACCGTCCGTCTGACTCAGTACAAAGACGATCTCTTAGCTTCATGTTTATTCATGATCCTTGCTTTACCCTTGGAAATTGTTCAACAGGAGGTCAATAATCTAGTACCCGCTTTACAGGTTGGTATTGCTATTAGGAGTTTCTATTGGAGAAAACGGAAGGATGGGATTAGGGGGATGGGATAAATTGAGGACTTGGAGAAGGGAGACATTACAAGAATGTGATTGTGTATTAAAGTACTTGTTTTAAAAGGTGTGCAGTCAGATGGGACAATTTCCCACTGCTAATACTGCTCTATATAGACTTTACTCTGGTACCATGCTTCAAAAGGACTCCTACTGATAGTATGAACAGTTCTTAACCTTTATCTGATAAAAACTTGATATTAATAACTGCCTAAAACTTTCAGTAAGTGTGCTTTGAAGTGTGGCATGAAAGTACATTTTATGAAAATTGTCCCAACTGGGTGAGGTTAGATGTTGATTCATGTTTTTACGATTAACTTATCTGACATTTGGAGGAATTTGCTAATCCAGCATTGAAGGAGTAAGGGGGGGAGGGGGTCATATCCCTGGGATATGTTACATAGAAAGCATAACCCGATTTGATCCTTATGTTGTCTTCTTTTAGGGAATTACTCTCCGTCTTCATTTGGGACGAAATATTTTAGCTAATTGTTTGTTGACCAGTCTGTATTTGTATTACTTTACATTCTCATTGATTGTGTAAAGATGACTCCGAGTAAAGAATTACTTTCAATGTTTGTCTGAGCAATTTATTAAACAAGTCTCGTAAAATGCTGGTTGTATTACTAGTACAATTATTTTTGGAACCATCAGTATGAACAATCGAGTACTAACAGTGAACAACAATTGTGACAATGAACAATAAACAACAACGAACGATGTACAATGAACAACAATTATGAACAATCCAGTATTATGAACAATCCAGGATCATCTCTCAGATCATCTATCAGATCATATTAATAATAATATATTCATTTATAGAGCGCAACAATATGCAAATGCATTTCTATGCGCCTTACAATCACAATATTACCCTGGTCATCGATAACCTGTCAAACATAGAGACAATCACTCCACATGGCAGCAGCTTAACAGCGCCCAACTGACAGTTTAATACACAGGTCCCCATTTATACACCTGGGTGAAGAGAGGCAATGGAGATAAAGTGCCTTGCCCAAGGACACACATAATGATCTGGCCAGGACTCGAACCTGCAATCCTTAGATCACAAGTCCACTACCTTAACCACTGGACTACAACGATCTCTCTTGATCATGTCTCAGAATTCCAAGTTTTGACACAGGGCGTTGTGATAAAAGTCAGCTTGTCATTAGCATCACACCAAACAACTGGAAAAATCCAACCTATTTTTTATTGTATCTCTGATATTGTTAAAAATCCCTTTCTTATCTATTAGTTTCTTTGATTAACGTAGCCTCGAACCCGACTCTTCATTCTGCTTTGTATAACAGGCAACATTTAAGCTAGGGTTGAGTTACTTACCTTTAGCCGAAGCAGGGATATCTTCTCTCCAGATGTGGACCAACAATCTCCCGATAGATACCCTCACGAAACCTCTCAAGAAAGTGCTCCCTCTGTTGGATGGGTACTTGAGGGCTAGATCCTCTGAAGGTAAAGTTCAGGTCTTTTTGTGCCTAAAATCAGTGTTTTTTTCCCATTTATTGAACAACAAACCTTTTTCTTTGTACTATCGATTCACTGGTTGTACTGCAGTTGGTAATGGACATAATATGCTGGTAGATGGTCTCAGCCTCTGGTGTTTCTAACATTTCCTTTTTTTTTGGGGGGGGGGAGGGTGGGCTTGGTGACCCCAATTTTCGCTTTCATTCTAGGTGACCCTGCAGCAGTGGATGTTGTGGCCTCATCTAAAGGGTCTATGGGAAGGAGGAAGTATCCCATATTTTGAGATTTTTTTGTTGATATGATTAAGAGTGTTTGGTTTTAAAATTGCATTATATTTTGCAAGTAATTTATATCCAAGATTTTTGCCACTTTTTTGGCATCAAATATCATCAATTTCTTTTTTTCTTTCACTTTGAATACCATGAGTTTAAATGGGCAGTGGCAATATTGGCTCTAGCCCCAACTCTATATCCAAATTAAGCAGGGCTAAATTACATCTGCCACAAAATAGGGATGCTTCTAGGCTAACAGTAACATACCTTATCAAGCTGTTTGAACATAATTATGTGACATTATTGCAACAAAGTATCTTATTAGTGTTTGTTCAGTCATAATTGGTTGTGATAGTTACCATGCTTGGATTCCAGGTAGTTTGACTCAGTAACATAAATTTTGAAATTGTCCAGGCTTGTGTTTCGGCCTTACAAATGTTTCTTTTTGTTTGTTTGATTTGTCCAGATGCTGCTCCAAACCAGTTTGTTGAAATGAAGGGAACCCTTGGATCTGGTGCCGGTAGAAGAAGAATTCCTGTTAAACTGCTTAAGACCTCTGGTGGTGCAGGGAAAGTTGGGGTAAGATATTAGTCACAGAGCTAACCATTTTTTACATGTTTCACTCTTAAAACAGTTTGTAGTGGTATTAAGAGGTTCTGGCCCAGTTTGGGCCCAGCAAAAACAGTGTCAACGACAATGGATTGACAATTGAATAAAGAAAACTATGTAAGGGAGGCTTTTATCATCGAGAAGAAGTCCATTATGCATTTCTGTTCCAGTTTTTGTCTTCCCAAGAGAATATAGCCACAGGGGATTGCATGTACGTGTGCTCCAACAGAACAGTAAAGTATTGCATTGGCAGACAAGACCATTTGCTGAGCCTCCAATCCGATGGGGCTGAAGGGAAGAGGCAGAGGCCTGAACGAGGGGGACAGGGCAAATAATTTAAATCCTATTAGAAATACATGGTTATTGCATTGAAAACCACCTACTCCACACCAAGAATAGTTTTCTGAGCCCTCCAACTTCCCCAGAGCACTGGATGATTTCAATCCTTTTTTTCCTGCATTATCAGGCAACAACATCTCCTCTCAGAGACATACAACACAAGATTCTACAACTACTGGGTTCTTTAGGGGGCAAAACCAACATCAGTCTTTTAGAGTCCAGTTCAGAGGAACTTGCAGAGATGGCCGTTGCCTGGGATACTCAGAAGAAATTGTCATTTGCTGTGCCTTTTATGGACATGAAACCAACCATATTTCTCGGTGAGGTTTGTGTACTACTGATAAGTAAAATTGTAAACCGTCGTGGCCTAACTTTGGTCTAGCAGTTGTAAAGAAGGGGTGCTAATCAGAGACCATAGAATAATATTATCTTTGTGGTGGCAAGGGTATAGTTTGTAGTTACTATAGTTACTATAAGAGTAGCATAACAGTTGACTTAATGGATGAAAGTACTATCTGTCCCTGCTAGTTTATAGTTAGATGGTTAGTCTAAAAGTTATAATTGATGATATATGGAATTAACAGAATGATAGTTGATAGTGTCATGGTTACAATAATCTTTAGTATAGCTATAAGTATATGGTTCTATATAATATCTATATATAACGGTTTTTACAATGGTTCTATATAATGGTCAGTATAATTGTAAATATATATGGTTATAGTAATGGTTGTATGTAATGGTTAGAAAGATATAATGGTTATGATAAATATAAATGGTTACATTTAATGGTAATATGCAATGGTTATAAATGCTAAATGGTTAGTATAACTTGAAATACATAATGGTTTTATGTTATGGTTATAGATATATAATGGTTAGTTTAGCTTTAACTATATATTTGTTTAGTATGATGGTATGGTTATTCTAATTATTAGTGAAAACTATTTTTCATTTCTGTCCGTTAACCAATTAAGAGCTTTTGAGAGGAATTTTTGCTTCTGTGCTGGTGAAATGTGCAAGAGAGTCGTACCTTTTAAAGGTTTTTGAATTTTTTGAGTATTTTGTCTTTGTTTTCTGATTCCTCTGTAGATCCTTTTCTCCCGAGAGTCGTAGAGCTAGCTTTGTCTTCCGGAGACAGACCTACCAAGGTATTGTTTTATACTTAATTGGAGAATAAGTGACAGATTTGTCTCGATATAGAGAAACTTTTGAAATGATATTATGCATCACCTACAGTTACCAGCGGTAGAAAGAGTGCTGTCTTAGCTATCTTACAGGGATGGATTCTGGGTAATGTTGGGGTAGGCAGTCTAAAATCATTGTTATTTGTGAATCATTAATAGGATGTAATTATAGAAAAGGAGTATGAGTTAATAGCAAACCACATACTTTTAGAGAATATGAAAACATAAAAAATATGCCTTCCTAAAAATTAAAAATAAATTATTAGTGCAAGGGCAATTTCATCTCGGTTAATATGATCTTTCAGAAACTGCATTGTTCTATCTTATGGTGTACATTGAGACGTATTTTCATCGTGAAGTATGTAAACACGCAGGGGATTCCCACAATCTTTGAAACATGATTCATGGTTAGCAGCCTGTGTCATCGTGTCATCATTTCAAGTCCTTGAAGGTGTCCTCCATTTTGATTATCATGTCAGTGGCTTCCCCAGCCAGCTTCTCTGGTGTTAGGAGACATTTTTCCGTAACAGCTCCTTTAAGAGACTTAAGGCCAAATTTATGTCTGATGGTATTATTTAACCTTGTCTTGTTACTGTGGTGATTGTTGTTTGCTGCTGTTCTTGTGAAGTATAATTTGATATTTTGTTGACATTTTCGGTGTCTTGTTTCAACATTTGCAAAACCATATCATTTGGGATATTCCTTGATGGATGTCTTGCACAGTTTATTAGAGTGAACACTTGATTATAGGGTTGCATGTCTTAAATTTCAGTTCAGTTGTTGATGCTAGAAAAGTCTACATCAACATAAATTAATGATATGAAGAATATTTTGTAGGGAATATACTAACAAATGTTGCTAATTTTGTCACAATTTTCCTCCCCCCCCCAAATAGGTTGCAGCTTGTGAGCTTCTTCACACATTAGTCCTGTTTATGCTTGGGAAAGGAACCCAACAACCTGATCAACAAGGTAGCCAGGTAAGATTGATTTTTGACATTATTACAAAATCTTATGTTCTGTAAGGAAAATGCAATCAATAAGTCTTAACGTATATAGCATTTAAAGTAAGAAAATTGTGCACCGTTAATTTTTTATAATATGCTTTTTACAGGCATACATGAAGGCAACAGTGTTTGTGGATCATTCAGGGTATTAAAGATGTAATTGTTAAGTCGTACATACATCAGAATTTGTTCCATTTACTTTGTACAAGTGGTTTCGGAAGGGGAAAGTAAGTAAAGTTATTAGGAGGCATATACACGTAATAACTGTAAAATGCCTCCAATGTTACGAACATCACTGTGCCTATGGTACATCTCTGTCAATGGACAAATTGATTGTATGCGAAATTCAAAATGTTCTTTATAGCCTATTGGATGATTTGAGACGAAAAGACACAAAAATTCTAGTCATCATGGCAAGTGTGGGATACTATTTTTAGATGAGTATGTTTTCTTAATTGACATGTACATGACTGTAAGTGATTACAACATAGCAACAGTTGCTACGTTGTAATCTAGATTGTATTCATTTAATGATGTACTTAATAGAGATTCTCATCCAAATGAATACTTACTGTAAGTCTGTCATTTACTTATATCAGGAGTTTATTCTCTACGAGGGCCGTAGAAAGACCATTGGAAGGAGCAAACAGCTGGAAGGAACCATAATCTCACTATTCCTAGATTCAGTAATATGCAGAGTAGGCCAGTAGGGTGCTCGAGCCTTATAAGGATTAGCATACCTGATTATAGTGTAAGATTGGGGGGGAGGGAAGGGGGGGATTTTTCTCACTGGCAAGATTAAAAGCATCTGCAGATTGGATTTGACCCTATGGAGATCCCCTGGCATATATCTTTACCTTTTAATAGAGAGGGGGATCACACTTGATTATTGAAATAGGATAGAAAGTGATATGATTGGTGTTTGACATTATTTACTGTAACATACTGATCATCCTCTCCCTGTAGGTCTCCATGGTGAATCTCTACAAACACATCTTTCAAGCACTCTTACATCTCGCCTGCGACCCCGAGCAGGTTGCTAGGCAACTCTTTCAACCGTTAGTCTTTCAGTTGATCCATTGGTTCACAGGTGAGAACTTCATTTTTGCTTGTTATGGTCATTCTATGCAGCATGTACAGTGGTGAGGGAATAGTTCAGCTTGTAGATGATTGCTTATGGCTATATGAGAGTCCCGTTTACCAAACTATGGATCACAACCAAAAAATAAGTCACCATGCTTTTACGGTGGGCCGTGAACCCAGGTCATGGAAACAAAAATATATTGATCAGTGAAAAATCTTTCTTTCTGAAATGTGTGGGTTGTGACTAAGCTATGGAAATCACAACATGAGGATCACCAAATAAGAAAATTGTGAAGCATGGTCATAGAAAGTAAAAAAGGATGTGTTTACTGAAAATAAAGTTGTCAGTTAAGTCATTGCTGCAATAGAGAAACAATTCCTCTTTGTCCATCACTTTGAAAATGCCAATAATTTGGGTTTCCCAACAAGAGCAGATAAGTCACTTTTCTTAATTTAGTGTGATATTTTCATTGCTTGATTTGTTCTCATCAAAATATCTGCCAAAGTTTACTGAACATGGAAGTTTTTCTCCACATATTGAAGATGCTTGTTGCTGAAAGGGTAACTTAACATGTGCAAGCTTGCTTAATTTATACCTTTTGGATTACAAAATGACCTTGCAACAGAATACAATGAGTCTTCCCTATAGCAAATTTAAGTAACCTAGGTGTTGAAAACGATCAAAATTTTACTTGCGTTTATTTTTCGGTTCATCATTTATCAATAATATAAAAGCAAATAAGACACAATGGTTATTGTGTTATTTGATGTTTCCTCACAAGGATGGCACCCATTTGTATAAGCCTCCCTTTGACTTCATTGGTGGTTGACCTTTGAAATTTTCAATAATTTATAGGTCAGTCTGTAAGATTTTCAGTGGCAAATAATGACCAATCATGTTATTTCATTTCATAGGTAACAAAAAATTTGAAAGTGAAGAAACAATGACTTTACTGAATGCAATCCTAGAAGGGATCATCCATCCAACAGACACAGCTCTGAGGGATTTCAGCGGGCAGTGTGTCAAAGAATTTTTGAAGTGGTCTATCAAACAGACACCAAAGAAAGTAAGATGCAAAAAGAGTTGATTGTGCTTCCCATCAGATCAGATTTCACTTGTGTCTCTGGTGCATTGTCACTAGTGCATGGTCGCTAGTGCATTGTCACTAGTGCATTGCCTCTAGTGCATTGTCTCTAGTGCATTGTCACTAAGCCATTGTCATTAAGCCATTGTCGATAGTGCATTGTCGCTAATGCATTGTCTCTAGTGCATTGTCTCTTGTGCATTGTCTCTAGTGCATTGTTTCTAGTGCATTGTCACTAGTGCATTGTCTATAACGCATTGTCTCTAGTGCATTGTAACTAGCGCATTGTCTCCAGTGCATTTTCACAAGTGCATTGTCTCTTGTGCATTGTCTCTAGTGCATTGTCTCTAGTGCATTGTGACTAAGCTATTGTCACTAGTGCATTGTCTCTAGTGCATTGTCTCTAGTGCATTGTTTCTAGTGCATTGTCTCTAGTGCATTGTCTCTAGTGCATTGTAACTAGCGCATTGTCTCCAGTGCATTGTCACTAGTGTATTGTCAATAGTGCATTGTAACTAAGCCATTGTCACTAGTGTATTGTCTCTAGTGCATTGTCTCTAGTGCATCTCTAGTGCATTGTCTCCATTGCATTGTCAATAGTGCAATGTCTCTAGTGCATAGTCACTAGTTTTAGTTTAGTCACTAGTGCATTGTCCTGCTTCAATCAAGTCAATAGTTATATTTCACTCAAGTCAAAGTTGTATTTCGCTCAAGCCACTAGATACTTGTTTCCACTTCTAGTTGTTTCAGTCAAGTCACTAGTTTGCTGTTCTGTACGAACTCTATGAGCTAACTTCCCCCTCCCCACACCTACTGGTGCGACTATTAGCTTGCAACCAATTGAGTCATATGGTAACAATAACAAATTCATTGCATGAAATAAACTGAACATTTTGCATTCAGTTTGATCATGGGGGGAAAATAAAATATTAATTTAAGAACCAGCAGTACTTATTTCTATAGTTGAAAAGGGAACTTTTGTTTTTCAAATCTGTCACTTCATGTCTCCAAAAGTTTTCTACAGACCCACGGAAATCTAACCGAGAGAGGGAATCGTTTTCTTTTGATTAATAAACACTTTTGCTTGATTTGATTTTCATTTATAACTAAATTTATTTTTTCAGCAACTTGAGAAGAGCCCCATCAACACCAAATCACTGCTGAAACGTCTCTACAGCATGGCTCTACATCCAAGTGCTCTGAAGAGATTGGGGGCAGCATTAGCTTTTAACAACATCTATACTGTGTTCAGGTAAAAGTTATGCACTAGAAGTATTTGAACTTGAGAAATCGTAAAGAGCATTACATAGTTTAGATCTGTCGATGAAATGGCTTACCGAATTGCTAGTGAAACAGACGGACACCAATGAGTTGGACGCCATCTGTGGGTTTCACTTTGTTGTATTGTTACTAACTATGAAAAGGATCTCTCAAATTCTCATTTTCATCTTAGTACCCAGAGAAGAATTAGGGTAGCCTCAGCTTTTGATAACATATTTTTAGAATTTTTAGATGAATATGCCGTGGTTGGTAGATAATATTGCAAAATTGCAAACACTTTATCCCTGAACGATCAGGGAATGATTAATTGTAGCAAAATGCTACATAAGCATGTCTTAATTGCTACTTTTCTAATGGCTTAATTGCTAAACAAGATATAAAGCAGTGTTTTAAACCAAAGCCACCAAAAACATAGTGTTTTCAGTATTATAACTATCAAACTTAAAAACTATGCAACATAAAAATTATGAAAATAAAAACGATAAATTATTCACTTAAAATGAGATTCCAGTTATCATTGTTAGCATGTGACACTTTTACATGCAGTCATGATAAAGAGATCTTTTTATCTCCTCTTTATCATAAAAATGAATGTTGAAAGTCACATAAATTTTTTAATGTATATATACTTTGATTCACAAATGATGTGATTTTATGACCTATTACCATTGACTGTTACTTCCTTACCCTAAACAGGGAGGAGGACAGCCTTGTAGAGCAGTTCACATTTGAAATCTTAGCCACATTTGTTCAGAGTTTGGCTATGGCTCACCACGATGCAAAGTCCTTAGGTAAGCACTTATAATCATCTTTATTATTGATAAACTAAACATTCCTTTATGTCACATGCTCTTTACAATTATCACTAAATCTGAGTGAAATATGTAACCATACTGAGAGAAAACCAAGGACAGAGTGTGGTAAAGAAGGTCTGAAGACACATTTTGTTGCTTGTTTATTTGCTTTTAAACTTGCTTTTAGCTTCTGGTTAGTGTCTCCAGAGCAAGACATAAAGTGAGGTCTTTCTCTCTGAAGGTCTCAACATAATTCTATTTTTTATTTTTCAATTTTAAAACAATAATTTTAATTTTTTGATTATTAGCCTTTGCTGCTTTATCAAGATTTGTTATAATGCCTGAAAAGTATTCATTTTGCCCCATGAACTTTCACAAACAACACATTTTCATGGAGTCAAAGTAATTAGCCAAGCAATTTCATTGTAAGCTTGCTTTTGTTGCCTGAAATCATGAAGAAAAATTGGAAAGTTGACGGTGTTGTTTGTTTTGACATCACTGGACAACGATGAAAGTTTGTAGCCTGGTTTAGTTTAGCTTAAGTTTATCCTAACATTCAGTGTAGCTTCATTGCATCCTAACCTTATATGGATTTTTTTCACTGACATAGGTCATTACAGTGTGTTAAATGGCTGTGGAAATTAACAACCTGACCACAGCTGTGATAAATATTTGTCACTTAACTGCAGTACCAGTTTAATTGTTTCCTACCACTTGCAGGTACTCAGGAGCAAGCTTCAGAAGTCCTCAAACATCTTGAGAGGATAATGAAGAGCAAGGCCAATATATTGAACAAGGAGAGCAAGCACAGAAGAATTCCATCGTAAGCAGTTTATTATTTCATCCGATTTGTTGACTGCTACATGGTCCCTGTTGAAGTCAGGGGGAAGGGGGGGAAGGGGGGATATCTATGAAACTGTGGACTAAAGACTAAAGAACATGAACTTGATGATGGTCTTGGGTTTGTGAATTGGAGTTTGTTGTTACGTTTAGGAAGTCGTTTGTCATTTCTAGTCACATCGATTTAGGTGTATCAATTATTCAACAAATGTAGAATTTGAGAATAATTGATCTTGGTCAGTGCCCCCCTTTTGTCTCTTAAAACAATAGGTTGAGGAAACATATTAAACATTGATAGTTGGAAAATTAATTGAAGAAAACCCTCCCAAAGTAGGTGGAAGGTGACTAAATATTAGCCATGTAGTAATTGATAGTTAGTGTAGCTGCAGGCAATGAAGTATTCACTTAACTGCATAGGTATTCATGTAACTACATAGGTATTCACTTAACTGCATAGGTATTCACTGAACTGCATAGGTATTCACTTAACTACATCTACATAGTTACTGAACTGCATAGGTATTCACTTAACTACATCTACATAGTTACTGAACTGCATAGGTATTCACTGAACTACATACGTATTCACTTAACTGCATAGGTATTCACTGAACTGCATAGGTGTACACTTAACCACATTAACATAGGTATTCACTTAACTACATCTACATATTCACTGAACTGCATTGGTATTCACTGAAAATGTATTCTCTGAACTGCATAGGTATTCACTTAACTGCATAGGTATTCACTTAACTACATAGGTATTCACTTTACTGCAATAACAAAGGAATATGTGTATTTTCTAGACCAAAATAGAATTTGATTGTCGCTGTGAGCAATGTAAAGTATCAGTTTCTATGCTTTGTCTTTTCTGTCTTCAGAAACCTGCCATGTAGGTATTGAAAGTTAGTGTAGCTGCAGGCAATGAGATATTCACTTAACTGCATAGTTATTCAAGTAACTTCAGAGGTATTCAGTTAACTGCATAGGTATTCACTTAACTGCATAGGTATTCACTTAACTTCAAAGGTATTCACTTAACTGCATAGGTATTCACTGAACTGCATAGGTGTTCACTTAACTGCATAGGTATTCACTTAACTTCAAAGGTATTCACTTAACTGTGTAATATTTCTAGACCAAAATGGAGTTAGGTTGTCGTTGTGAGCAATTTAAAGTATGTCAGTTTCTATGCTTTTGTCTTTTCTGTCTGTTTCAGAAACCTGCCAGGGAATTGTAAGACATTGAGTCATCTTCTAGTCTGGCTCATCAACCAGTGCGGATCTCCTGCGACGGAATGTCGTCACCAGTGCATGGCGTTGGTCTTCAACCTCTCTTCTGTCCTGCCAGGTGAGGCAGTAATAAAATGTCCGCCAACAGCTCCCTCTGTCTCCAAATATTTGGGGAACTGAGCTGCAACATATCACACGAAGAAGCGTTACACATCTGGTCTTTGCAAAAAACTTTGACTCTGCTAAGATTTCTTTACTCTCTGGAAAGATATGAAATACTGCTTGAAAATATCTTCTGAATCCTCCCATTTGTTTTGTGTTTTGGTATAGTTATAGTATAAATCTGGTATATTCATTTCTCATCATGTTCTATGAACTGCACATCACTGATTTGATAAAAAATAAATGAATTGAATTGAATCCTTATATCCTCTCCCAACTTGTGGCCCCTCCTCTTTCTCCCTTACCTCCCTCCCTCCCCTTCTTTTCTTGTGGAAGGCTTTTCCTATAAGCTGACCAGGTCAAACATGAGATGGATGTTTCTAACCTGAATGTCACTTAAGTACATATAGGGTTTACATAGACCCTTTATATTTATTTTCTGATTGATTTCTTATTTTTTCGTAAATCATACTGTAATTTTATTCCCTTTTAGGGAGTAATTCTGCCAATGTATGGATGAAGAACACTTTGAAAGAAAAAGGAGCCTCATATTTCATCAACAGGTAAGTTATTAATACCTTTCTCACATTCAGTGCAAATTGCAGCAGTTTCGGGGCTTTTCAACCAAATTAATCTTCGTTTAGCAATTTTCTACATTTTTTCATGTATTTAAAAATAACATCATTATAAACATAGATCTTCTGTTCTGCAATGCTGCCAAAATATTACGTTGAAGTTGATCAAAAATAGACAACCATCTCTATAGAGTCAAGATAAGGGCATTATAAACCATTTACAAACAATTGTTCTGAACCACAAAAACCATACTGAATTATGCACCTACGGCAACCATTTACAAATCCATTAACGAATGTTACGAAGTCTACTACCACAATAATTTGAACTCATGATTGGTTTTATTCCTACCCGGATCCTATCGATCCCATTGGGGGGTCAAATCTCAAGGTCTGATCTGCGTTTAAACCACAAATTGGGTCCTGAGCGCGGAGTCCAACACCATGCTTAGGGTCTAATGCAGGGTTTCCCTAACTTTCTCCCCCCACGAACCCCCGGTGGATGTCAGAGTTTTCCACGAACCCCCAACTTTTCGAGACACGATCTGAGTCAATATTATACTATAATACGCATAACAGCCTGTGTCTGTTACATAATTCAGTTATTTATCACATGCACTGTATGGTACTACCATGGCAACATGCGTATGGAACGCGAAAAGAGTTTGTCGATAGGTCCGATTTTGTACATTACTAAATTATATGATATATCAGATTTTAGTTCATCAAAAAGTACTCTAGTTTTGACTTTCAGAAACGTCTCACGCACCCCCTGGGATGGACTCACGCACCCGTGGGATGGACTCACGCACCCCCTGGGGACTCATTCACCCCAGTTAGGGAACCCCTGGTCTAATGTGAACGGAGTATTTTGACGGTTATCCAAATGTTTGTGATTATGATCTCTGTGTCTCAGTATTGTGCACAGTACCTGGTCAATTAAGCTTGTCCTTACTGCTGTTATGTTATAAAAGATTCAACAGGTGTTTAACTTTACAAAGTGTTATATTTTGTGTGCATTTATGATCTCCTTTCTATGTCTGCTCCCTCTAACTCCACCCTTCCTCTGTTAACCTTAGTACCAGAGTTATTGACAGAGAACAGGTCTTGATGTTGAAATCACCCTTGTTCTCTTCAAAGTTGAAAACCTGTTTCGAAAGGTATCCAATCTTTATCCTTTATCTGCCCTCATTCTTTAGGAATTTTCACGAGTTGGTTTGATGTAAGGACTTTCATGTCCATCTTTCTGTTAGGATAACATTTCTGAAGAATTCTTTCTTGTGAACTTCATTTAGCGCACCTTAATCAGAATGACAAGCTGGAGCATCTGCAAAGATCTGTACAGCAAGGCTGAATGAATAACGAACAATAGAGACTCTCTCTGCAGACCAGTAGTGTTCTAATGTGTGTAACTGTATGTATATTAGATCCTCCTGCTAGCAGGAACTCGCAAAGAAGCCATCATTGGCTTATCAAAGCCGCAAGCTGACCGAAGTCAGTCTCTTGATTATGAATTGTCAATTGTCAACAACTCTGTAACTGGACAACATACATTAATCTTGGAGTGACTCGAACTCGGGACCTTATGATTGAAAGGCACCGGCGTTAACCATTGAGCTAACACTCCCTACAGTGTGTATTGCTTGAAACTATTTTTGACCATGACCTAACTGGCAACTTACAATCACACATCTAGAAGGACTATTAAGCAAATGTTGACTTGCACCTGGCGATGAAAAGCCATATTTATTTTGATCCTGTGTTATTTACATGTAATGAGACAAACCCAGAAGAAAAAATCCAAAGAATGTGACAAGATTCTCTTTTTCATTTTATTACACAACATTGAAAGCCTGATCTCAAAAACACAACAACAAAAAACCATCAATGTTTCATTTCACTCAATAGACAACTTTTTTTGTCTTTTTCAAAACATCCAACGATCGTTCGTTCACTCGTAAGACACTACCATTGCTTATTTTATCTCTTTTCTTGAAACAGCAAATGATGGTTCATTTTACTCACAAGACAATCTTTGGTTTGTCAAATGATAATTTCTTTCACTAGTAAGACAAATAGTGTGTTAAAAAGTGAACAGATTTCAGACATATATTTCAGAAGAAAGCATGGGATGAGATTGTGGTACAGCCCATCAACCATGGAACTTTAAACTGTACATTTCAGGCAAAACTCAACGATAGAAATATTGTTATCTATAATATGTTTATGTTGTCTGGAGACCTTTGCAAAGTAACTGCTCCCATGACGACATCTCAAACAACCCTCTGTGTTTTGTTTCTTGGAATAGAACAAAGGCTCTATCTGTCAAAATTACCCTATGCAGACCAAATATATCCCATTAGAGAAGACATATCATGTATTGTTTTTACTGGAAAAGTTGTAATTAAGCATTGATTGTAGTTATATGTTTGTGCAATTATGACAACAAATATTTTCTGCAAAATGCTTGTATGATAAATTTTAAAATTTATGCAAGCATTTTATATTATAGCCATTGAATGTTACCCTGAATAAACTACTTCATAACATGGATCAGAGTTTACGATCAATAGATGGATTCTCAGCTTCTAAAGGCCTCCAGTATGGCAGAATAATATGCTAGAAGGTCAAATAATGGTCGGTCATTTACCGACTTGAATGAGCATGATACTGCCAATTTACAAAGTGTTGACATCCTAGTTTAACACCTACCATTGAATGTGTATGAACAACTTGGCAGTTTCCGGACCTCCTGTACTCAAGAACCATTTCGAAATATCAAGCAAATTGTTATTTTTGCTGCTCTATTTTAAGGCATTATTGTCATTGGGTATTTTTTAAAAATATTGAGAAGATAATTGAAGTAAAGAAGCAATATTATATGGCACCTTGCTCAGGTATAGAATTTCACAATTTTAGCCACAGGCTATAAAGATGGAAGTGCTTGATAAATCTATTGGCTAAAATGAACTTCTCACTGGCATTTTCCTGAGTTACAACACAAGTGATTGTGTAACACTGTATGTCAGGCTTTTGAGGGAAGACCAATAATATTTAATGACTTAATCAGTAATATTACAAGCTCATGCTAGATATAATAGAAATCATGTTGATTTCTTTGACTTACGATTGTTAACCGACATACCCTGTGTTTATATGTTCTTAATGTCTACTTCTGGAAGAAAAATTTGAATGCCCTTTTTTTCTCTCTCACGGCAACAGTGAAATCCACTGGCATGTATCGAGTGGAAAAGCCTGAATTTTGAGGCCTGTGACTGTTGTTAGTTTATCTTTGTGCCTTTTGTTAGGAACTGGTAATTAACCTGAATGCAAAGTTCCTTGCAAATTTTGTTACAGATTATTTTTTTCTGGCCTTTATTTATTATTAATATCTTTTGAACAGTGATCAATGGACTTTGATTGTTTTTAGTTTTTCTTTGCGCCTTCCCTTGGGAACTGGTAATTAACCTGAACACAAAATTCCGTGCGAGTTTTTTTTACATTTTTCCGTTTGCCTTTATTTATTATTAATATCTTGTGAACAGTGATCGATGGCAAAATAATTTCAAGGTAATTAGATTTGTAGCATATTGCTATCTCAGAATAACTAACTCGGTAATCTGAAGTACACATGCAGATTTATCTCCAGCAGTTATCATGATACATAAGTAAACTGCATAGGAAATCTCTTTTTTTTAAGCACAATATAGCACCAACTTATAATGTTTACTCTGAATTTAAATGTGTGATTCTTGAATGTACTGCATTCTTTGTCCATTGATACACTAAATTTTACTTTGACTGCATTGGAACATTTAAGAAGATTAAACAGTTTTCAATATGCAAATAATGTTGGATGACAATGAACTTTATACCCTGGTCGGTTTTTGTGCAGCAGTAATGCTTATAAGCTCTCTTAAGTCTATATAAAACAATGAAAAACAATGCACTCTGTTTGTACCATAAGACTCATCGAAAGGATTTTTCCGATAAAATGTTGTACTTGTCTGATGAAAGAAGATATTCTAAAACATCTTGTGAAATTTGCATTCAATTCCTACCCAGCATTCTCAAGATATTCAATACAAAAATTCTCACAATTTGTGCCACAAGATAACTAGAAGCAAACACGTTATTGTTTTGACCTTTGATAAAATTGGGTTCCAACTTTACCTATTTGGTGAAGTTAGCAATTGATGTATCAATGACTATGCATATTCATGAAGAGATGTATCTCAAGTTTTTTGATGGAAATTTTAACGATTAAACATTAAAATTAAAATAAAATAAAACTATTAGCAAACTGCTTATCCACTAAAGAGCCTGTGTAAGAGAATGTGTAAAAGTAAGTTGGCCTGACATTTCGATCCTAGCAGGATCTTCTTCAGAGGTTAATAAAACATTAACACAACTTTTGTCAGTGGGCTTCTATGACATCACACCTGTTTGCTTCAAGTTCACTTTCGGTACAATACATGACAAATTCAAAAACAAAAAACGATATGGAGGAATTAAATGAAAATATCTCCAGAATGCTTTAGGATATGTGCCTCTTTTCATCAGTCAAGAATAAAGTTTAACCTAGGTTATCCTTTGATTGAAATTAGAATTTTAAGCAATTTTTTTAATTTTAATGCTGCATAGATCCTCGTACTATTTTGTTTTTCACATGAACCTTTTTAATTTTGTTACATTTTATAGAAAAGCTTTAACAACATCACATTAAATTTATTTAATATTTTTTTCTTTATTTAAGTTTGAGATAAAATTGCATTAGCACTATATATATTTTATATGCTATAGTTGTATGTTAAGTAATTGTATCAAATACTGTCAACAAATTTCAGAGATAGTCAAGAATTTGGTAAGAAAAAAAATTAAGTGATGAGTAAAACTCAATAACACCTTTATGCCTTTATCAATTATAGATACATTCTAAGCACTATACATATACCTCTGCTTCAGCAGACACAGCAAAGGCAACGTGGCTACAAAGACTGTAAATCGACAATGATCAGCAAATTATTTATATAATTTCACACTTTTTACCACCCTTTGAAATAGTAAACCTGTCAAAATCTTTGTACTTGAAGGACAGCTCGTTGTTTAACACATATCTCGTGTTGCATGGAAATGCTATGTAGAACTTATCTACCCAAAGTTGTTATAAAACAGAACATGATAATTTGTTTTTTAAAGGGATATTGCTGTGGTTGAATTTCAGTAAACAAAATTGCTGAAATTGAATGCATACTTAGATCAAATTCACATTTAGCATTCCTTCTTCCTTCCAACATTGTTGACATTTTATGAATGCATCTGGCAATAGTATGCGATGTCGTCATGGCAATAGTCTGCGATGTTGTCAGGGCAATTTATCTGCAAACGTCTTGGGTTTCTCTTTATAGCATTCAAAGTCATTTTAATATCCACTGTGGGAAATCATGTTGAATAACTAGTGATACAATTAATTTGAAATGAGGAAAACATTCTTCACAACTAAGGATAAAGTTTCCAAGTGCATCCGATTTATAAATTAATAGGATATAAAGCAATTGCCATGATGTCATCAGAAACCAGCCTCCAGGACTAAGGAAGCATTTTATCCGGTAAATTGGTTCACATTCAAACAGCAAATCTAGAGTTAGGGACAAGGATGGTATTAGGATTGGGTGCACAACTGACAGTGTAGAATATTCTACCCATCTTTACGTTTACCAACGAAATATCACTTTAACACCCAGCTGGGACAATGTTTTTTGTTCATACTGTACTTTCATGTCATCCATTTACTTCTTCAATCTTTGACTCCATACATATTCTATCAGACAAAAAGTGCTTGCATTTTAAGCTTGTCTTGCTGTTTATCAACTTAAATTTTTATGTTATAGCTTAATTCTTAATATTTTTAAGACTTTTCCTTTTGCATCGGTTGTAGACTTTCTCCGTATTCTTGCTTAATTAAACGACTTTTCCTTCTCTGGAGTTGGACTCTCGGCCATCTGAAGTTGTTGGTCTTGACCATTTTCGTAGCTGATGTTGAAGTATTTGTTCTGGTCGTGAAGCTTCTTCTGAATTCGTATCTGCCGTGCCAGGAAGCCACCGACCAAGGTCACGAGGACCAGAATAATGCAGATACCAACGGCCAGAATTGTTAAATTGTTAGTACCATCGGTCATTGGAGGATCATCCCTCTTCGTTGTCGTGGTGGTGATTGCGCTTGTAACATACTCTGTGAGAACTCTCTCTGTAGTCGAGGGCGATAATTCGAGACAGTAGCCTTCCTTATAGCGTATTCTGTTCCGACAGTCTATCGTCGGCATTTTAGATATAGAGCTTTGGCATCGGAACTCTTCCCGCGGGGTGCTGACGAACGGGTTACTCCGTAGGTCCGATGGAGAACGGCAGCTCGGCTTTTCGGCGCAGTGAATCCTGTCCTCGTCTTCCATCCATACCTTCAGCCACTCTAAGTGACAATCGCAGTTCCACGGGTTACCGTACAAACATACCTTTACAGTGTTAGGCAAGGGGTTGAAAGTCCCCGAGGGAAGCGTAGTCAAGGTATTTGTGTTGTCCAGTAAAAGGGTCACAAGTCTGTCCAACCCCGTGAAGGCATCACTCTGGACAGCTACGATTGGGTTAAAGGACAGGTCCAACTCGGTGAGATTTTTATTCTTGGCGAATGCAAAATGAGACAAGCACTTGATTTTATTTTCACTTAAGATTAAAATGGAAAGACCCGTCAGCTCTCTGATGGCTTCGTAGGGTACTTCCTCTAAACCCACGTTCCAAAGGTCCAGATGCAACAAGCCCAACGGAGGCGTCAGATTTCCCGGGGAGGTTTCGAATAATCCGGGGATAAACTTGACGGCTGTTTTTCCGAGTACTAACTTTTGCAGCTCCGGTAGAACTCCTAGACTTCCGAAATCGAGACAGAGCTTCAGATTGTTATTCAGACGGAGGACGGTCAACCCTCGTAGTCCCCGGAATGTGCTTCTGTCGAGATTCCGTAAATCGTTGAAAGATAGATCAAGGAAATCCAGATTGCCGTGACCCCAGAATGAGCCCGCCTCTATGGCGGTGATCTTGTTTTCGTTCAAGAGTAACCTTCGTAATCGCGGTAAGTTGTGCAGTTGAGTTTGGTTTTTGATGACTCTGAGGCTGTTATTCCTAAATTCAAGGTTTGTCGTGTTTATCGGTATGCCAGGAGGGACATACTGCATCTGAGTGTCGGTGCACGTCACCTTGGGTCCATCACATCTGCATTTCCTGGGACATGTCTCGGTCATCGACAACGGACTGGTTGCGACGACGATCACCGCTACGACAAGATGTTGATTAAATGTGAATGTCCACCAGTCCATCTTGTAAATCTAGGTGAAAGAAAGTAACCAAAACAATTGTTGAAAGTAATAATTTTATTGGGGGAGTGGGGGGGAATTAAATGTTTCCTAGTTGTAGGTGCCATCATATCTAATTCATAAAGATTTGTATGATGAGCAGTTCCCCACCCCCATCATCTCACCTTCCCCTCCTTTCCCTATCCCCCCCGCCTCTCCCTCACCTAAAAAGTTACAGTTAGTTTACTTCTTTTTGGAATATATTAAAAAATGAAAATTAGGTCATGGATTTGCCATTTTGTGCTATGCCAATGACAAATACCTGTTGAAATATTATAGTACTTATCACTGTTATTTCGGTCTGTTTCTGTTCCTAGTTTCCTTGCGAGATCAAGATTGTCATTATTTTGAAACCCGCACTAGTGGTACAGTAGGCAATGGTTAATCCTTAAAATCATAGTTAAAACAGTTGCAAATGCTGGACTGTGCTATCAAAGCAAAAGTTTGTAATGAATACAGAAAATACTCAAATTATATCACGCCAAGGGGTGATGAAACTAAGCGAAAATCTGTATGTAATTATCAGTGGAATGAAATATAGGATAACATTTAATGTGTGGGACACAGAATTATGAGTATTGGATTATACACATAACACATATGTAACATATAACTTGGATAAGTGATCTGAGCAGTTGTAACCATACATCCCTCTTATAGTTTACATTCAGGAGTCCAGTTACAGTAGGTGCAAATATTACATGCCTCGTTCACATGGAAACACCTTTAATATTTTCCACAATAGCACACATCCACATTGTTTTTCAGCATCAAGTGTACATACTTTGTGTGTACACTAAGACACATTTGAACTGTATTGGTGCTTTTGCTTGATTTATTTTGAAATTTATTTCACACCAACTGTAGACCCTTGGTGGCAGTACTTGGAGAGCTCATATACAGCTTCAAACCTAACTATTACTTTGGTTTAATACTGGTAGCACTGGTATAGTAAAACATACAGCTAGACTGCTGATCTGCCTCAAAACAAAAATCATTTTGGAGGATAAAAAAAAATACTGTTTTTTTTTAAATAACAGAATTTTGTGGGTATTCAATTGATTCTGATATTAAATAATAAATTTGAGATTTATTTATGTGAATTGGAACATATGAAAGCAATTTAATGAAGAAAAGTTGACTTTTAGCACGACTGAACCCTGGTTTTATGAGTCTTTTTTATGGTGTGAGAAAATTATGTTTATCATATTTTTGGGTGTGATAATATTCGTTGTGGATTATTGTTGCGTTGCTATAAAATTCCAGTTAAAAATTGTTTTGTCTACAGGGGTTACTAGGTCATAGACATGGACTAGAAGTCTGTCTTTTAGAGGTAGGAGTAAATATGAAGGTAACAGGGAGAGAGAGACATTGCAAATTAGCGAGAGGTTTTTGGTCTGGTCGGTTCTAAACTTAGTTAAGCTTGTGATATTTGTCAGAAATACTGTAGTATCCTCTAGTTAGCTATATACCGAATTCAACATTACAGTAACTGCCAGGATACACAAAATATCTCAAGGCTACTCAACTTTCTCTATATTTTTATTATTTTACAATTTATGATTCATTTATTTGATTTAGTTATTTTATTGATTGTTTACTTATTAATTATCTATTGTTGATGATTATTCTACATTTTCCCTAATCGTCCTCCCCTCCTATCAGTCTCACTCACTCACTCACACTTGCTCATTTGCATGTAAGTTTTGGGCTACAAGTGAAGTGTAGTATCGTGCCCAGATTATGTCCCTCTTTGAAGAGCAGATTTTTATTATGTTCAAAAGCTGTGATCTTTTAAATACCTTGAAACACACACATGGTTTGATCCTAACAGGATTTCATTGATAGCTGGGCAAAACTCCAAGAAAAACCAGGACAGTGCAAAATTTGATGTTGCTATAGTTATGAATGACAGAGAATGTTGTACCATGGTGGCATTGAGAGGCAGTTTGGTTGGCCCTATTGGGGAAATTTATACCGCTATAGGTGCTATTTCAGGAAGTTTTCATTTTGGAAAATTGGAATACATGATTTATTCCATATTTCTTTGGGCCCTGTTCTTGACCCCTTGCCCCCCCCCAACCCCATCATGCTTGTTGAGGTGATTTGTGTTGCACTTGAGACTTCGAACAAATTAAATTCCCCAAAGTATTATAGAAGGTCTGCAATATGATTATCAACATTTTGATGAAAAATTTGATGAAACACTGGTCAATTTCTCTGATAACCATCAATGGTGATAAAATGGAACAGTTGTGGACACAGTTTAGAAAGGAATAAACGAGTGATTATTCTTTATATTGAACACACAAAAATAAAAGGAGCTGATACAATTTATATATTTGACATTAATAAAGTTACTATATAAGAAAGTTTATGACCTAGTTTTGTTCAGTGACATTCACATGTCAAAACAATATCAACTGACTAATTTTGGTAAGGGCATGAACCTTTATGAACCTATCATAAACTTCTCGCATGAGGCGTGTGGCTGTGGGGTCATTGGATGTGGTTCCCTCGTAGGGGGCTTGGGGTGTGGGGATCTTCCCTCAGATGGAGGTGGGGCCATCAAACCCAGGTCCCTTCTGCCCTTGTGCATGCCACTGAATGTATTCTCCTTGATGTTTTGACCATTTAAATTATTCTCAAACATCAAAAATAGTTGAAAGACAGGAAACGTATGTGTCTCAGTATTAAAGAGACAATATGTCATGGATGACTAAATACTAAAATATTGAAGTATCAAGATGAGTGGCCTTTAATCAAAAGTTCTAACAGATTTGAGTGCTCTTGTGAGGTATTAATCCTAGGATATTTACAAAGGGTTTTCTTATAGGGATTGCAGCTGTTAGATTTCCTTTTCTCGTAATAAAAATCAGTGAAATTTCAACCCAAGAGCAATGAAAAGTGTTTTTAAAAATACTCCCGAAAATGTGTCTTGATTTATAGTTCAAAACTATTCCAAATAACATTGTAATATAACCATAAATTCTATGCCATATTTGTCACATTTACACCACCCACTGTATAACCCTGCTGGGTTCCCATTTATAACCTCCTGCACATAAAAGCAACATGAAAGATGTAGAAACGGATATTGATTGGTGCACCATACCATAAAATCAGCTGGATATGTTTTATCTCTAGTTGAAGAGACTTATTACCACCAAAACGTGCTTCTCTGGGCCTTGGTTACACTGTTCAATCACAGCTTATGTTTGATCTCATAAAAATCAGAAATTGTGACAATGCCAATTAATATTCAGTAATATGACAACCTATTGTTTGGGAAACTGTCAGTTTGCATGAGCTAGTACAGAAATTTTGTCTATGCACAGTTTCAAGGTTATTTTGTCTGTATGTTTAGGCGCATTGCGTAGATTTCAAGGAAAGCTCTGTTTTTTTGCTCTCAAACAAGAAGAGGTAGGTATATATATATATATATATATATAAATATATATATATATATATATATATATAAATATATATATATATATATATATATATATATATATATATATGTATATATATATACACTTACATATATATATATATATATATATATATATATATTATATATATATATATATATATATATATATATATATATATATATATATATATATATGTAAGTGTAAGTGTCTAACACACTATAGCATTACAGTTATATTGCGAATCATTGAACTGTATGTACAGTAGAGTGAGAATTCTTTTGCACAAGATTCTTAAAACAAAAACAATTACATCAATTAAGTTTGCATGCGTGTGTGTATCTACTGCTTGCTCTGTTGGGTAATATCATCAGATATCAACTAAAAAACAGTACGAGATAACAATATATATTTTTTTAAATGGGACAAAATAAGTGATGTGAACCGGTAATAAAAACAACTGACCACTGAATTCCTGAAGTACTTTTGGATCATTGTTATTTAAATGTCCATATTTAATAGAAGTATTAACCGAAAAATAGATGAAAGCAAACACATTTCTTACTATTCAGCTCTTTGCTCTAATTTATTCTTTACGTCACGTACCTACGTAACTTCCTAGAGGGTTCTACACGCAAGTAATTCATGAAAAGCGTGTTCAATCCTCTTGTTATTAACATAATGCTGTTGTGTCTACCAGACAACTCTGTGACACACAACAAACTGCTTTCAGCTTGTCCTACTGTACAGTACATAGCTGTTTAATAAGTAGAGCTGTTTTTCAGCACCTGTATTAATAAGAGATACCGGTCATTGAAATGGAATCTTTATTACACTGCCATCAATCTGCTTCTATCCGAGATATAAATCTAGGACTAGGAGAGAAAATGGCTTCACACGAACATGATATCAATAAAAGTACCGTTAAGAATACTTGACTTCATTCTGTCAGATTTATTTCATCCGTATATTTCACTTCTAAAATCCTTCGGTGTATTTTTTAAACAGTTATTATCACCTTGATAGTTATATATTAAATATCTGAGGTCAAATTCTCTTGGTTGCTTGAAGATGATGTGTGAATGATTGAGCATTTACATATATATATACAGTATATGTACAAAGCATGTTAGCAGGTATAAACACTGTAGGTTCTCCTAGAAATTGGTAAATTAAGTATATTTCAGTTGTATTTGGTAAAATGTGTAATACTAAGGTTGAACTACATTAGAGTTGGAAATATCGATGGGTAGTGAATGTTTTAGGAGAAGTTTAGCAGCAGAGAATGAATGAAAGTTCTGCAAAATTTTGAGCTGAGAATGGATGGGTTTAATTTCAGGCGAGCACTAGAGCAAACAGTGTACCACTGGCGGTGATAAATAGGGAACTTTGGAATATGGATGTGTTATGACTTATGATAATGCAAAACTAGGATAAGTTTAACAGCACAGAATGGATGTGTTAAATTTAAGGCTAACAGGGGGGGTACAGTGTTTTTATGGAGTTGAGAAAGACTGGGACCAAACTGTGTTATCTACCCAGATAGAATAAGGTAATAATGGCTAAATCGGTGGAGGGGATTGGGACAGGGTGGGGAAGGAATTTTATTGTGGGATAAGAGTTGAAGTTGAAAAGTATGGAGATATGTAATTAAGTGGGACTGATATACCTTAAACAAACATATTGCTATATTAGTCCAACAAAGTAACCATAACAACATCAAAATTAATACGATTATTTTTGGGCTAGTCTTTTACACTTCTTTTTCTTGTCTTTTTACCTCAAAATGTTTTTCCTTCACCAAGACTTACAATTTGGCTTGGTTCTTGAGTCCCTCTCATCAATGTCGAGGAATTTTTTTAATGGTTGGAAGCACGTAAAATGAACTACATAATAGCATTCAAAAATGGACACTTTTCATTGTTAAAAGGTGGTCTAAATAATACCTTAAAGGTAAACATACTTTAAAAAATATTATTTCTGAAAATACTTTATTTCTGAATGTGCTTTGATCACTATTTCTGGATATACTTCACCAGAGGTTTCTGTAGGTTCAAACCAAGACAACAAACTAAGACTAGTTTTAGGTAACTGACATGTATTAAAATATTTTCTACTTCAAATCCCAAGTTATTTTCAACCATCATGAAATCTTATAATCTTCATTTTTTTTTTTTGTCTCTCTGCAAATTCAAATGAATGTATCCCTTTAAAAATATGTCTAATATTTCGAAGTTAGACAAATTAAAATACTTTCATAGTTCCCAACCGTGGACCTGAAATTACCTATGTAAAAGAGAAAAGAAAAAGTTCCTTACACATGTCACCAATTTGGACTCGGGATTTATTCCAAGAAACAGCTGTTATGCATAAACCACATGCTGATAATTGCAGACTGCTTGGGTTGCTAATTCTATGAAGTGGTCGTAGGGTCAAACTTTGATTGGTTTGATAGATTTTTTGTTGTTGCAAATAGAAATCATCCACATTCTGTTCCAGCTAATTTGTACAGCTTGTCTTTCTGTAGATCGATATCTGTAGGGAACTTAAAAGCCTCCTCAATTTAATCAATTTTGACTACCGTCTAAAAGATCACTTTTTGGTGCTATTGTTTAATAAATAATCACATCCATCCGATTTTGATATTTAATGTTTTGAACAAGAACTGTCATGTTAGTATAATACAAAGGTGATGTTTATATTTAATTTTCTCTATCTCAATGTTATTACATGGGTGAAAGTTTGGCAAGAAAGTAGTGGAAAAACAGGCCATTAAAATAGGTATACATGTTTGGCCCTGTTTAGAATGGGATGCATATATACATAAGACTATATAAGAAATGGTTCCCAACTTCCCACACTCTCTGGAAAATGGGGAAAACCTGGAAAAAGTAGGGAAAATGCAAAAATCTCTTTTCTGGATCTTGATAGTCCTTGTATTTTGAACACTTCTTATTTTTATGGCTACTTTTTTTTGGGGTGGGGGGGGGCCGGTAAAATGAACATTTTTGTCCGAAACAGCCAAGTTTGAATGTACTGTACAGGTACATACTCTCCTTTGATTTGTAATGTTTTAATATTAAATTTGATTTGTAATTTTATCTTAAATTTGCTTTTGAAAGATTTGAGTTATCATGTGCATTTGCAAGGGTAACAATTGTTAGGTCCTAAGATAGGTAGCCTAACATTATGTCCTTATAATGATTTAGGCTTCATAGTAAACCGTAAAAACATGCTTTGGGTTCATTAGGTTGTAATTTTGTGTCATTATGATATAGTTTTCATTTGTTTTATGGCTCAATCTAAGTTGCCATTTCTATTCAGGTGTCTTTTTGTTGATAAAGATGTGTCTTATCCAAATACCCTCTTCTGAAAATGTATCTCATACATTACGTTCCTCAATACACCACCAAGCTTCTCCCCCAGTCCTTCTCTAATCTATACCCCTCTCAACCACCTCACCACTCAAGTGGAAACAACTTGCTGTTTTATTGTTTTTTAAGACAACAATTGGGTTTGCTTTCAAGTAAACTTTGTTGAATAAGTATCTCAATCCAGTTACATATTAAATCGGAAATTTGTTTCAAGGTGACAAAATGTTGGTTTCATTCTGACTTCTCAGACAGACTCAAATGTACATATACGACAGTATGCAGATTATACTTTTGGACAAGTCCGCATCCTGTGCCTTCAACCCACCCCCTAGCCTACCCTCGCCTCACCCACCCTTGCCTCATCCTCCCTCACCTTACCCATCTTCACCTCATCCATCCTCGCCTCACCCTCTTAGATTTCTGTTACTATAGGTTATTGAGGTTACAGTATTATTTATATTTCCTCAATACTAATTTTGATTAGTTTATCATAATCCTAAGTTTCAGTACAGATGTATGAAAAATAATTATATATTTAGAATGTATGAAATATTAAGCTGTCATAATCATTTGTAATATCTTTCCATATGTAGGCTATTAATTAACAGCAAACTATTGAATTTTAAGATGCATGGGTATGTTAATAATATGCCACAAATTGATGTATATTTAATAAAGCTGAGGAGTAATAATTTGAGTGATTAGCTGAAAAAATTACCAAGAGATTATTTATCCAATTTCCTCCCATAAAATTTGTAACAAACATTTACTGAACTGATAATGACTTAATTTCATGCATAAAGCTCAAAATTTAGCAGTTCTCTTGAAGAATGTGAAAATAATCACAAATTTACATGGATCTAATCCATTGCATTATCCAATTTATTATTGTTATTTCTTCTTTTTTTTCGACAAAATATTAAAATTGTTACTTTACAACATGTGTAAAACAGAACAAATATCAAAAGTGACAAATTCATCAGGATATCCATCGAACTCAAAAAAATTGGTAAATATTAGTTATATATGTAACTAACTGGAGAGTTTGAAACCCCACCTGAATTGGGTGTTTTCAGAATCAAAAAGACGTAAGAAGAACCCACCATGTTACTGTCAGCCTGAAAATAGGTGTTACTGTCATCATAAAGAATGAGCATGGACACACTTAACTGCTAGCATCTCGTTTGCAGTACATACATATAACACACATTAGCATGTCACAGACTTTCTCATTAATATATGCAGACAACAACAAAAATTAATCAAATTGAATCTTACCTGCATGTCACATGCTTAAGAGACCAGATTTCACTCCCAAGGTTTTTTAATACTTTCAAAATAAAAATTCATGGGTTCCGTTCTCAGTTAAGTAGATCTGTTAATTTGTTCCAAATGTAAAATCCCAGACATTCGTAACGTACACTGGTATGCCGTATCTAAGTGGCTTTTGTATTCCTGTAGCCTGCTGTGGAACTTGTGATTACTCAATCTCACAGCCCTAGTTATTGATCCAGTGCCTCAAAAGAAGCAGTTTTTTAAATTGACACTGGCATTGTCAGACGTGAATATTCATGAATAACAACTTCTTGGCTGCTTTAAAGGAGTGGTATGAAATGAGAAGGGCCTGTGTCTACTTGCATTAAAGGTGATAATGTGAAGGTACAGACAGGTTTTTATATGCTAGGATTGGGGAAGGGAGAAGAAAGATTGGGTGATTTGTTTTTGTAGTAGAATAAGAGGTATGTTGTAGAACAATATTTTCTTGGAGGGGGGGGGGGGGAGGGGGAGCAAAACAAGGCAAAGAATAACAGGTACTTGTAGGCTGTTACATAGATCTGATCAATGCATTATGTGTTTTTTTTTACTGGGTGACTTTCATAACGCCCCAGATAAGTTTGCATGTTTCTTACTTGGATCAGGGAGCTGCTACTCTAACGTTAGAGTAGCAGCTCCTTGCTTGGATGAAAAAAATAATGCATTAATATTATTAATTTATGCATATATTATTCAGGAAACTAGGGCAAGGTATGCTCTTTACTTTCTAGATATGAACAGTTTTATTTTCTATTTTTTTTCCTCAAAGATTTGAAGGTGGAGGAGGGAGAGACGGGACTAAAAACGGCATCCAGGTATCTCCTCGCATAGACTTGAAGGACCAGCCGTTTTCACTGAGTGCAATCTGCAATTGGTTTGACCTGCTGTTGGGAGCACTGGACTGTTACACTTGGATATTTGGCCAACGATTGCTAACACCCAGTGAACTATTTCATGGTCAGCTATCATATTTGTGAATTCGGCTAAATTAATTCAAGGTTGTTTGCAGTATTAAAGGAGGTTTTCAAACTTTCAGAAATAATTACCTTGTTTTAAGTTTTACGTGCACTTTCCATCTAGTCAACAGGTAGATAGGTACAGTTAGTAATTTCAGGGGAAAACAAACATGCAATTCATGTAAGAATTTGGTAATGTTGCTTTTGTCATAATTTTGTATTTATTCCTGCTCTATAGAATCTGTGTCTATTTATGGCTGCTATTTTAATTTTACTGTAACTTACACTTCCTGTTTTTGTTGTTTTCTTGCACCATCCATTGTTGATATGTAGGATAAATGAATTGCTATTAAGCTAACTATAAAACTATTGTTGTATGTTCTTTCAATGGAATCATTGATATACATGATGATTGGCCATGGTCTTACTTATTGAAAATTTGAAAATGATTCTTAAGTTTGTTGCAAAGCATTGTACAGATATTGTACTGTTATAGTATAAATGAATGTACAGAGAACTGAAGCCTTCTAATGAATGGTATGTTCCTTTATGAAGCTTGTTTTTTCAATGGCATTAAATCTGTTGATAATGCCACTCTTTTAGGTTTAATGAAACTGACTTTTATTTCCTACCTATTAACCAGGGAATTTGTTTGTTTTGCAGTCAGTGTATTAAGTATGGGTTTGCATATCAGATACAATCATGTATTTAGTCATGTTTTGTAGAGGTTCAAGTAGGTCACTTGAGGTCAACGGAAGTCAGGTTCTGAATATCTTGCGAGTACAATAACACCAAATGTAAACTAAGGTTGGATGAACTTCATACATGTGCGTTTTGTGGATACACTTCAGAGAGTATAAGAACCCTGTTTGTTCATTGTTGAGAAGGTCAAAGGTCATTTGAAGACAACAGAAGCAAAACTGTAAAAAAAACTTGTAAACATGATAACTCCAACAGTTAGAGCTTCATTGAATTACATACTTGATATGCAGGCCGCCATGTTATAGTGTAAGAACCTTGCTGCCCCTTTGATTTCAGTGATGCTGCTAACCTGAAAATCATGTGTACAACATTAACATAGATGTTCTCATATAATACAAAGTGGCACTGAATCACTAAACTTGTTGGCTGTCTGGCTGTAACCCTGAATTTTCTTCTTGTGCGGTAACCATGGGAACTCAGTTTCGGTTTTCCAGAGGGAAGTCGTAGCAGGAGTATTGAATTTGATCATTCTGGATCTAGTCTATCTATAGTCACTCTGAATCTAGAAATACCAGACCCAGCCCAGGAAAATGAAATATAAATGAAATTAGTAGTTATTGTTAAACTGGAATCATGTCAGAATATAACAGACGGAATAATATAATATTCTTCTACTTTCAGCACCGTCTTCTTCAAACTTAACCAAGAGTCTGCAGTATTTCTTGGATGACTTTGCCCAGCATGACTTGGAGCATGTAGCTCTATCCTTGGCACAGCATGGAGGGATCTTCACTCCATGGGAACAGGAGAGGTATAACCAGAGCAAGTGCACGGTAGCTGTCAGGGTGATGGATTTCTTGACTGTCCTGTTGGGGAATTTCCCCTCTGAGGCCATGAAGGTATGAGTCAACCTTTTTCCACTCTTTTGCAAACTGGGAGAGAAAAGTGTAATGCACTATATATTTATGTACAGCAATCTTCCTCTTAGGGGATTTTAAGAGGGAATTTAGTTGACCCCTTTCTGATCAGTCTCATGTGTACATATATGCAATCCAGATTTAGTATCTAGCTGTAGCACAGAAAGAATTTCCTCCAAGAACTTGGACTTTCTTTGGGTCAGCGTTTTAAATTCCAAACCTGCCAGGTGTTACTCAAGAGTACGGTATTACAACCAATAAATGTAGGAAATGATATTGATAAGAAATGTGATACCCTCCTTGATTTTTTTAAAATTAAAGTGCATTGATATTTCATATTTCTTACTGGGATATTTTTTTCATAAAAGTGTGAACTACATATGGATCTGAAGTTTAAACATTTCCCCAAAATTTGAAAACTTGATAATTCAAACTCATCACCTATATTGAAATGGGATTTCCATATAGAGAGAATGTTGTAAAAGTGATCAGCTTATGGAAATGAACTTAAGACTGATCGCCTCAAATGCTTCCTTCACCATACCTTGACTTGCACCTCAGTTTGCTGTCTCCTAGTAAGTCTATCTCTTCCAAAAAATGAAGCTATGTAATCATAAGATGTATAAAACACTTTGTAGGGATTTATAGTTTTAAGTTTATACCACTTAGAAGCTCTTGTTATGATATTTCTCTCAGTGTTTAGTCTTTTAGAGCTGTTTGAAGAGAAACAGTTTTAGACTCCATAATATGTAAAATAAGGCTTTATGCTTCTTTCTAAATTTCATTCCTTGATAGGTTTTGCCCTCTAGTTTCTGGGTAGGATCATTCTCCAACCTCCTGTGTTCCTGTTTTCTAAATCCCGTTTCCGTGGGTTTCAATATGGCCGACGTGGAAGTCATGAACAACCTGCCGAAAACTGTGAGTTGTGTCTGTCATTGATTTCTTCACACATAAAAATCTTCTGAAAAGTGTATTTAAGCTTGTTTTGAGGCTCTTTTTGATGTGTCAGTCACATCAACAATTTAATATAAACTTAGGTGACTCCTCTGAGTTTATAGATTATGGATCCGCCGCCCTGAGAATGGAGAGAGGTACTAGCCTAGAGATTGAATGGTGGAAATGATTGTGAAATGTGACCATTGTCCTGAAACGTTATTAAGCAAAGTACTGGCATGTCTATCTTGAGGCTTATGTAAAGGTACTAAAGACATGCTTTATTAAGTACACAGACAGGGAACTAAATTAAATGTGTGAATTGGAATGACTCTACGAGGCCTGTGGGTGAATCTATGCAAGAAATACCCTGTCAATCACACAGACTGGGAACTAAAACTCTCTATAAACTTGAAATTGTGTAGGTGCAGTTCTGATATCGTTGACCTCTCCAAATGATCCGGGTCATCGAAAGTGATGCAAATTGGTCGTTGATTTGATTGTAGAGAAATAAAGGCTCAGTCCTATCCCCGGTAGGTCGAGTAGCGGTTGCCTTTATCATGCAGCAGTGTTGAAGACAACTGCCTCGTAAAGATCAATTTGATATAGGGAATGACCAAAACACAAGGACAGAATATAAAGAACATTGTAGGTAAGGGCCAAGAAATGTGATGCTTCAAAGTTACATTGCTGCAGGGATAACCATAGTAGCTGCTGTATCGTCAACTGAACCTTGTCCCCAGAAGTGAGAAATGCTTTAACCAGGAATTAACGGTTGGGCTTCATACACACTAAAGAAGCAAACTCATAAATGCTAACAGCATGAAACATGAATATTTTCTTGCTTTCCAAAGTTTAGCAATGTTGGAAGACATGACAATATTGAAGATGGTTTTTCAGTCCAGAAATGACAGTGTGTATTACAATACCATTAACTATTTCATTTCTTAGCAACTAAAAATTTCTAAAAGTTTGTTTTTATTGTGGAAATTGAAAGTTTATTAATACACAATTGGTTAATGTAATAAGATGTCATTGCATGAAAGAGGTAGGAATGAAAATGTTAAAATTACGATTTTTTCCCCATATTATTGACTTTCAGACTAGTCAGCTTTTAGAGCTCATGGCTGCAAACTTGCCACCTAAATGTTGCGAAGAATTCAAAACCAGTGTAGCTAAGAGGATTAGTTCTAACAGGTTAGATAAAGTATTCTCGTCAAATTCTTCTCTCTTGTTTTAAATTTGCAGAATTCCTTTGCTGTATCATTAAAATCATCACATTATTTTGTTAACCAGATTAATGTCCCATTTTGCATTCCGTAACCTCCTTTATAAGGACCATGATATGACATGAGTCATTAATATGTTTGGTTACCATGGTTCTTCAATCCCTATTTTATCGACAGAAATGAAGATCTGCTGGCCATGTTACCGTCTGTCTTTGAGAATGTTCGATCAGGCCAGTATCACGCCAATTCCCTAGAACATTTGATATCTGGATACAAGCAATTACAGAAGGCCAAGTTCTGGCCACTGGTAAGTAAATCTGTTGTTGCATATTTAACAGCTTCCGTGCATACGATAAACAAGCTCACTTATTCAAATCTTAGTGAATATGGTTGTATTGAATGGAACCGGTGTAGTCCCTGTTTACATGGTTTGCAAGGTATTAAGGTACATTATCCTTTTAAATTCTTATCTGTATATATCTTATATTTCTCAAGTCATTGATCCTGTGTATAAGAAAAAAAAGTTATAGTCGTACTGGTGATAGATAAATTAATGGAAATATGGCTTCTCACAGACATCCTTAGTAAAGAAATGGTTAAAAGAAAAGGGTCTCCATCAATGGTCTTCTTAGTTGGAACAGTATAGGACTTTGTTACCTGATGTAAGAAAATTACTCAAAATTGTGAAAGAAATGATTAATTTGGAGTGGGTCATCCATAATTCATGTAAGAGTATTCCATCTGTCGTGGATTTTGGTAATGTAGAACTATTAAATGTGCATGAAAATACCAAATATGACAGAATTCTAGTATTATATTAAGTGTTTAGTTTGTTGGACAGTTTAACAAGATCTACTGGATAACTGCTTAATAGAATTTTCTCTAAGAATGAACAAATCATGTACAAATATTACCATTAGAACAAAGGTATTTAGTTTTCTTGGTAGTTCTGAGAACAGCAGTCAAGGACTCAAAGTGATACTGTTGGAGATGTTTCAAGAAGTCGATTCTGCTTTTAGGAATAGAAGGTGTTTATTATATATTAATTATATAGTAATCTGCTATTTGTACATTGAACAATTTTCATATGCTGGAGTCCGTTGAGACTCACTCCTATTGGTCCACTTTTGTATTTCTACGTCTTTTTTTTTGCTGCTTTTTTTTTTTTTTTTTTGAGAAGAGACCCTTTGGAAATCTGAGGCTGATCGATTGATGAACTGGGTATTAGTATCAAGACTATAATTCTTCCGAAAGTCCTTCTTTACTAGTATTTTCTTCTTAGCTCTGATTGCTGTTATCAGTATCCATTTTGTCACACCACAGAGATCAGCAGACGGTTCTGAAATCGTAGAAGCGGTCTTCAAAGCTCTCCGAACCAGTGAAGATGGTAGAGATGTAGCTGTATCCCTCCGACCAGCGGAGATAGAATTGGGAACAAAACTCTTGGAGTTAGCCTTCCAGATGGGGGTTAAGGTGAGTCTCGCTATGGCAGAAAATTGTAGAAGACTTATTTACCTTATGTGATAGGAGGATTCTTGTCATTACTGTATGCAAAAGGGTCTTAAAGTGAATTTGTAGGACTTGTAAGTTTATGACAAGTAAAAATTTAAAACATTCTGTAAGTATAGAGAAGGGAAATAGGTCTTTTAATTGTTTTCAACTTGTTACCATATTTGTGGTGCATTTTGCTTCACACCTCATGGAATTTTGATCGATTATAAAATAGATATTGCAGGATAAACATAGAATCAGAGTCAATTCTCGTCATGTTGGATTGACTTTCCTTGGACCTATCACGTTGGTAACGTTAAAAGGTGCAGGTAGGTGGCAAGGTTATGCAGGGTCAGATCTTCCTCATGATCAGTCGTAGGAAATGACCAATTTATATGAATAACATGGCTTGTAAGTATAAGAGGGACATGGACCCCATACTGATATGTGAATACCAAGCTCATTGTCTTTCTTGTAACTAGGGAGAGATATTTGTAAAGCTTGACCAAAGTCTGAAAAATGAACCTATAATTCATTACTCTAGAAGATGTGGTCTGTGATATAATAAAGTGAAACAAGTGTGAGATAGTGAAGGGATTTTTATGTAAATGAGTTGCGTAAGTTTTGAATGTTTCTTCATGAGCAGGGCATTGTTCAAATAGAAAAATAATGAGTTATTCTCTTTAAGATTTAGAGGGAAGGGGAGAAGGTATATCAAAGTAAGTACTATATTCACTCAAATTGTTCAAATAGAAAAATAATGAGTTATTCTCTTTAAGATTTAGAGGGAAGGGGAGAAGGTATATCAAAGTAAGTACTATATTCACTCAAATTGCAATCATAATCAGATGTTCCTAAATCACCAAATTTTTTGGGGGTTCTAAAAGATCTTAATATTCTTTTACTTCTCAGGTTCCGATTTTAGTAGATCTGCTCACCAAAGAAGACAGAAAGGTTTGGAACTCTACAACAGAGATACCTCATTGTGAAGTGTTTTATGCTGCATACAAGAGTGCCCTCAATGATGAACTTGCCTGTCAGAGTCAGCACTCTGTGAGGGCGCTATTGAAAGAAGGTGGCACACGCGTAATGGGAATCCTCAATGGCCTCTTGGACCAGATCTTGTCTAACAGAAATCAGAGAAAAAGGTTTGTGATGTCTTCACAACGTTCCTTTCAAACGGCACCAAATTTGGAATCTACCAGTAAAGTTCTGTCATTTTTCAAAAGGTTACTTTTGGAAGCTATATTTGCAGTGAACCGAACCAGAATTCATGGGATATATTTACCTTAGTTGAAATCAAATTGGTGTTGCTTCCGCTCTCTCCTTTTTTGTGTTCTCTGATAACTAAGCCTGTAACAAAGGTGGTTAATTTTGAATTTAAAAAGGAATGCAAAATTTGTCTGTGCTTATTTTAGAGCAAAGGTTAAAGGTGATTCTATATTGCATAAATCCCATTGAAAGTCTCATCGATTGGTAGATCTTTGCATACTTTCCCCTAATGCTGTATAGCAGGATAAATGTTATGGTGTACGGATGTGTAATTATAGGCACATTATATAGGTAGGAGTTAAGCAAAATTCTCTTTCAAAGGGGGATCCATTGTGTTTTTGGGATGGTTGTGAGGAGATGGGTAACGTGATTGTTTGACTGTTACCTACAGTATCGTTGTACTCTGATGTCATTGAATTCTCCTTTAATTTAAATTGTGACCTCTCACCCCTCTCCAGATACGGTATGGTGGTTCATAGTGCACTACTGACCCACTGGGGTGCGTTGGCCCGAGACAAATCTCCCGATGCCCAACGTGCGGCTCTCTTGATCTTGAAGAAACTCCTCCAGATTGACTCAAAGGTGATCCAAAAATATAATCGTTTAGTACGAATGTAATATTGAGACCAGATGCAAAACATTCCTTTTGAATTTTCGTATTCCGTTATGTTAAAAATTGCAGTGATGTATGTGTGATTTATTTGGCATTTTGCTGATTTTCATAGTATGACGAGAAAGATGTAGATTGCAATCATTTCTGTGTAAAAGTAAGTTGGCCTGACATTTCGATCCTAGCAGGATCTTCTTCAGAGGCTGAATGACAAGTAACAGTAACAGAAGGGACAAATACATGCACATATTACAGACAGGTTAATGAGCATGGTGAACACAAAGAGATAGATGTAAGGGGATTAGTAGACAAGGGATGGAGAGAAGAAAGCAACGGGAAGAGGAGAGGTAGGAGATAAACAGTGGAGGGACAAAGAGAGGATTACAATCATTTCTGTCATTGTCTTCTTGTCTTCCCCCCTTTAGTTTGTTACCGATGTCAGCCATGTTGCATTCCAAGGCACATTTACATCATATCTCAGCATGTTAACAGATCCATCTACTAACCTCACATTCAAAACCCAAGCTCTGGAGATTCTCTACTTCTTCGTTCAAGTCCCCGATAGCGAGTCTCAGAGAGTCAGGTGAGTTCTAGTTTATTCAGTCAGAGATGATAGAACATTCTCCTGCTTATCATGTTTCAACAATCCTCTCACATTCTAATCGTCAACATGATATCATCTTTCATAGGATTTTTTCTTCATTTTGGGGATGGGTGTGGGGGTAGGGCTGCAAGATGATTGTGCCTGAACAAAGTTTACTTCAAAAGGCAAATCTCAGCAAGTTCACCATTCCCCAAATTGGACACAGTTGCCTGTTTTTTTTTGGTTTGGGGTTTTTCTCGTTTTGGGCTGCCCCCTTTCCCATGAAAGTAATTTTCATTTTCAGTGAGGGCATTTGCCCCTTTGACCTCTCATCCCCAGTGCCTATATTCATGTGGTACATCACTCTGAGCATCCCATCACAAGGTCTTTTCCACTCCCCCTCTGCCTGAGAGTCATTTAAGTGAAGTACCTAACTAATGGTTCGATATCTACACCAATCATGCAATTGTTTCAAGTAGTAAACAGCACCTGCATGTTGGAACTCTCAAAGTAAAGAAGTTATCTCAATCAATGAGTGTAATAGAATTCTCACACTGGAATACTGTCCTACTTTATTTTACTTATTAGAAAGGATAAATACTCAATTGCAATGACGAGTAGTAATTGGTTTTCTTGCATTGCTCACATTATTTCTATTTACCACTTATCATCAATATTAAACTTACACATATGTAGAACGTAGGCAGCTAGTAAGTATCGTCGTTCCTGAATACCCAAACCAGAACGTTTTGATTGTACCTGTAATTTATAAATTTGCTTTAAGGTTTGTCTTGTTGTTAATAATGTATTGTACTTCAGGATTAAATTATACGAAAATTATACAAGTTTTCATTTTCACCTCATGACAAACCTTTTATCGATAGGGAGGCCTTGGATCAACTTGTTGTCGACAACTTTCCCTTGAAGTCTTCCGAGTTTGGAGTCGGTAGTGCCAAGTACAATGACTACATCGCTGCTCTCAACAAAGTAAGTAACCTGCAGGAGAGCCAAAAAAAAAAAACAGCTATGAGACTTTGTCTTACTCCATCTGTAAGATTGACTTCACACTTAAAAGAATATTCCAGGTCAAAATTTCATTTTGATATTTTCAAGAGGAACATAATCTAAGCATTCTGGTGAAATTTGCATTCATTTCCTATGTACTGTTTCCAAGGTCAAATCAATAGACTGAAAAATAAAGAATAAACAAACATTATTTGTCATTGTGCAACTATGATATCACACCTGTTTGCTTCAAGTTCACTTTGGGTAGAATATCAGATAACTTCACCTGTCAGTATCTCAAAAATGGTACATAGGAATTGAATACAAAATTTCACCAAAATGCTTAGATTAATTTCCTCTTTAACATACCAAAACGAAATTTTGACCTGGACTATTCTTTTAAACTTCTTTTGTTTCATCCTCTTTGGAACATAATTTACCAATAAAACCAACAAACTTGCAACTGCAACCGATATAGTTGGCTGCAAGTACAGCTACGCAGATTTCATTAGCACTGAGACTTTTTCTACTCAAAGACTGTTTCGTGTTGCTTAGCTTCTGGGATAGTCTTTGAGATTCTGTCTCTGCCATATTTATGCCCCACATTTTTAGTCTGTTATCGGTGGAATATAGATATCGCCAGAACAGGGTTGTAGATAACGATAATCAGGAACCACAGTGGGTAAATGCTTATTCTTAGTTCGTTTCAATATACAAGTGAAACCTGATGCCCACATTCCCAGGCCTTATGAAAGGGGATCTGGGGAGAGAGAGGGGGGAGTGCACTACATCCTCCGGGCCCATGCAGGGTCAGTAATGGCAGTAATGTATTCTCATTTTTATAAGGAAAAATTGAAGGCTCCAGAAAAGGGGCCCGGTAAGATAATAGTCCCCAGGCCCAAGATTGGCTGTTGATGCCCCTTCACATTCCTATGCCTTTTTGTTTTGTTAAACAGAATTATTGTCACATTTACTTAAGCATCATATCTGATGTTGGCTGATCTCAGTAAGTGGCTTTGCATTCATAACTATCTTTCAAATAACTTCACCTGTTGGTCCTCGTAGCTTCTAACAGCGATGGTTTTGTCTGGCAGCATGAACCTCCTGGAAATAGTGATCGGCATTCTGTGTCGAGAGGAGAAGCACACCTATGAAGTGGAGATCATCAAATCCCTGGAGTCTTTCATCAGGAGGTAAATTTAATCAAAAGAAAAATTTCATCGCTTTAAAGGAATAATTCTCTTGGCAGAACGGGTGAACACAAAAATATTCCACAAAAAGATTTTTGATAAAACTTGATATTGAATGAATTTGAATGCATTGAATGGTTGTTACATTGACAGAAAATTTATTGCAAACTAACAGCATGCACTCATTTAGTAGATTTGGGAAATAAATTACCATATGACAGGTAGGAAATTTACTGGCAATTACAATCAGAAACATTGTTACGCGTAACTTCACCTTTTCTTTGTTTTCGCTACCCAGCTTGCGACCCACAGTAATGAGCAACCTATTTTTGGTTTACAACCAATAGTTTGAGAAGCAGGGAAAGAAATGCTGGTTTTATAGTAGGTCTGTGGTGTCGTCATGGCACCACATGTTACACCGAAAACTTTCCCTCACAATTAAAATTACGATACATCGTTGAGCTTAAGCTTCAACTTGCAAGACTCCAACCAACGATAGTGAAATTCCAGATAGGAAACATCCAAATAGTACTCAACCAACCCCCAAATACTATAAAAACACCAACAATTCTAAATAGTAATTTAAACTCCAGAAGTCATCAGTACATGATTTGACAGTTTATTTTACCTATTTTTTTTCACATTTTACCTTCTTGCCACAGGATGGATAAATCAAAGCAAGTTTCAGCAATTGGGACTTGCTTGAAAATCTTTCAAGCAGAAGGAGAGTACACCACAGAGATGAGAAGAGCTGTAATGGAAAAGGTGTGTCTGCCAATGTTCAGACTCTGTCAAGTTGACTCTGTGATCGAAGTCTTTCAGAGGAATATCAGAGACTTTGTCGATATCCTGGAGAACAAGCTCAAAAAAGTGAGTAACTAGAAAATATATATTTTTGTGCTGTCTGTGTACACAAATTTGCAAGGCATGGAAGCTGAAATCGAGAATATTTAGAAAGCATCAAGCGTAATTCTGAAGTTCCAATTTACAAAATTTTTCACTGCGAGTCTACGCCATATATCAATTGCTCTGGGTTGATTTCTTAGTCTTGGTTAAACTTACTCACTTTGTTTTAACTTTTAATCCTGCAGATTTCCGAGGCGGTCTTTGCGCACCAACTGGTCTCAAAAATTTGCTGTTTTGAGCTGATTGAGCTCCTCTATACAAGACTGGGCAAGGATCAGCTCAACTCAACCACCTCAGCAATCAACAGCGCATACTGCATGGGCGATTGCAAGACAGGAAAAGAAATGACACAGGGAATTACCAAGTAAGAGCTCGTTTCCATTGTTGACAGAATTAAGTCGCAAAATTGTCCATACAATTAAAAGGACAACTTAACTGGCTTCTACAGTCACTGAAATGGTTTTTTGTTGCAACGGATACTCTCAGGAATGTGTTACAACTATAAGTCACTTTATTTTCAAACTTGGCATGCAGTTCTTCAATGCCTCAAAATGAAATTGTCAAGTCTTCATTAAAGATTTGCCTTTCACTTTGTTTTCACTTTGACCATGTAGTTTATTCTCTTTTCTACTCCTTACTTTATTCTTCGCTATTCCTGCTCTTTCCTTCATTTTGCTCTATTCATGTTCTTTGCTTTATTTGTCTCTATCGCTGCTCTTTGCTTTATTCTTCTCTATTCCTGCTCTTTCCTTTATTCTACTCTATTCCTGCTCTTTGCTTTATTCTTCTCTATTCCTGCTCTTTTCTTTATTCTTCTCTATCGCTGCTCTTTGCTTCATTTTTCTCTATTCCTGCTCTTTCCTTTATTCTACTCTATTCCTGCTCTTTCCTTTATTCTTTTCTATTCCTGCTCTTTGCTTCATTTTTCTCTATTCCTGCTCTTTCCTTTATTCTTCTCTATTCCTGCTCTTTGCTTTATTCTTCTCTATTCCTGCTCTTTGCTTCATTTTTCTCTATTCCTGCTCTTTCCTTTATTCTACTCTATTCCTGCTCTTTCCTTTATTCTTTTCTATTCCTGTTCTTTCCTTTATTCCTCTATATTCTTGCTCTTTGCTTTATTCTTCTATATTCCTGCTCTTTGCTTTATTCTTCTCTATTCCTGCTCTTTGCTTTATTTTTTCTATATTCCTGCTCTTTCCTTTATTCTTCTCTATTCCTATTCTTTCCTTTATTCTTTTCTATTCCTGTTCTTTCCTTTATTCCTCTATATTCTTGCTCTTTGCTTTATTCTTCTCTATTCCTGCTCTTTGCTTTATTTTTTCTATATTCCTGCTCTTTCCTTTATTCTTCTCTATTCCTGCTCTTTGCTTTATTTTTTCTATATTCCTGCTCTTTCCTTTATTCTTCTCTATTCCTGTTCTTTGCTAATTCTTCTCTATTCCTGCTCTATGCTTTATTCTTCTCTATTCCTGCTCTTTGCTTTATCCTTCTCTATTCCTGTTCTATTCTTCATATTCCTTTGCCATGTTACATTAAAGTGTTCTTGTTCTTCTATGGTAGAGAGGGTTTATTTCTTGAAGCAGGCATTGCATAGTTCATTCACCCATACAGCTAAACTACATGACGACGTATGTCTACGCCGATATTATTCTCTTTGTATTGTACTTAACATCAATCCCATTTCATTCTATAATCTTTTATAATGTAATGTTGGCCTTGAAAGGAACCACACAATGTATGTGGGAGAAGCAGAAGGGCTTATTACTTAGCATCCATACTGTTTTGTGGTACATAGAACCACACTTTGGCATCCGCCACTCTGAAGAGTAAATTTGATTTTGTCTGTTTTTATTCATCAAGAGCTGCTCATTTTGCTAAAAGTGAAAATGTTGGAGGTGAGAAGGTCTGCATTGATCTGAGAAGACAGTACCACTGTGCTGCATACAATGCCTTGATAGCCATCATCACCTGTACCCAGACAGATGTTAAATTCTACAATGCCTTCTTGTTTCAAGAGAATGTTGCCAAGGTAACAATATTTGACCTCATCCTGTAAATTTAAAGAGGTATCCAGTAATCTCAGATAGCAAATACCACTGTTCATTTAAATTAATTTGATTATTTAATAATTTAACAATTCTGAATAATTTTAATTATTTATAATTTTTTAAATAGTATTTTAAATAATTTGCCAGCGTACTGGCATGTCTCATTTTTCCTTTCTACTTAAACAATTCTTGTGATCATATTTTGAATTTTCTGCTGTAACATTCGTAGCCAAAGTAATGTTTGGCAAAGGTATCGTCTTGGTTAGTCCTGTGTATAGAAAGTTCCACATTTTATTTTTTCCTCATCCAATTCAGGGTCAGTTTCTTCTCGAGAACATTATAGACGAGGAGAGAGCGTATGAGTTTGAGGTGGAGATATCCGCTCCCTTGGAGAGGAAGAAGAAGTTTGTGGCTCTGAGGCTGCAAGCTGCCAGCGGAGGAACATTTGAGACCGGTCTGGGAAGTTATCAAAGTAAGCGGCAAACACTTTGTCTCGGGGGAAAATAAGATAAAATTACTATAGCCAGAGGCGGAGTTTAAGTATGTCATAGCGAAACAAGCTTTAGCATAGTCAGTTGTTGGAGTGGGGGAGGTGGGTCAGGTGTTGGGGTGGGGGTCTGAGGGGGGTGTAACAGAGCATCACTCTTTTATCACTAAAAGATACAATGTCTTTTATCACCAGAGATTTTCATGACATTTGTTTTTTTTTGTTTTTTTTTGGTACTTTATAGGATCTGGAAGATATTTATCCTCACAGTATCTCGCTGATAGCAGTTTGAGCGAAGATGTCCACAAGTTTGATTTCACCGGTCCGGTAACTCAGACAGGCAGCTCTTTGGACCAATCGCAGAGTCAAGGATCTAGAGGGAGCCAAATAAGAGGGACATCAGATATGAACCAAACTGAGGTATGTGCCAATGACTTGTTCCAGGAAATAACATTTATGTATTACTGTTGCTGTAATTAGTACCAGATATATTGTAAAAGCAAATTTCCCTGGGTATGAGTTCAGGGTCCTTATGCTTGTACTCATACTGCATGAGTAAGGTTACAAGTAGAATACCCCTTGGTATGAGAATAATGAACAGTAAAAGGCCCTACCTGGGACTACAAGCACCCTTATGCTTGTACTCATACTGCATGAGTAAGGCTACAAGTAGCATTCCCCTTGGTATCAGTACAAGGCCCTACATTGACTACAAGTCCATATCATTGCACTTAAAGCATCAATACTAGATATTCAGTTTGACCTGAATGCTAGGTTGGGGTACAATTCCACAAGGGTTAGTAACAAGTACATGCAACTATGCTGGAATACAAGTACACATGGACTTTCTACTAGTTTGATTACTACCATACATGGTTAACAATTCCCTGAGGAAGAAGTGCAAAAATTTGGAAAAACAGCTCTGCAGACTTCTGTACGGATGCTAGTTACGTACGGATATCGTTTCATTCCGTAGGTTGCAGGGCAGGAGGAAGAAGAACTCGGTGACTACCTAGAGATGGAGGGAGACGAGCTGAACCAGCACGAATGTATGGCATCGGTGACTGCCGTCCTCAGGCACATGATGGAGAATAAAATTACACCAGAGGTGACTCAGGTAAAGAAATTAAAACCAGTAGAACTATTTCAACCTGGTCAGAATAATATTACATTTCCAGGCACTCTGCAGTGATCTACAGCTAGCATGTTGCAGTGTTTAGAATTTATGGCAGATGTTTTGTTAGTTCATAGACAGTTGACAATATTATAAAGGTTCAGTGTACAACAATTTGCCATGTGTTAACGCCGGTGCCTTTCAATCATAAGGTCCCGGTTCGAGTCGCTCCAAGATTAATGTATGTCGTCCAGTTTCAGAGTTGTTGACAATTCATAATCATGGACGTTAAAATATGAATCTAAGAGATTGACTTCGGTCAGCTTGCGGCTTTCATAAGCCAATGAGGCTTCTTCGCGAGTTCCTGCTTGCAGGAGGATCTAATATACATACATACATATATGCATCTCTGGCAGTCAGTTAGCAACTTTCGAAGTGTCTTGCTATGTATTATCGGATGAATTATGTCCTGATATGATTAAATAATTTTACCAGAGCTAGCTCTGTCAATGAGAATGATTAGAGCTTCTGTTCCCAAGGAAACTGCTTGACTCTGTTGCATGATCGGAATCGGACGATAACAAGGGGTTACTCGGAGCCGGTTGAACGACAATGACTTGTGTATAATGAAAGTATACGATCCCCATGAATGTTATAGGGTACAGCAGTGTAATAAACAGCCAAGAAAGGGACACAGTGATGTTTATATCATTTTTACGACTAAAGTAGTTACCATCAGACTCTTAGACGCACAGACTATCAGACAATGATAAATACGACGGAATAGAAGATTGACTCCAAAGATAACTCAGACAGAGAACCGTGAGAGTAAATTACTAGCAAAGAAACTACTCCCCCTTCGCTATGTGTTGTTGAAATTTGTTTTGCTTCTATCTATATTTGATGGAAAGACTCTCGTTTGGCGAGAAAAATAAAATAAAACAAAATAGAGTATTGTAAATCTGTGTCCATCATGTTATAATTGGCAGTAGAGTAAAGTTATTATCCTTTTCTTTGTTTCAGGCCAAACAATCTAGCGACATGCCCCCCTGGATGAAAATGTTGCACGGTAAGATGTCGTCCTCCCAGACGTCGGTGAACATTAAACTGTTTGTCGCAAGGCTCATCGTTAATTGCTCCAAGGTACAGGTCACACTCGTAGCTATTAATTTAACTTTTAATTGTTTCAATTCTCCAGTCTTTTCAATCCGATCTTTATGTATATAGAATGAATTTGATGGAAACGAATCTTAAGTTTGTATCGATTCAGAATACGAATCACAGAAACATCAGAAAAGTCAGAGTTCAAATTATAGAGTTCAAATTATAGAGTTATAGAGTATTATAAAGTTCAAATTATAGAGTAGTGAAGATGATGTTGGTAGTGATTAATAATGATGCTGGTGTCATCAGGTGCTGGTTCGACATTGCATCACCATGGCAACAGTGGCACCTAACGATATGATTTTCAAATCATTGTCGTGTGTGCCGATTGCCGATGTTTGTTTATTTTGTATTTTTGTTTTTGTATTTTTGTATTGTTGTATTTTTGTTCTTCGTCAGGTCTTTGTTCTTTACCATCCATTCGTATCGTTCTTTTTTGATTCATTTCTTACAAGCCTGTTTGACTATTTTGTGAGATCTCCTTTGCTTTTTACTTTCTTCTCTCAGGTTTTTGAACCCTTTGCCAAGTTTTGGTTGAATCCCCTCATCCAGTTGATCATCGGCGGTGAAATCAGCTCTCCGGGAATTCATTACATGTTACTGGATATCATGGTTGTGCTCTTTGGGTGGTCGGAGAAAGCCATCCCCGAGGTGACTAGGTCAATCTGAAACGTTGGTTCCCAATAAGCAGCCGATGGAACGAATCTGGCTGGCGGTAGATTTCCATCTGGCTCGTGAATAAAAAAATCAGCCCACAGTTTTGTACTCTTACCCTTATGGTCTTAGGCTTGAGACTTTACCAATCTTACTTAAACAGATTACTTCTGCTGATTTTGAGCTTTTCATTATGTCTGTCCTTAAACTTCTGCTCCAACCATTTTTTTTTTTCATTTTTCTGGCCTTTGTAGGAAATTAAGTGAGCACCTCCTGATCATCTGTAAATAGTAGCCACATAATTGCCAAGATTTTATGAATTGTGTGAAATGAAATCAACAACAGAAAGATATATTCAATGTGGGTAACAATTTAGGTTAGCATGTCTACTTATAAAAGGGGCCATGTTAACTCTTGGCAAAAAGAGAAAGAAAAGTTTGAGGAATTTGCCTTTAATGGGTATTATTTAGGTGCTAAAACATGCCAAAAGTTTTCACAAGAATTTTCCTGGAGGCTCCCCGCCCTCCAAATGATTCTCAGATGTTGAGCAGTTTCAAACTTGAAGATAAGAAACGGACCTCAGGCAGAGGAAAAAATACTTTCAGAGTGTCAGTGGAAGCTTTTGAACCTGATTGAACATTACTTTACTTTCTAGAATATTTACCTCGCTTTCGGTTTTCGTCCATATTGTTTATATGTCAAGGGACGTATAGTGGATCCATAGCCGTTTTTCTCCATGGAATCTCCATTTTTATGATTTCATTTTCATTTCAGGATAAATACTTGGCCAGTCAACTTCTGAGATTTCTCATGTTGAATGTCCACCACACCAAGCGAGCCATATTGCGGAATAACTTGGAAGTCGTCAAAACGTTGGTGGAACTCTGGAAACCTGTACTTGATATCCCGACGAGGTAAAGAAAATGAGTAATATTTGAAAAGCCGTAATCGTTAATTAAGTCCAACTCTGCAACTTTTCTAGAAGTTCTGACCATCAACATTCTTCTCAGGAATCAAGTTGTGTTCAGTTTACAGACGTCAAACCTTTCGGTGAGAAAGGTGAATTGCTTTGAGGGTCTTTTGAGGGTCCTAAATTGGTTGAAGTATTAAGGATTTCAGTTGCCATTATTGGACTCTCTAGCATATTTTGGTAGCAATTATACATTATGTTCCCTTAAGACTGTCTTTGCTTCCCAAATTCACTTGTCATCACACACTTGTTTTTTTAATATATCAATTATGTAGTCAGAGTTGGACGTTGATTTTCTTTTTTCTTCAGATCAATTCAATTATTTATCAAGTCTTCTGGTGCAGTACAAAATAACATATAGAGAAAATAGAGTATATTAACAGAATTCATATTATGGTAAAAGAACACATAATATTAATGAAAATACAGAAACATCACTTTGTCACTGAAATGAAAGACAACCAGAGAGAAAATGTCAGAGAAATGTATGCAAATTCTGGTGACGTAAAGAAACCCAGGAGAAACAAAGAGAGGGGAGGTGGTAAGCAACACCTTGGGAGGTGGTCATGCAATCAAAGCAACAAATAAAACTTAATAAAGCACAGGAATTTATTTTAATCCTCACATTGCTTGTGCTTTAGCCGTCATAAGTACAAAAGAATTCCGACCCATAAACGATTCATAGTTAATTTCTATCAGGTCCTAACGAGTTATCCTCTGGTCTTTAGGTAGAAACTGTCAGATCTAAAACAACAAGTAACTTTAATTTCAAGTATTGCTGCAAGAAGTTGAAGACCCCTTTTATGTTCCTTCTAAATCTGATCAATCATAACCAAGCAGTGCAGAAGGTCATATTTTTCCCCCTGTCTTTTCCCATAGTGTTATTTACGATTACCTGAGCAACAAAGATCCTGCCTCTAATACTAACACCGTTGGCGTCCAGCTACTTGGAGTCGTCTTGGCTAACAATATCCATCCCTTCAGTAGTACCTCGGACGTCGATTCAGAAAGGTTTGTTTATTGAGCATGTGTGCCTTTTGGCACAGAAATAGGCTTGTTGGGTAGCAGACTTGTAGTGAGTCTGTACTAGTGCTTGCGTTCTTGCAGAGACCTGTAATAAGTCTGTATTAGTACTCATATTCTTGCATAGTTGACATACAGACGTGTAATAAGTCTGTATTAGTACTCATATTCTTGCCTAGTTTGACTTACAGACCTGCAATGAGTCTGTATTAGTACTCATATTCTTGCATAGTTCACATACAGACCTGTAATGAGTCTGTATTAGTACTCATATTCTTGCATAGTTGACATACAGACCTGTAATGAGTCTGCATTAGTACTCATATTCTTTCATAGTTGACAAACAGACCTGTAATGAGTCTGTATTAGTACTCATGTTATTGCATAGTTGACATACAGACCTGTAATGAGTCTGTATTTAGTGCTCATATTATTGCATAGTTGACAAACAGACCTGCAATAAGTCTGTATTAGTACTTTGTATTCTTGCATAGTTGACATTCAGACCTGTAATGAGTCTGTATTAGTACTCATATTATTGCATAGTTGACATACAGACCTGTAATGAGTCTGTATTTAGTGCTCATATTATTGCATAGCTGACATACAGACATGTAATGAGTCTGTATTATTACTCATATTCTTGCATAGTTGACATACAGACCTGTAATGAGTCTGCATTAGTACTCATGTTATTGCATAGTTTACAAACAGACCTGTAATAAGTCTGTATTAGTACTTTGTATTCTTCCATAGTTGACATTCAGACCTGTAATGAGTCTGTATTTAGTACTCATATTCTTGCATAGTTGACATACAGACCTTTAATGAGTCTGTATAAGTACTCATATTCTTGCATAGTTGACATACAGACCTGTAATGAGTCTGTATTAGTACTCATATTATTGCATAGTTGACATACAGACCTGTAATGAGTCTGTATTTAGTGCTCATATTATTGCATAGCTGACATACAGACATGTAATGAGTCTGTATTAGTACTCATATTTTTCCATAGTTGACATACAGACCTGTAATGAGTCTGTATTAGTGCTCATATTCTTGCCTAGTTTGACTTACAGACCTGTAATGAGTCTGTATTAGCACTCATAATATTGCATAGTTGACATACAGACATGTAATGGGTCTGTATTAGTACTTCGTATTCTTTCATAGTTGACATACAGACATGTAGTGAGTCTATTGGTACTCATATTATTGCATAGTTGACATTCAGACCTGTAATGAGTCTGTATTAGTACTCATATTATTGCATAGTTGACATACAGACCTGTAATGAGTCTGTATTATTACTTCGTATTCTTCCATAGTTACCTGTACTCATCCTCATGGATTGGTACTTGAAGTCTGCACTTTGGAGTAGTATACTTGTAGAGCCTTGTACTCATAGTTGTACTCATACTAACGAGATTTTACTTGTACTCATATTCATGCTGTTTACATTACTACAGCTCTGGTTCAGAGAAAGTAAATTAACCATCCCTTCAGTTAGTTAAATGACTGATAAAATGGTGATAATTCAATGGAAGACTTTTACTTCTCAGTTTGTGTTTGTTTAGGTCATTTCTCTGCAGATATATTTAATAACCCCCCTTCCTTCACCCCACCCCCTGGGCCCTCTTCATCTTGACTTACCATTTTCTATCTAATATTTTAATCCGACAGGTTCTATGCTGCCTTAGCAACCAATCTGAAAAACCGCTTTAAGCAGGTGCACGCCCCAGCAGCTGAGGTCGTTGGAATGACCTTCAGGCAGATGGCGGACAACGATCAGGTAGTTGTTTGTGTTCCTGTGTATGACATTCTGGTTGCCATCGAAACATTTTACTGCTAGTTGGCATGGCTAAAGGAGTTATTTTGTTAATGTAGTAATGAAAAATTATGGAAATCAGCATCACTGTTTTTAACTCAAGCAATGGTTTATAAAGGAGATTACTATTTACTAAAAGTCATTCCGCCATAATGCGAATTGACCCAAGCAAAGTTAATTTAGATCGACAAATGAGTTCAAGAATATTGGTTGATGTGATTTTTTCAGCCCATGGTTCCTGGATCAATAAAAAACAAGGGAGAAATAAACAGTTCTTATCAGCAATGATACCCTAAATGAAGAATTCTGAAAAAGTGTTTTCTGTTTCTGTCATTTTTGCAGATCACTGACGGTTATCTTCATCAAATAACAACAAAGGAGTTGACCGCACTGAGTAATATGAGTCCTGAAATCTTCATCAACTGTGTCAACAAAATCACACTTCATTATCCCGAATTTGCTAACAGGTAATTGAGTCTTAACAATATTCCCACCTCTAACCAGTCTCACCACTATTCCCACCTCTAACCATCTTATCCCTCTCAGTTGTTCTTATTTATACTTTGTTGGTAGCTGTGGAAACTTTGGCTGTTGTCAGAAAGTTAGGATCACGGCTGAAACTTTACCAACAGCGAGGACAGCAGATTGCCATCTGTGCCACTACTACTTGCCGTAATGCCCTTACGAATAATCCGTAACCAACGACAACTATTGCTATGACCCATTAATCGAGTTGCCAAAGCTATGTGCCCTCATAATTATCTCCAATATTATTATCAATTTACTAAATCGTGGCTAAATCAGCAATATTTATGCCAGAAATCAGCTATTTAGCAGCTGTGGGAAACAAAAGATCTATAGGTATGATTTTATGAAAGATCTCATGAATCGTTCCTGTTTTCTGGGATTTCCGTACAAATGTTTGCTTTCACTTTGTAGTTACAGTACCTTCATTGCCTTAATTGGTGCCTCTCTCAAAATTTTGAAAAATTCTTTCCTTGTTTCTTATTGAAGGCTGAAAAATTTGCCTTGGTAGATGACAATGAAAACTCTCAAGTCAATTTCTAACTTGCCCTAAACGATTGTAAGCTTGTGTTGATCCATGATGCAAGCTCTGCTTTAGGGTGTATTTTATGGTGGCTTGTTTGTGTGTGTGCGTTTGTTTTTCTATCTGACCGAGGACTTGAACAAAAGCATTCCAGGTCCTCGGTTGTGATTTCTAAAGAATCACCACGTCCTCGGAAGAATTCTATTGTATGGGGTATTGTTAAGGTTAGGGTACGTGGATTTGAACAATGGAAAATACAATGGGGTCCTTGGTCTGAATGTAATACAAACATGTGTGTGTGTATGCTCAATATAGACATTGCAAATCAGTTAGCATGTCTAGTACACAGTTATGGTCACACTGTACAGAAGTCACCATGACGACACTACAGGATGACTGTATATGTTATACATCAGCAGATAAACACAAAAGTGTTTTCTATAACATCTTCCATGTTTTTGTGTTTATTAAATTTTCAGTCTAAATTCTAATTGCAGGTTTTTGAACAAGCTTTTGTTTGTACTGCCCTCTATCTATGGAGCTCCTCGTGTCCAATGCTTGGAGGTGATCAGTTCACGAGTTGAGAAGATTGAGAACGTCTTCCAGGAAATCCAGAGTAAAGGACTGAAAGAACTTTTAACCCATAGGTATGATCACAACTGTACCACTGGAAGATACACTGTAACACTTTAATAATAACAGATGTTTCTCAAGGAAAATACGCCGTAGGTCTGACCTGTTTAAGAAACCGCTTAGCTTGACTTGTGTAAAAGTAAGTTGGCCTGACGTTTCGATCCTATCAGGATCTTCTTCAAAGGCTAATAGGAGATTGATGTAAGAGGATATCTCTATGTGTTCACCATGCTCATTCACCTGTCTATATTCTGTCCGTGTTTTTGTCCCTTCTGTTACTGTTACTTATCATTTAGCCTTTGAAGAAGATCCTGCTAGGATCTAAACGTCAGGCCAACCTACTTTTACACATTCTCCTACATAGGCTCTCTAGTGGACAAGCAGTTCCCAACAGTTTCATTTTATTTTGATTTTAGTTTGACTTGTGTAATGATAACAGGTGATGAACAGTTCTGCAGTTATTTTTTTCCAGCTTTTAACATCACAGAATTCATTTCATGTAAACATATGTACACAATGTTACATGTGGTCATCAAGTTCAACATTTCTTTTTTTTTTGTTCTTTGTTGTTTACAGAGATGAATCCACACAGGTTGTAAGTTTGAAGCTTATTAATGGCATGTTACCGAGGTTGTCACCGGCAGAATTGACTACACTTTTGCCCGACGTGAAGGCGTTTACATCTGTCTCTAGCATCGGTTGCAGGGAGGTCATGTATGACATATTCATATGGATCTATGATCACTACAGGTTTGTTTCCATGGTGATTCACTTCACTTCTACCTGAAGTGAAGGCATTTACTCTTTACTCCTAGTTTCCATGGCAGGGAGTTTGTGTTTTATATCGTCATATGGATCTATGGTTCACTTCAGATTGGTTGCCATGGTGATTCTCTCACTTCTTTGTGATGTGAAGAAACATTTTGAATACTTTAAAATTCCTTTAAATTCCTAAATTTTTTACTAAGAAGGTTTCTTGGTATCATTAGATTACAATCACTTCAGGTCGGTCTCCGTGGTAACAATCCATATTATGCAATACTTTGCCGAAGGTACGAGGCAGAGGCCACACTATCCAACCTACTAACCATCGTAAGCTTTGATTGTTTAAATTATCACAATGTGTTCATTTCTGTTTCTCATCTTCTTCTTTTTCTTTTGTCTAACAGAGATGAAGTTCGAATGGAAGAGGAAGGAGTAGCAAAGGTCCTAGGGATGGCAAAGGATGCCCTCCTTTTAGGCTTGTCTGATAAAGACCCCTATCTTCGGTAGGTTTCAAGTCTTTCACGCTCATGAATAAATTAAATAGTTGCCTTTTCTTCTGGCATTATTCATCTTCTTGTCTAAGTAGTTCAAAAGCAAACCTTTCCGTGTAATTTGTTTCCCAGGTATTTCTTTGGAATCTAATTTATTGACTGTTTTTTACCAATTTATAATATAATAATAATAAATAAGTTCTTAATATAGCGCCTAATACCAAAAGGCCTCTAGGCGCTTTACAAAACCTAAAACAAATAAAACAATAAAAAGACAGAGAAATCAAAGGAATAAAAAGTCAGAAACACATAAACAAAAATGAAACAGTATGTAAAATACGAACACAAAAATCTAAAAACATGAGAAGACTATAAACAGACCAAAACCTATAAAAAACAAAACAAAGGATAAGCACATAAAATAAAGTTGTACAAAAGTAAAAGTCTAGATAATAACATGAGTATATAAAAGTGACAAAATCACCTTGAGAATCATATTCTGAATCATAATTCTGAATCATATTCTCCCCAAATCAGACTTCGAATCAATAACTTTTGGAGCCACGAGAATCGACTGCCGGTGGACACCCTGGAGAGGATGGTGGCGCTGTTGGAGTGCATGTACTCACCGAGCACAGAGGACCAGTACCTGAGTTATTCAACCAGCTTGCTCTTAGAAATGACGTCCAAGAGTCCGGATTATAAGCGGGAGATGTTTGAACATCCATTGTCAGATTGCCGTTTCCAGGTAAGTCTGTCACTAAAATGGAATGTGAGACGCTTCATGTTTTATTTATTTATAGTTTCTGTTTATTCTCTGTTTGCATTCTATATTCTTTTACTTCTCTTTGATTTCTATACTAGACGTTTAAGGTGTTCCCAGGTCTTGATATTATCTTCTATTTATAATATTTATTTTATTTATCTATTTATTCCCTGGCACTCGACCAACTTGTGTGTATGTGTGTATGTACTTAAGATCCTCCAGCAAGCAGGAACTCGCGAATAGGCCTCATGGGCTTATCAAAGTAGCAAGCTGACCGAAGTCAGTCTCTTAGATTCATATTTAACGTCCATGATTATGAATTGTCAATTAAATTGTCAACAACTCTGTAACTGGATGACATACATTTATCTTGGAGTGACTCGAACTCGGGACCTTATGATTGAAAGGCACCGCCGTTAACCACTGAGCTAACACTCCACAAATTTGCCTGGTGTTTGAGGGACGGAATGCTTTCGAGTGCACATCTGTTTCATATTCATGGTTAGGCATTCAAACCAGTCATCACGTTAATGTTGAACAACACGCGAATCAAAATACTATCTCTATAGGCATAGCAAGTCAGAGTGGTTCTAGCATGCACACTAATCACAAGCTAGGTTGGTAGGATGATTTATTGATTTGGGCAGAGTTCTCTTGGGCAGGGCAGGGTGAGGTCGTGTTTTAAAGATCCTGAGACACATCATTTTGCCTCGTTGGGCATATCTTATCTGTGTATTTCATGTAATCAATGTCTTCATCTTGTAAATTATTTCTGTCTGTTTGGAGCTCCTAGCTGTAGATTACGTTTTTCTTGTTACTGAGTTCATTCTGACCACTCAATGCGGCTATGTGACAACAGTACTCAACCAACCCAACAAATTTGATGGTTTTATTGTTTGTAATTTACTATTTTTATGTTGTGAGACACGTTGAGATGTTTTTACATGTAATGCGCCTTTTAAGAATATTTTTACCAGCCCGAGAGAATATGTTCCAACCCTCCCCTTGAATTATCATGTAAATTAGGCATTGGGAATAACTGTGTTTTTAGAAAATTTATTTACAAAGAGACAGTATCTTTACTTGACTTCATCAAGGGATTTTGTTGGTCTAACTGTTACACAGGTTTTCAACTAAAGTATTTTTTTTTTGTGCTTATTTGGAATATAAGGAAGTAAAGAAGTAATCCTCTAATCTGGTATAAAAATGATCTCTCTATTTCCAGGACATATCGATTGATTCTTCCTACAAACAAAGACATCAAGCCATCAACACACCGCTGTTTGTGGAAACTCAGCAAGGATCTGGGACAGGGTTTGGTTCACAGAGCCCCCCAGAAACCCTTGGGGGTCAGGTCAGGGCAACTCAAGATGGCCAGCAGTTTACTGCCACTCAGGATCTTGGTAAGGGAGCTATATATATAACAGCTGTGAGGGCTGACTCTTTGGTTATGTATTTACAGCTGTGTGAGGGGGCTGACTATTTGGTTATGTATTTTACAGCTGCGATTGCTGACTCTTTGGTTATGTATTTAACAGCTGTGAGGGCTGACTCTTTGGCTTTGTATTTTACAGCTGTGAGGGCTGACTCTTTGGTTATGTATTTAACAGCTGTGAGGGCTGACTCTTTGGCTTTGTATTTTACAGCTGTGAGGGCTGACTCTTTGGTTATGTATTTTACAGCTGTGAGGGCTGACACCTTGTTTATGTATTTTACAGCTGTGAGGGCTGACTCTTTGGTTTTGTATTTTACAGCTGCAAGGGCTGAATCTTTGGTTATGTATTTTAGAGCTGCAAGGGCTGACACCTTGTTTATGTATTTTACAGCTGTGAGGGCTGACTCTTTGGTTATGTATTTTACAACTGCAAGGGCTGACTCTTTGGTTATGTACTTTACAGCTGTGCAGAGGGCTGACTCTTTGGTTATGTATTTAACAGTTGCAAGGGCTGACTCTTTGGTTATGTATTTACAGCTGTGCGAGGGGGCTGACTATTTGGTTATGTATTCTACAGCTGCGATTGCTGACTCTTTGGTTATGTATTTAACAGCTGTGAGGGCTGACTCTTTGGTTTTGTATTTTACAACTGTGAGGGCTGACTCTTTGGTTATGTATTTTACAGCTGCAAGGGCTGACACCTTGTTTATGTATTTTACAGCTGTGAGGGCTGACTCTTTGGTTTTGTATTTTACAGCTGTGAGGGCTGACTCTTTGGTTATGTATTTTACAGCTGCAAGGGCTGACACCTTGTTTATGTATTTTACAGCTGTGAGGGCTGACTCTTTGGTTATGTATTTTACAGCTGCAAGGGCTGACACCTTGTTTATGTATTTTACAGCTGTGAGGGCTGACTCTTTGGTTTTGTATTTTACAGCTGCAAGGGCTGACTCTTTGGTTATGTATTTTAGAGCTGCAAGGGCTGACACCTTGTTTATGTAATTTACAGCTGTGAGGGCTGACTCTTTGGTTATGTATTTTACAGCTGTGAGTGCTGACCCTTTGGTTATGTATTTTACAACTGTGCGAGGGGGCTGACTATTTGGTTATGTATTTACAGCTGTGAGGGCTGACTATTTGTTTCTGTATTTTACAGCTGCGAGGGCCGACGGGAAGAATGCTTACAATTGGCTCACCGGCAGTCAGGATACGTTTGCTAGTTACTCCGCTAGCTTGGGAACCGAGTCTTCTTCATCTTTTCTCTTTACCATCGATACCAAACAGAAAGTATCAGTCTTGGGTGCCAAGGGGATCAAAGTGAAACCAGTAGGACCAGGGTTTGGAAAGGATAGGTTGTCTGTACAAGGAAAAGATGTTACAGACACAGGAGGTTAGTGTAGGAAAAGATTCTTTGTATTAAAGTAGGGATCAAGTATGCATGGAGGGGTGTGTCTTGGATTAAATGTGACAGGATATAGGTTAGGGGGTTACTAGTTAGGACCAGGTTGGGTAAATGATAGGCTGACAGTACAAGAAAGGAAAACCATAGTTGTTTATGAAGGTTGGATGGTTTAATGTTTTGAAATGTATGAAGGGGTGTGACTAGAAGAGCATAGATTTAGCTTAATGTAGGAATTAAGGGGTCACTTGTAGGACCATGGTTTGGAATGGGTAGGCTGCCAGTTCAATGGCACGATGTCACTTTACAACACAGTAGATTAGTATGGGATGAATTGGTGTGATGGTGTTAATGGAGGGATATGATAAGTCGTGCATTTAGAACCAAAAGAACATGAATATGGCTCATAGAACAAACTTGTGCTGAAAATAGAAGGAATAAATGTGATGACTCATTAATAGGAGTGCCGAGTGGGAGACTATTGGAACTCATCGAAAAACAGCAATATGACCCACCTGTTTGATACAAATACTAGGATTCTAGATGTGGAAGGAGTGGGGTACAAACAGGGCCGACTTAATCATTTTCTGTTTTCAAAGGGTGACAGTGAGTAAGTGACTATATTTATAGAGAACTGTGTGGATCGTCAATTGGTCCATATTTAATTCTCTTTGTTGTTTTGGAATTGAAATGTCGTAGCCTGTACTATGTTTCGTTTCCATTATTGATGAAGCATTTATGCCTACTCTACCACACTGGCAAGGTGAGTTGGTAGAGGCTGGACAGCTCTTAGATTCTGGTGTAATGTCTAACAGGTGGTCCAGCACCCCCATCCTATCTGGGAACCATCAGGAGATTTACTTGACAAACTCTTTTGTTCTTCTTTCCTCCTCTTTGTTTTTAAGCATCAAAAGCTGAGGGCAAAGAAATAATGAGATTGAAAAGACGATTTCTGAAGGATCAACAGAAGTCTTCAAGTCTCTACTTTGCAAAGAGAGAATTGAAAAAGCAGCAGATGCGAGAGGTGAGAAAGAGAATTGAACCCAAGGTGGCGATCCGAGCAAATAAGAAAATGAACCGGTTTGACGTTGAAGAGAGTTGAAGAAACTTTCAAGATAAAGTGGGCTTTTTTTGTAAGGTCTCTTCAAGGCATAGCAAAACTCAGAGCATTAGGGGAAATGAATTGGTTTACATTGAAGAGAGTAAAAACTTTCAAGATAAAGTGAGTTTCTGTGTAAAGTCTCTTCAAGGCATAGCAAACCTTTGGTGCACTTCAGTCACAGCCTTGTTTGGCCAAAGGTTGTGTAAAGCATATTGGCATTTTTATGCTCAACTCCTAATATGTATGGGAAGTATTTCTTTAAAAAGCCAGCAAGGTTCTTATATCGGATCTATTTGGGAACAAAATGCAGATTCCTTTGTTAATAACAAGAATGCTATGTATTAAATTCACTTTTATTGTATATATATATATATATAAATATATATATTTTATAGTGAGAACATTTCTACTGCATGTCTAGATCTATTTCGTTCATTTCCTTTCTCTTTTATCGTAGGAACTTTTGAAGGAGCAAAAGGAAAGGCGATATCACCAAGTGACCTTATATCGCAGTTACCGTGTAGGTGACCTGCCAGACATACAAATAAAATACATGGATTTGATAGCACCTCTACAAGCTGTTGCTCAGGTACTAAGTTAATAGTGAATGATCTGGAAAATCATGAATATTTATTAATTTTATACATCTGAGGTAACCTGAAAAATTTCAACTCCTGTTTTGGGTCAATGTCTAGGGGACACACATTTGTTGTTCAGTGCATGATGTAAATCACAGTATGACGAGAGAGTGAACTCCTGGTGCGATGCACCGGTGTGGACAGATTCCAGAAACCATGGAAATGATATGAACGTTGGTGTATTCAGGTGTATCACAAAATTGAAGGATGGATTGTGCCAAACAAAGTTAATTTGAACTGAATTAGTAGTGTCATCACCTCTCTGTTCAGTTTCCAATGTTTCATATTAGTATAAAGTGGTTGCAAAAAGATACATCACTCGATGGTACCAACCTTCAGTGAAAACTACTTGTACTGCTTATTTTATGTCTCCATGAAAACTTCAAATTACCTGAAATTTAACATAGCTTGCAGTATTTTCTTTGTCACGAGTACAAAAAAAAAATTAACAAAGATTAACATAGATTGCAGTATTTTCTTTGTCATGGGTATAAAATATCAACTATCACATATCCCAGATCTGTACCTTTGCATTGCCGCTGTTTAGCTGCTGCGTACACGCTCTGTTTACTCTTATTGTATATTGTGTACATATCTTTCACTTTCTTTTGTACAGCGTGGCGAGACGTTATTGTAAGTTGCGCTATGTAAGAACTGTTTATTATTATTATTACCTTTATCTTGCTGTCTGCAGAAAGATGCAGCCTTGGCTCGGATGTTGTTCAGTTCCATCTTTGGAGGGATTTTCGTTCAAATCGGAGAAAAGAAGACGGAGAGAGAGGCAGAAGAATTGGTCAAGAACATCAATCAGTACCTAAACCAGATGTTGTCCTCTTCAAGTCAATTCTTTCCACATTTCATTAGTTGCATACAGGTTAGTTAGTACAAGTCTATTTTTAGTCACTATTGTTTTTTTCTATTATTTTATTGTTTTGCTTATTTTTTTTTATTTTTTATTATCCTTCCAAAATTGAACATACTTGTAATCCTATCATGTTGTTAGTACCTAATTTCTATTTGCAATCTTTCATTTATTAGTTCATAATTTTATGTTTAGTGTCCTGCTTTCCTATGAATGGTTCGTGCTTGGACATTGTGTAAACTAGTGGGATGCTAAGTGGGGCTGAAGTAGCAAATGCAGCCATGCTGCGTAGGACATTATCTTATGTATTCTGTACATTTTACACGATGGGCGATACTGGTCTGCAGAGATACTGTTTGATAGTGATTCACAAATTCAACCCCGCTGCAAAGGTGTTTGAAACTGCTGCAGCTTATTTCTCTGACATAGTGCCATACTGTCAGACTTCACTCTTCCTTGTGTGTGTTACCATGGCAATAACTTCAGCAGAGACTAGTAGTCTACTACAGTCATTTACATCATTTTTTGTTGCCATTTCTGTGAACAATTTTTTTACTAAAATTGAAACATATGATGTTAAAAAACATATTGCCAGTAATCCTACTTAATTCTGCCCAACATTTTTTTTGCATTTTACCAACTTTGACTAAATATTGACGCTTTCAATTTTACAGGAGATAGCTCTATGCCACTCAAAAGAGATATCACTGGACCCTGTCACAGTAACAGTTACGTCATTGACAAGCAAACAAATCCACCTGGGTAAGATTTCTTTTACCAAGACTATGACTATATTTTGCAAACACTTAGTTAATACTAAACCTCTAACATATGTTACAAGCACTTAGTTAATACTATGACCTCTAACATATGTTACAAGCACTTAGTTAACACATGACCTCTGGCATATGTTACAAGCACTTAGCTAGTACTATTACCTCTAACATGTGCTACAAGCACTTAGTTAATACTATAACCTGTAACATATGTTACAAGCACTTAGTTAATACTATAATCTGTAACATATGTTACAAGCACTTAGTTAATACTATAACCTGTAACATATGTTACAAGCACTTAGTTAATACTATAACCTCTAACATTTGTTACAAGCACTTAGTTAACACTATGACCTCTAACATATGTTGCAAGCACTTAGTTAATACTATAACCTCTAACATGTGTTACAAGCACTTAGTTAATACTATAACCTCTAACATGTGTTACAAGCACTTAGTTAATACTATAACCTCTAACATAATGTTACAAGCACTTAGTTAACACTTGACATCTGACATAATGTTACAAGCACTTAGTTAATACTATAACCTGTAACATATGTTACAAAGCACCTAGTTAACACTTGACATCTGACATAATGTTACAAGCATTTAGTTAATACTATAACCTGTAACATATGTTACAAAGCACTTGGTTAATACTATAACTTTTTATGTATGTTACAAAGCACTTAGTTAATACCTTTTTTTTAAATTTTGTCTTCCTATAGAGTAGTCATTATGCTAATACAAGAATGAAATGTTATTTTGTTAGGTATTCGTGTTCTGGAAGAGATGCTGATCAAGAAGTCATGGGAGGAGGAGAGGGCAACTAAGAGATCCAAGACTTCACACCGGGAGACAACCAGAGAAATAAGCACTTGGATTGAACTGGCCAGGTGAGAAAGTTAATACAGCATGTGCTGGTGGAGGTGGGGGGAGGTGTGGGGGAATAGAAGCTAAAGTCAAATCAAAGGGCTCACACCAGTGGACCACCAGAGAAATAAGCACTTGGATTGAACTGGCCAGGTGAGAAAGTTAATAAAGTGTGTTGGGGGAGGTGGGGGGACAGGATAGAAGCTAAAGTCAGATCAAAGGGCTCACACCAGTGGACCACCAGAGAAATAAGCACTTGGATTGAACTGGCCAGGTGAGAAAGTTAATAAAGTGTGTTGGGGGAGGTGGGGGGACAGGATAGAAGCTAAAGTCAGATCAAAGGGCTCACACCAGTGGACCATCAGAGATATAAGCACTTGGATTGAACTGGCCAGGTGAGAAAGTTAATAAAGTGTGTTGGGGGAGGTGGGGGGACAGGATAGAAGCTAAAGTCAGATCAAAGGGCTCACACCAGTGGACCACCAGAGAAATAAGCACTTGGATTGAACTGGCCAGGTGAGAAAGTTAATAAAGTGTGTTGGGGGAGGTGGGGGGACAGGATAGAAGCTAAAGTCAGATCAAAGGGCTCACACCAGTGGACCACCAGAGAAATAAGCACTTGGATTGAACTGGCCAGGTGAGAAAGTTAATAAAGTGTGTTGGGGGAGGTGGGGGGACAGGATAGAAGCTAAAGTCAGATCAAAGGGCTCACACCAGTGGACCACCAGAGAAATAAGCACTTGGATTGAACTGGCCAGGTGAGAAAGTTAATAAAGTGTGTTGGGGGAGGTGGGGGGACAGGATAGAAGCTAAAGTCAGATCAAAGGGCTCACACCAGTGGACCACCAGAGAAATAAGCACTTGGATTGAACTGGCCAGGTGAGAAAGTTAATAAAGTGTGTTGGGGGAGGTGGGGGGACAGGATAGAAGCTAAAGTCAGATCAAAGGGCTCACACCAGTGGACCATCAGAGATATAAGCACTTGGATTGAACTGGCCAGGTGAGAAAGTTAATAAAGTGTGTTGGGGGAGGTGGGGGGACAGGATAGAAGCTAAAGTCAGATCAAAGGGCTCACACCAGTGGACCATCAGAGAAATAAGCACTTGGATTGAACTGGCCAGGTGAGAAAGTTAATAAAGTGTGTTGGGGGAGGCGGGGGGACAGGATAGAAGCTAAAGTCAGATCAAAGGGCTCACACCAGTGGACCACCAGAGAAATAAGCACTTGGATTGAACTGGCCAGGTGAGAAAGTTAATAAAGTGTGTTGGGGGAGGCGGGGGGACAGGATAGAAGCTAAAGTCAAATCAAAAGGCTCACAAGAGTGGACCACCAGAGATATAAGCACTTGGATTGGACTGGCCAGGTGAGAAAATTAATACAGCACCTGAAAGATAGGGAGGCTGGAGTAGACCAAAATATATGGAGCTGCCCAGGTGAGAAACTTAACAGAGCATGATACCACATATCTTTCATTCTTCCCTGAGTTTAAACTAATTTGTTTTTTTTAAACCTTTCCAGATTGTACAAAGATCTTGGCCAGTTTGACGTCCTACAGGGCATCTTCGGTAAACACATCGACTCTCACGAAATTACCCATACTGCACTGCAAGCAGAGGCAAGAGGAGACTATGCTGCTGCTGTCAAACTCTATAATCAGGTGACCCGTCATGTGCACACCGAACACCGAGCAAAAATATGTGTCTGATCAAATTTGCCAGTTTGTAACTTTACTTGCACTTTTGATGGAGAATATAAACTTCAGGCAGAGTTAAAATAGTTATATAAGGAGATACTGTGAATTTAATTTAGCCGATTGTTAAAAACTGAGAAGCTTTGAACAATCGGAGGGTGGAGCAAACAAAACTGGTTAAAATTGTTGCTTATTCCAAGCCACATTTTCATTGATTTACACAGTAACAGTTACAGTTTGTGAAAGGTACAGAAAACGATCATTGGCATTGATGATAATGTCTGTTAATAGATTAATATGACAAGACAACAATTAAATGTTGCATGACATTTTAATTTCATGTTCTCTTTCAGCTCAAAAGCATTTGCCTCAAAATGATCACGCCTTGAGTGTCTGTCTAATCCAGTCAGATTCAGGGATATTTAATAGCTAGTTTCTTTATTTCTTTGCAGGCCATATCCGATGACTGGGAAGAGGGCAGTCTTCAACAAATTGAAGAGGACTTATGGGATGAAGCTAGACTTGAGGTAAAGGGTTATAACTGTCATTTAGTAGTAGACATCTGTTATGTTTATGCTCAAGTCTAATATTAGGATTGTAACTTGTTTATAACTTAATGCAGTGTCTATCAAACTTAGTAAAATATACGTCATTTAGCAGACATCTATCATGTTTATGCTCAAGTCTAATATTAGCGAAATTGTCCTCTCCTGTACAAGTAATCCCGTCCAAATTTCTCTACATTGCGTATTTCGTCTTTGTGTTTCTAGTATTAACCAGGCCATATCTGTCACTACATTCCTGCCAGAATTTTGTCAAAATTTGTTACTTTTTCACAAACATAAATTTACAGTGTTGTAACCAGTTGACCCAATGGGAAGAATTGGAGAACTACGCAACGATGAACATTGATGACGGCCAGCAGCCAGACATTACCAAAGTTTGGGATGGTGGCTACTCACAGGTATATAAGGCTAACACATGTTGAATACCAACCATGAAAAGCCCCACTGTTAAGTCACCATGAAACCAATTTTTTTAAAATTGGAGGAAAGTTCATGAGCACGAAGCATGCTTAATTTTGCCCCCCTGTGCCTTGTTTTGAACCAAATTTATGTTCACAGTTAATTTTTTAGTGCCTGGAGTCAATTTCTCTATTGACATACTGTTTAACGAGTCTACTGTTTCAGGATATTAGTTTTTGAACTATTCGGAGCACAAGGCTATAAAAGTTAACTCGCAGTAGTGGTTTCTAGGAAGAGAGTGCCTGGCAGTATCAGTAGATAACAAAATTACTACAGGAACAAACGTGCATAAGATGACATCGGTTATAAAATTTGAGGAAAGTTCACGAGCACGAAGCATGCTTAATTTTGTCACCCTGTGCCTTGTATTGAACAAAATTAACGTTCACAGTTAATTTTTAGTAGTGCCAAAAGAATTTCACAAGAGAGGGTCTGCAGCCCATAACTGGAATTGTACAGGGATCTGTCCCTTTGAGAATGTGTGCAGTGAGCTTTCTCTGAAGAAAGGGGGATAAAATTTATGGTAATCCTGCTAAGTTAGGGAATTGATGGGTTAATTTGCCTTTAGTATAGTAATACTTATTTTATGCAAGTATTTCTATAAACAACTATCATCTTAAAGGGTGTGAAGACTGGCGCAAAAAGAAACATCTAAAGGCCCGGTCACACTATACCGATTTTTTATCGGAATACTATCCGATTTTCCCGGAGGAATCGAAACAGCCTGTTTTCCGTTCGGGTCTTCTAGCCATAGTGATAAATGACCTGATTTGCTATCTGTTGAGCCATTCCGATGTGGAATAGCCCTCTCCTAACTTTTGATATTGACTCCGTTTCCTTTTATCGGATAGCTATCCGATTTCTCTTCCGATTTTTATCGTTTTTCGATGTGACGTCACTTCAGAATGTAGTCAGTTCTAGAACCCCTCAGATTTGAAGTAGGTATTCGAATATTCCACTGCATTCATTACATTCACTACCACAAACCTCACTCTTCGGCCTAAAATCGGAAAAATCGGACCGTATTCCGATAAAATATCGCTGTAGTGTGACCGGGCCTTAATGCCGGTAATTTGACCTAGTTTCGAATGAGGTGTAACAGAAGTGTTATAGACACCACCATTGATCCCGGAAGATACACACACAGCTTGCTACCATCGGTAATTAGACACTAGTGTACAGTTAGTACATACAGCTGCTGTTAATACCCACAGCATAGTATACAAACGATACAGCGATGGACATCTCAGGTCCAGCTATAGATAACAATTAAGGTATCACGTTTCATTACTGTCTGCATTTTGTAGCGACAAAAACAAAAGGTCACTTGCAAGCAACAGAAAGTAAACTTTTTCAGATGGCCGCACGCGGTTTGGGGCGAGTCTTCAATGCCTTTAATGATTCATGTTTCACCCTTCTCTCCTGACAGGACCTGTACCTACCTTACATGATACGCAGTAAGATCAAACTACTCCAGAGCTCACTGATAGAGGGCGCCGATACCGCAGACGAGAGTCTTCTCCAGTTCGTCGACAATTCTATGCAGCAGCAGGATAGAAGAAATATCTTAGAGGTCGGACTATTTCTATTCTATCTGCCGATATTTAAATATTGAATGCATAAAAGCAGTACTATTTGTTTGTTTGTTTGTCTGTCTGTCTGTCTGTCTGTCTGTGTGTCATTTCTCTTCTTATTGCCATATATAGCAGAGTATTATTAAGTATTTGCAAAGTTAAGATGGACTTGATATAAATCTGGGTCTGACTTCTCAGCCGTCTTTCCATCTGCATCCCTGTCGGGCATTCTCTTTTCTCCGTTATAGTCTGAAAGATGGTCAGCATGTTTTAATTATTGACGTGCGCTACAATACTGGCAATAATGGCCAAGTGAACGATAAACTACATGACCGGACGTTGCAATATATGGTTTCTTTACATTTGCAGTTTCAGAGGCTAGCTGCATAGCCAACTTACTCTGAGCCTGTCACGGCACTCACAAGCGCCCTCACTTTGTAGGTACCTACATGACTATACTCCCTGGTGTGTTGTCCGCCCAAAAAATAACACCATGACCAACCGAAAAGTCTGTCCTAATACTGCAAGCACTCCACCTGCACTACAATACTGTGTATTTAAGCAGGCAAATGCTGTTCTAGTTCATGATGGCCTTTGTCAAATTTTTTGTAAAATATATGGGGGGTTTCGTTGTGTTACTTCTGTTTTTTATTTCTCTTTCTCTCGGCAGTCAATAGCTTCAGTATTTGTGATGTCATGATCAAGTTTTAGTTCTCCTCATCTCTTCTCTTCATTTTCTTTTCCTCTTTTGTCTGTCTGTTTGTCCATCCGTCTGTCTATCTGTGTGTGTTCTCATACTTTCTGACGTGTAAACTGTTGACAATGTCTTAAAACCTAATTTTCCATTCATACGACAGGTTCGAAATAGTGAAGATCTCACAGGCCTCTTCGTTATTCAAGAAGATTACCAGAGAGCCAGGTATTACCTCGACAACTGCACAAAGTCATTCCTCGAGGTCAGTTTATAAAAACGTCACTCTTTACCAATAGTCTTGTTTGCGTTTCAAAGTTTTCATCAAGTATTTCATTGGTTAATTATTTTACTTCACCTTAAAACAACAACAAGAAATAATACAGAGAATTGAATTCACTGTGTGAAAAGTAGGGAGATGTGGGGGCTACGGCCAGGCTGCACATATGATGCAGCCTTTTCCGCTGGTCTGGAGAGAGACGATCTGTTTGGTTTGATATTAATTCAGCCTTCCTGCATTAATGTTTGCAGCTGCTGCAGCATTCCTTTCTGAGACACAGTGCCTATTGAGAAAGACATTTTGCGACAGCACAAGGGTTATTTTGATGGAAATGATTTACATCTAATTGAGACATTAATTTATTTGATGTGTTTTCAAGCAAAGTGCCTTTTATTCATTTTGTGTAGCATGCCAGTCAGCGTTAAGAGTGTGTTGAGGTTGACTTTTGACTTTTGTCATGCGTCCTCACTTATAATACCTACCCACACGCAGTATTTATATGGACAAAGGGTAAAATAACTTACTTGTCACTCCCTGAGTTGGAGTTCATGCCTCCTGTCGTTGATATGGTAACCTGTTTGATTCCATCGTAGGAGTGGTCCAGTATGAACCCCTTGATGACCAAGACTCGTTCTTCTAAACTGCAAGGAGTCCAGAGACTCATGGAGATCCATCAGTTTGTAGACTTTATGAACAAGAGCGACGTAACGCAATCAGAAGGCTGTAGGAAGAGTAGACGTATGCTGGAAAGGTGGTCGAGTTGTCTACCAGATCCTAAGAAGGACTCTGTGACAATCTGGGATGACATTGTAACCAACAGGTAATTAAACCCAGCAGGAACCCCCATGTATTATTAGGGATGATCATGCATACTAGCACACACAGGATTGACAGTAATCATAGAAGAAACATTGTACCCACACAGTCTGGAGAAAAGTAGGGAAAATGGAAATATCTCTTTTCTGGGTCTTGAATTGTCCTTGAATTTTGAACTTTAGTCTGGAAAGGTGAGGAAAAATTCTTATTTAAAGCAGCATTTTGCGTCCTTTTCTATGATTTTTCTCAACCTCACTGATTCCACTTTGTCATAACGACATACATAACTAGCTAATCTATTTATATTTTACTTCAAATGGTGGCATAAAAGTCGAAAAATTTGCAACTTTCAACTTTGTTGTTCTCCAAGATATTTTCCGTTGGGAACCCAATAAACCTCGCCCATAATATGAATATTTAAACACTACGAACGTCATTGACAGATACGTAATATAACACCACGCTTGATTTGTGTACAGTCTATATGGCAGTTGTACCAGGGAGTTGCTTAACAACTCCCTGGTACAACCAACGCGAAGTCTTGAATCTATTTTTAGCAACGGCTCATAACTAAACCTGCATCTCTGATTGGTTGAATTCAAACTAGTGGGTTTGGCGGAATTGTATGCGATTAATTTTAACTGTGAAATTTGTCGAGGACACTCTTCTCATTTATCGACATAAATCGTTAATTACTCGCTAATTAACGCTCTTGGCAGGGTGAAACTTGGATGGTATCTTAGATAGCTGTTTTATGATTGATACATGTAAAAAAATCGATGCACATGTTAAAAAAGTGGAAAAAAGCGACCCAACGCAAAATGCTGCTTTAAGCTTTTCTTATTTTCATGAATACTGAAGTTTTTTTTTGTATAAGTGAAGAGAATGTTTTTGTGGTCATGGTTGGATGTATGCTCTACTGTGATCAGTCATATTAGTTAAATTTGCATTTTTTGATAGGGGTTAGCATACATTTTGCAACATTTTCAATTGTTAGGCCTTACTGTAAGTTACCTAACATGACATCCTCATAAGTGTGTAGACTTCATAGAATACAATGAAACACATTTTGTTGATGAAAATGTCTGGATTTGTTGAAAAGTCTGGCAACTATGAAGAAAATGTTGTGACTACTAGTCAGGAAAGAAGCTGATGGACACATTGTCAGTCATGCCAGTTTCTTGAGGATTATTTCAATCCCTGAATGTAGAATTATCCCCAAAAAACAAAATCTGGGAAAGCTGGAGAGAACCTGTCAGAGTAGAGCTTAACTTATGTTTACGAAGGAATCTCTAACACTCACAAAGGAAGAAAGTGCACCATTGAAATTGATATATTTTCTAATATGAAAAATTAATGATAAGACTAGTTTATTTTATTTTCAGAGTTTCAAAATGTTTCAGTTTATAACAACTTTCATATTTTTTAAATCTTTTTTGGGCTCTTGGTATAAAAACGAGATTTGGTATTAGCATCTTTACTAAGTTGAGGTGGCTGCTGAGAGATCCTAAATTGTTAAATAAATATGAATTTTTTAATTTCTTTACACTTTTTTATTAGTTTAGTGTTGTTCCTTAAAAGCTATGTTTCTTCCAAAATATTAGGGTATTAATTGCTAAAATTGTCAAAAAACTTGTTTTTCAATAATTCTTTAATCTCCAAAGTAAATCCCAGTGGTTAAAGAGTGGCTAATATTAAATCTTTTTTCCTTTGTCCAGTTAAGAAAATTATTTATTGCATGATAACTTTTCAGCATATTTAGGAATAATTCTAGTTTATGATCAACTTTCATAACTTCACCAAATCCTGACATTTAATAGGTAAATATATTCTGTATATTTACTTATGTTCTGTTTTTTTTTGAGCAAATTAGGCATAGGGCATTCTGCACTCTGAAAAGTATTGAATTTTTATTCAGTCATACTCCGTTGCTCAAGAAGAAAAAAAATGCCTGACCCTTGTCATTTCCTATCTCCAGATGTCTATTTATGGAAAAATTTGCAACAAGATTCGACGTTGCTGATACTCAGGGCTCCGATTCCGAGGTTAAAGTAGAATTTGAGGAATACATCTCGATGGAAAAGACAAGACTGTCTTTAAAACTAGCTGAGAGTGCATCTGAGCAGGTGAGTAGGTTAATGGAAATAATGGACTTATTTATTATTTGTATATATATTTGTAAGTGAGCAACAGAAATCATGACTGGGAAATTATAAACAAAATTTGAAAGACACAATCCATGTTGGGTCAGAATGTGGTTTGAAGCAGTGACTTCTTGGTTGTAGGTCCTGTGCTCCATCGACTGAGCCGTCGAGCCCTTAGTTGGTGGATGCTGCAGTGCGTCACTGGGGAAGGTTGGGGGTGGGGGGGGTGTAGCTAGTCAAGAACCACTTAACCTTGCAAACTTTGTAAGCAGGGGTCACGCACCAATTTCATTCAACCCAGAAAAATGGCAGGGAAGTTGTTTCAGGAGAAACTAGGCTTTTCATGTGTAAACATACATCTTTTTATCAATGACCATCAATATAAATGGAATTCTTCGGGGCAAACAGACATGTAATTTATAAATAAATTATCTAATTATTAGTTAATACCCATCAGCAGTGGTGCAACTACCATTATTGTTATGGGCGAGGGGTTGGTGGGGGGGTGGGGGATTAGATGTTATGTGTTATCCTGGGGAAGGGACCTATGGAAAAAGGGATATTCCTTTCCATATTGGTCAAAAGGTAATTTTGGTCAATTGGGAGGATGTTTAGATGTAATTTTGCATTTTTGAAGTCTTTTTTAGCTGTTTATATTGCACTGTTCATACGTAATAGATTTATTATTGTCTTTATCCTCTTGCCAATTGTTTAGGCTGTTTAGTTTGTACTGTTCATATGTAATAGATTTATCATTTTCTTTATCCTCTCGCGGATTGTCTAAGCTGTTTAGTTTGTACCGTCATACGTTATATATTTATTTTCTTTATCCTCTCGCCGATTGTCCAGGCTAACTTCCCAGTTGCTCTGAAGCACCTCAAGTCAACGTATGGTCACCTTGGTGACCACGAGGACCTCAGACTTCTGTGGACTCACACGTACGTCAAAATGCACCAGAAGAAGGCTTCTCTCCTTACGGCTGCGGAGAAAGTCACAACCTTACTGACTACGTTTGATCCAATGAGTAAGTCTGGCAGGAATTTCTTTCTATGAAGCTTTTTCGACAAGTGTTTTAGCATTACGTGTAATGAGTAAGCTCCTTAATGAAGGAACAACTGCAATTTTTCAGGCATCTTTCACATTTGTTGTCACTTTTGTGTGATCACTTCAGCTTATATCCCCCCATCCATGGCCAATTGTTTGGAAAACTCCAGCAGATATCAAAATAATCCCCCCCATTCTTGCCCTCCCTACTCTCTCCCTATTTTGGTGTATATCCTCTTGTCATCATCCAATATCTTAGTAACGTTATCTTGCTTTCAGGACAAGCATAACATGTTTATAACAAAATTCTCAAGAAGAAACTTGGCATAAAACCAAACCATTTGCAATCCAGTGACTAAAATTATCTAATATCAACTGTATTTGTTTGTCCATGGCTTAGGTAAATTAGAAAACACAGAATCCTTCAAGACAAACAAATACAATTTTCAAAGCCACCAGATATTGAGCAGTGCATCCTTTGAAATGGTGGCAGACGCTCTTAACTCGGACACAGGTAGGTTTCAACAGCTTGTGGTTCAATTTGACAGAGGCGTGCGTAAGTAGTTTAAGTTCAAATTTACAGAGGGATGTGTAAGTAATATGGTTCAAATTCACAGAAGTAAAGTGTAAATCATGTTTCAATGTATCACGTTGCTTATCTTTGATTAAAGGCATTGAAGACTCGCCCCAAACCGCGTGCGGCCATCTGAAAAAGTTAACTTTCTGTTGCTTGCAAGTGACGTTTTGTTTGTGTCGCTACAAAATGCAGACAGTAATGATACGTGATACCTAAATTGTTATCTTTTGCTGGACCTAAGATGTCCATCGCTGTATTGTTTGTACACTGTGCTTAGGGTATTGACCGCAGCTGTATGTACTGACTGTACACTAGTGTCTAATTACCAACGGTAGCAAGCTGTGTGTGTATTTTCTGGGACCGATGGTGGTGTTTAACACTTCTGTTACACCTCATTCTAAACTAGGTCAAAGTACCAGCATTAGACGTTTCTTTTTGCGCGAGTCTTCACACCCTTTAATATGAATGGTCATCCATTGCCCCCATTTCCTGGAGTTTTATGTGTGCTAGACCTATGGTAAATTTTAAACAACAACAAAATAATAATTGTGAAAGTCTGAGAAATGTCATGTTTGCTCACTCGCTTTAATATTTACATGCTTTTCTTTCTTTCTTTGTTTTTGTTGGTAAACTATTGATCCTTTCTTGATGTAGTCTCATGCAAAACTAACAGATTTCTCAAGTGTCAACAAAGGCAGTAAAAGTTTGTAGTAGGAAAATGTGATTTTCCATTGTTTCTTAACTAGAAAATTGACAAAAAATGCTTGTTAATAGAGTATATAACACCATCAATATCAGTAAGATATATGATATTATTTGATGTAAGCCTGTGGGTAGGTTTCAGTGTGTTTATTGCGGTAAAAATGTACATTTACTGCACAGTCTAATTTTAGAAACTAAACTGTTTAGGGGGTTTCTTAAGGTCGTTTAATTTCTCGTTTTCACAGAAGCAAATATGTTAGGCAAGTTGCGAGAGACAGGAAAATTTGATAAGTTGAAGATGTTAGCCGGTGGCCAGTCAAGCATTAGTGCTGTGAGTATCATCAAATGCTTTTTTGCCTACGAATTACAAGAATTATTAGAACCGGCAATGTTACACTATTTTATTCCGTAGCTGGTTGCATTTAATTTGAGCAAAATCTTTGATTAAATTACAACTTTCAGTTTACGTTGTTGGTCGTAAACAGAGGTATAGAAGCATTTTAAATTTGCTGGCACAGAAATGTTTCAAAATCTTCAACAATATTTACACAGCTAGCAAATTTTTTCTTGCAGATTTCTTCTGGCTTGTACACCAAAGCTCTGAAACAGCTACAAGAAATATCAGATCATTCCAAGAAATCAGATTCCGTCGAGGGAGAGAGTAAAACTGCGGAGTCGTTCGTCGCACTCGGCAAGTTCTGCGACAAAATCTTGAAGATGAAAGAAAACGGTGAGAGGCCTCATTCTTTTGATTCCGTCTCGAAAAGACCAGCAAAATTGGAAGCTTCCATGGCTAGCTTTTTATTTTCCACTCGAGCAATTTATGTTACTTTTTCTTGTGTTGATGTTACTTGTTAATTCCACACTTTTTCGGGGTTGCCTTTACGTACATGTGTAAAAGATGGAAGGGAAAAACAGGGTTTTTTTTATAGAGAAATGTCCATGCACTTTTATACACTTCACTTGCTTTCATCGTGGAGGGGATGTTAAGCAGTGTATTAGTACGTTTGTTCACCACTTATGTAAATCATGTCAGTTTTGCCTAAAGTTCTGATAAAGGAGAGATTTTGGAATTAATTTTTTATAGGTGTCCTCACATCTCTAGTTAAGTATCAAATTTGTTTGTTTTCAATTGCAGTGGTGAAGAGGGGTAACTCATATAGATATGATGGCAGTAATATTCAATGAACACCCCTGAAGAAATTTTTGCATTAGGTATCGTCAAAACCTGTAGCTAGATTTAAAGGTCATCGTTTTGGTTACAATTTCATAACCAATTTCGTGACTGAATAAATGCTGTGTCTGACTCTTGTGTCTGTATACATTGTCTGTATGTCATATTTAATTAATATTCACGATTGTATTTATGTCTCTCTCAAAATTCAATTCATGAAACATATTGAATTTGAAATGTAATAGGAAGTAAAACCTCTTTAGTTTAAAGCAGTAACGCTCTGTGTGGAAAAGTTTGAGATGATCCAGGTATGAATGACTTTTAAACCTGGTTGCCTCTTCTTGCTCCTCATATTCAGAGGAAGATGCTGATGACAACCTCCCATCTACAGCTCTCCCATTAACAGCCGACTTCCCATCTACTGTTGTGAAAAGTTTCCTGACAGCCATGAGATACAGCTCATCAGAGGCAAAGCAGAGGTTCCCAAGGCTGCTTCAAATCATTGAAACCTATCCAGAAACTTTGAAAGATTTCATCAAAGAGGTGAGGATAGTTTTGAAATCAGAAGTTTGGTTTGTGTATCGATAAATAAGGTAAAGTAAGGGGTTTATAGATAGCAACTCTGAATTTTTGAAAGCAGGTGAAAACAGTATCACTGTGTTTTGACATAGAAACTATGTTTTGACATAAAAGATTCATTCGTTAGGCAAAAGAAAATCCCTTAAGTCACCTTGGTATGAATGAGAATTTGGAAAGAATTTTCATATTTGAAAACATACAGTGTCACACAACGAGTTGGACTATACACTCTGAAATTTACTGCAAACTGTTGACACATTCATTCATTCAACCAATCAATCAAGAACATTTATAGCACCTAATATCCACCAAGTCAAGTAATGTTCAGCTGTGGTTTGAGTCAAGAAAAACGCTCTTGAGAACAGATAATTCTGAAGTTTCCTTTAAAAATGTTGACATTAATAGCTGTTTTTAATGTCAGTCGGTTTAAGTATGTTACGTAGATTAGGAGTCGCAAAAGAGAATGATCGACTGCCTGAGAAAATGTTCCATTTCGGTTTGTTAAGAAGATTCCTTGAAGATGAAGGAAGGGAACAGGGAACAGGGAGAAGAATATGGTTGGATTAAATCGCAAAGATAAGGTGAAGCAAGACCATTGAGAAGTAATTAACAGCAAACTCATCTCCCAACCAAAATCAAACTTTAAGGAAAGTAAGGCTACAGTCATTACGTCCCTTGTAATTAAATCCGTATCGGAATCGATTGCAAAAACATTTAAAAAAAGTTTTAACCTCTTATCATTGACTCATGTAAATGTGAGTCAGATAGCAATCACTGTGACAGAATTAAAATGATGTATTTTTCATTTTTTATTTTCTCCTTTTCCTTTTTTCTGATTTCTTGTAGACTTCCTCTGTACCATGTTGGATGTTCATCGGGTGGATCAGCCAGATGGTGGCACTTCTCGACAAACCAGAAGCCGATGGTGTCGCCGGTATTGTGAAAGCCATCGCCGTAGAATACCCTCAGGTGAATCTAAAAACAAAATTTCGATACTGTCAATACGCCCAGAGGTGTCTTTGAAAAGATAAACCAAAACCAAACATGCTTTGATGTTTGTTCAAGGACCAGCGATATTTCATGATATTGGTCATAGCAGACACATAATTTTAAACTTTATTTTTCATTTTTTTGCCATCTTTTATTCAAACTTTGAATTCAATGTACAATTTTGTTTTTCCATTTTCATAAATAAACAATAGCTATTTCTTAAATAGCTATTTATAGCATTTAATAGTAGTCCAGTCAAATTATAAAATACCTAGAACAAATTGCTTCAGAAGGTTTTTTTGCTTTGACTGGTTCATTGGACCCCACTGAACATCATATCGAAAGTTATCTCAAAGTTACCCACCCTAAGTGCCCTAATTTGCATAAATTCAAGATGGCCGCCATGTCAGAATTCAATGTACAGCAAACTTTTTTTCTGGGTGGTTTTAGGGCCCATAAATGTATTGCCAACAGATAGGAATGTGATATCAATCTATCAAATAAGGCGAATTCCGTCATGATATGACGTCACTATGACGTAGTATTACGTCATGTGATGACGTAGTCGCTGATTTTTACTGAAAATAGACATTTTGTACCTTGTTATTGTAATTCCCTGTATAATTTGGTTTTGATTGCTGTTTCTTTAGCCCTAGAACACTCTTTGGGACCAAATACTTAGTCCAATAAACCAGCTGCACTACTTGGCTCAGCCCCCGTGAGTAACATGTCCGTGTCCTCCTCAGTCACGTCAATAGCTGTGCTATTGGAACAGGCATCACCACGACATTCACCATAGGCATTTGTACATTTGAGGCCTTGCTTTCTGCAGCTGCATCTGTTTGTGGAGCAGTCCCCTTTACACTGGCACCTTATCAACTTGAGAATATTGTCAGGGCAGGCTGACAGTCCATTGTTCTAGGCATAAGTTTGCCCTGCAGATCCTGCCATCCCCAATCTACTGCCCTCAATGCACAGTCCTCATCCTTTGACATCCAACATTTAGCTTGGTAAAAGGCTCGATATATGTGGTACATTCTGGCATCCAGTGTGGGTAGAAGATTTTGTATCTCTATGCTGGAAGCACACCTCACTACTTTGTCCTTGAACTTCCTTATCCTCAGTGAATCTAAGGACTCTGTGTTCATGCCTCCGTATAATTCTACTAGGACCTTCTCCCCCGAGGTTTTCATCTCCTCACGAATGGAACAATACAACACTTGCTCCAGCTGCTTTGCAAACGAAGTGTTTGACATCGCCTTTTTGAGAGGTAGTCCCTTACCAATCCCGTACAATCTCGAAGTTGTGTCACAACCTCCAATGGCATGGATGATGGGTAACAGGTAGCACAGCTTTTCACCCAGAGAAGTCTGCAAAGCATTGATCTGCCACTCTCTAATTTTAGTGTTTTTATCTGGTTTCACTGCTTTGTTCGATCGAAATGTCAACTCATCCATGTCCTCTTCAGCATGGTGACAAAGTAACATCAGAAGGTTGGTGTCTTCTCCGATAACATGTGTAGCACCAATTTTTGCGCACTTCACCCCAGTCAATGCAATCAAAAGATCAGCGTCACCTTTGGAGTGCAATGTTTTGATACCCTGGGTTTGGAGTTTTTCAGACAGGAAATTGATGAATTTCTACTTATTTTCGACGTTTGCCAAAAAGTGTTCCTTTTTCGACTTTAGCGCCATGCTGCCAGTGAAGAACACCTGTGGACCAACTGCACCCTTTGATCGCCTGAGATGAGTCAAATATTTTGTGGAGCATGTCCGTTTCATATCCATCGAAAACGATAATTGGATTTGCAAACGTGTTCACATAATTGACGTACGTAGAAGCTATGGAGTCAAACGTTTCACCCCTTTTCCAGGGAAATCTATGTAAAAGAGAACCTCCATCGAGGACATTGTACACTGGTTTGCTGTCACGCGTCTGCTGGACTTCATTTGATGAAGTGGACGGTAGCGCATCAGCCAGTTGTGGCTTTTTTGCTTGGCGGAGAAGACCGTGTTTATCAAACAATGCTGTCGGTTGCGCAGAAAGTTCATATTTCAATAGATCGTCCAAGCTATAGTCACTGTTGTTAGCTAGAATTAGCAGCCTCTGAAAGAGAAGCTGAGGGTCAATTTTCAGTTTTTCGCCATCCACAACCCGCTGTGTCAGTCCCATTCTTTCTATTTGTTCCTTCCTTCTGAAGACAAAGTCAAATGCGTTTTGTCCCATCATTTTGTCCAAGATAGCTTCTCCGACTTTCCTTGCTTCTGTGGGTTACTTGCAGTCACGCCAGTGGCTACGTTGTGCAATGCTCCTTCTGACACGAATGGATTGTAGTCATTGAGGTACTGGAAGATCTCGCAAGTGTCTTTATGATCGCGTTCCTTCCGTGCAACAAAAAGGTACTTATGCTGATCACTAGTACTGTATGTTGCACCTGTACGTTCCTGCATCGATTCATTGATGTCAGCACAGGCGGGCATTGCAAGAAGCCAGCGTCAATTACTAGCGTAAAACTGAAAAAAGAATTTGTGTGACTGAATTTCCCGAAAGTTTGCCTGCTGGTTTGTTAGAAATGATCTCCCTTACCAGGTCCGTTACGGGAACTTGGATAATACCTACCCCACAAGGAATTTTCAGTAAAAATCAGGGACTACGTCACCACATGAAGTAATACTACGTCATAGTGACGTCATATCATGACGGAATTAGCCTTATTTGATAGATTGATATCACATTCCTATCTGTTGGCAATACATTTATGGGCCCTAAAACCACCCAGAAAAAAGTTTGCTGTACATTGAGTTCTGACATGGCGGCCATCTTGAATTTATGCAAATTAGGGCCCTTAGGGGGGTAACTTTGAGATAACTTTTGATATGATGTAGAGGGGACTCTAGGGAACTATTTAAAACAAAAACACCTTCTGAAGCAATTTGTTCTAGGTTCGGCCATATTCAGCATAGTTTGACTGGACTATAGCATAATTTTAAACTTGCTCTCCTATTTTCTTCTTATATACTATGTTTTATTATCTGTATCTATATTTTATTTTATTTTATTTATTCATATAAATAAATATATAATCTTTTTGCAGGCCTTAGTTTACCCTTACAAGACAAGCAGTGAAAATTGCAAGTTCTCAAAAGATACAGATGGAAAGAAGAGGCAGCAAGCCATGATAGAGCTCAAACAACTCCTCAACTTTCCGGTCATCGACCAGTTTACACGAGCTCTGGACCAACTGAACCATCCAGGCGTGCTTTTCAAGGTGCAGTACGGATTTTACATATCATGTTTAACCACGCCGGTGCCTTCCAATCATAAGGTCCCGGTTCGAGTCACTCCAAGATTAATGTGTGTCCTCTAGTTACAGAGTTGTTGACAATTGACAATTCATAATCATTGCGTTAAATATGAATCTAAGAGACTGACTTCGGTCAGCTTGCGGCTTTGATAAGCCAATGAGGCTTCTTTGCGAGTTCCTGCTTGCAGGAGGATCTAAAATACATACAAACAATACACTGTAGCTTAGGTTGGGTTTTTTTTTTCCTTATGTCCTGAAGAAACTAAAAATTGTGTGATTAAACCATAAGTGTGATTAAACCATAAGTATGATTTATGTAAATGCAAATTGTATTCCCAGTGCTACCCAACTTACAGTCATGAAGGGTAGCAAGAATGTAGGCAGACACTCGCTGCAAATAAAACAGGCCACCTTTTAAACCTTGAACCCCAAACACAGTATCTGAAACTAATGCAAGCACTTACTTTGACACATTATGCGGCCTATACAGCATGCTGTTCCAAAAATCGTTTGCAGATGAAGAGAGCCAGTTACATGCCAGTAAAATCTTCTCAAAGATCTGTTGTTTATTTGTAACTTCTCTGTACATATCTAATGGTGCTTTGACATTTTCATCTTCTTTTGTATACTTCTTTGTAATACTATTGATCCTTCTCCCTATTGTACATGTAGGATTGGGCAGATGATGAACTCAAGCCCCTCCTACAAGCTGAGAAGAGAGACAACGTTAAAATCAAGAAAGCCTACAGCCAGATGGAAGACAAGCTTCTCAACTTTAGTTCGTGGAGTTACGAGGGACACGACCTCTGCGGAATCGTGGCCAATTTTAGAACTTCATTTGCCAGGGTACGTCAAGAACCTTAGTAGGATTGAAGTTCTCAGAACATGGTCGACTTTCCATTCTCCTGATTTTGACTCACAAATTTTTAAGGGGGCAGGCACTCTAAAAGTTGAATATTTTTAGAATGGGCAATATCTAATTCTACGTGGTAGAAGTTGCAAAGTCGATGGAACGAAAGCGATGTGGACTTAAAATCAGATTATTTTTTTTTTAATTGCAAGGTAGATAATTAATTAGATATGTCAGTTTTTAATAGTAATACATTGGTTGCTATTTGTTTATTTCAGACATATTTTGTTTCAGAATTTCTATATTGATTATTACACTTATTTTCATTCTACATTTAGAAATGGTTGAAGAAAGTAGAAAAAGTTTTCGGCAAAGGAGGAGAAAAGTTACTGAAAGCCATCACCAATGTAAGTGTTTGTAAATTACTGAAAGCCTCCCCCAATGTAAGTGTTTCTGCATTACTAAAGGCCTCTGCCAATGTAAGTATTTCTGCATTACTAAAGGCCTCTGCCAATGTCAGGGTTCCTAAATTACTGTAAGCCTCTGCCAATGTATTAAAGTGTTTCTAACTTTCTAATATTGCATAACAATTCTTGTGCAACTGTTTGTATTTAAGATATATTTAATTTTGGCTGTTTTGCAAGCTTGGAAGGTCTTGTCTGATTAGCATAAACTCTGCTCTTGTTAATTGATTGACTTCTTAATTTATAATTTATTGACTTTTTAATTTATTGACTGTAAGATTAACCTGTTCATCTGGGATGATGCAACAAACAGATGCAACAAACATGATGCAACAAAGTGTGAACAAAAGTGTTTAGTTTGTGTTGCCAAATCATTAACATTCTCTCCTTTTCATTGTAGTGTTTCCCTTTTCTCTCTGCTGTCTTGTCTTTTCAGGACTTTACAACAGTGGTCGCAAACATGTATGCAGAGATGAACCCCAGGGGTGCAAAAGACCCTGGAAATCTGAAAGAATATTCTCCCTGGTTTCTTCAGTATCAACTAACAGAACAAGCACAGTTTGAAATCCCAGGTAAGTCGAGACAACGATTTTTGAAAAAGATTCCACTTTGATGGATAAAGTATGGCAAAGAAATTGTTAAGAAAATTGTGAAAATTCCCTTTGTTGCGTATGATTTTATTGGAAACATTAAAACTGGATGTCTTTAAAATATTTCTTCCTTGTAGCTTGGTAGCATGAAATCACTGGCTTAAATTACTCACTAAAAATGTCAGAAAGTTTTTTAGTTCTAATCTTTTATGATATATTAAGACATATTATCATAACTTTATCAGATATCTTTGCATTCTATATTTCTTTGATCTCACAGGTGGGTTACCCAAATTATTCAATTTGGCAAGAGTAATAATAAAAAAGACAATGCTTTGCAATATATATATTTTTTTTAAATTTCCTTTCCTTACTTTCAATTGTGCTAGTTGTTGCTATTTAAATTAAAATAAATAAATATGCCTTTGTCTCTTAATTGTAGGTCAGTATACAGGAGTGAGCAAGCCATTACCAGAATACCATGTCAAAATAGCTGGATTTGATGAACAGGTAAAGAAAACAGAATATTGATGAAAAGAAAACAGCAAAGAAATGATTGATTGTAAAGTGTTGTAACACTTTTATTTTCCAAAATAATCTCATAGGATGCTAGCTGCAAAGCTTTCTTGATTTTTGATTTAGTTCAATTGCAGCAAGATATACAACCATCATGGCATATCTTTTGCCTGCATTTAACCTTTGTTAAATTATATACTTATTTTTGCATTAATTTATATTATATTAATTTATTTTAATTTTGTATTATTTTAAATTATTATTTTATTTCTGTATTATTTTAGTATTAATTTATTTATGTATTTATTTATTTATGCTCCGGCCGCCTCTCTCTTCTTTAGGTCAGAACCTTACAGTCTCTCAGAAAACCGAAGACGATCAAGATACGCGGTCACGATGAAAAAGATTACGAGTTTCTGGTAAAAGGAGGCGAGGACCTTCGCTTGGACCAGAGAATCGAGCAACTGTTTTGTATCATGAACGACATCATGGCCGAGGATACAGCGTGCAGCTCTCGTGAGCTGAACCTGACAACATACCAGGTCACACCTATGACATCCAGGTAAGCTGACCAGCTATGGGGATTTTTAGTCATGATGTAATCTATCATGCTTATTTAGCTTGATAACTTCCATTTCTCTGTGACAGTTTAATTCATGACAACTGTCCTGTCAGTGGTTTTGCAGTGGGTTAGTTGTCAGACCTTATGGAGAGGTGCCTTGGCTATCAAGAATGATATTCCACTTTGGTATGTTTCATATGTAACTCATTGGCTAGTTTTGTTTAGTTCAACAACATGTACTCTGGTGTCAGAAGTGGGATACATTTTTCCTACTTGTGTTTCCAACACATGGATTACTTTGCATTTTGCCTAATTTGATATTTAATCATTTCTCAATTCCATTGTTTTTTCGTTGCTTACAACTGAAAACACTTTCTATCCTCCACCCTCCTCCCCAGACTTGGTCTGATAGAATTTGTGCCAAACACAACCACCTGGGGAGCATTCTTGAAGGTTAAGAGTCTTGACAAAGCCAAACTGGAGTAAGTGGATGAATATTCAATTAATCTCTTTTATTAATCTTTACAACATTTTAATCTACTGAATCACATATGCTTGAACAAATTCTGCATTTCAGCCTTTTGGCTAATATCATGCGTAGTATTTGACGATGATCACACAGTCGGTCTCCGTGCAAATGTTGAGAGTTTCATATTTTAATTCTGCGTTAGCAAGATGTTATACTCGCTCTGTCTTTCATTCATTACTAAACCTAATATTTATCTTCTTTTCTCCCTCAGAGCATATGGAAATTGGGTCCAAAAGTTTCGTACTAAAAAGGACGAAAAGATTCACCTCACTTTCGCCACAATGTACAAGTTAGTACATAGTAATATGAAAGTTAAACTAAATTAGTGTTGAAGCTGTCACCCAAGTTACTTGAATGTTATGTAACGAGGGAATTTCTTACAACGGAAAATAATAACCTGCACATTGGACCGTTGTTCCCTACGAAGGTTTCAGATTATTTCTACTAGCACAAGACTTTTATGCTTATACTGCTATATAAAGCTTATAATGCTATGAAAAGTTGATCATGTCTCTAAGGCAAGGGTGGGCAACCTTTTTGAATGAATGGGCCAGATATAAGGAGTGAAAAATTAACTGGGCCGCACCTAACCAACGACCTGCTGTTGATTTCAAACCTTTGATTCTGAGGACTTTCAAACCATTTGGTGTGTGTACTTAATCTGTATTCACAAAAACATAATGTCAATACAGTACAGTTGATACTTAATGGGGATAATAGGCTTACCTGACACCATCATTAGTGCCTATAAATTCTAAGCAGCTAGCTCGCTTTGATGATGATGTAAAATAGATTCCTTTTTGTATCTTTCTTGAGACATCTCCGCAAAAAAATCACTGGCGGGCCACATGTTGCCTGCGGGCCGTAGGTTGCCCACCCCTGCTCTAAGGTATAAAAGAGAGTTGTTTGTCTTTCACAGGCAAGCTGGTTGTCAAGAAACAACTCACAACTTCCGGCAGTGCGAGGAAGGTATTCCCTGGGATTTGTCACGGTAAGTCATGTTTGCTCTCTTGTGAAATTTTTCTTATATTTTACGACATTCAAGGAAAGGTTTTTTTGTGAAGGGTATGTAACCTTTCTCCCCCCAGCCGTTCCTCACCTACCAATCTGATTCTTTATTTCTACCCAGGAAAGCATTTCTAGAGATGAGCGCCTCTCCGGAGGCCTTCTTGGCTCTGAGGACCCACTTTGCAAAGTCGTTTGCCACCCTTTGTATCTGCCAGTACATCCTAGGTATCGGAGATCGTCACCTGTCAAACTTCCTGGTCAGTCTAAATTCTGGCAGAATGATTGGTATCGATTTTGGTCATGCATTTGGATCAGCTACTTTGGTAAGTTTTGACGATTCATTGCAATGTATTCAGACAATATTCTCAACATGAAGCTAGAGTGAATGAATTCAAACGTTTATTTCCCCTTCAAGATCCTCCCTATTCCGGAACTGATGCCGTTCAGACTCACCCGTCAAATCGTGAATTTGATGATGCCCATGAAGATTGATGGACTGCTTAAGAATACAATGGTTCACTGTTTGAGGGCGCTGCGTCAAAACCACGACTTGTTGCTGAACACCATGGATGTCTTTATCAAAGAACCTTCGGTAGATTGGAAGGTGAGTGATGAGTTGACCTTAATGCTCAACGTTAACTTGTAGTAGTACTTTGTATATGATGTGTTTGATAAATTTCCATATGATGAAATGATAAATTTCCATTTTGACAGCAATTTGCAGATAAAACAGCCAGCAAGGGTCAAGGTTTGGAAGAGATCTCCAGTGACGCTCTCTGGTATCCGAAAGAGAGACTTTTGATCGCCAAAGCTAAGCTGGAGGGTGCTAATCCTGCCTACATCACAGAGTAAGTAGTCTCCTCCAGTTCATTTTCAAAATGGTCAGGTAGAATTGGTCAGCATATTGGTCAGTATAATTGTTGAATGTTCAGCATAATATATTTGTAAACATTTGTTCATGAGCAAATAAAAAAACAGTCCTTTCTTTGGTTATGTTGTTGCCAGGAGGGAACTTGAGAAAAGTGTCCATGGAAAATCCACTTCCCTGCAGAAGTTCATTGCGGTAGTTCGAGGCGATCACCGAGTCAATATACGAGCACAGGTAGCCAGGGAGCCGTCTGGGTTGAGTGTAGAGGACCAGGTCGCTTGTTTGATTGAGCAAGCCACAGATCCCAATATCCTTGGCCGGACATACCAGGGATGGCAGCCGTTCATATGAAAACCATGTTGTAAGGAGTATATTTCTTCAGGAATATGGAAACACTAATTTTTCAGGCAAGAGAGACACATGGGATGATTCTATAATGTCTATATTCTCACAAGTAATCATGTAAAGCAATGATTTATATAATACTACTACTACTAACACAATGTTGATACTTTTTGGACAAGACATGAATGAACGAAAGGGTTCGTTTCGTTTTCCATCTATAACATTTACAATTACTATGGACAATTAGTACAGTTGAATCTGAGCATCTATGTCAGTTCCTAATGATCCAATCATATCCTCTCATTGTAAGAATGATCACACTTATTTGAGTTGTCTTTGCATAGTTTAATTTATTGTTATGTTAACCCAGCAGTTTTGTACATTTTATAATTGCTAAACCGCTAAGAAGGGTACCTCATGCCATCTTGTTGACGACACCCGATTCCATACTTCCATGGTATGGTAATACTGGGTATCATACTTTAATGGTATGGTGATACCGGGTTTCATACTTTCATGGTATGGTGATGTTCCATACTTCCATGGTGTTTACCTTCCAGTTTGACCAACGTCATGCTTCCCGGAATGTTTATCGACACCGATTTCTAGTTCTGGTCGGCAACACCAGTTTGCCAACAGACACATGACGGTTATTAACATGATCAACACCACAGGTACAACGATTAAGTACAGCACTGTGGAAGTAATTGAAGGCCCGTTTAGTATCCCAGCATGCAACTGTTCAATGACTTGCTCCAATCCAAGGAAAGTCTGGGTGGAATTAGATGCTGCAATATGGTTTCTTTTAAATGCACCCTCTCCTAGGACATCTTGACTGAGTTTTGATAAGGCCGCTATTTCGAGATCGGAGAACACTATTTCAACCTGCTTGCCGATTGATAAGGAAAGCTGAAAAGAAAGGAAACACACTGAAATTTTGAATATTTACAAGTTTATATAAAATAATATTGATTGATATGTACAAAATGACCACTTGATCTTGGTGTGTTCACTGGTTGATATTAATACTTTCCTTTTTACATGGTAGCCACTATGTCACTTCTCATCTTCTCATCAAACAAGTAATGTATTTTTTAAAGTGCCAAATGCTTTCTAGGAAAAGCAACTAATAATAAAGCTTTTCGTTACAATTAGAAGCAGCAAACAATCATTTTTCTCATTAATTTTTCTGTCAACTCCACAATTTTGCTGTTTGAAAAGCCTCCCTTATTCCTTAATTTTTACAGCAAATATTAACTGCTTAATTTTGTCGAAATTCATATTTTGTGCAACGATGTACCACTGATATTTTTTCTTCATTGTTTATTGTTTCTTCAAGAGGTGCCCTTTTATTACGTCATTCCAAGATGCCTGCACTAAATGTGATTACCTTTCACACCAGCCGGCCGTATGCAGTATGTTGACAGATGGGAGAAGTACTTATCTTAATTTGTTCAAAATTTCCATTCTCTAATTTTTTTTTCTCTCGCTTTGATCCATATATCAAGTGATAGCAGTTTCATCCCTCAGATAAATCACTTGTTGCTCTCCCTTAGATGTGTAACCGAAGTGATGGTGATAAAACAGATTGACCTCAAAATTAACTACGAAATTAAATTCAGGGTGTCGCCTACATTCAACGACAAATTGGGTAAATATATTAGACCGTTCACTAATACACTAATCATTTCACACTTATTGGTAGACATATGGGTCACAAACAAATACTAATGATTGTATTTCCCCCCAAAATCCAACTCGGTCCATAGCGGGGAAATTTCTGTTACACCTTCCGAAAGCAGAATTTTTCTCTTTCCCCTTTCTAGGTCCCATCAATTTTCATAAATTACAAGAGTATTTATTCGAAAGGTTATTGCAAAGTTGATCGCACTGATTGTCGTAGGAATATTTTCTCTGAAGGTGTGTCAATGATAAATTTAATCAATCAATCAATTTAAACAAACCACTCTAAAACGAACTGAAAACAAATGTATAGGCTATAGTAAACTGACCTCTTTGTAGTGGAAGGAAAAGAAAATAAGGGTGCTGTCATCGCATGCATCATCTTCAAACCAGCTATCGCCGAGGGATTGGGCGAAAAGATCACATTTGACCACGGCAGGCTGAAAGTCACTGTCGAAAAGAGAAAACATGAAAATTAAATTTCCATTTAGCCTACTTTAGACGGTTGTTGGTTGTTCAATCCCGATCTTGAATCAGTGGGGCTATATTGAGGAATACAAAGGTAAGCAGAAGGGGTGTAGTTTGTTCCTTAGGAACAGTACCTTAGGATTCAAGATTTTCTATCCATTGGATACTATAAGTATTTAGACTTGTCCTTTATCATTTACCACATATTGCCCCAGGCTCATAAATTGACTCTGGACCTGGGGCTGTAGTCTTTCTGATTTCTCACCCCTCCCCCCACCCCTCAGGCTGAACTAGCGGAAAAGGAAATGGAAGCACAGTTTGTCGTAGGTGACAGATTTTGAGTATTGGTTACGAGAAGAGGGGTAGGTAATGTCTCAACACCTTTTCTCTTTGTAAGGCTTTCCCCTTTGCACATGCTACCATTTACACTTTTTCTGTCATCCAGTTTACTAGAGGGACATACCATCATCTATCCAGAGATTAATTTTAAAAGAATTACCAAAATATCATGACTATATTTGCCAGGAACAAATCTCACAACATCAGACCGGAAAACATTTATGAATTGCAAAGGTTTGAATTGACTTCTTTGAATCGTATCACTGGCAAAATGCGTCGAGCGCCCTCTTGCGGCCTCTTTTTTGGTCAGTTTTCAACTTCAGAGGAACAATGGACAAGCGAAAAACTTTTTGGACGAACAAAGGTTTCTGAAACCTTTGTTCGTCCAAAAAGTTTTTCGCTAGTCTATTGTTCCTCTGAAGTTGAAAACTGACCAAAAAAGAGGCCGCAAGAGGGCGCTCGACGCATTTTGCCAGTGATACGTGATTCCAATTTTTTTCAAGGTTTGATAAAACGCCCAGTGAGGTATAGCAAGGAGCAGTGAAGAGAACGCTTTGAACAAACATGTGGATCTTTAAGTATTTGAAAAGATGACAATATCAGCGTACCACCTCATGGTCTAGTGGTAAACAAAGTTTTTTTGCAACCTAAGATCCCCAGTTCAATCCCAACTTCTGCTTGTCTTTTACAAACACAAAATAAAAGCACACACCAAAAACAAAATTGAAATTGCATTTATTTAGACCAACCAGACAAATTCATTTAGTACTCCTACAACATTTTTCAAAAATGTTGCTAGAGAAGAATAACATTCGCTTCAAATATGTTTTACTGGTTAATGGATAATTTAACATAGGTTAATCTTTACCATGCCAAATCGGTTCATGGGAGGATTTTTTTTTTCTTCACCCTAGTTAACATCCTTGAACTACCTGTCCCAAATCTAGTTGTCCCAATCATTGACATAGGCGTAGGAGGCGGGGGAGGGGGCTGGGGGGTGCAGCCCCCAACCATATATTTTGGTGAAAATTCGGGCAATATGCTGAGAATTTTTCTGGCACATACTGGATGAATCATAATTTGCAGTGTGTTTTTCATTTCTTTTGTGAAAATTCGGCAATATGCTGAGAATTTTTCGGGCATCTACTGAAAGAATAATAATTTGCAATGTGTTTTTTCAAATTTTTGGTGAAAATTCGGGCAATATGCTGAGAATTTCTCGAGCATTTTCTGAAAGAAGAATATTTGCAATGTGTTTTTCAAGTTTTTTGGTGAAAATTTGGGCAATATGCTGAGAATTTTTCGGGCACCTACCAGTGGCGGAGCGTCCATACAGTCAGAGGGGGGGGGGGTTCCCTGACGGACTCAAAATGGGCTGCTGGCGCCCTTTTCAGCTTTATACCACTCTTTACTTATTCGCAATTTTTGACTTCAAGTTTTTATTGCGCTCTCAAATACCTATTGAAGTTTGTCACAATTTGTTGGTGCAATTTTCTGACAAATGGCGATGACACCTATTTATTCTTCGTTTATCTGCAAATTAGCAAGGCCCGGAAAGGGTCATTTCCGGCGATCTAGGGAGTATCTTTACTCCAAAAATTGTTGCACGCTCCGCGCCAACCTGTGGTGGCGATCCGCTAAGATAGTGTCGAATGCGCCCCTACAGACCATGCTCTCACCCCTGACGAATACCCCTATAGCTCCACCACTGGCACCTACTGAAAGAAGAAGAATTTGCAATGTGTTTTTCAATGGTTAAACTTATATTATTATTATTATCATTATTGTTGTAACGACTTCCCCAATAATTATAACCAATATGGAAGGATAGTGACACAGAAAATGATTATTTGTTATTGGCACGTGAAAAATTTTGGATATATTTTTCGGGCAAGTCGTTACAGCCCCCCCCCCCCCAAATCAAATGAGGGTCCTACTACGCCTATGCCAATCAATATATGCTAAAAGTAGAAAACCAAGTAAAGAACAAACAGTGAACTACCATTGACCTTTTAAAGCATTCGACAACATAATAATTTCTTAGCAACAGTATTAACAAAAGGGAGCTTTTTCTTGTGGGACTGACTTGTAAGGATTTACAAGTAAGAAATATTTACTCACCATTGTGCCTAAAATTTAACAACACAAATGATGTTACAGCAATACAGATTCATTTTTATGTATGATTCTAGACATACCTGTCGCAAATCCAACTTAAAGGACCCTAGAATTAAATGTTTGCAGATAATATCAATATTATTGTGTCAAAAACACACAACCCCCTGGCAAGGAAAACACAGTGACCATACAGCAACCTGTGGGCTATATAAACCAGAAATGCAAACATTGCATGGTAGTTCTTGATATAATTAAATACATCTCTTATAAAACTAACATATCTAAACGGATGCAAGCTCTCCACAGATTAAATGTTTCACTGACTTGAACATTGGTGACAATGTTGCACTTCAACTGACATTTGTAAGATTACAGACACTATGAATGAATAACCATTCTACACTGTTGCTTATCTTGACTCTGTACTCTAGCAAATAAAACCCAATCAGAAGCATCCATAACCTTCTCTTTGAAAGCAGAACACTTTCAAAGCTTTTCAGCTTAGCTCTGCTTTGAACTAAAATGTCTATGGCCTCCTCTTCCCCTTTCTCGTTACTTACTCAACAGCAGACCGTAAACTCTCCCGGTTATTACCGGGAGACTCCCGGTTTTTACCCGAATCTCCCGGCCTCCCGGTTTCATATTCTATTCTTCCGGTTTTTTAATGTTTCATCACTTGCGACATTTCTGAAAATAGCCAACAATTAGTAATTCCCCGCAGCAACGCTGAACAGGAAAGGCTATTCAGTGTAGTTAGCAAGAACAAGACAGACAGTCGGTCAAGTCTCAAGCTTGATGGAACTCTTATCTAGCATACTAGCCATGAAGTCGCAGTACCCAGAGTCCACTTTTCCCTGTTTCAAATGGAAGCCTACTAAAGAAACCCTGGAGAAAGCGAAGCGAGCTGCTGTAAACTATAACAAGAAACACTGATTTGATGATTCTCTCACTGTTTTGCATAAGTAGACTATACTTATTTAGCAGTATTTATACAATTTCAGTTGAAAATTACCAACCTCCCTATTTTCCCCTTGTTCTCCCTAGTTTTTGGCCCTGAAAAATGTTATTCTCCCTATTTTGGGGTCAAACAGGTTGACAGGTCTGCCTACATTATATAATTAAGTCTTGACCGATACTGGCCTCAAGTGATCAGCATGGTTCTTGCAATAATATGGATCTACCTATCAAGTATAATAGTTCATCCAAGTTCCACCCCCCCCCCTTTTCTTTTTTCTTTTTTGCTGTTATTGAAGGGTTTCAAGTGACCTATGCTGACCTCCACCAATTTATAAGCATTAATGTGCAGACCAAAGGGATCTACATACCATTTATCAAGTTTCTACTAAGCTTAACGAGTCAAAATACCAATACACTTAAAATAGCAAAACATTTAGTTGTTTAATTATTTTCTTAATGCAATTTTCCTCCTGGCTATCGGTCATAATTTGCAAAGTTTAGAACAATTTAAGGAGTTTTGAGACAAGTTTGCTGTTATTTTTGCTAGGATTTTTGGAAGATAGATGCTCTTACAACCTCAGTGTTTCATTGCGTAAATTATCGCTCCGATTTAGACAGTGTAAAACAGTAATAGCGATATGTTTTCGCGCATCAATATGCAGCTAAAGACAAGATAAATAATTAGGAATATTTACGCAGTCGCTAACCGAGCAGCAGTTCAAAGTAGCAGTGGGGTACTGTATAGGCTTAGAACTCGCGCACACCTAGTTACTGTATAGTATATGCCTAGTAAAATAGAGGAGCCCTAATGTAACAGAAGCCAAGCTATCATGTATCTTCGTAGGTATTATACAGATTTCGTAGGCCTATTTTTAATTGTTTGAGACCCTATAGTAGGTCTAGCCGCTTATTTATGATTCTGGGTCATGTTTTACTTTGTTCATACTTTTGGTGGAAAAAGGTTGCATTTCATATTGCACAGAAACATAATTTTCCAATGTGCAATTACGCACCACAGATTGCATCTTTCTTAACAGAAAGTATTGTGTTGTAGATCTGTGCTATGGAGACTTGAACAGCAATCATAGGCTTAGCGGCTATCCGCCCGCCCCCCCCCCCCCAACACACACATATACTGCCGTTGTGGTATATGTAGGGAAGGTTATTCCAGCGTGTAGGCTTACTTATGCGGAAAAGTCAGTCAGAGATGTTATTAATGTGATGACGCATGATTTTACCACCCATTAAAAAATCAATCATGTTTTATGCCCATTCAATAAAGTAAAATATTGCTGACCTTGGGATTATTTTTCTTCCGAGACTGGGGCTTGAGATCAATAATCAACCGGCCTATAAAGTTTATCATTCAATATCACCTTACACACACACACACACATATATATAAATATATACATATATCTTACATATCGTACTATATGAGAATCAACTCGCCCGATTGCTTGCATCGTTAAGAACAATAAATCAATGTAAACTTGATCACACATAGTTTCAAAACGACGATTCAGATATGATTTATATTTGAACTGTTGTTAAAGGGGAATACATGATTTTATGCATCCTTTTTTTTCTCGACGGAGGCATTTGTATCTAAAATTCGATAAAAAAATTCTTCCAAAAAGTGAACTTCTCACTTAAATCTGTGACGTTATAGATCCACTTTGACAAGTTGCGCTGTTTCATTTTTTACTTCCGATTTTTACCCAAAAAAACTTTCTTGTCAATGGTGCATGACCTCCCCATTTTGTAATAACTTGTTTTCCATCCCTCCTGTCATGTGAGTCACTGAACATTCTATGATTTATACCAATCAGCGAAATTATTAAAGTCGATAAATATACACCCATATTTTGTGCCCCTGACACTTTCAAAGGCCTCTATTTTTACGTTAGTTTACCTTTAACTGTTAACTTTACGTTTGACTTCGGACAGGATATCATCATTTATTATAATTTACGTTAATATTAATGACAAAGGTTCACGTCATACATTGCGTCGGAATAAACTTTACGATCAGGCTACGAACATGCACGTCGGTTATAGAAAGTTAAATCTTTAACTATTCGAGGTTTGTACGGTATATAAGGATCACACCCACGGTGTGACTGATCTCACTACATGCATAATAAAATACTTCACAATTATTGTCAAACCTAATAACTTTCATATTCCTGACTTTTTGAAATTACCCAGAAAGTTTTAGCATCATCTTGCGGCGGCAGATTTCGTGTTATCTTGTCTGCTTCAGTCACGAACGAAGCCAAAACTGAATTCAATAATTATTGTCCCGTAACGATTTTTTTTTTAAATTATATATATCTGAAGTGAACGTATACAAAATTAAAAGTCAAGAATATTACGACCGTGTTTAGGCTATATTCGTCGAACTACAAGAAACAATGCATTTCCAAGGGAGGTACATGAAGAACCAAATAAAAACATGAAAAAAGCCGATTCAATCTGGTACCACGTATGGGTCAAAGACAACGTCACGTGCGAACGCCTCAATATGAAAATATACAATACCCTTTTTTGACCTATTCTGAATGAAAATAAGTCTAAAATGTTAGCTTTTCTATATTTTAAACCACCCTTTGACTACCCCCGCCCGTTCCGCCACCGGCCTCTCAGGCCTATTATAATGTGGCCCGGTCCCGTCCCCGTCCTATCTTAACCCAATTGTACCAGTTTAAGTCATCTTTATGAAGAATAGGCCTCAGCTGGCCGAACACTGCCCGAATGATCACAAACCCGATCAGCGACGTAGGCAGGAATTTGAAAGGGGGGAGCACTTTTTGCGATTGATATGGTGGAGCGGTCTAAGGGGAGGGGGACACCCCCTCCCATTTGAGATATATTTGAACAATACAAGGTCCTTAGATGGTGCAATGTTTGGCCAGTTTCATCATTATCATATGATATCAGCAGATTTTGTTCCTGTTTGAATTCTTTGACATTTTTTTTTACATAATTTGTCAGAAAGACAAACATAGTGCTCTTTTACAATTTTTCCAGTAGGATGGTTCTTTTTATTGTCCAATGTCTGGACTTTAATACATTTGACGAACTTAACTGATGGACAATATAAACTTTCATATTTTGTAAGACAGCCAGATTTGCAGTGGCCTAAAAACAAATATCGTTATCGCAGTGCATTAGCAATGTAATAATTATATATAGGAAGTGTGTATCACTAAGCTAGCTTAGCTTCATAACATGCTGTTCGTGCAACAACTTAGGACGAATCATAGAAAGGATGAGAACGAACGTTGTCGACGTCGTTGTGCATACGGTTCGTGACACTCCATCGAGTGCGGTTAGGTAAGCAATATGTATTTTATTACGCAGTGGCCAAATGTAGGCTTGTAATAGGCTAAATTGAGCTAAATGCAGCTGCCAAACTAAGTAAGTAGTTGAATCAGTAGGCCTGGATGTTACTACGATTATAATCGAGTTAACGGAGCTGACGAGTATTCAAGATCGAAAGAGCACTAACAAAATACCATGCTAAAAAACAACAGTTTTTAAACATTTTTTTCGGCACTGAAAGGGGGAGCAGACGCTCCCCTACCCCCCCCCCCCACCCTGGCTACGTCCCTGACCCCGATTATACTTGACAATCGTTACGTGGAAAATAGTGGATAGTCTAACAGTGTGCGTGTGCTCAACGTCGGAGAAAACCGTACAACAGTAGCGTTTTCCCGACTGGCAGACAGCAGTGTGCGGTATATGGTTCACGACTATAAGAAATGGGAAGTAATTTGGCACACGACCTAAAACGAGCATCGTTTTGTGCACTTGTGATCCTAAATAAGGTTACGAGCACTCAGATTAGTTCTGTAATAGTGTATTCTGTGTATAGGCTAAACATGTGTTAGTTTTGTACATACTACCGCACGAAAGTAAGGGAAAGAATTATACTAGAGTAAACATAATAAAGTGTTTGTACTCTTACGACTAAATGACACTCTTTTATTCGATTAACCGAAACTGCCTTAAAATTAACCAGCATCTGGTTGATAATATAATTTCATTTATATCATCATGCTCATTATACTGTGAATCAGTATCTCTTCATATAGGCCTACACACCGCGGTGATGGTATATATACCCGTTCACTAAATTTATACTCGAAGTAATTTGCAACCCGGGGACTTATCGACAAAAATCCATTTCTAACATCTATACAGTAGGAGGTCAAAGTGAAAATCTCGGGAAAGATAAGTGGTTCCCTCGGATACAATTTCTCTTGAAATAAATGGCTCAACATATATATCTATTCGGTCGAGTTTGTATTAACAACGTTTCCTTGTACGGATATTATAATTAATTAGCAGAATTTGCGATGTCCCTTCAACCAGATGAAATTTCAGTTTATTAACGATCACGCTAGACTGTATCCGCTAGTATTTTCTTTGAAAAAAAAAAACTCCGCAGAGTTTGATATATTTATGAGGTCAGATTATTCTATACATGGGTCGCTTGAAAAACCACAATAAAAAATCAACGTAAAATAGGACGTTATAGGGTCATCTTTGTGCGATGGTTATAGTATACCCTATATGTGAAGACATCTAAAAGTATAAACTCTCGGAAGGACCGTTGTTCGTTTATATGGCGCCCAGTGGCGGAGCTAGGGGTATTGGTCAAGGGGGGGGGGGCGAGAATGGTCTGTAGGGGCGCTTCCGACACTATCTAAGAGGAGCGCCACCACGGATTGGCGCGGAGCGTACCGAAATTTTTGAGTAAAGATATTCCCTAGATCGCCGGAAATGACCCTTTCCGGGCCTTGCTAATTTGCAGATAAACGAAGAATAAATTGGTGTCATTGCCAAAAGGATGTGACAAATGTCAATAGGTAGATGAGAGCGCAATAAGTAAGTCTATAATCGCGAATAAGTAAAAAGTGGTAAAAAGCTGAAAAGGGCGCCAGCAGTCCATTTGAGTCCGTCGGGGGCGGGGGGCATCCGCCCCCTGACTGTATGGACGCTCCGCCACTGATGGCGCCATATGGTTTATGCCTGAAAACTGCACACTAGTATTCCTTGGCTGACGAGCCCGGCAACTGCGTCCTGTGTTTAAGGTGCAAAAGACTGTAAAACAACAAAGCTGTTACGCAAACGTACGAACTAAGATTTGGTTCGGCTATGAAGGCTATAGTGGATCTCATATTGCTATGGGGCCTCGAGAACTGGCCGATTGCCCCAACGGTTAGTCCACCCCTGCAGATAAACACACTATACATGCTATACATTAACATAAATACGCATATAACAAAGTACATGATATGAAATAACACATATGCGCGCACAAACTCACTTGCGTATTATTGATGCTATATAGGTACCATGTGCGTGTGTGTGATTTCTTGTTTGAGAAATTTATGACTACGTGGAATCACGTCCGTACACTGCTGAGTGAAGTAGTGGTATATACCTTTCAGGTACTTTTAATTTATAGATTTGAGATATCTTTGTAAGACGAAATCAGATGCAGAAAAAAGGCATATCAGGCAAAACAGACATATGCGTAGGGTGACCGTATAACCGTGTGTGGAGAAAGGTGTTAAGTATGGCATTTGCTGTCGCTAGTTAAAGTTATTCATTTGACGTAGGAAATTCTCTTTAGCAATATGTTGACGTCATTGCGTTTAAGAACATTTTAGAAAAGACAGACGGTATTTAAATATGTACATATAAAAACAGCAATTACTCACATTCGCCATTGGCAAACTACGGCATATGGTACCGGTACTATATTATATCTGACGTTTTTGTGGTTTTCCCCTTGTCAAGCACATCTTAATTTTCATAACCTTCATTCCTGTTTCATTAATTGTTGTTATTGCCGTTTACATCAAATTATGTAAATAAGACTAGTTGTTCAACTTCTCAAATATTTCAGCTAAACAATTTAATAATTGCATATGTATATGTTATCAGCTCCGTACGTGACCATAAATTCGTATAACCATATCGTCTATATATATACATATAATGGATCATGCTGAAGTGCTCTCCGAAATGACCTTTGAGTTTAGTTACTATGGAAACCGATTTAACATTAAAAACAGTATCGACAATCTCTGGATTACAATCTAATTAGGCTAAGGATCTCTAGTGATAGGCGAGACAAAATATACCTGAAGATAAAATCAATAGTCGCGTTAATTGAGCGTCTCTGGTTGAAATAATTGATTGGAATCGCGCGGCGTGTATACACACAGACGGAGTGTAACCGAGCTATATGCGGTCAGTCGTGCCATGCGTACATGACCGCGGTCATACTAAAAATAATCATGATAGCAATGGAAGGTTCGTTAAACAAGGTAATATGATTTAGATCTCGGCGGTCAACTTTGACTGAGGTCTGTGAAAGATGAGGAAATGGCATGAAGTTAATACTTATAGATTTTGTTTCAAATGTGGCGCTCAAAATTAAATTTGGATTTGTGGTAATGTATTGTACAGACTTGCTGATATGAGAAATATCGTCGTTGGTATAAAGTGGACAAGTCTACAATAAAAGCTCTAGAGATAAAGGCCGGAGGGGTTTTGGGTAGAAATACCACGGATCATTACAATGAATCAAAACAATTTACTTAACTTGCCACGACTTCCGACATCAATGCAGGAAATTCCCTAATTATTAAGTGCATATGTAGGATGGAGACATGTTAGAGAGGGGTGAAGTAAGTACGAAACTAAATTGATCAGAGTTGATATATTTTGATCATCAGAGGTAAAAGGAAAGGCAAAGCCTTCAAATTTAATTTCCACCCACCTCTCTCTTGAAATACTACTTCATTTATTCACCCAAGTGGCCATTAATATGCCTATATTAATGATAGTCGCATTTGTTGCATGGTTACAGCCTTCATTCGACAATATTAAGCGGAATTGTAATTACTTGTTCTATTATTGCCTCCGTATTCTTCGCAACGAGTAGTTTTCCTTTTAAGCATCATAATATTAATCACCAATGCAATGCCTTACTCCTTGCACTTTAATATCACGCATCACCGAACCTTCTTTTAACTCTTAAATGCATTTTGTGTTGGCAAACGAAATTCCTCTTCAGTAACAAGGTTTCTCATTTTATTTTAATTTGACCATAACAATATTTGTGTTTCGTTTCGCTCCGCTTCGATTCAATTGCTGGTTTGTGTACATCTATTATGTGAGCAGGTTTAACATGTACAGTTGCATGACTAACTATTTTCTAAAGAAATAACATCGGATAGAATATTAAAGGAATTGTTGATTGCAAACGAGCCTGTAATGTAGATTTAATGATGTTTAAAAGCTTTAACAACAATGTATTGAAACTGAATCTGTGTACACATGCAGCCTATCGCAGGATTACATAGCACAACCTATACCATTGCAGCTATGTAGGTCCATATAAAAAATGAACCGATACACAAGACACGTATTCCCGAATTTTACAGCGAAGCATATATCATTACTAACGCGGTATTAAAACTGAAACATAAGCACAGGAATCCATTCACACGGCTGTTATAGCACAGCCTATCATTGCCATCTATGCATTAAAATGAACCTATACACGGTAGTATATTGTTCAATGTTCGTGACAAATGTCAAAACATGCCAATAGTCTCTCAAAAATCTATATGACGTGGATAAAGATAACAAAGTAACCAAATCCACAAATGTCTCGACATGTTACTTTAAACCGTTCCCTCATCAAACCGTTGGGGGAAAAACATTCGAATTAGGCTACTTTCTTGTCACCTCATAGGCTAATATCATCTCCATATAGGCCTGTCTGTTTCGTTGTCATATAGGTTATATACAACTTATAGCAGACGGTAGCAACAGATATAACAAATTACAAATAGTGAATGCACGACAATGGTAGATTACAAAGGCCCATACATATACTGTAATATAGATAAAAGTAAACAGCATCAATATACTGAGTACAGTGGTGTTACATAGGAGGCAATCGTCAATATATTCATAGCTTCCCTTGTTGTGTATTTACCGTACGTAGCTCTTCATTATCATAAATATGATCGCAGCACAAGTGACATTTCGATGTGTTGGTTATTACTTCATATCGAAGTTTGTGTAAACAGCTTGAGGGACCGTGTTTGCTTTACACGACAGTTCTTGTGAATTTGGATTGAATAAAACTACGCCGTTTCTTGAATTCATATTATTGTCGATGCATTTTAATCACCAACGGACATAGGGCACTTGTTGAAATAGTAAACTAAGTTTGATGCATTCGATAAGTAATGATCTACTTGAGTGTTGGCTTTTTCACGCTCAATACACTTCAAACCGTGTGTTGCTAGGGGATACACACGTGACCATATTAGCGTACCACACATAAGAGGATTAACGAATACACAAAGTCAGTAACGATCCTTTGCTTCATGTTCATTGTCTTACACATGCATAATTAAGGTAACTTTATCTATTAACAGGCTATCCACCTGAGATGAATCAACTCCGTCAAATAGTTTTTACTTATTTTGTGTGCTGTTGTATCCCAAGCAATCAGAAAACTCGCATGTTTTTATATTACTGGAGACGACCTTAAATGTCTTCACAAATACAGTACTCCGATCACATAAAGTGATACCGTTCTGTACTATGTAAGTTCTTAACTATACCGTATACAAGGCTCATATCTCTGCAATATATCCTACTATGCAAGCTGTGTCGAGGTTCAATAACATGGGAGTTACAACTCACAGTGTAGGTTCCGATTTATGTACATCTGATCTGCACGCATAAGCTCCCTAATTTAATCCTAGCCCGGGAGTGTATCCCCTCTTACATACCCTAACCTACCCTACCCAAACCCACCCCCCCCCACTCTCGTCGGGTCTTTCTGTACTCTGCATGGTCACATAATCTGCAGAGACTTGTCATAAATACAGTTACCATGCGCTACAATTGGTGAAGCCGCGACATATACACAGAACACAATATCCACTCTGTGTTTTTCACTAAAACGTACGGTAGGGTAATGGTCCGAGAAAGCTAAACTATTCTCATTGTGGTTTAGCCAGTCTCGTCTCAAATGTGTAGTTTTGTTCGAATATTTGATGCTAAGAGAAAACCATACTTATTGCTATTTATTATTATATTTTACCATATAACTATATTGTCCATGTAAGCGTTACATACATATATCTAATAACAAATGCGTTCTCGTGGTCCATCACTGCAGCAATATACATTGCAATTGCCAGTTTAGCCAAATTCTCGCCAATTTAACTTTGAGTTATCAACGTATAATGCCTGCACATTATTCTATTTCTGGTTATCGTACGACTTACTGTCGCCTCGTGTATAAATGATACGTGGATGCGTCCAAACTGGTAGAATAAACTAGAAGTTATTGACGGTGAGGCAAAATGGGTACGCTACCATGCAAATTCATTGTAATCTAGATACCATGCATGTATATGCGTCTGGAGGAGGTAGGGGGAATCATGGGGTAGCAAGTTTAGGAAGAGTTGTATCGGCAGCCCCCCCCCCTCCCCTTTCTACTGGTTCCTTCGTTACCGGAAACTACGTAACAGTTTTAAGATAACAGTCATTGCTGCTGCTGGTGGTCACGTGGCAGACAGGACCTACCTTGAACTACTCTGTATACGGTCTGCCAAGGCAATCGCGATAGGATAGCCTCCGTCGGTACAGTCACTTTCACAACCGCACGGCATTTGAATGTCCAATAGCTGGTTGTTGAGCGATATAACTGCAAAGAGAGAGAGAGAGAGAGAGAGAATAAGAAGTAGGCTATATTCCGCTATGAGTGTGTGCATGTTATTCAAATATGGAATGGAAAGATTGTGGTAAATCAAAAACGTTATATGTTATCTGTAAATCCTAGCTGTGATTGTTAAAGTATGGCGTCAGGCAGAATGTATTCTTGATATGCTATAGTCCCCCCCCCCCCCCCCAAAAAAAGAAGTGTTTTATAGTAATGATTCTATACAAGGGTTCTGGTTTCCAAAATATTCACCTTTAATATATCCAATACCTCTGGAATGTAAGACGTGAGTGAGGCTAGAAACATTATTGCGTATGGAGAAAAAAAAAACATGAACTTGTGACTTAGTCTATGGTTGAGGAAAATGAGTTATCTAAGTATGTAATTTATATATGTAAATAATAATGTAATACCGTATATGTTTAATTTGTCATGAAATCCAACCAGCTGCTTGAAATCACGTCCAAGAACAATTTTTCTGTCTCTGATTACCTCATCACACTGACAATCTAAGGTCGATGTGGTTTTACATCACACACACACACACAGCGTAACATATACGATATAAGATGACTGATTATACATATGTCAACTATAGAAGCCCTAATTTGGGACAAGAAGGTAAATACAGCTGTACTTTGTTGCCGACAAATCGTCTCCCTGAAGTTATTCGTCTCTACATTTTACAGATGCATGCACTGTGTTTGCGTTAGAGAACATCTCATGAAGATGAATCCCCCTACACATGTTAAACTGCAGTGGTTTTTCTTCAAATATGGCTGTTTCCAATTAAAGCGCGACTGATTGGCAATGTTTGCATAACTGCGAGGTGTAAGGTTTGGTTAAGGATATATGGTAATGTTTATTACAGTTTACACATTCGCGTTTGAACGGTAGACATATCCCGGGGGAGGGAAGAAAGTGTTATTGCTCTCGTGCGGTGCATTGCACACAATTACCGTATCTGATTCGGAAGGGATGGGTTATATGTGTGGAGTATGAAAAAATGGAAGCATGGAAGTAGCAGGATTCAGGATTAAATGTGAAATTTTCCGTAAAAAAATTCATTTTAACTAAATTATGCACATTATGCATCATGGTATAAACATCACTTTCAGTTTACCACAAGCGGGGGTGTCTTTCTCTATCGGAAGTTAACTCAGTTCACATCACTTGCGGGTCTGTGAAGATTAACAACACAGTAACATACTATTACTAGACGTGTCACCTGAACTTTTATATAAGAAAATCTACATTATTATTTTTACATTGCGATATGTCATAATTGCGGTTGAAATGAGAGAAACATATTTCTGTTTGATTCTATATCAACTAATGGTTAAAAATAGGCCGTTTGAGGAGCACCGACAATTTAACGAAGAGGCACAGTATACTTGTGTCTTGTAATCTGTAAAGCTGATAGCACAGATAGGGAGAGCAGTCTCTGTACGGTGGGGAGGGGCGTCCACGGTCCCCTGTGTGCTGGCGTGGCTAAGGGCATATATACATGGTTTCGTGTAGCCTACACGTTCGATAAGCGTGACTCGCGAAGATATATTAGACTGTCAATCCGGTTTTAATTAACTGCTCATCTTCTAATGTGCATATATATATATATATATATATATATGGAATCAGTTTGCCGACGTTAAATGACTGCAAGGGGTCAAGTGTTTAATAAACAATACGGTGACCAAAAGACTAGACCTATTTTGGGAAGCCTTCTTCACGGGAGAACGCTTAGAGAATCTACGACGGAAATTAAAATATGATGTAACATTATGCAATAAACTATTATTTTCGTATATATGGATCTATTGGAAAGGACGTAAGCTATGGAAAATAGAAACACTGTCCGGGAAGATATAAAAGATATCAAATGCCAAAAATAAAAGGACAAACAAAAAACGATTGTTAGTTTCCCATCTGTGGAAAGTCTTGTCTCACATCATTATAATTGTTCTCATATGTAAACATACATACGCAGTAAGCTATATACTAAAGGATTGTGTTGGGAGGGATCTGATACACTTTACACGCTCAGTAGATAATATTTCTCAGTATATAAATATAGAAAAAAAAGTTTTAGTATACCCATGTTAATCTAATGTCATATAGGCCTATACTACGTTATTTATCTCCGTTATGAACTCAAATAAGTCAATATGTTAAATATCCTGTATATTACTCCTAATAAAACCCAAATTATTTGTGAAAGAGTCGAGTTTTTTTTCCTTGCTGAGTTGTCTGATAGCCAGAGTCAGTAGCCAGAGTTTTTTTCTCTGGGGAACACAAATGTTGACTAATGCCCGTCCCGGGATGGGGTCTAAAGGGAGATGTCTAAGGGGAGGGATGTCCATGCACTACCTATAAGATTTGTTGGGGGGGGGGTTGGATGGCGTAGATACAAATCGGTATTATCATCCCCATAGTAACTACGTTTCTGTAGTACAGTTTTCCATTTTTAGCGTGTTAGTAAATGTAAGCCATTTTCTGGGGTGGGGGTGGGGGGATTGAGACCCATGGATACTGTACTCGTGTCCACCGTAACGTATATATTTCCTTTACTGTATTGTGTACTCAATGTCTACATGGCCCCATATATTGTAGCGCCACTCAGCTTCCCTTTATATAAATATATTCCCGAAACCAATCGTCGTCACACAATATAGTTACTCTACAATGTACATCTATACCATAACTTCATAACTGTATATGATCATATTACATCTGTGGCGTATTAATGACAACACTAAGGCAGATGATCTGCTACTTACAAAGAGGTTAAAATTTAACGTTACCGCAAAACTACCTGCAACTTATACCGTGTTTCTTCCATACTGTCAGGACTGGATACTGGTAGCATTTCCATATTGTTCAAACTCAATACTTATATATAACAATCACTTAAGTTTATCACTTCAACGTGCACAGAGATCTTTCACGTTGGTATAGGTTGTTTGTAAATCGAAACGACTTTTACTTGGGTCCCGACCAAAATGTGAGGTAAAACCTGACTTTCTGACATTTTATAGCTTAGACTCTTGCAAACAGAAACACCACTTCACCTTCGTGCAAGTGTTCGTTGCTTTGTTACGTGGGTAGTTATGCCTTAGCCGGGTTAACAAAGAGTCACAAAGCTGATTTAAGTATTCCTACTAATTACTGTATCGACAATTAAATTAATTAATGGTACTAAAATACTGTTGCCCACGTCACACAGTGAACTAATATTTGCTGGGTCGGTGTGACATCTCGTCCCATAGGGCATATTAAAACACGAAATTGATATATAGCATAGGTTTTATAAATATAGTAACTATGATAGGCTATGTATCGTTGGTATGCACATACTCTATCCTAACCGTATTCTGTTATCACGCGATTCATACAGCACCAAAATGGCTTATTCATCTTAAATAAGACTTCCAAGCTGAGTATAGGGACACCACGTTCCAAAGACAGACAAGTTTTTTTCATTAAGACTCCTGTTTCCTCTTTTAACGAAGATGAGTGTAAGCAATCGATTCGAATGCAGCTGCCCTATTCAACGCAAAGATCAACAATAAGATATATAATATTATGCTACTGAGAGTGGATCGTTTCGTATGAAATTGATTTTTAAGATCCCAGTTGAAATGTTTAGAGTTGATCACGTGGTTGATTAAACTTTTATCGTGAAATTGAGTTTGAATAGTTTTTTTTTCACAACCATCCACGGCGAGATTAATCGACAGGTGTATAATTATACCATTTTAGCTATTCGTTAAACCTGCATGAAAAAGTAACAAAGTACCCCTGCACCCTTAATTGAGAAGTCAATTAATTCTTTTCCTCAGAGCAAATTCTTGCAAATTTAGCTATAGCGTAAAAACGTTCTCTCGGTGTAAAGAGTTAAAATGACATGCATGCAGTCACTAGGCCTATGTGATAAAGGTGAATTTCACTATGTAAGCTATCCCTTGTGCATACTTTAACATCCTGGACACTTTCACAGAGTCTATTTCGCTGCAAGCATAAACCATTAACGTGATTTCATTGTTTTGTCTGTTTATATCATGTTTGGACACATTTTTATTTTGCTTTTGACAAGTTTATACCCATTTCGACATTTCCTGAAACAAATAGTGTCTAAGAGAGCATATATGGGCTATATAATCAAAACTAGTGCGCCCATATATGTTGAAAACCAAGCTGAAGTTAGCATGAAATGTCAGTCGCGGATTTGTTTCTCTCTTTTCGTATTCGACACGCTAATATCGAAATATGACACGCCCATATAACTCATCATGTATAGTTATATCAATATGACCTGCTAATTTAAGTGTCGATATTCCCATAAAACACCTGTCATATCATTTATGTTATCTCTTGTATACCTTGCATACACGTCCACATGAAACATTTTATGTGCGCTCATCTACTGATGACGTAGTATATTCTTGCATACTATATATATCACTTTAGGGCAAGCTAATACAACAAACTTAACCTATACTATGCAAATTAATCGGTTAAGATTAATTGTAAGGAATGTCATCCATAAAAAAATATATATATATAAACTGTTCTAAAACACGTCAGTAAATCTATTCCGATAGCTGTATATATATATATATATATATATATATATATATATATAGGTTGCAAAGAAATTATAATTATACGTTTCAATGAAAGTCATATAGTTACATGAATCATCAAATAGGTAATAGAAATGCTCATTTTGAAAAAGAATTCTACAACATGTAATTACTCAAAGATTCGATATCGTTTAAGAACGGATTGCAATACATTCATTCAAGTTAATTGTATGGTATTAATACAGTGTGCCACACAAGACATCGGCTTGTAACTTGTAAATTCGAAGTTTGGACCAAGATGCATTGGGTTCCATATATCTTTGATGAATGGATAAAGTGAACAACGTTGTTCCATTGATACGTTTACCATCCAAAAGAGATCGGTGACCACCACTCAAGACTATATCATTCAACAGGGGATAAAACAGCTTTATGTCTATAATTGGACAGTTGTTGCCAGCCTTTATGACATTCCAACAAACACAGATAGGAATTTATCTGTGGTTTAAATTCCAGTGAGATGAAACGATGAGCCTAAAAGTTCGTCTGTCAATCTGTTCGTTACTGAATCGGTCGATTTTGACTTGGGTTTCCGCTAAGAGCTTGCAGCTGATTGTCAAGTCCTTGAAAATGGAGAGGCTTAATGAAAGTTTCTTGATGAGCTGGAATATAATTAAACGGCCTTGATTGACACTTTCGTATGGATTTGGTCACGCATGTTACTCTATACGAAGTTCTGATCAAGCTATCCAAAGTGACGCAACACGGAACGCCAAGCTGTCACACACACACAACTTCAATAAGAGCTGCAAAGTTCCACAAGTCAATGCAACGCTTTCTCAAGTGTTTAGGACTTCAGATTTACATGTTATCCTAATATGCTACCGTCATTATTTAAAAAAGAAGAAGATAGGAGTAGTTTCGGGTAGCATAGGGTAATGCGGGAAGGGGGTGGACACCCCTTCCTCCCCAGCATAGAAACGCACTGCGTGATAGTATCGACTGCCTACATCGACTAACCAACATCGTACCTATAAATAATTGTACAATCCCAAAGCCTAACGAACTTCCTAACGTAGACATCCCCACCTCCACCCCCCCCCCCCAAAAAAAAAGCTCGACCTCTCTTCGCCTTCCTTCCATGTGAACTTTTATATTAATCCCAGAGCGTATCTGCTTATGTCAAATCCTAAGTCCAAAACACGAGGGCGCAAGTTTGTTGTATAAACCGTGCTATATAATGTTCGGAATCCTTTGATACGTTGATATATGTACATTAATTTGCTTGCACAGCTGTTTCACAAAAATTACAACTTTTTCAGTTTGCAAGCACAAATATCAAAACGAAGTTTTCAGGGCCTATTGTAGTGTTTATAATAAATCTTTATGAATCAATCTCCGCATATGTTTTATATTTTGATTATAGGTCTTAATTACCTCATCTGGCGTATATAGCAAAAACCGCAATGGTTGATGGAAATGCCGTCGGTAATTGAAAGGAGAAAATTAAAATTCCTTTACTGGAAGTCAGATTTGTGACAACTTGCAGGAGAAACTTACGACATACACGAGGATATCTTCCAAAAGGTGCGCGTATATACGCGACGGGTCTCTCAAAATGCAGAAATATACCTGTTTATTACACGGGGAGGAATGGGACAGGGGGTAGGTGTATTGATAGGGTGGAGGGATGGAAGTATTTGGTTGTGTGTTCTTAAGAGCTTATAAGGAGTTTTGTGTATCTCATTCGTTGATTACCATCCTTGCTTACGTTGCGACTTCAGAATAAGTCCACAAGGGCCCTTCCTTATAAGAGGTGGGTGAAACATAGGGGAGGCAGGGGTGGCAAAAGTGGGGTGTGTGGGCAACGCGGAGGAAGAAAAGATTTACGAATTGTATTCTGCAAGTGAAGTATATTAGATGTTTTACTGAAGTTAGCCGGCACCTTAAATCAATTTGTAAAATGCAGTATATGCATATTTGGTCAATTTGGAGGGAAAATTTTTTTTTCTTGTCAAGTTGTTACTAAAATGCATGTAGCCTGTCTCTCTTGATCATTCACGGTCGTTTTTCTGTACGCAAAAAAAAAAACACAAAAAAAAAACATGAAAACTACCCATGTTGGCCCCAATTCTTCAGATTAAACGTGGGTCTGCATATGTATGTAGTGCACAGGTTATGTGTGTTCAAAGTAAGTTAGTGACGTAAATGTTGCAAACGGACAGATAGCTCCAAGAAATCCTATATTTATGGAACACTTATACCTTGCATAGTGTCCGAGAGAATGCTTTGATTTGAATATATACTGTTAAGTGAAGAAGATAGAACTATACAGAGATGATTCTATACTTGCTGAATGGGAGGATAAATATTAATCAAATTAAAAGATCGATTTACCGATATATTGATTAATCAAAAAATTATGTGGCACAATACAGAATAGTTTTCAAAAAATCCTAAAACTTACCGGGGTTGCATATTTACGACCGACTTAGATGGCTCTGTACTGATGTATGGAAGGATAAAATTAAACTATCGATATGCCGATATATTGATCATTCATAAAATTATATCGCACGATACAGAATATAGTTTTAATACATCCTAAACTTACCGGAGTTAAAAAAATTACGACAGACAAGCTGACCCGTCCTCCGCACAGAAACATAACCGAAGTAAATATGCCTCATACATAATGACGTCATCGTGTTCTTTTAGTTTTCTGTCATTATTTATTGTATACTCTTCATAGGAATTCAAACGTATTCCTCAAGGTGATATATTCAACGGGATAAGTATTGCCTTTTTACCACACACACGTCCCCCCCCCCTCCCCTTCCCTCAGCCAATCATGTCACTCCACCTCCAATAAATGTCAGTTGACTTCACCCCTCTAAGAGATGAAGAAGGCAAGAGAGGTTGTCTTGTGTAAAGAATCACACTTTTTTGGGGTACAAGAAGTCAATTTTACTGCGTGAACATTCACATCGCTGTATGTATAGTTGTTTCTCTATATAGTCCTCATTTCGCAGTCTCTTACAAATTACTTACACTGTGTGCGATTCGACAACAATTTCTTGATTTTATTCACGGAGTCTCGGTAGATAATCTATATTTCTTATAGGCAAATTAAGGCAATAAGCTGATAACCCGATACACCAATACATACGCACATCATACATACTACTTGGCCTAACAAAACTTGTGTGTATCTATTCAAGTGTATTGCTTACGTACAAATACAACTTGTGACGTAGGTAGAGTAAGGCTTATCCCAACCAAGTAACATTCGCACCATTAAAGGTATATACATCATGTAAACCATCAAGTCGTATATATATATATATATATATATATATATATATATATATATATATATTAATATATATATATATATATATATATATATATATGTATATGTATATGTATATGTATATATATATATATATATATATATATATATATATATATATTTATATATATATATATATATATATATGTATATGTATATGTATATATATATATATATATATATATGTATATATATATATATATATATATATCCGACGTAGAGCTGTCTATATGGTCACTGCGTCAACATATGGATAACATTCTGACGTCACACAGGTTTATGACCGGCTGCGCAGTAGATATTACAGATAGACCAAATGCAGATTGCTTTAAACTTCTGAACCGATTTCAATTAAGGTTGCTATGTTCGTTGTTACCATTAATCAGTTACATCCCGGCGCCTTCTCTAACTCTCATTTTTATTTTGATAAATAGTACATTAACGTCGAATCGACGGTCGTATTTCCAGCTTTTTAAGGGTGATTGCAAGCCGTAAGCCGTTCAACATGAGCGAGTTGATGGTCTGAATGTGCAGTGGGAATATCTTACATCGCTATCACAGACTACATAGTGAGTCACGAAGTAACGCAGGAGTAATACAGCATCAACGTCAACTGTATTATGTTTAGTACAGAGAAACCGCAGAATGATTGAAAGCAGTTCGTTGCGCAGTTTGCATTCTCACACTCACTGGAGTATATATAGAGTTGTACGGCTTTCTGCATATAAGCCTAAGTTACGAATTAAACATGAAATAAGGGCGAGAGGCTTGAACAAAAATTGCCCTTCTGAAGATAACTGATGACCTTGGTCTCCCCCACCCCTACACTGAATTCCTCTCTTTATCTTCCCCTGCCCTAAGAATCGATCCTGAAAGATTACTTTAGGCCTATATCTTCAAGGCTTAGAGATAATGCACGCGCACTCTCTGTGAGAATAACCACGCACCGCACGTTGCCATGCGACCGTGCAATTGATGATAACATTTTTGTATATGTCGAGTGCATAAACAGAAAAATGTTACCAACAAACCCATTCACCTGGCCTGGCTACAAATGATCTTTAATATTGAGCGATTCAGTTTCCTTATTAATGAATTTTCTTACCACAAGGCACACCCACATTGATGGAATAAACTAGAATAATTGGCTTGCCGCAGAGGCGAAAATTACACGCGATTCAATACAAGTTATTTGAGTACAATATCGTACAATGTGTTAGCAAAAGGTAATTGAATGGTTTGAATAATATCTCATATTCAATATTCTGCAAGTTTTATTAAACCCGAAATGAACAATAACTTACCGTCGACAGAAAAATTGCTGGCTAGACGATAATTATGGGTGGTTTATTGATAACATGATGTGAATGGGTTGTTTTACGGCTTTCGTGATATATCATTATGTTCACTGTTCAGCTTTAATCTTATATTGAAGAATCAAAAATTGTTTTCGGAAAATATTTCATTCTTTTTATATTTTTCTTATTTGCACGAATCTTTGTTCAGTAAGTGTAAGTAACAGAGATGTCATACAATATATTCATTTTTAAAATATGTAAATAATAGCAATAATCGTAATGTTTACCGGTAGTTACAGCTGTCAAAATGTTCCATGTGAAGCACAAAGATTCACAAAAACATTTTACTGTAATGAGTAAAGAGGTTTGTTTAATACAAATGACGAAAATTCAGGCTCTCATAGCAAAACATCTGCATGGTCATGATACGGAAAGTTGATGGTGCCATGAATGGCCAACTTGTCAGCTATCCAGTGATAGGTTGCGTTTAGCTAGTGAGAACTTCTATCTCTATCTATAGACTTAGAGACAACATTGCTTGTACGATTTAGTGTGTAGGTCAATGGGACATTTAATGGGCGTATGCTACCATATAGGCTAGTATATAATTATGTTTGTCGTTCCTCATGGAGATGTGACGTCATGAGATGAGCATATTTATGGGGTTGCTCACCTGGCAACAAGATGCATGAGTAAGTGAATAAAGGTACATGCCAGCCAGTTTTCTTCGTAAGTTCTTTTGGCTCTATTTACTAGGGAAAGGACTGCCGCCAAGTAGGCACATAGCAACCTAGGCCGTATAGTGCATGAAGTTCATATGGTTGCTTGCTGTAAAGCGACAATTACAGATATGACTCTTATAGGGGCGCAACCACATACTTCTGGTGGATTTATCCCCTCCGGCCCCCCTCCAGAATAAAGTCAACAGCTCACAGTCTTACCCGCCCACCCCCCAACCACCCCCGCCCGCTGGCAGGCAGAATTTTACAAGCTTTCCAGTGTACAGTATAAATACATTTCATGCATATGCGCATTATGCGGTACAACGTTGTTTCAAAAGTTGCAAAATATATAGCAGTTTTCATCTCAGCCCATTTGTCGCCCGGACACTGTATGTAGTCGAATATTCTAAGGGCGAATTCCCGGGTTATTTCCCTGGACATGTTGGAGGTTAGTTGTTAATGTTCTCCTCATGCTGAGATCCATGACTATCTGGACAAACAAGTTAAGTAATCAAGCCAACAACACATTGTTGTTGGATTTTAGTACCGAACCGTCCATGCTCTTCAGTTAATATTTGACATTAGGCTTAGCTAATAATCGCTTCATTTATTTACCACCATATGTATGCGCTAGCCTTCAATATATAGGTTGTACACGACTATTATGCTGTCTCTATTGAGTATCATTATGAATCGCTTCTGTGGGATAGGTGCACTCTAAAAACTGAAGTGCTAATTTAGTAGCTCCAACACGGTGCTAGTCATCAATTAGCACTTTAAGAGCTAGTATCTCAACCTTCAAGTGTTAAATAACTTGCACCATACCAAAGTGCTATCGCCGCAGTTGTGACGCACTGCACTTGTTAAGTGCTGAAAGTTTCGTATTAACTTTTGATTGGCTGAAGGCGGTGACGTCAGTAACATGCAACAACGCTATTGGTTATAACCAAATAGTTGCATATCGCATCGCTAGACGTGACAACTGACGAACGTTCCACCGGCAGACGTAAGTTTCTGAATTGAAATCTGTGAATATTCTCCACAGTAAGGAATATTTGAAAGCTGATATGGCGACCTTTCATCAAATTTGAGTGATCATTCTTGTTTTCAATAACCTAGCTTTGCTGATGACGTCGGGAATTTCCTTGAAATAATACCTCTGTCGACGTCTTAGTGATGGTAGCCTACCACTTATTTCATAGGTCTATTCACGTATGTAAATGCCAAATGCGCTCTGATATAAAATTAGGCTATGCCAAGTTTATGATTGGGCGTATATAGGCCTAGCCGACCTCCTTATTGTAACATTTATAAGGCCTAACTTTATGGCCGCAAATGGCGATTCGATTGAGTTGTACTACTGGTACTACAGTCTACTGCGTTTGCACAAGTGGCCATCACAGAGTCTTAACGTATAAGAGAGGCAGGCCCAATGCAATAAGTATTGGTATTGGTTTATATGCCAATGCCTAAAGAATATAAGCCGATGGCCGCTAGACGACCACAAGAGAACGTTTTGGACGGCCTGTCACTCCATATTACGCTTTGAATTTGTGGTAGCCTAGCCTAGGTCTAACATTATTGTGGTAACAGGGGTAACGTTGTGTTGTTAATGTTACTTTGCAGTGTAAGGTCTGTGTGTGATTGCCGACTACAAAATGAAGTAGCCTACAAAGTACAAACCATACTTCACAGTCATACATTATTCAGGTTTAAAGAAAAATTAAAGTAAATGTAAAAATAAAATAATGATCAGAGTAATTGTATACATCCTATTCTTATTTGACCTTCATAGTGTTTCCCATATTTCATGCATCGCTTAATGTTGTGTACCCTAATGTTTGCCTTGTTTGCACCTATCAAGGAAGGCCTACTATAAGCATCTTTTTCTTTTGAAATGATGACTCCCAATGTAAATATGCTTCATTTAAGATGTTCTGTCATGAAAAGTGAAAGACTATAGGTAGGCTTAATTTTCCAATTAATTTGAAACAAATTTCGGTGAAACTTTAAACATGCTTTTTTTTATACTGTTTATAGACTCAAGCATTTGCAGAAAAATGAAAGAAACCTGACATGTTTTGGGATTCATTGCATGTTTTCTTGTTCCATTCTTTTACTTGTAGATTTTGCAAGACTTTGAGCAGATGTATGGAGATTAGGTCGCCAATAACTTTTTGATGAAATGGGAGGGTACATTCCCGCTTCATTTGGAAGTACATAGCATACATGTACTCACCAACTCAGCTCTGCGGGACCTTCAGTTTGAATTTGAAGAAACAGAAAAGTCTGAGGGTATGTTTCAAAAAAGTGCTAACATTTTGTAGTCATGTGACTCTCATTGTGCAAGTTCAGTCAAGTTTTCTGTATTGAATATTTGGAATGTTAGCTCTTTAAAAGACTGCTATAGGTGAAATCATGTACAGAAAAGTGGCAATGCTGTTAACAGTTTGTCTGGTACCCAACTTTCTTTAAACATACATGGAAGAAATGAATGAAAGTGATTAAACTAAAACTGAATTACATTCCAATCTAGATTTTGAAGAAGACTTAAGTTCTGACACCATAGAAGCTGATGGGAGCTTATGTGATTGGTGGGCATCTACCTGTCTAACGATAGTTCATTAAGTGGTATTATCTCCTGCAGTCTTATGTGAATTTTCAAGTACTGAAGCTAACTTGGCTAAACTGATCCATGGGAGGGGACCCATCACGAATGTATCCAAAAATTGAGGTCAAAGATCATTTAAGTGTCAAGTCAGGCTGCAGCGTGTGAATCAAAAATAGCCAGATCATTATCAGATTGCTCGCAAATTGTTGAAATCAGTGGATTAAAACTTGTATCCAGATTTCAGATCAAAGGTTATAACTATTGGGTCTAAATTTGTAGCCAGTTCTTAGGCCCATTCACTAAAATTGATTAAGCTGGCAATCCTGTTCACTTTTGCTTTAATTCCAGCTGTGGAGTAAGGGTAAACTGAAGGAAATTTGTTTCTTGAGCCACGTACTGTTAAAGCGCTGTGGGTGGAGGGGTGTGTTATTATTCTAGAAACATTCGAGAACCAATGTTGTAAGTCTGGTGGTGTAGGGTTGTACCTGTATAGCCACTTGCTTGGTTCATTCATTGATAAGAGTTACTGTACCACTTGATGCCTTAGTTTCCTCCATCCAACAGTGTATTCAATAAGCAAAAGTATTAATTTCCTGGCCTAACCAATTTCAATTATAGAAGAATCCCAGAAATCTTTCAGTCTTCCATATTTATTTTAGTGACTTTGAAAAGACCTATAACTGTGAAATTGACATAGGCCTATGTAATTGGGTTCAGTGGACATAAAAGTATATCAGAATATTGTTTTGTTTTTTTTTTTTTTTGCATGCAGTGCCTATGTGTAATTTGTATATTGCAATTTCTAGTGCAAGTAGTAGGAACAAACAATTACTAACTGACACGTCACACTATTTTGTTGACATATACATCTGTTTTGTTGAGATATGTAATCTGTTTTTATGTTTTTCATTATTAAGAAACTTTTCATTTTCTTATTTAGAACTTGCATCCAGGTACGGTCTCTTTGCATACGTTCACCTATTGCCGTCTTTCAACACAAGGAAAAGTAGAAAATGCAGTCGAGATGACAATGTCCGTTACTTCATCGCCTGGCAACCAGTAAGTTGTTTTGTGTGTTGAGTGGAAAAGATCTGCCAAAATTCATGCAGACTGATCAATCTTTAACCATTTGAGCCTAGGGGATATTGGTACTGACATTCTGTCCTCTAGGCCTCAGCCCCTTGGCTTAATCTGTGCTGGGCGGTCCAGGTAGGTGCTCTTATTAAATGTGTCTTTCCTTCAGGAGATAAGAGTCAACCACATAAAACTATCTGATCCAGATGTGGGTTAATGTAGACTATTCTGTACCTGAGCCAGATAATCCTGTATTATATATCAAGTTATATTTGCATATTTTTGTAGCTGGTTAGTTATTAATATGGATTTTATATTTGGTTAAAATATGGCACAAGCCAGGCAGCAGTTCAGGCAAGATACATAATAGTATGGTTAGTGATGCAAGCAGGATGTGAAGTAATTATCAGCTGGACTAGTTGAAGTTTTCAGAGGTTACTAGAGAAATCGGCACTATTTTGGAAATTAATGCATGAATTTCCTTTCTTCTTAGATCGGAACAAATGTGGAAGAATATGCAAAGAAAAGCCAACTCAGCAGAAAACAGCCACACCTCTTGGCCATTGGAAGCAATGTGACTGACTTGCAGCAGTTTTTGTAGTTCTGGATGGAGTTGCCCTACCTGTTTCCAGGCAAGCATGTGGAATTGTAGCAGCTACAGATATTCTAATGAAAGTTCATTATGTTTTTATTGTAGCATATGCGGTGCAGCTCACAGATTTCTACACCTTTATCCAAACTGTGGTGTATGGCATACCTCCATCAGGTCAAAAGATAAGTAATCGTGTTAAGGAGATAAGGATTGCTTTGCAAAATGTGGAGTAGAGACTGTTCACAGTTTAGTTTAAAAGCATAAAGGAAAGTTTTTTGCAAGCATGTCTGAAAATTTATTCGTTTTAATTACAAGCATTAATCTCTTTCATGATTTCTCATAACGTTTCTTAAGTAAGTTGCAATGGCCATTTTGTAGTAGAAAAACATGCCGTATGTTTTATCTTTGGGATCAGTGTTTCAATTCTTTTAATCCGTTAGAGCTTAGTATGTAGCTATTATCTAAAGTGTAGTTGGACTTTTGACATTAACAGAATTATAAGGCCTACAACACAGGGTAAACAAATACAAAACTGACCACTACACAACTTAGACCCACATATATCTCTAAAATCATCTCCAGATGAACCTGGTTGTGATGGATAAATCAAGTTTTTACCAGTTATTCAGGTTGTACAGTTGATAATTTAAGTTGCTTATAAACATGGGAAGGATACTGCTTGCACCAGATCTCAGCCACAGCCACTCACATGAATTACTCATTAATAATTAATAACTCACAATATGTCAGGCACATGCTAGCCCTTGGGAGCGTAGGTTTACCTAACTTAGTCTTGATTGGGTGTTGTCACTGTTACTTTTATCTTGTTTTAAAACATTCATTCAGACTGTTAGAGGATATTCAGTGTTTCAGTTTATTTTTGACCCATTTGGGGATCAAGTTGGTGTTATTTTCATTTGACTTCATGAAAAGAGTGGACTGAATAGGTTTGAAGATGTTGTTCAAAATAAGGGACCATGGAAACTCAACCTCATTGGGTGGTAAAAACAGGTTTGTTTATTTATTTAATTTTTGTCCAATCTGAGATCTTATCCAGTTGGAATCTGGATTTTACTGGATTTTAGGGGTGCATAGTCCCATCTACTGTCAATATCACTCAGTACTAATACAGTAAATTAATATCACGTTTTAACTTAGTAACATCCATGGCTAAATGTAAACATAAAGTTAGGCTAGAACACTATGCATGGATATACTCTAGCACTTCTGGTCAACAGCCTTAAATTTTTATAGTAAACAAAGGGCTTAGCTGACATACTTAAGCTAATCTGTCTACACTATATGGTTTAAGTCTAATTCATGATTTTTTATTTCTCAAGTACAGGAAGCAATAAAAGAAAGAAAGAAAAGAAATGTGTTCCCTTTTATTTCAGTCAGGAGATGCTGTGTTTTGACCTACCCTTTACATTCCATATTTTGCAAGTGATACAGATTCTGAGTTTACAGTTAGTGGTGCTCTGTACACCCTAATACTGACCTAAGGACTTGCACTTACAGGTGCCTACTTTGCTCTTTCCAGTGCTGGTGGTAGCACTTAAAGTGCGGGACTGTTGCAGCACTTTTCAGGTGCTGGTATAGTTAGCACCATTGAGAGTGTTATTTATAGCACTTAGGGTGCTGTCCCTCTCAGGGCTCTTGGAAAGTGCTGTAAAATAGCACTCTATGTGCTGTTTTCAGCACTTTGGTTTTTAGAGTGTGGGATAGAATATAAATTAGGTCTGCGGAAACATCGAAATTCACATCCACGGGAGTTTTTTGAGCAACAGTGTCTTATAACGTATATTCAGCCTGAGGCATAAAGAATTCCATGATTGGTAAAATCATTGGTTGTTTTCAAGTTAAGGGTCCATTTTGGGTTTTGGGGGATATAAGGAGTCACGGTATCTGACAATCTGCGTCCCCTCCACGTTTCATTTATTCAAATCAAATTTGAAAGACAAACATTGATGAAACATACATTACACCACACAGTCTTTATGAAATATTGAATTAAAGATAGTCTACGTACTGAGGGGAAAATACCCTACCTGGGTACATCACAAACATATCTAATGTGCCCTCACGGTAAAACCATCAGTATACCCGCGCTTAATTAAAAAGAAAACAGGTTAAGAGCCGCATGTGTATATATAGGCCTATATGGCTCGTAGTATACTGCAGCAATAGTACGACTTTATAGAGTCGGAAGGGGCCATATAATAGCTACGCGTGAGCCAACACCGCCCCTGTACCCCCACCCAACTCTGGACCATGCATGTACTTCATAAATATATACTTGTTATAAACACTTATACTGTAGGCCTATGTCACTCTAAATAACTGTGAACTGTGGAAAAGTTATGCACTATTTCGCCAGTCACGTTTACGTTATAAAAGCAGCCGTTACAAGTTTTCACCGAAATGCAGTATATGTAGTGGTTGGAAGCAAGTCAAATGAATTATTGACTGACCTTGAAAAGTCAAAAGTCAAATTGAGTGACACATACACGTCCGGTATTACGCAATACACATGTTATTGTCTCATTGTTGTAATGAAATGTATATACGTTTAGGCCTGGGATATTGCAGCTCCCTATTAACACAGAAAACAGAGTTAAACATTTGTACTGTGTAGTCTATCATACACAAAACTCAATCTTAATTAGTAACTTAATATCACCAACCAGCAAATTTATATTTAGTCCTTCGTACGATATATAGGCCTATAAAGATATATCGGTGTGTTCATTAGGCTACGTAGGCAATACATTCCATGGTTCAGCCTTCACTGTACAGTAGCTGTAGTAACCCAGCAAACACAAAAACGTTTTTAAAACGTTATTAAAACATTTCGTCTTTTGTTTTGATAACGTTATTTGTGGTGTAATAAATATGTCACGAAAACATTTTCAGGCTATTATTTCAAAACATTTTTCGATTAAACATTAATATAACATTAATATCTGATAAAAAACGTTATGCCGACGTTTTTATAACACCACATTTAACGTTATAAAAACATATTTTAGAGGCTCTTTTAAAAATGTTATGATAACGTTTAGTGTTTGCTGGGAATGCAGTCGCGCGATATGTTTTGTTTTGTTTCATTGGTTTGTTGATAATTAGGTCTGAGATATTTTTAGAGTACGTCGGCTTAGTATGCATTCAACAAGCTGTATAAAGGCTTAGGCCTCCTTCACAGAGAGAGACGTACAGATAGAAAAAATGTAGGTAAGAAAATGTTCCTCCCCCAATCCCAAAACGTTACCCCACCCCAATCCCCATCACATTTGTTTCATTTGCAGTTTATCTTCTCTGTGTAAGAAAACTTCCGATATATCGCCTGCTAACCATGAAATGAAGTCTCTCCCATGTTAGTCCTATTAGAAGCCCGGAATTTTTTTAACACATTGACCTATAGGCCTATAACTATAAGCAGGGAGTTAACAAATCCCTGATATAAGGGCCAGGTTACAGAGATAAATGTTGACAACGCTTAGTCGGTAAAACGAAATCATTATTGAAATAATTAAGTAGGCTACCTTACCTTCATCAGACGTCAATAGTCCGTCTGGATCACAAATCAAGCAATCGTTGCTATGGCAATATGTTCCTGTAAATCCGCACTTTCCCGGTTGTAACCTCGGATTCGGGAATTTATCCACGGACCAACTTCCTTCACAATATGAATGAAGCTCAAGAAAAAATATGTAAAAGAAAACCAACCCCCGCCATGTAAGAAACAAAGTTTTACAAAGTCGCATACTCAGTGCAGTTGCTTTGTTATGTGTTCCTTCACTGATGCAACATGTTTTCATGTAGGCTACTCGAACATGTTGTTGTTGTTGTTGCAATGGACAAGTATGTAAGTTCACCGGTATGAATAACTACATAGTTCACTGTGTACATGTCACACACGTGCAAGTCATTTTGTAGGCAGTGACTGTCTAAACATACCGGGCCGCTATTAAGCTATCATGCCGGTAGACTCCCATTGAAACACAAACTAAAAGTAAATTTGTGCTAAAAAAGCAGAAGAAAATCGAATATATCCTCAACAGTTTGTATTAGAATTCAGTTGGTCTACCCGTTGTTATTCAACTTAGCTATCTACACGCGTCCATTGTGCCTATTAATCTCGTAGGCACGTATTGTATGGTAAAGCAAGTTCATCGTGCAGTTTACCAATGCGGCTTTGTAGTTGCCTATACATATTCAACGACTCGCCTGCTTGCTCTCTTGTTATGTAAAGTAATCAATTGCAGTTTCCCAAAACAATTCTTCTGATCCGTTTTGCTATTTAAGTATATCAATCGGTCATAATTGAAAGAAAGCTAAACTTATATGTTTGCTTAGTAACCAAATCTTCAACACTGAAAGTGACAAGCATGTATGTGGCTTTTTATTCCACACTGCCGCGGCAATTTGATAGATTCGTGCATATCTGTCTTCGAGACTATACGTAAACTTTTAATGTCCATATAGACAGTAGTAAGGGCTGACTCGAAATTAATAATTAATGTGGAAAGGAAAAATCCTTGTTCCTTTAGAGGTAATAACATTGCCGCGTGCATTTATTATCAACTTCGGAAACCTACTGTAGGGTACAAATTATCATTGTATAGGCCCTGGGTGTTAGTTCAACGATTGATTTCATTTTCAGCTAAAGCTGTATTGGAAACTTGTCAACGGCGCTGTTCAACATTTTTGCGCACCAGAATGTGTGTTTTGTTCTATTTATTTCCACAAGTGTTCTAACTAACCGTTCACCATGCTAATTTTGATTAGACCAAAAATGTTGGGGAGACGGCTTTACAGAAATGTTTGAGCCCATCTGGAGTTGGAGGGGCACCAGCCGTTAAAGGAGGGGCACAATACTCATGTGTTTTTACTTGTAGATTTAGGTTCACATGATGGTGGGATATATTAAGGGGGTGGGAGAACACTAGTCTGAAAGTGGAGGGGTAGGCCCCGTGAGCCAGCTTGGCTAACGGACAGCTGTGGAGGGGTTCATACTCAAATGGAGCCATAAAGCCACCTTAGACAAATGATCAGTGAATGATAAAGACTGATATACACTGCGAGTCGTGTTGAGATAAAACATTTTCTTGAACACTTTTTATGGCAATTTAAGTCTACCAAAGCTGAAGCTCAGTGGGAGATCTGCGGCAGTATTTTAATTGAAAGGTTCCTTACAGTAATGAAACAACCAAGGAGCCGTTATTGCTGTATATAAGTTCATGATGTATGTGTTTTGTAAATAGGTCAACGCGCAAAAGGATGTATATCTCTGTACATATACTTTCTGACTATTTTCAATGGACTTATCAAATAGTCCAAGTAGAAACTGGTACAGTATATACATACTTGCAAAATAAAAGTCAACATGGATGGAGAAATTGATAACCTCTCTAAAAAAAATGTGCAGGCCACCCCTTCCCCTATACAATGGTTATAGAATGATCGACATGCTGTGTCTAATGTTTTACAATGTGGGTGCTTCTATTGAAGAATATATAAGTTACAATGGAACAAGGCACCATCATATGATGATGACCTATAATCGTGTATTGCAGCATTTATAGCAATCTGCCACTGTAAATTGTTTTCTATACTACAAGTAGTCTTTTTCTTCTGTAATATTATCTTATTTTCATTTTGCCAATTAATCTTGTTCTCTCAGACGTCTTCGGTGATGCATGGTGACTCTATATGTGCATTCTTTAAGTTGTCATGAAATACAATTTATCACATAACGTAAAAAAGGGTGCACATATACCACAAAGATTTAATCTTCATCGTCATTTGCTTGGAAGGTACAGCAAGGACTTTGTCGTGTTGTATCGTAGGCTTCCTAATTAGCTTAATTTCTTAATTAGCAATTAGGCCAACATAGGCAATTGCAGCAAGAGCAGGCTGTCATCTCAGGTCCAACAAAGTTGTTATGACCATTTCTTGGGTTGAATTCTACTTTCCTATCCTAGCAATTGGATAAAGCCTAGGCCTATAGTTACTACTACGTACAACGAGAACTTTATATATCTTCTGTTTTAATAGAAATATGACGAATATTCCGTTCCGTTTTCCATTCAGCGATGGTGGCCATGGTGAAGTATGTTCCTCGTGCACGGAGTTTTTCTTCGGGAAATTTCCCACAAACAAAGCTACTTGAAGTGCTATAGAATTATCGAGGGCGCTATTGAAAAATGTTAACATGAATAAATCATTAATTCGCAAATCACCCGAAAACCAGGACATGCTATGAATGGAAACACCTTGTAATTAGTGTTAGACAGTGGGATTGTGAAACTGCAATACTAGCCTTTTGACTAACATCATGTGTAGTATTATGTTCCCTCTCTAGGGGAATCGTGATACACACCTGGCGATGATCACACAGTCACTGTCTGGATGCAAAGGGGACTGGGGTTGAGAGCGGATCAGTTTGTTTTTTTTTCGTGCACAGATTCTTTCATGGGTGCCTTTTCTTAAAAAGTATACTACCAGCCCATAGTAGGCAATTCTAACGTGAAGATAGAATCAGAAGGATTAACACTCATGGAATAATACACTTGAGCCGGTCGTCTGGAATCTATAAGGCTTTGCCTGCCGGTGCTGCCATTTGCTGATTGATTCTGTGATGTCACGAAAGAAACTGATTCTGTGATCTCCTAAAGCATCCATATAAATAAATATTTAGTTTAATATATAGTCATATATATATATATCTACACAAACACACACACACACATATATATATATATATGTATATATATAACTATATATATATATATAACTACACATATATAACTACATATATATATGTATATATATAACTATATATATATAACAATATATATAACAATATATATAACTATATATATGTATATTGTTATATATATATATATATATTGTTATATATATATATATATATATTGTTATATATATATATATATATATATACACACACACTACTTTATAGTATCCTTACATCTTGATTTTCATAATGAACTTTGCTGTTTCATTTGTTGGTTCTTTTCTTCCATCAAGCAATGTCAATAGGCCAAGTGTTCATCTCTTATTGCATATTATCATCTTCGTAATCAGTTGCATAGCAACACGGTACTCAAAGACGATAGTTGAATGGAGCACCAACTTTCTGACGTAGGAACTGAGATTGCAATGAATACAAATTCCGTATTCTTTCATTTTAATATTACACTGTTGCACAACTTTAAAACTATGATTTTTTTCTACTTGGTGTTTTGTTCAGTCTTTCTTCAAAAGGAAAAAAAAAGAAAAAATACCACTTTACATTGTCGTGTTACTCAAGACACCTGTACAGAATTCATAGCGATATTAGGCCTATACTTGTTATATCAGATGCGAGTCAAAAGGTCACAGAAAAAAGTCCTATCAAGTTTTCATATGAAGCCTTTTCAGTGTTTGACTCCTTGCCTACCATGCAGGGAAGGAATATAGTTTATGGTGATGCTTAGATCGTGTGTATGTCTTTCGGTTTGTGACAAAGTGTATTGCTAACGTTTGCTCGTTATTCCTATTCATGTGGCATGTTAACAGCCAGTTAGGACAATTTTTTTCCACTTGATTTTATTCTGGGAGGGGAGGGGGGTGGCGCTACATCCCGGAGGAATATATGAGGTTGCACCGCCAAATTTCATTTCAGATCCAGAAAGATATCCGTACTTTAATGAATTTTAATGCCATTTAAGCTATAGTGCCTTATGTTGTCGTCCCTGAACATGGATTTGATTGATTAAAGTTACATATTATATTTTCAATATACCATTTTGTATAACGGTGAAATGAAACGCGTCATGCGCCAGGTTAGGTTTGAGAGACATTTAGGCCATATAATCCCCTTTTCTAAAGTCTTTTCTTTAATTATAGTATGAAAATGGGACACAATTCTTTATCCCATCTTTCCCGGTAACTACCGAATTGACTCCGGGGCTGTATCCATCTACCTCCCCTCTCGTCTGATTGAAGTATGGTGTACCACCATATCCCAATGATACATGTGCAATAAGCTATATATGTGAGAGAATTGAATAAATAGTCTTTATTTCTTGTAGGCCCAACTCGAATGAATGGTAAAATCCAATCTGTTCAATTATCTTGCCTGGATTTCATGAAAGTTTAAAATTCGCTAGTCATATTTATGTTAAATTGGATTATATTAAGGTGTATTTGATTGCTAAATTGATTCATGAAGGTAAATGAAATCAGGGACGTCTACTTAAACATTGATTAGTTTTAATATTAGTTACTATTATATTATATTTTTACTTTATTTTAGAATTTGATTATTTCTAAGTGCCAGATAAGTGTATTCCTACGTAAAATAAAAGATATATTTGTAGAAACCCGTTTCCTTCGTCACATTGACGTCATCTTAACAATCAATTCTGTCTTGTGACAAATTAGCAGTTCTTTTTCTTTTTTAAGTGTTTAGTTTCAAAATCAATAATTAACATCCTAACTATAAATTACGATCGATCGTTTTTCTACAAATTTATTGACTTTTGCGAAAAGGACTGAAAAGGACTAATGACCCAGTAACTCTAAAATATACAACAAAACAAATATAACTGCATCTCCTTTTAGCTGTTAAGTTATAGGTTTACTTACCCGTGACCATTCACGTATGGTATAACGTGAGTGGAAAAAAATAAAGGTCACCTAATCACCGGTTGATTTGCGGTAATGAGGTTTCTCTATAGTTATCAATGGACGGGGATGGTAGGGGGAGAGGGGAGGGGGAAGTCAAGGACGCAACCATGTATACTTCTAGCGGGTATATCTCCCCCAACCCCCCTCCCCCCCCCCTTGAGAGTTTCAACAACGAAAATGCAAATGAGCATCATTTTGCATTCAAGCACCCTTCATTTCACATAACTTACAAAGAAATTATAAAGTAATACAAAGAATACCCTCCCATTGGAAAACCTCACCCCAAGACTACAAAACATTTTAGCTCCGACATAACAATAATGGTGGGTGCACCCCTGATAGGGTAATGCAATTTTAGTGTGCAAATTACTTAGCTGGAGCCCTTACTGCTGCCTTCGAAAATTAAACATCATTACATTCCGGGGAATGGAGTGGGGTTGAATTTGAGTACAATTGAAGGGCAACTTTCGCAGATTCAAATTGTATTTTAAGATTTAAAGAATCCAAATAAAGTAAACTCTCGGGCATAAATAACTACAAGCTTCAGAATTCTATCTTTACATAAATAATCCATTTTTACTGGCAATTTTACGTCCACTATGTGCATGTTTAAACATACCCTCTACTATAATTCTTTGGGTACACTGATAGTATAAAGCCAAATTTAGTGAGTGGAGAAACTCGTGCTGACTTGTCCCTCTTTTAAATGAAGCATTTTCGTATTTTGATATGACCATAGCTTTACAAACTGAACTTAACTGCTAACTTTCGTAATCATTTCCAGTACTTGTAATAGTCTTCGATATCTGTCATTCTTTCCAACCGGAAATATAGTAGAATATAATTAAAACAAAACGAATGTCTGTAATTTGGATATATGCAATACGATTTATTCTCTTTATAACTGTATCATATTTTACTATAATAGTAACATATACTACATTGTTCAAGTGAAACTGACTTCATGAAAATAATGAAAACGCTGTAGAAGGTTTTCATCCAATACAACAAAATTCGCTTTACAAAGATAGGAACATTCGACCTCCATGGGGGCCATCCTTTTCATGACTTTAAAACTATTCATAAATCTATCAAAGTATGACCATCCGTCCGTTATTACCAAAAGAACACAACATAACATTTGAAATCATCTTGAAATTATGAGCTACTGTATGCTTAACACTAGGTTGCAAGCGTGGTAAAATTAAATTCGTTAGGCTATAGGGCAACATTTACCGTCCTATCACACAGAAGCAATGCTACGAACTGAAGAATCTGTACACAGTCTGTAGATTATCAACTGTGATTATAGTCATTGAAAGAATGGAAGCAATGAAAGGACAGTTCTTAAACATAACAAAACGTTAGCAAAGAGTGGAAAAAAATCATTATCACCTAGTGTGCAATATTTGGAGTATGTCATCAAAACAGAAGACCAAAGGATCGATTTTATGCTCACATACATAATGTTCCATCAATAATGATAACGATGTGCATAGAGCAACAGATCACACTGTGAATGTGGGAGGAGTACAGATATTATGACTTGAGCACGATACAAAGACATCCGTACCTTACTTCTGAATGTAACTGTGACTGAACAAGAAAACAAAGGGCAGACAATTCCTTAATCTTTTTATAATTAATTTTTTGACGGCAAAATAAACAGCTTAGAAACAAGGCATTCATCTAAAGTTATCTTGAAAATCTCCTATAAGCATTAAAAAAAAAGAAGCCAAAAACAAGAAACATGCTCTCACAATTATAGTCATATTGATATTTAAATAAACTGAACAACAAACTGATCCAGACAACCCACTACACCTTACAATGCAGAAATATCAAACTGATTTTGTAAAGTTTTATGACACAAAGATTTAAGTTGCAGTTATAAACAAACACTGCAACTGAAATATAAATATAATAGGAAAAGGGATTGGATTTTATGCCAAGTATTGCTGTAATAAATTGCATCCAATTTTTAACAGTAAACTGTAAGGAAAAGGAGACGAAATTTTTCTTTCCAAAACATGGTTTACAACAAACAAACAACACCCTAAATATATTTAAAAAGGTTGGCAAAGGATTGAATGAAATGAATATCTGAGGTAATGAGGAACATGAAAATTAATAAATTGGGAGTCAAAACTCAACCCCTTATCTTGACGAGTAATATACAAAAACGATTCTTCACGCCACCGACGAATTAACTACCTGGATAAAGTGAATAAGAATAATGATATATATATATATATATATGTGTATATATATATATATATATATATATATATATAAATATAAATATATATATATGGCTTAATTAAGGTAATTTAGGGTAAATTGAACATATATCTAATATAGTCTGGAGAGGTCTCTAGATGGCCATACCGAATGTCACGTGACACATACTAAGCACACTGATTGGCTGATCTAACATGTGCTTTAAGTTACAGAGTAAGAGGATATTGAACATACAGTATATCTAAAATAGTCTAGAGAAGACTCTAGATGGCCATAGCAAATGTCACATGACACTTACTAGGCACACTGATAGGCTGATCTAACATGTGCTTTAAGTGACAATGTAATAGGATATTGAACACATATCAAAAATAGTCTAGACAGCTAATTTTAAAGTCTTTTATAAACATATTAAGGGTAAGTTACTTTTATAGTCCACTGCAATCTACCAGGAACAAAGAAAGTCATGTTACTGTACACATAAAAGTCAGAGGTTTGCAAAACCAACAATGCAATATTAAGTACTTTTAAAACTGGGACCAAAAGTATCAATTTCTGGTTTTTGCCTTTTTTTCTGCAAGTTGTGACTTTTACTTATAAATGCATAAGTGCAATGCATGGATCTTTCAGAGTGTTACTACCTACACTTACAAGCAAGAAGTTGAAGCCATACTTGTACTATAAAGCACCCTTAAAATTTGTTATTCGAAAAATAAGTTATTCCCTAATTGTTGAATATAAGCCTGTAAACTTAAGATACTCTTGAATTCAAGAGTTTCATCAAACAAGTTACATTAATTAGTAAGCAAGGTAAGTAATGATTCTGTTTGACTCACATCAAAAATGTTTTTCTAACAACTGTTTGCTTGAACACTTTGCAGTATTAGTTACTTTGTTGTTATGCTACAAACTAGCAATGGAAATTTCTGACATTAAAAGGTACCGTTGGAAATTAGCATAATCATGCCATTTTGAGATGCGTCAGAGTTTTTGATGTTTTATCTATATTCAGTAGATATAAAGTAGATAAGAGTGTACTGTTTGTTTGTGAGTTGAGTGGAACCGGAACGTTTCAAGCATTTTATCAAAGCCAAATGAAATGGAAATACAACAAACATGAATTCACTTCTAAACAGATTGTACACAAAAGTAGCAAATGCCATGACCCTTTCCCCATAACTCTTTTTCTCCATTTTTTCCCCTTGGTTTTCCCTTGGAGGAGAAGCGACAACAGAACCTATTAATTTAATTTAACCTCTCTTTACTCCCTATCAATTTACACCTCTAGGACTGAAATAAAGCCATTAACTACTTGACAAATTATTTTGATATTAATCATTTTCAAAAAGAACCTTCCCTGAATGCTTTATCCTTAACATGATACCAAGAAATTTATATCATACTTGTACTTTGTGACCAGTCCCAACCGACCCCCAACCCCCCCCCCCCCTCGTCTGCACCCTATCAAGTGTAATATATATGCTATTTTTAGCAACTACCTCAGCCATCTTCCTTCAATGCCAACCTTTCAAGTCTATTGCAAGCTGCTACAATCATCAATGAGTGATTGCAATTAGGTCACCACAAGGAGACATCTATCAATAATTTAGTCAACCAGAAAAGGTTGCTCCTTTTTCAAGACTTTGCGACCTTATCATCAAAGTTAAATTTAAACTCCCCTCCTCCTAACGACAACTCCACCTGTGGATTCATACTTTCTTTCTGATTTTCTTGATCATTTTCGCCTTCTTCTTTCTCCTTGTCCTCTCCTACGAGTTCAGACACCTTCTTTTTCTTCTTCTTTCTGTTCCGCCTCTTCTTTTTGCCTTCCTTCGCCGAGATGCCCTCGATGACGGGGGAATTACCTCCCTCCGTGAGGGGCATCCCCACCACCTTCTCTACCTCCTTGTTATCTTCATTCCTTCGGTTCTTTGCGGATTCGTCCTTCTCCGTTGTCGTACCCACTTCCTTCTCTCCTTCTTGTCCCTTTTCCTCTTCTTCGATCTGAAAATCGAATCTGAAAGTTTGGCAAGACTGGGGCTGAGAGGAAGGGGTGAGTTCGTGAGATGAGAGAGATGAAGATGAAGACGTGGTAGGTGGGTTGAAGGAATCCGAGCTGACGGTACTGACTATGCTATGAGTGGGCGATTCCCTCTCAACTGATGCTAGAAGATGCTGGTGATCCCCGGCGACCTCAGAGTTTCTCGTCTCGTTTTCACCGATTGAAACCGATCCTCCTCCTCCCTCCCCAGCGGTCGGCACTTGACAGTGTTCCTCAGCATGATTCGCTGAATCTTGCTGCTCATTTATAATTTTATTATCCACAGACTCTGCTGTACTAGACTCCCCCTCAATTTCCCTATGTTTATCCTTGTATTCTTCCGAAGGTTCAACGGAAACTGCTCCTGTTATCGCCTTCCCTCCTCCCCCTCCTGCCTCTTCCTCCGTCGGGGATAGAGACGGCGCGTAAGCCGCCGGGGAGCTCACCGAACGCTGGTGCAAACCGAGTCCAGATGACTTTCTGAAGAAGGTGGCTTGGTTGATTACTTTTGGCGCCACCTTACAGATGTTCGTCTTGCTTGCCATTGCTATCGAGATGGAAAATAAAGGTCGCAATATTACCGAGTTTCACAACATTAAGAGTATTTCGTTTCCAATATTTTTCGATAACTGAAGATCGACAACAAATTGGAAATGATGTCTTGTGTACAGGAATTTTCCTTCAAAACATTTCAGCCAAAGCTTATTTTCCTTCTGTTTCAGATCCTTCCTTTACAAATTTAAATATGGAATTCTTTAAAACTATCAATTGTTTTCAAAGCATTATGGCTATCACAATTTTAAAGATTTTGATTGAACCGTCCTATAGTACTCATGCTTTGTAAGCATTTTAAGTTAATTTTCAAGTATAAAATAGGACACCTTCCAGACTAGACCATGATCACTAGTATTCCCAGTGTGTGGTGGGTTTAACCCCCTTTGTTTCCTCACCACCCCCCCCCCCCTCCAAGATGCCACCTTGCAAATTTCACTTTGACACCAACTTGTTGTCCAAAATTCTTCCTGCTGACCCCACCAAACAATACAGATTTAAGAATCAAACAGTTTTAGAACAAAATCATTTTGTTTGAAATCTCCAAAAAGTTAGCTCTTTATACATGATTTGACTTTCCTATCCAATATACTTGCCATTAGTTCTTCTACATAGTTCATACGTTTTCAATCTCTAGTAATGATCAGAGAGACACAAGACTAGTTATAGTCGCCTTTTGTCGACAAATCCATTTTTTTCCCACATGTAAACAAAAAAAACAAGGCACTACTGAAACAAATCCTCTTTCTTCCAAAATTTGGTACGTTTAGCAGTTTTTTTAAATGGCAAACTTCACGCTACAGATAGAAGAGTTTGGCCTGCGTATGTGAGAAATCAGCTCCCATCTTTTAATAAGAAGGGTAGACACTCCATACTGTTATATAGTGAATGAAGTCATTTCAGCCAAAATGTTTTGTTTTTTCTTGAAATGAATGTTCAGTCAAGGATTTGAAAAAAATTAAAAAGGCATATTCCCATAGCGGAAGTTGCTTGTTTAATCAAAAAAGCTGGATATTTTGCAGCTATCTTTACATCAAAACAACATCCTCATATGGCAAGGATATGAATTTTTTAAATCTGGTGATGTTTTTTTTTTTTTTGGCATTTGGCAACAGCCAAGTAAATGACTCAGCCAAAATGTTGTTTTTTCTTGATAGTTTATTTAAATCCTTTTATAAATCCATAGAGAAGAATAATATTTCTACTAAACAGGGTAGTTTGATGGATCTCTAAATATATGAAAACAAAACATTGACAGGTAGCAAAAATTCCCAATTATCTTTGACTTCAAGGATAAATCACCAAGAAGTTGATCATCTAGTGAAGTATCAAAAAACATCTGACAGACCACAAACTGTGATCCACTGCCTAAGGGTACAGAAGACTTCAGCCCAGGGTTTCCCTAACTTTATCCCCCCACGAACCCCCTGTGGATGTCAGAGTTGTCCACAAACCCCCAACTTTTCGAGACATGATCTGAGTCATTATTATACTATAATACGCATAACAGTGCTTCGTAAAAGATCAAGTTCAAAGTGTAAATTGCAAAAAAAAAAAGTGTTTGTCGATAGGTACAACTTTTGTACATTAATACTAAATTATATGATATATCAGATTTTAGTTCAACAAAAAGTACTCTAGTTTTGACTTACAGAAATGTCTCACGAACCCCCTGGGATGGACTCACGCACCCCCTGGGGGTTCATGCACCCCAGTTTAAGGGAACCCCTGCTTTAGCCAGTCAAAATGGGTTACATTCAATCAGCCGTATATCTCAAGATATGAATGGAAAACTGTGTCAATTCTTTTTCTCTTTTAAGAGTTGGTTACATTGTCTGCGATAAGAATTTCCCTAAAGAACAAAGTTTTGAAGCTTTCTCGGACAGTTTTTGAGAATATCTCATTTCAGTGACAGAGCCTGACCTGGGAATTTTGTTACCACAAAGTGAATTATTTTCAGTTCCACTTTTATAATCCTTTGAAAAACTAATGATGAGAAAGAGGTTTACATCCTGTATTCTCCGAAACTACTCTTGGTCGCCTCTCCTTGACAAGCGTCACCTCATCAAAGGTGATGAAAGACTGAGGCGTCCTATATTAATCACAGCGTAACCAGGATGCAGAACGCTGTCACTAAGGTACTGTATATGTAAACCATCACGTTTGCACTTTACATCATCGTGCGAACATCATGATATATTCATGGAGTGACAAAATTCTGGAACAAGATAGCAAAGGGATGGAGGCTGGAAGGTGGGGGGGGGGGGGAGGGAGGGATGATACTAAATGGGTGGATCAATGCATGGTAATTAGAGAGAAGCCTATGCAGGGAATGCAAATGGTTGTAGAGTCCTGATGGGCTGCCATTAAATATTGATATACTTAATATATTTATGCAAAAGATCCTAATTTGAATGTTACGTTATGTTATATTATGTTATGGCAGGTTGTCAGAGCATACTTCATATACCTTCCATTTCCTCTAAATTTTGATAACAATGCAGACTAAATTTTGTAAACAATGCCTCCAGTTGGTTCTTGCAGTTATGTTGTTACTTTGCTGAACAATGTTCCATATTGCTCTACATCGTTCCACTGGGTTAAATAGCAAGCTACCGTAGAGGGTGAATAGAGTTAAAATGTCACCCGAGTTGGGTAAAGATGACAGCAACATGGCGCAGTAGTGCAGCATGCTGTAGTAATGCATCATGGCACAGTAGTTCACTGAATACACAACACAAATTTAACCGTATGCCTTTCCTTTCAATCTGATGTAAATACCTTTTCTTTTCAGCAATTTACTTCTCAGCAATGAAAGCTCCTACAAATAACAGGAGTCAGATCATAATCCTTTAACATAATATTTTCTGAGGACTAAAACTGCTGTTATAATCTAAGAACCTCCCAAGACTCACCGGCCAAATGCTTCTTTTCTTCCTGTAACATCTTGCTACGATAGTCACCAAAGGTCGCCCTCATCACTTGACGTTTCTTGGCTATAGGTGCCTTAGGCGACTTCAGCGTACGGAGTACTCTCTCAACCTCTTGTGCTGCGTGGGATGAAAGAATGACAATTATAAACATCTTCTCTGGATCAAACAAGATCTTTGTAAGTGATATATCTCTCTGACAGACACCTTAATTCACCCATGGGACGTGTTAATTTTCTTTGACCTCACAGGAAAGGCTAGAATAGATCTTTACCAAGATTAAGGGCACATTTGAGAGGTTCAACAGTTCAAAAAGGCAGCAGATTCTTAATTTTTATTTGCCCCCCGAAATGATTTACAAATCTCCGAATGGATTGCTTAATATGGCAGAGGTTTACTGTATTTGTCATCACTAATTACAGTCAATTCCATGTACCGAGAGAGCTCGCTTGAATAAATTGTTGTATGCATGTCGTCTTGCAGACGAGATACTGTATATATACTAAAACTGAAACCTGTAGCCAAATCTTAAATTTGTAATTTAATTTTAAAGGAGAATCAAACCCTGAGCCAGTTTTGCAGTGAACAAATACTGTGTAACTACAGAATAATATTCATACAACATACATATGTGAAATACGTAACTAGTCAGAAAAAACATTTCCCAGAATTTTCAGGAATTTTTTCAATTATTTTTCATGTGATCTATGTATTAGCAGCCACAATGGTACCTTTCAATAATGACTGCACTTCAAGATTAGGTAAAACCCTAGGTTTTTAATTCTCCTTTACTGAAAATGATGACAATACAATATATACAATCTGAAGAAATTTATGCAAAGTTGCCGTAGTCCAAAGAGAAGACTACTGTACATCGATCTATCTATACCAATGCCACCACCCCGCCACCCCACCACCCCGGCTCTGGGCCCCTTCCTCTTGATGGCTTATTGCTTAGTTTACAAAGTCTGTACTACGACATGGAAATATGAAGACCTAACTCTAATCTTATCACCATATTTCTATAATGAGCTAATTATATATTTCTATGAGTTATTCACAGTAATGCAACTTAAGACCAGAGTGCTTGTCGAGAGGGATACTGTATGTAGTACGAGTGAAGAAAGTAAAGGCAGTCCACAGTAATGAAAGCAGTCAAAGATACACTGTAAACAGATCAAAAAAAAAAATCTGTGTCGTCGTTTTACTGATTGTAAAGTAATGAAGTGACAGTGACATACACAATTGCAGACATAGAATTTCACAAATTTTAGCCAAATGCGAGTGCTTAAAATATCTACTTAAAGTGGCTAAAAATCAAGGTTCCCAAGTGCTGGCATGTTGCTGAATCACACCACATATCAGTGATTGTACAGTACTAGCTTATGGGAGCAGCCCAAAAATACTTTGAATAAGAAGTGCACAGCTGGGCATACAGTATGTTAGTTACGGAAATCATTCCGATTGTTTTGGGTCGACGATTGTCCACCGACATACTGCCAGAGAGTAACGCATGTGTATATTTTTCTACAGGCAAATGGAAAGATCCACTAGCATTAAGCCAGTACACAAATAGCCTGTCTTTTGAGGGCTGTTTAGTACCCAGGACAAAATTTATACTCATTTTGCTATCCCTCATGTATAAAACTTTTTGAACAATGGCAGTACTACTGTATTGATAACTTCATATTGAATTTAAATAAAACATCATGTGTATGCAAAATAAAAAGCCTATGACCACCAAAACGTGTTCACAAGCCCCATTTAAATGATATTTTGATGATGTTGACTCACACAGTATATTAAAAGCCCAATAAGAGAAAATGAAAATGTGAGTTTTTCTGTAAACTTAATTACTGCCCTGTTTCTTCAGAAGCATAAATGGTCATACAGTATTTGCTGCTCCCACCCACTTTTTGGAATATAAATTTACAGTACATTTAACGTGAGTCTCTACACTGGATGGAGGGGGAGGGGAGGGGAGGGGGAGTGGAGGGGAGGGGCAGGGGGAAGGGTAAGAAGAGGGCCTGAGAGAAAGGGACTGATCCACATGAAGCAGATCAAGGCTCCGCCTAAACTTCCCATAGAGGGAGCCATCATAGTGCACGTTTAAATACTGACCTTGCTGCATGTTTAACGCACAGATTCTTGCATTTATAATTTTCTATCACAACATTGACAACAAACTGTGCTTCCCAAACCAGTCTCCAGGCATGAATGTACAGTAAGTGACAGGTACAAATATAACTCACATTAGTTGCTTGAATATTTTTTCATCCATGTAACTGCACTTGACATTGCAAATACTGTAACCATGGCAACAACTCGATCAAACTTTCAAAGTAGCATATGAGGAGAAATCTACAGTTAATGTAACAAGGACGTTACCGTTAGTTTACTATCTGCAATCGCATGAAAATGTAATGATTAAAAGAAACAACGAAATATGAAAAAAAAAGGAGGTAAATGCAGGCTTAAGAGCAATTCAGTTTCTCGTCAAGAACTCCCTTAAGAGTGATTTCCTTCTGTACACACTCTCGGAAACGATGGGTAACAGCATAAATTTGAATGTCTAATGGCGTTATTCTGGATCAGGGAGGACTGTACCGAGATATTTGGTCTTCATATGTTATAGACCGAGAAAGAAGATAATTATGAGAACTTGTAATGTTTCATCAATCTAGCCATTCCAGAAAGATTCAAGAATCAAGATGTCTTGATATCTTCAGCTTTAACATACTTTATCTCTGGAGTGCTCCTTTAAATTAGCCAACTTCAGTTGACAATGACAGCTCTCTAGTACAGGTCTAAATATAGCTGATTCATCCCTTTATTTTAAAAATTGTAATAACTCATTCTATTATGTTATTGTATACAACCACAAATAGAGCACCCTAGAATGACATTCAACACTACATGTCCTTGCTAATTTTGAAACGAATTGTAAGATATATTCTTTGAGGAAATGAATTCTTATGTTGTTCTGTTGACCTTTGTATTGCATTGGAAGAACTGATCTAACGCTCTGTGGGTTAGACTTCTCTGAAGTAGTCCAGTCACTGTAACTGACGAGCCTCAGATATATTAAAGGGTCATTTCCTCTAAGTTAAAGTGCTACAGAAATACAACCTATAAAGGGTAAAGGGCAATACACTTTGATCATGAACTTAACGCCCTGAGTCGATCAATCTTTGCCCTCAGAAAATATATATATTAATTGTATACCAGTACTAGCAGTGTAAATGCTTTATGGTATTTAGCATTTACCAATGACAACAAACAATTTTCTACATTTTTATTATTAAGGGCTCTCTCTTTTTATTTTTTTCCTCCAGCTCAATGTTGACAGTCAGAGCATCTGTTTGTAATGTTACATGTTAGATCAGGTTAATGTACATCACATTGACCGACGGCTGCTTGATGTTTGAATGGTCATCCCTTTGACCATCAATATAACTGGAAGGCTTTGGAAGCATACCTTGTTTTGGGTTTGGCTTCATATTTGCAAGACCCATCTCTAATTGTTGTATACACCAGCATAGTTCCTTCTGGAATTTCTCAGCTGCAGACTGAAAAGTGGAAAAAAAAAGAAAAGTGGAAATAGTTTCAGATTTCTTCCCCGAGGAGAAAGATTTAATAGGGGATTGGGAGAGGAGGGGTGGATAAGGGGCAGAGGGAGACCTTTTTTGAAACTTCATGGAACAGCAAGAAAGCCTCCAGTGGAAGAGGAAGCAGGCAATGAGAAATATGAGACACAAAATGGACAAAAAATTTGACATTAACAATATACATCCCTGTTCAAAAGGTCTTTAACATGGGGATATGTACTTGATATTTGATTTGCAACATTTCATCACCTCCTTTCTTCATATTAATATAAACAATATGTAAATAAGGGATTATAAAAATTAAACACAAAATTGTAATGTTTACTTCAGTACACAAACATACCTTGTGTATTATTGTAGTAAGCCAAAGACCTACAGTAGCGTGGTATTTTAATATTGAAAAGCATCGAATAATTAATCAAAATTAAGTCAAAACGAACGTTAGATACTTGACAGAACTGTAGCTACAGCATAGAAACGACTCAAATGATTACTCTACACTTAAGTCTAACCCCAAGTAAATTAACAGTCCGTACGGTACAAATAATTTCATACTCAAAAAATGCAAGCATGACAATGATGTTTCTCACAAACTCAGAGGGAATTGAAGTTGCATTTAAAAAAAACTGCCACCTTTCCTGTACACATCAGGCTTTTAAATGATACATGACCTTAGAGAAATTGGGTGGAGGGGAGGGGAGGTGAAGGGGTAGTGCAAGAATGTTCCCAGTTATAAGGCTAGGGTAGTTCGGAGACAGGTATGAGATGAGGAATGAAGTAAATTCAAGGCATCTGGAAGCTTTAGAAATAAAGGGAAAAAACTGAGACAGCCCTCTTTAATATGCAATCACGAAATCATAACATTTTACATATAATTTGTAGAGCTCTTCTACCGCTAACTTGCTTTGATCTTGCCCACAATCAATTTACCAAACCCCCCCTTTTTTCAGTATTGACTATATTATCTGTCAATTTCCACACACATGACACATGTACACACATACTGGTCATGATTACACAGAGGCGATGTCACATCCCCAATCAGTTGAGCATCTTAAAGGCATGTATACTGTAGCTCCATACAGAAAGCATACACTACAGTGGTAAAGAAATGACTTGAAGACTGAAAATACACATACATCTACTCTACGTACATCCAAGTCCACATGTACTGTCTCGGTATATAGAACAACTTCATATTGAAACAAAGTACATTACGATTATAAATCGTTAATTAATTCTAAAAAAAATTACCATATTTAAATTAAAAAACCAGCGTACACTGTGACGCACTTGATGAAGCTGTGAAGGACAACCCGAGCTACAATTTGTATGAAAATGATTTGGAACGGAAAACCCGTATTGAAAAATGAACAATGGAGGAGATGTGTGCAGATCAGAACGTCCTCTGTGAAGAACCTTCTTCAATGTTGTAAGTGGTAGAATTGAATGGAAGATGGGTCATGAGAAGTGGGGTCATATATTTTTCTTGCTGTTTTTTCTCAGCCATACGACTATTAAAATGAACTACTGTACCTATTGTAGGAAGGTACGGTATACTTAATATTACACCAGTCTGCCTGGATGAACAAAGTGTTACCTCTTCTCCTTAGAAATGATATCACTGGTCTCATGTGCACCATTTTGAAAGGTACTAACTGCTGTACTGCTATTACTGTGAGTGCTACTGCTACTACATTAGTGTGTTTTATACCAGTTTGTGCATAGACTTACATGTACACTGTATGTCAACAGAGAAAATCAATGTAGGAGGGACAGAACATACACAGCAGCCTTTTTAGTGTCAATGTTTACAAACTGTGCAGATCGTATCATTTCACTGCTGCCCGTTGATGATCTATAGGTAATATTAAGTTTAGAGATGGTTGTATAGCTTGCATATAAACAATAGAGTAGCAAGGAATTGTAAAAAAAAATTGCTGTAAATGATACAGAGCCTGTCCTCTGACTTGATGTAATACACTGTAAGTGTATAAATTGTACACCAACGATAAAAACAATTTTTAGCTTTTCGATTATTTAATGATAGTTACAGATCCAGGGTTGTAGCTAAGAGATTGTGAGTGCTGGTTAAATAAATTTGCGAGAGCGTAGCGAGCGAAGCTCTCGCATCTCACAGCCGGGGGTCCAGGGGCCCGCTTAAGGGCCCCTGGTGGGGTCCAGGGCAACGCCCCGGTGGGGGTCGAGGGTATTTTGGTAAATAACAGAAAAAGGTGACGTTATTATCATGTTTTACGGCAAGGGAAAGATAAATTTGTTACTTTTGTTGTATTTCACAAGCATTTTACTATTTTTTTGTGCCGGCCGGTGGACTTTTTATTCACTTCCAATGCCGGCCGGCAGGCGTGAGTGGCAGTTACCACCGGCCGCCGCCGGCCGGCATGGCTATAACCCTGTACAGATCTATAACATTAAAAACTTCTATAAATTTACAGTCAAAAATATCATTTTGAAAATTGGTGCATTGCAATTGATCTAGTAAAGATAAAATTTAGTTAATAAATTAACTGGAATTTTGTAATCATATATTTATGAAGTGAAATTATTAATGGAACTGAACTACTTGCACCCATTTCTCTCACAGGAAGATCAATGAAGCCAAACTAAATGTACTTAACTACTACTAATTTTAAGTTATCAATATGAGCACATCTGGATATAAAATAACTGTCACCCTTGGCATTTTGGTAATAACTCATCTTCTGTAGATCCATTACTATGTCAGTAGAACTGAGTCTCTTATACTGTACAGCTTGCATGATGGGCCGCCTATTGAGTTACAGTAAAAGTCAGTATTTTGAGGTTAGGTGACATTGCTATCAAAATAAATAATTCTGTTCACAAAAATGAGGGCAACTGCCCTGTGGGGCATACTGTAGGATAGGAGGAATTAGAGGGTAAGCACTGAGTGATTTATCTTCTGAATGGTAGAAAGTGGGTGGTGTCCCGAAAGTGGGATATATTGGGGGGGGCTAAGTGAAAACATTTCTAGTCAGGTACATAGAAGACAAAAGTGCATGTTTACCCTGGAGAATGGAGACAGGAGAAAAGTAAGTACAACCCTTCCCCACCCCCCCACCCACACCTCCATTTCACGTCTCCTCCTCCCTTCCCACTCAACTGAATTCTTTTTGCTGGAAAAATGCATTTAAATCAACAAATTATGTCCACTTTGAAGTAAGCTGAGCAAATTTGTCAACTTTTGACTTCCTGAACAGATTATTTAGTTCCAAAAAAATACTCATTTATCCAAATTTCTAGTCATTCTTCTTCATCCTTTAGAATGAGTATAAAAAACAAAACAAACATGTATGATTTAAACTCTGTACTGTTGGCCAGATAATCACATCAGAAATCAAACATATATAAAGCAACAAATTGAACAAAATTCATTCTCCAAAGTTGTTATAATATCATTCCTCTACTACTACTACTACTACTACTACTACTACTACTACTACTACTACTACTACTACTACTACTACTACTTCTACTACTACTACTACCATAGAGTACTAGTACCAGGTAGAAAATAACTTAGTGTTCAAATTTTCAGTAGCAAAAAAAATAATAAGCCATCTCACAGAGATTGAGCATTTTAGCAATGACATATATTGCAAATGTTAACTGTTTTATTACAATAAAACATTTTACAAGTAAATGAACAATAGCAAAATGACTGGAAAATTATGAACAAACTTGAAAAAGAGCACAGAAAATTTAGCCTAGAGAAAAATAAAAATTGCTTTCAAGTATTTTTGTCTCGCTTCATAATTAATAGAGATGAACGGGAGTTTGTCAAGGAATAACTTCCACACTCTATCATCAGATGATTTACAGCGGCATAATATGTTACCCCTTCAGGTCCGAGATGTTGTCAAAACCTTTGGCTGAAACAGTTTTATGAATTTGAAAATTATCACTTTAGATCTTCTCTATGAAAGAGCAGCTAAATATGTGTGCATGCATACTTTACCACCATTGGGACATTACAGAGCTGCTATAAGTGCAGTGAGATTCGTAAACACTGCATTAACTCCACAGTATTCTGTAAATTCTAATCTAAAAAAGGCAATCCTGTTACCAAGCAACTGATTGCAAGTTGCAACCATCACAACCTAAACACTGCCATAAAAAATAAAATAAAAAAAAGGTAAAGTACATACATCATCATACTGTCAGAATCAATTATCTATTAATGGACATACATTACCTGAGGTACTAATAGTATTTGTGTACAATGGAAAAGGTCTAGTAGTCATTAAAATAGAGGATGAAATTATTATTGTGTGGCACTAGTGATACTGTAGGGTTGGCAATGGCAGTAGGTGAAAGTGTATACAAATTCAGACATATTAAAAAACATAAACCGTCCCTCCCTCCCACTCACCCCCCCCCCACCCCACCCCAATCTGTGAACCAACTGTACTACCAACAGTTACAGCACTAAATGACTCAAGTTGAAGCTGCCTTAGAGCTAATTTAAATAAAATAAAGAGCTTCCTTCATGCATCAGTATATGTTTGCAACACACCCCCTGTTGATGAGTTGAACTGACAATACAGTACAAAGATGCATTCAGAAGTTTCTTACACTGCATGGACACATTTTCGTTAATGTTTAGTGGTTTCTGCAGTTAACTATTAGTTCACACGATATGGAAAATATATGGAAAATGTTAAAATTACAGTAGCCCTAATTCCAATAGACTTTCATTAATCTCACTGTGAGCAGAATTCAACAATCCTACACATGTCAATGCAAGACCCTCTGAACCACACTTTATGCTTGCAATTTTCATCATCTTTTAACAAGGTCATTTGTAGTAAACCATGCTTCAAGTTTATCTTTCTGATCTTTAGTCAGGACAGAGTGTCAAAACTCCTCCTCTTTATTATTCATAAAACTTAAATGTACAAGTGAATCTTCTCAATGTCATCATGTATGCACCAACTGACCAGGGATCCTAATAGGCTTCACTCAACTAAATAATGAATGGACAGACATCTCAAATATTTTGTGAATACCTGGATGCTTATTTCACTCCGGTCTGCCCGGCGTAAATGTTTGGTACAAACCAGGTGAACTACTTACCGTTCTTTTACCACAATACAGATATTATTTATACAGCAGGACTTGCTGATAATTAGCATGACAATTAATGAAAAATGAGGTCTCTGCTCCTAGAGATGCACCTTATATGCAAATTATGTACACTTCCTCCAGTATGAAGATACTGTGTTGATGGATATATGCAAGTCTTATGATCCTGTATAAATAAAATTATGAAGTTGAGTCTATACTGTACATGAATTTCCACATACAATTTTGCAGCATCAGCAGCCTTATCAAATGCATTAATACCTAATACATGTTCTTTATTTTAGCTACATGTTAAATCCTTAATAAATCTACTGGCTTATCACTGGCAATTTGCCTGATTATCAACAAATATCAGTTTGAACACTATGCAGGCTTATTTGAGCTCAGCACAATAATGTTTGTTGACAATAAGCAGTAAAAAATGGGGATTTTGTCTGGTAAGGCAATCATGACCGACAATTGTTAACTGGTAACTTTTTACTGGTGGAAAAATGCAAATTGCTTTTTCTTTTATGTAACTGGCAAACAGCAAAATCCACTGGTACAGGATATTTAACCAGTAAATATCCTGAATTTCCAGGTCTGTATTCACCTTGACATAACTTCCATGTAATCTTTTATGAGGTTCACTACACTACATTCATAAATGATATATTAGTATAATTGCAACCATCGGCATCTCTTTCTACAAATTTCAGGTCTCACAAAATGGCTGACAACACTGATCACAAATTACCATAGCAACTGTTTTGTGGGTGAGATGTAGTTTTATTACTGTACAGTACATAGTTTTAGAAATGGCTCACAACCAGAGCTCTACATTAAGTGTTCTGTTGGAGGTCTCAAGGGTTTTCAAAGAAAATTACTTTTATTATTATTAACAAGACAGTGTTGAATATTCATGAATGCAGCATATAATGAATGGACTTAAAATATTAGCAAATCTCACTATGAGTAACTGAAGCTCATTGCCAAGTTGCATTAAACTTTTAGGAAACTGAATGTGTCTGTCAAATTTGACATTTATTACCAACATCATGACATGTTCTACAGCATTAAACGACATGTTACTTACGATCCCAAAGGCAATTGCCATAATGTAGATATATACTGTACAAGTAAGAATCATCATCATAGAAACACAGACAAGAAAAATAATCTTGAGCATTTCAACTGAAAACATACCGATTGAAGTAAGGTTATTCACTACAAAAAAATTGTAAGGAAAACAGCTGTATAAAAACTTCAGCTTGAATTTATTTATTTTACTGCAGTGCTCAGTTTAATAAAAGTGTCTTCTCAAAGATGATTTGAAAAATTCACATCCCTGTTAGAATGATACTTTCACGACTGATAGAACTTCACAAAAGTGAAGCACAAACAAAAATGCCAAAGTTATGAAAATAGCTTCAATCTCTCTTAGAAGGTGATATAGCATAGATCTAAAATTTATGCATATCAGTTCTCTGAGGACAGATATAGGTGCAAGCAACACGAAAATGTGTATATATAACTGCAGGCAACTTGGGAAGCATCAAATCTTGATACATCTCTTCAAATCTTGATACATGCTATTACTTGTTGACATTCTTGGTAAATATTGCCCTTTGCCAATAACAGACTTACGTACATCATGTTTTGCTTTGAGTCTTCCCCTGTAAAAAAATGTTTTTTTTTCTCCATGAAACTGAAGACAAACATGGCAGCATACACTGTAGTAAAATTTGTATCCATGAGTTTAAGTGACTGGCATTCATGAAACAAAACCTAACCCCCCCCCCCAAAAAAAAAATACAGTTTATAAGTTTCACTTAAAAGCAATCAGGTGCTCTTAAATAAACAACATATAGAATATATACAGAATATAGAATACATGCATTTATAACTAAAACTTCAGTATTGAACATAACCTAAGGTTTCATATAAAAATCCTCCCGATTTTAGGAAATGAAACAGAAGTGACAATCATCAACAACCTCTAATTATGACCTAATGAAGAACTCACCAAGCAGAAACCTCATAATGACACCCAGAAAGCTTTAAATTTAAATTTTTAAAATCTTGCAATAACAACAACATGATGGCCTTTCATTAAAATATTACCGACTTTCACTTCGCTGTCCATATCATTTCTGGCATGTAATCATAAATTGAAAGAAAACAAAATTTGTTTATCACACTTTTACTCAAATATTGATTTACGGTGAAAGATTGACCAACAACCGAGAGGTGGCAACGAATAATTATGATCTCCAGGTGATTTATATCACTAATTTTCGATATTAAAAAAAAAGTCCATAATGGACAAATTTATCCTTTTGGGCATGGTTTGTTACCATTTACTGTACAATATTTATCGAAGGCATAAAAGTATCGGGGACTCAACTAAGAAAAAACGTCACTTAGCTAACGGAGGTTTAGAGTAAACATGGAAAACACTTGAAACCTTGATGCACTTTAAATTGCCACTCAGCTGTGGTCAGAATATTTCAAGAGCTGAGAAGAAACGAAGGCCGCTCTCGCTGCTCGTGTTCAAAGTGGAACAAATAAACCATGTCAAGTTAACCCCCAGGAAAGGAAATTCTGAGCCGGCTCAAATATAAGTTTTCAAGACTAAAATCCGAGATGCTCTCTTCCAAAGTTATTACACTAGATTTTTGTCTTGCTTTTATCGAGCCACAGCTTGGGAAGGAAAAGAATCCATCTGAACTTGAGAATCACCTACAAACAAAATTTTTTTATTATGATTGAATATGAATCACATAAAGAAAGCAAGTTGGAAATTCTCTTACTCTACCTCAAGTTGAGAAACAGACTGTAATCCTTTTTTTTTTTTGTGCTTGGCACAAAGGAGTAGAGATGTACAGGAATAAAGTTTTGGATCCAATAAGAACCAGATTTGGCCAGACCTGACACAAAAATCCGGCCAGTAAAAATCTGGCCAGACTGGAGTTTGCCAATCTGAGTTAATTAAATCATAACAACAACAAAAAATATTGCCAATTTAAAGTGCATTTAATGTAAATACCACAGAAAGCTTCACTTTCATTACAGCTGTTGTCTTCTATTATTCAAAGAATTTGATATATCCTAACAGTAGTATATATAGTAAAGTACTTAAAGTGTTGAATGAAATTGTTATGTTAAATTTATCTTCTTCTTTCTTTGCTACTTGATATATTAATTTAAATGTTTAATGTAAAAGAAGTTAGGTTGCTACCAACATCTCCTCAAATGGTAACAAAGAGCAGAATTTGACAACTTTAGATCCGGCCGGATTTTTTGCACATTTCAATGGAACTCAGCTGGAACATTTCCATTATCCAGCAATGCATTTTTGTATCGGTATGAATCGGTGACATGATTAATGTAAATTAGAAATTTCAAAACAGTTTGAGGTACTTTTAACTTCTATAGTTACTTCATTCTTATTACTTGTCATGTCTCTTCACTGTAAACATTGTATATAATATATGCATGAAAATGGAAAATAAATCAAATCAATTAAAAAATAATAAATAACCAGGCTTAGAATTTACATTGTTAGCTTATAGCTAAACACTTCCAGTGCACAAATCACCTACTGACTTAAATCAAGTTCTCAATGGCATTTTCCTCAATTACAACACACATCATTTACTTTACACACTGCACCTGTAGGCTTTTGAGAAAAACCCAATAACATTTTGCCGATAATTGGCAGTCAACCCTGGGCTTATGTTTATTTACAGAAATCACACTGACTATTTAACTGACTTGCCATGTTTAAAGTTATTAATTTCTACTGGCAGAAAAGTGCCAGTGCCTTGTTCTCTTCTTGCAACTGTTATGAGAGTCTGCACGTTGGCATGGGACAAATCATTATAATGAATCAAATACCATAAATAGTAATTAAAATACACAGTCACTGCAAAAAATATGTTGCTTTTAAGTGCAGCTGTCTCTTTCTAAATGAGGCTGTCATCTGTCATGTTTTACCTCTCATAGGATTACTATGAATCTTACAAGAGGATAAAAAAAGTAATTTTAACATGAGAGCATAAATCCTCTTTCAGACAAGTCCCCACGCCAATTTAAGGGGTTCAAATTTCTCGCTAGTTAGCACTTGTCCTGTGACAGTTGTCTGGCTGCATTAAATAACATGTTCAGGCACTTCTTATCAAGACAATCACTAAACATAATCCTCTAAGGCAAAACCTTTTCACTTGTTGTGACAGAGAATTCCAGTAGAGGTTAAGACATGACAAAGGTTAGTTGAGACTTTGAACGTCAAAAACCAGGAGTTGGATACCTTGAATTTTTCACGTAATTGCGTGTTTGTTGGGACAGACGATTTCCTGCTACTGTTCACAAAGATAACAACGCAGTTACTTTTCATTCAAAACAATAGTCGAAAATCTGATGTAAATCCTGTTTAATTTTTTTTTTTTTACACATCTTGAGGTTTTCTTTTTTACCATTTGTACCATTTCTCAGTCTATTTTAATATTATTTATCAATATTTGGTGGTGAATTCTCGAGAGAACTGTGACTTTCTCACAAACTGAAAGGTCTTCAAACACTGTGTTAAACATGTCAATTGTTGCGGTAATGTTCAAACAACTAGGGGTTTACTGTACACATGCTGTAATAACCATGCATTATCCACATTTATAAACTAATTGTGATATACATTATACACAAGTGGATGTCCAGTCCATTTTTACTGTGTACCTTTCTCCTACAGCACTTCTGAGCAGTTGCCAACTGGATTATTATTATTATTACGTACATGTGGAGATAATAACAAGCTGAAAAGACAGTATATTGATCAAACTACTATGATACAACTGTATCATCTAAAGGAAGAGTTTGTTCGTTTTTAATGTTGTAATATATGTGCACATGTACATGAATCATGAACAAACACTTTTCTCCTGGAAACAACAGGCAACGGAAAAACAATGTAAGCAAACCCTGGACACAAACATGCAAGCAAGACACAACAGGCAAGAATCTTGAAAAAACAGGCAAACAACAACAAATGCACAGAGAGCATCTTTCATTGTTACCAAACAATCTACAGGACATGCTACACTGTATTACCGGATATCACAGTACTTGCAGTTAATTATTCAGAAAGCCAAATGACTTATTGATTTCTTAATTTTCCTTGTCACACTTCATATGAGGATATTTACCGTAACGCTGCACAGATTTTCTGCAAGTATCGACCAAATGTTCAGCTGGGCTCTTGCACTTATGTAGACCTTTTTTATTACATTGCATGGTGTTCATACTTTGACCTCTGGTGACCTCATATGATCATTGATCTATTTAAATCATCTGGATTCTTGAACTTAATAATAGAGTTAATAATAGAGTAATAGGGTATTATAGTCTACAAGTGGGATTTTGTACAAGTAAACTTAGATGCAACCACATTTATATCATGAAGTATGAAGTTAAACTAAAGGCATCACATACTTTTTGAGATATCCTATCAACAAGCCAAGGATGTCAAATACATACACACATGCACCAGGCACACACCATCGCATTAATTCCATTTGCCTTCTGGAGAGGGAATCAAAATTTCAAATTGGTCAATTGAAGAACACAATACTCACTGGTGTGATTGGCACCTAAGACCATGATTATCTGTAAATATCACAGTAATAATTTCAAATACCAACTCACCTCTTCATGTGAAGAACCACCTTCTTTTTTGCCAGGAACTTTCTCTAAAGCCATCCACTTCTTCTCCCTTTCCAAAGCATCCTAGCCAGAAGGAATAAAAACATGCATTGTAATAGTTATGTGGATAATGCAAATGTACATAATTTAAGTGGAAGACCGAGGAGAAAAGGGCAAAAAAATGACCACTGTACATGCGATGCTACTACTTTGGGTCCTCTGACAGTGCTCAACAACGAATTTCTGCCCTTTTGGCATTCCATATTGGGAAATAGGTCAGGTTGCTTCTGTTCAAGGGTTCAAGAGTTAATATGGACGTGCCTAAAGTGCCTTGTAAGTCTCTGAAAACTCATTTAAAAAGATAGACTGATAAAGGCAGGTGTTAGTGTTCATCCATGATCATCACATGGATAGGATTTCAAAGGAGCTTTTGATGTCAGTGAGTAACTATGACATCACTCTTGTTTGCTTCAAGTTCACTTTATGGTACAAAATGTGACAATTTCAACTAGCAATATTTCAAAATTTACGCATCATTGAAGGAACTGCATGCAAAACTCACCGGGATGCGTATAATACATGCTCTTCTTCCAGTACTAAGTAACTAACAATTCCTCTAGACCATATTTTCAAACTGTAACATAAAACTTTCTTCTTAAGGTTTTTCTGTGACCCTCCAGGCAAAATCACAATGTGTCCCAAAGTAAGAATAAGTGGTCTTAAATCTATCCAGTATATATATATATAGGTCTACTGATGGGAAGATTTCTTTACAGAGCAATCAGTACAGGTTTATCAATAGAATTTTGCTATTTTCTCACATATATTGGTACAATGTTGTTTGAAACTTAATTTGCATGAAATGCTTGTTAAGGCCATGCAGCATTCAGAAAAGGAATAAAGTTGCTAGTACTGTAGGATGTACTCACAACACGTCTCTTTTCCTTCTCCTGGCGCCGTTTTTGCTTCTGAATCTCTCGTTGTTTTTCCATTCTGATTTGACCTTCGCTCCTTGATCTGCTGAGACCATTTGCTGCTGCCCTCAAGATAGGATTCATCTCATTGCTAAATTGAAAATTAAAGCAGCAGGGAAACCAACATAGTGAGCCTTTACCTCTGAAGGCATCTCTTTAGGTACAGATCTTAGTCTTCATATACCATTGTCCAAGGAAAAAGAGAATTTTACCACTAGTAATGTTTTATGTCTAATCCACTATTCGATGTATATACACTATTAAAATTCACAAGAAAGCTCCTTTAAGGCTAAATTGATGATGATTTCAGTTCCTCAATGCAGAGCTACAGTAAATCTATTGTTTCATGAATTGTAATAACTCAATAAAAACATGTTCTGTTACTTCATAATTATGAATAACACTTGAAAAAGTCTAAATATGACATCATCAAGCCATATGTGCTTGTTTTTAATGTTTTTGCATTATCATCTTTGTTGCTTTCAATATGGGCTGGTATTGGGATTGTTTTAATTAACAGCAATTCAGATCGTTGGGAAAGTAAATTTTGGTTGAATTAACCTAGTGGAACTTAAATGCGGCACAAAGGTAACAGATGGCAGCACCACACAACTATGATAACTCTCAAATTAAAACGATTTCTTGGCTTTGGGGTGAGTTCATCATCGCCAGCATCCTATCATATAAGTTGACCATTGGGTTCTCTTTTCCTTGTATATATGTCTTCAACCACACATATATTACCTTTTGTAATAATTCTGTACACAGGGAGGTTGTACCCTATCATTGGTTCAATTAGGATGGCACTCTTGCCTATAATTCCCAGACTAGTATTACTTAACAAGCATTGTACAAGTGATCAATCCAAGTAAAAGGAGTGGGGTAGGGGAAGCACAGTTGAGAGAAATTGCCATTCTTATAAATCATGGATATAATATAGATGATGATATACTGTCAGGAATCAATTGGCAATATTACATACATTCAGTGTTCTATTGGTTACATTACTGACAATGTTAACTCCAGCAAATCAGATCCTAAATTTGTTATGATACTTGCAGTTGTCTAATAGTAGTATAGTACTACTGGTACCAGTGCTACTAATTTAGTGGCAGTCTTTTGGAGAAATCACCTGTTCTGGCATTCTTACCTGCTAGTTTATCGTATAGATTAATGGATTAACAAACAAACTAAAGGTAAGCCTAAGCCAAACTATTGTGTCTTACGGAATAGTTAACAAGATGTGACTGTATGGTTCATCTCATTAAGCGTAAACGTGAAAAAAAAAACATTGCTTTCGAAAGGTTAGGCTACAATAAGTGTAACAGTAGCCTAAGCTACAGTGATTTGTTTATCCGTGTCAACGATTGCAAACTACAGTACAGTACACAAAATTTACACGTACCTGAGCTGAATTCACTACTGAATTTCTTGGCCGTCGATTCATTCCATGCAACAAACTAAGTAGAACCTTGCAATTTCTTCAGCATTTATGTCCTTTTTTAGGAACGGCTATAGATGATCGCATGCCCCTTTTCCGGTTCTCCCCTCTCAGCAATTTCAGTTCGCGATCAACCCAAATAGAGCATGCAACCCCAGTGCTTTACCAGTGCACAATGTGGACAACTTTTACAAAATTGTAATTAAGCTGACCATAATACGTATCATTGATATTCTTAACTGGAAAAGGCTAGGGAAGTTACGTTTCCCGTGGCTTGATAATGTGTTTATGAATATTTTGACATATTTACTTGGCAGTTCCCTGTCGCACAAAAACCGTGAATCGACGACTCAGTGAGATTGGTCATCACAAATGAGAGGGGAATGGGATTGCAGGCTGATGGAGCCCAACGACTGGGGTCCACTTATAAACTTTTGGAGTGGAAATCAACCTCAGAAGGAAAACAGTTAGCGTACACTGTTTGTGCGTCATGAGGTGGGAGGCCAGAGGGTTCAGCTTATAGCTGGAAAGTTAACCAATTTTCGTGTATATATCAATGGTCCATGAATGTGCATGCCCATATAACGAAATGGACGTCTGCCGGACACATTCTGGTGGATGTCGTCCGTGGGACCACAAGAAAGGGACCCAAAATTGGGCTAGATCATCCCGTGAGTTAACCTGGATAAACTGAAGGAAAATATCCTGCATAGGCCCAGGTATCATGAATGGCCATTGTCAGACAGTTTCAGTGGTGGTGTAGGCCCGCCAGGCACCCCAGAATCTCCACCTCCAACTGAAAAATGAGCTAGATCAGCTCATGAATGGTACAGTACAGTATTGTACGTTGAACTTGCTATATACATGAAAATTGGTTAAACTTCCCAACTAGGTAGACCCCTCTGGGCCCCCGGTCTATCACTGACCTTTTTCACATGTCCGTATAACCCATTCCACTGCCTCATTCTTCAAATGTTCATCAGAACCAACAAGAGAATTGTGCACAATTTGCCCTTGGTTCGATCTCAATTACAGATACATTTGGGTGACGGCAAGTCGAAAAATTGTGCCAGGGATGGACCGACGCCGGGAAGGAAACTTGGTTGCGATTTTTTGTGAGTTGGGACAAGGGCGTATGAACCGGGGGCTGGGGGCGCCAGCCCCCCAAGGGAAAAATATGGGGGCGGAAGTATCATTCCACCCCCCCCCCCTCCGCTTCGCAAGTCAGAAAACCCCTTTTTCATTTCTCAATAAATGATAAATGAAAACAATCTCATTTGGAGCACCAAATTGCATCTCAGGACAGGTGAAAATGCAAAATTATTTACAAAATGGAGTGGGTGTTGAAATGTGCTATATTGCACCAAATTACATCTGAGGCCACCTGGAAATTCAAAAATTTTCCAAAGGGGAGGGGGACACCCCCTCCCCTTAGACCTTTCCCCCAGGCCGGCCATTAGTCTTCAGCCCCCCCCCCCCCCACGCAAAATTACCTTCCTACGCCACTGAGTTGGAATGTCTATAGTATACATACAAAACATTACCGTATACCATATTATTATCAGTGTCTTGTATTTTTCACAAATTCTTTGCTATTTATGCGAAAGAAGTTCTAGAGAAAAACAAATCCAATATCAGGGCTGCTTCGATTCACTGGCACCGGCTGCCATGATGTAATGTTTGTAACATTGATTGACAGCACCTTAGGGGCATAGCCTAATGTTTAAATGAAACGATAACAATCATAGTAGACACGTTATGCGTAAAGCAGATTTTGAGATTTGTCGGAAATTTTGACGAAGCTCATAGTAAGATTGCAATTGATCTAAGACGCACAGTGGATTCACCCTTTTAATGAAACATTCTAAAGAACGCCGTTGTGAACGTTACTCCATTCTCGACATTTCGTCGCCCGGACTCATGATAAGGTTTGCATGATAATAATCACATGTGAAAACCAAGAGAGGATATGTAAAAAAACAAAAGCATTCATTGAAACTTGACTGGTCAAGTCCATAAACTAATTAACAGCTGGAATTGCAGTATCGAAATGCATGGAAATCAGTTCTTCAAAATCAAGTCATATAGTTGCTTTAATTAAATTATTGTGCGTATACCTTTCCCTCCCCTCCTGTGAGCTGCCTCCACCCCGCTGTACCTCTCCATCATACCCTTTCCATCCTCTAGCTGACACTTTGTGAGTAACTTGCATCTTAATAGCTATTTATAATAGTTAATTAAACCGACTTGCATGGTACGGCGTATAGCCTGAAAACCAACTGTTTCAACTCTATCAATGTTATGTACCGACGAAATCAATGTTATGTGCGACGAAATCCGTTAGAGGTCGCTATACCGCAATTAATTCATAGAAAAGTATAACAAATTCGAAAGTTTCCAATATATATTTTATTTTCCTAAATTAAAATCTACCTTTTCCTCTACAATACTTGACGGTTCCCCTATTTTCAGGTTTTGTTACGTCCAGTTTTGAAAATAGTATATATATATATATATATATATATATAAATTTCTCATTTTTATATAGACGGTTTTGTGCTATGAATTTGTGTTCAAGTCACAACACGACTTCGCGCAATAAGTGACCTGCACAGGTGAAGGGGAGGTGGGGGGGGGGAGTCTGCATTCCCTTGATTAGATTTAGGTATAGGGGATGAACATTTATGGGCGTCCTTTGCCCGAAAGCGTGTTCTAATTCTTCCCTGACTAAAATTATGATCCTCCATCAGAATGTTTTACACACATTTGACTCAGAGGTTGTGTGTGTCCGCTACCATCACCCTGCCCCCCCCCCCCCCTACATTCGCTGCGCGCGAAATAAAATATGGCAATAAACACTGCAGCATATACAGATGCAAGAAATGGAAACTTAACTACTGTTAAGAAGATGACGTGTATTGATTTGATTTCGGTTCAGTTCCTTCCAATAAACAAACAAACAAAAATAGATGTATATATATATATATATACTCTAAATTAAACAGACTTGGACGAAAACAAAACTACATATTATCTGTTATTGGAAGTTGTTGATATTCTGATATCAGAGACATAAATAAACATGAATATGTAATCCAATCAGCACTTTACATCACTCAATTTTCCGCACCTTCGGTCGCAAACTTTCACAGGAAATGCTCTTGTTGGTGAAGTATACAACATGTGAAGGAACATGTGATTTCTTGTTCATGGAAAATAACACACTTTCCATCGTTTATCCCCTTAAATTACATACCTAACATGATGGGATATATTGATTATTATTCATATTACCATATATCGTCGAAAGTCAAGTTTCCCGGTAAATTGTATTTTTTTTTTCAATTGAGTCACTATTTTCGTTCGGTTCACTGACAGAATTGCCATCTCGTACAAAAACATTTTTCAATCTGTCAAGCTAATGGAGTGTAATCAAGAAAGCAAGATTGGAAAGAAACAAACCCTCCCCCCAACAATAAAAGCAGGGGGTGTTCAGAATCATTCTTCAATGCATTGCTGCAGTTATTACATTATAAAAACTACATGTGTAAATGAAAAGAACACATGGTAACTAGGTTGGAGCATTCGATGGTATGTTTGTTGGCAACCCAGTCAGTAATGAAGTCATTTGTTTCTCATCTTTTGAATAAATGTCGCACAATGATTGTTCAAGCTTTGAAAACCGCCTATCGTACACAGACCTATACTGAAGATATCGAGGTACGGTTCCCGCTGAAAAACACGCCGGTCGGTTATTCGGTCGGTTAACCCGACTCCCCATGCCAGCTGGTACGCTCTGGCGGGTCTGTAACCGGGGCACCGGTCGGTCAGTATTTACACCGGGTTGTCTAGAAGCGTCGACGATACTAGGGAAGACTGTTTGTTTAGAGCTGAGACCATACTTTCTCACAGGCGTACGGGAAGAAAATGACGATTGAGTCCTAAACACCGGCTCGATGCAAATGGGTTTCATTTGTTCAAGAAAATTTTGCGCACTGCTTCCTCGTTTACGCCTATCTGCATATTCCCGGAGTCTTACGGCGCAAAATTCCTTATTCTTAGCGTTCAACTGGTTAGACAAATTTTGTTTATTAGTCTGAACTTGCGCCGCTTCGATTCCCACCAAAAGTTCTTTCATTTGTCCGGCTTTGGTTTTTTGTTTATCGACGAAAGCTTTCCTCTGCCAAGCGACTTGCATAATAAATTTGTATCTCTCTTTGGAAAGGTCCATTAATCTTGATTCCAACAGTCTTTGCTCGGTTACATTATCTTTAAGCTGTGAACCAATGGCGTTGTTTGTTCCACAACCATTCGGTTTCGCCCAATTACGAATGTCCTTCCATACATCATCCCTTGCTGAGAACCGAGGCGGGGCACTATTCGCCTTCCGTTTAGTTGACTCTGTTGCCATGTCAGCATAGAATGAAATACCTCACTCTATGCAGGTAAGTCATTGGATCCTAGCATTATCTACTATATTTGTATGCAGAATTGTCCTTAAGATATGCTAGAAAGTCATATAATGGTCGCTCAAACTGACAATATTTGGAAGCCTCAGAACTTTCAGGGATGTCCTTCGACAAACTTTTAGCAGTTTGCCAATATGATTTGGGATCCTACAAGTTGATGATCTTTAACGTTGAATCCATTTAGGCAATACACTGTAGATGTAACCTGTGAATGAAAAGAAAAAAAAATGTTTCAAGTTTTAAAGTGGAAGTTATCTGCATTTATAAGCCTACGTATTTTTATATTCAATGGAAACTGACGATATATATAGGAATGCATGCATGCACAGGCAATATATTAATGTCCGGGTAAGGTAGTTATGTCTAGCCAACCGAATCATCCGTCGGTTTCATTATGAAACAACAGCCGGTATAGTTGTCAGTAGGTCCAAGGGCGGCGGAACCGGGGGGCACAGGGGGCACGTGCCCCCCCACTTTTCCTCAGGGTTAAAAATGTGCCCTTTTTCTACATAAAAATTGAGGTGTCTGAAGTTAGCAAGAGGTCAGGGAACCAGAATGAACACTCGGGAAGGGCCGTTTCCGGCCATCTGAGGGGTTTGTAAAACCAAAATTTTTCTTGTACGCTCCGCGCCAACCGATGGTGGCGCTCCGCTCAGATAGTCGTGCATACAACTTTGCAAATCCTGACTACGCCCCTGACTTTTAATGAATTTATGTGGGTGAAATTCAAAGCTATTTCGAATGGAAACAATTTGTTAAGATATTAACAAGAAATAAACTCTAATTCGGAAGATTCCTACATTAGCAACTAGCATGATTTCACCTCATTTGTCTCAATAGAAAAATTGATCCTTGTTTCCCAATTTGCACATTGGATATTGCAGTGCTAGTATGCATATTTTCCTTGAGGGGAGGGGGGGCGTTGATGGAGTGATGTGTATACGCAAATAAGATAGTACAATAAGAGTTAAAAAGGGTACTAAATATCAGGCTACATCAGTCCAATCGAATTTCTGCAAAGTGCCCTTTGATGTCGGTGCCCCCCCAGATTAAAAGTGCTTCCGCCGCCCTTGAGTAGGTCAGTCAGGCTATTACAGAGTGGCACCGATTTGGGCTCGGATGAGAAGAGGTTGGCACGAGGAGAGAATGATCATGTATAGTATCATTCATCAATAAATTCCCTTCTGTAACATGTATACACGAGAAGCCCATTGACGTGCACGTGATTTTAAAAGGGGGGGGAGTGGGGAATTCTTAATTTACCACAACTGATATAGGCAGGGGTTGAATCTTATGGACGGGCTGTAGACGGATACAAAAATTTACGAATGAGGAGTTTGGTTGTGGCGTCATTGGATTCGACTCCCATATATAGGGAGCCATTTGGTCCTCCGCCATAAGAACATATCCCATAGAAAAATGAAGAGGTCAAATGGTGCATCCTGAGGCATAGTTAGACTAAAACTTAGGCGTACTTTTTAATTAGATCTTAGCGCAACGTACGTTGTACTAATAAATACAGTTGTTTTCCCCGAATAACCACTGACTAACGATGGAGGTGGGGGCTCCCCAACCCATTTCGCACGCCACTGGAGAGGCCTACGGATTACTCTAGTGAGTTCTTAACCACGTCAGATCGATAATTTTGTATACATTGAGAAGAGGGGTATCTAGATAATCATTCGTTTAAAACTGAATCAAAATGAGCCCACATAACATGATCTTCCACCCCTCAAAGATCGTAATTAGTGTTAGCCCAAAAGTTTAGCATGCTAAATATTGCAAGAGGTTTTGAAATTACTTTTCTATAGACGCTGATCCTCCATATTATTCCTATATTTGCCATTGAAGATTATTAAAATAGACAGTTAATATATCGGTGTGCGTGAGGGGGGGGGGGGGGGTGGGAGATAGCTGTTGAAACTTGAGCGTGGGCGACCATAATATAACTTTCTAGCATATTTGGTGGCAATACTGATATTTTCTAAGTGATCTGAGACTGAGTGATGCATGTTTGCTCTGTGCTTTTTCTGTGTGTGAGTATGTCTGAGTGTTTGTGTATTGAAACTCCTCTTTCTATCATATAGGTTTATCCCTTACCTTCAAATTCCTTAACCGGAACTGTTTGGTCGATTTTCAAAGTTGAACAAAGCAAAACAAAACTACGAAATCCAACGTAAAGAACATTTCTGCTACTTACTTTTTTTTCGCGAATAGGCCTATTTCCAAAGTTTAATCACTGGCAACGCTCAAAACTATCGACCCTATACCGGTTTACATAATCTACAATAGTTATTTCTACACTGGTACAGACAAAATCACAATGCCTCTAACAAGAATGTCCATCAGAAAAACATTCTTTATTGGTGGTGGTTTGGCCTACTGAATATGTCGTGGCGTTTAAAAATTAATGTCAAATTTTATCACTCCCCAAATCGATCCGATCAAATTGACTCCTTTCCGTTGGGAAATGTATACCAAAAACTTGCATAGCCTTCCCTATAATCTGCGGCTTCGAAGATTATGAAGGCCTGAGAGGAAATTCTGTTGCCCTCTGAAAATGTATTCTCACGAACGTACCAGGTTATATAGACCATAACATCTAGTGCTTTAACGCAACATGAATATGAACCTATCAGCTGCTTACTGTACTGTAGTTTATTGTCGAATAATCATACAACTATAACGAAGTCTAAAATTTCATGGCATGAATGGTGTTCAACCAGTTGTCATAGCAACACAGCATGCGGGGTCGAAGATGGCACGGCGAAGATCCTGTAATTGTTGGTCTGTGTACACGTGGAAACGAACCAGAGAGAGCGTCGTGCGACCTTAAACTTGACATCTTAATAGAACCGCAATTGTAAACAACCAAGACGATTATATAACTTTTATAACGTGACTGTCTTTACAGCTATAGCTATAGCTTTAATCAGCGATCTGCAGGCCGCGGTAAGGCCCACAACCCAGGACCGTCCGTGAAGAATGAGTCACTACCCCCCCCCCACCCACCAGACACCACTCCTCAGAATCGATGCTCCGAGTATAGTCGCCTACTGTACATAGAAATTAGGTTGGACTATGTAGGCCTACTCAGTTGTTATAGAAAATAATCGAAATCCGTACCGTCGGCATGAAGCTTTGAACAATAGATAAAGTTTTCGATGTCTGAAAAAAATAGTGCAAGCGCGTTTGGGTCGTGCCACATAGCTAGGTGGACTGTCGGCCTACATCACAATGGATGAACTAAATTAATAGACTTATGTCTGGAGAGGGGAACACGGAGGAGGGATGAAGAGGTATATACCCATGAGGATATACCACTGGCACCCGTCACCCATAAATGAACCCTCAGTAACTGAACTAGCCTTATGTGGTACCTGCACGCTCGTAAGAAAATCAATGCTGTAACAAGTACTGGGGAAGGCATACTTCCCGGGTATTCCCGGTGTCTAGGACCTTGCTGAATAACAATAGCAGATAAACTTAAATAAATTATGGAATAATTGAAAAGAAAAAAAGTGGATCTTGTAATGACAACATGGTGCAACGGAATGTTCACTTCAAATTATGAAGTACGGTAACAATTGGAAAATTACACCCGCTTTATACATTTGATTATAATACTACAATGAAAAGTTGCTGGGGTATGTCATATGATTCTTGGTGGGGATGCTTGTCCATCCCTGATCACCGTGACTGACATTCACGTGTAACAGTTTAATTCTTTCACCGAATGATGTTGCTAATTAACTTGCTAGTATGAGAGACTTCGGCTTTTTAATCCCACCACACTACAAAAGGTCACAAGGGATTCCATTTCATGTTGCAAAGTTGTCCAAGGCTTCCATAACTTAGAATATAGTGTGTTTTTCTCTAGAATTTTCCAATGGTTGGAAATAGAGGTCTGAAGTTTCAGAAAGTTCAAATGTTGTAGGTTAAAACGTACCTTAGAATTTCTTTTCTCATCGGGTTATGCATGAAAGAATGAAATGGTTTGCATAAGTCGGTTCTTCTTTCTAAATGTGACAATAATTTTAGGAATGCTTTAGACAGTTTTTTTTTTACTTTTTAAGAATTGCAACAAGATTTGAAGTTACAGTGTTACGCTGTTTATCGCAGGTTCCTTGATGGGGACTTCATGTCCCGCCCGATCCTTTTTTGCCTCTTAACTAAAATACTGAACCTCTATCCGACCAACCGAATGGCTTTGTATATAGCTACAGTAGACTATAATGTAGTTCAATTCCATCCCTGATTCCCTCTTCACAGATAATATATATGTAGTTACAAGCCTTATCCACACTTTCAATATAGATTCCTGGCATTATGATCTGAAATATATGCAGTAGTTGCGCAATTATATACTTGAAAAAGATTGTAAATACAAGCATATAGTTTCTTACCTGATCTCGACATTGGGTGTTTGTTTGGCGTGAATCCCGGCGCATGCAGACGGCCTATATTAAAGTAAATAACCGAAAACAGCAGAAGGATGGTTCTTGTGGAACCTCAGCGAAAAAGATTGCCAAATAGGGATTTTGTCTTTTCTCTTCACGAACGATTTAATCTTCCTGTTACAATGGCCTGACTATTTCTAACCGATGGCCAGCATCACTGCATCTCATATCCAAGGAACTACGTCAAGCATGTTCATAAACTTCACGTTCTTGGTATATATTTGTACAGCATATATGTCCATATACACAAAATAAGCTTTAACGAACTCAACACTCCACAACAAGTGTTATTGTCAAACCTCACTCCACAAAGATTGAAATAATTGTCATTAGTTTCCACAACATCGAAGACAACTTAAAGACCAATGACACCGTGAGTACAGTCGCGTCAAGTTGTACTTAAACTTCAAAAGGAATTTGTCGTCAAATTGTTGGCGATTGTTAGGTTATTCCACAGTATAGCGTCATAACACAAGGATTTTCAAAGCCCGTACATTCACCTTAAATTAACGACGTTGTTTGCTCTTACTTAAATCAACAAACACAATACATGTAACCATGCATAAGTGCCATTAATCGATTTTCATTTCTTGACGACTGTGTGGAAACTTCATTGTTAACTTTGTCAAGGGATAATGCACTCCTGTACTGAAGTAGGATTAAGGTCCCAGACAAGTAGTTCTCTCAGCTGGTCCATCTTATTCTCTTTAACAGAATATTCGATGGGCTTTAAAGCTCATCGTCTGTAATCACAGAGTTACTGTAAAACGGTTTATGTACATCTGACGCGGTCTTCTAATGAACCAGCCTGACAGGGGCGGATCCAAAATTTCGAATGACCCTGGGGTAACGGAAGGCGACCGCCGTGTACGGTGGGGGGGGGGGTTGTCTTCGGGTCCTTTTCATAGTTATATAAAGGTTTGAGATCAAGCTGTTACGATCCTAGCAGAATCAACTTTCTTTTGTGAGTTTTCTTCAATAGATATCCTGCAATTAGGATCGAAACGTCGGGCTCTTTAAAGTTTGTACATTTACCTATTCAGGCTTTTTTACAGCAGATAATCAGTTTGTTAACAGTTTTATCCTCTTTTTAACCTTTCATCCCAGGGTCATTGATGGGGCCTTTCTAATTTCTTTTGTTCCTCCTGATCATTTCTGTCGAATTGGCTAACTTTTCTCGGCTTATAGACGCCAGGTGTACTTAACTCAGGTTGAGGCACTAGTAGGTACTTGGATATGGACAAATTGTCAAGGTCAGATGACCGGATGACGTGGAGTCGGAAAATTAGCTCTTACACCATGCACATACAGTGCAACCCCTTAGAAAGTTAGAAACCTTCCTTAAAGTAGAAAAAAGAGTAAATTTTCCACATGCAAATGTAACTGTTAATTTTCAAAATAACTTCCATTGTCGTAGGAATGAGCGAATTGGATCACATGGGGACTTAACCGCCTCAAGTCTGACATTTTCTCGTCTAATTTACGTTCGAACTTTATAAAACAAACAAAAATAAAACGCTTATTATAAAGGGGGGTATGCACCACTAGTTCAGGAGTTGTGGGTACAGCAAAACCAACCTCAGCTTGAAAGGATACATACATGGACACAAGAATGTGATTAGTAGGGTAATCCGTTGAAACCAATATATTTGAAAGGCAAAGAGCTACAAACTTTAGGACAGTGAAAATCGTTCCACTGTCCACCTGGATTCATATATGACATATGCCAGTGTTTATTGCTTGAACGTAAGCGAAACCAAGTCAGTGGGAAAATATTACCCTCTCCATTCTTCCCCACAATTAAATTGGTGGGATTTCTGTCGATTTGTCAAAGTGATGTTTCCCCATATTGATGTGTTCCCATCATTAATTTCAGTGGGACCCACTGACCTCTACCAGTGGTAGAGGTCAGTGGTGGGACCCAATTAGTTCATCTGGCAGAATGCTTAATAAAAATTGAGCAGTTAGTGCTTGTCTTAATATGGTAACTTGCTTATTTGTACGTTCGTTTGGGCTGATCGATTTGTGTTGTTTGATTTGATATTTGTGAGTATTTTATTAAAACTTTTCAAGTAGACTTAAGATCAAACTTACACCAATCTGTAAACAAGAACAAAATGTAACGAAAAACAGTCAACGATGTACTTAGACGATTGTCGGGCAAAACTGCAATTCCCAACAATGAAAAGTTAGTGTTGGTACCGCTTCTGCGAAATTACGGAGGTTAAACGTAATGATGTAACGAAGGACTTCAGAGTCAAGTACTGTCGCAGTACCTGCATTCTGGCAATTCAGTTAAAGTTCTGCGCTCTATCGCCATGTCCTCTCGCCGGACGAATTTCTAAGGAAAGGATATTTATGGAATCCTAATGCAGACAGTTTCAAACTATGCTATGTAAGCTTCCGTATATGAATGAATGTAAGCTATATAATATACGCATAGGCCTATGCATGTTACTGTACAACTACAAACAAGTTTAAACAATCAGTGAATATGGTCTTTTCCACCTGAACATTAAATTTATTCAAGCTATAGTTGATTCTGTTCAATTAAAATTCTTTAAGTATTAACTACATGAAATATGTAACCTAACATGCTTTGACACATGGTTAAGGGCTAGCAGCCCATGTTATCTTGTCTGTTCATCTCCTTGATGCCAGTGCGAGGGCATATATCACAAATGGAGGGGGGAGGGAGCTGCAAAGCTCAGTCGCAGGGTTAGTCTGAGAGCCCTGGAGTTTTCATCTCTCAAATGAAAGACCATTAGAATTAGACTATGGTACCATGAATGTAAACTTTATTTTGTTATTTCTCTTTCCAGCATACATTACATAATTTGCTGAACAGAATTGGACACTCAACTGAACGTGAAATGCTACCAATAAGGAAAGTAAAATTTGAGAGAGCATCAAGTAGTAGTCTAGAAAAACCACAAGAAATCCCACCAGTGAAACCTGCAAGAAATTCAATTACAGGCAAAGAGGCGCAAGAATTTTATGAGAGAGTCATTTCGAATCCTTCTGCAAAGAGAAAGAAGAAAGTGAAAACAGAGAAGCACAATCTTGTTGAAGATATAGAGAGAGGCAATAACCAGAAGAGACTTGATGGGAACCACAAAGATGTACAGATCCTCTTCAGATTTGCTCAGGAAGGTAAACTGAAACAAATAAAAAAATTGTTCCTGGATCAAAATGTGTGTGACATTAATGCTGTAGATAGCTTTGGTTGGACAGCACTAATGTGTGCTGCCTGTGCAGGACATCCAGCTGTCGTCCGATACTTATTGCAAAAAGGTGCCAACAGGGAACTCACCAATCGAAATGGCCAAACTGCATACGACTTAGCTAAAGCAAAGAAAGTAACTACTGTAATGAAAATACTCCAGTCTTGGAATGAAGGAAGTGGGCATGAATGGCTGCCTAGTCAGGATGCAAACTTAGTCCAAAAGAAACCGAGGAACAAATTTTTCTGTGTAGCTTGTGCAAGATATTTTACCGACACATCCCTCGCAAGCCATCAAACATCTACAGTTCACTTGTTTAACAGTAAACCAAAACAGAGAGGAACTTGGTATCATATTAACGAAAGCAACAAAGGATTTTGTATGCTCCTTAAAGATGGATGGGACAAAGAGAAAGGTTTGGGACCAGAAGGGAAAGAAGGACTCAAGTTTCCAGTCAAAACCATCTTGAAACGGGACAGAAAGTGTCTCGGTTCGGTCAAGACAGATAATAGTACACCCAGGGTGACTCACTTCAAGCCATATGACTTGAGTGCTGTCAAGAAACCACAAGTAGAAACTGGAAGAGTGAACTTGAAGAGAGAACAAAGTGAGTCAAAGACCAACAAGAGGAAACTTGAGAAGAAGCGAAGGAAAGAGAAAGAATGGGAAATAGATTTTAGAAGATCATTCAGCTTAGAATGATTGCCAGGCCAATGGGAACTGATAATTTTATTGTGATATAAGGCTCCAACATAACTAAGGATGAATCATTGTAAATTAATTGAAGAAATACTGATATAGGGCTGACTTTGTCTAGCAATCTTGTATTTATCATTAGCTGAACATTTTGTAGTGGTAGACCAAGTGTCTTATGTTCAAGACTATATACTGTAGTTGGTACCTGTCTAATTACAGTAACGATTAATGTGTTGTAAATGTTATGCTGAAATGACAATTTCTCTTTGAGTGACATGAGGATATTACAAATTTTCAAAGGAAATGGTGTTTGTGAAACCCCGTTTATCTTTTCAGGCATCCAACCACAGACAAAGAACTAACACGATTACCCAGCTTACAGTAGTAATATGAAAATGACAATTACTTTCTTAGTTCAATAGTCTGCATTTCAGATTAATTCAATAATTTACAAGCCTGATATGAGGCTGAAAGACAGTTTGCTGTGCAAGTTTAAAGAAGATCTTTACAGATAGAGATTTTACAGATAGAGACAGATTTTAAGCGATAAATTTGTATTAGCTGCCAAAAGTTGAACCAATTCTTTATAGTATAGTTAAATGGTTTAATACAAAATACATATTAGAACAAATTGTGTGATACGTTATTTTACTAGCCATGTTAGTATCACAATCAAAGTATGGAACAGAAAGTAAAATACTTTTGTTGAAATATTGGTAAACTTATAACCTCATGAATAAATTTACAAACAGTAAGACAATAAAACAAACAGCATATCTGTGATAACAGACTTTGATACAGAGTGTAAAAGAAAATATTAGAAAAGTAAAGACATTCTCCAACCTTAAAATGTAAAATTCACTGACCATTGACTACTAGTGTATCAATTACTTATGTTGATTAAAGGGATTGCCCAGAGGAAAATTTATTTTTGGCTTATAAAAGAGGAACATATTCTAAGATCCTGGTGAAATTTAAAAGTCTTATGTATCGAGTTTGACACATGAACATGTGAAGTTGAAATATTTTGTACCAAAATAGTTTGTTTTACCTTATTCTTAAACTTTATATTTTTGGACAATGTGAAAGGGGATGTGAAGTTATCATTACCCCAAGTGATTGTAATATGTATATATATTAATGCGTCCCGAGTTTGATGAAGAGAAGGTTCAAGTTATGGCACAATCTGAAACAATTTCAACTATCAATATCTCGAAACACAATGTCAGAATTGCATGCAAATTTCACCAGGATGCTACTGTAACTATATATTCTTTTTCATGATTCAAAAACAAAAGATCCTCTAAACTATTCTTTTAAAGCAGTATTTTTCTACTGCACTGAAAACTGTGCAAACTATGATTGCATAATTTCAATGATAAAACCTTTAATACACTCACTTTCACTCAAAGATTGCTCATGGGGACCATATTGAACCAGATGAGTGCTATCTGTTATCAATCAGAAGAGAAGCAAGCGCAAAGAACACTGCTCCAAAAAATACTAAAAAAATATTTAAATTGTAATCTGGAACAGAAATGTTAATGAGCTGTATTGTTGACAATATCTTCAGATTGAATACCAAAAAAGGATACCTGAGAATTTTGAACAATGCAGTGGATGATTTTTAATTATAGTTCATTGCTATGTGGCAGGAAGAAACAAAACCTGACAGATAGAAATTGAGAAAGAGAGTTCTCCATTTGAAATTTATGTTTATTCAGAAAATAGTAAAACTAGAATTTCCAATTTTGTATGTAAATTGTAAAAAAGTACAGAGGGAAGAATTTGTTGACAAGAGGGTTCATTACATGAAGAGATAATTATCATAAAACACTCCAAAAACATGTTGTTTTGTCTTCTCATTGATCCATGGAACGAGTGAGAGCTATTTGACACTATTTTATTCGTCATTGAATGTATGATTCGTCCATTGAGCCTAATGGTACAGTAGTCTTCATCAAGACATTTGGACTACACTGCTCCATCACCGCGATAACATATATACTTGCACTACGATCATACCATGCCAGGTGTTGAGAGCGTGTTTTTGATCGGCTATTGCACTCTAGCATTTTCTCTGCTAGTATAGATTAAAACTTCTTGAATGTGAGGGCGCACTCGAAGAACAATTTCACAGTAGTAGCGAAGGTCGCAATAGGCTAATGCAGATTTGCTGTACTACTACTAGGAAGCTTGAACAAGACTATCCTAATGGCTACAGCTTGCAATTATGTAGGTTCTCCCTTAAACCTGTTCTCTAATTGATCTCCAGCGAGAGGAAAATGCCGATAGAAATGGATTGTTTTGTAGGAAAACTGTTATCAAATCTCAGGGGTGGAAATCTGTTCCTTTCGTGAAAGAATTGATTCTGTTTGTCTGAAGATCTCAACAGGATAAAATCTTGATGACCTACACAGAGATCAGGCAATCCATTTTGGTCAAATAGCAGGATCTCAACCTATAAACCAAATAACTTTTGGCAATATTGTTTAAAAATATAAAAGACAGTAGGACACATACATCAGTCAAGACACCTCTCGGAGTTGCTTCCATCAAGGTTTTATTTGTGAGGTAAACCAGTCAGGCAAGAACACATCTGAAGGGTCTTCCAGTAACCTCCAGGTTACGGTGGATGAATCTGGCCTTCTCTCAAACAAGTAAACTTTCCTGGGATAGAAATAACAAAAGAGGATTTGAGCACAGGTCACAAAACTGAATCCACAATATCAATTGATCAAGTTATGGCTTTTCAAAAATTAAATAGCTGGAAAAGAATTAGGTTAATAAACCTCATACACCTATTCAATGATACTTGACTTAAAGGAATAATGAAAGCAGGGATCAAATACAATTTATATTATTCAGTAACCTCAAAACTTCTAATATTCGATTTTTATGTGAACCGCTTGCTGTTTGATTGAATATGCTTGCTTTGAAAATTTCATCAATATGAAATTTTAAGCGTATTACGGAATCAATTGCGGCTTACTGTGCCGCCATTGTGGTGAGGCCTTAGGAGCCAATTTTCAAAGCAAGCGCATTCAGTCATACAGGAAGCGGTTAACCTAAAAATCAAATATTAGAGAGTTTTGAGGTTATTGAATTATAGAAAAATTGTCTTTGATCCCTGCCTTAGTTATTCCTTTAATTAAAAAAAAAAAAATGTAAATTCTTGATCCTAATATGAAATGACTGTTTACAACTCCTTCAGTAGTAGCAGATTATAAAACTACCTTTCATAGAGACACATGAACCATCACATCCAGACAGATATAAAAGTTATAAAAACTATGAGCCTGGAAAGGGGTAATTTTACGATGCTAAGCAGCCAAAATACGTATGTGGGAGAACCCAAAAGGATGTTTTGTACACTTCACAAGTTGGAAGGCCGTTTCAGATGGGAAAAGAGTGGATTTATCCTGGATGAAAATGCCTAGGTTTCCATGGTTACTATTTAATGCCACCACATTATCTATTCCACCGTAGCAGTATTGAATTAAAAAAGTTACTATTGTCTTTAAAGTAACTCTTTCTTCGGTAACAATTGTCCAGATATATGAAATAGGAGTATTAATTTGAAAACCAAAACAAAGCTGGCTTCCGTCAACAGACAGATGTTTTATCCCCCTCCTCCCCCACCCCCCTTCAGAAATAGATGAATATTGTTGCTGAAGATACTAGTTGCTTTAGATAGTGATTACTGAATAGCCGTTTTAAAGTAGAAAAGAAATAACAAAAGTTCAAAACTATACATTGATCAATCTGCCTCACAAAAACATCCTACTAGGATTGAAAAACCACTTCCTTTAGTATTGATAAAAAGTTAAACCAGAATGCAAAAATGCATTGTGGTTTCGATGATTTAACTTGAGCAGTTTTCTTCATGAATCTGACGTAAAGTATAGTGAGGGTGTACATGTTTACAAGCGTTTCACGATTGACCTCTGATGATCCCAAATGACCTCCACCAAAAACAATATACTTCTTTAACTCAATGTGTTACACACTAAATAAGATTGGAGGCCCAAGCTTTCAGTATTGAGATATCGTGTTTACAAGGTTTTCACAATTTCACCTCTGGTGACCCCAAATGACCTTTGACCTCCACCAAAAACTATAGGTTTTTGTAAATAATATGGTACTTCTACACACCAAATATGAAGTTAGTCCAACCTTCCTTTCTTGAGATATCGTGTTTACAAGCTGGGCGTCACAAACGTACTCACACATACATACACACATGCGCCATCTTGAATGCAAAGGTTACAATTGTCATCGAAACCAAAAATGAAGTAAAGAAATGTAAATTTTCTGATACTGAAGCACTTTTAGGCCAGTATGCATTTGCATTATAAAAGGTATGTATGAAGGAAAAAAGAAGGGAATATACAAAGAAAGACACTAAATTTTCTAATGCTCTTACTACAACAGATTGGGGAAATATATTTGTATAATAAATGACTTATTCAGAAATATGGAAAGATTTAAATTGTGCCTCTCATTCTGTTCCTCACCCATGAGATTTCTTAAAAAAAACTTACTTTGGATCATCGATAGTAACAACATGTCTAACGAAGGATAGAAACTGCTGACAAAAATTGAATGCGACAGCTCCGCTCCAATGATCCTGAGAGAAAAAGAAATTTAGGGTATTTAATTTTATTCATAATTTTACACCTGTACCCATTACTCTAGAACACTAACATTTACATATATCACAAAAAGATATTTTCCTGAGATGAAGACAAAATCAAATAATTTACTTTCTAAGATAGAAAAAGCAGAGAGGAGTGAAGGTGGGGTTGCACCAACTTCTTCTTTATGTCTTGTCCATACTTTCCACCAATATGGCGAAATATATGTGAGAAAATGGAAACAATTTTAAAAAAGCGGGATAAATGTGATAGTTCATTAAGTGAAAGCTGTGACGTTCCAACAAACATTATAGCAAGAAGAACAGTACACAAAATACAATGCAACGTTAAAAAACTTATGAAAGAAAGACTTTTCTTTTATTAAACCTAAAACAATACAGTTTATATGGTGGCCCTGAAGGGACAGACAAGTTATAGACTCACTGTGTTAGAATAACAAAACAAAATATAAAAAATACAGTATTTGTCGGGTTAACAGGTTACTACGGTATGAAATCTTGCTGTAGAATTGCATGTAACTTGCCAACTTGTCAAAAGTATGATACTTGTCAAGTTACTGAATTATGTTAACCTTACATCTTGACAAAAATCATCAAACGGACAAGTTGCTGCATGTCATGTGACTTGACAGCATATCAAAAATAGGAAACTTGTCGAGTTGACAAGTTACGATATGATGATATCTTGACGAAAATTATCAAACAGTCGAGTTTGTGTAACTGGACAATATGTCAAAGACACTGATAAATCTTGAGCTGACAACTTACTTATGGGTTCAAAACAAACTGTTGAGTTGCTGGTTTGCATGTAACTTGTCATGTAAAATGTCAAAAGAAAAAAGAATTTTGTCAGGATGTTACATTAGCAAATATTCTCAAACTTGACAAATATTGGTGTTTCTGACTTTGTTGTCAAGTTGCTTGCAACACAGGAACTTTGTCAATTGGGCAATTCTTTGTCAAGATGTGTTAGCGTGTCAACTTGGCAAATATCATATTTTTAACAGGTTGTCAAGTGATGTGCAAAGCTGCAACTCGAAAAATTTCATAATATTTGTAAACAAACTGTTTTGCTTTTCAGTGTTACAAAAACATGCATAAAACTATATTAAAGTCTGTAATTTGTCTGTCCGGCATTTTTAGAAACACCATACAAAGCATTATGTCACTCTATATAGCAGTGCAAGCCGTAACAAAGTCGAAGTAAAAGTGACACCACTGAAAAGTAATTTCAGCTTACTCTGGAATCTCTTGGCATCTGAAGAGTTTGGAAAGATTTTAACCTCTTGACGACCCCATCATCATCTCTGAAACCACAGATTACCTCCGGAATACCAACCAGAAAGGACTGAGCCCACCATTTGATAAGCTTAAACCTGAACATAAAAGAAGGTAAAGAGATTAACTTGTCGTATTATGTTTTTTTTTAAATTTTTTACTCAAATTGTATTGTTGTAAATTTATGTGGAAATAGATATATATTCAATTCGGTTCAATTAGAATAGAACTGATTTGATTGAATTACCCACAACATGGTTCATTATTTAAATGTTCTGAATTTAAGGTCTCTTCTACCACAGATCTGTTTTTAGAATCTGTTATTAGAATCAGTGTTATATTAAGTTGACATGTGATTGGTCCTGTAATAAGACCAATGTACTGTATCTGGAACCGTTAGTTACTATCTTAAAGTGGGAATAATTTATCTGGTATGGCAGTGTGATATGATATGCAAACTGGGCAAAAAATGTTTGTAAACAAATGGTACAGATGTTTTGCACATTCTGAAGCAAGAATGATAGCATTTTTTTCAGTACTTCATGACAAATTAGTCATAAAGCTCAAGCTATTTAAAAATGTCTGCTGCCCATGTTGCATGATTAGCTTGTGTTTTAATTGAGAGATGCGGCCTGTAATCCTTACTGCTCAGGGTCAGTTCTTCGCTGTTTTATAATTAAAAGAATAGTCCAGGTGAAATTTCTTTTTGATATGTTACAGAGGAACATAATCTTAGCATTTTAGTGAAATTTGCATTCAATTCCTATGTACAGTTTTTGAGATATTGACAGTTGAAGTTATCTGATATTCTACCAAAAGTGAACTTGAAGCAAACAGGTGTGATGTCATAGTTGCACAATGACAAATAATGTTTTGATTTTTCTTTCTTTATTTTTCAGTCTATTGATTTGACTTTGAATTGGATAACGTTACTAGTTTGTCTAAAGGGGATGTGAAGTTTATAAATTACCAATACCTATGGTACATTCACATTATGGATGCATCCAAATGTGGAGTATAAAATTAAACGTAAATTTTAAAGGAAAACAAAACATTATTTATAAGTGTGCAACAATGACATCACACTTGTTTGCTCCAAGTTCACATCTGGTGCGAAAGGTGGCAACTTCAAATGTCAATATCTCAAAAACGGTGCATAGGAATTGAATGCAAATTTCACCAGAATGCTTAGATTATGTTCCTCTTTTTACATATCAAAAAAGGACTATTCTTTTAAATGGACTTGACAAGGAGGGGCTGGAAAGGTGAGTTATGGGGAGTACCTTTTCTAGGCGATTAATGCTACTCTTTACTGAAACCAAACAGGACTCAATCTGATCGGGGAAGGTTAAATTACACAAGTCGATTATTCTTCTCAAGCTGTCAAATGAGAAAAAAAGAAAATATTGCAAAAACCTGTAGAAATTTCTTTCATTTCTTGGATTGAACCACTGTCTACTGGTTTTCAGCTCCACATAATTTTGCGGTGGCTTCTTAGATGATTCTGCTCGGATGCAATCTACTTCGCCCCCATAGAGCAATCGATGCTTGCTCAGGTTCGACCTCACCACAGAACAGAAGGCATCATGATTGTTTACCGGTTCAGAAGTGTCAGGCTCGCCGTCCTTTTGATCTATGGAGAAAGGGAGAGAATCCACTCTGATAGTCAGAAGAGAAATATTCCATGTTTAAAATTAATCAATTTGTCGTACGCTGCCGGGTATCCAATCTGACATTTGCTTTCGAGGGTACCGGCTACATGAAGATTAGCTTTTAGCCAATTTAAAAGTAGTCAGTATAGGCCCCGAATTATAGCACGCTATAATTTGCTAGAAGTTTTCAAAAAGTACTTTCCTGGAGGTCTTTACTCTCCAAAATGTTCTCAGACATTTTCAAGGAACACACAAGATGACTGAATGTCCCAGTGAGAACAATTTCCTCGAAGGTTGTAATAAAAACAGTTTAAGAATTTTGATACAAAGGTGACCATATATGAATATCTAGCATATTTGGGGCCAATACAGCATACCTTTAACTTAAGACTTATGTATGCCTGTAGTAAGTATCTTCTCTAGTTAGGTTTGTCATGGCAGGCTTAGTGCTATCAATGTATCCTTAAAGGCATTGAAGACTTGCCCCAAACTGTGTGTCGCCCTCTGAAAAAAGGTAACTTTCCGTTGCTTGCAAGTAAATTTTTCTTCTTGTCGCTACAAAATGCAGACAGTAATGAAACGTGATACCTTGTTATCTTTTATCTGGACTTGAGATCAAGGAGTTCTATAACAACTCCATGCTGAGATGTCCATCGCTGCTATGGACAGTGTTGTGGGTATTGACTGTAGCTGCATGTATTGACTGTACACTAGTGTCTAATTACCGACTGTAGCAAGCTGTGTGTGTATTTTCTGAGATCGATGGTGGTGTCTAACACTTCTGTTTCACCTCATTCTAAACTAGGTCAGATTACCGGCATCAGAAGTTGCTTTGTGCGCGAGTCTTCACTCCCTTTAATTGTATATCATACCACACACAATAAACTTACCACAAGTCACATACTGTTCAAATTTATAACCCCAATAACTCATCTCCTTTTCACGTTCGTTCATCTCATTCCTTCTCTTCTCATTTTCCGCTGTTTCGACCTCGCTCATGTAATACGTCCCACCAAATAGCGTTACAGCCATTGACCAAGAATCCTTCTGGAACGGAGTACAAATTATTTTAGTGAGGTGACCCCTCCACATCAGGAAATCTGTATTTAAGCTGCAAATGAATGACAAAGAAAGTTATAAATTATCTACACCAGTATAAAACTATTCATTTAAAAAGTCCACTTAAGAAAGGTTGCAACAAAATAACATGCATTTCAATGTACTATTTTGTAAGTAGCTTTTCAGAAAACCAACCTTACAGGAATTTTTTCAGGTGCTACACAGACTATACAGGTTATTTAGTTAGCTGTTCAGATGCAACACAAACTAAAATCTAATCTAACAAATCTTAAAGGTCATCAGTATTGCCCTAAACTATTAGCATGTTAAAAAATTGCTAAAAGTTTCCAAAAGTACTTTTCTGGAAGTTCTGAAATTATTGGCAGACATTAAGGAATGTTCCATTGGACAATTAAATGTCTCGGTGAATCAAAATGTTTATTGAAAACTGAGTTACCTGTGACCAGTACTTGAGTTTAGCATATTTTGGGTGAATGTATGTACTTATAACCTTTAATAATATCACAAACGTATTCACAGTACATTACAAAAGTTTTGCAATCACAAATGGTGTTGGGTTCTACCCTTTGTTCTCTGTTGTGCATACAAGGTTAAATAAGACACTTTCTTACAACAGCTTTACCCAATTTGCATAGGAATCAAATAATAAAGGTATAAATTGCTAGATTCAAAACGTGTTTTGCATCTTTACTTACCACATTTAACAAAGTCTATATGTTTGATTGTAACATCCTATTAACATTACATGAAATAAGTTTCATACTAAAGTGTTTTTCACAAAATTAAAACAGATAGGCTACATATATAACAGTCAAGTATATTTTAATGACGTTGGACCTATTATGACACACTTTCAGAAATATCATGATTTTACCAAAGCAACGGAAATGAGACCAAACTTGAAGTGCACTAGCAGGTGTCCTTATGTGGTTTCCATAGAATTTTCTTATTGTACCCATTTTATTTCCATTAAAACAAAGGATAGTATTTTAACTTATTTAAAATCATCCAAGTTATCCCCGGAAGCATTCTTTTTTAGTAGACTGCGTCACAATAGGTCCCCGTTTTAAAAACATTTTCATGAGGATACTGCCATGGAAATTGCCCATAGTTTTGTCTGCTTGCTGTCAAAATATTAAAAATGTAGATATTCATGTTGGTAATATATTTTCAAAGGCTAGATATGCAGAAATTAGAGAAATTTGATTCAGCAAGTAAACTTTGCCAAGTTTAGTTGTGAGTGTCCCACAATGCTACAATAATTCATCCTCCCTGTAACAAACCTTTTTATTGAGCCATCTTCATTGGCAGTAAACTGTTCTTTGTTCATTAAAACCCATCGTAGAAGATTGTCAAGTCTTTCCTTGATATCATCATCCTTCCTAATAAACTTTCCATAGCCATGTCTTAAATCAAAGTTAACTTTTTGGTCATCTTTAGGAATATAAAACTTGAGTTTTCTTGAGTCATTGTACACGTTTCTTTCTCCATCTTCGCTGGCATCTAGAGAGAATTGACCTACTTCCCGTGGTTCAGAAAAATTAGGAAAAGCAGCATCATATCTTGAGTGAGGAAAAACTGGAAAGCTGGACTTATTATCCTTGTTGCTATGACTACTGCCAGAATCCTTTCGTTTTTGTGCTGGACCCTCATTTTCCGATTCCAATGTTCTGGTCCTTTTCATATTGGTCAAAGGAATCTATTTACAAATCCACTGAGAGAAACCTGTGAGATAAAAATAATAAATTGTTCAATTCAATTAACAAAATGACTGTTTCCACGATCACCTGGACTCAAGTAAGTTTGTAGAAGCATTTACGGGCTGCTTTAATGAACTACCAATTCCATATATGGTATCTCACCTCATCAGGTCTTTATGTATGTGTGTGGGGGGGGAGGAGGGGGGGTACGGGGAGAATTCTATCAAGAAGCCCTGTTCATTAGCAAATGAAATCTATAAAAGAACCAGGCTTCCAATTATATGAGTTGATACATTCCTCACCCACTCAAACCTTTATGCCTGGTTGACATACATGCCAATGTACAGGAATAGGAATGTGAGCGCCAGCAGGTACAGTAGCTTCAAGTACTCTAAGGCTAGGCCTAAGTTAGGATACACATACGACGTATACCAGCTAGTCTAGTACAACTAAGATACCTTGTAACTTGCTTGTAAGTTGTAGTTGTACGTTTATTCATTAATTCGCTTTGAAAGTTGTCTCTACTCGTAAGTCTCATTACTTCTTCCGTGGGCTAATCCTCATGACTTTCAAATCGTGTTCGTCGCGTTTGCATGTTCTTGGAACAAAGTCAAAGAGTTGTTTTTTTATACCAATTCTGTGGAACAAGTGTATAGTTCGATCGAACGTTCGTAGCTTTCATGGCTTTGTGCGACCTAAAGTTAAGCTTTGGCGGGGATTCCCAGAGGGTGCACAAGAAAAAACAACCTTTGCTAAGATTAAAATACATATATACGGTAAACTTTACTACCCATTATTGAAACTTTGACAAATTACTTCTTAAACTCATTATTTCATATTTGTCAGTAAGATTTAAAATGCACTGGAAAATATTACCACTGGAACGTCCATCAGGCAGACTTCAAAGCTCAGAAGTGAATCATTCAATTGACAAGCTATGGTACTGCTTCAATAGTCACTAACACTCTTCTGTTGTATTTCACCACTCTTGCTGTGCTACAGTGAAACAAAATACTACTCACTTTCCAGCAACCGTTGTCAATCGCATTGAAATGGATCTCGACAATAATTTGAAGAGTGTGAAGCACAAAATAGTTATTTTATCTGGAAAAGGTGGTGTTGGTAAAAGCACTGTCGCCACCCAAATAGCATTATCTCTAAAACAGCAGGGACTAAAGGTACATCTTTGCTTACAACATATCACTTCATCACACATACCTGTTTCGCGACGACATGACTTGCGTTCTTACAAATGTACACAAAACTATTAAGAACTTACCTTGGGCCTAACGTTAGAGATCAAGAACTATGCTATATTGTATAACTTCGTCAGATTATATGCCTCATTTTGGACTAGGGTATTGTCACTGTTAGTAAAATGACAGTGAATACCAGGCAGAATCCACTCAGTAGTAAAAATAGTATAGGCTAGGGATCTTTCCTTCTATTTAAGCTAGTGCTTCTGTGGGTTATGTTTAGTTTAGTTAAGTTTAGAGACCAAGGATCAGGAAGCCTAACACTAGTTACACTCTCCATCTCTGCATACTTGTGATTATTTCTAGCATTGGTACTCACTGTTTTGAGTCAAGAACCAAACAATACAACCTCTATGGAAAGTTCAGAGGCGAATAAATGATTTTATCATGAAGTATGTGGCCCAGGTGCTGTTGAGGCTGGGGGTGTGCCATCAGAAATAGGAATAGGATAATTATGTTACAATAAGTGCAATTACAAAGCCCTTTTCCCCCAGTAAGAAGCCATGGATAACCACAATCAAAATGCCTATTTTCCCAATAGTATGTTACTGAATTACAGTAACGATTATTTTATCATGATAGCTTTACAAATTTTGCCTTCAGCAATTCAAAGTAGGCTAATTTTATTCCTTCAAGTTTACAGAACTAGCAAATAATGTTAGACACTATTTTTTAACTTTCTTTCTTTCTTCCATCACTGGTTAGGTTGGGGTACTGGATGTTGATCTGTGTGGTCCAAGTATTCCTCGGATGTTGAATGTGGAGGATAAAGATATTCATCAGAGTTCTCAAGGGTAAACTTTTCCAAGAAATAAGATTTGTACATGTAATCATCAACCATTTGCTTATTACTGATTGACATCTTTGAAATTGTAAAAGAAATGTTAAAGGTGTAAGTTGGCAACACAGGCATTGCCTTGAACTAAAAATGAACAGCACCATCTGTCCTATTGTGTCTGACAGACAACTCTCATGCTCAGTGACTTTTTGAAATTAGATGTTAATTTCATTTCCTTTTTATTTATTTATTTGTTTTCTCACAACATTCAGGTGATAATAATACATATAAAGTAACCCAATAAAACCCCCAAATATACAAAGAGTTGTGAAAGGAAGTGCTCTAAAAAACCTTTATGGCTTAACGAGTAGAGCACTCCCTATACTTAACAATGAAAATATACAAAAAAATATGTCTCTAAACAAGAAAGAAAAAAAAAAAGAAGAGAAAAAAAAGAAAAACCCTGACCCTGTCCCTGACTCCACTCAAAACCTCCCGACCCCTGTCACGACTTTCCCACCTTTCCCCACCCATAACTCCCAGCTGAAATCCAACCCATCCACCCAAAAAAATATCCCATTCCTATCCTCACCCAACAACTGTTGAAACTAATGACAGAAAAAAGGTACATGACATTATCATACAAATATCAATAGTTGTTTAAAAGGGCCTTAATTTGTTTTTTATAAAGAGTGGAAGCCAGCTTCTAGATTTCAAATCATCTGATAGGGCATTCCAAACTCTAATTGAACGGTTTCGTACATTTAGTTATTAAATGGATGAGGGGTACAGATTTATTGTTAACATAATTATTAAAAGTATTCTCCCTGTTGAAATGGTGTTGAAAAACTATACAGCCTTTTTTGTACCATTGTCTCAGCCAACCATTTAAATTTAATAGAAATAGATATTTAGAACATCTTTTCATTCCTAAACTTGTTGTTAGTGCTATCTTCAAGAGTTCACTCAGGGTATTGCATTATAAAAGTATTAATTTGATTAAATTTCTTCTCTTATATAAATATTGTGTATGTTTAGTAACTATATGGTAATTACCCTAATGATTTGATGGCAATAAAAATTTTAACCCCAAAGTATGACATGCAAAATTAGTTTTTGCTCTACTTTTCCTCTATTTTAGATGGGTTCCTGTTTACCCTGATCCTAGCCAAACATTAGCTGTCATGTCCATTGCCTTCCTCTTGAACAAGAAAGATGATCCTGTGGTGTGGAGAGGTCCAAAAAAGAATGGTAGGAATTTAATAATGATAAAAATTATAATCTAGTATAAGTATATATACTCTAGTAATACTAGTAATAAGTATATTCTCTAGTAAAAGAGGAGTGTTAGCTCAGTGGTAAACGCCGGTGCCTTTCAATCATAAGGTCCCGAGTTCGAGTCACTCCAAGATTAATGTATGTCGTCCAGTTACAGAGTTCAAAATAAAATAAAACTGTTAGCAAACTGCTTATCCACTAGAGAGCCTGTGTAAGAGAATGTGTAAAAGTAAGTTGGCCTGACGTTTCGATCCTAGCAGGATCTTATTCAGAGGCCAAATGACAAGTAACAGTAACAGAAGGGACAAAAACATGCACAGAATACAGTTACAGAGCTGTTGACAATTGACAATTCATAATCGTGGACGTTAAATATGAATCTAAGAGACTGACTTCAGTCAGCTTGCGGCTTTGATAAGCCAATGATGGCTTCTTCGCGAGATCTAAAATATATGCATACATAATCATAATCCAAACCAAACTATTTTACTCCATTGAACCTCCAACAGATGCACAGTATCACATGTATCATTGTTTGTATCATAGGAAGAGGGAATAGCTCACCAACTTCTGTCGTTTTTCTTCTGCAGCGATGATCAAACAGTTTTTATCCGATGTTGTTTGGGGTGACCTCGACTATCTCATCATAGATACTCCTCCAGGTATTTTGCTTTCCAAACTTGTAGTACTCAAGTCGGTACTCATACTCGAGTCGATACTCAAGTACATTTTTCCTTTTGTACTCATACTGGAACTCAGAGAATGCAAATTTCATTCACTTTTACTCCGGGCTTTGTACTCTCACTGGTACACTCATACTCATGACTTTGTGCTCCCGATAAAAGGCGGATGTTTTCTAATAATTATCTTCAGGACTTGCTCAATGTTTTGGGGTTTTGACAGTCTGTTGTTTTGAGAAAGTACTTCTGTTAACATCTGTCAAAGAAGGCGAGAAGTAAGTTTTACAAAGAGTACCATAAAGTCAATTCTCCTGAAGTAATCAATACAATTTCAAATAGAAAACATAAGAAGTTTTTCTTTAAAATGTCAAATAACTTGTTTCAAGTTTAAAAATGCATTGAAAAGTTTTTGCAAAGGTTTTCTAATTTAATCCATTTGTACTATCGTTTATATGGGGAGACAGGTTTCTAGCTGGTTGTGATTGCAGAAAACCATCCTGCCAATGTCTCTTGAGGTTAAGCTTATTTCCGTTCTCAGCGAAAATAATCACCCTCAATATGCGGATAATAATCACTCACAGTGGATGGATGAGAGTACTGTATGATGCTTTAAACTGACAAATATCTTCTTTTATCCTGCATTGTATTCAAATCTTTAACAATTGTTTCCATCATTTTAATGTTTTTTTTTCATTCTTTTCTTCTCCTTTTTCTTTAATTTTACGTTTCTGATGTTTAAGTCGTCACATTCTTTTATGATTTCCTTTTGTATATTCTCACTTTTTTAATGTATGCTATTTATACTTTATTGTAAGCATATGTTTACCCTTTCAGGGATATGGTAAAGTTGGAATCAATCAAATCCATCACCCAATACCCTGTTTATATCTATTCAGTGCTTTGTAATCTTTGACCTTCCTTTATCCTTGGACAGGTACATCAGATGAACACATAACTGTCGTGGAGGGTCTTCAGGGTTATAATCCAGATGGTGTCGTACTAGTCACAACTCCACAGGTATCTATGTTGATAGATTTGAGTCTTGCGAGATGAAATATTTTATCTCGTTAGGTGGAAGGCATTATGGCTACAAGAAACTCTTACAAAGTTACCGTTTGAAACTACACACTCTCCCTGTCGAGATATAATTCATATTAAGAAATAGTGAAGTAACTGTGTATGAAAATCAAGATTCATATTCCTGGCTATCCCAATGTGTAGCCTCCTCGTGTCTCTTCCCTTTGTTGAATGGTCCACCATCGGTGAAATCTAATATGTGAATAGGTCAAGCTTGGTTTACACCATGTTGCACCATGTTACACCATGTCATTTCTTAATTGCACTATAAATGAAATATTGCACTGTAAGAGCTAATATGTGTATAGCGATTCAGGTTTGCAAACAAGCATTGCTCATTATATTCTTCCATTAATAACAGTTCAAGCTTGGTTTACACCATGTAACACCATGTAATTTCTTAATTGCACTATAAATGAATTATTACACTGATATGAAATAGAGTACAAAATACTGGATAAGACTGATAACTATCACATGTTGGAGCTGAATTATTTTTGGAAGGAAACTCAAGCAATGGAGAAATTATTTTCTAAAAGATGTACGTGAAAGCAGATGAAAATTTGTTTTGTAGCGGTTGGAAATGGAAACTAATACTGACATAACCCTCATTTTGCTTGTAGGCTGTTGCTGTTGGCGATGTCAGAAGAGAGCTTACCTTCTGCAGGAAAACCAAGTTACCTGTTCTCGGTGTCGTGGAAAATATGAGCGGATTCGTCTGTCCGCATTGCGCAGTGAGTATAGAAATTTTCTAGTCAATGTAAAAATATGGACGTGAAAAAATGGATTTGTTCTGTTGGTCATGGTCTTTCATGTTTGTATGTTTGTGCTTGTCAATGTGGGTTATTTTTTGTTGTTGTCAAATACATAGTCTTTTCCATGAATGTGTTTAAAAATAGAGACAATTATCCAGCCATAATAGCTTCAATATGTCAGGGCCGTAATGAGCATATATTTAGTTTTACGAAGGATTTTTGTCAAGTACCCGCTCCCTTATAAAAGAATACATATTTGGCGATGTTATACAAATAAATTATGCAATCATTTCTAAGCTAATTTGTTTAGTAGACAAGCTTTTATTCATGTATTCAGTTTGTAGGTATGGTACATGTTAAGGGTAGTTCCTAACCAAAGTCAACGTATTAACATTTGCCATTGTATTTTGACAATTTTATTTTACAGGAATGTTCTAATGTGTTTTCCAAAGGAGGGGGAGAGGCACTAGCCAGAGAATTCAACATTCCTTTCTTAGGTAAGGATCATGATAAGTCTTACATTGTTTCCATCATTTTTAAAAAAAAAAACAAGGATAATTGCCAGCCAGTATTTGGATATTTTTTATATCAATGATCTTACAGGGAGGATGAGATATTTTAGTCCCTATCCCAGTTGGGCAATATACAGCAAATGTCAGTTGCCATAGCAACAGTGGCCATGGTAATGGTTAATTTTCCTGAGTAGCTACTCTGGGGGAGTCACCAATGGTGGGATATCCCAGGGTGACTGGAACCCCATGAATGAGGGAGTGGTCAAAATGTGTCGGTGTGTGTTTGTGGTTGTCTTTGTCTGTGCTGTGTCAAACCTCCTAAATGGCTGGCCGATTTTCTTCAAACTTGGTGGGAAGGTACCCTGTGTCTCTTCCTTTCATATATATATTTTATATATATATCTAATTTTGAGGGACTGTGAACTGCAGATGCAAGCTTTAGAACACACTGATATCTTTGGATTATCTTTTACAGGTTGTGTTCCCTTGGATCCACAACTGTCAGAGTGTTTGGAAAATGGACAGAGCTTTGTGGAAGCCTTCTCATCCTCTCCTTCAGCTCAGATTTTAAACAAGATTGCTGAAACTCTTCACCAAAGAACTGCAATGAATGGTTCTATCTCTTGACAAATGAGGACTATGGTGGCTCGGAGGTGACATCTCTATTGTGACAAATGGAATTCAACATTTCTTATGATACCGTAAAAGGTTCTATCTCCTTGTCATTACCAATGACTATTAACGTTGGCATGGTGGCTCATATGTTGCACCTCTATATCATGACTAATGAACGTAAACTTTTCTCACGGTAGCTTAGAGGTTCCATCTCTGTATCATGACAAATGAGTGTTAACATTTGTATGGCAGATCAGTGGTACATCTCTATATTGTGACAAAGGAGAGTTAATATTTTTTATAGTATTTCAGAGGTTCCATCTGTATATCACAAGAACTAAGTATTAAGCTATTGTGCCTCAGAAATTTAATTTCTGTACCATGACAAATGAATATGAACAATGGTATGGCAGCTCAGAGGTTCCATCTCTGTATCATTAAAATGAGTTTGAAGATAAATTATGGTAACTTCAGTGCTCGAAATCATTTAACAAGAGTGTTAGCAATCAAAATTGTATGTTGTAGCTTCAAGAGTACTACTCTAGACCCTCTAGCACAATGTTGGAAAATGTCAACACAAATAATGAACACAGCAGCATTCCTCTAATCATTGTCAATATTTTGCTCAGAAACTTTTCCCAAACTTACAACCTTTGACACAATCATATGATGAAATTATCAAACACTGAAGCAGTTTGTATCACACATTAGAGTTCTGGCATCTGAGAAGTGAAATGAAATCTAAGCTAAGAACCCCCCCCCCCCCAACCTTTCCTACCCTGTTGTTTGAATTAGAAATGTTGCTCTTTGATCTGTAAGTTAACATCTTAGACAGTACACCTATGGTTAAGTAAGGTGATTTTTTTCTTGACAGGACTCTTGAATTCTCTGCTTAGATGCTGCATATTACATATTAGTTTTCAACCTTCTATGAACTGCAAATTCGTATTGAATGACATAATGGAAACCAGCATTTATCACAGAATCAAGATAGTCACGTTTTGTTGTACATTGTTATCATGACTACGACGTACCAGCATTTCTATCTTTCTTCATACTTGTTCTAAAGCTACATCACTCAAAACGGTGATTAGTTTCAGTGCATAGGTCTGTACGTTAAGGTACTTAGTAGATTGTTAAGCTATAAGACAGTGTAAAACATAATTAGCTATTTGTCCTTGAAGTACAGTCATTTCTGTCAACTGGTTTCACCAGCATTATCACAACTATTGTGGCTCTGTGCTTTTGTCAGTAGGAACATTTCCATTAATTTGTTGTGCATTGGTAGAAACTTTCATTTCTTATATCTGTATATTAAATCAGTCCAATGTTTTTTGAGCTGAGTTTGAGTATATTTTGGTATACCATAATAATAATAATAATATCCTATAAGAATGGTATCTAAGCTCGACCTAGTGAAGATTCATTTCAAATATTGAACCATAAAGTAGGGAAAAAAAAGGAAAGAAGGAAACTTCCAAATTTCCAAATTGATTTGAATTGGCTTTTAACATTTCATTATGAGAACTGTCTGGGCTACAAAATGTTGACAAGGGAAACCCCCCCCCCAAAAAAGTGATGACGATGATGAATTCCTCACTCATTTGCTGAGCAAATCAATATAGGAGGGTGCATAAGGGTTGACCAATAAGAAAAAAAGAATTGAAAGTTGTGAAACTCAGTGATGTTAAATATTAGATCAGACTAAGCTTGAAGCGATTGACGATAATGTTGAAAACAGCGTCGATGCAGATATGCTGTGACAGTTGTGCTTAAATCCAGTAATGTATCACATGATTATGAAAATGGTCACAGATTTGAATTTAAAAAACACAAAAACCACAATGTCAGATCAGAATTCTTGAAGGATTGTTGCTTTAACAATTCACTGTCTGTTATGAGATTGCCTTTGTCCAAACTAGATGAAATCCAGAATATTTTTAAAATCTATATATGTATATATATATATATATTTATATATATATATATATATATATATATATATATATAGGCGGAGTGTATAGGCGGAGTGTATAGCCTAGTGGTTAACGCCGGCGTCTCCCAGTCATGAGATCCCCGGTTCGATTCCCCGCCGACAGCAAGGTGTGTCGTCTGGCAAGGGTGTTGTTCAATAACAACTTCCCGACATGGACGTTAAATGGATGTGTGCCGAGAGATTGGCTTCGGTCAGCTTGCGAGTCTATAAGCCTCCGTGGCTTCTTTCGCGAGTTCCTGCTTGCGGGAAGATCACATATACATACATACATACATACATACATATATATATATATATATATATATATATATATACATATATACATATATATATATATATAAGTATATATATACATATAAATAAGTATATATATATAAATATATATGTGTGTGTGTTTAAGACTGGGATGGCTACCTTGGCACTGAGACATCCAGCACCCATTCTATTGTGGTAAAATGCCACATTATTGCATATAATTACAATATATGAATAAAGTCCTATTATTTTCTGACAACAAATCTTCATGGATCCCTTTTTTGGTTGTCATACATTGCAATTTAACCAACTCATAATCTGTCACTTTCTCCTTTATATATAGCTATATCCATTACCAATTTTGCATTGCCTTTTTTTTATTTTTTGGCATCTCTACTGAGGCCAATAAATACTATTTTTAGTGTATCTCCAAAGACAACATATTCACCAGCAATTCATCATCCAATTCTTGGCATATCCACATTTTATCAACTCCTTAGGCTAGAAATATATCAATGTAATTGTCAGTGATGGATTTTTCCCCCCTTTTCCATAAGGTGTGTGAGATATAAATGCATCTAAAAACATAAGGAAGAGTTTCATTTACATACTTGCCCCCAGGCAGCATTGATGCAGACAACATATGATGTCCCAATTTAAAATTCAGTGAAAATAGCCACAATGCTATGCATACAAATGTTTGTACTGCATATATATATATATATATGTATGTATGTATGTACATATACAATCTTGACAATTCATTGTGGTTCAATGTGCATGTTGAATAATGTATAATTCTATGATGATCATTCCCATACAGTGAGTTCTTTCATTCAAGTGTTTGTAGGCCTGCCTGACAGGAAGGGGGTGTCAGAGGGTACATCACATGGATCAGCTTAGAGCCAAGCCGGAAGAAAAGTGGATAAAGTACAATGTAGTTTCATAAAATACGTTAGGAACATGATGTAAGAAATATTGATTGCGAGCAAATCGAAGACTTAAAATCTATTCTGGTTAGTGAATTGTATGCCTAAATTGACACATCACAGGTTATACTGATACAAACAAAGGCGAGATAAGAAAACATTCTCTCGAAAGGTTACCCAATTTGCATAGATAGAAATGAACAACTGCTATGCTAACAACAAGATACACGGGAGACAATCATCTTCTTAATGTGTTTTTAATCTGAACCAAATAAGATATAGGTTGCACTATTTATAGCTTGTTGAAATGTCACTGGTTTCTGCTGTGAATTACAGAAATGAAATGAGCGTTCCTTTTTTATGTGCAGACACTACAGAGCCCTGCAAATGCTTTTCAGAGTTTTTGCTCAGGTTAGGCAAATATCACAAGGGCATATGGAGGAAGTGTGGGTGATTTAACAGGATGTTTTTGTTCGCAAATGCACTTTTAGATAGTCTGCAATTTTAAAACATAACAGTAGTGCTATACAATTTGGAAACAAATATGGATGACCTTTTAAACCATAACCTGGCCTTGTAGACACTGCATCCTGCGCGAGCTGCTTCCTCATCATGTATCAAATCAGACAGAACTAATGTATTATATAAATGTATGAATGTTCGTTGAATGTACGTATGAATGTACGAATGAATGTTAAATATGAATGTAAGAGACTGACTTCGGTCAGCTTGCAGCTTTGATAGGCCAATGAGGCTTCTTCGCGAGTTCCTGCTTGCAGGAGGATCTAATATACATGCATTACCAACTTCAAGGACTTGTGATTTCCTCTGCACTTTATCAAATCAGAGTTAAGTGTGGAATATAGTGCAGAGACATGCACAGGATTCCTCAGGGCTGGGAGGGGAGGTGGGGGGGGGAGAGAGGGGAATTCCAAATTTCCTCCAACAGAATTATGGTAGCGGCATGAGCCTTTAAGGACAAATGGGCAGCAAATGTAGTTCCTCCGTAGGGTGGTTCTTGGGGGTCCTAAATTAAATTTTAAATTCCAGTAGCTCCCATGTCTTTCTGCACCCACATATAGATGATGAACGAAACAGATTGTCAACAGTTACCTATTGCAACACAATAAACAATGGAAAAGCGACTATATACAGAAAGCAACCAAAGTTACGACAAATCAAGTTCGATGAAAATTTTATTTTTCACTTTTATTAATCATCAAGATATTAACACAGCATCAAGTGAAATCAATAACTCAAAAGTGCTAGTATAAATCAAGACATACATAGATATATAGCTATTAACTCTGTATATGTTACTGCTTTACATTAAAGTGCACCAATGTTTAAGGCATGATTCGTTTTAGTGATCATCCGCATGGCAGACTATGAACCAATTAAAGGTAAGAAATTAATTTTGATACGCTGTCGACCGATAAAAAAATTTGAAAACAAATGCAAGTTCAGTCAATGTTGTATTTCGATACCAATTTTAATATTAAAGATATGAAAGCTTCAGCATCAACTTATGTGGCTGGACTATTTAGTCTCAGACAGAATATGTATGAGGTCATTGTTTGCAGAAACAACCCTTAAAACACAATACTCAGTAAACATGACAGTTTATGACCTCAAATAATGTGTTTATGAATGCATTATACAAATTATCAAGGGATTAGTGCTGGATGTTATATCCGAGAGTGATCCGTTGTTTATGTGAAGTTATAACAACATGTGCTGGTTGATTTAATATATATTATTATATATTATTTACAGCAGAATTATTGAAAATTTAGAAGTCAACATAACTATCAATAATTTTCTTTCCCTTTGCTTGGACTACGATATATCCAGAAAAAAATTATGCCTGAAGTCATGTTCAAATCGTTAATTTTGGTATTAACTGGAAAATTCAAAAAACCAAACACAGAAGACTATTCTTAGAATATTTCTGCCAGCTCAGCTGCAAGCGAAAGAAATAGAAATATATAATAAAATTTGTTGCTATATGGTACATATTGTGGGTTAATTGTTAACTTATAAATAATTACAAAATAAACTATATACATATCATGATAATTTGTCTTTAAATTAATAACTTAAAAAATGTAAACTTTGTTTACATGAGAAATTTATCAAAATTAATTTGCATTGTCAATTGTATGATGAATGTTAATTAGTATTCAATAATACCCTAGGAGTCGTGGGCAGTCGAAACATCGAGCTACAGACCATCTACGTTGAAAATAAATTAATGGCGCTCTCAGAACACGTTCAAAATCAACAGAGGGCGCATTCTCATCTAGTCTCACGAAACTTGACAAACTGCGGCCTACGACACAGCAGATCATAACTGTACCATGAGCTGGTCACATGAAGTGTTTTCAATTTTGTTCTTATTTACTGAAGACAAGATCTTTTGGAACAAGTTTTTAAAGATCTTTTGGAACAAGTTTTTCAAGTTCAGCTAAACGTTTTAAGTAAATTAACTTTTCTGTTTCCCAAAACGTTCTTTTCTGTCCGTGAAACTGCAACTAATCAAGCTCCCAGCACTTCTGCAGTATGCAAGAACATTGGGCGTGTTTGAACCCTTTCACGCGATCTTGTTACTTTAATTCAGAGAATGTTAAGCATTAAGAGTTCAGACCACAGAAATTAGGACCTATATGACAGCCACCTTGGCATTGAGAGACATAAACCGTCATGTCACTGTGGTTATGCACACCCCACACATTCCTCACTTACTGAATCACTTTTCATCCTTTTAAGTTGCAGGGATTATGATTGAATTTGAATATAGTACATAAATAAACGTTTATTATCTTAGTTAATATATATATATATATATATATATATATATATATATATATATTTCTGAAGCAGAACTGGTACTGTATGTCTCTTTGGTTTGCATTCTTTGTGACATCACATCCCTGGCAACACAAGCAACTTGTATTTGGGATCAGTCAAAATGACTTCAGGACCAAGTTTAAGCGTGTTCCATAAATGTCACAAAGGTGTCAAATTTTAGAAAAAATCCTTCACTTTTCAAATAAATATAAAAAACTGACAGTGACCTTTAGACCAGGAGTTCTCAATTAATATTCTTTATATATGATGGTCAGATTGTTCGTCCAAAGGCCAAGACAGACTAAAAATCTCACTTTAGATAAAATTAATCAATGTGCAGGGTAGGCTAGCTCAATTAGCCTATGGTCTTAAGGTTATGATATAGCAAACCTCCTGCTATAGACTGTCAGCCGGCTACAGCAAGTTCAATTGTACGTCAACTGTCTTCCCTAGACACAAAGTACATTTGATATATGGACCATTGCACTAGCAATTCAAAATCATCTGTTCATAAGTGAAATGCCACAAATGAGTGCGTGCCACAAATCCTTATAATGGAATGTAAAACGGTAACTTTTAATAAATTTACAATCACACACTTAAACCATTTGCAACAGGAATTCACCTTACTGGCCAAAAATATGCTAGAAATATGAAAGAAATATGCTAGAAATATGAAAGAAATATGCTAGCAAGTCAGATAATGATACAACAAGCATTCTACTGCCACGATGCATGCAGCAGATATTCAGGGCAAAGCTTTTAAGAAAGTTTTGTAGTTGTGCATTGCATTGGGTAGGCCCCCCCCCCAAAAGGGATTCTCTCAAAGCATTTCTTCCTCGCTGATACAGCGAATCGTCTAATTAATTAAACACTTCTCGATGCCCGGCACAGCAAATTTGGAGACTCAAAAGCAAATACCTGAAAATACTCACTTTTGGCAATGTTTAGCATGCTAAAAATTTGGGGCCACCAGCTTCTTAAGCCTACCAAAACTTTACACTGTAGTTCAAAATACTACTATAACATCACTGAGAATACTGTACAACTGCAAAGCCAAATGCTATCCGAGAATTAATAGCCAACATTGCAAAAGGAATTATGCAAATATATATAGCTAGTTTTGTACACAAAAAATTTCACTATTTTCAGTTTCTTGTTGAAGAATAAAAAATTCCAGAAAGCACATAATTGCTGACGTAGAACAGTAAAGGCTAAAGATGTCGTTGGCATCACAGCTTTATTTCATAGGCCGGAAGCTTTGACCCGCAGAAGACGCATATTAACAACAACCAGAAACAGAATTGTGTTCATAATTCCATGATTGTAATTGTCTTAATTGCACGGTCATAATTACATGAACTTAAACCAAAAACACACACAGCAAAAATATATAAATAGAAATTACCACATTTTAATTATTCTTCTGTACTTTCAACTTCATTTAGACATTGCTTGTGCATTATAACTGAAAGATTTCATTGTTTTCATTGCATTACCACCTCAATCAAAGTACTTGGTCAAATTTTACATTCTCTCACACAGAACATTTATACAGCAAACTTAATGTCTCGCAGAGCATAGCGACTACATGCAATTCTTAACACTAGAAACGAGAAACATTTTTAAGGGCGGAGAATTTGTGCATCGGCGTGAAAGATAGCTATAGACGTCTCTCGTAGAATGAGGAACCTCCAGACCATGTTGCCATGGTTTCCTGGCTACATCACTTTTTCTCTTCCAATGGCGATGTCTTCCCTTCATTTCCGTCCGACTTTGCTTGCAGAGCGAGGAGAGGCTTGGCTTTCTCTGGAACCTCCTGGAAAAAAAAAGAGAAGACCAACGGCACAATAATGAGTCAGACAGCAAGCTGTATCATTAACCAATTAAGTCACTCAGCATGTGACATTTCCTCCCCTAGAAAAATATCCACATTTTGTAGATGCGTGAAACATTTATATAGCTCTGTTGATCTGCTCAGATGGAGATAACACTGGCAGTTCGTGAGTATGCTAGTAAGTTGCAATGTAAACTATACTGTACATCTCCCATAAAAATGGATACTATCTTTTGGGGCAACATGAACCATAAAGTTTAGGAATCTAGTGCTTTATTCCTACAGCAAAAACCTGGCAATATTTGTACTTGATTATCAGTAAACAATAAAACATTTGCACATGTCATACCTTTACATTTCTTTGCAAAATTTGATTGAAAACTTCTTTTAATTAGTTTTTTTTGGGGTATCTCAAAGGAGAAATATGCCCAAATTTGAATATTTAGTGGTCCAACAATTGTAATATTGTAATATACTATGTTACATCAAGTGAAATTTCATCCAGGCTTTTTCAGGATTTACCATTCTAATTTGCATCGCTCTCGGCTGTGATTAAATTCCACCGAATTTTCCCACAAATGAATAGGAATAACTCATTTCACTGCAACTACTGTACTGTACTGAAGCAGACTACTATACTGTGCAATGTTTACATGGTTACCACAGTATACCTTACAGGACAGCTATTTAAATGGGGCAGGGGGTGGGGGAGTGTATGTATATATATATATATATATATATATATATACCTTTCAAAGGCTTTAATACGACTCCAAAAAAAACAATCAAACACAATGTAGTTTGTTTTGAATGGTAATTCCCAATTTGATTGTCTGGTGCGATATTTATGGACTGTAGTAAAATAATTTACGATCATATTGTGTCTTCACAGACTGCGAACTACGGCAGGCCGCAATATCAATCGCAGTCGAATAAAAATCGATAGCATAAGTTCCAAATGTAACACCAAAATCCAGCCATTTTCACTGTTTATCAATAGATGTGAACCTTTTCTACAAAACAAAGACTATCGAGGTGTCGATCAACACACGATCGATCATTCATAGCAGGAAAAACTCTCCGGGATAAGTGAAGTCACTGAATTGGTGCATTGAACTGTGAATTTATAAATGGTACAAACAGATATATTTGTGGCACACTTATCCACTATAACAGGTAATTCAGAAAAACCTACACAGCTGTGAGCGTTTATGTGACATGTGTTAATACTACAGCTCTGTGAAGCATAACTGAGGTGCATATATAGCTACAGATACAATGGCTGCTTACACCAGCTTTTTGAGTTGATTTAAATCAATCTTTTGATGTTACATTCTTATACTACAAATCTCATATCATTAGATCTCATTAGCTCGACGAGCCAACATTGATCTTCAGATAGAGGAACGATAGTCCAAACTTTTGAAATGCTCATGCACAGTTTTTATCTAGTGTTTGATATATATATATGCCACAATGAAAAACGTCTGGACTACGAAATTATGAGTTCTTTAATTGCTTAAACTCGTTAACCATCATTTGGTGGAAAAATCTAGGACATTGTTTTAGTTTGATCAATTACAACCTCATTTTGAGTATTTAGTAAATTGTTAGGTTTTTGGCAATAATTGCTGACCAATCTCAAAATGCTGTCTTAAAGGAATTGTAAAGAGAGGCAAAAAAAGAATCATAAATTGCTCATTTTGGTACCAAAATTCAATGAAATATTGCCATTGTTCAGTCTGAGTCATTATATGTATAACATTTGAAACACGATGATTTCTAACAGGTGAAAAAAAAAATATCATGGAAATAATTGTTCCACAAAGTGTGCTGTCATGTTTTAAAGAAGTCATTTTAGCATACATCTGGCAATCTTGGAATAACTTTATAATATTCCGTAAGAAAAAAAAAATGGAATATACCGTACCATGTGACAGGCTATACAGTATGTGCTTGCCTTTCAATACCCATCTACGTGCGGTATCAAGAAGGGATACATTTGAGGGACAATTCTAACCTGTTATATGATAGGCAGGTCTATACTCCCTGCAAAAGCCTTTGAAATACATGAATATTTAGCCAAATTCCATGGAGACACCCAGTTCATACGTTTTTGGCAAGCGTAGTAGCGATTAGACATGTATATTATTAAATGGCACTAACCACCTAGAAATGTATTAGAAATACAGGTAGAAATGTATGTAGAAATCACATGTTATTCACGATGTATTGTCCATACAAGTCAAGCATTTAGCTGTTACCCATACCCTGACATGACTAATTTACCAATTTTGGCAGAGATATAAATCTAATTGCTTTACGTATCTTGTTTGAGCACAGGCACGTCAAGGGTCCCAAGGCAACTTGATGAAACACGGACGTGATTATGATAGGAAGGCATGAAGCCAGAAGTTTGTACTGTAGTGTAGGGGCCTAGGCCTACTGTAGCTAGGCCTAATTAAGCCTAAACATTAGGACCCAACTTGCAGAAGTAGTGGAATCGTCTAAGGCAGCATTTTTAGTTTTGCTTAGTTCATTTTCAAAATCCCCAACACGTGTAGACCAGATTGAATTTCGGATCCAGTAAATTAAGTGGCCAGTTAGTCCAGCGCACTATACTGTATATGGTGTGCCAGACAACAAGTGCAGTAACACCCATGCGCTGGTATATGAGGATGTATTAGGATGTAAACATGTGCTGTTCCTATAGGTTAGTGCCTTCTGTTTGCATACATGTCCGTTAGGAGAGTGCCGGCTGCAAACGTCTTGCAAACGTACGTATCTAGTGATGGAGATGAGGAAGTATGGAAGGTTATTATTGATGGAGACAGGTACGAACTGTGTGTGTGAGATCGGTAAATAGGTCTTAATTTAACAATTTTCAGACTCAGGCAATAATCCTTCAGTATGCTTCTTACATTGATGACAAAGTCACAAACGGAAATCTACACCCAGAGTCCCAGACAATGTAATCAGAAAGAAAATTGACGTACTGTACTGATTCCTAGCCGCAATTCCATAAGAATATTTAATGTAACACCAAAAGTTTGATGTTTTAAACAATTTTCAAGGTTTTTGCAATCACATCCACCTGCACACCAAGATCATCCACAAATATCTTTTGGAGTTTCATATTGTTTTTTCGTAACATGTTTTGATACTTTTCTTCTTCTGTTTTGACCACCACAGGAAACAAAAACACACACAGATGTGTCCACTTAATTCACACACATATCAGCTTCCGTAGATTCGGTTTGCCCGAATTAAATAAAGCACACTTTGAAGAGAGCCTGTATCCACATGTATGATATTGAATATTATACCCAGCATGTCACTGACAACAACCAGCTGTTCAAGTTATCCACTTTCACCTTGTATAATATTCACTATGTAGGCCTATATACACAACCATTATACAGTCACTGTACTAATTTCAATGATGAGTACTGTACTCCAATACATGGTTTAGATATTTACAAGTGAAAACATTTACATGTCTTTACTACAGGTATATACATATTATTGCACTTTCACATCTACAGCACCTAGTTTATAAGTTGCTACGGCAACACTTTAGCACTGCTCCCATGATGACCCACTGACGGCTTGCAGGTCAACATGATGACTATTAACCTCTTCCATTTAAATGTATCATTTCTTCAGTCTATAATAGTATACAGTTTGCTCAGCATTGACCATTATTATGCATGGTTATAAAAATGATTTAGAATGTACCAACAATTACAAGCAAAAACAGTCTGCTTGCTTCCTCCATCCCCCTCAACCCCCACTACCCCTTCTCCTGCTCCATTCCAACCCTTGCCCTGGTAACTCTCCTACTTCCTACACAATGTACATCCTTCCCCTCCAGTATCCAATCTTTGCCCAAGTAACCGTTTGATTTCCTGCGCAATTCCCCTCCCCCTCATTCTTCATTTTAACCCTAACACTGCCACTTCCTACATAATCCCCTTCCCTTCCCTCCCCACCCCCCTCCCCCCTACTTCATTCTGACATTTTCCCAAGTAACCCTGCAAATTCATATAAGCTAGATTCTCCTCCACCATTTCACTACAGTCCGTACATATGGTTCAATTTAGGGAAGGTGGAAGATTTTACAGATATGAACAATGCAATCCCACAGCCTTCTGTAGTAAAACATATACTGTACCTCACACACTTTTAGATGTTTCAGCTTTTAAGCTCAACACTGGTGTAACCGATCAAGTGGTAAATTTATTCAACCACATAGTTCAAAGGTGACAGCAATAAAACTTTTCCGAGTGCACTTTAAATTTGGCACGGCTTTATTCATGTCAACAGTAATACTGTATGGTAAAGCATAAGTTATAACAATTTATATATGGAAAATTCCCAACATCCCTTATCAATATTTACCAACTGCTCTCTTATCAATATACTGATAAATTTGTTTACTGACCAAACAATTAGATGATATCCAACTTCCAAGTATATATATAGATGCACATATGTAGGTCTAAAATAAAATGCCAAGTGGCTGTGAGATATGGTACTGTACCACCCTATACTGTAGAAGCACATAATTATAAACAGGAGATCTATATCAATCGTTCTTCCCAAGTGGCTTAATTTTGAATTTTTGTATGCATTTCAAATTGAGCAAATCCACAATTACATGGCAATTTTGTTAATAAACCTGAAGTAACAACCAACCTAAGATACCTTGCAAATCTTAATTGTCAACATCATATTGCTAACACTGGACAAAAGTCTGACTTTTGGGTTCCATTTTGTTTATCGCAAGTGACCATGCAAGTTTCTTGCACTCATTAAGATGGACCTTACAAACTTGTACAAGTTTCCTCACAAGCTAATTTCTGACCACCACTGGTTTTCATGAATAATACAATATTTCACTAAAGGTTGAGCTTCCATGGGGGGGGGATGTCCCAAGTGACCTTGACCTCCACAGAAAATAAGTTAGGGTTCCTGTACTTAAATTTACATAATGAGTATAAAATTCCATTACCACATAAGACAATAGGGATTTAAATTTGCAGCCACCAAAGTGGATCACAGTACTAACTCACAGTAAAGCGAACATGTACTGAACTGTATTAGTGATTAGTTTCTTTTAATGTTAGTTCTGCCAGTCACCATGGTGAACAAAATGGCCGACACCTGAAATCCAATCAGCCTAATGTATCATGCTATGGTTATTCCTACATCATCTCTAGTATACTGTACCGTTAAGACTTGGAACAGGTACTTGTATTAATGCACCAACCGATACTAACATATATGCTACCATGCAGCTATCACCCACAGTACATGCACTGAAAGTACCAACAATGTTATGTACCTACAACCAAACAGGCTTGTAATACGAGTACAGTGGAATGAGTTATAAGAAGAAAGGAATTTCCCTTGGTGTGAGTACAGCTATGAGTGTACAAGCATGAGTATCTTATCTTGCATTAGCCTACAGTACTACATTTCAAGTATTATGAGTACTAATTTATGAGGTCTATTACAAGTACTACAGGTAACTTTGCTATGAGTACAAGTATGGAGATATTCCAAAAAGGTTGTGAGGAGACAGGTAAGCGAGGAGCGAAGTAAATACTACAAATCTGACACCCAACCACCAATAGAGGTAACCTTTAGTCTGTCATCTCGCTTGTCAAATGACACTTCTTGGGGAATGCCTTGTTCACACTTCCTACTTCACTTCCTACTTCACTACTTCACTTCACACTTCCTTCACACTTCCTAATTGGATAAATCATATAGCATGCAATGTTTAAAACATCCGTGGCAGGGTAGGTGGGGCTACGGATGGGGGGGGGTGGAGGGGTGGGGTGTCTTTAAATGCAAGATTCAGGGTTTTAATTGATTCCTCAAATTAAGTGACATTACATCAAACAGCAGACCTTGATAATTTTTCTAAAATATAATTTAAATTAATTCTAACATGAATAATAATAAAATATTGACAATGGGCGTTTTAAGCATTTCATCATGAAAGTCTCATCTATGGGCAAATTAAACTCATATTGTTACTTAATGCATTATTATATCAACATCAGGCAAGGAAGGGACAGACCATTGAAATTGTTGATTGTTACAAAAAGGCTGAGGTGTAAGTGTTATGTGTGAATTGTACATACTATGGATTTCAGTGATTAATCTCAATGATGCAAATTTCCTGCCTCAGCACGAAAATAAAGAAATTAATATACTCACAACTCTCTTCATAATTGCTAGTATGGTGGTCCAAAGGTAGTTCACTGTTGCTATGTATGCCACTCTTAGATGCGTTGGTAGTACTAGAAAGTTAACAAGCTGAAACCAAGTAGTAAAATTAAATTACATGAAATCAGGTCACAAAAAAATTCAGACCCTGAATTATTATCATTTGTATTAATAGTAAGAATGCAAAGATAACAATAATGTCACTCAAAAACTCGGTAGAATTGCAATTGTACTGGAAAATTTGACCTTGCCAAAAACTTAAAAAAATAATCGCTGCTAAAGTAAGAGTAGAAACAGCAATTTATGTAAGTTATAAATCCTTGAAGTCATAAATAATCAGGTAAAAAGCTGGAAATTACATGAGCAACGCATTTTTTTTTTATAATTCAGAATGCTTTTCATCTTGACAGCTACCTATTTAATACAAATTGATCTTAACAAATCGTTAACTAGTACAGTTATTGCACTTGCCAAATTACCAGGTACCAACAAAAGCTGACCTGGGAAATGACACTTACTGAAGCTGCTTATTATTACCTGTGCACAAGTCCAGAAACAGCAGCTGTATCTGAAAGTCTCCACAAACTTCTGTCTACATTCTAGAAAAATATCCGGTTGCCTCTCGAGTGCACTCAGGCCTGATAGAGACAAAAAAGATACACATAACTGTGGATGCTTTGATTCATGAATATTCATTAACCATCTTATATGGATCAGCCAGTTGGGACAATTTCCTAATGCTAATACCTCTATAAACTGTACTCCAATATCATGCTCTCAAAGCACTGGTACTGACAGTACAAACAGTTCCATGATCTGATAGAAACATGATATTCGTACTGCTCGTACTGACAACACAAGTGCTCTGAAGCGGGACATGACACTGCAGTATAGAAAAAAATTGTCCCAACTGGGTGTATGGAGAGCATACTGAATTTCTACACATACACATAGTGTATGAAAGGGAATATTTCAATGACTTGAACAATATTGTGAAAGTCCTGCATTGCCACGAAACTATCCTTCTGATCTATTTATATAGACATTACTGAAACTATCAATTTATGCGGATTCCCTTTGGCAAAATGGCCAACCTGAATTGGTTGAAACTCTGTTGTGAGAATGTTCTTGTCCCAGGAGAGTACTTGGATTTCATCTGTTTTTTCACCTAAGCTTTCGACTATTCCCTAGGAAGTCTGGTTAAAAGCTCACATTCTTCGCATGAAAGGGATATTCCAGTGGCAGACAAAGAAACAATGTTTAATGCCTCATCTCAATCATTTGTAACTTAGAACTCGAGATATGGATGATTCATGATTGAAAATGTAACCTATGTATTTTGACTGGCTAAATCCTTTTCACAGTCACATTTTAATGTTATTTTAAAAACGGTGCAGATCCCTACGATTTTCTTGTCGATTAATCATTGATATGTGATAAATGTTATAAATGTGGATGCTGGCAATATGTAATCATTCAAACACATTGTTTTTTGTCAAAAAAATATCACTTTTTCTCTGCGAAATAAATTAATAAAATGTTATAAAGGAAACCAAAACAATCTTCAACTGCATTCCCTTGATATGTGTCAACAAAATATTACCAATATTGAAAAAATTCACTTATTGATCAGATGAAATGCTAAAAGGATGGGGTTTGAAATTTCAGATTCTTTTTGTTTAGCAATTAACGTCAGACACCAGAATATTCCTTTAAAAAGAATGGCAGAATGTGGTCAGGATTGGAAAATCTTGCTCAATTTTCTGTGTTCAAACATGTCTATTAATATAGAAGAATTTCTGCTGTTATTCGCAAAACAGGCTACTCCGAGAATTCCTTATACATACAGTACAGTAAGGGTACTTTACAACCACAAGAAAAGTGGAACAGGGCTTTTTTCTACTTGTTCTTGGTTTCAAAATGTTTCCACTCTTTTCTTAATATTTTGCTGATTCATTTTACAATTAAAATTCTTTACCGTTAGCTACAGTATACTACAATAGCTCTCAGTTACTTAAAGTCCATAACAGTTTCCAAAGTTGACCTCCAGTTGCCTGGTTACTTTGCCAACAATTATCGACCTAAATAATAACTTTTCCTAAAATCTCTGCCACATCGTTTAACTGTAATTTTTGAGTCCACCCGTCTATTTTGCAATTGACCGCTAAAAGAACCGCGGAGCTGGTATATCTGTCTGTGACTGCCCTGGATACACTCATTACGGCTTCCAACATCTCACAATGAATATTGATTATTTATGAGTGAGTGAGTATTGGGAGCAGTCTAAACTGGTGGCTAACACCGTTAAATTAAACATCATCAGTGTTTGGCCCCAAACTTTAGCAGGCTAGAAGTTTCTTTTAAAGTTTTTTCTTCAAGAGTATATATACTTTCTTGTGTGGCTACTACTGTATGCATCATCAATACTGTACTAGTGTGCAGTATTTTCAGAGAATCTTGAGGAGTGTTAAGTTGAAGAAAAATGAAGATAAATACTATCAGAGTGACAGTGACAGTGACAGTAAAGAATTTGAAGTGTATATGATTGATGATTATTTGACTTGCTAGCATAGTTACGGCCAATACCGATGACCTTTGAAATCTTTTTTTTTTATACTTTTTCAGTACTTGCAATTTTCAAATTCCATGATATTGAAAATATCTAAAACTGCAATTCAGTGCTCAGCCAATTAGTCTTTTCCATATACGGTATATATACAGGCCTAGATTTTGTGGCCTTGCAAAAAACTGGAATTTCTGACATTGCAAATTTGATGATAAATATATATTGAAAAGAAAAAGCATAAACTAAACTGACAAAATAATGCCTCAGACATTATGAAAAACAACTTTGGGTTCGAAAGTGAACATACAGTACATGTATCTCAGTGCTATTTTTTTTCTACCCAAATGTCTTTAGTTATCCAACAAACTAGCCCCACGCCATGATCTACCTACTGAAGAGTAACACAGTGAGGATTATTATCATGCCAGTATTCCAAACTGTTTACTACTACTAGTAACAACAATCTTTGACTACTGGTTCTCCTCAGTTTTGTCTATGCTGGTAATGGTGCATAAACGGACTTCATTGATTGTTCAATTTCTGGTTATTCAAGAGAGTCTGAGGTCAGTTTTGTTTTGAATCAGCTTTGTTGAACTAGACAAAGAGTGTATATTTTACCCTCCCTGTGGCTTTACTGTTCAAGCTTTTGCAGTTCAGATCTTCGATACAGACTAGTCAATATAATATTGTTCTTTTAAGAATGAAATCAGCTTCAAGGGTCAGTGGCACGTACAGTATAAATTCCTAGGCAATCTGTTATGAGATGCGTACAGTATGATTGGATTTCCTTTCACGCAGGGCACTTGGGATATTTGGAGATAGCAACAATTGGAAATATCACTGGAAAGAGGCCAACTAGAGAGAAGTCAACTAAACACATGGGGAGAGGTCAACTTAACTATTTATTATTTGACCAGCTGGTATAACTAAGTCCTATAGGTATAATAAAACAGATTTCCATGGGATTGACAATAAAGAGAAGCAGTTCACTTTTAAGTAATAATTCATCTTGGTACAGTAGTAGTTCCTTAAATTTGAGTTACTTTCTATGTCTTCACTCTATCTTGGAATGGGTGATTTAAACTTCCTGACTGAGATTAGCAAAAATTTGGAAACTTTTTGTTCTTTCAAGGAATCGAGATATATATCACACAAGGCAACAGCAGGGAATCGCAGCCACCTGGTATTGTTTTAAAGTGCATTGCTACAGTGGTAGCATATGGGGGCTGCAATTGAGAATGGGAGTCAGATGGAATGCGCAATGACGATAAATTATGTTTGGTTTACGTAAGCCACCATGAAAAACAGTAAATGCTATGACATCCCATGTAGTTCTGGAACCTGAATACAGTATCTATACCCATTTCTATGATCTGAAGGAGACAGCTTAACACATTCTAGGCACCATATACTTGAACTTGGGAGCTTAATCCTTGCCTCTTCTGTCTATTGCATACAGTATATATGACACTGGGTGTGATTGTATGGTCTTTTAGTGGAAGTCACAGAGAGTGTCTGCTGAAATATCCATTTCAATGAGAACTATACATGCAACTAAGATCCAATAGTTTGTATACTTGTAAGAGAAGTTGAGCTTAAGTACATGATACCTCAAGAAATTATCCATACCACTCTCCCGTAGAATTGCAACTGTTTGTTTTATTATATTTAAGGTACCTGGAATTAGGATGAAATGACTTATTGTTATGTAAGGGGAAAAAACAAACATGTTTTTAGTCTGCATCTGCATCTTCTTTTGGCCAACTTCTTTATTTTTTATGATTATATTGCAAGCAGTCTAAAAATGCTATTTCAATTCAAGTCTGATTTGACATCCTTTGAAAATTATTTGAGTCACCTCAGAACTAAGTGCATACATGTGTCGATATTACTGTCGTTAACTTAGGCAAAATTCCAATCTTTTTCCACCGACTCAAATCACAATATTTGTATTTTATTCTGAGTAGTCAACACATGTTTAATTTTTTTACTCGGCCTAATAGTGACTTATTATTGTTGTGATGTGCTGTGCACATTGTGATACGAAAAATGGATGTTGCAAAACGGAAAATTTGTGAAAGCTAATCCAAACCTTCCAAATTATCTTCAGTCATATGTATTAAAATGAAAGATATTTATCTTATCTATCATAGGAACAGTCCACAAACTTACTGAACAATAATACTAATATACATTTTGATTGAATCAAGTTAGGACATACTGTAACTTAGGCTTATTTTAATTTAATTGTCAACATATTTTGCTTAAATTCTTACCAACATAAAAGGCAACAACATATGCACTTCCTGCAATTGATTGGTCCAACAAGAGTTTCTTGGCAAGGATCCTAAATGCTGTACCAGGTAGGATTTTATCCAACCAGGTGTACCAGAGATGTCCCACTGGACCGTTGAAAGATGCACCAATAATACTAAAGTGTGCTATCCTCACCCAGTTTATAGGTTTGTCACTTTCGTTAATTAATTGCAAGGTAAATTCACCTGCTGCACAAGTTCCTCCATATATTGCTGCATTTACAAGGAAGGGTCTTCTCCTCAAAATTCTATTAAATGTGAACAAAAGTCTATTCTGAGCTAGGGAAGCCATTTAGCCTATTGGTATTTCCTGCACAGTACTAGTACTGCATGGGTAACTACTGCAGGATTGTAGTGAAGCAATGACACAACATAGTTTTGATCCTTATTCCACAATTAGGTATAATTTAAGTCAAGGGTTTATAGTGACTAGCTATAAATGATTTGCTTTCGATATAACTTCTGTGAACGTTTGGTCTGATCCTGATGATTTAGTTCAATTCGCTGGTTGACATTAGGAGTATAACTATAAGCAGCATGGGTAGGCAAAATATGATTCACGCTAATGAAAGAAACACATTTCATTACTTCCGATGTGAAATCGATCTTAATTGCTAAATATCCAACGATTGGAAACTAGGCATGTTTCCTGAAGCCGGAAGTTTCCAAAGTTCTTTGAAAGGACACGACGACAACGACTTAGCAAGAACTAGACAAACAATTGACTGTGGGTTGGTCAAGCGCGGACGTATATTGTTGAAGACTAACTGATACAAGGCGTAGGAGCTACATGTGGACTATACGTGTAGTTCTCACAATATTAGTATTACGGTCATAAATGTATGCACAAGTCAAAGGTGATCCAGCTTACGGAACTTTCCGATGAAATTGCTGCAAATATCTCAAATCCGATGGATAATTTTAAGATTTCTGATTCATGACTGAATTCATGGAAATGATGGAACTCTGCTTTTTCATGGAAACCTCAGACAGTCATTTTATCTACATACTCTCGTTAGAAGTTCGGCCTTGTATTGAGTTTACCGTTACAGTGCCTGCCTCGGATTTTCCTCAATTCGAATCACGTAACACTAATTTGAATAAGGTGTAGCACTTCGTTATAACGATTTAAGTACGAAAATTAGAGAAATTCAAATCTACAATGAGTTAACAAGAACGCCGTCATAAATATAGAGAAGACCTTCTTTCCTGCATAAGAAACAAGACGTCGTCGTGCAACATGTACATACATTGGTTTGAGATACGCGATGTACACGTGAGAACTGTTCAATGTTTTGTTATGTATATAGATGTTTCAATGGCTTGTTTACTACGTGATATTGTAATGTAATACTTTTGCGCGGTTGGGATGTTGGCATCATATGGTAATATATCAGCTATGATTGTGACGTAAGAAAATTAAGGATGAACATTTGCTGCAATTGGTTTAATCTGAGAGATAGGCGGTACTAGTTGCTGAATTAAATATAACTGACACGTACGGGGAAAGTTTTGAAAGTGTTTTTCAACGGTGTAGGCCAATATAGGGTAATATCGTGCGTAATGGAGAAAATTGCTTCCTTCATTTGTCGGGGGAAAAACAGGACACATACGAGTCTCTTGCCAAGAAAGTGTCATCCTTTACTGTTGTGTCTGTTTAACAGAATTTTGGAAGGCTGAAAGGGAACTGGGGGGTCTTGCAATGTCAATTATTGGAAGGTGGCCGGCCTTACCACCCTCCCCTAAAGCAACCACTGTCAACATATCAATGACATTTTGTTTCATCAAAAGCATTGAAATATTAACACGTAATTTACCATCTTTCTGAAATATAGTCTCAGAAAGCGGATGCAGTACATATTCTCATACTGGTATATTGTAGACATAGCCGATACGACTCTTATTGTAGATCCACAATACCGCCACAAACGCCTCTCGTTACGGTACCACCCCTCCCCGCCCTTTCCGTCATTTCTATAACGTGTAGCTTACGTAAACATCCTGAATATTTTCTCGGTGGTCAGGGACTGTGATTCATATATAGATGGGATAATAATGATGGTTTCAATACAGGAATATAAATCAGTCACCGCGGTAGCACAAAATTAAGCTAAACTTGTTTTAGGCCGTTATAACCACTGCCGGCTGTCCAGATTATATTTCTATAGGCTATTCCACTTTTAATTTTGAGGAATGACCAGTCACAGCTGGGGTTCGTTACCGTAAAGTGACTGGATTATTTTAGTCTAATGTATACAGACATTTAGGTCAGTTCCCTAGAAGCAACCGTACAAACTGACGAACTCAGTGGAAATGCATACATTTTTTTTATGGCCTCATTTTACATGTTATAGCAATGTTCATGTCATCCTTGGGTATTCCGTTAATTGTTTATACGTGGCAATTAAAAAAACTTGTTTTTTCAGTTTTTTTTTTGTATGTATTTTCTTGATTTATATAACAATGGATTAACATTAACATTAAGTTCTGCACTGAGGAATTAGCCGACGTCACCATGAAGTAAAATTTAAAGGAGCAGTCCGGTTGGACTTCGGAACAGCTGTAGAAACAGCTGGCGCTCTAACAGCTGGCGCTCTGGCGCTCTAAGTGTTCCTCTTTCTTGGATTATGACATATATCAAATTTAAAATTCTGTCTAAAGTTATCCTATAACTGAAGGAAAATGCTCCCCGCGTAAGCAACCGCCATCAGGCTCAGTACGTATTGGTATTTTTGCAATTATTGGCATCAACATGCTATAAACTCAGCTAATATGCATGATTGTGTATAGTGTCACTGCATGTTAATTTTGGACAGAACGTAGTATCTAAGTTATCCACTTAATTGTGTGATCATATTTCATTCATGTATATCATTATTTCTTTATTATTGCTCTCACATGTCTGTGCTTTTTTGCAGTTTAATTCCTTTAATCACATTGGAGAAGGAACAAATAGAATTAATTAGTGGCGTTATCCCCGCTCTTCTTCCTTAATACGTATTACTTAGCATTCCAACGCCCGTTGAAAAAATCTAACCGCGAATGCAGGAGTATCAGAAACTAAAAATAAATGAAAACATCAATGCCTTTACTTTTCCATATGCGATGCATGTTAGCTGCAACCCTCTTAATTTTTATTGCTTCAGTGCAACTGAGGGTAAGATGGGATGGGGAGTGGGTGCCAGTATAAGTTATCCGTGTACCTTAGCCTCAGTAATGTTCAGACTAAATATTCAAGTTTTTTGACGACTGAATGTTTATTGCAGTTTGCTGACCTCACATTTTTAATCTGTTGTCGAAACGAGAGGAGGGGTTGGGGGTCTGAGCGGAGGGGAGGGGAAGTGGCTGCGTTCGAGAGGGTGATTATAACAAAGATTACTTCATCAACCCCCAATATAGCAATGCATCTTAACAAACATGAAGTTGCTTTGACATGGACATCTAATCTTATTACATAATTTCGAATTACTGTAATTAATTGGAAGAAATATTACGTCCAACATATATTCCTTCCAGTGAAATGGCTCTGTGTTAATCAATGTGCGTCTGCATGAGTTACTGATAGGCCGTTTGTGTTACCATGGTCACATTGAAGCTAGAGGGCGACAGGTGCCTTAAATCTACTTTGATTCAACAACAACAAGCACAGCATTTACATGTACTGTATAAGCGATCAACAAAATCGCAGTGCTTTCTCGTCAATCGCGGAGCCGACGGTAATGTACGTAAAGGCGCAAGCCTGGGCCGGAATCGTTAGCTCCATAGCTGCTAACCGCACTCAACCTAGCTACAGCGGTAACTTATTTTGCCTATAAGTATCAGCTATGCTCTAAGAGCTTGCTTACGTTTGTGTGACTTCTTTGAGTTTATGCTCGAGATGACCTAATGTTAGGCCTAACTCGTCTGTAGCTCTGACTGAGTTCATCATTGGCATAAGCTAGGCCTACTATTCACACTGGTCAAGGCCTAATCTAAGTAAGGCCTAATCTAACTAAGGCCTTAGTTGCACTTCCAGATAGCCTAGCCTATTGTATGAACGGTATATACCCATATATATCAATACTAGCCTACTACTTGGCCTGTCTTACTGTACCATAACTGCATAAATTGCAGAAACCCCCAACTCAAAAGTAACCCTTTTAAAATGGCCGTGGCTATTCTTACGACTAGTCGTAACAATTATCTATAAACTATTCTTACGACATCAGCGAATTCATGCGCAGTAAAGTAAATAAAGCAACTGCGCGTGTAGTAGGGGTAATCCTAACCCTAACAGGAAATTATTGTTACTCATGGTCGTAAAAATAGTACTCCTTAGTCCTGGTTGTAAAAATAGCAACTGCGCATGCGTAATCGGAAATTATTCTTACGACTCGTCGTAAGAATAGCCACTTTGTTTTAAATAGCTGGTTTCACAGTGAGCATATTATTGTTATAGCTTGACAGCCATTAGGTAGAACATCCAAAGGCAAGAGCAATATATTTTGAGGATGATCGATGCAACATGTGTCACCAGGATGCATTGAATTTTTAATTTTTTAAGAAAAAATAATTATAGGCCAACTTCTTCTCCCTAGACTAGAGTGGTTCTGCAGATACATAGAACGATTACTTTTATATATATATATGGTACAAGTAAAGGAAGTACAAAGTTATTCTGTAGTGGATATGGAGTCAAATAATTTATGGCCAAAGTCGAACTGCTGATTCCTTAGTAACAACTAAGACAATGTTCAAGCTTCAACATTACAAACTTTAACATCTTTATAACATTTTTTTCCTCACTCCCCTGTGTAATAATGATAATCTGAAAGAAATTTATAGCCCTGATCATACAATATGAGAAAGTAACCAAGATTGTAAGGTACTAACTCAATTTTTGTTTAAGTTATGAAATGCTAGATTTAGACAGTCCAGCCAAATTTTCACTGCTGACCTAAGAAGGATTGGGACTTCCTTTTTATATTTCTTATACTATTTCCAAATGTGGTTATATGCAAACTGTACTCATTCAAAGGACAATCTGTCTGTTAAACATCACCCACTGAATTAGGTGTCCAGGAAACTGTGTAGACTTCTTTTTATCCATACCACCCTCCCACCTCTTTATGCTAAAGAAACTTATGGACCATGTATGTTACTTTTTAAACTTTGGTAAAACCCATCGGATATTTTTGCTGACTCCTGCAATCCGCAAGCCGGCCAGATTAAAAAGGCCAAAATCTGGTGCTTCCCTAACATCAGTCAATGTTTACACTTTGCTTGTTATTTTCAATAGCAGTTATGTTAAAGTTTCCTTCTTCTTGTTTATATTTATATCTATCCAGAGGAGTTGCAACGGGTGCATGATGTCAAGTGTCAAGAACCAACGAAGCACTCTTCCAACATCCCAATGAAACCTACAGTATGTAGGGTACTGCACATGTATCACAATGCTTATGACATTATAACGCATATACAGTAGGGTTTTGCATTTAAAATAGTAACTCTTTAGAACTTGAAAGGGAAAAAAAATAAATATGTAAGCATAGTGAAAACACTCTAATGATGAAGCATCCCCAACAGAACACTGAGAATTTTGAATTCAACCTTGGTCAAGCCACAGAATTGCGGTGCTTGGAAACATCGGGTACCACAACATGCAGCCGGTGCCAGAATTGCAAAGTTCGTCAAATAATCCTTGAAACCAGACAGTGGTTTCCCAGAGCGGGTGAGAAGACCAAGAGGAAGCTCATTCACGGATTGATAAGAAAAGCTTACAGTCGACACCTCTTGCAATACATCACAGGTATTCTAAAACCCGTTAGGAGGAAGGATTATGGGTATACCAGATCGAGACCCAACCCTAGTCTGGTTGGTGACAGGGTAGATGCAGGGGTCGACAGGGCCTTATCGGCATCGGAGACCCACGTCAGGTCGACAGGGTTGTACGCCTGGTTCCAAGATGCACCGTATTGGAGTAAAGTTAACTTTCTCTTGGCGTTACTGCAAATGTGTGACGGCCAACTTCTCCACAGCACCGAAGCCCTGTGCCGGACAATGATGACCGCTCAAGAGAGAGGCTTTTCGGCGAGGTCATACGATGGTGATGGTGAGTTGGACAAATATGGTTTGTTTCACTTGAATGTATAAGAATATGCCATTTTGAAATATTTGAATGTTTGCAACAACTCATTTACACTACTGTTGATTCCCCATACTAACAACCACTGCATTGTCCCATGAAAATGTAACCTATACACAAATGGTTTTCTATGTCACCCTCAGTTTCATGGATTCATGACATCCTGCTCTAGGCCGGCTTTCTGTTTTCATTTTGTTTGTGGTGCTGATCAGTTTCCCTTTTGCAAAGAGTACTGTTACCAGTGTGATGTTTTTGAAAGTTTGTTGGTTGTGCATGGCCTAAAACATGGACTAATCCTCCAAGGGTTGTCTGAACAGCAAGGCAGTAGAAAAATGAGCAAGGTGCTTACACTGTACAGTATAACTGGCTATAGCTTGAACAACAGAAAAAGGATCTTGTTATAATCCAAAAAGAAATTTAGTTGTGTGAGACTTCTGAACACATTCTCTTTGAGCCATTCAATAGTTCTTCCTCTTTTCCCAGTCCGAGAAATATCAGACCCTCTAAACTTTCTTAGTTTTTCTACATCTCACACAGAGTATGAATTAGAATCTTTAGCCGACACGGTGTATTCCTACAACTCTACCGACCATCCAGAGAATGAATGGCTACGGCGTGCTTCGGGGGAGTATTCCGTCCCGATGAATCCATTCGAGAATGAAGATGATCTCGATTCCTCCCACATCGTGGTCGACGCAGCGACAGACGAAGACAGCGATGTCGATTCTGAAGACTCCTCCCTCGATCCCCTTGTCTGCGTCACTCCCGTCTCTCGTCGATCATTAGGAGGAGTCATGAAGTACAGGGACTTCATCAGAGACTTACCAGTTCATATATCAAAGTACATTCTTAGTTTCATGGAATATTCAGATTTGGTAAGAAGTTACAAATTTTTTCAAAGGCATTTCCTGAAAGTTTCCATTTGGGCTTTATTCGTCCCAAGAGTGGCCCGAGTGGTGGGGCTAAAAGAGGAAGGTTGGGAGGATGGGATATTGGGGTAATGGGGTGCAACTGAGGACAAACTTTATTCAGTGCAATTTTTGTTGCTGAAGAATCCAAAGGTTGGAAATGTTGGAAAACTAAAAAAGATTTCATGTTATTTTATCAGTTTCATTCTAGAACAGGTGGAAGCTTTTGTATGCTTCTGCAGTACTTCACAACCTTTGATACTTTCAAGCTTAACTCATCCACAACTGAAATGGTAGACTTCACTTTAAATCTGCCTTAATTTCAAAGCTCAGTTAATAATCATTAAACTGTAAAACTCACATGAAATACGATAAATTGATGAACCCAGACAGGATCTTTACCTGGCAGTATCATTCCTGTGTTAACCACTTTATGTATACCATGGCTGGCAGTACCACAACAAAATGACCCAATCCTGATGCACTTCACCCTAAAATATGGTTCACCATTTAAAATTGACAAGTGAACGTTTCCTTTCAAAATGTTGAATATAATACAAGAAGAGTATCAACAGTTAAGAGAGATCATTTGTACAATGTTATAACAGGTGTGCCTCATTTGCATATTAAACTCAGGGCTAATGGTGTATTAGTCATCAACTGACTACAAAGAGTACCTCTGATTGTAACATGAGACAGTGCACTAGTTCTTCAAGTCCAAGTGGACTTGGTTGAAACTCCACCACAATTGTATAATGTTACTAATAGCATGTAACAAGTTTCACTAACACAAGCAGATGAATGAACTAATACAATTAATATTCTTTCGCTATCATGAATGCTCTGATCCTTTCTGGTTTATTTCGATAGGTTAATTGTTTGAAAGTCAGTCAACACTGGCAGGCCATTGCTACAGAAGTGGAGGAAGATATGAGATTAAGACAGATCATGTGGGAAGAGGTCATGTTGATGCAGGTTAGTTTGAAAAGTTTCATTTTCTTTAAAATGATTCAATGTGCTTTTTTGTCAGATTTGCCCACTCTCCCCCCCCCCCTCCTAACCCCAACCCATCCCTATTGCACACCCTGTTAGCATGAGTGCATCAAATCAAGAAACCGGTTATCTTACAGGGCTAAGAGGTAAAGGTGTAAATATATGTTGTTTGTTAATCCTCTTAGTTCAACAGCATCTCGTCATTTGCCCTCCCCCCCCCTCCCAAAAAACAGATTCTGTAACACTTCTGCTCATTGAAAGACAGACATATCCTCTCAATTGTATACGTTGTATTATAAACTGCAGTTCATCAAAGAGGGTAAAAAATAAAAAATTACCATTTATTAATAAATTTTTGTTTTGCCCTTCAGGGTTCATCTGCAAAGGGAGGTAACCCAGTGTATGCAGATTACATCCCAGTGTCCATACCTCAGGTGGTTCCGGGGTCATTCGAAATTTTCATCTCGGAGGAGGAACCTGTGGACGTCAACTTCAAGAGTGAAGTTGACCTGGAGGGCTCATACAGTGGTTTGACCACCTCCCCTGTGAACATGGAAACGAGAAATATCTACTGTGGACCTTACAATGTCATGGTTCTTTCAGACCAGTGAGAAACATTTGCACTTAATACATATTTAATTTATATAAATATTAATTTTTTTAGGAATTATGCAGAGCATTGCAATCCAATGTTAGTAAACCTTAGGCCCATTGCTATCAATCTGGGTCCATGGCACCCTAGTTTGTGGAGGGGACCTGTGAGGGCAAAGGGGTCCCACTTGTGCCTGTAAAAGGCGAAGTGCCTTGTTAAGTATTCACTGACTTGTATGTACTGTCAAGATGGTCAGAGAAAGTTTGAGAGTGCAATCTTGGGAATAGAAAAATACAGCCCCGGCCATGATGGGACATGAATATTTATGACATGAATATCACAAAATGGATTACACCAAAATATAAGAAACTGAAGATTAAAATACATGATCTATGTCTTGAATTTAAATAAGAAAGGTATGAATTCTCTCTTCTGAAATTGAATGCAAAACGAATTTCAAGGATGAACAAAAGAGGAAATCATGTTCTTGTTATCTTGTCCCATGTTTTAGCATGTGATGTCTCATCTTGAAATTACCTTCAGCTACTTGTTTGAAAAATAAACCAATTTTGTATCAAACATTTGTATATGATCTCAAAATCACAGACAGGTTTATCCACTGCATGCTTGTGCTATTCAATCAATTATCAACTTTTATTAAACAATTCTTTTGGATGTGCATTTCATTTTTTCCTTCAGAGATGATTTTAACCGTGTCGTTCATTACAACTTTGGCGATCTCGTGACAGTGGGCTCCTTCGATAGACATGTCCGTTTCATAGATATCAACAGAGGGCAGGAGGTCCGTCCTCTCATCACGGGCCATGCTGGATCCATTAAGAGCTTATTCATTAATGAGAATGATGGCTTTGTTTTGAGTGGGAGTTTTGATACCAGTATCAGGTGAGAATATCTATCATATTTTCTTATTTATTGATTTGGTTTTGAGCATGAGGTCAACCATTGGATGCTTAGATTTTAGAATTACTGTTCAAAATATTTCAAATCATGTTCTAATATACCAGAGTGAAAACTCACTTACATTGCCCAAACATTGTTTGACATCCCTAAATATGTAAGAAATTCCCCCAAACATTCCAACCACTAAAATTACTTCCAAAAGTAAATCAACAATGGAAAACTGAGATGGAAGTAATGAAACTTTTGTTTGTCATAAAAATAACATATTTTTTACAAATGTTAAATATAAATGATTCCAAAACCTATTTGAAGATATGTTTCGATTTTTATCTTTTCGTTTTAGATGTTGGAGTATTTCTACAGGTAAACCTCTTAAAATCTTTAATGGCCACCAAGGAACTGTGAGATGTCTGGCTATGTCTGGAGATAAATTAGTTTCAGGCAGTAAAGATAAGGCTGTCAAAGGTGAGTTTGGAGTTCAAAAATTTTTATTTACAATATTAACGTTGAATGAATGTAAGGGAACAGTATTAGACATATGATATGGTATGGTATGATATCATATATCATATCATATCATATCTGCATGATTATGAAACCTGAGCTTAACTCAGTCACGATGTAGTGTAGTTACTTTTCAATGAGCTGATATTAGTTACCGTATAGTAGATCATTTTGTCTCCTTTCTTCAAAGATTTGCGTGTTAAAGAGAAAAAACAATTCTGTTGTTTTTTCTTATTTACAGTCTGGAATTTTTCTACGGGAAAGTGTATCCGGACATTCAAGCATGCCAGACAGATCAATAGTGTGGCCATCCACGAAGACACTGTGGTCAGCGGATGTGAGGGTGGAAGGGTCAAAGTATGGAGCGTCGAGAAAGCCTGCCTGATCAAGGTTGGTAGCAGACGGTCAAAAACTTGAGTCCAGGGAGGTTAGATTTTGAATTAGATGTTTGGAATTAGAAGTAACATTCTCCCAAATGTGAGGGTGGGAAGCTTGACCTTGTTGAGAAGATCTGAAATAAAACGCTTTTGAAATTCCACGAAACGAATAACCATGTTTTAAGAAAAATAGCCTAGTCTGAATTCAGAAGCTCTCTACAGTTGACACTGATTTTTGATCAACTGCACAGTTTGGGACTTGGGAGAGGGATTGAGAAAGGCGAAGGGTAAAAATAGCCTTGGTAAATCTTGCAGGTTGCTATGGCAACTGCCCTCCATGTTGCTGTTAGCATTCTGCCATGCAGTAGAACTTTCATTAATATGCTAAAATTCTTTGCAGATGTTATACAAGTCACCAAGACAGAAGAACCAATATGGCATAAGTGATCCTCACACCCATGCTGGTCCCATCACCTGTGTTAAGGTGGACAGCTTTCACATCGCCTCAGGGAGTGCTGATGGCTATGCCCTGATCTGGAGCGCACTAGGAGATGTCACTAAATGCATTAAGGCCCTTAGACATCCAAAGTAAGTGAAACTTAACTGATAGTTCTACTTATAATATACTTCATTAACATTCTTAGAGACAACAATGAACTTGGGGAACAATGGAAAATGATGAGGTTGGGTGAGGGTGTTGGAAGTGGAGAGGAAAGGAGAAGAGAGGAAAATAGGTGGAAGGTGAGCAAATCTTAGAGAACAATGGACGTGGGGAACAATGGATAAGGATGAGGTTGGGTGAGGGTGTGGGAAGTGAAGAGGAGAGGCGAAGAAAATAGGTAGAAGGTGAGCAGATCTAAGAGAACAATGGACGTGGGGAACAATGGATAAGGATGAGGTTGGGTGAGGGTGTGGGAAGTGAAGAGGAGAGGAGAAGAAAATAGGTGGAAGGTGAGCAGATCTAAGAGAACAATTGACTTGGGGAACAATAGACAATGATGAGGTTGGGTGAGAGTGTGGGAAGAGGAGAGGAGAGGAAAATAGGTGGAAGGTGAGCAAATATTAAAGAACAATGGATGTGGGGAACAATGGAAAATGATGAGGTTGGGAGAGGGTGTGGGAAGTGGAGAGGAGAGGAGAGGAAAATAGGTGGAAGGTGAGCAAATATTAAAGAACAATGGATATGGGGAACAATGGACAATGATCAGGTTGGGTGAGGGTGTGGGAAGAGGAGAGTAGAGGAAAATAGGTGGGAGGTGAGCAGACCTAGTGGAAAGAGTACTAGTGTTATAAAATGTTAGTAACTAAAAGAAAAGTTCCAGCTTCTATAACACATATTAATCTAAATTTGTATCATCAGAGAAGTGCTTTGTCTGGAGATGAATTACCTGAGGCTGGTGACCGGCTGTGAAGATGGAAAACTCAGGATTTGGAACATGCTGACCGGGGACTGTCTGAGGGTCATGAGAGGCAACAGTAGGTCAGATCCAATCCTCACGATACATCCCTGCGGTAACAGGTGAGATTTTTATCCCACTTACTGTCATTTGCTTTCGTCAAGAATAGATTTTGATTGACAGGTGGCAAGGAACTTCTAAAGCTGTTCTTATGTTGACTCTGGATGATTATGGTAATGGTGATGATGGACAATTGTATTTATATATTACTTGAGATGAAAGGAATAATCTCAATTCTCAAAGCAGGGAGACCAAAAAGTGACCTGTTGCAGTAATCTAAAGTAAACACAGGCAACCGGACATATAACGGCATATGACATATAACTCAAACGTGATAGAGTATGATACCCTGCAGGGGTGGTTTGTGCTAGTTGATTGCACCCTTTAGGGTGAGAAGAAGTACTCGTTAGTAAATAATCACTAATCATTTAAGTCCGAGTCAAGTCATTACTGTTAATTTATCCTGACTGGAGTCTGCTATACAGTGTCGATGTGGAACAACTTGACAGACTTGTTCAAGTCACTTCACACTTTTGAAGTTTAGAGACTCACAACTTATTGCAATTTAATAAAAGGAATGAAATACAACCGGCTAGATTTAAAATGGCATTTTGTGCTGATCCTTGCTTGCGGGAGCTTTAGCAACATCTCTGATATTCTTCGATAAAAATGGAAGAGATATAAATATATAAATTATATAAGTTATATAAGTATATAAGTTATAAATATAAACTGGATTGTTAGAAGATCGCTGCATGAAGCAAGTCTTTGGATTCCTCATAAAATATTTTTCTCAATAGAAAATTGGAGAAGACAGGTGCATGAAACAAAGTTTTGATGGAAATTCAGTTGCAAAAGAAGCTCATTTAAAGCAATTTACATTCAGTAGCTTGCTTATTTTTTGTTAAAATTGATACTTTTTTTCTTACAGATTAGCGTTGAACACCATCAACAATCTTCTCATTCTCAACTTTGAGGAGATCGATTGGGACTACGGCTCCGACGAGAAGATCGAGCTGCTCCGTTACAAAAACAATTTCCAGGAGGCTTCCCTCAGACGTCAACCCTACGCCTTGGTGAGAGCAAACCGAAGTGAACGTGCCGCCTCGGCCAATCCAAAGCTAGTATCTCACAGAACTGTCTCGTTGACCAATGCAAGCAGTACGATGGAAGTCAGCCAGCTCTCCCACAGCAGTCGCTCCTTGAGCCCCAAGAAGTTGGAGCACGCCGAACAGGTGCAACGGTGTGTTCAAAATATTAAACTGACCGACAGTCTGAAAGGGAGCGTTTACAGCAACATGACCGACCTTCGTTCAAAATCCACGTCCCATTTGAACGGAGCCCCCAAGACCCACATGCCGTTTACAAGGCTAAGAACCGGTGGCTCCCGAGTCCCTCAAAAATCCCATTCTTGCTGCAGTTTTAGACCGACGTCTAGCGTCTCTTCCAGATATAGCAGCAAGTCGAGAATAAATTCAGCCAAACAACTTTCAGTCCGATCGGACGATCTCACCCGTGGACTTGATTTTAAGAGAAGCGACCAATTCTGGGAGGTTGGGGGAGCGTCCAGTCAAAGAGCACTATCTGAGAGTGGATTTAGTTCGTTGTCAAGGCCAACCACAGCGAAATCTTCCACCAACGTCAGTACGAAGCGGTCTGGACTACGGATGCCCATAAGAGGCAAAAGTGCTCCAGTCAGTGGTAGGCAGCAAACTCTATCGGATAAGACAAGTCTCTCTGAAATCAAATCTCTTAAGAATTCCCAAATAAGGATCGACAAGAAACCGATCCAACGTGACAAACTGTTGTTGGAAGTTGGTGTGATTGAATCTGGAAAGCAGTACGATAATCCCGTTGTGTACAACACGGCAGCAAATACTGTTGCAATAGAAACAGGGAGAATAACTTCGCAGGAATCTGATTATTCAAGTATTAGTGACGAAGAATCGGAGGGTGAGGAGGAGGAGGTAGTTGTCGACAGAGATTACATCGTGGCCGAAACGATTATCACGCCAATTGAAACATTTCCACTACATGTTCAGCCTCATCAGAGCATCCATCCAAAACGTATCGCTTCTACAATCCCCAAAGGTGGACAGAGTCGGCCAAAAACTGCTCATTCAAGAGTGTCCTCAAGGTCACACGTCAAAGTTCAAAGTCCAAGAAGGTGTAAAAGTGCAATTTCCAGCCGAACACAACCTTTGAATCATTTAAATGTTTCTTCACCTCTAAGGAAAGAGAGATCTCACGGTTGGACCACCTCCTGTACCGAGACGATGTCAACTCCGCCGATGCTCATGCACGGCAAGGGACGAGTGGAACCAAATTTTGAAAGCAAAAAAGCAGACGGTAAAATAATTTCAAAGCAGACAGTCACCCCTACTACACCAGAGGTGAAAAATCCATTCGAAAGTCATGGGGAATTTCATCTCCGTTCTCGACGACAGCTGGAGGCTTACTTGCAATCTGTTGGTGAAATACAGACGTCACACGAAGCAAGAACAGAAAAGGCATCAGAAAGAATTCGACAAGTAGTATGGAAAGCAAAAGCAACGGGTAAGACGCATCAAGATTTCAGCGCTGCTCCGAAGAGGATCGCCCCAGAAATAAGGGAATAAATGGGTAAAAGATTCCGTTGCTATTCGATGCTAAAATTCTATAGCAATACAGTTAATTATTTTCATTAGGTAATCTTGATTTTAACTGTGGAAGAAAAACGTTAACAAGTTTGAGAAGGTCATTTTGATATTTGCAAGTCAAACAAAAGAGCTCCTGAGTGAGAAAATTTTTTAGGAAAGGAAATTTGGAAAATACTTTCAAAAAGTTAATCTGGGAAAGGAATAGTTTGTGCAATGACTTATGTGGTTGTTCCTTTTGTCCTCAAACATAACAACAGTTCCGACTTACTATGCTAGTGAATTCAAATATTTTTCAGTTACTAATTTTCAATGTTTAACACCTCTTTTTCTGTTACTATTTTGAAAATATTCAGGTCATTCAAGTGATTATTTATTTTATATATCATTTTCTACCTAAAACATAATACTCTGCATGAGCAAAACCTTTGGACAAAGTTTTTTAATATTTCATATTTGCTTCGTAAGTTATTTTTTATCACTGTCCACAAGACAATGTGTGTCTTATTATTCAGTTGCATCTGAGGGATTAACTGTGGAATAAATTTAAATATTTTCTTGTTTAATTAATTTTTATTTTCATAATTTAATTAATTGTTATTTTTATATTTTCATTTCTTTATAATAAAAATTTACTTTGATCTGCAGCTGTAAACAGGCGTGGTAAAAGGTGGAACATTTTTTTAACGTAACAAGGTAACGACTAAGATTCTCATTACCTGAGCAAATTCTAATGAATTTACAATTTTTCAGGTTTCATCTTAAACCAAAGCAATGAGTTAACTTCCTCAGTTCTAAGATGATATATGTTTATTGTAAATCCATTTTCTCTATATTTTGGTACTTTTTAATATAATTTTCATTTTGTGCTATATATTTTTTATACAATTTTTGTAAGGTTTGTTTTAATACTTTTCTTTTGTATTTTGATGTGCTTCGTTTGTGTGCCAGTATCAATTCATATTTGCATAAAAGCTAGCAGAGGCTGACTATGGTATTATTTATCTAAATTATAACATTAAAGTGTGCTATGTAATATTCACTATTGTGCACATATATTGTGTACTATAAGCAGCACATGTTGATGCTGATATGTATGTGCCTTTCAAAATGTTAACTTCTTCATGTAAATTTTGTTGACAATTTGTTCCATTATCTTTCATGAGATATTTTGATTAATTGATAAACACATAAACATTTCCAAAGCATACTGTTATGCAGAGTCAAATGTTGCAATTTAGTCATTCCATTCAATACATGGCTGAAATTCAAACCTTTAAAATTAATTTGTTAGTGTATTAAAAAGAGGAATGCACTCATTTCATTAGTGTCAAAGAGAAGAATGTGAAATTGCATTATTTCTCTACTTCTGTTACATTCTTCATTACCACTAGTTTTCCATACTGCCATGTGAAGACTAGATATCTTGATATAACTTCAATATAGGGCTGGGAGTAATTTGAAACATTGATATAGAATGTAATACACATCCAAGTTTGGACACATTTCATACATTTGTAGGGGAGGGAAACGTTTAAAATGATTTTCATTTTCTGACTAAAGAAGGCTTAAAAGCAGAGAGTATCTGAGTGTCTAAAAGTGGAGCATAGACTATCAAATTATTTGGCAGCAATGACATCTGCCAGGGAGGCGGACAGGAGGGGGGGGGGGGGGCATGGGATGAGAGTGAGTTATGAACCTGCAAAGAATACATCTCTTTCAAGTACAATGTAAACTGTGTGCTGGTGTCGCTTATCATCTATAAGATGTTAAGTATCGTGTAATTTTTATGTGCACATAAATGTGTTGTCACATGTTGTAGGGCTGTGGTTTACCAATAAGACATTGCTGGCGTTAAAGACTATGTAGCAGGCTTATTCAGTGTGTGATTCAACAGAGCAAGCTCATGAACTATTGCAAAAATAGATATTTGTGGTGAAAATTGACAAAATCTGCTCTTATTTTATTTTCGATCTCAGCAGTTTTGTATTCTACCTTGTATTGTACTTGCTTCTTACATAATCATGCATACTGTACAGTACTACCAACAAAATTGCACCATTTTAAGAGTTTATGCTGCTATAAATTCAAGAAATAACACAAAATGTCACATTAAAACTGTCGGCTGTATCTGAGAGAACATGGAAAGAAACCTGTTGCTCTAACGTGTTGTTATTGCTGTTGGTATAGCTGAGATACAAATTACTGAACCAGAGAGCCAACAGGCTTGAGTGATTCCTGACCAAGTTGAAGCATATAATATATCTGTATAATATATGGTAGATGAAAAATGGTTATCACCAGATGGTAGCAAAAGCACTAAACCAGAGAGCCAACAGGCTTGATTGATTCTTGGCCAAGTTAAAAGCATATCTGTTTAATCAGTATAACATTACAGTAGATGAGAATAGAATCACCAGATGGTAGCAAACACTACAACCCAAATTGCAGCATTATAAAGGTGGTATTTGCAAAACTGGAATAGAGATGGGAATTTCTGGTGGTTTGGCTGCTCCACTACAACTTCATATTAATTTATGAGGACCGCTAAATATTAACCGATCACTAAATACAGTATTAACACATCACCACCACCACAGGGAGCAGTCTTTTTCAAGCTGTGTCATAGAACTGCAATGACAAGCATAACTACAAACAGCAAACTGGCTTTTTTAAAAGACATTTAGACCTATTTTGAAGGCTGACCATGTGGTCCCAGAGCTTGAAATAACCAAGTGAAACTTCTACTATTGTACCCTTGTTATACCCTTGTTGGACCCTTGTTGTACTAATGTACCCTTGTTGCTATACTATTTTTTATCCATCCCTTTCCTTGCCACCCTCTTTCACTAACCTTGGTCATTTTGCTACTTTCTGCTTGGCATTTTGGATAGTAGGGGGGAAAAAATGCACACACACACACTGGAGATCACAACAGCTCCCCTTTTTTCAAGTTTTTTTCAAGTCTACTCAAATTCAAGTTCCAGCTTACATGCTTGCTAATACCTTCCATTGTTATCTACTTTAAAACTTGGATTCAGATTACTCTTTATTTGTGGTAACACTTTGATCCCACTTCTGACACCAATGGACTATTTAAGTTTGCAGGTTCGAGTCAGTTGACAGAGGCTTAAAGGGTGCTAACAACCACTATAACTTCCATTCAGTCTCAAAATGCAAACATGGCATCAAGTCCTGCATCACCCCATCGAAATTGGCACAAGTGGTAATAAGTAGAACCACTGATAGATAAAGAAATAACAAATTGCAGTATTAAATTAAATCAATTTACACCCCAAGAGTTATTGTTGAAAAATAGTCTATACAGCTTTATAGTTAAATTCAGAGTTAGGCACGTCAAGTAACTTTTCTTACTAAGTTTCAATTATGTTCTCAAAATATTTAACTGGTATAGAGAGTTCAATCCGTTTTTTGTACACAAAATGAATATTCCTTGACAAGACATTATGTATTTTTTGTTATAAAGTGGATGTCATTTTTTATACACCCGGTACAAATGCTTGCTTTCACTGTAAATCAAGTTACACAAGGGGAGACATTTTAATTGTCTAGTTTAACAACCCCCAAGTGAAATTACATGATCAGAGACTTCTGATAACTTTTATCAAATTCATGGGTACTAAAAATTTGGGGCCAATAATGAAGACCTTTTAAGCCTGTTGGCAAATAAAGCATTTTCTCTTATTGCAGTTCTTTTAATCATAATAATTAATTCCTACAACTGTTTACTCCTGCAGCTAGTTTCTATTCCCTTCAGTTTCAATGCAAGTGAAACTAAAGTACTAAAGCACAACCAGGATGTAGCAAAATATTATTAAAATATAACAAAAAACTTGTGTCGATGACAAATTAAGGCTATTTTAAGAAACTTGTATAACCTTTGTTGCATCATAAAATATCATTTCCAAGTACACTGTTTATTTTTCAAGTGAGCACTAATAGAACACCAGAGGTCAACATGCAAGTTTTGGCAAATATTTTTCATATTGCCAAAGTATTTTACAAATAAAAGAATAACTGTGATATATTATGCAAATTTGTTTCAAGTCAAATTACATCAATTTATTTTACATTTTCATACTAATAAGACGGACCCAAACACAAATAAAAAGGAGAAAAAAAGAAGAAAAAAACCACATACAACAAACAAAGAAATGGACAAATTAGTTGAAATGCAATTAGTTACAACCTTGATTACACTTTAGGACACAAGGTAATAATCACTTTATTTTATCATCAAGTTGTCAACAGCTGTTTTTTTTTCTTTGTTTCCGTCTCTCTTTGCAAATAATGATGGCAAGATTTTGTCTTATTACATACCCAAGCAATCAGAGCACAATACATGGTAATATTTTACTATTAAAACATGTACATCAATGGAATTATTGCATGAAAAATGTACAGTAACTAACTACGGTATGATATTACACTAAAAGATCATAAAGTTCCTTCAATAACTTGCTATATTTGTTCATATTTCCATAAAAATATGGCCAATAGGAAGAAGAAAAAAAGAGAGACAAAAAAAGCATTTTGTTTTGCATATTCATTCATTTCTGTTGAAAAAGAAAAGAAAATAGTGGCAAGCAAGAGAGAGAGATAAAAATGCTGAAACATTGCTCATTCAGTTCTTTTGAAGGATTTTAAATGTGGTTACTCAGCAAAACTGTTTCCGTAATTTTTACCTCACGAAAGTACAAAGCAATTGTTTATATAGTTATGGCACATAAAAAGTTTGTATTTCATAATACAGAAATTGAAAGATATTTTTTAAAGGAAAAATTTTTCATTATAAGCACATTATAATTTATTTTGAATGGTTAAGAAAGAACAGAAAGACAAACTACTCTGAAACCAAAAAAAGCAGCAACTGGAATGTAAAACAAAGAGATGAAAATAAGAAAATATGAAAATAATGAATACAATAAAAAGAGCCAAAAAAAGAACAGGGAAGGGCAAACAAATGATGGCTAAAATCCCCTCCAAATTAATTTCAGGAAATGAGTCATCCAGCATAGTGCTTTTCGATTCACAAAGGGAAAGGAAAAGGCAAAAAGTTCATTGTTTCATTATTAAGTTTTAAAAATATACAACTTGTAAAATTGAACCTGACTTAATGCAAAATATAGAGCTGGTATAGAGAGTTCAATCCTTCTTATTTTTGTACACAAAATGAATATTCATTGACAAGAAATTATGTATTTTTTGTTAAATTTGTCAATTCATGTAAACAGGTCAAATGTAAACACCTGATCAGTACAATTATTCAGTGTTGTAACAAGCCTAACAGAGAAGTTACTATTAACTAAAGGATTCGAGCAAGTTAATAATTTCCTATGGATGTAATATAGTAATATAGAGTCCATGATGGCCAAACTTAAGTTTTAGCAAATACATCATCACAGCACAGAGTATTTTGATTAAAGAAAAAAAAAAGGTTAGGACAAAGGAAAAGTTCATTTTTTTAATGATTATGTTTTTGAACTATAGACATTTTAAGATAAATTTAAAACTTACAATTTGTCATTTCATGTAAATACGGCAAATTTGAATGAATACATTATCTTTTATTTTATTACAAAAATATTATACAAAAATATTTATTATAAAAAATATTTTAACAATTTCTTATTTGAGTCACTAGAACATTGAGTTGGAGTTATTCAATTTCATAGTCAAGTGCCACAAACAAGTTTGTTTAATGTTTTCCCCAAAGATAAAAATATAGTGACTCGAGTAAAACGGTTCGCTCTGGTCACGAAATTCAAAAGCAGTCACTAGACCCGATCTTAAAATAATGTGACTGGTCACAAATACAGTATCTGATATAAAAAGATGTTATTAAAACTTTCAACAGCTGTGACATGTTAACATTGGGAAAGCTTTACTGATACTGAGTATTCAGTTCAATCTCCAATGATTATAGGAATTAGATTCTTTAGGTTGAGACACTGTTGTTTAGCGGTTAGTCCCAAAAGATATAGAATAATAGTCAAAAAACTTGTCACTTGTAGTTTATTCGATATCGTTCATAATTATTGAAGAAGAGATCTCTTGAAACATAATCTCGAAGTTTCAAGCCGATTTAATCATTTTTGAGCATCTTAACTTGTGTTTCTAACCTAAGTTTTTTTTCATCAGCCAAGCATCTTGGTTTGATTGTGGTAAATCATTCCAATATTATTGGTAACTGGATTCTCAGAGAATTGCATGTCATTATTTTTACTAGAGTTTTTTCATCTCTTAAAAGAAACTGGAAAATGACAAAGACATTTTTGGGGGCCTGGAATGGGATTGGAAACCATGGTTACAAGCCAAACACTCTACAACTTCGCGATTTAATCGTTGCCTGCTCTGAATACCAATATGAGCAAGAAATTTTTTTATTGAACAGAAACAAATCGTTAAAACCAACTAATAATTAACGACCATCTGTTGCAAAACTCCTTACAGGATGATTGTCTTATTTTGTTCGCCTTCAATCTTTAATTCAAATAAGTTTGGTTAAACTTTAAAACAGCTGCTTGAAAAAGACACGTAAAAATAGCACCATGGAATAAATTTGATGAGTCACACATTAACGATTTCAATATTTCTACAAACAGAATCCTTAGTTTAACCAGCGAACAGCTCCTAGTGTCACATATAAAGCACCTGTCAGCTTACTAATCTCAGTCTTTACCAAGGAATATTAAAATAATTTACTTTCATATCGTCTTTTCCACCTTCCATATCAGAATCGTTGGCCAAGGGTTCCAACAAACCCACCTGTGGCCTAGAAATAACCTGAACAAGACACCAGTAACTAGTCACTATTAACTTGTCACATTTTACACTTTAAATCCGCCAATATGAATACTCTCAATAATATCTACATACATAAATTTTGAAATTTCCTTCGATTTTCTCATCTTTTTCACACCAGCACAGAATAGTTCAACTACTAATAAACATATTTTTCTTCAATCATATCGTGACTGTTTCTTGGCCTTTGACCCACCTCACTTCCAACGATGGTTTATTCCCCAGGAGAGGGGTCCTTTCATTCTGCACGTTCGCTGCATCGTTCAATCGTCTGGCATGTTCGCGAATGGGGTCGTGCATAGGGAAGGAATTGAAGTTAAAGTTGGCCACCTCCACATTCCTCTTGCGAGAGTTCCGTATTTGTTGAATGACGACCGCCATGCATATGCACGTCAATGTTAATCCGAATAAAACACCGACCACGACGCCCGCTACACTGGGTTTCGAAACATCTTAGATACAATAAAGAAAGAAGAAGTAAAAAATCCAGTTTTTTTAGGACTAGAGAGTTCTGATATTATTATTATTATTATTATCCCCACTTTTAATTTGCATTTGTCATGGTTAATACTAACCTGTCTTCACTGTATTCATGCACTATAGTTATCCATATTCGTGACCGCTACTTATAGTTGTTAATATTTATTTTAATCACCAGATCAGATCAGATCAGTAGATTGTTCAGATTGTCCAGAATGACCGTCTGGAACTGATTTTAAATATATGCTTAATTCAACAATTGAATTTTTGGATGTGTAAAACTGTCGAAAACAAATCTGTAGGAGATTTACAGAGGGCATATAGGCTATGATGCATAGTATATAACATAGCAGAAATGTGAGTTTGCCAAATGGTTACAGTACATACTACAAACTCAAAATATTGTGCTACTCCAAATTGTGGCCCCAAAATCAGTATTTCCTGGCTATCGCTCTAAGAAATGATGAAAACCAACATACCTGGAGGAGCCTTGGGATCAACCCTGACAGCGAGGGCCTCGAAGCTGACATCGTTGGAAGCCCTCACGCTCAGAACGTACCCGCAAGAACTGTTAAACTGATGGTCGATCTGTAATCTGCACTGATCCACCCAGTAACTCTGCAGACAAGATTCGGCCACAGGAAGACCGGAAGTGGTATTGTCTTCATAGATAGACCAACAGAAGGCAATCGGCGGACTGCAAACAAACAAGAGGAATCGTTTAACTTGTGGACGTTCAGTATTTCTTCGTGAAAACCACTGAACAATAATGCATTGAGGTTTCGATGACTGCATTATACTAAACTTCTGCTTGTTCAACCAGAAATAGCTCTTATAATATAAATAATGTCCTGAACTACTATTTTGCTGTACAATGTCACCGAAGATGAGGATTCGAACAGATAACAAAATCCGGACAATAAAATCCTTCTAAGCACTTGGGGAGCTACAATGCATAGAAGGGTTTATTGACCAGAAGTGAGTGGTCACTGAGGGCATACATGTGTTCAAAAACAGGTCACCAGTTCACTCCATGCACTGAAGTGTGAGGAGGGTGTTGAGGACAATGATAAGACAAGCAAGTCAGGAAAGAGAAGTAAATTCTGGAGGCTGATTCTATCCTCCCTATTAACAATTGCAAATTCAATACTCCCATCACCCGAACCCAGTTTTTTGTTGTGGCAATGTACAAAATCTCTCGCCACTCTCAAAAGAAATAGTTTCAACCATGCAAGAACCAGCACCATAATAGCAACTTCTTGACGGTATTTAAATGGCATCAGTGGACCGACGTATGGTATGCATAGAAGACTATATATAGACAAACCTTCCATAACAGGATATATTTATCTGCCGCTCCTCCCCAACGATGACACCATCGACTCCATCAGCCGTCAGATTCTGGATGGCATCTAGTGAAAAAGAAGCAAATCGGAATAAGATTGACAAGAAGTGGAACAGAGATGTTTCTGAGTTGAAAATTTTGTTTTTCACATTTCTGTATGCAAAAGTAATCCAGAATGAATGTAGATGTTGATTAATGAAGAGTGATGATGATCACCACCCCCTTGTCCTTCCCAAACTCCCAACAGCTGTTTCCTCCCATCCCATCCCCCCTCCTCCCCTTATTCCCAGTCCTAGATCAAAGTAAAGAGTTCAAGATGCATTGTGACAGACATGGCCACATACAAATAAAAGTTTGAGAGTCATGGCTAGAACGCAGATAAACAAACTGTAAATTCTGCCTTCATGGAATTGTCCTTAGCTCATTAAACGGTAGAATGAGAATGAAGAGGGCGGTAGACCACTTTTACTAGATAACTAGATAAATGAAGTGCCTGTATGTCAAGCACTGTTGAACAGAGATGCAGACATAGGGACACTTACAACAAAGAAATCAGAGGAAACTGTCACGTCAGTGTAAAAGGAAAGACGTAAAAAAAGTCAAGAAAACGAAGAGAAATTTCATGATGTTTATGCCAAATTTAGCTAGACGGGTACCATGCAACTTACCCAGCGTAGTAACAGTGAGAGTTGACATTCCACTTCTCGTCCTTCCCGACTTCATGATTGCCGTAAGACTCACGGATACACTGAATGTGCCAATGGTACTGTAAATGTGGGACACAGAAATCTACACAAAATGCCAAAAAAAAAAATAAAGGAAATACATGACTCATCAGCAGTTGGGTGTGACAAATTATGAACTTTCAATACAAAGGTAGTGACAATAGGACATTTGACATAAATATAAAAAGGTGGAATGCGAGTGTCAGAACAAAATAAACAATACGTATGTTTTCAATCGCTGCATAATACCGTCATCTTATCTGCAAGTCAAGTCACAGTGCATATCTTATCAGGTCGAGTCACAAGTCATGTACCTCAAAGTCAAGTCAAGTCACGTGTCACAGAAATGTGACTCGATCCAGTCCAAGTCATTGACACTAGTCAATAACACTGAGAGTACAGTCTAAGGTTGGGTGTCACTGTTTATTTTCAACTTTAACTTGCTTCCATAAGACTTCACTCTTTTGATATGACATTATAATTCAACGAAGCTAACAATTCACACTGCATTCTTTCAGCGTATTTCAATGGCGAGATAAACTTTGATGCGGACACGACACACCGTTTCTAAAGGTGGCACTAAACATAATAGACACAGAGAAAGGAATTAACCTGATAAGTATAGTAAATACTTTAGTACAATATCTATTGCTACATTTGTCTGTGATACCGATGATATTTCATCGGTACTGTCTCTCCTTGGAAACAGCAAAGTAAATACAAAACTCACTGATGTAGTCTTCAGAGATTGGTTTCCGTCTCCAAAATCCCAATCAAGCAAAAAGATGCTACCCTGGAAGAAGTCGCTAGGATCGTGAATGCTGGCGATGAGTCGTAGGGTCTTGTTGGTGGCAGCATAGCAGTCCTGATGGCAGACTGTTTCGTTCTGGCTCATTAAGACTTGAATATTTATGTCCTCTGGATCGAAGAAAAATGAGAAAAAGCAGCCTAAAATCAGAAAATGTTATTACAGTTTAGAGATGTATTGATGGGAAGTTCAGTGTGCTATGGGTGTGTGGAGAAAGGTAAGTAAAGAATGCTGTACAGTTGATGATGAGTTAACAGCATTTAGGGAGGTGGGGGAGACTGGGGAAGGAAGAACAGATATGGTTAATAGAAGCTGATGCCAGCACAGAGTCCTTTTGACATATAAATTCACAACTTTATTTGAAGTTTTTGTCTAATTGACTAATCAAATTTCATGTCATAAAGACAAAACAAAGTGGCAACATTTGAAAATTTATGAAATGAGCATTCTGCATGAGGGTTAGGATGTTGGATCTGTTTTATGAATTTGTATCATGAGTACTATTTGATAGCATTTAGTGCAACTTGCTAATTTGGATGTCAAAGAGCACATATATATACGATATCATTCCATACTTGACATTCTTTCAAATATCTTGAAAATAAAGAAGATATGTCAAATTATATGTCAATTAAATTTGTAAATGACCCGAGGAAATTTAAAACAAAAGTCGGAATTGGTGCACACTGAAGTTTTATGAGGGAGTGCATATATATTGTCATATAATTTGATAGGATAATGTAAATTAAACACATATATACTGTATAAATGTAAAAACCTACACATACATTCATGTTCATGTACAGATGGATCCAGCATGATAAATACATCGTCACTGAATGTTGGTCAATGAAATTGGAACATTTCTTAACAACTCTGTGTGAGTTTATTAAAATTTCACATTCTGACTCAAGAGTGTACACGTTTGGAGATTTAGCTACAGACGGCAGGAGAAACCGTGTGAAAGTCTGATGTAGGAAGCTAAGAAGAAATGGAAAGCAAATGTACAGGATATGCAACAAGGAAATTGTGGTACAACTTATGTAATATTACACCTTGAGTTAACCCTATGAAGGTGAACTTGGATGCTCTTAATAAACTTGCAATATACAATAGCACCATTTTATAATCGAAACTTCGAAACTTACAATCTCAGTGCCAGTAATGAACACATTTCTAACAGTAACACTTAAATGGGTGTTTCCGTTCATACCATTGCTCACCTCATGGCACACTGCAAACACAGGCGTGACTCCGCCTGAATGTTTACATGTTTTCATCATTCTCACCCAGCAGTTATTATGAAAGAATTTTACACTGTTACCAAAGAAAGTAAACTTGTAACTTGTTGACGCTAGTAGATTGATGTAGTTTACAGTGAGCAACCAATCGCTACCTGATACTGGTCACACCACCTGTAACCTAGGAGAATGAGCTCTGCTTAGTTACCATGGAAACTATACATGCACATATGGCGCAAGATACTATCTGATTTACGACATGAAGCCTCAAAAAATAGGTGCGATGTGACTGTACCTGACAGGAAAAATACTTTTTACTGCCAAGAATATTTACAGAACATACCTATACAGTAAATCCACTTTTAGTATCCGAGAACTCGCGAAGAAGCCATCATTGGCTTATCAAAGTCACAAGCTGACCGAAGTCAGTCTCTTAGATTCATATTATAACCTCCATGATTATGAATTGTCAATTGTCAACAACTCTGTAACTGGATGACATACATTAATCTTGGAGTGACTCGAACTCGAGACCTTATGATTGAAAGGCACCGGCGTTAACCATTGAGCTAACACTCCTAGGGGGAGTGAACTAACACTCATGTGGGGGGAGGGAGAGTGGATGGGGAAGGAGAAGTAGTGTGCTGGGGAAAAGGGGGGGCAAGGCACAGGTGATGGGAAGGTGAATTGAAGAAGAAGCAGTTAGGTTCTAAGGTGGGAGTAAACAATGGTATCTAAATGTATGCATTAATTAGTTCAGTCCATGATATCAAAGTTTGAGTGCAGTCACAGGTTTGGGAAAAAATACTACAATATAAATATAACCTTGTTCTCACCTACCAAAAAAAAGGCACTATTTTATAAACTACTATAACGGTGAGAGTATAGATGCCAAAGGAAAGTTATGAGGTGGATTCAGAGTATAAAGGAAACCTGTATTGATTCACAGGGGATATGTTTTGCTGACTATTGGTGCATCTTTCACAAGTGCTTCCTGCATAGACCACTCATTACCGGTTGACCCTCTGTTACATCACGTCAACGACTTCGTGGAATACCGTACACTGTGTAACACAATACTACTACATACTACTTAACTTGCAATTTATGTTAAACTTCCAGCCTGACTTGAAATACAATCCAAGGCAAGGCTGCAGAAGGACAGGTATTTGCAAATTAGCACAATTATTCAAACTGAGGTTAATGTATTAACTGTTGAAAAAATTGGTGGAAATTGTACCAATGAAATGTGGTGAGAAAGAGTTTTGAGGGAAAAGTACACTTGTTCAGGTTAGGCTTGTTATTGGTCTTCTTAGGTTTGTAATAAATTTAGAGATGCCGGCAAGCAACCCTGCTCTAAGCAGTTGATGTGATATAGGAAAATGCAAGTACCTTCAGGTGATAATTACAGTATGATAAAGTATAGCTGTTGCTAAGGGTGTTACAATGCTAATACCACAAACCATTAAACCTTGCAACCTTCATACTGTGTAGAGTGAGGCCAGCCATCCGCTGCACACTGCACAAAACTTATCACGACCAGACTCTACTCTTCCCCCCTGATCTAGTTATTAAAGGGTGTGAAGATACACGGCCTTATGGTACAACTGACCACCAGACACTGACCGGCTGATCAGCCCACACAACGCCTGTGTTCTCTTAGCGAATTGTGCTCAGTTAGGTCACATGCAATTTTATTAGCCTGTGGTTGGTCACATTTGTTAAGACTGCCGACTGTCAGACAGGGAAAAATGCTACAGGTTCAGTTTCTCCTGACTGAAGCCGACGTGACGGTAAAAGAGGCAAACCCCCTCTTTGATGATTCGTAATCCACACTGCCAACGATCCACGAGGGTCGTGTTGAGTCCGGAGGTGATCAGTTGAGCAGTGTACTGTGGGCCTTACACTTTTATAGTTTACAGTTGACGTGCAAATGCTACTTTCAGAAAGTATATTTTATGAATCCAAAACGTCACCCAAAAATATCACAAATTGAGTTCAGACTGAGATACTATTTTACAAGGGCTTCTCAAATTGTTCTTGGCATAAATGCTCACTAACTATCTCTTAGTTTAAAAATTGTAATTGTGCAGAAGCAGATGTGGGCAGGTTTAAGTGTTTGATGTGAACAGATTGTTGGGTGACGGAACTTTGAAAGTTTGACATGACTTTAAAATCAACTTCTCTCGGCAAGAGCTGTGTAGACAACAACTATTAGTAAACCTTACTTTTGTGTCATTTGGAAATAATTTTATCATTGAATATTTAACTTCTTCACTAACCTGTCACATTGTATGAAGTCTGCCCTCTGGCAACTAAAGTAGCAAAGTATTTTACTTCCACGATCATGGTATGTGCTCCAATATCATTTTTCATCAAATACGTCTCTTCATGGGTACTATTTTGTCCACCTTCTTCTATCTTCAAACGTGGAACAAGATACTTTTGGGATGAATCCCAGTACAAATAAGTATACTCTCTGCTGCTTGGCCTGCTGTTATTAAGCTTCCAGGAGTACAAAGACGCTAGGCATGATGTTGTCCCTCCCAGAGTAGTGGGGCCATCACAAGTTACTGTGACATTGAAGGGGAGAGCTGCAATTGAAAATTGGGAAAAATTTGTTGGTAAGAATATACATAACTAGAACATATTGTAGATTAACAGAACAATGTAAACATTTACATTATGTGATTAACATAACAGAAAGTACTTTTAAATAACATATACCATACATGTATGGATAAAGCACAACAAACGAAATCAAAACATGATTGTTTCTATTCAGTTTACTTGAGAATATGGAGAATATCGAGAACGTTGCATTAAGCCCTTATCCTAATATTAGATTTCATGAACAAAAAATATGAATGTTACCTGAATGTGACGAGGCACCAATAGGTTGCAGCTGCGATACATCGTCTGAGGTGGACGACAGGAAACTTCCAAAAAATACAGGAATCAAAATGATGACCCTCATACTCTTCTACAGGATTCTACAAAAGAAATAGAGAAGAGAAGACCTGTACTCTTTAAGAATAACAAGTCACCCAAGATCAAGGCTGGGCATAGAAACCAAACAACTTGATCCGCTCTCAACCTCAGTCTCTTTTCATCGAGAATGTAACCATGTGATCATGATGGTGTGACATCAACTGTGATACAGTATCACATATAAGTCCTGCTTTCCAAAAGGGAATAGATACAGCAGATTATCTCAGTTAAAGGCTCTGAAAAAGTTAACTTTCCGTTGTTTGCAAATGACGTTTTCTTCTTGTCGTTACAAAATGCAGAGAGTAATGAAACGTGATACCTTGTTATCTTTTATCTAGACCCGAGATCTCCACGCTGCTATGTACACTGTGTTGTGGGTATTGACTGTAGCTGTGTGTGTATTGACTGTACACTAGTGTCTAATTACCGACGGTAGCAAGCTGTGCATGAGACGTTTCTTTGTGCGCGAGTCTTCACACCCTTTAAAGGGTGGTGAGAGATACTGTATACTTGCATATCTGAAAAGCACAAAACTATACTACACATGATCTCAGCCTAATGGCCCCAAAATGGCCGATTAATAGAAATCTGACAGACCAGACTCATTTGTGATCAATATAGCTGTGTACATACTGAATTATGTCTTATCCTCCTTGTCCTGTACTATATTATACTTATTATTATTATTTTGTTTACTGAATTTCTTTTATCGCAAGAAATTGCTCTTTCGGGATATTAATAAGTTGAACTTGAACGGCAGTATATATATATGTATATATATGTAACTGCAGCCAGGCTATCGTAGGTACATGTTTCATATAATACACACAATATCCGTATTGCTACAAATCACGTTGTTAACAATATTTACATGATTGTTGCTACAAATCATGAGTTTGTTAACGATACTCAAATGGTTGTTGCTACAAATCAGGATGTTAACAAATTTTGCTTTTACGCAGGACGTTGTTCACTAATTTTGCCCTTTACTCTTTCAACAGATGTTCGAATAGTAGCCGGGATTCAAGCAGATCAAGCTTTTTATGAGACGTAAGGTGTATCTCAACGTTATCATACAAACCTAACCAATTATTCTCAAATTTACTGTAAATGCGTGATAGTGGCGTTTCATTTTCTACAAAACACTTATCTCTACTATCTTACAAAGGGTTAAATACTGTAGAAGCACCTGGGAGCATGTTACATGACTCTCCATGGTCGGTACAGTTTCTTACTGTGGAATGATGAGTCATGTTTAATTCGATGATACAACCAATACAAAGGTTAAAACACCCCTCTCTTACAAGTGGAATATGCTGACCGGGTATGGTCGGGACTTGATCCTAACTTTCTCCTATGTAATATCACTTTGTATCCACTTGAAATTATTAGCATATCAAAAATACATCAGATTAATATAGGCTAAGCCAAAGTTATAGGCCTAGGTCTATAGGAATATGCTAGCCTAACTTATTACTATTTAGGCAAACTCATGTATCTTGCACTAAATTATCTTTAATAACTTACCGACTATGAGTATAACTCAGTAGTTAAACCCAATCGAAGCGTCAACCACATGATGCATTGCGTTCAACATTCGTCGTTATTAAAATAATGCGATGATATTGCTCTCACCAAGAGGCGTTTTAGTGTGCAGCTTCTGCTTTCGTTTCTATCATGTGCTCCGCTACGAAGTACCAACTTACACTAGCAGAAAAAAATCTGTTTCAATGGCCAACTTGGATATTTCTGGCACACAGCTATATTTTGTTACTTATTATAAAAGAAGTAGAAAACATTTGAGATTTTGAACATTTATTTTACTGCTTTGGCATTTGCAAGCACTGATAGCAGTGCGACACTTAAAAACAACTTAATATCAAAGTCTAACTAAGTCAGTCAATAGTTGCTATTCATTTCAAAAGAATCAAAGGTCACTAACATTTGTATCGCCAAGGGAAATGAAATCCTGAGTAAGATATAGCATAAACTGTTCATCATGATGATGGCCAGATGAATAAGTTTCTTCAGTCACATGTTTTGTCGCCTCATTGAAGGTAGCAGCCACTAAGAGCAGACACTAACAGCAGCCACTAAGAAAAAAAGGACAGTAAGACATGACACACAGTACTACAACTGCGGTCGTGTGTGTTTGTTATAACCAGTGTTACCAGCGACAGTTGACGAAAAAACGCTAGATTGGCGAAAATAAAACCCCAAACGCGCTGTATATACTTAATGTGTAATGATCAGAAAAATGATTTTTTTCAAAATCGATTAACTTTAGTTATGGAGCCTACTAGGATGTCCGGTTAGCACCATATTAAAGTAGACAGGTTCATCTTTCACGTGGTATACCTCTACTATCGGTAACAAAAATGATTTCTTGACCAAAAGTGGCCTTAAAGTTTAAACCCCGATACGGACATCACTAAACGCGCTGTATCTAAGGTGTAATGATCTAAAAAAATGATTTTTTTTCCCTTCAAAATCGATTAACTTTAGTTATGGAGCCTACTAGGATGTCCGGTTAGCACCACATTAAAGTAGAAAGGTTCCTCTTTTACGTGGTATACCTCCACTATCGGTAACAAAAATGATTTCTTGACCGAAAATGGCCTTAAAGTTTTAACCCCGATCCGGACATCTCTAAACGCGCTGTATATACGTTATGTGTAATGATCAGAAAAATGGTTAATTTTTATTTTTTTCAAAATCGATTAACTTTAGTTATGGAGCCTACTACGATGTCCGGTTAGCACCACATTAAAGTAGAAAGGTTCCTCTTTCACGTGGTATACCTCTACTATCGGTAACAAAAATGATTTCGTGACCAAAAGTGACCTTGAAGTTTTAACCCCGATACAGACCCTTCTCTAAACGCGCTGTATATACGTTATGTGTAATGATCAGAAAAATGGTTAATTTTTATTTTTTTTCAAAATCGATTTACTTTAGTTATGGAGCCTACTAGGATGTCCGGTTAGCACCACATTAAAGTAGACAGGTTCCTCTTTCACGTGGTATACCTCTACTATCGGTAACAAAAATGATTTCTTGACCAAAAGTGACCTTGAAGTTTTAACCCCGATACAGACCCTTCTCTAAACGCGCTGTATATACGTTATGTGTAATGATCAGAAAAATGGTTAATTTTTATTTTTTTCAAAATCGATTTACTTTAGTTATGGAGCCTACTAGGATGTCCGGTTAGCACTACATTAAAGTAGACAGGTTCCTCTTTCACGTGGTATACCTCTACTATCGGTAACAAAAATGATTTCTTGACCAAAAGTGACCTTGAAGTTTTAACCCCGATACAGACCCTTCTCTAAACGCGCTGTATATACGTTATGTGTAATGATCAGAAAAATGGTTAATTTTATTTTTTTCAAAATCGATTAACTTTAGTTATGGAGCCTACTAGGATGTCCGGTTAGCACCACATTAAAGTAGACAGGTTCATCTTTTACGTGGTATTCCTCTACTATCGGTAACAAAAATGATTTCTTGACCAAAAATGGCCTTAAAGTTTTAACCCCGATCCGGACATCTCTAAACGCGATGTATATACGTAATGTGTAATGATCAGAAAAATGGTTAATTTTATTTTTTTCAAAATCGATTAACTTTAGTTATGGAGCCTACTAGGATGTCCGGTTAGCACCACATTAAAGTAGACAGGTTCCTCTTTCACGTGGTATACCTCTACTATCGGTAACAAAAATGATTTCTTGACCAAAAATGGCCTTAAAGTTTTAACCCCGATCCGGACATCTCTAAACGCGCTGTATATACGTTATGTGTAATGATCAGAAAAATTTATGATTTTTATTTTTTTCAAAATCGATTAACTTTAGTTATGGAGCCTACTAGGATGCCCGGTTAGCACCACATTAAAGTAGACAGATTCATCTTTCACGTGATATACCTCTACTATCGGTAACAAAAATGATTTCTTGACCAAAAGTGGCCTTAAAGTTTTAACCCCGCTACGGACATCTCTAAACGCGCTGTATATACGTAATGTGTAATGATCAGAAAAATGGTTAATTTTTATTTTTTTCAAAATCGATTTACTTTAGTTATGGAGCCTACTGGCATGTCCGGTTAGCACCACATTAAAGTAGACAGGTTCCTCTTTTACGTGGTATACCTCTACTATCGGTAACAAAAATGATTTCTTGACCAAAAGTGACCTTGAATTTTTAACCCCGATACAGACCCTTCTCTAAACGCGCTGTATATACGTTATGTGTAATGATCAGAAAAATGGTTAATTTTTATTTTTTTCAAAATCGATTAACTTTAGTTATGGAGCCTACTAGGATGTCCGGTTAGCACCACATTAAAGTAGACAGGTTCCTCTTTTACGTGGTATACCTCTACTATCGGTAACAAAAATGATTTCTTGACCAAAAGTGACCTTGAATTTTTAACCCCGATACAGACCCTTCTCTAAACGCGCTGTATATACGTTATGTGTAATGATCAGAAAAATGGTTAATTTTTATTTTTTTCAAAATCGATTAACTTTAGTTATGGAGCCTACTACGATGTCCGGTTAGCACCACATTAAAGTAGACAGGTTCCTCTTTCACGTGGTATACCTCTACTATCGGTAACAAAAATGATTTCTTGACCAAAAGTGACCTTGAAGTTTTAACCCCGATACAGACCCTTCTCTAAACGCGCTGTATATACGTTATGTGTAATGATCAGAGAAATGGTTAATTTTATTTTTTTCAAAATCGATTAACTTTAGTTATGGAGCCTACTAGGATGTCCGGTTAGCACCACATTAAAGTAGACAGGTTCATCTTTTACGTGGTATACCTCTACTATCGGTAACAAAAATGATTTCTTGACCAAAAATGGCCTTAAAGTTTTAACCCCGATCCGGACATCTCTAAACGCGCTGTATATACGTTATGTGTAATGATCAGAAAAATGGTTAATTTTATTTTTTTTCAAAATCGATTAACTTTAGTTATGGAGCCTACTAGGATGTCCGGTTAGCACCACATTAAAGTAGACAGGTTCATCTTTTACGTGGTATTCCTCTGCTATCGGTAACAAAAATGATTTCTTGACGAAAAATGGCCTTAAAGTTTTAACCCCGATCCGGACATCTCTAAACGCGCTGTATATACGTAATGTGTAATGATCAGAAAAATGGTTAATTTTTATTTTTTTCAAAATCGATTTACTTTAGTTATGGAGCCTACTAGGATGTCCGGTAAGCACCACATTAAAGTAGAAAGGTTCCTCTTTTACGTGGTATACCTCTACTATCGGTAACAAAAATGATTTCTTGACCAAAAGTGACCTTGAAGTTTTAACCCCGATACAGACCCTTCTCTAAACGCGCTGTATATACGTAATGTGTAATGATCAGAAAAATGGTTAATTTTTATTTTTTTCAAAATCGATTTACTTTAGTTATGGAGCCTACTAGGATGTCCGGTTAGCACCACATTAAAGTAGAAAGGTTCCTCTTTCACGTGGTATACCTCTACTATCGGTAACAAAAATGATTTCTTGACCAAAAATGGCCTTAAAGTTTTAACCCCGATCCGGACATCTCTAAACGCGCTGTATATACGTTATGTGTAATGATCAGAAAAATGGTTAATTTTATTTTTTTCAAAATCGATTAACTTTAGTTATGGAGCCTACTAGGATGTCCGGTTAGCACCACATTAAAGTAGACAGGTTCATCTTTTACGTGGTATTCCTCTACTATCGGTAACAAAAATGATTTCTTGACCAAAAATGGCCTTAAAGTTTTAACCCCGATCCGGACATCTCTAAACGCGCTGTATATACGTAATGTGTAATGATCAGAAAAATGGTTAATTTTTATTTTTTTCAAAATCGATTTACTTTAGTTATGGAGCCTACTAGGATGTCCGGTTAGCACCACATTAAAGTAGACAGGTTCATCTTTTACGTGGTATTCCTCTACTATCGGTAACAAAAATGATTTCTTGACCAAAAGTGACCTTGAAGTTTTAACCCCGATACAGACCCTTCTCTAAACGCGCTGTATATACGTAATGTGTAATGATCAGAAAAATGGTTAATTTTTATTTTTTGCAAAATCGATTTACTTTAGTTATGGAGCCTACTAGGATGTCCGGTTAGCACCACATTAAAGTAGAAAGGTTCCTCTTTCACGTGGTATACCTCTACTATCGGTAACAAAAATGATTTCTTGACCAAAAATGGCCTTAAAGTTTTAACCCCGATCCGGACATCTCTAAACGCGCTGTATATACGTTATGTGTAATGATCAGAAAAATGGTTAATTTTATTTTTTTCAAAATCGATTAACTTTAGTTATGGAGCCTACTAGGATGTCCGGTTAGCACCACATTAAAGTAGACAGGTTCATCTTTTACGTGGTATTCCTCTACTATCGGTAACAAAAATGATTTCTTGACCAAAAATGGCCTTAAAGTTTTAACCCCGATCCGGACATCTCTAAACGCGCTGTATATACGTAATGTGTAATGATCAGAAAAATGGTTAATTTTTATTTTTTTCAAAATCGATTTACTTTAGTTATGGAGCCTACTAGGATGTCCGGTTAGCACCACATTAAAGTAGACAGGTTCATCTTTTACGTGGTATTCCTCTACTATCGGTAACAAAAATGATTTCTTGACCAAAAGTGACCTTGAAGTTTTAACCCCGATACAGACCCTTCTCTAAACGCGCTGTATATACGTAATGTGTAATGATCAGAAAAATGGTTAATTTTTATTTTTTGCAAAATCGATTTACTTTAGTTATGGAGCCTACTAGGATGTCCGGTTAGCACCACATTAAAGTAGAAAGGTTCCTCTTTTACGTGGTATACCTCTACTATCGGTAACAAAAATGATTTCTTGACCAAAAGTGACCTTGAAGTTTTAACCCCGATACAGACCCTTCTCTAAACGCGCTGTATATACGTTATGTGTAATGATCAGAAAAATGGTTAATTTTTATTTTTTTCAAAATCGATTTACTTTAGTTATGGAGCCTACTAGGATGTCCGGTTAGCACCACATTAAAGTAGACAGGTTCCTCTTTTACGTGGTATACCTCTACTATCGGTAACAAAAATGATTTCTTGACCAAAAGTGACCTTGAATTTTTAACCCCGATACGGACCCTTCTCTAAACGCGCTGTATATACGTTATGTGTAATGATCAGAAAAATGGTTAATTTTATTTTTTTCAAAATCGATTAACTTTAGTTATGGAGCCTACTTGGATGTCCGGTTAGCACCACATTAAAGTAGACAGGTTCATCTTTCACGTGGTATACCTCTACTATCGGTAACAAAAATGATTTCTTGACCAAAAGTGACCTTGAATTTTAACCCCGATACAGACCCTTCTCTAAACACGCTGTATATGCGTAATGTGTAATGATCAGAAAAATGGTTAATTTTATTTTTTTTTAAAATCGATTAACTTTAGTTATGGAGCCTACTAGGATGTCCGGTTAGCACCACATTAAAGTAGAAAGGTTCCTCTCTCACGTGGTATACCTCTACTATCGGTAACAAAAATGATTTCTTGACCAAAAATGACCTTAAAGTTTTAACTCCGATACGGACCACTCTCTAAACGCGCTGTATATATACGTTATGTGTAATGATCAGAATTTCTTTTTTTTCTTCAAAATCGTTTAACTTTAGTTATGGAGCCTACTAGGATGTCCGAATAGGACCACATTAAAGTAGAAAGGTTCCTCTCTCACATGGTATACCTCTTCTATCGGTAACAAAAATGATTTCTTGACCAAAAATGACCTTAAAGTTTTAACTCCGATACGGACCACTCTCTAAACGCGCTGTATATACGTTATGTGTAATGATCAGAATTTCCTTTTTTTTATTCAAAATCGTTTAACTTTAGTTATGGAGCCTACTAGGATGTCCGAATAGGACCACATTAAAGTAGAAAGGTTCCTCTCTCACATGGTATACCTCTCCTATCGGTAACAAAAATGATTTCTTGACCAAAAATGACCTTAAAGTTTTAACTCCGATACGGACCACTCTCTAAACGCGCTGTATATATACGTTATGTGTAATGATCAGAATTTCTTTTTTTTCTTCAAAATCGTTTAACTTTAGTTATGGAGCCTACTAGGATGTCCGAATAGGACCACATTAAAGTAGAAAGGTTCCTCTCTCACATGGTATACCTCTTCTATCGGTAACAAAAATGATTTCTTGACCAAAAATGACCTTAAAGTTTTAACTCCGATACGGACCACTCTCTAAACGCGCTGTATATACGTTATGTGTAATGATCAGAATTTCTTTTTTTTCTTCAAAATCGTTTAACTTTAGTTATGGAGCCTACTAGGATGTCCGAATAGGACCACATTAAAGTGGAAAGGTTCCTCTTTCACGTGGTATTCCTCTACTATCGGTAACAAAAATGATTTCTTGACCAAAAGTGGCCTTAAAGTTTTAACCCTGATACGGACATCTCTAAACGCGCTGTATATACGTTATGTGTAATGATCCAAAAAATGATTAATTCCTGTGTGGGCAATTGGGCCTTTGAGGTTGCTGCATGGGTCCCGTTACAGTTAAAATATGAAGTCGTTGGTATTTTTGGATACCGCAATGTCCAATAGGGCCAACACCTCTAAACGAATTATCCTGCTTTTTGTTAACATAATCAAATCACGTGTGGGCCATGGGCCCTTTAGGCCATGGTAAAGGATAAATTTGTAGTCATAGGTTTTTCTTTTTTTAATACCCGACAACCTTATGGTCCAGCGCCAATAAAAAGAAATCATACTGCTCTCTTTTCACATGATTAAATCATGTGTGGGCCACGGGCCCTTTCTGGCTGCTGTATGGGTCCTGGTACATCATAAAGTTGTTGTTATTAGTATTTTTGGATACCCCAATTTCCAAAGGGTCCAATGCCACTTTAAGAATCACCCTGCTCTCATTTCACATAAATGAATCATATGTGGGCCACAGGCCTTTTTTGGTTGCTGCCTGCATGGGCCCATGTACATCATAAAGTTGCTGTAATTAGTATTTTGGGACACCCCAATGTTTAACTGGTGTACCGCAAAATGAATTATCCTTGTCTCTTTTCGCATGATTAATACCATTTTGATGGGCCCTTCTGCAGGGCCCGTCACAAGGTACAATTACTTTCATTGCTATGGTTCTAAAAGTATCTTACTTTGAGTTTTATCCAGCGCTTTTGCCTTGCGTCTTTCACATGATTAAATCAACATTTGAGCCCCCTATTTTAATTGAAGGCACATTTAGACTACATACACGCACATTGTGTGGCACGGCAGCAACACATAACCTTGAATCCTGGTCATAAACGGACATAAGCTGCCCATTAAACCCTCTGTCTCTTTTCAAATCTTCTGGGTTCCCGGTCCAGTTGAGTATCGAATCGATGCAGACTGGGTTGAAAGTAAACGCGGGCCAAGTGCAGTGCAATGCAATAAACTAGGCTCACATCACTGCAAGATGCGAGCCATCATAATGACGTCACAGGTCGATTTACTGCAAATTTATCCTCTACCATGGCCCAGACAACCTCAAGGGCCCATGGCCCACGCGTGATTTGATCATGTGCAAAGACACAAGGATTATTATAGTTGCATTGGACCCTTTATACATTGGAGAAACCAAAAAATACCATCTACGACTTTTATCTGTACCGGGCCCCAGGCAACAGCCATAAAGTGCCCATGGCCCACACATGATTTGATTATGTTAACAAAATCAGGATAATTCTTTTAGAGGTGTTGGCCCTATTGGACATTGCGGTATCTAAAAATACCAACGACTTCATTTTAACTGTAACGGGGCCCATGCAGCAACCTCAAAGGCCCAATTGCCCACACAGGAATTAATCATTTTTTGGATCATTACACATAACGTATATATATGTTGAATTTGACATGTTGATAGACGTAATGACATATTGGTATTTTGTCTCGATATGTTCATATGGAATTGTAACATGTTGATATCGAATTGGACATATATATTAACTTGGACACTCCACTTTCTTTTTCGACATTTATGGAACGTTTGGCTCTCCGTACTCTTCGACTGTCTTTGTGTTATGTTTTCACTTAGTTTTGTATGATCTGATCATCTGATCACTGTATCGTCTCTGTATTCCAATCAAGTCTTGGTAATAAACAGAAAGTAATTCATCAATTCTTTTCATGTTGCGATCACTCAGCTGATTAGATTTAAGAACTTTCATTCTCGATTCAGCATGACCAATTGTTCGTGGTACCGAAACTTTACGAACGTTTCTGGTAATACTATTTATATCTACATCTATATTAATATGTCGGTTCAAGTCACCGAGAAGTAACCCAGACCAAAAAGCAGATGACGGTAATAAAACAGTCTCCAATTCTTTCATAAGTACTGGAGAGTAAAATAGATTGGGATCATACATTTGTTCTTGTATTCACTGGCGGATCCAAGGGGGGGGGGGCCAAGGGGGGCCATGCCCCCCCCAAAGGTGAGCAAAAAAGTGTTTCCGAACATCCGCTAAATCGTATGATTGGAAATTTAAAAAATCGAGAGGAATAGCAGTGGTAGACTAGTCTAAACCTTTTTGTTTTCTGGTTTAAAATTAAATGCAGAGCTCCCAACTGACCCGCGATTCGCGGGAATTAGACCCGCAGTCTAACACCCAAACCCGCTGACCCGCACAAGCGTGCGAAAAAACCGCATTGTAATTGTCAAGTATACATAAAAAAATTTGCATCGAATTTTGACTTAGCAACCATCATTTCTTTAGCATTTAGCATAATAGAGTATAAAACCTCCTTTACAGCATCATTTGAACCTTTGAATTGGGGCGAGCAGCGAACATTTTCATGCCACGGGAAAGAATGAATTATCACCTACTATTCAATTTATTGATGTTACACAAAAAAAAATGCATATTTCTCAGAAAATTTTGGGTGACAAAAGCCTTTCTAAGTGCCACCATTTTACATGTAGGCATCACCAGGATTCCAAAAAAATTCAATAGGGGAGGGGGACACCCCCTCCCCTTATACCCCTCCCCCAGGACGGCGATTCGTGGCATGGACCAGCATTTGCCTTCTCAAGAGTTGGGAGCTATGTAAATGTATGAGCATGAGGATTTACAGTTTAACACCATTTTGCAGTTACAGGCTGGTTGTAAGAAATTTATAACCTATGAGAAATAAAATTTCTTGAGAAAGATGATCCCAACTTTCTTTTATAAATATTTTAGAAAATTACACCTGGGAAACATTTTTTTTAGAAGTAAATTAACATCACCATTGTACACTTTTGTCGCACCAAATTGCATCTGAGGGCATTCAGCAATAGAAAATTTTCCAAAGGGGAGGGGGGCACCCCATCCCCTTAGACCCCTCCCCCATATCACTCTAATGCCACTTTGGCCCCTCCCAAACAGAGGCCCTGGATCCGCCAGTGCTTGTATTTGATATGCTACTGGATGTAACTAAGTGTGAATATAGGGTTTGTCATGTCTCATAGAGAGTCTGTTTAACTTATAAGACGTTTTATTGTTTTGATAATATTACAAATTATACTTTTACAAAGAGGTAATGAGAAGAGAGATTAATATCGTCAGTCATTCTTTAGAACCTCAAGATCATACTGCAGGATGATTCGTACTAGTTAACAAAAGTATCCGATCGTGTGTTAAATGTACAATGTATTCCACACAGACTTCATGTTGGTTATATGTGGTCTTATGGTACGATGTGAAGATTTTCTTGTCATGCCTCAAAAAGGTAAATGACTAACTTCTTTTGAAAGAGAATACAGTACGACAAAAAGTTATCAATTTTATTTGATTACATATTTTGTCTATATAGTCTGATATTTCGGTACAGGTGGAGCACAGAAGTAGATTTGATACAAACAGTAGCTATGGAGCACAAATATTCAGTTTGTTCCGACAAGAAGGACAAAATTGAATCATAATTAAATCTAATCAAGAAATCAGTTTTGTTATAGGGGTCTGTATCGGGGTTAAAACTTTAAGGCCATTTTTGGTCAAGAAATCATTTTTGTTACCGATAGAAGAGGTATACCACGTGAAAGAGGAACCTTTCTACTTTAATGTGGTGCTAACCGGACATCCTAGTAGGCTCCATAACTAAAGTTAATCGATTTTGAAAAAAAAAAAATTAACCATTTTTCTGATCATTACACATTAGGTATATACAGCGCGTTTAGAGAAGGGTCCGGATCGGGGTTAAAACTTTAAGGCCATTTTTGGTCAAGAAATCATTTTTGTTACCGATAGTAGAGGAATACCACGTAAAAGAGGAACCTTTCTACTTTAATATGGTGGTAACCGGACATCCTAGTAGGCTCCATAACTAAAGTAAATCGATTTTGAAAAAAAAAAAAATCATAAATTTTTCTGATCATTACACATAACGTATATACAGCGCGTTTAGAGATGTCCGTATCGGGGTTAAAACTTCAAGGTCACTTTTGGTCAAGAAATCATTTTTGTTACCGATAGTAGAGGTATACCACGTAAAAGAGGAACCTTTCTACTTTAATATGGTGCTAACCGGACATCCTAGTAGGCTCCATAACTAAAGTTAATCGATTTTGAAAAAAAAAAAATTAACCATTTTTCTGATCATTACACATTACGTATATACAGCGCGTTTAGAGAAGGGTCCGGATCGGGGTTAAAACTTTAAGGCCATTTTTGGTCAAGAAATCATTTTTGTTACCGATAGTAGAGGAATACCACGTAAAAGAGGAACCTTTCTACTTTAATATGGTGGTAACCGGACATCCTAGTAGGCTCCATAACTAAAGTAAATCGATTTTGAAAAAAAAAAAATCATAAATTTTTCTGATCATTACACATAACGTATATACAGCGCGTTTAGAGATGTCCGTATCGGGGTTAAAACTTCAAGGTCACTTTTGGTCAAGAAATCATTTTTGTTACCGATAGTAGAGGTATACCACGTAAAAGAGGAACCTTTCTACTTTAATATGGTGCTAACCGGACATCCTAGTAGGCTCCATAACTAAAGTTAATCGATTTTGAAAAAAATAAAATTAACCATTTTTCTGATCATTACACATAACGTATATACAGCGCGTTTAGAGAAGGGTCTGTTTCCGGGTTAAAATTTCAAGGTCACTTTTGGTCAAGAAATCATTTTTGTTACCGATAGTAGAGGTATACCACATAAAAGAGGAACCTTTCTACTTTAATGTGGTGCTAACTGGGCATCCTAGTAGGCTCCATAACTAAAGTTAATCGATTTTGAAAAAAATAAAAATTAACCATTTTTCTGATCATTACACATTACGTATATACAGCGCGTTTAGAGATGTCCGTATCGGGGTTAAAACTTTAAGGCCACTTTTGGTCAAGAAATCATTTTTGTTACCGATAGTAGAGGTATATCACGTGAAAGATGAACCTTTCTACTTCAGTGTGGTGCTAACCGGACAAACTAGTAGGCTCCATAACTAAAGTTAATCGATTTTGAAAAAAATAAAAATCATAAATTTTTCTGATCATTACACATAACGTATATACTGCGCGTTTAGAGAAGGGTCTGTATCGGGGTTAAAACTTTAAGGCCATTTTTGGTCAAGAAACCATTTTTGTTACCGATAGTAGAGGTATACCACGTGAAAGATGAACCTGTCTACTTTAATGTGGTGCTAACCGGACATGCCAGTAGGCTCCATAACTAAAGTTAATCGATTTTGAAAAAATAAAAATTAACCATTTTCTGATCATTACACATTACGTATATACAGCGCGTTTAGAGATGTCCGTATCGGGGTTAAAACTTTAAGGGAATTTTTGGTCAAGAAATCATTTTTGTTACCGATAGTAGAGGCATACCACGTAAAAGATGAACCTTTCTACTTTAATGTGGTGCTAACCGGACATCCTAGTAGGCTCCATAACTAAAGTTAATCGATTTTGAAAAAAATAAAATTAACCATTTTTCTGATCATTACACATAACGTATATACAGCGCGTTTAGAGAAGGGTCTGTATCGGGGTTAAAACTTCAAGGTCACTTTTGGTCAAGAAATCATTTTTGTTACCGATAGTAGAGGTATACCACGTAAAAGATGAACCTGTCTACTTTAATGTGGTGCTAACCGGGCATCCTAGTAGGCTCCATAACTAAAGTTAATCGATTTTGAAAAAATAAAAATTAACCATTTTTCTGATCATTACACATAACGTATATACAGCACGTTTAGAGATGTCCGTATCGGGGTTAAAACTTTAAGGCCATTTTTGGTCAAGAAATCATTTTTGTTACCGATAGTAGAGGTATACCACGTGAAAGATGAACCTGTCTACTTTAATGTGGTGCTAACCGGACATGCCAGTAGGCTCCATAACTAAAGTTAATCGATTTTGAAAAAAATAAAAATCATAAATTTATCTGATCATTACACATAACGTATATACAGCGCGTTAAGAGATGTCCGTATCGGGGTTAAAACTTTAAGGCCATTTTTGGTCAAGAAACCATTTTTGTTACCGATAGTAGAGGTATACCACGTGAAAGATGAACCTGTCTACTTTAATGTGGTGCTATAACCGGACATGCCAGTAGGCTCCATAACTAAAGTTAATCGATTTTGAAAAAATAAAAATTAACCATTTTTCTGATCATTACACATTACGTATATACAGCGCGTTTAGAGATGTCCGTATCGGGGTTAAAACTTTAAGGCCATTTTTGGTCAAGAAATCATTTTTGTTACCGATAGTAGAGGTATACCACGTGAAAGATGAACCTGTCTACTTTAATGTGGTGCTAACCGGACATGTCAGTAGGCTCCATAACTAAAGTTAATCGATTTTGAAAAAAATTAAAATTAACCATTTTTCTGATCATTACACACTACGTATATACAGCGCGTTTAGAGATGTCCGTATCGGGGTTAAAACTTTAAGGCCATTTTTGGTCAAGAAATCATTTTTGTTACCGATAATAGAGGTCTATCACGTGAAAGATGAACCTGTCTACTTTAATGTGGTGCTAACCGGACATGCCAGTAGGCTCCATAACTAAAGTTAATCGATTTTGAAAAAAATTAAAATTAACCATTTTTCTGATCATTACACACTACGTATATACAGCGCGTTTAGAGATGTCCGTATCGGGGTTAAAACTTTAAGGCCATTTTTGGTCAAGAAATCATTTTTGTTACCGATAATAGAGGTCTATCACGTGAAAGATGAACCTGTCTACTTTAATGTGGTGCTAACCGGACATGCCAGTAGGCTCCTTAACTAAAGTTAATCGATTTTGAAAAAATAAAAATTAACCATTTTTCTGATCATTACACATAACGTATATACAGCACGTTTAGAGATGTCGGTATCGGGGTTAAAACTTTAAGGCCACTTTTGGTCAAGAAATCATTTTTGTTACCGATAGTAGAGGTATACCACGTGAAAGATGAACCTGTCTACTTTAATGTGGTGCTAACCGGACATGCCAGTAGGCTCCATAACTAAAGTTAATCGATTTTGAAAAAAATAAAAATCATAAATTTATCTGATCATTACACATAACGTATATACAGCGCGTTTAGAGATGTCCGTATCGGGGTTAAAACTTTAAGGCCATTTTTGGTCAAGAAACCATTTTTGTTACCGATAGTAGAGGTATACCACGTGAAAGATGAACCTGTCTACTTTAATGTGGTGCTAACCGGACATGCCAGTAGGCTCCATAACTAAAGTTAATCGATTTTGAAAAAATAAAAATTAACCATTTTCTGATCATTACACATTACGTATATACAGCGCGTTTAGAGATGTCCGTATCGGGGTTAAAACTTTAAGGCCATTTTTGGTCAAGAAATCATTTTTGTTACCGATAGTAGAGGTATACCACGTGAAAGATGAACCTGTCTACTTTAATGTGGTGCTAACCGGACATGTCAGTAGGCTCCATAACTAAAGTTAATCGATTTTGAAAAAAATTAAAATTAACCATTTTTCTGATCATTACACACTACGTATATACAGCGCGTTTAGAGATGTCCGTATCGGGGTTAAAACTTTAAGGCCATTTTTGGTCAAGAAATCATTTTTGTTACCGATAGTAGAGGTATACCACGTAAAAGAGGAACCTTTCTACTTTAATGTGGTGCTAACCGGACATCCTAGTAGGCTCCATAACTAAAGTTAATCGATTTTGAAAAAAATAAAATTAACCATTTTTCTGATCATTACACATAACGTATATACAGCGCGTTTAGAGAAGGGTCTGTATCGGGGTTAAAACTTCAAGGTCACTTTTGGTCAAGAAATCATTTTTGTTACCGATAGTAGAGGAATACCACGTAAAAGAGGAACCTTTCTACTTTAATGTGGTGCTAACCGGGCATCCTAGTAGGCTCCATAACTAAAGTTAATCGATTTTGAAAAAATAAAAATTAACCATTTTTCTGATCATTACACATAACGTATATACAGCACGTTTAGAGATGTCCGTATCGGGGTTAAAACTTTAAGGCCACTTTTGGTCAAGAAATCATTTTTGTTACCGATAGTAGAGTTATATCACGTGAAAGATGAACCTGTCTACTTTAATGTGGTGCTAACCGGACATCCTAGTAGGCTCCATAACTAAAGTTAATCGATTTTGAAAAAAATAAAAATCATAAATTTTTCTGATCATTACACATAACGTATATACAGCGCGTTTAGAGATGTCCGTATCGAGGTTAAAACTTCAAGGTCACTTTTGGTCAAAAAATCAGTTTTGTTACCGATAGTAGAGGTATACCAGGTGAAAGATGAACCTGTCTACTTTAATGTGATGCTAACCGGACATGCCAGTAGGCTCCATAACTAAAGTTAATCGATTTTGAAAAAATAAAAATTAACCATTTTTCTGATCATTACACATTACGTATATACAGCGCGTTTAGAGATGTCCGTATCGGGGTTAAAACTTTAAGGCCATTTTTGGTCAAGAAATCATTTTTGTTACCGATAGTAGAGGAATACCACGTGAAAGATGAACCTGTCTACTTTAATGTGGTGCTAACCGGACATGCCAGTAGGCTCCATAACTAAAGTTAATCGATTTTGAAAAAAATAAAAATCATAAATTTATCTGATCATTACACATAACGTATATACAGCGCGTTTAGAGATGTCCGTATCGGGGTTAAAACTTTAAGGCCATTTTTGGTCAAGAAACCATTTTGTTACCGATAGTAGAGGTATACCACGTGAAAGATGAACCTGTCTACTTTAATGTGGTGCTAACCGGACATGTCAGTAGGCTCCATAACTAAAGTTAATCGATTTTGAAAAAAATTAAAATTAACCATTTTTCTGATCATTACACACTACGTATATACAGCGCGTTTAGAGATGTCCGTATCGGGGTTAAAACTTTAAGGCCATTTTTGGTCAAGAAATCATTTTTGTTACCGATAGTAGAGGTCTATCACGTGAAAGATGAACCTGTCTACTTTAATGTGGTGCTAACCGGACATGTCAGTAGGCTCCATAACTAAAGTTAATCGATTTTGAAACAAATTAAAATTAACCATTTTTCTGATCATTACACACTACGTATATACAGCGCGTTTAGAGATGTCCGGATCGGGGTTAAAACTTTAAGGCCATTTTTGGTCAAGAAATCATTTTTGTTACCGATAGTAGAGGTATACCACGTGAAAGAGGAACCTGTCTACTTTAATGTGGTGCTAACCGGACATCCTAGTAGGCTCCATAACTAAAGTTAATCGATTTTGAAAAAAATAAAATTAACCATTTTTCTGATCATTACACACTACGTATATACAGCGCGTTTAGAGATGTCCGTATCGGGGTTAAAACTTTAAGGCCATTTTTGGTCAAGAAATCATTTTTGTTACCGATAGTAGAGGTCTATCACGTGAAAGATGAACCTGTCTACTTTAATGTGGTGCTAACCGGACATGCCAGTAGGCTCCATAACTAAAGTTAATCGATTTTGAAAAAAATAAAAATTAACCATTTTTCTGATCATTACACACTACGTATATACAGCGCGTTTAGAGATGTCCGTATCGGGGTTAAAACTTTAAGGCCATTTTTGGTCAAGAAATCATTTTTGTTACCGATAATAGAGGTCTATCACGTGAAAGATGAACCTGTCTACTTTTATGTGGTGCTAACCGGACATGCCAGTAGGCTCCATAACTAAAGTTAATCGATTTTGAAGGGGAAAAAAATTTGGGATCATTACATGTTACGTATATACAGCGCGTTTAGAGATGTCCGTATCGGGGTTAAAACTTTAAGGCCATTTTTGGTCAAGAAATCATTTTTGTTACCGATAGTAAATGTATACCACGTGAAAGAGGAACCATTCTACTTTAATGTGGTGCTAACCGGACATGCCAGTAGGCTCCATAACTAAAGTTAATCGATTTTGAAGAGAAAAAATCATTTTTTGGATCATTACACATTAGATATACAACGCGTTTAGAGATGTCCGTATCGGGGTTAAAACTTTAAGGCCATTTTTGGTCAAGAAATCATTTTTGTTACCGATAGTAGAGGTATATCACGTGAAAGATGAACCTGTCTACTTTAATGTGGTGCTAACCAGACATGTCAGTAGGCTCCATAACTAAAGTTAATCGATTTTGAAGGGGAAAAAAATTTGGGATCATTACATGTTACGTATATACAGCGCGTTTAGAGATGTCCGTATCGGGTTTAAAACTTTGAGGCCATTTTTGGTCAAGAAATCATTTTTGTTACCGACAGTAGATGTATACCACGTGAAAGAGGAACCATTCTACTTGAATGTGGTGCTAACCGGACATGCCAGTAGGCTCCATAACTAAAGTTAATCGATTTTGAAGAAAAAAAAATCATTTTTTGGATCATTACACATTAGATATACAACGCGTTTAGAGATGTCCGTATCGGGGTTAAAACTTTAAGGCCACTTTTGGTCAAGAAATCATTTTTGTTACCGATAGTAGAGGTACATCACGTGAAACATGAACCTTTCTACATTAATGTGGTCCTATTCGGACATCCTAGTAGGCTCCATAACTAAAGTTAATCGATTTTGAAAAAATAAAAATTAACCATTTTTCTTATCATTACACATTACGTATATACAGCCCGTTTAGAGATGTCCGTATCGGGGTTAAAACTTTAAGGCCACTTTTGGTCAAGAAATTATTTTTGTTACCGATAGTAGAGGTATATCACGTGAAAGATGAACCTGTCTACTTTAATGTGGTGCTAACCGGACATGCCAGTAGGCTCCATAACTAAAGTTAATCGATTTTGAAAAAATAAAAATTAACCATTTCTCTGATCATTACACACTTCGTATATACAGCGCGTTTAGAGATGTCCGTATCGGGGTTAAAACTTTAAGGGAATTTTTGGTCAAGAAATCATTTTTGTTACCGATAGTAGAGGTATACCACGTGAAAGAGGAACCTTTTTACTTTAATTTGGTCTTTTTCGGACATCCTAGTAGGCTCCATAACTAAAGTTAATCGATTTTGAAAAAAAACAATCATTTTTTGGATCATTACACATTAGATATACAGCGCGTTTAGAGATGTCCGTATCGGGGTTAAAACTTTAAGGCCACTTTTGGTCAAGAAATCATTTTTGTTACCGATAGTAGAGGTATACCACGTGAAAGAGGAACCTTTCTACTTTAGTGTGGTGCTAACCGGACATGCCAGTAGGCTCCATAACTAAAGTTAATCGATTTTGAAAAAAATAAAAATTAACCATTTTTCTGATCATTACACATTACGTATATACAGCGCGTTTAGAGATGTCCGTATCGGGGTTAAAACTTTAAGGCCATTTTTGGTCAAGAAACCATTTTTGTTACCGATAGTAGAGGTATACCACGTGAAAGATGAACCTGTCTACTTTAATGTGGTGCTAACCGGACATGCCAGTAGGCTCCATAACTAAAGTTAATCGATTTTGAAAAAATAAAAATTAACCATTTTCTGATCATTACACATTACGTATATACAGCGCGTTTAGAGATGTCCGTATCGGGGTTAAAACTTTAAGGGAATTTTTGGTCAAGAAATCATTTTTGTTACCGATAGTAGAGGTATACCACGTGAAAGAGGAACCTTTTTACTTTAATTTGGTCTTTTTCGGACATCCTAGTAGGCTCCATAACTAAAGTTAATCGATTTTGAAAAAAAACAATCATTTTTTGGATCATTACACATTAGATATACAGCGCGTTTAGAGATGTCCGTATCGGGGTTAAAACTTTAAGGCCACTTTTGGTCAAGAAATCATTTTTGTTACCGATAGTAGAGGTATACCACGTGAAAGAGGAACCTTTCTACTTTAGTGTGGTGCTAACCAGACATGCCAGTATAGGCTCCATAACTAAAATTAATCGATTTTGAAGAAGAAGAAAAAAATATCAATATTTTAAAACGTTTAGGCCACTTTTGGTCAAAAAAATCGGTTTTGTTACCCATAGTAGGTATTACACGTGAAAGAAGAAATTGTTTTCTTTGATTTGATGCTAACCGGACCTCCTAACTAGGTCGATAACTCAAATTAACCGATTTTGAAATAATAATACGTTTGGATCATAACACATTACCGCGCGTTTCGAGCTAATTTTCCCATTTGCATCGCACTCCTGTTATGATCGAACGGTTTGTAGCCATCGAATTTCAATAAATCAAAGTGTTACTGGCTGTTTTTTCATACCACTTGTAAGAGGAATAACTTAACATCGTCATTGTACCCCTCTTGACTGTTGCATATTCTCATAAATTAATTGTTTAGACATTTGAAAAAAAAAGAAAAAAAATGGTATAAAAATTGCCGCCATTTACGCCTTTCTCCACAAGATTTGGTAGGATCACAAGTTTCAGTTCAATATGGATGCAGATTTCGTCCACCATTAAATTCCAAAATTATATTACATGAAAGAGCAACAACTCATCTCTCATATGGTGCAATTATTGGCATTTTACAGTATTCATAGCGTTAATTATTATCACTTTAAAACAGGTACGAAAAAGTAGCAGTCTTGTTATTGTCCGCTAATTTAGGCTGCCCTTAGTGGCTGCTGGGGATCAACTTTCCCGCCACAGCGTACCCAGCGCTCGTCACAGTGTACAAACATCAGTGGCCAACGGCGTGTAACGTTGATGTATACACTATTGGCTGCTGTTAGTGGCTGCTCTTAGTGGCTGCTACGTTCAAACAGGTTGTTTTGTCGCATTGGTAAACAAAACCTTGCACATGCGCATTGTCCAAAATTCCTGCCAATCGCTTTTGGTTGCCTTGGAGTTATGATCAGCGAACTAACTAGTTCAGTCGCGGATTTTGATAATATCATATTCAAACAGATTAAAAAAGTGTGTGACTTAGAGTACAAGAGTTAAACATGGCAAACTTTGATATAAAAGATGGGGAATATACCTCGACAATCTACACAATGGTATTTTCAGTTTCAACTCTAGCCTAATTATTTCATGCTTATTCTATTGTATCCTAACGTAAGACAACCATTGAATATGTTGGCCTAGCCTAAGTTAGTATCTCGATGCATTTGGTTCTACCAAGGAGCAGTTACACTAATTTCTTTTCTGTAAAATTGCTCAGCAAAATCATGTACACGTCATGATCATAAACAAAGAAATTTGCAACCTGAACCATAACAACTGCAACCAGTTGTCAAATGCCTAACTTTGGATGTTGAATGATCATGAGTAGGCCTAGGCCAGTAATAAAGTAATATTAAGTTGGATCTAGCCTAGTTCAAAACCAAAAAGGTGTTGGTCTAGGTCCTATAGCCTGGTAACCACCAACGATTGCACAATGTTATTTTCCTGGCTTTGACTCGCACACGTGATCCAACAATGATATCACATATCTATTTAAATCAGAGCAAAAGTAGAGATATCGTGGCTATGGCTGTCCTTTAAATTAAAGCCTTTCAATGTATTGCATGATAAACGCAAACATACCGGTGTCTAACTATAAGCAATGTTTTTATACTATTGTATAGTTATAATCACACACTCATTACACTGTTATCTTTTGCCAAAATTTTGGCCAACCTGCAGAGACCAAGCAAATTAAAACCACCAATAATAATAAACTGAAAAAAAGGAATACAGGTTATACAGTGAACACTTATAACTGGACTTAATACAATGAAGAACTAACGACTCAAAGGTACTTTGTTAAATTTGAACTGCAAACCATGTGCTCTTAAACAGGAATGTTATTTCTGTATGGGACAGATCCAGACATTATGTACTGCCATCTGTTATGGTGTTAGGTATACATTAGTGTAGACCAGGCCAAATGTACAGTCATGAACTGAAAGGTTGAAACACCTGCCAGCGCATGATTTCAAGTGATGGTTAAGATGAACCAAAGCAATGTTATTGTTATTGTCTGAATTATTTATTCCCTCGCAATCTGCAAATGGGCCACAATTCTGGTTAAAAAAAAGAGTTCTTTGTCATGATTGTGTGTACTGCACAATAGTATTAAGCAAAATGGTACTTACATAGATGGTCAAGATTGAATGCAAAAATAGGCTTTAAAAGAACATTTGTGCTCTTTGCAAATGTTGCAAAGTTATATACTATCCTAATTGTTCTTGGCTACTGTAGCTGAACAACCTATCATATATACTGTATATATATATATATATATATATATATATGTTTTGTTGTTTGGTCTACTTGTTCATATGGGTTTTCATCACTTTTTTCATGATTTGTTTCAGATTAAAGAGAGTAGATATCCTGATGCCGTACAAATTCTTTCTCAGCAATTACAAAATCATCCAAAGGTAAAGTATTTTAGAAGTTCTTCTACATTAATACCTGAATGTAACTATCATTATGTGTGTGTGATGATAAAGATCTTTAATCTTAACTGAATATTTGAAGCGAAACAGACAAATTGTCTTTCTTCATCGACAAATCTCTCCCTGGGACAAATCAGAAAGTACCGTGTGTAAAACACATTAAAAAACTGCAATTTTACAAAGGTGTTTCATTCAACCTCAAAAATTTCCTGATCGACCACTTGAATTTGACGAACTGCTAGGGCAAATTGAAAAAAGTAAATCAACTTTTATTTGAGCCCATTTATTACTATTAGGACAAAAATGTTTTGCTAGCATGAGAAAAGTCAATTTTGTTGAAATAAAGCCTTATAACTGTTCACACATATTCAAGTAAACGTTTGTTTTTGTCTTCCAGTCAAGGGGAGCTCTCTCTCTGCTTGGGTATTGTTATTTCCATATCCAAGATTACATAAATGCTTCGGACTGCTATGAACAACTGGTACAACTTCATCCAGAGGAGGAAGATTACAAGCTTTATTATGCTCAATCCCTCTACCACGCTTGTATGTACCCAGAGGCTATGAAAGCTACCTTTCAAATTGAAAATCCAGAGTACCAGCCCAAGGTGAGTATTATTGTCATTTCCAAGGAATTACAAGAAGAATTAAGTTCCAAATTTCTTTGTAGATATATGAAGTGGTTTTGTCCCTTTGCAGAGGAAATTATATGTGTATGTATAAAGTTTTCTGTGTTGAAGCAATGTGGCAGATATTTTAGTTTGATGACAAATGCTAATTTTTCATTTCCTTCAAACCAAACGGTAGCAGCTGGAACCAGTTGTCAATTAGCTAAAATACATTTTGCCAAGTTTTCACTCAGTTGGGATGTTCGATGTTGATCATGGGTAAACCCAAGCAATTGTGAAGGCCTAACTCCTTCTTTAATAATCAAATGAAATCTTCATCTGTAATTCGGTCTTGATTCAGACGTGTAAGTTTATTAAATTGGTCTTTATTCAGATGATTGGTTCCCTCTATTTTTATTGTTTTTTTCTGGGAAGCTCTACACTGGTTAAATGTTTATATTTTAGGGTATTATTGATACTGTCAGTGCAAGAATTGATCTTTAACTGTACTCTCTGGTTCTGTATGCTAATTACAGAAGGCATCATTTTGTTGGTTTTTGTTCACTTTTCAGATCACTAAATTACAAGCTGCTGTTAAATATGGTGAAGAAGACTTGCCAGCTGCTAAGGTATGTAAAACCATGAAGGAAAAGCAAAAAAATAAATTATGGAATTTTGAAAATTGATTACCATATAGATGGTTGTTTTTGCATTTTGCAACCCACTTTGTCACTAACCATGATGAACTATGATATTGCATAACTATCACACAGGCTATAAACTACATAAATCTTTTTAGTCTTTAAAGTCTTTACAATGTGAGTCCTGAATTTCTGAAATAAAGTTTTATACTTTATTTACAGGAATAATCCAGTGGCAGATAATCACTGTTCACTGAAAAACCTCATCTCAATATCTTGTTCCTAACAGGAGTTATGGTTGATTGCTTGTGACCTATTTTGACCCTATTAAACCCTCAATTATTCCAGGGAGTTGATCACAGTGATGTCATTATGAAAAAATGCTGTTCTAAAGCTTTACCTTCCTATTGTAATCTTCTTGATGATTATCCAGGGAGTTGTTATGGAATACTTCCTGATTTATCCTAGAAATATGGCAAATTTGGAGTGTGTTTGAATAGCTGCCAATGATCTCTGTATTTGGAAGTTCATCAATATGCAACTTTTTTTCGTTAAAATATGATTTTACTTTGTGAGTGAGTGAGTGAGTGAGTGAGTGAGTGAGTGAGTGAGAGTGAGTGAGTGAGTGAGTGAGTCAGTGAGTGAGTGAGAGAGAGAAAGAGAGTGAGTGAGTGAGTGAGTGAGTGAGTGAGTGAGAGTGAGTGAGTGAGTGAGTGAGTGAGAGGGAGAGAGTGAGTGAGTGAGTGAGAGTGAGTGAGTGAGTGAGTCAGTGAGTGAGTGAGTGAGAGAGAGAAAGAGAGTGAGTGAGTGAGTGAGTGAGAGTGAGTGAGTGAGTGAGTGAGTGAGTGAGTGAGTGAGTGAGAGTGAGTGAGTGAGTGAGTGAGTGAGTGAGTGAGTGAGAGGGAGAGAGTGAGTGAGTGAGTGAGTGAGTGAGTGAGTGAGTGAGTGAGTGAGTGAGTGAGTGAGAGTGAGTGAGTGAGTCAGTGAGTGAGTGAGAGAGAGAAAGAGAGTGAGTGAGTGAGTGAGTGAGTGAGTGAGTGAGTGAGTGAGTGAGTGAGTGAGTGAGTGAGTGAGTGAGTGAGTGAGTGAGTGAGTGAGTGAGTGAGTGAGTGAGTGAGTGAGTGAGAGTGAGTGAGTGAGTGAGTGAGTCAGTGAGTGAGTGAGAGAGAGAAAGAGAGTGAGTGAGTGAGTCAGTGAGTGAGTGAGTCAGTCAGTGAGTCAGTCAGTGAGTCAGTCAGTGAGTCAGTCAGTGAGAGAGTGAGTCAGTGAGTCAGTCACCCAGTTAAAACTGATAACGAAAAACAAGAAACATCAGTTCAAGTGATGTGTTGACATCATTCAGTCTGCTGTTGCCAAATGCATTAATAACAAAATACCATTTAATCTGAAAATCCATATCTTTGCAAATACAACATCCTATGAGGGTGTGGTTTTGACCTGCAGATACAGACATTTTCCAGCCAGTTTTATTTAGCAATCATCCTCAGGTACTGGAATATTCCCTCTTTAACCCTTTATGTTCTCTTTTAAAATATACAAACAGAGCTTAGTGGAACAATGCCCCTCTGAAGACCCCGACACAGAGGTCAATCTTGGTTGTCTGCTGTTCAAAGAAGGTCATTTTCAACAGGCCTGCCAGAAGTTCCAAAGTGCTATGCAGATTCTGGGCTACAGACCAGGTGATATTCGATTTATAATGTTTGCCACTGTCAATTAATCGTTAGATTATCCAATTGTTTATATAATTGAACTCAAGGGTATGCAAGGTCACTCAATGGATATTAAGTTATCCTATCCGTGCCGTGATTGTGGACCACACCGTTGACTCATGAATATGAAGTAGCACTGTCCACCGTGTTCTGAAAATTTTCCCTTTCATAAATATTTTTTTAATATTTTTTTTTTTTCATAATATTTTTTGGGTCTTTCCATCTTACAGATTTGTCTTACAACATTGCCCTGTGTTACTACAGCTTAAAGCAGTATGCTCCAGCATTAAAACACATTGCTGACATCATTGAGAGAGGCATTAGAGAACATCCAGGTAAAACAAATTCTGCTCTCTCTATAATTTGTTTTTTTCATGAGTAAGACTACTTTGTTCAAAATTGTTTAATATTCTGCAACATTTGAAGTAACTTATCTTCTAGAGTTTGGCCACCAATTTTCCCCACAAACTATCAGCAATTTTAGTTTGTTATGAAAATATTTTAGCAACCCTCCAAACTATTTTGGTGACCCTAAAAGGGTTGTGACCCCCAGTTTGAATAAACATGTGGACTTGATCGATATTTTCTACTTATCGATAATTTAATATTGACCATATAATTCAAAGATTTCTTACTTTTCATTAAGTTCCGCGATAAAACGCAACTCTGAAAATTGACATCTATTTTGCAGAACTGAGTGTCGGCATGACAACTGAAGGCATTGATGTACGTAGTGTGGGTAACACCCTGATCCTTCACGAAACTGCCCTGATTGAGGCATTCAATTTGAAGGCTGCCATTGAGTATCAACTGAAAAACAGTAAGTCGTAGGATAAATGGTATACGTATCCCTTCGTTAAGGAAAATTCACTACAAGTTTATTTTCATGAAAAATGTTTGGAAGCAAAAAGATGCATCTAGAACTGAAATAGTCATATTAAGTGTTTTAAGAAAATTAATAAAAAGACAAACAGACAGCAAACAAAATGATGATAATCATTGAGATATCATGAAAAGTTTCTAAAAGATTACATGAAACAATTAAACTCTGACGCCAATTAAAATAGTTTGCATGGATAAACTTGTCTAGTCAACCTAATCATCTAAAAAAGGCCTTTCGTCTGACAGCCCTCGTAAATTAATCCTGTGTAAAAATTAGAAAACAGAAAGCTTTTTCGAATGTCTGTCTCCAGAAAGATTACTGATGAACTCTCCAAGATGTTGAAGAATTGGGAAACTAAGTCCTACATGAGGTCATAGTATGATAGCTCACCAAATGTTTTCTACAGTTTCTAGCCCAATTCAGATAAACGTTCTTCATTACCCAATTTTTAGATAGATGTTAACAATTAAATTGAGTTTCTATAGCGTTTGTATTTGCCTGTGCAAATTGTTTCCATGGACTCCTTCTCTTTTCAAGATTTTAGTTTATAAATTGGGATTATCTTCTAAAGATTTTTCTCCTGTCATTTTGTCTCTACTGCAGCTGAAGCATCTCAGGAGGCATTAACTGACATGCCCCCCAGAGCTGAAGAGGTTTGTGAAAGGTTTTACTTTGCCAGTCGCACCTGTTTAGTGTCACTTTCTATCATGATAAGCATTTACATATTCCTTTGTATTATTCACCTGGAAAAGGTTTTCTCTATATAGATAAGGCATTATCATGCTGTATCATAACTATTATTATTCATATTTTCTTGTTAGACATATATCTGGCTAACTTTACTAACGCACACTTCAAAATAAATTCTCTTTTACATATGCCTCTGTTGGTGTGGGATAAATACCAAAATGGGAAAGACTGGAAAATTTTGGTGTAAAATTACTAAGTCAATAATTGCATTTAATCTATCAACTGTGATAGATTACAGGATATAAGATAAATTGTATGTATTCTTAAATAATTTGTAATTAAACCTTGGGGCCCGATTCAATGGTGGGGGCCCAGGGGGGGGGGAGGGAATGATGTGTTCTCATTTTTATAACATATTGTAAGGAAATATGAAAATTTACATTAAGGTCCCCAGTGCCCTTCATGCCCCGGGCCTATGGGTCCAAGAAATAGAAGGTTAAATGTACTGGAAAAAATGTTAAGAGTTTGTTCACTATGTGTTTACTGAAAAGTTAGACAAAGTACATTTGCCTTTACCATTAGTTGTTTCCTGTATTTTTTTGTCTTGTTTGATTGGTCAGGAGTTGGACCCTGTCACCTTGCACAACCAAGCTTTGATGAATATGGAAGAACAACCGACCCAGGGTTTTGAGAAACTTCAATTCCTCCTACAACAGAATCCATTTCCTCCAGTGACGTTTGGCAATTTGTTGATTCTTTACATCAAGTTTGAGGTAAGTTCAGATCGGATAGAGATACAGCAAATATTTGTTTGAATACTTTAGTATAATCTTACAAAGTTGGTTTACTACAATCCTTTCTGGCCGGGAAATAGGGATGAGGTGATCAGGTTGAAGGCAGGAATGAGAAATTTACTTCAATACCATATAATCTGTGACCAAGTAGCCAGCCTATAACGATGCAGTGTCATCATTTAATTCCTCCAGAAGAAAAATTAAGGAGGGGTGGGGGAGGGGATTAGTCAAGACTTCAACCGGTGGTCAGTTATATCCACAATCAACAATAACTTTGTGATACAGAAGCCGAATTCCAAAAAAATAGCAGTGACAGAAAAATAACATTTTGTGGGTTTCTATTTTAGAAATTTGCAAGACATGGTAAATGCACACCATGTTTCTAACTTGTGATTTTGTAGGTCCCTAAAAGTGGCAAAATCCTGCCATTTGGTTGACTGTTAAAGTTATGTTATAGGCGGAGTGTATAGCCTAGTGTTTAACGCCGGCGTCTCCCAGTCATGAGATCCCCGGTTCGATTCCCTGCCGACAGCAATGTGTGTCGTCTGGCAAGGGTGTTGTTCAATAACAATCACGACATGGACGTTAAATGGATGTGTGCTGAGAGATTGGCTTCGGTCAGCTTGCGAGTCTACAAGCCTCCATGGCTTCTTTCGCGAGTTCCTGCTGGCGGGAAGATCACATATACATACATGTCATCAGTCAAAATAGCTGTAACAGATCTGTAGAAGTTGGCAATTTGAAGTAAATTAACCAAAAAATAAATTTTCAAGACAAATTTACTGCCAAGTGTGTATTTATCATACAAATACTTATTCTTAACTTCATTCAAACTGATTTATTAATCAATCTTTGAACTTTTTTTTCCTTCTTCATTTTATCTTCTCTTTATTCCTCCAGTATTACGATCTCGCAGCGGATGTTTTGGCGGAAAACGCTCACCTGACCTTCAAATTTCTCAGTCCTTACCTGTTTCAATTCTTGGACGCTGTGATCACGATGCAGACGTCCAGAGAAGAGGCCTACAGGAAGCTAGACGAAATCGCCACCCAACATACGGAGATGCTACGGAAGCTGACCAAAGAGGTGCAAGAGGCGAGGCTTCACCACGACGACGAGTCAGTGAAGAAGGCCGTCAACGAATATGACGAGGCCTTAGAAAGGTACTCATCTTTAATGGATATTATGATGATAATGGTCTTTGTTTACCTTGTGCGTGTGGCATATCACTGTGCTACTATGAAGTTAACTGATATATCTCTTTGCTGCCATCTTTAACAAAAAATAAGTGTTGTTTCATTTATTTGACTTTATACATCACCAGTGCATTTACCTCAAGCATGGGTCTTCTCTCTGCTCTCTACAAACAGTTGCTTTTAATTACTTTTTGTTGCTGTAACACTAAAAATGTAGCTAAATAAAGGTATTTTATTATTAGCTCAATATATTTGCTGTAGGAGGGAGATATTAACTTTAGACAAACATGACCTGCTACTTGTAACAAATTAACAGGATGAAATTTTTCATTAACTTTTTTTTTCCATGAATTAAAGATTTTGTTATTGACATTTGCTACAATGTTTTAAAATTTATGGTTTAATCTAGATACATATTTAACATAGATACATAATTTATGGTTTGTCAATTAAAATATCCTTTCGAACACGAAAGTTATGTAAAAGAGAGGGAGAAAATATATGCAGGTATAATTATTAATTTACAACTATTGAGTTTCAGATGACATGATACTATGGTATAAACGTGCAAGACCAATTAAAAACAAAAGAGCCATATTTGACTGATTTTGAAGAGTCTCGTAAATCTATTTTGAGGGCAAGAGAGATTTTCAATGTTGTTAATTTCGCTGTTCTGTTCAGATACCGATGCATTACACTATGTATTGTATCATAAATTTCCCTGGGTTTTTAATATTTCATTTTTTATTTTATTTATGATAGTTAATTTTAATGGTCTATACCCTCACATTTAGAATCCTACAAGATGGATAACTTTGATGTTATAAGTGGGTGTCACCGACTTTGACTGCCAATATAAATAAAGGAATCCAGATTTCGTCCGTAAATTTTCATTTTAATTGACTGCAGTAGATGATTTGCATTTTTTGTGTGGGTATAGTTTTCTCTCTAACCAGATTTCATATTCAGGATTTTTTTTTTATAGGTAAAACCATGAACAGGCCTCATAAAATGGGAAGGTGTGTTTGGTACATAAATCATCGGCATAACATCTGTGCAATAATGCAGTACTTCATAGAATCGTACATATATCATAACACAGCAGACACTCAGAAATGTGTCTGAAAACAAAAAGGATATAATGAGTGATTTACTTTTGTTTTGGCATCATTGTCAAAACAAATGTTTCATATCTCGATAAAATCTGTAAGACAATCATGTCCCACAAGTTGAAAACTTTTCACTGTTGGGTGTAAAATGATGATGTTGGTGTGAAGCTCATTATTTGTATTTGGTACACAAAACACTTTCCTAGGACCACTTTGACCTACCTCATTGTCAAGCAGCCTAACCTTATCAAATTGAGATTCAATTGAAAATAGTGCCACAAGCATTGCAAATGATAAAAAGTTGGTGGGTGAGGGGTGTGAGGGGACCCAGACTCTATCGTGAAGAATGCCTTTCTACTCTAGGAAAAGTTGATCAAGATATAAAAGTTAGTCTAAGAGGGCCTGATGTTTCGGCCCTAGCAGGGACCTTTTCAGCTGTCAGACTGACTTGAAGAGAGAGGATTATAATTCAACAGACTTATGGCATTGACATGTTGATTGGAATCACTTCAAAATGAATATAATTAATAATTAATTCAATATCACATGTAGCAAAATACCATGCATAAGAATGGGCCAATTGCTATACAAGTGACAGTATCTATAGATCTGCAGGTTTTTCTTTTGTACTCAAGAACCATAGGAGACTGTACACAAAATTTAAACTACTAAATTAAATCCCGGGAAAATAGTGTAAGAGTAATTCAGAAATGTTCTTGATTCTTCCAACCAGATATATTCCAGTGCTGATGCAACAAGCCAAGATTTACTGGGACATGGAGAACTACAGCCAAGTGGAGAAAATCTTCAGAAAGTCGGTGGAATTCTGCAACGAGCACGACGTCTGGAAACTGAACGTAGCCCACGTACTGTTCATGCAAGAGAATAAGTACAAAGAAGCCATAGGATTCTACGAACCGATCGTGAAGAAAAATTATGACAATGTAAGAAAAATCTGCCAAAACAATTCACACAATTATTTTTGTTTCAAATGGGTTTTGGTTTCAAGACAAAATTGTGTCCTTGTGTTAGTCTAAGTTAAAACAATTTTTTTTTAAAGTGTAGCCCTTTTGAATATCAGCTTTCTTTTATAACATTTTGTTTTCAAAAGCTTCAACAATTTTATCTCAGTCAAAAATGACTGATCATTTTCTTCCTTAGGATTAGTCAGCTTAATTCGTTAACCGTGTTTTGTTGTTTCAGAAGGTGTCTTCTTCATATAACAAATCCTTCTTTACTTTTTCCGTTTTATTTTTTGTCACCTGTCATTTCCCTTTTATATTTTAATGTCATTTAAACATTGTGTTGTTTTTCAAGTCTCTCTGTTTGTGGTGTGGGGGGGGGGAGGCAGGGGAGGAAGGGAGGGAGGGGAGGAGGAGAAAGAGACTGTTTGCTGAATGGGGCATAGATTGATGTCAGTAATTTTGCAATGATATCTTTAAGTAGTTATATCTGCGATCGAGACAGAATGTCTTATCTGTATTATTTCAACTAGGTTATGCAGGTCGCATGAACAGTGCATATGATGTATTACTATAGTCACAGAAGTATTGTTTATGCACACTATTCAGTTGCATGTTTTATGTGAATGAACTATGATAAATAGCAGGCATGCAATGTTGATACTATATTTTTGTACTACAAAACATCTTTTTTAATGATCATTATTATTATTATAACTTTTTTAATTAGTATTTTTGTTTACCCTTCTTAACTTCCATTGTTCCTTCAGAGTAAGGTACATCATCTGGAATGGGTGTATCATTCTAGCCTTTGTTTTTAAAACTACAAATGCAAAGTTAGAAGTATGCCAGTCTGATTGATTTAATAAGTTTAGAGAGATTTTAAATTATCATTTTAAATTATTTGATTTTATCTTACAGACAAATGTGTAAGAATTCATTTTAATTGGTTGCAATTTTTGCAAATTTTCTCAAAGTTGACAAAATGAGAACAAATATTACATTTGTTTTGTTAAGTTTCTGTGTAATACCTGTTGATTGACTCTTGCATATAGTATACACCTCTTATATCCACTTTTCACTATGGGATTTGTTTTGTGTGGAGCATTACAACAGCCTGCATTGCTTCTATCACTTCTGGATATTTAAACCCAAATATATGTCGCTGTTCCTTTAATCAGATTCAGTCTCTCAAAGTATGATGGTAGGAAACCTTTCGCTTGGTGAAACCCACACTGCCATTAATAGAGTCCAGGAATAGCTTATGTTTTCTATTTTAACTGTTTTCTGCAAATATCACCACTCCCATACTAGTTTCATATACCCATATAATTCAGTGGAATTCAGTGGCTGTGACTGATAGATTGAATTGAATTGATAGCAACTGAACTTTCTGTTCTGAATAGTCTTAGATTGAGGGTGTAATAGAAAAAGAATTTGATATCTTGGGTACATTGATAATATATAATCCAACACCAGGGACTGGCAACTGGCTTCTCCCACCCCAGAAAAACTGCATTGTCAGGCAATGCAATTAATGCAGTTTACAAATCCATTTTGATTTATACTGTAGACTAGTTAGTTCATATCACCTGCTGCTTAATGGTTATATTTTAAAACTTTAAACCAAACAGATAATAGGATGATGTAACAGCAAATCATAAAATTCAAATTATATTCATATCACATTTTGTATTACTGTAATTGCTTTATGTAACTTCCAAAAAAGTCTTCTTAATTGACTTCAGAATATTGTTATTACTATGATTATATTTTTTTTCTTACATCTTTTCTGATATATAGTGACCCTTATATCGGTATGTTCTTTGATATGTTTTGGCAAATGTTATTCATTGCCAGGTAACTTTTCTTTGCATTTTTTGTTTTGTTTCAGATATTAAGTGTTAGTGCCATAGTCTTGGCTAATCTATGCGTATCCTACATCATGACCAGTCAGAACGAGGAGGTGAGCAAAATTTCAATATTCAATCTATCCTGCATCCTAACTAATGTCACCTCATCATTTCTGAGTCTTGAATTTTTATTCAAGATTTATTCCACCATTTGCTTGTTGCTGTAAGCATTGACATATATATTTCATTTTTACTGTACATGTTTAAGGATTTTTGCCGGTTTCCTTAACTGAAATATAACTAACTAAATTGGTAACAAAATTGTCAGTGTGCATTTCTCATTACTCTGAATAACTATCTAAAACACTTTATTTTTCCCATTTTGAGTTGAAAAGCTAATTTCTTTTCCATCTCGACTACTGTGCATCATAACAGTGACTGTTTCAAAACGTAATCTGAAAGTACCAGATCGAAATTAAGTGTTTGTACTCAGTGCACAAAGTATGGATACTTGGACAGTCGGAACTCAATAATTCAAAACAAAGAGTGCTTAATTACTTAATTCAAGGATAGAAGTACAGAGTTCATGCCATATCTAGTACAATTTTTACCCATTCTGTTTTATCAAGGCGGAGGAGTTGATGCGTAAAATCGAGAAGGAAGAGGAGCAGGTGTCGTACGACGAACCAGATAAGAAGATTTACCATCTGTGCATAGTCAACCTGGTCATAGGGACCCTCTATTGTGCCAAGGGCAACTATGAATTTGGTATCTCCAGGGTCATCAAGAGCCTGGAACCATACAAGCAAAAGGTTAAATGAGCTTTGAATTGAATATTGTGGTTGTTATCTTACTAGGTCATTAGTCATATTACCACCAGAAATATGCCAGCGATACAAGAATTGTACATTCCCAACCCCCCCCCCCCCCCAATGTTGATACTATATGTTTGTACTACAAACAAGTTTTTTTAAATTGGTATTATTTATACTTTTTAAGCAGTTGTTTTTTTTATCCATCTTAACTTCCGTCTACAAGAATTGTACATTCCCCACCCCCCCCCCCCACTGTTCCCCTTCTCCTTCTTTTGCTTTTAACAGTCAAGGCACAGTTGCTGCAACTTTAATTTATCATCAAATTGTTCCTTTTTACATCTCATATCCAATGTGGAGTTTCATTTGATACAAGGTGTTTACTAACAATCATGTGATTATTTCTTCTGTGTGTCGTTACAGCTCGGTACGGATACTTTCTTCTACGCTAAGAGATGCTTTCTCTCTCTGCTGGAGAATATGGCCAAACATATGATAATGCTCAGAGACAGTGTTGTGCATGATTGCATTCATTTCTTGGAACAGTGTGAAGGTAAATCTGTGCAGTTGTTGTTTTATGCAAAGTGAGACTAGCGGTCAAATCAGAGACCAGGGGAGAGATATTTCTTTGTTGACTAACTCAGAACCGCCTTAAATATTGTGTCAGGACTCACAAGCTCAATTAGAATGGTGAGGGGGGAGAGGAGGGAGGGATGATTATATTTATAAAACCATTATGTGGGCACCAATTTGGATAATATTCTATCGCAAGTTTGTGCTATATTTCAGTAAATTGTTTGACAGTAAGAATAAAGGCAAAAGCAAATTTCTTTGCTTTTAATAAATATGTTTATGATAATCCAGTTTTCCTTTTGCTTATATATTAATAACTATTACTTATTAATTATTGGTGATATGACTTAATGGGTTATACTGAATGAACCAGACTAGTGATCCCTTGTTACATGGTATGCAAGGTACGCCAGTTTCTGGTCGGTTTCTAAACCACTGTCCTTGTAAAATCCTGAGGTAACTGGTTCCAATCCTATTCTAGCCAGAAATATCTTGCTCTCTTTGAGATTTTTTTATATAAATATAACCAGTCAATTTTCTGTTGTTCTTGGACTGAAATATTTTGAGCTTGTCCTTTCATTTGTGCAAATTGAATCATGTTTCTTTTTTTTTCTTATTTTTTTCCACACCCTCAGCTTACGGAAGGGATGTGAAGGCAATAGTGGAGCAACCCCTGGAGGAAGAACCTTTACACGAAGGAAAGAACACCGTATCGTTCCAATCCAGAATACTGAAGAGTCTCTTCCGAGAACTGATTTGAAATAGAGATTAATTGCAGACAAATTGAGAGGGCACTGGATAAGGGCAGAATGGGGGGAGGGAAGAGCTATATTTCAGGGCATGAAATAAAAGCTTCAAAAGGGCAACTTAAATATAGCCCTTCTTAAGGGAAGTGGGGGTGTCAATTCTGTCAAGGCACAGTACACTTTTGTCTTTGAGGAGTGAAAGGGGGGAGGGAGTGGGCATGGGGTATGGCAAACATGAAGTTAAATTTGTTATGTGATTTAAATTTATTGCTTGATATAAAATGTTGAGGTGACTTTTAAAAAGTAGAGACGAACATGCATATGCTTACAAGTTTATTGTCAATGGTGTTAGCTTACATCATTTCTTGGAAGCCATGAGGAAAGGGGGTAGGGCGGGGAGGGCTGGTGTTGGCTCTGTTTCTTGTTTGGTGGGAGCAGAGGTTGCAATACCAGTAACTGCACTTTATCTCTATAGAAATAATGGTTAAACTCTATACAGAATGCAAATATGTATTTTTGCTATTGGAAGATTTATTGCCTGAAGGGAAATAAAACTGTATCAAAGATTTGAATCAAATATGTGCTTTGCAATTGTGTTGTAAGTTGCTCCTTAGCCAATATCATCTGCTGACTTCATCCCCTGATGCTCCATTTGTCCATTAGGGATGTCAGAGCCAGGTCAGGGACCTTGGCATAATTATGTCACTCGTCCCATCCGTCAGTTTTTCTGAAGCATATATTATGTAAGTGTATATAAATCATTGATACAGGCACTGCAATCCCAGACAACCCCCATCCCCTCCCTGCTCATGAGGTCTGCTGCACCCCATAAAGCTGTTCCCTGATATCTGTTTGTCATTCCTTTTGGAATTATGACCTCTTGCTTAACACTCCAGATGCCAAAGCTTAGATATCACTTGTGTAAATTTCGTAGAACAGTTTCTTCAACATATGCATGAAGTTATTCTTTTAAAGTTTTGTATAATGTTAACATTTAGAATATTTTTTTTCAATATATATGTGTCACAGAGTTATCAGTGTTGACATGAAGCATTAGCCTTACAAAAAGTTGTTTAATAAAGATGAAACAATCATAATCTATAAATAAATTTGAGTTCAAAGAGATATGTCTTAGTTTGTCTTTGTCTAATACAACTATATTAAATTTGCAAACCTTCCAGCCTCCACTGGGATATGGAAATTTAACCTGACCCCCCCCCCTCTCTCTCTCTGTATAGTGACACCCTTATGCTAAAGTGGTGTTAAACCTATTGATGCAGTACCAAGGAAGGTTGCAAAGTCACTGTAGAGAGTACCACATATTTTCGCAACATCATTTTCGTTTGGGGAAGTAATTCCCCAATGCCCCAGACAATCAGTTATGCATATATAAATACATCTCTACATATATATATGAATGCATCTCTGTATGTTTGACAGCTTATTTCTTATGTTCTTTACGATCTTCCTTAAGCAACAATGGCTTTATTTCTCTGTCTTCTCCCAACTTCGATCCACCGTCTCTCTTGCCGCCACTTCCACCACCAAGCAGCAGCCAATCGATCATGTAAAGTATTAACACAAACAATGCTGCCCCAGCGGCCTGGCGAAATAAAGCCCGGGCCCCGTAGACTTTGTAGAGAAGGCCCCCAAGAGCAACACCGAGAATTTCACCTAAAGTGAAAAACACGACAAAACAGAATGGAATATGACAGCGAGAAAAGTTTTGTAAAAACTAATTAATTTATAGCCTAAAGATACCTCAGGATGCCCCATGTCATATCTAAGAATTTTTTTCTCTGGGGTAGGACCCCACACTGCCATGGTAGTCGGTTCACCATGACAATACCCTCCTTTGTTTGAAGTTCTTGATCTACCCTGAATATGACAAGTTTCCCCAAGACCCACATTAAGAGCTTTACAAAGAAGATAGTTTTTAATTTCAGAGATTTGTAACGCCCCGCCACAGTTTTTACTTTATCATGACATGGGCACCTCTTCTGAAACTTTGCCCGAAATAATCATGACTATAATAAAATTGGATATGGTCTTATTGTACCCCCCCCCCCCAAAAAAAAAAAAATCTGTTGCGGATTTTCCAATAGGCATTTAAGGCAAACTTATGCAGAAATTTGGAAATGATACACACAAAATATGAACACTAAATTATTACATGGGGACCACAAAGTTCAAATGCCTTCCCATGGTCAAGGGCCGTCCCATGGTCAAGGGTCGTCCCCAGGTTAAGGGGTTCAAGCTAAGTCGACAGACACCCTGAATACTTCCAGGTATTCAGGTATCTTACTTTCTATTTTACCAGTGGGTTGTACCTAATTAAACTTGACTAAGGGGATGGCCGCAGAGAGGGGGTGGGGGAAAACCATACGATGCATTAGTGCCCCAGAGCATATTCATCGAATTTGTCCCCATCTATGTCAGTTGTCCCGAATGCTTTGTCCAGGGGCCTCGAAATGCTTCAAAGTGTTAACTCGAAAGGTTGCTTATAGTTTTCAAAAGTTTCGAGTATATAGCAGTGGCGGCGGAACCGGGGGGGGCTTGGGGGGCTCAGCCCCCCCAATGAAAAATTTGAGGGGGCATATGCATGATAAGCCCCCCCCCCCCCAATATTTACCAAGGCTCCGAAACGTGCATCTGCCCATTTTTCAATGCATACTTGTCGATCTGTCCGATGCACACGTATATAGGTGTAATAATTTTAGTAAATGCTGTGGGGACCCTCGGCCCGTCCCCTGGCTATAGACCACATTGTCACCCCAACCGCGTCTTCACGTCCCGTGAAAAGTGGAAGCAGTGAGTGTGAGTACCGGTAAGCGCAACACAACTTCGTCTTAGGCCAATGACTTGCCTCATTTTACACTACGAGTACACGCAAGGCGTTGAACATGGCTCTATGTTTAAACGCAATCAATTATTAAACGAACAAAAACACAGTATTAGCATTTTACCTGTACTGTATAGGGTACATACATTCGTGACAGTGCTTGGTTCATAGAAATTTGTTGGCAACTGCACATGGTTTTGGAATTACCCATTTGTTGACATTAAGAAATGCTTTCTGTTTTTTCTTATGACATTTATTTAATTATTGCATTTAATTGCAAGTAGTAATTTACTACACTCAAAAACGTCTTTGCGAGTACACTACGAGTAATAGCTACTCTCTTAAAACACCATCGAATATACAAATTACAATGTTTTGACAGATTTTTACGTGCAATCTGAGAAATTGCAGGCTGGAAACCCATATTTTAGGGCTAGGTATTCGCAGCATAAAACACTCGGGAAGTGCCGTTTCCGGCCATCTGGGGGTTTGAAAAACCCAAAATTTTCTTGTACGCTCCGCGCCAACCGATGGTGGCGCTCCGCTTAGATAGTCTCCACACATTAGCCCCCCCAATAATTTTCCCGTTCCGCCGCGCCTGGTATATAGTAATTCCTAATCCCGTTAGTCACCTTATGAAATAAGATGTTTCAGAAAGAAAAATGATTTATCTAAATTTATTTATCATAATGGCCGTCAAATATTTGTTAAAATTGGCACATAAACAGCCATTATATATAAGACATTCTAATACACTGATGTGTTAACACCCTCTGGAGCTTTCACCCCTACGCCTCCCCTCCATCTCGCCCCTATTAAGTTTGACAATGGAAAGCTGGTATGTCTTTAGCCCCCTTTACCCTGGTACCTTGACCTAGGTAATTGCCTTATTTGCCTATTGGATAATGTGGCGTTATTCAAAGTTCTAATACCCGGACGACTCTGCATGACCATCTTTATCCTTAATGATCAATAGCTTTTCGACGTAATTTGTAATTTAGACAACTCACCTACTCCTGCTTTAGCTGCATGTGTTAAGGATTGGAGAGTGGCTGACATGCCTTCCGGTGCAATATGATTTGCATATTCAGTGCAACTCGGCCACAGTAGGCCATAACAAACACCATGTAGCATCTCAATGGGTAACACGTACAGTGGATCTACCAATATTGAGTAACAAAATAACCTCACTGCATATGCGAAGAGACCAAGGCAGAAAACTGCCTCGTAACCGAGTTTATCGATTATTCGTCCCGAATATATCAAAAATGGCGTTTCAATAGAGCACGTGACTACGAGAGAGAGACTCATGAGTAATTTTGTGGCATCGAGTTCATCTAGAAATATAAATACAAATGCTCCCACGATTCCCTTACACGCTCCTGCAACTATGAATACAAGAAAGCTCAAAATGACATGAAGATCCCGGAAAATGAGGAATAATTCACGAGAAAATGACGAAGGCGATCCAAGACTATGTACATCCTCCAGTTTTAAAACTGGTATAACAGAAATAAAGATCAAACCCGAAAATAAAACAAACGACGGAAGATATGTGGACTGAAGGAAGTAAAAATCACCGAGTGTAATACCGCTAACTTCAAACCAGTCGGTCAGTAGACCAATAATCGGCGAGAGTGCAATCACCGCGAATGCACCTGTCCATCGTTGACCACCGTACGTGGCTTTTGGATACCGGCTGACCAACTGCATAGTGTGTGCATCTAACAATGGAAGAAATCCTGCGACAAAGAAATCATCAAGGAAAGATAACACGGCCATCATCCAAAATGTCAATTGAGAAATGGTGGGAAAAAGTTCCTTATTCTGCTCACTTGAAATTGAAGGTATATCGTCTACCTCAGATGAACGATTACCGTCTGCTCCGGTGAAACTTGTATTCAAATGATTTGGCGCGCATTCTATGGAAGCAAATAATGTCACCGGTGGAACGAATAATTGAAGGGGTAAGAATATAGCGGAACCAATGACGCAGACGACCAAGAGAATTTTGCTGATCTGGTATTTATCAGCGATTGAACCCCAGATGGGACTGCAAACCAAAATGGCCAAGGGCTCTAGAGATTTGAGACATCCAACTTGAAAAGGATTCATTCCGAGTTCGTACATAAACAATGCAAGATATGGACGAATTACTGTCATGGCTGAGTGAAAATAAATGAAAAGGATTGTTGAAGAAAGAAAACAATAAACATATTAGTGATTGCATTCTGACGTTTATGATTAGGTCAGGTATAGGTCTATCGAATATTCACGGAGACTTGACAATAGATTTCGTCTATAATTACTGAACAACTTAGCATGCATGCAACTTAGTATGCACGAACTAAATAATGTAGAAAAACAAAAATTGTATAGTTGTAACAGCTGTTATAAAGATTAATGTACTACTTACATGCAATATATGTAAAGTATATCAATTTCAGAGAGACCAGACTCATGTTGATGCAAGGAAACGTCACCATCTTTTCAATTTGTTTTATGTGAAGAACCTAAACGAGTGATAAAAAAAGGTTTCATGCACGGCTATAAGTTAGACACAATTACCACATCTATTCATAAGTCAATCCCATTTACAGTGAAATAGATCAAGGTTATAGAGGCTGAGCTGTCAGTCTCTTTTTCATTTCTCCTTTATTATTTGTCGACAAGAAATTCTTCAAATCACTAAAACATTCACTTAATGTACGTTCCCGATGCGTTTTCCCTGACAAAACCGATCTACTCAATCTGATCCCCTACACAGTATATCTGACAGTTCTTTGCAATAGCCGACAATGACATGCGTGCAACTATAGGTTTCTATAGTATACGTTTGCTGTGCAGTGTGTGCTCCTTTAACATATAGTTTGTTTTATTAGTCATTGTTCCATTGATGCGTACACAATTAATTTGACAATTCCCAATCTCACGGTAGCATATATAACTGGCATATCCTATACCCACTACATGATAGATGATAGCTTGGTCTAGCAAGCATATGCTACTAATGCAAATTTCCACATAATGACCGTTATACAATGTTGAGGTATAGAGGAGCATAGCTTAGAATATAGTAAAACACAAACCGTAAGTTACGGCTGACAGCTGGAAAATAAATTGTTACCTCTTGCCTCATCATTATGCTATTGTTATATATGACATTCATTTACATATTCATCAAGTATTGTTTGTACTTGCAGGTGATGATTTTTACGGAAGAAAAGGTTTCAAAATTGAAATTGAAATTGAAATTATCTACCTATACATTGAATGTCCAGATGCTCGAAATCGAAATCGTAATTCCATTGTAGAGGCATTTGTCTGTAGATATATATATGTAGATATATATATATATGTAGATATATATATATGTAGATATATATATATGTAGATATATATATATATATATATAAATATATATATATATATCTATATATATATATATATATATAAATATATATATATATAGGCCTATATATATATATAGATATATATATATATAGGCCTATATATATATATATATATATATATATATATATATATATATATATATATATATATATATATATATATATATATATATATATATATATATATATATATATATATATATATATATATATATATTCATATATTTATATATATATATATTATTAAGCCGGGATTATCCAAGATAAAATATGATTTCTAAGTTATCATTAAAACCATGGACTATTAAGAATTTCATTCGGCTTGCCATATAAATGTGCTACCAATCTTCAGTACCAGAAACGATAATTTCTGTTGTTTGGAACATTTTTTTTTCTGCAAGCGTGCTCTGCCTCGCTACTTTTTTTATTCATTTTGTTTTCTCTGATGGGAGCGACTTAATTGCATGAGGGAGTATGGTTCGAATAAATTAGAAATGTCTTACCTTGGAGAAGTATACTATTAAGCCAAAGTGACCCCTGCTAGAACGTCGATGAGACTTCAGGGCAAATTCGTCAACTTGCAATATTGAAAAATAGCCGTAGGCTAGCACAAAACTCCAGTAGTTGGGTATAACGTGTTCCTTGTGTCCAGATACACTATACAACATCCCTGATACAACATAACTTACCCTGCTTACCTGTTGATTCAATGCGGTAATATCTAATCATGCGCGGTTATCATGCATGATCAATACCATTGCATAATTTGCGCATGCTTGTGGCCTAACAATTGTGAAGGTATACCGTAAACCTGTATAACACTAACTTTACTTTACACACAATGCAACACTGTACTGGAGAATTTGAACAATTCACAATTCAATCAACTATGATTTCGTTTTGCCGGACGGAACCACGAAGTTACAATAAATGACACTATCGGAGTTAAGTTCATCACGCCTATAAATGTAACCGTTTCCAGAGAAAGTAACTGAAAGAACATCATTCTTTCCATATTTTTGGTTGTTCTTTTTTTTTTGCAGTTTGCATCTTTATCTTTAACCTTGGATGTTGAAGGATAAAATAAAATTAATATGAGGGCATTCCACAGAGTTGCATATCTCATCGCCAGCTGGGAACACTGATTTCAAATGAACAAATTTATTATTAAATATGCAATCTGGCAATACCGTTCTTGCAAATAACATGATTACATTTTTGTGAACCTTACACTGAAAAAAACTAGGCTGAGAGTCCAGAATCATACTTTTAAAGTGATAAAATTATTGTGACGCAGGATATAGACTACCTATAGGCTAAGCATCTTGGCTATACACCCCGGATGCGAAGTGAACACAAACTACGACTTTTTCAATTTCCATTTTGAACGCGCTATCCGTTGCGTCTCGCGTTACCGCCGTTCTAACCCTGTGTGGCACGTAGACATTTTTGGAAATTCCAAAGCCCGTCAATTAAGCCAAGTTTTCACACATAACTGGACCAGGCCAGGCACAACATTGGACTTTGTAGCCTAGTTGAAAATAATGATTTGCCTAGGCTTAATCGAGCTATATCTAGGTGTATGCTCCTAGGCATGTTACTATATGGACTGGGTACCGGTATAAAATATACATTTCATATTTAACAATGTGACCGTTGACCTCGGTTTCTATGGCAACCACATATATATATATATATATTTATATATATATATATATATATATATATATATATATATATATATATATATATATATATATACATATGAGTATTCGACATTGCCGTGATATCTCTGAAGGTTATACATGTCAACTCATCATGGAGTTATAGAATAACCTCGATTTGCACTAAATTTGAACTTTGATCGCTGACATTTAATTCAAGGGGCCTGTGAGTCACAAAGGGATCACCCTGGTGTACCTTCCCACCAAATATTTAAAAAAAAAAAAAAATCCTTTTAGGAGTTTGTGACACAAAATTGAGCTAGCAATAGGCCTATACATTTGACCTTAATTTGTATATATATCTTCCCGTGGTTTTCATTGATCACATTTTCCTTGATGGCACTTCTAATATTTGTAAATAACTCATTTATCGCTGGATTCGTGCCCTTACTCGACGCCAATACTATCCAGTTATGCAAGAAATACCCGGGAATTCTTATGGTGGCCAAAGATGGCTAGGGTCATTTGCAGTTATTATATTTTCCCCGACAGCTGGTAGACTCTTACGCTTCTATCGAAGCGAGCATTGATTAATATTCATTATAGGCTACTTCTTACATAACCATTACTTGCTATCGTTTACAATTTTTACCATTCTATAGGATTACTATCAATTATCCCTCTTTTAAAGATGGAAATGATATCAAAATCTTCACTGGAGTCATTTTCCAATGAAGTGAGAGAAATATTTATATCTCCTGACGTCATAATGACGTTTTTTTTCTTGTACTGATCGTAGGTTCATGTAAAGGAATTGTAGGGGCTTTCTTATTTATTTTTCTGAGAGACTTGGGCGCATCAAAATTACTGATGGGAACGACCCTTATCGTGACTTGCTTAGCTGAAGTTCCATGTTTGGTTTGGTCGATTGCACAGTAAGATCATTTTACAATTATATATATAAAAAAAAAATTATAAAAAAAATACTTTTAGAAATTCTCAATGTTCCAATTCCCTACATGAGACTAAATTGCCAGTGAACAAATTTGGAAACGCGTAATGATATGCATCGCTAGACTAATCAGAGAAACGAGGGTTATAGCAAAGGATATACTGGTATAATAATGAACGGCGCATATATATACTGTAATAAGATTAATGTATAACCTTGTACGAAGCTTGCAACGGCCGGCATACACAAGTGATGTAATCTGCAGATATAAAGCATACATTTAATTGAAACAAAATTCAACTGGTTGCAAACTATACCTTACGGGGAAGGTGTTTTACATATCAACGCGTAACATCTGCATTCAACGACAGTTCTTTGTGATGTTCTTCATTAAGCATAAGTGTATAACAGCCGCATCGGGGAATTCGTTGATTTGAGTCTTAATTCACTTGATAGTCGATTCGAAAGACGACATTTCTAGAACACCACAATGGATGAAAAAACTCAGATTTTGTTAGGTAAGAGATTCATTTTGTCTGTTTTTATTGTAGTTGTTATTGCGTAATTACTGCGTTTTTTGTTTTGTAATGTACTGTCATGATGCCGGTTCACTTCTAAAAATATCCTCATCTATAAATGAGGCTCAGCCTGTATGAAATAAGAGAATCTAGCCATCACTTGTATTTATCTTTTATATTATTCGATACATGTGACGAATCCTCCTCCCTCAAAATATTGTAAAAAAAAACAATCAACCCAGAAAAAGGGGACTAACTTCATACTGTATTCATGTTCCTTCAAGGTTACAATAGTATATATAAATATATATATATATATATATTTATATATATATATATATATATATATGTATATATATATATATATATATATATTTCGATTGTTGTATTGGAACAGAACATCAAGAAGACGGAGACCAGAGAAGATGGTATTCGGTGGACAGGACATTTCTACCTGTTAAAATGGTTTACTTTATTTACATTGCATGTAAGTATATGTTAAAAGTATATGTTAAATATACTGCAGCTCGGCAATAGGGATTTTGGACGTCCAGAAGCTATACGCTTAGTTTAACGAAAAGAAATGTTTGTAATGGTCTTTTATAGTACTTGTTAATGAATGGATTTGACTGTATACTTCTTTGTGAAATATTTTAGACAAGCCAAATGGGGGCGGGTTGCTGTTTTATCGTCCTCACCATACCAGCTCAGTGCCTCAATTAAGTTTGACATATTTTCTATCAGGCTACAGAATATCGACGACCGGAAATTATCATATTTTCTGCATGGCTGTAGGGTCGGGAAGGTTTTCATCTGTTATTCCGTTCCATACATGCCTTTGCAACCATACCATTCCAATATATAAGTGTAAGCCTCTGCGCAATGTATACTATGTATTTACGCTTACAAAGGTTGAAGCACGCCTTCAATTAAAGTACTCCAAAATTATGTCTCCCGTTTGCTTCACACCGCTCTACCCCTACCCCCCCCCCCACTCCCATTATAAAAGGGAAATGCATTTCGTGAAATCTGTCCAGAAACTGTATGACACTTATAGGACTAACTATATGCCTTTTGTGATTGCATTCACATTTCTTATAATTGATAAAACTGTTCATCCCCATCCCACCCCAACCCCCCCCCCTCCCACAAGCACCATCAACAACATGAAGAAGATAAAGGTTTTTAATTGCAATGATGTGTTAATGCTCGTCTTTCGTTCGTTCGTTCGTTCGTTCTTTCTTATTTCTTTTCTTTAGCATTGGCCGTGGTGCGACCTTATGTTCCTGTTTTTATGTTCGAGCTAGGTATGAATGCTTTCCAGGTTGGAATTCTTCGCTGTTTGGAACCGCTGACGAGTTTCTTGACGAGCCCAGTCTGGGGATCGATCGCTGATAGATTCAATGTTCATCGTATCTTGATGGTCTTCACTGCAGTGGGCTCGTCCCTTTGTATTCCACTTATGCTATTAGTACCACCTGTCGACTATTTTGAACCAATCTTTTTTAACGAATCTGATTGGAGGAACCAGTCACGTGTTCACCATGTCAAAGAGAACCCAATCCAAGGTTACCATGACGATATCTTCCCGTGGTTTTCACTAACCACATTTTGCTTGATGGCACTTCTAATGTTTGTAAATAACTCATTTATCGCTGGATTCGTTCCCTTACTAGACGCCAATACTATCCAGTTATGCAAGAAATACCCGGGGAATTCTTACGGTGGCCAAAGATGGCTAGGGGCCTTTGCAGTTATTATATTTTCACCGATAGCTGGGTTAATGGTAGACTCTTACGCTTCTATTCAAGCGAGCATTGGTTACGATTCATTATACTTCTTACAAAACCATTACTTGTTATCGTTTACAATGGTTACCCTTCTCGGATTACTATCAATTATCCCTCTTTTAAAGATGGAAATGATATCAAAATCTTCACCGGAGTCATTTTCCAATGAAGTGAGAGAAATATTTAAATCTCCTGACGTCATGATGACGTTTATTCTTGTACTGATCGTAGGTTCATGTAAAGGAATTGTAGGGGCTTTCTTATTTATTTTTCTGAGAGACTTGGGTGCATCAAAATTACTGATGGGGACGACCCTTATCGTGACTTGCTTAACCGAAGTTCCATGTTTGGTATGGTCGAAAAAAGTCATTGACAAGTTTGGTTGTCCAGCAATATTTTGCTTGGGTTTGTTTGCTTACGTCATTCGGTTACTCGGTTATTCGGTCATCACTGAACCGTGGCAGGTTCTCCCTATTGAGACGTTACATGGCATTTGCTACGGACTACTTTGGGCTAATTGTACAGAATATGCAAACCGGATTGCACCTGACGGAATGGCCGCCACTCTACAGTCCATCATGCATGCTACCAAGGCAGGTGTTGGTAAGTTATGTGTTAAAACTGCACGATATGCGGTTAGGAATTAATACGGTTTGCATAACTCATGCACGATATGAATGTTTGAGTTGGAATTTATCTACCCGCGCACTGTATACCAAAGTATTGATTTGTTACATCATACGTCACAAAATGACTCTTAAAAGTAATTTATGTTCAAGATTCTTCCAATTTGTTTTCACCAGAAATATTGGCAATGTCGTTTTTCCTACCGGTTTCTTTTGGCGACCCATCAAATTTGTTTTGCGACCCCCAAGTCTGAATAAAACTCGTATCACCAACCATTCGCTGCAATATTTAGTATATTTAGTAATTCAACCATTATTAAACTTACTTTACGTTAGCTTTTTTTTTTTGTTAAATAAATATGCCGAATTATTTGACCTATTTCATATTTAATATTTTTCTTCTTCTTATTTACTCCATGTAGGTGAAATGCTAGGCGTGATCTTAGGGGGTCTGCTCTATGAAAGAAATGGTGCTCGGGTAATGTTTCAGACTTCCGCATTGGTTGCTGCCGTCACTCTTGTTGCATATTCAATACATTTATTTGTATTTTATAGAAATGACGCTAGTGGACCTCGAACTGTGAAGCGAGACTGGAAGATAGTAAACCAAAGTTAACTTCCTCACGGAAGATTATCCTCGTTGTTACTTTGTTTCGCATGTAACGACATTTAATATTAAAGAATATATATATGTGTAGTTTGTTTGTTTCATTTCATCTTGTGAAGTATAATACAAAGTATAGATAACCTCGTAAATTGTTCGACGAAAAGTCCATGAAAAGATGGACAGTCATTAAGCTCTTACAAATTCTACCCGCTTGGAACCTTTTTGTGGATGAAGAAACTCTTAAAGCGTCTTGACGGAACTTTCATCAAGAACTAAAGAGCAGCGAGAAGTTTTAAAGCGATAGTAAAGAAACTATCGCTGCACATTATAACTATATCAGCATCTTGATTTTTTTTTCTACAAGGAACTAAGTAAAGAAATATATGCCATGACAAGTTCGTCATGTAATTGGTGGTGAACATGTGGCGAAGTGGTAATAAAGTGGCCCTATATGCTGAGATATACATTCTCGTCCGTCGAATGGGGACGTTATAAAATGGCGGTTCAGTGAGCAGGTCCTGTAATGAGTGATGTGACAATGAAGAACCTAGCATAAATTAGGGCGTAGGCTACACTAATATAAGTCAGGCATAGGTCTATAGCCTTTATTATTGCAAACTTTACATATCAATATTGCAAAAAGCTGAAGATTGCATCCAGAATACACATCGGTGTCGGGTGTATAGTACACCGACCGAGGTGTTTAATTTACTTGTATATCTCCATCGAGGGATATCCTACACCGACAGTTCTTATTATTTTTATTGTCTAGGACTGTATCAACTAACTAACTGAATGGTTTCGATGAATATATACCTAGAATAAACCAGCAGTCCTTTACTCAACGGCAAACTTATAAGATAGTATAATTAAGTCAGCCTCAACCTTGAACTCCTTTAAAAATAGATACAAAAAAATCTATATTGTCAAATTATCAATGCCAAAACTAATTTCTTACTTCCAGTTTTTACTGTATTGATTTGCGACAAATTCATTTTCTTCTTCTTCTTTTTTCATATTATTTAATTTTTTTTTTGGAGTTTGTTTCCTTTCACCAATTTTCTCTCCAGTATATGTATATATTTATTATATTCAAATGGGGAAAACATTCTATAAGCATTGCGCTTCTTTTTTTCTCTTTTTCCATGCATTTGTATAGCTTAAATATTGTATATAAATTAACATGATGAATGTTTTTTCTTCTTTGTACCTGTCTCTCTTAATTGTATTGTATATCAAAATATTCGTTTATACTTTGTTAAACATTCATGTTGTGTACAAAATTGCTGGAAATAAATTATTGTGAGTGTCATTTTCATTGTCAAACGTCTGAAAGAAATATGAAAACAAACTAGTCTATGGCACCCGTTTGTTGTCTATGGCACGCATATAACTCACGCGGGACTCACGTGGATACCACATGTTTTTTTTTTTTGGTCTATAGTTACCGGTATAAAACCCTACATACTACCTACTGCATGGGGAACACAATATGGCATCCCTTGGTTAACCCACACTAATGTGCCCATTTAAAAACCCACATGGGACTCAATCAGCCATCCCACAGTATCACCACACATTTGAAACAATGGGACCCACATGGATACAAACACTAATTTACCCACTTTTAGCTTCCTTAAAACACAGAAAGGGCCTGGATGTATATTGCATGGTATACTTACATTACTATTGCTCATGCACATCCCATATTGTGCCTACTGTGGAAGTCTACCGGGCATATGTTGGTTAAATCACACTAATTTGACCATGTAAAAAAACGAAATGGGACCAAAGTCAGTCATCCCAGAATTAACCACATTACTTCACCCAAATACTACCCATACTGCACATCAGCGAGAATGCCGAAATAAGACCTTCCGTGGTTAGCCCACGCCCAAGTTAACACCATGTTCTCCACGTAACAAATGGGGCCCACAAGGTTATAATGGCTGGAATTATTTTGAATTACGTGTAATGGCCGAAATGATACTTTTTTATTCTAATTCAAATTTGTGTCTATTTCATTTTCCAATCTGTAATTTCATAATGCCATTACGTTCTGGAACCGTTTGCTTCCTCTTTATTTTTTAAGATAGAATGTTAATGGTGTTGACCACTGAAAACAATGCTATCATTAGGTCATGTGAAGGAGCTTCAGCCTAAGATTCATCGTTTGTCAGCTCAATTACAGAAAATAAGCATACTGAATTAAGAAAAGCATAAAAAAATAAACATATGTGGCTCGAAGTTATCAAGACAACCAGCCATGTACGTCTCCGGATTGTAAATAAGAGGTGCGCCACCACTTTCTTTTGGAATTCCAGGCGTGTTGCCCTGGTTACTGTATTCAACGTTAAGACCTGAGTCGAGACGTCCGAATTTTTCCGAAAGGTTGGTGACAGTCATATTTGTACACAGAAGGAAGTGAAGAAACTTAAAGTGCTCCAAAATGTCAAAAGAAGGACGTCCAGATGTTCCTGAATTGGAAATTCTGTCAGTTATTGGATTTTACGGTAAGTATTTACTTCATGATGGTTTGAGACGGTCATTTGATGGCTCAATGTGTTGCTCTTAGCTCGATAGGATAATGGTTAGGCCTAACTTAGCTACATTAGCCGGATAGCCTAACAATACTCTAGCCTAGGTAACGCAATACCACAACAATGTGAACCATCCATTTCTTTCTTTTTTTGCCAAAATCTCAGTTAAATAGGAAGCGCCTGTGTTGTCCAATGGGGTGAGGATGCCCGCACACCAACATACATCACAGACTGCTCAATTAGCTGTAATTAGGTGTGACAGGTACTTGGCCTAGGGCCTACTGTTTTTAAAAACTGCTTCATTTGTTATATTATTCCTTTTCAGGTTGTATGGTTGTTCCAACATACATGTTACATAGTTAATAGAAACAGCAGTGTCCGTTGTAGTCTAGAAGAAGGTGTTTTCCTTCATGGCAGAAACCACCAATTGATATGTTTTTTGTATGGCAGAAATTTTTACTACTAACCTAGTAGGATGGTGACTTCGAAGTTCGCCCACTTAAGACTTAAAACACCCCAAAACTAAATCTTCTGGTATAAATCATTTGAAAATATACTTCATATGGTGAGAGAATTTTGTTATAGTACGATACACAGCCAAACTTTCTTTCCTGCAAACTGTTTTCACGTTGTTTTCCAAGAAGATTCTTCGTGATTGTGGAACTGGTATTTCTTGCTAGAGTATTGCGAAGTTCGGACACGCAACCTACAGTGTGGCGCTGGTAAAAATTGGTGGCGCTGTTGCTCTTTCAGTAATTATAACAGACTTCATAGATCTTCGTCATTTTATTGACAAATATGTAAGTAATTTCTTGCACACGGGTCATTTTGGAGAGAAAATAACTGTAGCTTCGTACTTTTTGGTGAAATTTGGCTCTTCCTGTAGGTTTTCATGGTGAAAATCGTGTATTTCTTAGGGTGCCCGAACTTCGCAGTATGGCGAACTTCGCAATACTGACTATACTAACTACTGCTAACAACTGCAGCCAAGGCATTTGACAAACAATGCAAATTTGCCACAGTAAATCATGGCCTATTCTAATTGAAAAACTGTTTTTGTTGATTCCATTATTGTATGACACATAATCACATGTAAGGTTGCATCTGTGGCTAGTTTTTATTTAAATGTTTATTTGTTTTCCTTTCCATTAGGTTCAGTTTATGCAGGTCTAAAGGTCCATCCAGATCGAGAGCATTTCATTTACCCATTGGGGAATACAGTCATTGTTGAACACATTACCTCTCACAGGCAATACTTTCTGACTGGTCATACTAATGATGTATCATGTATTGCAGTGTCCAACAGTGGCAAGTACCTTGCATCTGGACAGATAACCCATATGGGTTTTAAGGTGAGAGCCTCCCATGTTGTCTAACTACTTAAATATGCTGGTAATAGTTGTGCAAGCAGCAATAATGGAGAAAAAGTCTCTAGTTGTGAAGTAATATTGTATTGGCTGCCTATTGATGAAAGTGAATGCTTTAGACTGAACATTATAGATGACAGCTATTTAAATCAGCTTTTTGTTTCATTAAATAAACATGGTAAACCAAGTCTACTGAAAATTTCTCTAAATAGCATTGCAACTTTATCATACTACAATTATCCTATCTTTCCAAATTTTATCATCAAAATAAATTTGAAAAATTCAACCAGGTACTGTCACACCAGTACAGGATTAAGCACATTTAAAAAGTATCCTAAAAAGGCTCATAAATATTCAACATTTACATCACAATGAAATGAGATCTGACAAGTCAATATCCTGAATTTTGGAATGGAATAGCATTGAAACATTCATCAAAATTAGTTCAAAATACTACTTTAAGATGGGGCATGTCAAAACTTTTCAGTAAATGAGAGTAACTTATTCTCTCTCTATATCCTGCTAGTTGTTTAAGTTGAAAAGGTTGCTTTTAACTCCTTCATTTCTTTTGAATGAAATGTTCAGTACTGTACTTCCCAGTATTCTTATTGTGTATTTGATGTAAGTTTTCCTTCATATGTTGGAAAGAAGCATACCATATTGTCAGAATATAATACAGTTTTAAAGCAGCATCTATCTAACTGCACTGAAAGATAAACAGAAATGCTGGTGGTATCACTGTACATATGTGTCTTTTGTGTTCAATTAAAATCTGTGAACATATTAAGTTGTATGATTTTTTCTGCTGTAGAGTCACAAACACCTCCAACTGACTAATTTTCCCCTTTTTCTTATCTTGCGTTTGTTACATTTGTGTCATTATCAGGTGCTTGTGGCCTTTATGAGATGAGAACTGAATATTGTTACTACTAAAAAATTCATCTGTAACTATTGAGAAGTTTGATAGGCTCAGGGAGTGGAGGAAGGGGGGCATGGGGGGGGGGAGTGGCAGCAGGAGGTTGGTTCATAATCTGTTGTACCCTCCTTCCCCTGGTGGTCCTAACTATACAGTACAACATGAAAAAGTTATTACCACTTGACAGAGCATATTCGCATCAGAATCAATTCCTAGTGCAGAAAGTTTTTTTTACATGATTAATCTGGTTATTAAGGGACTTCCATATTTTGCAGTCAATCAAGAGCCACAAGTTTGCTAAAACTTGATTATGGTCACACACTCTCTAAAATTTGTATAATACTGGTAGTATCAACCAATTTTCATATTTTAAGGTAAAGAACATTCACAGCTTCTGATTGGGTACTATATAGACTTAATAAGTCTTTATGCATACTTGATTGAAAAGATGCTAAACCTTGACAGTAAAATAAAATATTAGCCACCCTTTCCAAACCGTTACCTGAAATTAACATATGCGCTCATTGAAAGTCCATTTTTCAGGTTTTTGATACTATTTCAGTTAAAAAATATATTGTCTCTCATTCCTCAGGCTGACGTCATCATCTGGGATTATTCCAACAAAGAGTTATACTGCAGATTAACTCTGCATAAGGTCAAAGTTCAGTCTCTAGCATTCTCCCCCAAGGACACTTTCCTGGTTTCTTTAGGAGGTCAGGATGATGGCAGTATTGTAGTATGGGATGTCAAATCCAAGGAAGCCGTGTGCGGCGCCCCCGCTGCCGTCAAGAGCGCCGGGACGACCTACTGCGTCGCTTACTGCAACAATGACGACTTTAAGTTTGTCAGTGGCGGAGAGTAAGTAACATGTAATTACTGGAATTCCAAAACGTACAATAGTTTATTTCATGGATTCTTCTGGATACTTGCAGGGACTAATTTAGTGGTCACATTTTGGGTAGGATTTTGCAGGAATATGTATTTTATTTCTCATAAAATACTGAAAATGAAATACTTTCGTGTACAATAAAAAAGGTATGCATATTTGTAGTTGCACAGCTTTTAACGATTTGACATCGGATAAAATTTTGCCTGACTTGACGACATGATCATTGGTACCATCAGACAACTGTAGAGATATGAATAGTCATATACTACTACATAGAGCCTATTGCACAGCAGGAGGGGTCGTATAACTTTTCGTATAACTCATTTAATTAAACCACCTGAATAGGCTAACAGTTTGAACATTTAAAGGAAATAACTACTAGTCTTTTCTAAGAGGCCTACTTATTACATGTGTAAATAATGTTTGTGTTATGAGCTGCAGGGAGGGTCAGGTGGGAGGGGTGATAGAAAGGGAGGGGGGAACAGAACAAAAAGGATTTGCATGAATAATATAAGAACTTTGGCTTCACAGCTGAATTTATGTGTGTGTAGATATTTGAACAGTTTTGTTCCTAGCGAAAATTTATGATTCAGGTGTACAGTTCAACACACACAGTACCTTTCTCTTATGACACATGTTAAAGAAACAAATAGTGATGTCTTATGTTTCATTTCGTCCTCAGTGGCACCATCAGAGTTTGGACACTTGACCTCAAGAACCGAAAGATTCCTGCAGTGGACTGTAACATGGGCCAGTTGAAGAGAATTGTGAAGTGTATAGAGGTAACCTGCTTTGTTGCCTTGTCTTCTTTCTTATATTTACCTGTTTCAGCCATCAGTAAAACTGGAACATCAGAGATTTCAGTTGTCTTTGTTTAAAGTGACAACTGAAGTGGGTCACAAGATGCTCCATACCCTGAAATGATATTAGAGCTTTTTCAAATGCTTTTGTGCAGACAAAAACTTTCATGAAGTACCACTTAAGTAGACTTTTCGATATAAAGTTGTATATTTAACTTGATACAAGTTACACTTTAAACCTGACAGTTTTCCAGTTAGTTTCCCATTTCTAACAATAATTGGCATTTTTTTTTTGTAGTAACTGTTTGATGGTCGGATGGTTGGGGGTGAAGGGAGGACATAACAGGCATGACTGCAAAAGGTTAATAGTTTATGTAATCATAAGTATTGACATATATTTTGCATCCTGCATTTTTTCTCACATTTCTGTTTTTAACTTCTCTTGTTTTAGGTGGCTGAAGATGACAGTTATTTCTATTGTGGTACCACCAGTGGAGATGTATTAAAGATGAACATAAAAAATCACATTCTGAGCTTCTTTGGACCAGAGAAGGATAAGTTCAGCATGGGAGTGACATCTCTGGCTCTGGTGAAGACCGGAGCAATCCTCATCGGTGGGGGTGACGGCACCGTAGCCATATGTAAAGGAGACAAGTTCAAAAGAATGAAGTAAGTCTACGGGTGGCTTCTAACCGATTCTAGTTTGGTATGTCAGATTGTAAACGTTAAGATTGCCAGTAACCACAAGCACTTGAAAAAAACCACTTTCATTGCATGTCAATTTGCTATAGTTTACAACAGTTGTCATAAGCTACACACCCTTTATTGTGCTAAAGTAAGGGTGGTAAAATAAGGATGCTAAAGTAAGGATAGAAGGTTTCTGTGAAAATTTGCTGAAATTACAAACAATCCATGAACGTTAAATTCCTTTCATAATTAATAAAAGTAATAGTAAACGTTTTCAAATTGAATGGAAAGGGATAACAAAAACATATCTTTTAGCTTGCTTTTGAAAAGATACGACTACTCAAATTGAAGAGAAATTTGGAGTTGAATACACTGACTGATCATATTTTTTGATACTCATGAATACATATTTTGAAGGGGTTCTGTGAATTGAGTTATATACATGTTTCTAGAACCTTCGAGATATGAATGTGATGACAATATTTTCAAATAAATTAATTAGGTAACTCCTTAGACATGCTTGTTATGGTTCTTTTTTGCAGATCTGCTAAAGTTAAAGGAGCTAGTGCCATTACATCTCTTGCATTAAGAGGAAATGGACATCAGGTACATATATAGCATTTTTTATCCATATTCAGTTAGGCATTTTACAAACATTAACAATGTCAGAATATCTTCTGTGCTGTCATGATGCTATCCATGCAAAGATATGAATAAATAATAAGAAACAAAGAAAGTTTCCTAAATAATAAAGAAACTGCAGGCAACATATATTTCAATATACTTCAATATACTACCAAGTTTGCTAAATAGTTTTTCATTCATGTTTAGTAACTGTTCAGTTAGCTTTTCATTATAACCTCCCAATATACATTCATCCATTGTTGAGATATTTAATCATGTAATTTGTACCTGGTTCTTGTACTCAAAAAGTTGAGTCAACAAAGAGATTTGCATAGCAGGTGATTGGTAGATTGTTTCTAGTGTCTGTTCTGACATTACCCATGTTGCAGTGATAAAAAATTCAGTTTTCAATTGTTGTGTATGCAAATATGTGATACAGACTATCCAAAGGATTCAATCACGACACTTTCACAGTAAAACTTTGTGTTTACAATTTTCATATCAACTTTGAGACTAAACTTGCTTAATTTTGCCTTTTTATTATATGAAAACCAAAACTATTAAGACTGTTAATTAAAAAATTGTTACATGTAACAGTTCCACGGGTGTAGTAACTTGCACGGTATGCATAATGTTAGCTTTTGCTACGCCTCACTTGAAAAATGATCACCAGCATATATCTCTTTGTTGGTTGTTGTTTATTTCTTTACTCATACTTTAACCTTTTTTATTATTAACTAAAGTTAATTAATTGGTTTGTTTCCAGTTTTTTGTTGGAGCAGCCAACTCTCAAGTCTACCTTTTCAACTTTGCTGAATTCACCCACGAAATCCTCTCCACGTGCCACGCGGCGGCCGTCAACGACATCGTCTTCCCAGCGTAAGTCATCGCATGTTTATGAAAACAAACAAAAAACATGATATATATCAGAAATGCTAGAATGTAGAATAATTGGTCACTTATAATTCTTCACTTTTAAGTTGAAGATTCAAGAGGCAATTTTAATGCTACCTAGCAATTTAATCTCCATGAGAATAATTAAAGGGTCTTAACAACCAGGTAAGTACTTTTGAAAACTCTTTGGAGAGATTAGTACGCTGACATTGAGGTCAAATTTATTCATGACATCTATTTATGTTGAGAAATTGATGAGAAATTTAAAATTAAGAAAATTAAAGAAGTTTAAAATTTTACTGGGAAAAGAGTTACAAAGATAACATGAAATGGAAAGGATAAATCTTTCCTGTCTGTATCTGGTGTGATTTGAAAAGGAGACTAACATATGTGTTGCTTGATTTGGCAATACAAAGTTTCATAAGCATAGTAATAATAATAATGGTGATTATGGATTATGGTGACTGCACGTGATGTATCTCAACATGTCAATCATCACCGAAATCGGGATTTGGAATATGTTAATGAGCTAAATCGATGATATGTCAATTTAAATAAGTATATGTCAATTTGAGTTGCTAAAAACTGGTATAAGTCCAAGGAAATTGACTTCTACCGACTTAATTCGACATATCATCGATTTAAACTGGTATGTGTCGATTTAAACTGGTATAAGTCGAATTAAATTGGTATATGTCGATTTAAAATGACATATACCTATTTAATTTGACATATCATCAATTTAAACTAGTATATGTCGATTTGAATTGGTATAAGTCGAATTAAATTGGTATATGTCGATTTAAAATGACATATACCTATTTAATTTGACATATCATCAATTTAAACTAGTATATGTCGATTTGAATTGGTATATGTCAAATTAAAATTGGTATATTTCAATTTAAATCGATGATATGTCGAATTAAACTGGTATATCTCGATTTAAATGGGTAGAAGTAAATTTAAGCTGCTGGAAACTGGTATAAGTTGAAGGAAATTGGTATATGTCGATTTAAATCGGTATAAGTCGATTCCCCACGATTTGAGACTGATGGCCGGCCATAGCTCAAGGCATAACTGGAAAGACATAGCTGGAATAAATGCCCCTCAGTTTGTCTCAATAGTTTGTCCCGAATGGATCATTTCAGTCTGTGTCACTACTTTACAAATGTTATGAATATTTCAATTGAGGTTGAAAGTAATAGTCAAAATAGTCAAATATGATCTATTCATCACTGCTCTCGTGTATTGTCTCTCCGTATTAATTTCAACTTTCATGGAGTACATGAATGTCCCGATAATATCAATTGTTTGTACTATTTGTCTCCCCAAAAGAGAATCATCCGAGCTATTTGCAACCTGCTCCAGGAATGACATAAGGATATGGAATGCTGGAACGGGAAAGGAGTTGTTGAGGATCTCTGTCCCTAACATGACCTGCCATGCTATCGATTTTATGCGCAATGGGAAATGTATCGTCTCAGGTAAGCCCTCCTAATATTTGTACATTACCACATGTGACAGGTGGGGATAAGTTCGGAGCCTATCGCACAGACGAACAACTGAAGGTGATCCTATTGTGCTCTCTTTCAGCGAAATGTTTGTGTTTGACTAATTTAACATATCAATTACAAAATAGCAACATAGTTTTGGTAATCCTAGTTCAGTTTACCCTCCTAATAATCAATGTAGATTGCCAGCCAGGGCAACATGCGGTATTTTTGCTTGTTACTTGATGTTGAGTGTGTTACCTATAACTTCATACTTTGATTCCTCAGATGATATCATATTCAGTATAACCATAGTTCATACTCAAAAGGGCACTGAATCTTCTCAGTTTGTCGGCAATCTCCCTGCATGCTGCAGTAGATCACAATTTAATACTCAGATGATAACTCAGTAAATGTTTGATGAACTTAAAGCGGTATGTATTGCCATTTATGACCCCCTTAATAAGTACAATAATAAATAGAAATTCAATAATTAATCATCCTTATAAGAGGTTTGAACAAGAACAACTTAATTGGAGCAAGAAGGGAGGGAAGGGGTGTTGGGGGGTGCGGTTGTTCATATGATGGGCCTTTTTACAGTTTGTGTTTGCTCATTTGACTTTAACGATACTGAAACGGGACAATAATTGTCTTTTCTTACTACTAACCTTTATTGATGAGTAATATGACACCATGGCAGTAGGAGAGGAATAGGCTAGATGGTTTTGCCCTCTTGTAACATTGTCACTGAATATGCTTCAATTACATTCACTTGATCTCTTTCAGCTTGGGATGATAACAAGCTCCGAGCCTTCTTCCCCGAGTCTGGTAAACTGATGTACATGATCGAGGATGCACATAACAAAGAGGTCACAGCCATTGCTACCACCTCCGACTGTAAACGCATCATAAGTGGAGGAGGAGAAGGCCAGGTCAGTTCACGAATCGATTAAAACAGGTCACATAAGTGGCCCCACTCATAAGTAGTCATATTTTGCCTTATAGTACTGCTGAAGATTAATTGCATACCTGACAAGATATTTTTATATATTTTTATTCTTGGTCTATGTGTCATGTTGGAAACTGGTCAGTGAAATCTGTTAATCATTGAACACACTGATTGAATGCTTTGAGGGTTTTTCTTAGAAACTGTTTTCTTAAAATTTCTCTGCTCTTTCAAACTTTGTTTATAATTCCTCAGTTAGTTCTTAATTTGAGGATATATTTGTATTTGTTAAAAATGAAACACTCTGTGATTTATATTTCATCCGTATCCTCATGAACTTGATTATGTCTGTCTGTTACACTGGCAGGTACGTGTATGGGAAGTGTCTCGTAACCGTCAGAGTCTTGTTGAGGCTATGAAGGAGCACAAGGGCGCAGTCTCTTGCATCAAGGTTCGTAAGAACGATCAGGAATGTATCAGCGCCAGTGAAGATGGCACATGTATCATATGGGACCTCCAGTAAGTACTATTAACAGTTGGTGTGTTTCATTAATAATCTTATATTGTGACCTTAATCTTAAGTCTCTCTGTGCCAGAAGGCACACAAGTCCCGGACATCATTCTTCCACTGGGTTCGGTTTGCAGCTGCGTGGAGTGCAGAGTTCCATGTACTCCAGCCTGCGCAGTTCCGCTCCACCTCCACCATTCGTCGCCACGTGGTTTTCAGGCGGCCTCTTTTCCTTCTTCCTTCAGGTGTCCATCCGAGGGCCACAGCACAGTCATCGTTTTTGTCTTTCCTCAGCACATGGCCGATCCATTTCCATCTCCGTCTCCTCACCTCCTCGCTGATCTTCTCTGCCCCTGCCATCTCTAGAACGGTCTTATTTGAGACGTGCTGTTGCCATCTGATCTTGTAAATCCTCCTTAGACACTTGGTCTGGAAGATGTCCTCCAAATTGACGCAGGGCGTGTTGTACTGACTACACTCTCCACAGGTGTAGATATGATGAAAATGCAACCAATATATCTTTGTTCTAAAGACATATTCTGACCACAACTAGCTGGTTTAAACGTCATGGGATTGTCAGTTTTGCTAGCTTTTGAGTGTGTACAAGAACCTCACTCACTCTCCAAGAAAATAAGTCTATAACAGACAATTCACATTAAGTACTGTGCTGTTTTCTTTTTAATGTTTTTATACCTATTGGTCACTTCTCATTTTTTTTCTTTCAGGCGCTTTGTTCGTAATCAAGTGATCTTTGCTAATACACTGTTTAAATGTGTATGCTACCATCCAGATGAACATCAGGTTATTACTAGTGGAACAGACAGGAAGGTAATTATCCAATCAAGCTTGGTTAAATTCTCAAGTAATTTAATAATTTCAAAATATTGACTTAAAAGAAGTCTTCTTGTGTTGCAATTTGTTTCACAACTTTATGAAGCTCCTTACAACACAGAATAAAAAGTAGAGGTATATTCTGAACAACTTTCAACTTGTGCGTTTCCTTTACTTGGCCGAGTTTGCTGTAATCATGTTTGTGCCTTAAACATTCGTCTCACATCAATAGTAAACTGAGATGATTGTAGTAGCAAACTTGTATGGATGCACCGATAGTGCTATGTCTGTGAAAACTGGATTGCTATAAGATTTTATTATTTCTGTGGGAGGCGGAGGGGAATTAGACTCTTACCCAGAAGGACGTCACATCACTAACACATCACTAGCTTAAATAACAGTTACAGACACTGCAAGAACAATCTCAACGCAGACCTTTTGATAAAGTAATTTCATATTTGCTGTTGGTTTCATATCCAGAATGTTTGAAGTGTTAATCTCAGTAACTTTTACAGGGTTGAACCACACTAGTAGATTAAGTAAACCTTGCATGCCATATGCTGTACAAGAGGGCTTATTTTTGTTTATTTAATTGAGAATGAATAATTAAAAACTTCATTTCATGTCAACGTTGTGAGTAGTGCTCCTGAAAACACGCTGACATATAAAAGCCACTCATGTGTGAAAAACATAAGAAAGCATTCCTCCCATAGAATTTTGCCAATTCTTTGGTTAATTTATCCAGGACTTTTGTTAACTTTGTCAGGGCATGTACCATACAGATAACCTTAAGTACTCTTGACTTTTGCAGACATTTTGACTTTCATGTAATAAACACTGGTCTGTTTTTGGCAAAATTTCAGATCGGCTACTGGGAAACATACAACGCTGCTGCAATCCGTGAAGTGGATGGTTCGATGTCGGGATCCATAAACGGCATGGATATGGCACCAGACGGTCAATGTTTTGTAACCGGCGGCGATGACAAACTCATCAAAGTCTGGAACTACAAAGAGGGGAAAGTGACCAGCATCGGCAAAGGACACAGCGGGTTCATCAACAGATTGCGGGTCTGTCCACAACAGAAATTAATCGTCAGTGTCAGCAAAGACGGGGCTATTATCTGCTGGAAGTATCCAGTCTGTTGAAAAAATGTCAAAATATGTAACGAGAACACTCCCCCATAAATGAGCAAAGAAAGAAATGTTTTGTGCCTTTCAGCAAAAAAATCTGTTAAAACAAAAATAAAATGCAACTATTGGAGAATATTTTCAATTAAGTTTTTTTTTAATTTAATCTCATTAGAAATAATATCCCCAGTTTGGGAAAGGGTCATAAATTGCCTTTTATATTTCATAACAATTTAACAAACAGTGATAGCTTTTCATATATCTGAACGTCCGTCCACTTGGAGCCATTCCATTTCTATTTTTTCTACCAGAAACACCTTGAAGCATTATCTCGTGTTCAATAAAAAATTTAAAACCATAAAGTAGCCAGTTTAAGTAAAGTTAAGCCTTTTTTCCTTTGTCATACCTTTCTGACAGCATCAAATCATATAAAATATGTGAGCTTTTAACCAATTTCACCAATGCCTTCTAAAAAGCACAGAGAAGCTTGTTCCGTTGATTTTGTTCATTTCTTGATGCTCCAAACCCCAAATCTCATAACAAAGTACATTTTAAGATTTTGCTTGTTAAGTTTCATTTCAAATAATGCAGGGAAATTCCCAAGTAATGAGTTTCTAGAAGTTGGGTTTTTGTATGTGATTAAACCTACATAGTATAATATGGTACAAAAAACTTTGTCAAAATGGGTTTGTTCATTACTAATGATTTAATGTTCACTTGTTGCAAAAACCTTGGATGGTGTCACTTTTTGATCAATTTACAATCTCATTTTGAGTAATATTCTGCGGGTTTGGTAAACACTTTCAAAATCTGTAATACTCTGTAATGTTGATTTGGTAAAACCTTCCCACTCTTTTTTAGCCCATAACCCCCCCCCCCCCCTCCCCCTCCATCTCCCATTTGCCAAAAAGCAATAGAGCAATATTGATTTTGACAAAATCTAGCTTCCCACATACTGCACTTCGGTCCTAGGGGTCTTCAAAAACAATACCTTTTAGAATAATGTTATATTCCTGTTTTGTCAAATCTTGTTTTATTTCATTTCTTGCACAAATAGTAGTGTTTTACTCTATGCTACATATGTACAGCTTTCCTACCAAATATTACAATTTAAAAATGTAAGATCAGCTTTATGATAACTTGAACTCATTGCTGTATTTTTTTCATTTTTTTATTTATTTTTCACATTCAACAAAGAGTCAAGCGTTACTAAAAGATAATACGAATAACACTAAAAAAAATTTGTCACAATTTCTACCAGAGCCTTCTTTGACTAAATTGTATGTGTATATCATAATAAAGATTTTTGTTGTAAAATTTCAATTTCAGTGTCATTATGAAAGAATGCTATGTTATATTGCTTCAAGTTTTTAACTACCAGCCCTCACTGTTTGGTACAACTTGAACAGTACAGGTTTCCATATTTTGATAGTTGATGGTTTTCACTGGCCGCAGACTTAATGATTTACTTCCACCCCAGGATGTTCACATTGACATAGCAATCTTATCATCCTTGTCATATCAAAATCCTGGGGTATTTTATTCTGCCTAAGGAATAATCTTTCTACTGAAACAAACATGTTACTGTTATCAAATCCTTCTGAAGTACTTTCTGTTTCCATGGGCATGTAACTTACTCCACAATAGGTCAACAATTTGAGTTGGAAGCTTAAAGCAGTCTCCTTGATGAAAAGTATAACCTAAACATTGGAGGAAGAGTGCAAATGTTCATCGAGTATAAAGTCAAAAGTTGAGAATCCCTTAAAGCATCTGTGAGAAATAGTGTGCACTTTAGCAACCCCTGTTTATGATGGAAGTTTGCTACACTCACTTTAAGTGGTAGAAAAACGGAGCAAAGACGAATTATCTCTGTAATAAGACAGCAATTAAACATTGAGGGTTGAGTTTACTTGCAGCTTTGTGGTAACAATTTCATTAAGAATCCTGCCTCTGTGTCTAAGACACAGGCAAGTATCAGAAAGGGCAATTAAATGTACATTGGCATTGTAGAAATAATGCATTTAAGATATCTGTGTATATTTTTCCATTAACATGAGCTTCCATCAAAATCATCCTCATTGCTTGGTTTTTTCCTCCTCGAGGATAACGGCATGGTAGTTGTTTTCAATCCTGCATGCAAAGCCCTCTCCTGTCCATGTTCCGTAGTGAATTGATGGCTTTTGTGGGATGGGTGTTAAAGGTCATCAGTACGTCCCACCACCCCCCCTCCCCCCTAAACTATCTCGTAAACTATTCAACTAATACATGCCTCAGTAGTGCAACACATACTTGTGCACATTCCTAACATCACTTTCATGCCAAGTTATAACTGTTACTGTTTACGACATGGCTTGGTAAAGTTGTTACTGTTATGATAGACTAATTATCAGGTAAACCTTTCTCAAGAGAGAAGAAAATGTTTGTAAGCATTGCTTACAGACTGATCAGTGAATCCTGTGGAAAGTACAGAGTACCAGCTCGTGAGTCAAATTCCTGGTAATATCTATCTTAAACCTGGCTGTCCTGTTTTTTGCTTTTGGACCTTCCACTTTGGCTTGGATTACTTTCCTCCAACAGTATATCTCGCATCCGTTTGTGTCATCATCTCTGTCATGCAGATCTCTCTTGTCAGGTCCTTGACTGCATTTATTCTCATCAGCAAACGTCATCTTAATAGACAGATGGCTTCGTTCGTCATCCCCAGGCTTCGCTTTTGCAGTAGTGTAGGACCAGTTTACCATCACTTCCATAGCACTGTTGTGAGAAAGGCAGAATATATAGAGCATTCAAAGTAGATGGATATCAAAAAGTGGTCACCAATGGTCAAAATTTTAAACCACTATAACTCAACAACATCAAGTGAAAAGTGACATTCCTTAAGATGGAAACTGATCACAACATTGTTATATGTGTGTTACTCGATCTGTAAATGTTTTGACTTAAACTTGTCGCGACATCACTATTACCTCCACAATACGCTACCACGATTCAAGACGATCACCTACATGCAAATGTTTATCACCATCATGCATTGCTAGCTTCCTTACTTGTTTGAATCAGCAGTTAGTTTAAGCATAACAACAGGATACTGTACTTTGGTCCATATCTAGGATAGGTTGAATGTTAGAGACTAAAATATAATTGCATAGATAGGTCCAACTGTCACATTTTACATCTTTTCTGAAATCTGACTTTTCAGGGAGCTTGACACCTTTAAGTTATAATGTGTTTGTTTAATGTGGAACCTGAACAAGAGAAGAGAAGGTGAATGTGCAATTCAAAGTATGAACATGAGGTGTAACATTGCAAAGCTGATAATGTAACATGTACTGGTGTATTATGATGTTAATTCAGATCATTATGAGCCCCTTTTGAAAAGAAAGTGTCATTTTGGAATGATATTTCAACAAGAAGATTGTAATAGCCTAAGTAGAGCTTTGAAGAACAAATGGCCAGATGAAATCACAGACCACCTAAGTAGTCCAGCTGAGTAATAGAAGGGTTATCTCATGTTAAGCCTGCCGCACACTGCCCAACTGATCACGACCCAAAACAACTCCACTGTTGGCTGATCAGTATTTTGACAGCTCTAAGTCATGTCGGCTTCAGTCGAGGAAAAATGAACATGTAGTGCTTGCCCGACTAGCAGCCCGCAGAATGCAGGCATTCACGACAAAAACCATCCAGTCTTAAAGAAATTAACCAATCATGGGTAAGTCATTTTACATGTCATTTAGTTGTCATTTTACATGTCATTTTACATGTCGTTTAGTTGTTAGTCATGGTCATCAAGTTCAGTTGAGCCAACAAAACTCATTTCTGAGGTTAAATTAAGTTGCAGTTGTTATGATGTTAGTGCAATGCATGCAAGACAGACATGACATAGAAAGTTAAACTATGCTACCTCATATAAATTGCTTATCTGTTGGTCGGGTGATGGTGAGAAAGTCTGTTGCACGTACAGAAACTGTAAGGGAAAGAAAAGACAGTTGATAAATAATGGCAGCAAAATATACAAGTCAGTGTGGTGTTGCATACAGAGCTACATGAACAAACTATTGGTACTATTCTCATTGCATTTCAAGGAAGATAGGTCAAATAAATACCCACAATGATTCCACATAATCTGTCTCTGTGACAGGCTAACGTGGCTTTGGACCAACTCAGCAATATACATTCCTGTTAGCAATGACCCTCTCTACATAAATAGGTTTATCATTCTCTGACTGCAATTTCAAGAGAGTAAGCATTTGTAGGTACTCAATGTTAGGGGAGTTTGATTAGAGGGAACTCAATCTGTGATCTGGTTGATTTACACAATATATGTCTATGATGATGTTAATATATATATCACATAGACTTGGCAAAACTATTCACAAGAATAAATCCTATTACAGCTTTCAATGTCCAGAATGATCTGGATGTGACCAAAATTTTTCTGATATGATATCATATCGAATGTAATTTGATCCTCTTCTCGAGTATGGCAATTTTATTTTACTTCATTTAGGCAAGTCATGTTTGCAAACGTCTGACTGGAACATGACAAGATTTGTATCGGTACATAAGAGGGATTCATCACAACGCATTTGATCAATTTTACTAGTTATCTGTTAACGTCTTACACATTAATATCATCAAAGCAATGTTCCTATACAAATACAAACTTTTCCAAGTTCAGGTTCATGGGAAATAACAGTTTTGGTGAGATTTTCAAACAGTCTCGAACTGCGCTGATCTCTGTGCCCCACTAAAAACAACAAGGACTGTGAAAGCTGCATGTTAAGTACAACATTTGGCACCATTCCCTGTCTTGGGACATCCTGTTCGGGGCATCACAGACACATGTACAAACACACAGACACAGCCATATACACGGTGCCGACATGACCACATAGTTACTTGCCAGTCTACAGCATGTAATAAAAAATGTCATTGAACAGAACCTCCCCCCCCCCCAAAAAAAAATGCTTTCTCCAGCTCTTCTTTCAATTCAGTACATCAGTACATGTAATTCATTCATACCACAGATTCTGATGGCTGACAGCGTAGATATTTCTTCAGAAAGTCAATGATGCCACTTATGGTCCTGTCTCCAGGCACAGCCCACTTTTTCTTCTTCAAAATTGGAGCATCGCCTGTAGCCTTCAGCAAAATGTCAACTGCATATAAAAGGAGGAACCAAAATTAACAGTATCTCATAAGTAAAACTCATGAATGTATTTACATTAAAAGTTCTGATAGTACACAACGCACATAACACATGCAGTCCCCTATATCTGCATTTTTGTTCAGTATAGACTGCCTACCTTTTTTTTTGCACAGGGAACTAGTTTGACCCCAGCATGAATGGGCAAAACACCCAGAGTAGGGTTTTGATAGTGTCAGCTATACTGTAGCATGGGAATAATAAAGTTATTTAATGCAGATATACATTGTAATGATCATCTTAGAAATGTATCCAGAAGCAGGAGAGGTGCAGATCCACAGACAATTTGTACACTTCAATCAGAACCATCAATGCAAAGGCAACAGCTTGCAAACAGGCAAAAATATGCCCTAATTTTAAGAAATACTGAAATCGTGCAGGCTGAAATGCGAGACAAAAGATGAGCATAAGGGTAAGTGTTACGAACAGTAGGATGGTGACTTCTAAGTTCGCCCACTTAAGACTTAAAACACCCCAAAACTAAATCTTCTGGTATAAATCATTTGAAAATATACTTCATATGGTGGGAGAATTTTGTTATAGTACGATACACGGCCAAACTTTCTTTCCTGCAAACTGTTTTCACGTTGTTTTCCAAGAAGATTCTTCGTGATTGTGGAACTGGTATTTCTTGCTAGAGTATTGCGAATTTCGGCCACGCAACCTACAGTGTGGCGCTGGTAAAAATTGGTGGCGCTGTTGCTCTTTCAGTAATTATAACAGACTTCATAGATCTTCGTCATTTTATTGACAAATATGTAAGTAATTTCTTGCACACGGGTCATTTTGGAGAGAAAATAACTGTAGCTTCGTACTTTTTGGTGAAATTTGGCTCTTCCTGTATGTTTTCATGGTGAAAATCGTGTATTTCTTAGGGTGCCCGAACTTCGCAGTATGGCGAACTTCGCAATACTGACTATAGTAACTTTACTGTCTGGGGTCCGGCAGTTGGACGAACTGATGTTTACTAGTGCTTTGACATATGCTTTATATTAAAGGTTCAAACCATTCCAAACATACACTAGTACCATAGGCTAAGCCATTCATTCAATGGATATGATATAACTTTAAGGTGTGGTGAGCATAGGAAACTGAGTTAGTGTAACCCTTCCCTAACGGAGTTTCGTTTGGAAAAGGGAGGAACAACAAGCTGTCACCTTCAAGAAATGGAGTGACTTTTAACCACCATATTTCAAATCATATGGCAATCAATCATAGTAACCCTGACTAGGGCCTATAGGTTAGCATATTTTCTTGGCCTAGCCAGGCTAGCCAACCAGTCGAGTCTTCGACAAGTGCGAGGACGATGTGATGAAGTTTTTCTAGACTGAGTACCGTTACAAATACAAGTAACTTCTGCATAGCCTAACAGTTAGACTACACTAGGCTGACGTTAGGCCTAATGTTAAGATGAAATAAAATTAAGAAAGCTCACCTTTGTCCGACTTTGACTGTACAGGACGAGCATTATTTGATGGACTCGTTGGTTCATTTGATGCGGAAATCTCGTCTGGTTGTTGCTCGGAGTCCATTTCGGTCGTGTAGATCAGAGTTCGGTGTTTGTCAATATATTGTTATTAGACTACCTTCCATTGCTCAAAGGTTGTTGGAAACCAGTACGGTAATCGGAAGCTGAAGAGCGACATCATCAACCGGTGTCAGAGTCAATTTTGTCCCATGGAAATAGGTGTCCTGCCTAATTTGTTCGCTTGGAAATAATGTCAGGTTGTGCCATCAAGCTTTCACAGAACCTACTCGATCACTGTAAACAAGTCAGCCTATATTAGTGTCCCGAGGATACGAGCATCGAATGTATTACTCCGAAGATAAACGGAATGGAGGGAAATGTTAATTTCTGAAAGCAAGGCAAATGTATTATTTCTCATTTATGGTCGATATTCTCCTTTTAGTATGTATATGATCGGACGGAAATTGCATGTAAACAAAGTGTGAGCAGACGATTTTCAGTGTCCATATAGGACCGAATTTCCCGTGACGTGGGAAATGAAAATGTATAAATATGTCTGTAAGTGTGCAAAAAGTTTGAGGAGCAATTTAGGTGTGAGTAGTAATTTATGGTGACCATTCACCAGCACGTTCCAAACTGCCATCTGCAGTAGAGACAAACTAGAAGACTATTATGAATTAAGTATAGGTATTTAGGTTACTGATGTATATAACACCTTATTGAGGGACTGGTCGATGTTTGCACAAGCCGACGCCTTAGGAGAGTCTGTTAGACGATCCTCATTCATGGTCGCGCTACCCGCCCTTATATAGATGTACTCATGACCATTGTGCGCGGATGAGATGGGCGCCATCTGCATTAGTAGATTTAGTAGTATAAGTAGATCTTAAGCATTAATTAAAATCGACTGTAAGTAATTAATTAATTTTTATGGCGGTATTTATGCATATACTTGTAATCCGTCTGTTACTTCATGGTAAATAGATAGTATTAACCCTGAGGGTTGCAGGAGAATATAGTGTTGTACACTCAATTCAATATAACGGTCGGCTCTTATATATATATATCTATCCTCGCAAAAGTACTAGGTGACTCATTGCAGAAGTTGCAACACTGCTTCCCTTGATCATGCAACTGTATCTTGTGCATGGTTGCATCACTAGTGCATGTCGGTTCATGAAATATTTGTTGCAATAAACTGTAGTGTTCGTGCCGAGTGTAATCTAATCAGAGACGTGTATTGTAATATATATACAATCAGCGATACAATAGGGGAGTCTATCGCAAATACTATTGAGTAGGTTTAAGTGTTTCCTGATTCAGTATCTACTGGTCAGTGAATACAATGGTAATTTTGTGTATGATCGCTCCCACTGCCCGTCTCAGTAATACTTTCCCTGTTTCAGTTTCTGATATATAAACACTGGCGTTAAAAGAAATTCTGGAACGAGGCAGCACCACAATTAAATGGCAATACAAATTATGCATACGTTATATATGTTTCAGGTTTGCTTTACCATTGTCAAGATCTATAGGAATGTCGGGGAGGGGTACTCGTCATCGGTAACTAGGGGTTAAGTGATTGCACATGATGGGGACCCCAATTGCTACCCTGGACCCCAATTGCTAATCTAAACCGGTACGATCGAGTTTTGAACACAGAATTGCATATGTGCTGGCGACATGTAACTATCGATGCCTATTATAAGCTTATGTTCAATTCAGAGCAGTATATAGACATGGCTCTGATTCAGTTGAGAGGTAAGTGACTAAAGATCGTTAGTTCTGATGCTCTCCACAGTGGCGTAGGAAGGTACTTTTGAGTGGGGGGGCTGAAGACTGATGGCCGGCCTGGGGGAGGGGTCTAAGGGGAGGGGTTTCCCCTCCCCTTTGGAATTTTTTGCATTTCCAGGTGGCCTTAGATGCAATTTGGTGCAATATAGCACACTTCAACACCCACTCCATTTTGTAAACTTAATTTTGTATTTTCACCTGGCCTTAGATGCAATTTGGTGCTCCAAATGAGATTTTTTTTCTCATTTGGAAATGAAAAAGGGGTTTTCTGACTTGCGGAGCGGGGGGGGGGGCGGAATGATACTTCCGCCCCTCCACATTTTTCACTGGGGGGCTAGGGCCCCCCAGCCCCCCCGGTTCCTACGCCTTTGGCTCTCCATATGACGATATCAACCTCTACCACATAATTTTATGGGTATTTCGTTTTTTCATGCAAACGATAACATACTGCTATAGGCCTACTGTTGCTTACGAATGAAAAAAAGGTCAAAAAAAAAAAAAAAAAATACTGTCAATGATCGGCTCACAATGCACGTTGAGACGTAACTTTTGGCATATCACGAGTTAGCATGTCATAAAAGTTTGATTTTGGTTACAACATTCACATGTGTTTCACGAGTTTGTTCATAAGAGCAGTACGGATAGTAACTAAAGTTTTCAAATCGTTTTCAACTTTTAGTGAAGTGAAAGCAGTACACACGGGAACAGGAAATAACAGCATTTACATTACCAATAATTTATTTCTTAATCAGACGCAGCGTATTATGGCTTATAAAGAGCTCTTGGCTTATGTTTTGTATGTGATATAGAGTCTACGTTGAAATAGCGGATAATTCGCATTCATTCTGAGACCTATCAATTTATCTTTTGAATCTCTCTGAATGGCGTACACAGTGTATTGCTCAATTTGTTGATGTTATTTGTTTGCATTGACTTGAGCTAGCTGTACTGCATAACTATAGTTCGACGTCAGAAGCAGATAACAGACACCTCGAATAATCCCAGGACCTAGACTAGCCTATACCAACAATACCGTATTTGCAAAATTATCTGGTTGGAATAAACAAGGAAAAGGATAGCCCTTAGCAAAGAGAAAAGGGAATAACCATTGGATCTGTTACTCCATATTTCAGCCGAACATTTTTGGCCTGTCGTCAATTCGAACAAACATTTTAGCTTGTGGCCTAATTACTAAATAAGCCTTCAAATCATAGGACCACACGGCTTGACTTGTCAGGATGCTTCTTAAAGAGTATCGCATTTGTATGCCTCTAACAGTAGAGGAGGTAGGTTATATTTGATTTTTTATCATTCTTCTATGGTATTAAAAGAGATTACAGTAAGCCTAGACCCAAGTTTAACCTACCAAGTACCAGTACCATAGGTCTTCCCTCACGAAAGAAATAGGACTAACTTGGTCTAGGCTAGCCCAGGTTTAATGTTATTGTTACTGTTACTATGTTAGTGATGTTAGGTGTACAGTAGCCTAACCTGGGTATAGCTATGTAAACGTGTAATTTAGGCTAACTGAGGCCTAGGCCTACAAGTTGACTTGATCAACAGTTACATCTGGGTAGTCTGGCCCTTTGTGACTAAAGTTAGTAGGTCTACTGTTGCTAACTTAAGAAATTACCCTGCCAACATTGCCTGCACATTGAAGTGGGCTACTGCTTAAAATTCTATACTTCTGTTTTATAGTTGTGCATGTAATTTTTTTTTTTTTACTTAGCCAGTGTCCTTTTTATATTTTATGTTTTAGCTCCAATGAAAAACAATCCTTTGAGTTTTATTTGGATTCTAAATAACCTTGAAACTTCAGGTTTAACATTAGGCTAAGTGATAGGGTCAGTAAGTTGGAAGCAAAGGTCTTACTCTAGAGGCTGGAACAAGTGGAAGGGACTTGGGCCTAACGCCATGAGAATTGAAATTGTCAATTTTGTGTTCAAACAAATTGTCAACATGTTGAAATTTTAGGAGGACATATTTTCATTATTGCATTTATATATGACTCTTCCAGGATTTCATTATGTTTACATTGCACATTCCTTTTCAGCTAAGCAGAAATGCAGATCAGTTTTGGCAATTACTGCATTTGGGTACTATGTGTAATAGGCCTAGGCATATACTGTATACCCTTATACCTTATTTGATACTGTTTGACGATGTGGAAATTGCATTTGTGTGATGGAGTGCCTTTTAAAAAAAATAAAACAAATACACAACATTGCTTAATATTAACAATTTCGACGGCAGTCTGCAACTCTGCAGGGAGCATGTAGTCAGTGGAGTTTGCACTGTAGTCAGTGGAGCATTCAGTCAGTGGATGCAAATCTAAAACTATTCTCATGGCCTTTAAACATTAGGCCTTATTGAAATATTCATGGGTAGGCTACAGATACTGACATTAAAACAGCCATTTTAATGTCATCACAGATATCAATAAAGAAGATTCTCCCATCCTTGTTTAAAGCCCCTGTACTGCCATTCATTGGCTGCAATTCCCATATTTCTTTTGGTTGTTTGTTTGTATGTGACGTGTGTCAGTTTCTACAAGGATAGCAGGCCTTACAAGTATCAGAAGTACAGTAGCCTTTTGTGTTTTTTTAAAAGAATCTATAAAAATTTGCTTAAAAAAATTACAAGATAAAGATATTCCCATGCATGCAATATGCATGATGTAGTACTGACTATTCAGTTCTGTAGCTCCTTAGCAATCATGCAGTCACTATAGGTTTAGGACCGTCCATTCATTCAATTCCGGAGGTTGTTAAAACTTATTGACTTCAAATATGAACATTCAGAGTAGGCCTATATAGGAGACATTTAATGGAAATGATAGCGCAAGGACACTGGCAGAAGAAAGTTGGTCCAGCTACATATAATATAGTACAGTAGCTGGTCCATCTTTATGTATGTATAATATAGTAGGTCCAGCTACATATATAATTGTAGGTCCACCTATATTTATAGTAGCTAAGTAGCTGGTCCATATACATATGGTAGCTGGTCCAGCTACATATATTATAGTAGGTCCCTACATATATATATATAGTGGCTGGTCCATAATATAGTAGGTCCAGCTACATATTATATTTTTGCTGGTACATCTACATACAAGATTATATATAGTAGCTGGTACATATATATTAAAGTAGGTCCGGCTACATATAGTATACTGTAGTAGCTGGTCTATCTTTATGTATGTATAATATATAATATAGTAGGTCCAGCTACATATATAATTGTAGGTCCACCTATATTTATAGTAGCTAACTAGCTGGTCCATGTACATATGGTAGTTGGTCTACTTATGTCCAGCTACATATATTATTGTAGGTCCACCTACAGTACATATATAGTAGCTGGTTCATAAAATAGTAGGTCCAGCTACATATCATATAGTACAGCTAGTTCAGCTACATAATATAGTAGGTCCAGCTACAGTACTTAGCTAATCCACCTACATATATAATAGTAGGTCTAGCTACATATAGTAGCTGGTACATCTACATATAATATAATAGCTGGTTCATCTACATTTAATTAGCTAGTCCAGCTACATATAGTAGTTGTCTAGCTACATATAATAAAGTAGATCCAGCTACATATTATATAGTAGCTGATCCATCTACATATATATTATATAGTTGGTCCAGTTTCATATAATATATTAGCTGGTCCATCTACATGTAATATATATACTTAGCTAGTCCAGCTACATAATATAGTTGGTCTGTAGGCAAACTATCTAAGCGTAGCACCACCATGAGTTGGCGCGAAGCGTACAAGAATATTTTGACCGAAAATACCTCCCAGATTGCTGGAAATGGCACTTCCCAGAACTTGTAAATTGCATCCAAGCATATTCTATTTTGAAATTACTAACGATATCATGAAACCAAACCAAACAAATGCTCAAGTGGGGGGGACGGTTTCCCCAGTGGGGGGGGGACGGTTTCCCCTTTGCCCCCTCCCCTTGGCTACGTGACTGGCCAAATGTAAGCATGAAACTACTGTATGTGCACATAATTGGAAGAAATTTACAAATTAATGAATCCAACTACAGTGTATACTGTACATCATTAACAACTTAAGCATCTGAAACCTCCTTCCTCAATGCTATACTGTGCTTTCCTATTCTATTAGTGTTGATATTAGTGTAAAAATGCATAAATTGTTTTTAATGTCATGAGGGGCCATTTCTATACCTGTTGTAAAATGGGTATATAGTTTAATAAGTACTCAGATATGTAGTGGCAAGTAGTGTACTTGCCAACTTTTTATCTTTTTATCAGAAGAATTGTTATCTTCTTACAGTGGTTATTTGTATTGCAACATCCAGTGTGGTCTTCTGTTACTGTGTACAGTATGTCACAAGTACTGTTTAATTGCAAACTACTGTATAAGGTTTCAGTTTCTAATTTCTAATTTTATAATTACACAGTGATATTAAGGTAGATGAGACACTGGACATAAACTGTACATTGAAGTAAGTATACATGATAGAAGCCATCATGACAGATGATATGAATATATTTAAATTTGTCAGTAAATTTGATTGTCCAAATATGTGCTATCAATCAGAATATATAACCTAATAACCTATTACCTATAACCTAATAATAACTTAATTGTGAGTTACTAATTAATTTAACCGTCAGAAATTTGGGCAGCATGCATGTTTTTTTATTTTTTTTATCTTTGGTACCCTAACTACTGTTTGTGTGTAGCTGTAAATGTTGACATGCCAAATTTTATCATACCGTAGGCCTAATTCGGGTCTGATTTTCGAAAGTTTACTGGTTGTGTAGCCACGATTGTCATGGACTCATGACTGGTCTAACTCAGCTTGTCAGATGGACAAAGATAGAACAGTCTAAGGAAGTAAGGATATAAAGCTTAAGCCCCATGATACTTTTTTATTATAAACATCAACTAACCGATCCCTAACTTTGCAATTGTTCATTGTACTATTTGTGTAGCTATTAATCACACAATGTACCCTTTTGCCAAACTTTTGGCCATTCACACAGATCTGCAATTATACACCAAATTAACTAAAATCTTACTGCAATGCTATTCATGATCTTGACTAACAGCTTTGTCAGATTCACTTCAGATGATGACGGGGGAAGTCAATAAATATGCAGATCTATGTTTGATAATTTGCTTAAATTGGTATTGCACACACGCATGCTTTAATTATTCATTTAAAAGGGTGTCTAGGCATTGAAGCTGACGTAATTGCATGTTTTATCTTTCTTCAATTATTTTACAAAATTAGTCTTTTTGTGGTTTAAAAAAAAAAATCTAGGAGAATTTCAGAGGTTGATCAAATGTAATATTATCATACTGTACTGTGTACAGTACTTTGAGCACTCATTATTGGGTATTTTTGTAGAATGTTTGAAATGAACACAAAGAGCTCTTTGGATTACTGTAGGGAAATAGAGTCGAATTTCCTTGGTTGGATCCATGGACAAGAAATTAACTGTACAGTTACCTTGAATATAGTCACAAGTAAACCACTTAAATTCAACCTGTAGCTTTAAGTTACAGTATATGACAGTTAAAGTGCCAAAAAAAAAAAAAAAGTTCAAAAATAAGTATTAAAGAAAAGACCTGTTAATTTTGACAAGCAAGCAATTCTCAGCGATGAATCCTTGAAACTTTACCCAGACAGCATAAATTTGATGAATGACACTGTTTGGTACACTGTTCAAGAATGATAACAAACTGAATAATAGGAAAGCCCAAATGCTATATTATTTTGGTTTGCCTTCAAAAAAAAAGAGAAAAGTAAAAATGAAAAAGAAATAAAAACTATTTTTCATCTCTAGGGACAAAAGAGAGGTAGGGCTGCATATTTCGAAAAAAATTTGAAATTTGATTTTTTTTTTTTTAAATTAAAAATATTTGAGAAGATAAATCTCACTTGGTTTTTATGTCTGGATCAGTTGCAACATTTAAGTATTTAAGCAACTTTATGAATTGATTTTGATCAATTTTTTTTGATGTATATGTTAAATGTTAAAAATGATATCGTAACAACTGACATGGGTGATTCGCTGGATTTGCCAAGGAATCCTCACAGTTTGCAACCTGTCTCCATACAACTACTGCACTCTAGCTCTAGGGCTATGGTGTCTAGAGTTCTTGAACTGCTAACATTTTAGCACTGTACACTGGTCTTTTAATAGCGACTGGCCACCTCCAATCTACCCAATCCTTCTTATTCTACCATTCAAGTGTCTAGAACATGTTTTTGTTCAAGAAATTTGGTTGGATCCAAAATTTTCTGGTGCCTTATATTATCTTTTGAGGAATTATCAAAGGCTATGCATCTCAGGCCCTAAAGGCATGCTATCATGCTACCCCTTGATAAGTATCCTTTACATTTTCCATATTCACTTCTTCATGTCCTGTTTCTTGTATTACATACTTCCTGTATTTTTACCCCCTTGCTTCTACGACAGAAATAAGTACCATTTTTCAATGCTTGTTTACTTAATTTATTGTATTTAAAATTGTTCAACCCTGTGGACTGCACTTTCCTCCTAGAACAATCTCTTATCCAGCATGTTTAATCAAATTGCAAATTTTGATCGTTGAAAATTGTAGTGAAAAGACGCAAAACTTAAACTTTCCAACCATATCTTTGTGTTTCATTTTGCAATGGATATTTATCCTTCAATTTCCAGCGTGGTTGCATAAACTGATTACCTCCACACCTTACAAAATATTAAAAGAATTGCAATTACCTTGGGGAATTTTTTTAATAATTTATCGGGGCAGAGGTCTTTTTGGGTGACCCACATCTTCCAGTAACTAAGCAGTCTGCAGTGTAAACAGATTCAAAGCGAAAAACTAGGGTGAGCTATGCCTGTTATTAAGTATTACAACCTAAGACCATTTAGCAATTATAAGTGACCATCGTGCATTCCATTCGTTTAGAAATTTAATGAAAACCGATTAAAGTTCTTGTTTGGCCATCCATAGAATATATAAGCCAATCAATATAGAGAAGGAAAGACTGTAACCCTATAATTGTAAATGAGGGAAAGGGACATAGTCTCGAGGGAAATAGGGTAGAGTAGTTGAATGGTAATATACTGAATATTGCATGAATCTTATATTAGGAAGTTGGTCAATTCTTAGGTGATCGATAGTGTTCTTATGTGTTAGTACATACAGTAAACTGTGATAGCAGGGCAAATTTTTCAGGCTTTTCCTGGTTGTCCCTTGAACAACTACTGTACGGTATTATATGCTGTGGTTGTCCTAACAGGAAATTGAGTTGTCTACCAAAATAAGAAATGAAAAAAAAATGAAAAGGGTACTGTATATACTGTACCAAAATAACAAAGAATGATGAACAAGTATACACTGTAGGAGAGATGTGTGGGTTTGTTGAAAAGAAAACCGGTTTCAGGCCAGTAAACTTCCCTTCCAGGAAGTTTGGGTGGTTCCATAGGCCTACTACTGTACAATGTTTGTATTATTATATTGTGTTTATTATTTTATTTTGCATCATTATATGTGGCCACTTTGGACAGAGGGTTGTAAGACTGAAATTGAGTAGATTCATTATTACCTGAATTTTTAAATTTCCTGCTTCAGCCAGCTGGCCCAATATTGACTGTATCTTTCCCTTGCAATTTAGCTTGTAATTGTACGGTGATTACATAATGTTTGCACACTGCAAACAAAGCACTGTCTGATCTCATAAAAGTTAGGTAAAATATCACTTACTATTTTATATGCACTCTTGTTACGATTATTTCCTTTGGCTGCATGTTGACAAAGTTCTTCCGTTGCAGTGTTCAAATTACTACAATCCTATAGAGGTAAGGTAATACTGTATGTTGTATGTTGACATTTTGTATGGCCGGTTGACATTCTGAGGAACATTACCAACACGTACAGTACTGTATGAAGGAACGGATCTGAATCTCTGTTTGATTTGTATAATTTCCACAAATGATCAAATTAGGTGATCATGCTTTTTACAGATGAAACAAAACATGAAATTTGGGACAATCTTTCCAAATGAAGAACAACCAATCCCCCCCCCCCCCCCACCCTGTTCTTTTGTTATTTCTGCCATTAAATCACAGTGATGTACATTTGTTAATAGATAGGTATAGCAATGAGGCAGCCGGACCAGAAGTAAGATTATATAAATAAAATGTACACAGATCTGACAGTTATATGCCTGACAGGTTCCCAATCATTTGTGAATGTTACATAATACTTAATTGGTCAGAGTATTAACACAGAGTTACAATTCAATGCAAAATGTATCTTGAAAAGGAAATTGGGGGAGAGAAACAGATTCCCAAAATGTTTTATTTTCTGCCTTTTGGTTTTTACTCTTTTCCTCCTTGAGATTCAGGGATTTGATGAACATGGTTACAGTATTTAGTACCTACAGTAGTGTTAGACTCCTCTCTCCTATAGCATCTACAATTATGATGAAATAATAAATTTTGCACAATTTGCATCCTTCTTCACATCTATTTAACCATATGGCAGTGAAAAGGATGTAAGTCACTGACCCTTAACTAACTTTAAATCCAAAGATGTAGCTTCATATTTGAACCTGTTGATTAAAATTATGGATTCAAGTTTTTCAAAAGTATTTCCAAGAGGTTTCAAGTCCCAAACCTCCAAATCATTGGCAGACATTGAGAAGTATCAAGTACCTGTATGAAGATACAGTGTCTCCTTCGTAGACAATGCTTGTAAGATGACCAGCATTAAACTTCCATCTAATTGAAAGTTGGATCACCATTATTTGACTTTATAGAATATTTAGGATTAATAAAAGTGGCCTGTAAAATGATAGACCAGAGAAAAGTGATTTTTAACAGATGAAGGAAAAATGTATATTTACTAGGTATCCTGGTGAACTTGTGTTAGAAATTGACATCCAATTTCCTACTTCAAAATTTGGGTTACATCTAAATATGAACATAATACAGTCAGTGGTATATTGTTCATTTTAAAGTTGGAACCCTACCAAATCCATGATAAAAATAATAAAAGGGGAAAAAGAAAAGAGTGCAACTATGACATCACACCTGTTTGCTTCAAGTTCACCTATTGCACAATCTGTGACAATTTAAATCATCGATATCTTGATAATACTATTGTTTGCACAGTAGGAGTCTGTTGTATAGAAATTTCTCTGCGATAGTGTTACTCATTCATTGTTCTCTGGACTCTCCTTGCATGTTCTCACCTACAGTATGCAATACTTGTTGAGCAAAGCAGAATCCTTGAAATCAATTCGTACAAACAGGTCTCTCTTTCTTGTACAGGTCTTGAAACTAAGAAGAAAGTGGATTGGATCCCAGATATGAGATGGAGAGAAAGGGAGGGAGGGGGAGGGAGGGATGTGAGGAAGGAGGGTGAGGAGGGAAGGTGAGGAGGGAGGGAGGGAGGGAGGGGAAGGGAGGGGGAGGGAGGGGGAGTTCAAGGACATCACCAATTTCACAAAGTATGTAAATGGTAGAGTGCATTGGAAGATTGCTGCGCATGTTGTTAGCATGATCCCTTGTAAATAAACAAACAAAAACAGTTTTTGGGAAAACCCCGAATAAAGTCCTAGATTGTGAGATATATTGGTTTATCTGATAATTATTAATAGAACTGTACCAATAATGTAATTTGCTCTCATTTTTGAGCTGTAGTCCTGAATGTTGTGTGCAGCAGATGTTATGAGCATGCAAACATAACAAGCTATAAACCTCCATCTATTTGAGAAACTCAGTTGGTGTTTGTTCTTTTATAAAATTATAATGCTACATTTTGAATATTAAGCATGAAAAATGTGTCTTCACTCTACAGGATTAGTCAATCAATCAATTAATCAAAGGAACTTATGTTGAACCTACTATGCAAACTCCAGGCAACTACTATGCAAAGTGCAAAACATGTTCAGCCTAATTAGAGTTAAAGTCATGTTCTTGAGTAGAGATACTGTAGGTCGTAATACGAATAAGAAGTACGCAGAGATAGCAAGCTTCATTGTCATCTTTGCACTCGTGTATGAATTTATTTAAATGAAATTCGTTAGGTCGTCTTGTCCAGTACCTACAAAACAAATAGAAGGTCAACATATCTTGTCCTTCACAGGATTTAACTCTGGGAAAGGCCAAGTTGATGTATGGAAAGCTCATAAGAGCTCTTCAATGCACTCTCTGTGAATGAATATAAATTCAAAATTGATTCACATGGTAACCAAAATATTTCCATACTTGAAGTCCTTTATTTCCAAGTACAAAGTTTATTTTGCAACAAAAACCTTTCCAATTTTGGGAGATCCAGTATGATTCACTGGATTGTTGTTTCAAAACTTCTCACACAGTAGTTTCAATTTACGCTGTTTCATAATACACCAAAAGTATTGTATTATAACCATTGGGACAAACATTGTTGTATGGAGCACAATAACTCTAGCGCAGGGTAAGACGTCAAAGCTTTTTTTTATAACTTTTTCATCAAACTCCAAAATATAACTGAAGTTTGGCACATGACCTTGACTAGGTATGAATGTAAATTGAATGAGGAGAAAAGAAGGATTAGGGTTGATATATATATTGGATCATTCTCGTTGTGGCTGAACTCATAGTGACCTAAAGCTGCAGCAAACTCTACACGTGGTAACAAACCAACTGCTGAATATGTGTTACACTGAGGAGCCTAGGAGGGGGTGGGGATGGGGGGGGTTGTGGCATTGTGCCCATTACACTTTCCTTGTCAGACTTACCCATAATACATTTATCAAATGAAAAGGGTTTATATTTAGAGGTGATTGTTGCTTGTGACAAACAAAACACTACAGTTAACAAAAGAAAACAAAGTAGCTATTATGAGTGTGCATTTACTGTATATATTGCCAATAAAATGTGCACTTCTCCAATGAAGCGAGTATATATCACACATGTCAACTTTTTATAATATCATGATAGCAATGAAAAATATATGCCAAGTTGTTGGGATTTATGTGTTTAATATATATTTCTTTTTCATTTTTTGACCACGAATGTTTAGTTTGGTTTTAATGGTGATATATATGTACAGTACAGTATATACAAAGAGAAGTCAAAGCACTTAGTCTGTAAGTTCATCAGGCCTGAGGGTTGTGAAATGTTGGACAAACCGGTCGTCTTGTATATAGCTTCGATTTCAGAAATGATGGATCCGGGAGATAGATGATGATGATTGCTCTGCCTCTAAAGATATCATCAAGTTGTTGTCAGGATAATGGAGTGACTGTTGTATAATTGAGTGTGACTTGGAACTCAGGATGTAGTTCTCGTTTTGAATTACCTTTTACAACCGGTGTGTAGTGTTGTAAATTACAAGGGGGTGAATCAACTCGCTGCACTTTGTAAACCCAAAATAAGTGTATTGAAGTACAAAAATAAATTAGCAAAGATTTGTAGGAAACAAATAAGGTATGTTTCGAAGCAAGATTCATAGATCCGAAATGAACCAAAGCAGTTTTTCGTGTTTTGAAATGTATTCTCACCTGTCTCTGTCGGTCCAATCCATAGTATGTTCAAATGCAAGACATGGATGTTTCCCTGGCATTATTTAGGCCTGCTCATACTGTACACTAGCCAGTTAAAATACAAATTCTCACTTTACCTACAAATATAACTTCAATAAGTAACAAAGTATGCTTGGTGGTGTTTGGATATTCTTTTACACAGGGTTAAATAAAGAGATTGTAAACAACCCCTTAGTTATCAGAGAGATGTCGTTGGAACAATTCTTTATATGAAGCATAAATCAAAGTTGGCTCTGTTCCATAAATTTCCCTTTGCTCTAGAGACATTCCAGAGAAATTCCAGTTTATCCGGTTCTGTTAAGACATGTGATCTTGGTCTTGGTGACGTCAAGAGCAATGTTAACAGAAATCAATTTTTTTCAAAACTTCTTAGGAGCTGTATGTGTCATATTACACAATATTTTCAGATGTGTACCAAATTTAGAAAAAAATTTACCATGTATAATATAGAAAAACGTGTTGATGCTCAACTGAATTTCAAGTTGCCTATAGTGGTACCCGGTCAGATTTCTTGGTGTTATATTATTGTACGAAAATAAACTTTGACTACAAGCACAGTGGGGACAAAATTGTGTACTTTTGAGATTGAACATTGACAGCTTCCAATAAATTTGTGCATTTTAGAAACTTATATATGGTAATGAAATACTGAGGATTTGTGTACAAACACTACCGTAAATGCTCAATTAGGAGTAGTTAGATTGTGTATAACCACTGTAATTATGTTGAATATCAGAATTATATTGGAGGGGTGTCAAACTATCTAATAATATGCTTGGTGGGATCTAGACAGAATGGAGAGAGTTAAATAACTATAATACAACATGAAGTTTTTTTGTTGTACTAGTTTCCTTCAAAAAAAAAACTAGTTCAGTGTTGAATAGAATGATTGTATCAGTTTCATTTCGTTGGTAGGATATGTTCATGACCCTTCCAGGAAATGGGTACACTCTCTGGTTGGAACATGATTAATTGTTATGGGAACCAATTTCAACCAAACATTCATGTTGACAAACATTACTTTAAGTACCAGTAAATAACTAGTCATTGCACAATAATGATCTAGTCTTCAACTTGGAATATAGTCATGGCTTAAAATAGGGGTGAGGGGGGGGGGGGGGATGCACTGAATGTAACAACTGACATTGTGTGTTTGGGGGAATGCTGAATATTACACAGAATTGTTTGAAAGGTATTATGTCCAACAAAATGCTTTAATCAATAGTGGTTAGCAAAGATATCAGTTGATATCTTTGAAATTGATATCTAGTAAAGATATTGATGGTTAGTAAAGATATTGAGCTACTGTATTCCTACCGGAGAATACTAAGATAGGTATGCCAACTACAGTATACATGAATATGATGTAAGGAAGTTCTTCAGACTGGTAAAAATAGGGAGTATCCTTGTGCTATGACACAATCCCATGGTGGGATTTTAAGTATATATTGTTCGAATGAACGGTCAAGTACTTTTACTGAAATATGTAATAATAGTATTGATCAGAGTATATTCCCCCCGTTTGGAAGCACGCAATGACTGCACCAGTACCCAAGGTTTCTAACCCCACTACTATACATAAATACAGACCATTTGATCTAACCAATATTGGATTAAATTGCAGGCAAAAGACATTGTCACCATTTATTACCAAAGCTATTGGCCTACATGGGGATAATTGCCAATTTACTTCACTCCTCTCTTACCTGTCTCCATTGTACTTATGCACTTAATCTACCTAGCCTACACCAGTTGGTAACATTTTAGCACTGTGCCCCCCACATAACACCTACTGTACTCCCTCGATCTTCCTTCCAAATCTACCATCCTCAAGGCTTACAACAGTTTGTGTATAAAAAGGGAGTATCATGTACCGATGCTATTTTAACACAAGTTTGTTAATGATATAGTCACAGGTTTAAATTATAAAGATACCACAGTGTCCAAAGTAATATTTCTTGATTTTTCAAGTGCGCTTAACAGTTTTACCTAATTATTTAATACATGATCTACATTTTGAAACTTGTTGATTGTGAATACTAACCTTTTAAATGTCCTTTGTTTTATTGCATAATTTACTCGCTTAAAGCATATATATACCCAAATATTTCAGGTTTGACTAAAGATCCTTTTGGATCCAGTTGAGAAAACCTTTAATGTTCAAACATCAGATTTGAAAGATTTACAGACCTATCCTCTCAGTGTTGATGTGCATTTTGGAAAAGAAATAAACTTTGTATGATACCATGTACAGTAATACTTACTGTATGAGGACAGTATCAAACAGCCGCATGAACAAAGTTAAATGCCGATCTTGCGGTGCCTTTCTCTGTTTAGAGGGCCTCTTGTAATGAGTTCCTAATGACTGGGATAAATTTGACACCAGATGTATCGAACTGATTAAATGGTAAATGGCAAGAAAACAGAAGAGAGCGACATGATGTATGGCTTATATGTTAGTTATCAAATTTTAATGATTAATAAATTTTATGTGAGTGATTGCACTCGTAGTCACATGTGAAGTTTTATCTTTGAGTATATGTGACATTCATATCTCTCCAGAGGCTCTGAAAACTTCACTTTTCAAAGTGCCTGGTGGTGCATTAACACTCGATTTTGTTCTTCGTATCTTTAAGACAATTTGAAGCACTGGTAAAGATTTTGTTTGTCACAGACTGGCGGTCAAACATCAGTTCTAATTTTATAGTGTTTATATTGCCCTTTTCAAATTGTATGACTCTTGTAATATAGTATGTGACCAAAGCAGGTCATTATCAAAGGAACTCTTGGTCTTTTCAGAAAGATTGAAACATTTAGGGTGATGTCTGGGTGGGAGGGAGAGTGGAGGGGAGGGGTGTTGCTATTTAGTCAAACTTAGAATGTTGTAGACTCCCTAGCTACAGAGGAGAGTGGTGACGTATCAGTTGTTGAGGTTATAGGGCTGTAGGGTGATGTCTGGGTGGGAGGGAGAAGAGGGGGGAGGGGGGAGGGCTGTTGCTGTTTAGTCAGACTTAGAATGTTGCAGATCTACCAGCTAGGGAGGAGAGTGTAGACTTATCAGTTGTTGAGGTTATAGGGAAGGCAATTATATTTGAGTCTAAAGAGAACTTAGGATTAATGTGAGCACCAAAACGTTGTCCCGATGGAAACCAGTAAATGGGATTCAAATGGATAACACTGTCCGCAGGATGAGTGGGACCATCAATCTGAAGTGTCTGGTGGTTAACAGGGAATATTTTCGTTTCCAAACTTTGTGCTGCAGGTTTGAAGGTTCTGCATATTGCCTCGTATGAAGTACTATGGTTTCTGTGTATAAAAAAAAGTCGCTATAGAAATTTGCACTTTGCACATCAGAAGTAATTTGACCATTTTGCTATATGGGATACCAGATAAATTACTCCCTGGGCTTTTAAAGGGTAGAAGGTTTCTTTGTGTCATTTGATCTAAACATAGTATAGTAAGAGTGTCAATGTTGTGAGGTGACAGGTAAGCTGATCACTCACAAACTTCCAAAGTGTGTGAAGTGATTTGTCACAACCATCTGTTAGCATATCTTAATTGAGCATTGACACTGGGTGTTCCTGCGCTGCTTCCTATTTACAGTACTCTTCTTTTCTTACGTACCACATTTACTAGCTGCACATCACTGCCAAGCATGGGTGGAGGGGTATGGTGGAGGGGAATGGGGAGGGAGAATGGGGGAGGGAGAATGGGGGAGGGAGAATGGGGGAGGGGGCATGGGGGAGGGGCATGGGGGAGGGGGAACTCATGTCATGGGAAGTTAAGAAAACTATGGGAAGCATGGGAAGATGATGATGGTGAGATGATAGCTAAGTTATCTTTTTTGTTTTGGGAGGGGGGGGGGGCACAGTAGGGGTGTGCAGAGGTACTAATTTTTAATTCAACTTTTTATTTTCGTAGCCTTTCACCGTTTTTTGTCTTCATGTCTTTCCCATGTCTTAACTCTTTGCAGTATCGTGTCGGTCAGCTGTACATGATTGCCAAACATAGTGAAGAGCAATCACAGACAGGAGAAGGAGTCGAAGTCCTGAAGAATGAAGATTGTTGTGATCCAGTCCACGGTAAAGGAAGATTCACAGAAAAGAGAATATACGTTTCCAGGTAACCAGAAACCTACGTACGATTTTCTACGGAAACGTGCGTACCTGATGAAAAATTGACAATATCTTTGCATGTTATTAGGATACTGTTTGTAACAAATGTTCCAAATATATCTACGGAATATTAAAATGAGAAACGTGATGTGAAGTAGCCAAATGATCAGTAAGTCATCCTTGTTTTCAAGAAAAGATTGAAAAGATTGCAATGACTGGATCATTCCATCCGGACAAGTACGTATGTACGTCAGTAGTTGGCACTTTCAAACCCCAAAGTGTTATTTGTTTTAAATATTCATAATATTTAACGGTAAGAGAAGAAAAATTATGGCTTTTGCGTTCATGGAAAAATCACAAAATTTCATGAAAATTGTGTCTTCTTCGTGTGTCCTCTATATATACAACTGATTAAGTCCGACTCGGTGGAGAAAAAAATCCATTCTAAACCAAGCAGCTTTGTATTTCTTATCATTTTTTTTGTGTGTGATATAAATACATTTAATTAATGATTGGTTGTTCTTCCATCTCTCCTTTCAGTAGATTACCCGTTTGGAGTCAACGACTTATAGCGAAGATATGCAACTATTTCTATGTTACAGAGAAGGCATGGAACTTTTATCCTTTCACAATAACAGGTGAGAATCTATTTTCATCATCATCTTTCTACCTTTCTGATTTACCTGGAAACCTAAGAGAGTTGCTCCCCTGAAAGCAATTTTCGAATTGTCATAATGGATTAAGGCACGAGATCACCTTTGGGGTGTCATACTTTTTAATCTACTCGAGATTACCCATCACGAAAGATCTCAGATGGAAGACGAAGGAAAAAGCTACTTTCCGTTCCGGCCCTTAGGAAAGATATGTGGTATTTTAACACTTCAGTTAGGGTGTCGTGCTTCATACGGTAGGCAATTGAAGAATACCGAAACAAAATGCGACACTACGTTAATGGCAAAGCTGCGGAAATGCATCATTAATGCGCCACAGAACGGAAGATAATTTGAGCCACTGAAGTTTTGAATCATCGGTTCTAAATCAAATCGGTTCTGAATCAAAACAAAGATCTGAAAAATGTTCTTGAAAACTTGACTTGTATTCCACAGACTGATTGTGCAGTGGAATGTTGTTATTTTTATTATTGGCTTGGAATGGTAGTAAAATGTCCAAAAGATTAATTTCAGTAAAAAATGAGGAATCTCTTTGCCGCTGGTCTTATCTCCAAGGGAACCTTAAAACAATCATTTTTCTTTCTCAACACATTGAATGTAATGTCATCACAAGCTAATGTAATCGTAGGTACATACTGTACTCTAGTTTCAATACAGCACATAGAAATGGGTACAGATTTGCACTGTGGCCCGTCAAATCAAATTCGTTGTAGGTAACGACCAGCAAATCCTTAGAGGGTTGCCACAGCTGTGGTCTAAACTGGTCGTCATGGCAAATCCCGCCAATGAAACGTCGTGCCTTCTTGGTGCTGAATTTCCCTTTACACTACCAGTAACTACTGGGACGGTGTCACTGGTGTAATCTGGTTGCTACAGAAACATGCTATGTTGATTTCTAATGTTTCATTTCTCTTGACATCATAACTAAGCATTGCAAAGGGTAAGTTTTCTTGAATTTAATCTGGTTGTCCTGGGAATTTATATGATAGAGAAACATGGTTCTTGAATGCTGGTAGTCTATACAGTATGCTCTACAATTACACAGTCATCAGATCTGCATTTATGCATTCTGTTTTGAAAACAAACTAACAGGTCCCTCACCCTGCAATCGATTTTGGTAATGTTGTATACTTGTATAGTTAAATGATCACACAATCATGACAACGTACTTTTCCTCCAAATGTTTTGGCTCGTGCGTCACGATTAATGTTTTCTTCTCGACCAAAACACTAACAGAAGACGGAACACCTGTGTTTTAGTTTGAATGTTTCCTTCGTATTCCCTCTCGGCCCAAAGAGGCCAAAATTTGAAGCAAAAAGAGTACATTGTGGTGATTGTGTGGTTTACTTACAACACAATAGCACTGTGAAAACATATTGTTTAGACTGTCAAGGTTGAATGTGTGATTAGGGCTTTTGAACAAACTCGTTCACTATAACTGTCGATAGGGGCGTTAATTTGGTGATATCTAGTAACTATGGGAGTTCTCGGAGAAACATACATAATGCACCAATCGAATGCTGGCGTTGCTCTTCCTATCATACAGTACGTAGCAGTTTTGGAGGGTGCAGTCTGGTTCAGTCTGGTTGCCATGGGAATTCATATCTTGATAAAAATTTTACAACTTGAACTTGGATGATAGTTTTCCTTTCCCTGTTACAAGGAACCTGTTACAAAATAGCTGTTGGGATCGTAAAGATTGATCTAGTCTGGGTGCCATGAGAACTCATAAAAAGGAACTAGGAACTTTACTTTAATGCTGGTGCTTCTTTCCCTAATTGACCAATCATCTCCTACCTGTCTCCTTTTCTAAGGCAATTAGTAGCTTTTGTTTGGAGGATAAATGGAGTCTGGTTTAGTCATGGTTGCCTGGGTATTCATATATGAGAAACTTTCTGCTTCACTTCTGGTGTTGTTTTGGTATGTGTGACTTTCAACATTGTATTTGAATATCAACATGGAAGATCATCCCTTTTAAATTTGTCAGGTAGCTTGAAGAATCTTGCATTTTTTCAAGCCTATTTCCATGACAAAGTGTGTTTGCTTTCTCAAGTCATCCTCAGGGCTCGACATAATCTTGGGATGGGGCAAGGGATACTGTATGTACCACCATTTGTAGTCTATAGCAATTTGGAGGGGCACGTGAATCAGATTGAAAGACATAACGGAACCAATGACAACGTTCAAACGGCATCAATAGTTTTATCCTCTTATTTATTAATAATTGCTTTGTTACAGAACAAATATATAGAATTTCAATCTTTTGATTCCAGAGCAAATAGAAAGGACACTGATGGTACAGTATACATGTGCAACTTAAGACTCACATTTGTTTTGGGGGGGATGGGTATTTTGTGTGATTCATAAATATAAGGGTGCACGTTGATGGCAAAACCTGTTTGTGCCAGTTTGTAGTTTTGTAGCCCTAGATGTGTTACCATTTGATTGCTAGCATACTTGACAGTTTTATATCCCTGTCGTCTCCCTATTCAGAACAACCGCAGAACGTAGGTGTGTTTTAAACATCAAGCAGCATCTCCCGTCACACATAGATTCACACATAGATTCACACATGATGAGGGAGTAGTAAGTCCTGCAATTACAGATGTTTGATGCATTATGATTTTCAAACAGATGTCTCTTAAACCTTGTGGTTGACTTTGTTATCGTCATGAAAGCGATGAAACTGATCAGCAGCTGTTTTTCAACTGTCTGGTTAGCCGAAACTGCTTCATAGCGTTCATGTCGAGTAAGACACTAGTCGCTTCAGTGAAGGGAAAGGTGGGTATGGTAGAGAAGGAGGTGCAGTGCATAAACATCTTTTATTGTATTTTCAGCAGTGATGAATCCATGTGATATATTTCAAGCCTTTCCCCAACTTTCTCTTACCTGCCTCCATTTTTGATATGCATTCAAATCAACCTACTTTAGCTTACAAAAGTTAGTAACATTTCAGCACTGTGCCCCCCCCCCTTCCCCTGATCTACAGTACTTCAGGGTCAAATGCCCACTCCCTATTCTAGTGACTGTACGGTTATACCAGTTTTGTTGTTTCTGAAACTTTTCATTTCTTATTTATTTTTGCATCCATTAGTGTAACATAGACACATGGAGTATGGGAATAATCTTTAGCACAAATAACGATTAGTCTTCCACAATGTTACAACAGATGTTTACAATCTGTAGAAGACCTACACTAATTCATTCTATTTCAGAGGTACAGTACCAATTAATGCAATCTACCTACTGTAGACCTACCACACTTTCATTGCAGATGAACCTAGCCTAGCCTCCCTAAATTAAAACTATCAGAGTTGAAGTAAGACAACTCGTACCAAAACATTGCAAGGTAGCAACCTGAGTGAATCTGCCGCGGGCCGAAAATGGTTTTGAAACAAAACCAGGTGCTTGAAGCAGATGCTGTACTGCAGCTGGGTGTCAGTTTTGTTTTGCTGATGGTTTTTTATACTAAATTCTCATAGCAGTATAAGATTGGTCATTAATTAGCTTGACAAGTCAGTTTTCCTTAACATTAATGGAAAATAAAGTCAAACGTTTTGAAAATGTTCAAAAATTACCTAAATTTAAATTTTAGTGTTTGACATTCATGAACAATATCTGGGTGCAGAGGACCATCGAGGATGGATTGAGTCAAATTCTTTACTACTGTAGCTCGTTAACCTTCATTTGAAAAAAAACAAAAGCATAAAATGCAGTGTTATCTTAATATGACTAAAACTGTACATGGAAAGTGTGGTCAAACCTGACCAAACACACAAGGCTCCTTTAAAGAAATAGACAGAGGGGGAAAAAAAATAATTGAACTTTTTAAAACAGAGCATATTAACGGGTAATACATAGAATGGACACAGTAGTATTACAGGTAGCTTGTTATATATGCTATCAGCTCATTCTGTATAAAACAACATCGTATCTTCCTCTGCTTGAATATTTTGTTAGCCTAGCTGTCAATGGTTATCCTCTGGAGATGTTTGTGGTAGTCTCCTGTACCTTAAAAATGAAACATAACAATTTTTCACCCAATTGATTTTTGCCATTTTTTTCCTGGTAAAATCAATTCCCATGATGCTTTTTGTATCACCCAACTCATTTCTAGAAAATGACCCTGTCGGCCATCTGAATTGAATTTCAAGTTTTTGAAAAGTTTTGAGATGGAAAAATTGTAAACATAAAGAGAGATTGCATCAATCAATATTTGAAAGTCAACATTCCAATTTTTACTTTGAAGAGAGAATAAAACAGATAGAGAGAGAGAGAGAGAGATAAATTAAGAGACAAATAGAAATAAAGTTAAGTTGATTTGGCATTTTGTTTCATATATACTGTAGGAAATTAAGTTGTGCCAGAATTTTGAAATTCCTTGCTTTTAAAGAGAAGTTGTGATAAAATAATTTCCAAGGGGAAACCAATTGCCTTCAGCCTCCTCCATCTTTTGCCATAAATTTTGCAAATTACTTGCCCAGAGCTTAGCTCTTCTTCTCCTCGAAATCCCTTTTATCTGTCTGTTATTATTAATGTTTGGATGGGGAGGGGGGTGGGGGCGGGGGGGCTGAAAGATGCAGCATTATGCAGATGAACTCAAGTGTACTACACATTAAGAATAAGAAGTGACGCATTTTTATAAAACTTGATATTTTTAGTGATTGAATCGATCTATACTACCGTAGTCGTTTATCTCGGAAAGAGACCAAGAGTCTTAATTGAATTGACGATGCAGGGAGTGTACAACATTCTGAAAACTACCACACAAAATGTGACACGTTGCAATGGGGAACGGAATTTAATTAACTTGATAATGAATTTGAACATTCAACTTTGAACAAACTGTCGTCTTCATATTTCTGATACTTTTGTAAGATAGAAAATCATGTATCTGAGAGCATTCCAAGTGTGAAAAAAATAGAATAGTAAGTCGGTTGTTGTCAAGGAAGCACTACAGTGTTTTTGTTTGGTTTTGTTGCATAGTAATTTAGACAGTGCTTCGTGTAGGAAAGAACTTTGATATGATCAGATAGAAGTACTGTATGGAAGTCTCACATTATTGTAGCTTTGTGTCATTGTGACCTGTTACCTATGTAAAATGTATAGAGATGTTTCTTGCAGGGGCCAGCATTGCTGTACTTATGAACCCACTTCTATTGTTCAAAGCTAAGCCCAATTAGAAGTTTGAGTTTGTGATGGTATAGTACCAACAGCAACATGCATTAATCATTGCTCAATTGTAGGAGCAGTAACATGAAAGAAATGAAATTAAAGCCTTGGTAACATTGAGAATGCAAGAGGGATCATCCGATACATGAATGGCTGTCAACTGTAGACGCAGTGTGAACGCTCAAAGATCCTGCCTCTGCATGGGACGGTCACGGCTGTAAATTGAATGCTCGGGGGATCACATGACCTGAGCCGTTGTCATTTCCGCACAAACACAGAGAGGAGCGAGTCTAAAAGAGAGCGCACTTTAGTGATATATAACTATAGCTGATTTTGAAGTTATCAGTGTTGTAACCTTTAAATTGCGCTTGCACAAATTATATTTCTTTCGAACAGGTCCAACTATTTTTGTTCTCACCTCTCCATGCTTCTATGGTTTTACAATTTAGTTTTACAATATCCCAGTTGGAAAATAAGATCCTCCCTTTTGTAAGCATTGAATTTGCATGTGCACTTTGACAACTTGCCAAAATGGCTATGTGATTTAAATTTCAGGGTAATCTATGTGGTGTGCTTTCTCACCAAGACCATGAGTAAAGGCACATAAACCGAATTTTAGATCCTTGCCCATGCAGCACCTCCTTGGAGCCATGTCTTGAGATGTCCCCCTTCTATTGATTGGTGTAGATACCTGTTACTGTGGTTCACTGTATGTACAGTGATCATGTTCCTACAAGATGAACCTTGCAAGTGTACTATATGTACAGTATGCTACATACAGATGATGAACCCAGGCTGCTGCGTCTCTTGCAAATACCTCATTGTTTGTTTTTTGTTGTTGCAAGCTGGCAGTTTTACCAATTTTTACGTTTAATACTCGATATATCAAGGTTGCTGTTGATGCAAACTAGGACACCTAGACTCACCTAGTATCTTATAGATTTTTCTCAAATTTGAGTTATCTGTGCAGTTAATGGAAAAATTCAAAATTCGCAAAATTTTGACTTCTGTCGTCGGAATGTGTTTTCATGCGGTCATATTCATATGGGATTTAAGTAAATTGAATGTCAGTTGCAGCAATTAATTTATCTAAATCAATAATTCCGCAATTTGTAAAACATTGATTGTTTTGTGTACATAGGTATAGAATTTAGCAATGAGGCTATATTCAAGCATGTTGTAATTTATGTCACAGACACGACCACGACAAGGCACAACAGACACGACCAGCTGCTTTAAACCCTCACCCACTTCTTTCCACTTTAATAACCCTTACAGCTGTTGACCATGTGTCCAGCTGCTGCCAGGGAAGATATCTAAAGGAGTAAGTCATTTCATCTCGACACATTGCTCGATGTGTGGGGGTTTTGATCAATACCGATTCACATGTAAGAATTCATCAGTGGTGTAGTGGGAATGGTTCCTGATACAGCTGCACATGCATGCATGCTTGAATTTATGGGTTCATTTCTGCTTTAAGCTGTGCTGTAGGGAAAATGTGTCATACAGTATTAATAGTGTAATACATTATTGGGTGTGTATGTGTGCAAAACTATATATACTGTTTTGTTACATGTGTAATAGCATACAGTACTGTACATCCATGCATGTACTCTATGTACTGTAGTGTACATATCTATGTATGAGGGTACAGATCTGTATTTATAGTCCTTACATCTAGTCAAGATTGATAGATATGATATAGTGCAGATATTCCGTATTATTCAGGCAAAGGAAATTATTCCTAACTATTTATTTATTAGTATTGGATTATTGAAAATAGTTATAACAGGAAATAATCTATCCGAACGGTCCAGCAAACTGTACATATACTTAGCTAAATGATATGTAAAATTATGCGCACATTGCTATGCAAATGCAAAATGTGTAACAGTAATATTTTACGCCAGAACCATATAGTACATTATATTGAGTACAGTGTAGTTTATATACAGAGACATCAAAACTGCTACGAAAACCAACTTTAAGCTCTAAGTCACTCCCTGGAGAATCGTTTCTCAGTTTCTATCCACATAACTTCCTCTTTACTGAGCGTGCTTGTACCTATAAAAGTTAGTACAAAAGTATGTGTATCAAAGCTTGTGGTAGAAATTACACTGTTTAAAGAGATTGTGCATTTGAATTTGTGCGGGCTTATTCCATATTATTTCAGTTGAATACAGTAATCCTATCCCATTCCTCATATTGGATTATTTCAAACAGGTTGACATCTCCTCATAATTCCCAGCACTATAGACTCTTTGCTTAAATATATCTTCAGTAGATCTAAATCCCTAGGAAGTGTTTGTTACTATGGTTTGAAAGGATTGAGCTGAAACACATGTAATGGTATTGCGTAAATCATATACACACAGCGGATTCAACCATATACCTAGCGAAGTTAACCATGTATACACACCGGATTCAACCATGTATACACAGGGGATTCAACCATATACACAGCGGATTCAACCATGCATACACAGCGGATTCAACCATATATACACACCGGATTCAACCATGTATACACAGCGGATTCAACCATATACACAGCGGATTCAACCATGTATACACTGCGGCTTCAATCATATACACAGCGAATTCAACCATATATACACAGCGGATTCAACCATATACCCAGCTAAGTCAACCATGTATACACAGCGGATTCAACCATGTATACACAGCGGATTCAACCATATACCCAGCTAAGTCAACCATATATACACAGCGGATTCAACCATGTATACACAGCGGATTCAACCATGTATACACAGCGAATTCAACCATGTATACACAGCGGATTCAACCATATACCCAGCTAAGTCAACCATGTATACACAGCGGATTCAACCATGTATACACAGCGGATTCAACCATATACCCAGCTAAGTCAACCATATATACACAGCGGATTCAACCATGTATACACAGCGGATTCAACCATATACCCAGCTAAGTCAACCATATATACACAGCGGATTCAACCATATACACAGCGAATTCAACCATGTATACCCAGCGGATTCAACCATATACCCAGCGAAGTCAACCATGTATACACAGCGGATTCAACCATATACCCAGCTAAGTCAACCATATATACACAGCGGATTCAACCATGTATACACAGCGGATTCAACCATATACCCAGCTAAGTCAACCATATATACACAGCGGATTCAACCATGTATACACAGCGGATTCAACCATATACCCAGCTAAGTCAACCATATATACACAGCGGATTCAACCATATACACAGCGAATTCAACCATGTATACCCAGCGGATTCAACCATATACCCAGCTAAGTCAACCATGTATATACAGCGGATTCAACCATATATACACAGCGGATTCAACCATATACACAGCGAAGTCAACCATATACACAGCGGATTCAACCATATATACACAGCGAATTCAACCATGTATACACAGCGGATTCAACCATATACACAGCGGATTCAACCATGTATACACAGCGGATTCAACCATATATACACACCGGATTCAACCATGTATACACAGCGGATTCAATCATATATAAATAGCGGATTTAACCATGTATACCCAGCGAAGTCAACCATGTATACACAGCGGATTCAACCATATATACATAGCGGATTCAACCATATACCCAGCGAAGTCAACCATGTATACACAGCGGATTCAACCATGTATACACAGCGGATTCAACCATATATACCCAGCTAAGTCAACCATGCATACACAGCGGATTCAACCATATACCCAGCGGATTCAACCATATATACCCAGCTAAGTCAACCATGTATACACAGCGGATTCAACCATATACCCAGCGAATTCAACCATGTATATATAGCGGATTCAACCATATACCCAGCTAAGTCAACCATGTATACACAGCGGATTCAATCATATACACAGCAAAGTCAACCATGCATACACAGCGGATTCAACCATATACCCAGCGAATTCAACCATATACACAGCGGATTCAACCATATACCCAGCTAAGTCAACCATGTATACACAGCGGATTCAACCATATATACACAGCGGATTCAACCATGTATACACAGCGGATTCAACCATATACCCAGCGAATTCAACCATATACACAGCGGATTCAACCATATATACACAGCGGATTCAACCATATACACAGCGAATTCAACCATGTATACACAGCGGATTCAACCATATACACAGCGGATTCAACCATATATACACAGCGAATTCAACCATATACCCAGCGGATTCAACCATGTATACACTGCGGCTTCAATCATATACACAGCGGATTCAACCATGTATACACAGCGAATTCAACCATATACACAGCGAATTCAACCATATACCCAGCTAAGTCAACCATGTATACACAGCGGATTCAAGCTCACCTTTTTCGACTTTCTTAGAATGTTTCATTAGATCACCAGGGAATTTGATAACGACTGCATTACTGTAAATTTCTTATTAAATTCTGAGCATGTTTAGCATAGATATGGATTTGGAAGGAGGTACATATTTTCATATCAGAATTCATTACTTTATCAATATATTCATATTTCGCTAAAAACAGATTTAAATGGCCAAACACGATAATCCCCTTCAATACATTCTAGTAAACCCAAGTATGATTTTCAATAGCATATAAGGCTAACCACTTTTTGAGAATTGATAAAATGAACATTAAATTGAAAACATACAACAATTTGATAAATTCAGTCGGATTATAATCAACCATATTTTTCGGATGTGCGTACAGAATGACCAGTAAATGGTTACAGAATTACTGTACGTATGTCAGGATGATTTTGGAAAAGAGAAAGACGGTACTGTGTATCTTCCCTTTCCCAAAATCTCCCCAATCATGTCTTAAGCGTAAGACCACAAGTATATGGAAGTAATCTTAATGCCTGCATGATCCCATACATTTTACAAAATCGAAAATATGTTTTTTTTAAATCTATAAATTGAATTTTTGCAAAAAATGACAGACCGTAGTACTGTATGAATTATGTGACTCTCTCATCATACAGTGTTGTGATGTCACCTGAAGTTATAATAATTTTGTGTTTTAAATAAGTATGACGTCATCTTAAGTATAAAACTGATACATATATGAACTTTGCACAGTATTGCAGCAGCTTGTTTTTTTCATTGTACTATAAAAAAAAAAAATCCACAACTGTTTAAGTTCCACGCAAATGATGACGTTGCTGGTGCTTTTTATTCTAAATCCACTAAATTCTGAATCCACTAGCAAACAGTCGATAAATAACCCTAATTTTGTTGCCTGTATGTAAACGTTGAGTCAAATTGGAAAATTTCAATAAAGTACGTCATTTATTTGGAGTGAATTAACCTCTAACTTTTCCTGTCAGGCTAATCAGTTGCTCTGCTATGGGAATATTAGTATCCAATACTGTAAAAAAGGATTAACAAGAATCAAAACTAAAGAAGAGGTTCAAATATTAAGCTGCAAAGTTCATTTCCTTAAAGATTCATACTTTTTGCTTGAAAATTTCAAATGCCCTAAACCTCTTGTTTCAAAAAATATTTACATAAATTTACATAAATTACATAAATTTGTTAATCTATATATTTGAACATATGTGAGTTGTCGACCATGAAAGGTTAGAGCCTCTAAGTCCTTACAGCTTCATTGTTTTTGAACCTTTGAAACCAGCTGAAGACTTCATTAAAAATTGATGATTTTGTGACATTAATTGATTTTCCAGATGGAAGAGAGTGTTTATTTTGAGCTTGTGTTTGGACAACTTTGAAACAAGGTTATATATCTTAAAATTCACTGAAGTGATTCGTCCTAATGAGCATTCTGTACCTCAAAATGCATAAAATGAAGTTGAAATCATACTGTAAGGGAGTAAAATGCACTTCCCCTGGGAGTTGATAAAAGTCAAGCTTCTCTTAAAAACTCCTTAATTAATGGATTAGAAGAAGAATGTTAATTTGCTCTTTTAATAATATTTTGGAAAATGTAGTCAACAACTCTTGTAGGTTAAAATCGTAACAGAATTTGATTCACAGAATACACAGCCATCAGTTTCATCTGTTACAAACTTGCTGAGGATTTTCAATTTGAAAATAATTGTACCAAACATATAACTTATAAATTGGCTATTTGGTGATGACCTTAAAGTCTCAATGTGTGTTTGTCAAATTTAAACTTCGACCATCCAGCTAAACTGCCGTAAAAGCTCAGTAAAAATGACACCGTTCTATGCAATTTTCATATTAATATTCACTATTTTTATTGAGATATCTGTCGTTAAACACTTTGAGCTGAATAAAATTTGCCAGATTTTTCAACGAGTCCACCCAACAGATCATGCACCAATAAAATCTCTCTGTTTTGTTTACGACCATTAGGCGTAGGCATACTTTCACTTTCGTGGCTAGCCTGTGTTCGGTCCCTTGAATAGTATCTTGCTTTCGGTCTTACCGATGTAGCTTGGGAAATTGTGTCATTTCCTTCCATTGCAATGAATAAACCTGTGTTTTCAGACAGTTCCTCCGTGGAGTTGGTTAAAAGAAGTTGACGATACAAGTATATTTAGGTTACAATTTGTGTAATAAACATGCTGATATGGGCGGTCGCAGTGATTTTACGGTAAATCGTTTCCGCCATAAGGGCAACAGAAAATAAATTTCTTTCTTTCGATTGTGACAGCTTTTCTCCATTAAACCCACCTAGTCAGAGAGCATTTAGAGTAAGAAACATTGAAACTGCTTCGGAAGTCAGCTTCATCAGCAAACACGTATTGAGACTTTAATTGTGTCATACCAGGAAAACCAAGTATGTTCTCGTGTTCAAATCAGGTATTTTTGGAATAGTAGTACTGTAGTTGATGCTTGTCGATAAAAATGTAATCTCTCTTCCGTCTCCCTTTCTGATTAATGCTTAATAAGATAAAATGTACAACATCCTGTTAAATATAAGAACCAAGACCAAACATCTCATAATTTTTGTAATTAATTTTGATTTGCTAGGCCTTTATAATTTGGAATATACCATTCCGAAAATGCTCACACCTCTGACACACAACAAAAAAATGAGAAGAAGAGCGAGATTTGTTTGGCGAAGTCTTTGGTCGTTATAGATTCAGCAGCACGTTTCCTTTTTCCGCTGAAATTTAAGTTTGCCTGAATCGACCGAGGGACTGACATTAAGATTAATTATTAGTACTCTATGTACTCGTTAGTTGCAGCTGTTTGAAGAAGTCAAACAAAAATGGGGGAAAGACAAGTAAATGTACTTACTTGTCAGACAACCTCGACATGTCATCGATCTCTTCAGACAGTCTACTCTGTCGGTCAGTCGGACAACCTACGTTCGCCCCACCTACGGTCGCCCCAGGGGGGATAACTTGTATGAATTAGACATGCTTGCTTGAACTGTATAGTCTGTATTAATTGAGTTCATGTACCCCTTAATAGCTGCAAACCGAGGTCTGGATGGATGGCTTGGACAATGAACTGTGAAGTTGCTCCCATTAAGAGCCTCTCTCATTTGAAAATTTGGGAAATTTTTTGCATCGGATGAATGAACATGAGCGTTTTATGCATACAATCTTTAAGGACTAGACGGAACTTTCAGTAGTCGTAAATTAATCTTTCTACCTGTTGGCAAAACTAGTTTTTCAAAATAATGGAAAATTTCACATTTGAGGTTGTCACTGTAAATACTGTACATACTGCTTACACTTTCTTCACATAATTATTAATTCTTCTTATTAATAGTTCTCCAAGTTTAGAATAATGCCTCTCTCCATCACCATAAATAATTCACTCCTCTTTCCGTACCTTAGATTACTGCTTGTTTTCAGCCAATATTATCGAGCCACCTTAATAAGCTGCAGTGTACAGTATTAACTTCATTATCTGATGTGTATGCTGTAATTCACGAAAATGCCAGTGGGAACTATATATAGCCAGTAGATTTTGTGACGAAGTTGCATTTTTAGCAAGTAGCTAAATTTATGAAATTTTTTAGCCTTTGAAGAAGTATCCTTATACTGTATGAACTGTATATTGTCAACCTCATGAAATAACTGCATCTAATATGTACAAAGCCCTTAAAAGAACTCTATTAGACCTTTCAAAATCATCTCTCTGTTGGTATATAGTCTACTAAATTTAGTGTATAACTAAATAGCTATCATTTTCATTATTGGTGCACATGACATATCAACCTGTGAATGTTATATTTTCCTCTCTCTTTTTGGTAGTTTTCAAGAAACATTTATCATTACTCTACGTATAGTTGACTGATTAAATTTGATTTATTAAATTTTACATCTTTTGGTTGAATGTACTAAAGTAGCATCACCTTTGTACAATGGTGAAAAAGATGATATAATGTGTCAAATAGTGACTATCTTCATATTTTTATGGGGGGGGTGCAAAATTTGCAGAGTTTAATTAACCATCGGGCAGGAAGTCACGTTTCTCTCTGTTTTAGTCGCCGGCGGATACACAGGCTTGAAAAAACCCTCAGGGTTAGTAATTTAATTAGTGAAACGTTACAAGTCCAACCTGTATGAAAGCTACATAAATTAAATATAGCAAATTTGCTTATTAGGTTAATAGTGCTTGACTTGTGGTACATGTAGAGCATACACATGCACAATAGTAATACATGTGGTTAACATACTGTACATGTATAAGAATCGCTTGATTTTTTTTTGTGGTAATTTGAAGCAATGTTTCCTACATAACTTGCAATTTATGTACTAACAGGTAGAAAGCACTGGTGAACTGATTTTTAAAAAGCTGTGTTAACTATTTAAAACGTATAGCATACAGTAAAGTAATGTATGTAGTAATGTGTTCTTTAGCATTAATGGCTACAGCATATTATTCAGGATTGAGATGGGAGGGATGGGGGGGGGGAGGGGGTGTTGGTCGGAGCTCCTTTATGTAATTTTACCTACAGTACTGTACTGTATGAAAGTCCATGCACATGTTCAGTATGAAAGCAGTTTGAAAGTGCAAGGATAAACAAAGGTGCATTCTTTAGTTCTTCCTAAATAGTATGAGCTAAATATATTAAGTACTTTAGAACTATCGAAGCAAATATTTCCAGATAAATCAGAATCATAAATTGATAATATGAAATGTTTAGGATTACTCTTAAAATCTTTGCTTTGCCTTTACCTGCCTCAAATCAATTATGAAAATCCATCTAGCAGCTACTGTATGCTTGCTGTTCACTTCATAAACAGAGTCATTACGGAAATGTGACTTCCTGCAGAAGAAAGAGGAAGTACAAAGTTAAAACACCGAGCATTTTCATGTCACAGTATGTTGGTGGGCTCACTAGCCTATAAATGCATGGAAACAAACATACATTGCTGTATTAATTAAATTGATTTGATATGAATGGTACAGTAATCTTTGATTTCATTGATTTTTACAGTAGTCCCATAGTTACTTTGCTCCTGGCTTACCTGTCTCCCCACAACCTTAGCACTCTCATTCTACTATGCCTAGAATGAGCCTTTTAACACTGTGTGCCCTCTATTGACCGGCCCCTCCGTTCAGTGCCCTTCCTTCTCTGTCTACCACCCAAAGTGCCACATCGTTCGTTTTTGTCTGGAATATAGTCTAAGGTTGTGGGGAGACAGGTAGGCTCGTCATTCATAAATATATGAACCGGTAAGTTTTGGGGGTTGATATGTGTTTTTGTATGTAACATGTTGCTTATACCGAATTGCATGATTAGGAATTGCTTCATTTTGCTTTAATCCTGCCTCCTATACATATGCACTTCAGTCTAGTAGCCTAGTCTAAGAACTGGTAACGTTCTTGCACTGCGCCTTCCAGTGACGCTCTCCAAGGTCACTGCCCTCAATCCTCCTTCTAAATCTCTATTCAGTAGTCTAACACACACTTTTCATGACTGGATTTCATCTTCCAAATTGTGTCTAGTTTTACATTCTTATTGGATTTGTTTGGTAAACAGAAGAAATTTAACTTTGCCTTGGTACATCCACAATGACTTACTGCTAACTTGAATTTGTTCATGTTTTTGATGTATAGTTCAGGTGGAAATGATTCACAAAATTTCCCTTAGCAACAGAGAGCAATTAATTTCCTTTGACCAAAAAAAGAAGTAAAGATTACCAATTAAAAAAGAAAAAATTCTAAAGAAACAACAAAATCAAGAAAGAAGCATTATGACGAGCTTTATTTAGATTTCAAGCAGCGTATATACAAACGATTCACAAACATTCCCCTAGCAACAGATAGTAAGTCATTTCCTTTCACCACCACCAAATAAAAAATTAAAAGTTAAAAGCAAAAAAGGATGATCAATGAAAGGAAGCAGAAACTCTTCTTTCAATTTTTCAAGTTTACTCAAAAATTCAGGATGTTTATGATAAATGTGAACTGTCAACAGTGGATGCAATTAATGATAACATACATGAAGCACATCGGTAATTAGGAGCCTGTTTCAGTCGACCAGATCCGAATATTGATCATTGTTTCGACTGTTGTATTAATATGTTAATGAATAAACCATATGTATATATGTCATCCAGAAATCCTGGTATTATTAGGTGTCTTTGCCGGCATATAATTTGTCAAAGCACTGTTTATTGATGTTGTCGCTCAGGACTTTTGTTGTGTTAAATAAGCCAGGAGGAGAGTAGAGAATAGAATTTTATTGCAATTAAGTGCACTAAAATATTATATATTAAAATATCTAATCTTTCTTGTTTTGTTTAAAAAAAAAAACTTCATTTGCGTATGGAATTTTGGATCATAATTTAAGTAGAAATCAATTTCAAGTTATTATTCAGAAACAAGCAAAATAAAGAAGAATTTACTTCTCCTTGCTTACCTGTCTTTGGTAACCCTTTAACACTGTGCGCCCTCTATTACCAGCTCCCCGGTCATTGCCCTTCTCATTCTACCATTTATAGTGCCAACATATAATATTTCCTTCTGAATTCGTCCTTACGGAAGCAGAAGTTATAAGTAAAAATGAATTTCAAGTTATTATTCAGAAACAAGTGAAATAAAGAAGAAGCCATGTAAAATATTTGTTCCGTTGTAGAAACTTACTACGGTCAATTTTTGAACAACATTTAGATAACTAGGCTATTCAATCTGTACTTTTGTCCCATTGACATGTATAGGCCTACACTAGCCTTACATTATATAGTATGCCATTCAAAAGAAATTGCCTATGAAAGTGGTAGAAGCTTTCCACCGTTTTAATATACATATATACCTGATCCTTCACTCGATGGGTTGGATAGTAGATTTTGTCACGGACAATTAAAATTGTTGGAAGTTGTTTTCTGGTAGAAGGATCAAGAGAGTAAAGTCACATGTGTGATCGTGACTGGGAAAAATATTTCATATCTCACAGATGTTTTTCTTTAACTTTATGATAAAGTTTTTTATATGTTTAATTTCATGCCCTAAATCCAATAATAATAGTTCTTTTAAATCACTAACTTGACTACTAATGCTAGTTTTATGTCTATCATTTTGACTGCATTGACAATATTATTTTTGATATTTCCAACCATGAATTAAATGTCAAATTATTGAAACTTCCTCCATTGTTTTTATACATATACTACCATACAGTATATATGCTACTAAAATAACAAGTGTGTGTGCAACAACATGGTTAAAATAAAATCAGTTTCACTTGTTCTATATATGCTCAATAAGTTTCATTTGATGAAATGAAATCTAAGAGGATGTCCTAGTTTGATCAGGTTCAACCTTATAGTTTGAATATTTGGTTTGTTCAGTTTGGGGAATTTGCAGACCACACACAACACACTAGAGTATGTTAAAAACCTTGTGTAGACACTTTGGATGGTAGAATGAGAAGGAAGGGCAATGACCGGAGGAGCCGGTCATTGAGGGTGCACAGTGTTAAAAGATTACCAGGGCATACTAGACATGGTAGAATGAGGTGCTAAGGTTGTGAGGAGACAGGTAAGCTCGTCACTCGTAAATATCTAAACCAGTAAGTTTTATGATACCATACACAACACACTAGAGTATGTTAAAAACCTTGGGGTTTGATATTTAAAAGGGATAGTGTAGGCCTATCTACTGTAGACATTTGTCTGCAGAAGTGAGGCGAGCCCGAATACTCTGAAAACCATTACACATCCTGACTCACTGAACTCAAGGAAATCTTGTTGTGCCTCTGACACAATTCAATGACCTCACAATGTGAGTCAATCAATAAACCCTAATCCCAACCACATAGTCAATATGGATAAACTGTGACTTCCTGTCCAAATACTCTCTCAAGTTTTGAGATACAAAACTTAGTACTAGTAGTATACACTTAGTAGTACTATTGCTACTGTACACATTGCAGCATTCTTTATCAGTGGGGAGGGGGGGGGGGGAGAGAACTGATGGTGCCTTATAGGTGACAGCACTATCCCATGTGGGTTTGTTATGTGGGGGGGAGGGAGTTTGGGGGGAGAGGAGAGAGCCAAAACAACTCTTATGAGATGAAGATTAGTCAATGTTATCAACATTCTGATTATATTGTATGTTCACCGTCAGGTGGATAATATGTTGGTTAGACTTGTTGCTATATTTGGATGGATTGCATAGATACAGTATATAGTAGGTATACTGAGTAGTCACATTAATTTAGTCTTAATTATAATTGTGTGATTAATGCAAACCGGCGCTATAACGGTAGAATACCGAATGGTCAGCTCAAAACAAATAAAATTCTCAACTGTCGTACACCTCCCCGTCGTTGATTTACTTTTATTTTTTATGATCATCCTTTGTTGCACAGCTGCTCTCCAACAGAACCTAGTTGAGAATGTTTCCTAATTTATTTAGAATTGTTGCCATGAAGGCCTGATATAAACATAGGCAATGTGACTCTGAAGTTTGAAGAAAATTGACTCATTTCATAACACTAATAAAGTATTATCCAGACCTGTGTATATTTTTTTGTTCTGCTCCTTGGTGCCCTGGTTGTCTCTTTCTTAATATATCTCCTCGGTCCTCCCTTCGGTTCCCTTACAGTCCTTTGATTATCAGGGCTTTGTCATAACAAGAGCTTGTCATCCAGTCATGAATTACAAAACCTACTTTTGTACACCCTTTACAATCTCTATTAATATACCTGGCTGTGCTGTCTGGACATGTATTTAGATTCAATGCACTTTTAAAGAGTGTCTTCTGCGAGATCTAACACTGTTAATAGCAGATTTTATGAGCTGTTTATGAATTACTCCCTGAGCAAGGTGGTGATGGTATTTTACCCAAAGGGGTGCATCACACTTGGAGAAATACTTCATTCTCCCAATTTTTTTTAAAAATAGTAATAAAAATGGAAGTGTCAACTCAAAATTCTCTGTTTGCCAAGACTTTGCTTGATTTTATTATACTACTTTTTGGGATTTTAGAGGCCTTTTTTCCACACATATTTCTTGTAGTTTCATCTCGGTTAAGTTGAAGCCTTTTGCATATTCCAATAATAGTTGAAGTCACATTACTTTTGATCATAATTTTGCTGTAATTTTAACAATACTGTGTGTAAGTTTACATTCTCCTATTTTGGTACTTTGGGTGGTAGAATGAGAAGGGAGCTAAGCATTGACCGGAGGGGGTCCTGAAATACAGGGCACAGAGTTTTAAATGGTTAACTTACCAATTCAGTCTAGGTACGATAGAAAGAGAGTGCTGAGATCGTGAGGAGACAAGTAAGCTGGTCACTCGGAAATCTCCAAACCCAGTAAGCTTTTGAATTTTTTGGTATTTTGTAAGAATATAACTCTGCGAAAAATGTTGCAAATTCAAGTTTATTTCTGACTGGGACATTTGGGGAGATAAGGAGTTCAGCAGGGACTAGGTATGGTATCTCAGGGTGCGATCGTTAAAACTTAAAATGTTTTGTAGATTTCGTACATGGGAAACTGCGTGAGCACTGATTGTAGACAGGTCAAAAAGTATCTACATTTTGTCAATATTCAAAACCATTAAATTTTTCGTTGAGATTGTTTTGTTGTGGTATTGCATATAGTCACTGCCAAGGATGTAAGTACTGTGTTCTGCGATTTAGTAATGTTTGGTCCTTGACTTAGGACTTAGTTTAAGTGTGAAAATGGTGAGGCAATAATGAGACTTGCTGACATAAATTGGAAAGCAGCAAATTTATAAATAGTTTAGCTGTTTTGGGTTTTAATATGAAAATTTTGATAAATCAATAACTGTAACTTTATTGAGATGGCACTGCTACAATTTGTCATTCTTGTCAAATGTTCAAATGTTGGCAACTAAAACTACCTGGAAGGCACATATATGCAGAGTTAGGTTAACTATATTTGGAGGTTTATTAAATATGAAAGTTGATGGTTGGATATCCCATTATTCATGATTGATGCAGGTACGGTAGTCCCTGGGAAAGATCATAAAACTACTAAATATAGCACATATTGATTTAAAAAAATCTAAAAAAATTTTCCTTTCTAGATCATTTATTCCATAGATGGATAGTTAGATATACTTTCTTAACAACAAATACATTAAGTGCGAAATATTGTTGGACATATGATGGATATTCACGACCAAGTGTGTTTCTATGGCATGTACGTATTAATAGCTCAGTAAAACTCCAAGCACCCTCAACGACCTAGATTTATCGATAGATACTGGTTTCTACCGTTTGTGTTTAGATACAGATGAACCTCACAAGCTGTGGGACTTGGAACTCTAATAGTTTAATGGTGTAGTTTACGTACAGTAGGGACACTGAAATCCCATATCAATAAAATTTAATATTGAAAACGATTAGCCGTTTTTACTAATGTATAATGTACTAAAACAATAAAGAGCCATGAATAGTCCTTGCAAGCACCCCCAAGGACCTTGAAAATTAATGAAGGTCTGTTTTTTTGTTAGATAGAATACCATGCAATCAACCTCACATTCAAAATGGGGGACTCAAAACTCTCTGACTAAACTACTAAAAAGGGATTTGAACATTTCATGTACAATGTATTAATATGAATGTGGAACTTTCTTGCAAATACTTGAACCTCGAACAAAACATGTTTGGGTTAGATACGGTAGGAGATAAACTCACATGCTGTGGGACGTGAAACTGCATGACTGTGCTCAAAGGTGTAGACTACTGTCTATAGATAGGGATATTGAAATTTCAACACATTGAAATATGAATATTGAATACAAGCTACAGTATCTTACAGCATCAGGACCTGGTACGTCCAAGAAGTTGTTTGAATAACATTACTGTACATACAAATCAAACTCACATGCCTTGGGACTTGAAACTGCATGACAGTGCTCAAAGGTGGTGTAGACTATTGTATATAGATAGAGATATTAAAATTTCAAAACATTGAAATACGAATATTGAATACAAGCTACAGTGTCTTACAGCATTAGGGCCTGGAACGTCCAAGACGTTGTTTGAATAACGTTACTGTACATACAAATCAAACTCACATGCCTTGGGACTTGAAACTATATATGTACTCAGTGGGTATACACTGAAGCAGGGAATATTTTATCTACTGTAGTATCTCAAAATGCTATACAAAATGGTCAAGTTGCTAAACAGGTGTGAATATGTATAGCAGTTTTCTATACATGAACTACAGTATTCAATGAGAGATAAATATCAGAGCCTTTTGAAAATGCTACACAAAATTTGAACACTAAAATATCCCTTGTGAAGAGGTACTAAAATGCCACAACAATAAAATTATGAATATTGAACATCAGTAAAGAACCATAAGATCCCTAAGCATCTATGATTAGGACCATGAATAATTCATCAGACAGTCTAGCTGTTTGTGAATGCAATGTTTGATCACCTGTCTACTCACAACCTAAGCACTCTCTGATGTGATCATAGTAACATTGCAGTGATATTTAAAGAAAACATTTGAGCATTGTAGAGTTTGAGAAATTGACATCAAAATCCCAAATAGCTTCTTTATTATTAAAAGTGAAGCATTCTGTCTACTTGAAAAATTAACACGTCGAATATCAGAATTTTGTAGTGTTGTACCACAACGAGGCCGTATTTTTTGTTTTATCTTATAAATGCATTAAGGTCAGTAATAAGTAATAATGTCCTATATCAATATTGTTGTTCAAATGAAATGCATGAAGGCCAGAACCACTGTAGAAGAGTGAAGGCTGTGGCCTTTGCAGCCAAATTAAAAGATAAGAAGGTCTCCTAATTATATTACATTTATTTAGTTTTGTGAATAGAGAGGAATATTTATTAGGAAAAAAAAAACATTGATCTATTTTGATAAAAGTTCTCCTACCTACAGTATATATTAAATTTCTTTTGTTGTTTCATAAATGTTTGTAATTTTAGAAAGGATTAATTAATTAAAGAAAAAATCTCCATTGATCTATTTCGATAAGAGCTGCATTAAACGCTGTTTGAGAAAGTTATATGAACCTTACTGTAGCTGTCTGCTACTGAAGTTAGATTATCTGTATTTTTATAATGTTTTCCACTTACCATGATGTCACCACAATTACATGCAAAAGTAAAATGTCTCAAACTGTGAATACTTTGTACAGTCAAGTTAGGATCCAGTTGGACAAGATTCATAATTGAGGAATCTATCCAGATATATCTGGAGTTATAAAGTGCTTTTACAGTAGTTGAATCCAGATCAGTTCCTGGTAAACCACTTCAACAGGGGTTAGTACAGTACAGCATGCCAATTGCATAATAATTGTTGCATGCATGCATTGGGTATAAATCTTACAAATTATACTTCCTTACCAGTCTTATCACAACTATAAAGCAAAAGAAAGTTAAAAGTGAAACAGGGCTCGACTTAAAGACAAGTCTTTAAGAACATGACACTCAGAAACTTGGAAGAGATCTTTCCATCTTCATTTCACTGCATTTTCTCCCAGCCGGGTTCTTTAAAGAAAGATGTCGAAGTAGAGCTCAGTTCAGCAATCAACTTTAATTTGATTGATTTTATTTGATCGATAAGGTATTGAGGAGACAGGTAAGCTTGTTTCTCGTAATTTTCCTGCGAACTCTTGGAATTCTCAAATATGTTGATTCAGAGTTCGCATTAAATCCGACGTTTTCACCTTTCGTTTGTACAGCGTTTACACAAGTTTGTCTCGTCAGACATTTCTTCAAAGTTGTGTGTTTGTTTTCCAGATCTGGTGGAAACAGGGCAATAAAATAGATAGAGTATCTAACTTGATTATTGTATTTTAATGCTAAAATGTTGGTAAATTGCTACCATAATCCATATCTGAATATTCATATCATGGTTTCTTTTTTCTTCTCTCTCTCCTCCTTTACTTTCTTTACCGTTCATCGAACCAGAATACTCGGTGAGTATTTCCTCTTTGTCTGTTTTTTTAAATGTTATGATTTACTTCGCTCCTCTCTAACCTGTCTCCCACTCCACAATTGCACTTTCCTATCTACCTAACTACAGATTTGGAAACGGTTTAGCACTGCGCCCTCGCTCCCTGGGCAACGCCCACTAATTCCTTCCGGATCTTCCACCCGGAAGTTACTACACATGTTTCTCGGCAAAATTATTGCTTGTGACTTATATGATTTTTGCGTTTTTGGAATTCATAGTCGCTCGTAAATCCCCAACCAGTAAGTTTTGGGGTTTTTACTTCGCTCCTCTCTTACCTGTCTCCCACTCCACAATTGCACTTGCCTATCTACCTAACTACACATGTTTTGAGAGCGACTTTTGGTTAGTGTACATACAGAAGCCTGCATGTACACAGTTGCAATAGTATTGAATTAATATTAAGGCTGCAGGGAGTGGGGAGGGGGAAGGGGGAAGGGGCAGGGGATGGGAATTATTTATTCACTATCCCAGTGCAACATGCTATGTAAACATAGTAAAATGGTTGATTAAGTCCAAATATATAAAACAATTTTTTTTCTTATACAGGGACCATAGTACTTTATAGGAGATAAAATTTAAGAGCCTTCAAAGTTGCTATCACAATAATTTGAATACTAAATAATTCCCTGGGAGGGAGGAGGAGGAGGAGGGGGGGTTCATGCTAAGGGAAGGTGGATTGCAAATTCTGCTACATGTCTCACAGTGTAACCGCATTCGCATGCAGACAGTCACTAATTTATTTCGATGGCTAAGCCCCTTTAACATCTATCCCACTCATCTCTAATCTCATTGGCGATGACAGCTATTAATTAGCAAACATTTTAATAAGGCCCTTGTCATCACCGTTGTCAGCCTAGTATTTTTAGAATCAACAAGTCAGATATTTTTGGGAGGGGTCAGAACAGTATCAATAAAAAGAGAAGAAAGAAAGAGCCACTGGAATGCATCGTTTGGAATGTTAATTTTCTTTTTCATCAATATAAATAATGATAAATGACTTTCTAATGTATTTATATACTGTCCTATATGATACTTACATGTACATCAAAGCCCCTTAAATTATATATAGACACTTCACTATTGATTCAATGGGATTGGATGCTGTCTGTAATTTATGCACCATGATATTGCAGTTTGATATTATAACAGAGGAAGACGAGACAGAGATTCCGAGTTGTTCAGTCAATTTTATTAATGATGTCATCTCCTATATATGTCCCATCTATACAAATTGACCACCTATCTATTATAAACTTAGAAAAGATTGGTAACATTTGAGTGATAATCTGATCCACTTCTACTGTAGGTCATCTTGCCCAAGTCATCTTCTAAATCTATAGGGTACCTTTCTAAATAGTACAATTGCTCATGTACGATTTAGCCCTCCAATTGAATGTCAATCCATTTCTACATTTACAAATGCATCAAGTATTTGTCTGAAACCTCAATTGGATATATGATTGGACAGAAATACAATTTCCTTTCCTGTTAATTGTGAAATAATCTTTACAACAGTGACGAGTTTCAAACCAAGAATCTCTCTATATCTTACACTATGTTTTGAAAGTCGAGATGCAACTCTAGTTTTGTTGGAAATGGTACCTCTATCTTCAAGCATCAATGCCTTGGATGTATCTAGCTATTTGTAAGGAATCCCAAGCTCCCCCTCCTCCCCTCCTCCCCGTCCATGCCCCTTCCCTCCTCCCCCTCTCATGCATTTATAAATTACAAATTCACTTCGCACGTCGCTTACCTGTCTCTCCAAAACCTCAGCACCTCTTTCTACCGTGCCTAGAATGATCTGGTAACCTTTTTACTGTGCGCCCTTCTATGCCTTTGATAAATTACAAATCAAATGCAAGCTACAAATTTCACACTGATCCACACAATACAACATATTCTCTTGCAAATGTGCACACCCATGCTAATGTATAGTATCCAAAAAAGAAACTGTTCCTAATATTTAATACTTTTAAATACTGTCATTCATGGTAAGCTAGTTCTTTGACCACAATTAGAATGCACTTGCTGCATTCCTCACCCACCTGTCTCCCCACAACCTTAGCACATCCTTCTACCGTGCCTAGAATGAACTGGTAACCTTTTATCAATGTGCGCCCTCTATGACCGGCTACTCCGGTCAATGCCCTTCCTTCTCATTCGACCATCCAAAGTGCCAACATCGTGCATTTTGTTGTACGAATTTCCTACGACAATTTTCGTACTTTGAAAAGTACATCGGTATGTAGGATAGCGACATTTACCCATAAGGCCACCAAAGTACACAGCACTGTCTTCTACCTCCCTTTGAAATAAATTAATCTTCATCTACAAATTAATTTCATTTCATTTGTATTTTTTTAATTTTGTTGTCGGTGTTGTTTGTTATAATTTTATCTCCTGCCTGTACAATTTCAGCCTCAAATTGCAACAGACACATTTCATCAAATTTAAACAATAAAAGTCAGCTTTTATTTTCCGCCTCCTCGGCCGAAAATTGCATCCAGTTCTGTTATCGATACTCTTGAGAATAGAATTAATAACCCTGTAGGGGTTTCCGGAATACATTGTATTTCATTTACCTTGAAGTTGAAAAGTTATGACATCAAACCGACTTTAAAGTACTACATACAATTTATTACATGGACAATTAATTGTACATCTCAGACCATAGTCATAAAAGCCTGATATAAACTCTGTAGTTCTGTCATCAAGTTTTTCTTAATTGATTTTGATGATTAGGTGATGTTTCAGTATTTTTTTTCTCTATTATTTTAGGATACAATTTATGCAAGATTAAGCAGGTTGTGATGACAAGCAAGAGTTAAGACAACAGATTTTTTTTTTTCAATTGGAAAGACCCTTTAACAGTAGATAGAAGGTCATCTCTTACAAATTTCATCACCCAGGTTGCTATTTTTAGTTTCAATTAAAAATTAAATTAAAATAACAGTTATAACGGTGACTTTGGGTTTATAATCTGTGTGCTAAAAATTCCATCAACGTTTTGGCAGAGAGTGTGTAATTGCTACTGTGCAGTCTCTGATGTTAGCATGATGTATTGTATATTGTACAGTGTGCATTCCAAGTCATTTTCTTATGGTGAAAGAATATATACTTTATACAGGTTAATAATTTTAAGTACAGTTGCCATGTAAGTCTTACAGATCGTTTTCTTCACAACCGAGAAATATCATGCATCTTCGTGGACATTTCTGTAAAATGCCCTTAAAAATCATCACAATTGAGTTTTTTTTAGCGTGAAATATTAGCATTATTTCTACACAAGGATGGCAATTTACAATAGGTGGCATTTAAGTTTCATTGTGTCATTATCAAACTTTTGGTGCATATCTTTCTTTATGTATGGTTTTGTCATGGAGTTGCTTAAAAGTGGATGCATGCTGGCTTGAATTTCAAAGATTGTTAATAAAAACTAAAGAAAGGAATGAAAGATATTATTCCAATATTCCTCGATGAGGTTTTCGTTCTTACAACTTTTGACTTTCCAGAGCTTGTGAAAAAATACTTTTGGACTTGCTTCCATTTTCAATTCATCTCACACAAGCAGTTTTCTAATGCTAATACCACTTTATACTGTCCTCTCATATCATGCTTCAAAGCATTCGTACTGACATTCGTAATGAAAAGTTTCTAAACTCTGTCTGATAGAAACCATACCTATAGTATATGATATTAATACTGCTCATAAATGTCGTCCCAAACTTGGCACATCATATCTGCAGATAATTTGTATAATACCGTAGTTCTATGACTGTTATCTTCACTCAAGGTCGCCTTAAACTATTCTACCTGCACATGCCCCTAATGGTAATTTTTCAACACCGTACATCCCCTAGTAGGCCTCCATGTACACTAAAATGATGTATCGCCCGGTGGCCATCCTTAACTTGGCGTCTTGTAAAAACTCTGCGCAAGTACACATACATGTTGAATGAAAAGGAGGACTTTGCCTGCCTGTAAAATTCAACAAAATCAGGCAGTTTTAGGGGATAAAAGTCATCAGTAGCCACTCATGTCATATACTGAGGGAAATTTCAGACGATCTATCGATCGTTTGGAGTACTTTGTGTAAATGACCTGTCAGTCAGAGATGTTAAGGTGTCAATGAAAACATTCATGTTGGTTTTCCTTCCTGGCTTAAAGAAACAGCAGACAAGGACCCGATGAGAGAATACACTGTGATTTAGAATAGTTTATCTGAGGTGCCTCAATATTAATTAAGTCAATTCACTTTCTCCCTTGTCTAGAAGTGTGCTAACGAGGTCATCCTGTTGAATCTCCATCACTGGCATCCATCTGACACGTTTGTTCTCACATCACATACAATCTCTACGTCCAAATCTCTATGATTACCAAATTGCTTGCATGGTTCTGAGAAACTTCCTTAAAATCATGGTGTCTGCGGCCTTCTTTGCATTTGAGAATGCAAGGAGGATCAGGATCCTGTTCCCCTGTCACCCCTCCCCCCCCCCCCCCAGTCGATCATCGTTAAGTGCGATTGTGAGATGAGCAAATCATCAAACTACACAGAAACATCTTCTAAACTGTAGTCCTTGAAAGTTTGTTTATTATTACATAAGCAGACAGATACAGGTTATGGACTACTGTACGTTCTACTTTTATATCTACTTTAAACCCACCAGACCTGTACAGGGAAAATGGAAAACACCATACAGTAAAGACATAAAAGTAACTTCTTCCACCCCACCCCCACCAGGCCTGTATGGGCAAAAGGGAAAACACAATACAATAAAGCCATAAAGTAACAGTGATTTCATTCATTCATTGTAGAAGCAGCTTCTGGGATTTTGATTTTGTCAAGTTTTATGAAACCTTACAGTATGAAACTTTTTTTATGTAACCAAGTTTTATTTAACTTTGTTTTATGTAACCAAGTTTTATATAACCTTTTTTATGTAACCTTGTTTTATGTAACTTAGCTACTGAGTGTTATTCAATGTCAGATAATTGCAATGAATTCAGCTGACTAGACCAGCCTGGACTTTTCCATCAAAGTTAAAGATATGGTAATATATAGAGTGAAAGAGTGGTTTCTTGGATTTGATTGGATTATTATCTAATCCTCATCCCGACACTTATCATATCAGTATGTTTTTTTTTTTAAATAACCAAATGCAATATATATATTTGAAAACTTTGGAAGACAAATTTTGGCTTAATTTTAAAGTTTCTTATTTGCAATGAAAACTTGACTACAGCCTGCTTTATGAACTCCATTGTTGTGGATTTTAGTAACATCAAAAATGCATCAAGAAAATGGATCTTAATCCTATTAAAATCTCCTAAGTGGTCAGACTTATTTTAAAAAAAGGGCATATTTTATTGGACGCTAATGCAGTGGGTAGATGCATTAAGATGTTGTATGTACTCATTGTTATGTTTACAAAGAGTTAAAACGTGCAGTCATCGTAGAGCAGTCTGTACGTTTCTTGTGCAGGTGGTTTCATCAATGCCCGAATTATGACAGACTTTTATATATCGATTTTTCAAATATGAGAAACTTTTAGACCTGTCCTACAAAATGCTCTTTCTATCTGAAACACAAAGTTAAGTCATGTTTTTTATGTTTTTAATTTTTTTTTAAATGATAATATTGGAAAGTTATTATTTGAATTAATGAGAATATACTATATTGGGAAACAGTTAACGATACTGTACGCCCCGGTGGCATAATTGACGCTGAATGGTAATTATGACATATACTCAGAAGTAGAAATTTTGTCATTCTTACTTTCTGTACTTACCTGTCTCCTTACAACTATTATTCTCTACCCTTGTTCTACTGTACCTTGTCTTGAATGAACTGGGTGACCGTTGACACAGTACTACAATATGCTTGTTTTGAGGGGAAATATTAACCGTTGTACAAAAGTATCATCACTCACATATCGTAGTAATAGAACATTGCTAACTTTGTTTTGAAAGCAAGTATATGGTTACAGGCTTCTTTGAGAGTAATAATAACAAGGTTGATATAATGGGCACGAAATACTACATTGTTGTCCTTTGTTTTACTTATAATTAAACAATACAGCAGTTTTATTAAAATGAGATAATATAATAACTCAATAAACTCATATTACATAAGCTCAATTCCCAATTTAAAAAGATCGATCCAAGCGTACATTTGTTCACTTTACTGAGCATGTGAACTTTCAGACATGTTGTCACGAACTGTATGATATTTTACCCCAGTCTGGTAAAAATCAATTAATTGTAAGTGTATAGCATTCACCACACTCATGGCATCCATACATCCACTATGGATGATCACGGTCATATATAAATGTGTACCAGTTATTATGATGTTATAATATTATATATAACAGTTATGATAATATAGCTAATGGTTTTCTTTATATCATGACACAAAAGCATTTCGTAATATGATGAGGATTGCTGTATTCTTAACACACCCGTTTACTTCATTCATCCACCACTCATGGCATCCATACATCCACTATGGACGATCAACGGTCATCAAACTTTCTCCCGCTGGTGCTCACCTTCTGTCATTAAGTTGCTATCCTAGGGGGGTCAAAACAATGGTGATTGTGTTACCATAACGACAGTGTAAGCGACAATCCCATCTGTCCCGTCCCTCAGTTACAGTAGTCGTAACCGCGGCTGGTGTTTCAAACTTTTACAAACAGCTGTCATAGTATTCTTGGCGTTTCAAAACCAGATGTATAGAGAGATATGTGAGCAGTCGTTTGTGAAGTCGACATGTGGAACTCACTCTCAAGGTTAGGAATCTAGAGTTGTTTAAGGTTTAAACATTCACAGTACTTTACAGGATCAATGGCGTTGACATTTCAAAAGTTTGAAAGAGTCAAATTAAAAAGTAACACCATTCTATGACATTTTGTCTGAGATCTGATATGTCAAGGGAGCTGCCGATGAAAGATTGCAGGTTGTAAAATGAAACGGTTGACCAGTATGTGTCAACAAACTGAGAATATTATAATAATAATGTTTTCCATGAATGGAAAACGCATGTAATTAAGTCTGCAGTGGGATAGTGGTGAAGAGGGCGATAGTCGATATAAAGGCGAGTCAGTATATCTATCTAATTTACTTCGCTCCTCGCTTACCTGTCTCCTCACAAGATAGGTGATTACACTTGTGTTTTATTCTTATTATCTACAAGTATTACCATTATACTATATGTGACAGATATATATACAGCTATAACAGTGAATTTATCTCACATAGAGAGCTATATAGGGCGCCATCTTTATTCCACCTGGGATATATATCACTGCAGGAATTTGATAATATTTATGGTACAGCTGAGCGAAGACTTTAGCAAGTCGAACATTGTTAATACATCTTGTCTCGACTTAAAATATACACACAATTTGCATTAAATAATTCAAACATTTTTTCGCAAAACTCCACCACAAGTGGAACTTTGACTCAATAATATACATATTCACAACCTGTGTTGGCATCCATCGGTAACACAGCCCTTTTGATGCAATCGTGTGAATTTGACTCTGAGACTCGTAAAACGGTACGCATGTACGGACCTATATTACAGCGCCCTCAGCTAGAACACTGCAGAGTATTTGGTCATATATCATTTTAAGGCTAATTACAATCCAGTGGTAATTCCACAAGCTGCTCTTGGCAAGAAAAGAATAGATCATCATGTTCTAAACATTCTTAATATGGAACATTGCACTCCATCATTAAAACCTAGCTCGGTGAATCTATCAGGAAATGGAACCAGGTTAATCGACATCACAATCATTACAATGTAGAATGATAGAGTGTGCACAGCTGTTTAGGAATGATGCTTCAATCAACTTTCTAGCTGAAGTGTCATATTGAAAAAGGAAGGAGTACATTTTGAATTAGTTTGGTTAATGTGATTCAACAGGTCTCAAAGTTGACGGGTGATTGGTTGTCTCATTATACTAAGCACTACGTATTTGTGCTAATCACCATCACGTATACATGCACCGAACATTAAGCGTTCATGTCTTTGTGTAGTAATTTTGAAGATTTTTTGAATTTTGTTTTTCATAAATTTGGTGAAAATTGGTACGGTTTAGTTCTGTTTACAAAAAACTTGTATATAAATCTTTGCAATTGGTGCAACAATTTGCTAACTTTATGTAAGCATTAGCCTAGATTCATCCAAAATAAATTTTACATGAATTTATATTTTTAAGTTGTACCAATGGCATACATACACAGTTGATCTCTATTTGCTCTTTAGTACTGAACCTGTCACATAGCTTCTTGCTGTCATATATATACTTTCTACAGTTTGAAGCGACTGATTGTTGTTTACAATTAACATACTGTACACACATTCAGGCTTAAAGTGTACACCAGGATTCACTCAGAAAATAGTTTGTTTCCAAACGTGCACCGCTTGAATTAGGTTCGGCTGAAATAAAAACTTGAAAATTGAAGGAATCAAGAAGTTCAAATTTGTGTTGCTGACAAAATTTATTTGTAAAATTTTGTAGTACACAATCTCATGACCCAGCAGAGTAGTGTTAATTACTGTACGTTTGCTACTTAGTGGATGATTTGTATGTCCTAATGGACAGGACCCTCCTATTGTGACTTAATGTCTCAATTCCCCCCCCCCCCCCTCCACTCTCTTCCTTGTCGCTATCAATTTGCGTTTCAGAGGAAAAAGAAGAGGGGATTAAAAATCTCCGCTCTAAGCTTCAGAGTTATAGTTGATATGTTTCTGCCATGCAGATCTATTTATTAAGCAAATCTTTTTGACAGTTTTCTAAAAGTAGCATCCATTTGTAGGGAAGGCCTTGCATTGCTTGGATTAGTCATTGATGCATTGTTGGACAGACCTCTAACAAACTTGAAGGATGGCTGAAGGCAGCAAATTTATTTTCATATGATGTAGACCGTTAAAAACAACTGCCGTCACTCCAGGTTGTAGTAAACTCTTTTTGTATTGAGAAATGGCCCTTTAAACAAATTAGGGTTCATCAGTTAAAGTGACTGGACTATCTAGTCTAATACATTGACCCCTTAAAGTTTAGGTCCACAGAGAATCAACGCAAAGCTCAATGGGAAATATGTGGTATTAGGCTTTAATATTTTTATAGTAAAATGCAGGACTTTCGCTCAGAGACAGGTAACTTAACTTAAGTTGCATCCATTTGTGGGGAAGGTCTTGAAGGCAAACTGATAGATTGCAAGATGGATTAGTCATTGATGCATGGTTGATACATTGTTGGACAGACCTCTAGCAAACTTAAAGGATGGCTGATTAATTTTCATATGATCATATATCTAGTCTATTACATAGACCCTTTAAATGTTAATTCCTCAGAGAATGATAAAAAAACTGAATGGGAAAATATATGATATTAGACTTTAAAATTCTTATGGTAAAATGCAGGACTTTTGCCCAGAGTAGTAATATATTTTTATAGTCAAAGTCATGCAATTACCCAAGTTTTGTCTCTATTTTTTATATGTAAAACTTTCAAAATTTTTGTATTCATATTATTAAATAGACCACACTTTCTTGTGTGAGGCTGAAAATATGATGTACAACTTCCCCTCACCCTCTTTCCCCTCCCCTCCCCCCCCACCCCTCAGCTGTGGGCCTGTAATGAGCAAGATGATACTACGTTCTTTGTATCATAATTAAGTTCATTGCATTGGCTAAATTATTGGATCCAAATAGCAAAGATTCCCCAGGCTTCTATATTGAGATCAAGCTAGGGGTGATAGGTGCATGTACTATTTTCTACAGAGTATATACTTTTTGATATATGTTAATTTTCTATGTCAATATTACTTACTTGTGGACACAAGCTGCTGCAAACGAACTAACAGTTTTGTTGGTTTGATGGTACGGCGGGAAACCAAACATTGCGAACACACTTTGCTGCTTTAAAGTTGTTGCATATATAAATTACTGTATATGTTTTATTAGACAGCTGTTTAAGAAATATGTTTCTGTTGCATTAATATTGATAGAAGCCAGTCAAGTATGGTAGTTATACAGTAAGTCTTTGCATGAGTGACTCTAGGGCAGAAAAAAAAGAAAAGAAAAAGAAAGTCTTTACTGTAAGTAATCCATCTTCTCTGGATGATTTGTTGTCAAGTAGGTATACCAGGTCGATTGTTATTTATAGCCAATTCAGGGAAAAACTAGACTAAATTTTCTCTTTGTTTTAGGGCGGTTTCTGTCGGGTTTTTTTCCGTATCAAATTGTGGTTTAATATTAATCGAGGATAAGGAAAGGATGGTGAAATGATTTATGCTGCAAATTAAAGGTAACAAAACTCAGCTGTTTGCAAGCTGACCTAATCAAGCCATCAATCAACTGGATGGATTGATATACGTAAATAAATAATAGCTTTCAAAATGGTACGGTTGGCCAAATTCTTCCTTTTTTGCCCAAAGCCATAGGTTCAAGAGCCAGCTCCCAACAGTGGAAATGTTGAAACCTTAAAGCAGTTTGAGCCTTGCCTACTGCACATAAAGTTATAATCATGACTTTGTTGGATAATATGACATCTGTATGTTTCTTACGGTATTCCTAACTTGAACCAAAAATAATAATTGGAACAAGGAGCTCTTTGAATGTTGCAGATTTTCAGTGACATGCCTTTCAAGTGACAGTACATACTATTTATTATGTAGATATAATTAATATTAGCGGAGATAATTCTATGAATCATATTGAATGAAACATTTTAACTTGTTATGACATTGTCGTTCGTTTAGGATCGAATGTGCTTAAGTGATCGGTGACTCATCATAACAATTTTTTTCCAGGAAAACATATATAATGAAATTAATTACTTCCAAGACTTTCTATAGATATGCCTTATTAAAAGTTGATGTTGACATGAGGTATGTATATGTAGTTCAAAATAATGCTTGCATAGCATATGTATGCAATTAGCTTTGCATATATACATGTACAAGAATGATGGTAGAGTTTTGTTGACTATTGTTACCAGTTATCAAGGCTAATAATCTGCTAAATGCAGCTCTTTTGATGGGAATAAGTACTTGTAATTGTATTCAAGGTTCATGTGAAGTGTCGCAGTACTTACAGTAGTTACTTAGGTAAATATATGGTTACGTAATATAATGTAAGTTCAGGCTTACATGATGTTCGAACCGTTACTTAGTTACAAAGTGTTAAGCAATCGTAAGTGTTACTTCAATGAGACATCAAGCACTTATAAACCTAATTTGCATAAGGGAGATCACAAACTAAAAACCAAAAGCAATTTTATCTGGTTTAGCTATTATAGTGTGTCATATATAATATATTATGAATAAAATTTAGACTTATAAGTAGCTTCTTATATAAAATTATGGATTAAAAATCTCAATTATAGATTCAATCCCCAACAAATAAGAAGTCATTGCTTGAATATGTAATATGGAAATATTCTCGTTTATTTAGAAAGAATCCATTACAATTAATCCTAGACTTAATTCAGTGATGATCAAATCACTTAATTCCATTTGCGTTTCTCTCCGTTTTCTGTTAATTAAGATGTAAATCAGATTTGTTAAAACAATCACGATGTCATCAGTTATGTTGTCATTGATGTGACCTTCAAGTTGGCAGATGATCAACATTGACAAAGTAACATGACTAATTGCAGTTGTTCCATTTTCCAAAATTACATAATTATTTCAGTATGAAAAAAAGTATAAATGTTTTGGCAATGAAGGATGAGTTTTTCATTGATTTTTTTGTATTTTTTTTGTATATATTTTATACCCCCCCCCTTTGCAATTGTCATTCACTTTTTCCTGTTTCTATGATGTTCAGTGTATTTCTTAATGAAATCACTGCAGGCTTGTTTAGGCAAGTAGGGGATTGGGGGGGGGGGGTGGGGAGGGTGGTGTGAAAGAAAAGAACTAGTAACAAATTCTGTAATTACTTGCACATACTTTCTAAAAATGGGTTTTGGAATCCTGTCAAGATCCTTTCAATATATTAAGAGTCCAAAATTGATTTGCTACATGTGTACTTTATGTAAATGCTCTATTATATACAGCTCAACAGTTCCCCATGCATGGAGTGCCGTAGCAATGGTGTCCATAGCAACGACAGTCAGATTATGTCTTGTAGATGAAGTGCTTGACTGATACCGACGCTCGAGCTCCCCATATAGTTTTCAATATTCAACATTACCAGACACTTCACCAAACATCAAGAGGAGTATGTTTCTTTGGCTTGTAAATTTGAAACAAGCCACTCATCCTCTGTTCATCTCGTCCTCGTCGTCATCGTGCGTTTTTTTGATCTGTGTTTGTCTTTGATACTATACCCCACATGCGTCAAGGGTCGGATGGCACCGTGCGTAAATTATACCAGTAACGGAGCACTCTCCGGTTAAGTAATTTCTGGCTCTCATTGCCGAGAGGGTCGGAGATGAGTACCGCAAATTACTCGGGATGACGTCAACGATCGAGAGTCCACAAGTCTCGCTGATTGACAAACGGTGTACAAATATGAAGGGTTGGTCTTCAAACTATACACACACACACACACACAGGTATATCTCTGAGCAAACACAGGATTAAATGATCCCGCGGAAAGCAGGGAAAGAAGAAAAAAGAGGCAGCAATTTAATTAGTGGCTCTTAAGGTTCAGAGCGAAAATGCCTCCACCGTCCCCAAACTCTAGGGAACAAAAATCAACTGCAGCGAGAAATTAAGACTATTGATTTATTTTTTGCATAAGTGACAAAATGTTTGGCGCTGGTGGATTTTCTGGGCTCGGTGCCGAAACCAAATTGGTAATAGGTTGAATTTTATGCCCAAGCACTCACCGGACGAATTTAATTCGCTACCTTGTAAAAGATGTGGCAATTGGTCCTGTTACGGGATCGAAGCAAACTTAATCTTTGCGTTAACTGTAGCGAGAGTGGAAAACGAAGGAAAAGAGACTGGAAAAAAAAAAGTGGAGGGTTTAATTGTCAGATAGCTACGGAGTAACAAGTTTGCTCACTTTTACTAACTGATGTAGTTTTACTTTAGCTTGGAATGTAAATTTGGATTGAAATGAAGAGTCTTTATAGGTAATATATGATGTTGTAGTGGAAGCTGGAGGTGGAATAGAGAAGAAGTAGAAGAGGGTATGGGCAGGAACCAAAGCAAAGTTTGGTTGCAATCAAAAAACTTTGAAAAAATTAATATAAGTTTATATATTGTACTAAGATTGGAGTGTAAATTTGGATGTTAACAATTGCAAGGTTTATATGCAACTGGATGTGTTAGGGGAAGGATGAGGCTTGGGATGAATCAGGTTTTTCAGTACACAAAGTAAACGTTGCTTGCAGTCAAAACGACCAAAACTTTGTAAAATATAACATAGAGTTATACCATGATTTTGGGTGTAAATTTGGATTGTAATGAAAAAAGTTTTATGGTTATAAACAGGATTGACGTTGTAGTGGAGGGATACAGAAGATGATGGACAAGTCTATGCCAAACCAATGTTTGGCTGCATTCCAATATTGGTAAAAATTTTACTTAAAATTATAGTTATATACTTTATAGATTGAAGTTAAAAAGATTAATCCACTGGAAACTTTATGGATATCCAGGGATTAATATAGTAATTAAAAGGGGAAAGAAACTAAACCCTCCTGCTGACTTAGCAGACCAGGTATTTGTATCCATGACAAAATTTAAGTTTCATAAATTTGCTTAATAATTATACCATGGAGGATCTACATTTGACCATAGCTGCATGGGCTGGTGATTACAGAATCAAAACTTATTTATATCGTTCGACTTCTACGTACTTCCCTGTGTTCGTGGTGGTCAGCACTCTCTCGGTTAATTATGTACATTGACACATGCACAGGACATGTCAGTCAGCTATTTGGCCCTTAACACCCTAAAAATTGCCTGCAGCTTTAAATTCTGTCCTTTTTGTAGGTCAAATTTTTAATCCAGGTTAAATGGCCATTCTATATATAGGGAGTACAGTTTAGTTACATGCTGCGTTAGCTTCATACATGTATCCAATGTGTATATATATCGTCAATACATTGCGAAGCTCGCCGTAATTAACAAGTTTTGGGTTCACAGAAATGGTAGGAAAAACGACTGTGGTAGATAACATACACCTGAGTCAGCCATTTATTTAATTACTTTTGGTTGGCTGTATTGGGTTGAGGTCAGTTTATGCACCACAATGTATCGTTTATGAATACAAACACGATGGCATATTTTTGATACCATTTTAACCGTAGCCTTCTCACCCTCACTCTGTCAAAAAAGTAAAGACTCGTAGCATCGGACTAACAATAAAAGAGACAGCTCATAATATCAGTTCAAACGAAGGTCAGAAAGGATGACTTTTGTACATGTGCTAGCTATCATTTTCATACACTTAGGAATGAATGGTTGAATGTGTCATTAAATCATTGATTATTTTCGGGAGTCGAGGAATTTTCTAGCCAGATGTCTTCGACGAGGGTTACGTGCCGAAAGACAGCTTGCAGTACGTGCACGTAACCCACGTCAATGGTCTCGTAGCGTGTCTTGTGTGAGTCAAGGCAGTACGTGGCAGAGAATTTCTGGCTAATATTCATTGAATCAGCGGTTATCTCGTCCGAGGGGACTCGGTGGTTAAGTTTTATTTCTCGTTGTTTAAGAAACATCCATCGAGATGATCCACCGAGATAAACTATGCAAGGAAATGCTGTCAGCTACTTGTGAAGATTGTGAAATCTAATGAATAAATAAGGAGAGGAAATTGGCTTAAGAGAAAATGGGGGGCAAAATACTCTGGATTTTTGGAGCAAAATTTAAAGCAGTCTCTTTAAACTCTGAGTCAAAATCTATGCGATGACAGTGCTTTCTTTGTATAGTACAACATGACTCTGCAGTTTGCTTGTCCACAGGGAGGCAGAGTAGTTGGCTCGATTTTTATTTTTCTCTTTTGGGTTTGCCGGTATCGATGATGATCTAAGAATAAAAAAACTAAGATAAGAGATGAAAGAACCATCGGCTAAATACTCCAGAAGTTTTACACGGAGAGCTCCGAGGAGGAAAAGTTGGCTCGTTGCCCTCTGGTGGGAATAAATGTGATTTGTCAACAAGGGTCAGCCAAAGTGTAAAAATTTCCCGTAGGAAATATTTATCTAAAATCTAAGTTAGGTTATCAAGGATATGGTTTGTGTTCATCAGCACCGGATGAATAAAGAAAGATTTGTGTTTTTTAAGTTAAGAAAGTTATGCTGGAAAACAAGATAACTCCTGCAAAATAAATGAATAATTTATTCTCCTAGTTGCTTTTAAAAGATTTATCATAATTTCATACCTTCTTAACTTGATATTGTGATATAGAGTACTTGAATAATTGACAGTATCTGGTATAGTACAAAACGCTATGCAAAATGCTCAAAATATAACACAGTATGTAAATTGGTTTATGCAAGTTCAAAGATGTATAGCACTTTTTTTTGACACATGTTATGAACAAAAAGTTTGAACCTTCAAGACTGCTACGCAAAATGTGAACACTAAATAATTCCCCGATCATTGCTGAAGGTCAGAAGAGTTACTGTTGTAAATCTGAATGCAAAAGATTGAAATTAATTACTAGTTAAAATGTTGTAACGTGCGTGAAAAGTAGTGTACCTGACGACACAATATATTTCATTTTTAGTCCATCAAGATTACAATGGGAACGATCTAAGTTTAGGCATGAACGTGAAAGATTTTAAAACGAAATAATTAAGCATTACATTTAATTGATGCGACACAGGATGTTTGTATTAAAAGCACAACATCTGTTTTGGTAATTTAATTAGGAGATGAAAGAAGTGATCAACTAATTAAGGAGACAAAAGAAGTGATCAAAGTTTACTTTGTCAACTGTCGATCATCTTGATAATCCCCACATCGTTGTCAGAGATGAAAAATGTTTTATTTCATAAACCATAGTAATAATAATAATAAGTAATATTTATATAGCGCATAATCAGCAAAGCTGCTCAAAGCGCTTTACAAATGTACAACCTAAACAAATATTAACAAAAACCTAAATATTAAATATATATAGAACCAACAAGGCATACAATGTAAAAGCCTAAAGCAATAATATAAAAATCACCCGTACTAAACGATAATAAAAAAATACACATTAAAAAAAAACAACTAAAAAAAAAATAAATAAATAAATAAAAAAAAAACATGCAAAGTGACGTACAAGACTTTTGAAATATGACCCCTGCTTGATCTTGTATAAAGTGATTATAAACAAAAGAATTACATTTGCACTTCTGATGATGATAATAAAGATATTTATGACCAATACATGTTCAGAAAAAAAAGAAAAGAGATTATTTGCATAAGAAGCTTAATATCAGTTACAGAAATAAAACAGAGACTAATACAAATAATTATTTTATGATTTGATATTGTTTATTTTTCCTGCTGAGGAGTTGAGAAGAGCAGAGCTCAGAGAATTGTGGAAGGAGAATTCGGCGTCTTTCGTCATCTCTCTCTAGTATCCTCCAGAATCATCAAACAACCCCTAAAAGACCAGTCTGGTCAAGCTTCTTGATTTTAACATCATAGAGTAATTCTCCTTGCCAGCCCACCCTGCAGTGTTGATTGAAAGAAATTCTTGAACTGGAAGAGACAGATAACTAAAACAAAAATCCAGCTAGGAACCTCCCTTGTCAAAACAGTTCTTGCCAGCAGGAAATTGCGGTGCGAAGGTCTCACTTTCCCCATCCCTGGGAGGGCTCACTTCAGTTTCATATGGCATCGTTCGTATCATCGTCAGTACGGTAGAACGACACAGTGGGAATGAGTTAATATTACCTAACGTCCTTCTCTTACGAGGGAAAACTGAGGAGGGGTTATCGAGGAAAACACAATTCCGTTTCTATTTTCCGAAGTGTTTTTTTGTTGATCCGTCAGATTATTTAGACGAGCAATTTGTCAAATGAGATTTGGTGTTTGTGTATAATAAGCATGTCAACCACTTCAAGTGGAAATGATTACGAAGCCTTTTTTTTTATCTCCTGCAATGGTTCGGAGTGAGCCCCAGCGTCTCAGACCCATAAACGGTGACAGGTATCCACTTGGGGCGTATGAAATGTGATTGAGATGTGAGAAGAGAAGCTGGATGATGCTGTTAGTGAGATGAAGATGGCGGGGGGGGGGAGGGAGGCCCCGATTTAGGTCGCGGCACCCTAGGCAGGACATATTTTAGGAGCTAGAAAGAAGATCCTTAGAGAGGTGAATGTGGGGGAGGTCAAAGACTTTTGGGCTTCCCAGTCAGGGCTTAAAAGTCAGGAGTCGATCCTGTGAGGTGCCATCGGGGGTAACCCGCTGGCAACATTCCAAGATAGCTGCCAGTAAATTTTTCATGAGAACTTTGACAACAGGGGAATTCCATATCACTGGTAGTCGTGGGTTTGCTATAGCTGCAGTCATGTTGTGAGTTTAGTATGAGGTGTTTACTTGTTGTTGTTGTCTTGACATTCAGGTGCAGGATAGGATATTGTGCTGTTTTCCTTTTCGTGTCTTGTTGGAGGGGGGGTGGAAGGAGAGGGGGAGGGATGGTCTTGGGGGTGCAGGGGTAAGGATTATCTCTGTATTCTATAATTATTATTTTTGTTTAGATCCATTTTGAGTGATTATGCACGGATAAATCTTTTAAAGATATTCAGCTCTATATTTTCAGATCAAGGGACTTTGTACAATGTTATTAAGTAGTTAATCTCATTAAATTCTCTCTGGATATGAGCTTGTATAGATGATAGGAGTTTGGAGGATGGGAGGAGGTTGGAGGAGGTTAGAGGATGGGAGGAGTTTGGAGGATGGAAGGAGAGGATTGAAGTGGGGAAATATCTCTGTAGCGATGAAAGAAAATGATGTTCAAGTTTTGATTATATGTAAATTACAAGGAGAAAAGAAAAGCAATTAGGGCTGATAAAGCAAATGATTATCCTTAAATATTGCAAGTTAATGTCAGAATTGTAAGTTGGTTCACTGCCAGTTTCCTGCCTACTTCTCCCTTCACCTCATTCCTTGGATAGGCAAGTGAATGCAGCCCTGGTATTAAAAATTGTTTCCTGCTTGATGACCTCAATTTCACCTTGATGCATATATTGGCGACCCTCCAGTGGCGAATGTTTCGGCATCTGAAAGGGGCCTTCTTGAAGGAAGGTATCTCCCCTTCCCCCTCCCCCTGTCCCCCCTCTTATTACATATGAGAAAATTGATTATGATTAAGGGAGCTTAGTTCCAGAATTGTGTTATATTAGCGCATTTTTCAATGTAATTTATGTTCCATATGTGGTTGTTCTACTCATAAATATCGGCAATGTTATTTAAATTCCAAATTGCTGGCGACCTTGCAAAACATTTTGCGAGCCCCAGCTTGCATACCCCGGGCTCTACAGCACTCTTGGACAGTTGCCATGAAGTTGTGAGTGATATCTGTACATGTTGGAACCAAGTGGTTAGAATTAGTATTGGAATTTGAAGTATATTGAACCTGATAAAGTTGCAGGTTTGAATTTTACATGCCACATGCAGATCTGTGTATATGACTCATACAAATGTGGTTGCGATACTGTAAACTGTTTCCGTCCATATTGTTTGTTGAACACTAATGCAGCAAATCTAGCTTTAACAGAACTGTACTTTGTTGACAGTCAAACCTATGTGTGCATGTGAGTATTATATACTCAGCATAGCCTGCTAGATCCTACATATATCAACATGACAGAGACAAGATGATGAAATATTAACATACATACTATATAGTACTAGCTGCAAATCCTCCCCTCCCCCCCCCTCATGATTGCCTGTACAGAGATGAAATAAGGGAAGGTCTAGAAGGGGAGGGGTCGCTGAAGTTGTTGGAAATCTACTGTGTTAGAGTCGTGGCGGTGGGTGGGTGGGTGGGTGGGAGACACCATTTATGATAATTAGCAGTTTATGTGGGCCTAGAATGACAATAATCAATAGTTATAAAGTAAACATAAATTCCCTATACAGGGATTGATGGAAATTTGAGGTGACATCGATGCAGGAGTTTGTCTGATGGATGGAAAAATACTTCTAAGGAAGCTGACACCCTCTCAAATCTGTATCCCACCCACCATCTGTTAACTCTCCTTAACACCATCATCACTATATCCTCACAAAATTTAGTTTGGAGATGCGTTTAATATCCATATGCATAAATTTCCACAATATTTATAACATCAAACCGAATGGCCTAGATGTTTAATCCCTGCAGGGTTTACAACGTTAATGATAGACAATGCTGTGCATGCAGGACTGTGCTAGCTTAATTGCAAAGTTCTATATCGTAGATCTTGTTAATACAAACTCTGATGTAATTATGTCCAAGTTGTCTATTAACATGTTAAAACTTTCTGGGTTTTGCATTTTACAGCAGTCACAATTTGAAATCAATAGTTCAGATGGAAAAGACGGATTCTCTTGATATATAATAACTATGACATCACACGAGCCAATCATTACCATCTTTACCCATGAGATGAGCTCCACGTGCCTCTCTCAGACACTGCTGCTCTTAGTTTGTTTACTGACATCTTTCCTCTAGTCTACTAAAGATTGAATGAGGCAGCTTTAAGTGGCTGTCTTTATTCTTTGACCTATTCATGAAATCATGTCATCTGAAGTGTTTGTCCTGGGTAAATGTTAAATATGGAGGAACAATGTCTCAGGTTCACCTTGGACATTTTGAGGATTGCTAAAATGTTCAAATCTGGAGAGAATGGCCATTTTCTGAGAAGACGTTGAACTTTTCATAGATAAAGAGTTATTAAGAGAAAGTTGTAAGGGAATTAATATGTATATGATGAAAACTTAAAGAAAGGTGAACACAAGATTCGTTTACAATGTACAACGTATATGCCAGTTATTAGAGTTTCTATTGATGAGTTTTATTATATACCTTAATTACTGTACATGTGTCTTTATATGATATGTGTCTTAATATGTAATATGTGTCACAATATATTATTTACTTCATTTATTCAATTATTCAACCTAGCCCACAACCTTGTAACACTCATGACAAAAAGATATTAGTTGTAATTAATATGAAATTTAAAAAAGTATTCCATAATAATTTCTTTTGCTTTTCCTCTCTTCGCCAGTGCTCGTTCCTGGATAAATTCTCCCTGTACATCCTATCCAGATACGAAGACAACAGTGGTACTTCGTACAACGTAAGTCCAGCACCTTTATTTACTGATATTACAAGCGATTTAACAGAACTTCAATGAAGGCTTTCCCCTAAACCACCTCCTTCCTGTGTTCAGATTTATCCCTAGGTATAGCTGGTCGAGCCTCTCATTAAACTGTTGAGATTACACCTTTCCTGCCTCAGTACTCTCCGCTCGTCTGGTTGGATTGGCAAGATGTCTCTGCACAATATATTTCTCTTTTACATACTTAATCTTTTATAAGTGATGAACTTACCTGTCCCCTCACAACAATGGCAACTAGTGCCTAGACTGATAATTGCGATAAGTCATTTAGCTCTCTCCTCCCTTGGTCATGCAATAGTCATTTACAAGGACTACCCCCTTCATTGTGTTTCTCATGAAGAGCCATCATTCTATGCAACTCCTCTTCTACTTTCCAGTTGTTAAGTCCTTGCCCTGGTCTGCTTTTGACTTTGTTTCGTTTATTTCATTTATTTTATTTATGAGATTATTAGATTATTTTATGAGTTCTGATTGACCCTGGTCACAGTGTTACCCCTCAAGCATATTGAGATGACTTGAAATATATTTGCGCTGCATGAAAGTCAAATGTTATTTTTTTAAATATTTCTTGGGCAAGTTCAGATTAGCTTGGTTTAGAACAATGTGGTTTAATATAGCTCTATGTGGTCACATGCTTGCCTTGGATTTAGCACTTTGTACAACACACATTAACCCCATCCTGCCTATCCCTCCCCTCTCTTTCACCCCTTTTATACACAAGGAAGCTACGTGCATATGTATGCGGTCTTCAGTGCAGCAATCTTTTATTTGTTTTTCATAGCTAACTTAGATCCCATTAATCCTTTCTGTGCAATGTGGCAAAAAGCTATTATAATTTCCACAATGCTAACCTCTTTATACCGCACATGTGTAGATCAGCCATTTTCTTTAGTGCAGGTTAAGCCTTAGATGTATTACTTTGTGTAACATAATGCACATTAATTCCTCCCCTCCCCCTCCTCCCCATCACCACATTCAATCTGTTTCTATACAAAAACAAAGTCACATTGCAGGTTCAATGCTGCAAACATGTGTTTCTCCTACCAGTAATATTGCAGTAATCATACTGTGTACACAGTGCTGGACAGCTCGCTTTTTTTCCCCTCCACATTCACAATTTCTAAAATTGACATCATAAATCAAGTTGGAAATGTAACAAGGGAGAAATTTCTGCTGATAAATTAGGGCAGAAAATCATTCTTTGTTCAATTTTGATGGGGAATGTTTAAAAGCCGGCTGGCTTTCATTTTGTCATTTGTATGCAGTAGCGTGAGTTATTGAGATATTTCTAGCACTCTGGGAAAAGTCAAGCCTTCTGACATCCAACAGATATGTTTAGTTGGATATCCCTAGGAGACAATTTATCTTAATTGTTTTGTGTAACTATTGCAGAATTATCTTTAATCAACATGCAAAAGGAAATTTCAGCATGATGCAACAGTGAAATTTTTGTCACCAAAATCTACAGTAGTAGAAATATATTAGGAAAATGGCCAAATTGCTGGTTTTTGTTAGTTTTTGTATGACCTTTCATGACCCTGAGGTCAACATTGGCTTTCCATTATTGGTGGCCAACCATATATACCCATTTGTCATGACTAATCCAATAAACCATATATAGTCACATTTTCCAAGCAGGTTAGAAGCATTTAGAATACTATGAATTACTGTGAACTTTGACCACCCTAGAGGGGTTACAAATTGTGACATTTTCATAAATGCTACTTCTTCTCCTAGCTGCTGTATAATCTGGCTATAATTTTGAAGAGTGTGTGCTATGTTCAATTTTGTTGTGAGGGGAGGGGGGAGAGGGGGAGGGGGGTGCATTGGCCCCTCTACTCCCCCTGATGTAGATTATTCTGTACAATCTATGCAACTTCTGCCATATCATAGCATTCACTGAAGAGTGTTTTAGATTGCCTTATGATACTTTAAATCCATCAACCCAATGGAACTATCAGTCACGGTTATGCCAGTCTGTAGGACTTCTTCCGAACAGCTACACCGTATCCTTGCAGTACAAAAAAACATGGACCACAGAAATAGAAAAAAGAAAATAGAGAAATGTAGCCATGCATCTGAAGAGGAGGATAATATCTGAAAGGTGTGAAAGACTCTAAAAACAAACCCAGTCTTGCTAATTGGGTATTTTAGAGCTCAGATGTCATTTTTAGCTTGATAGCTTTGTTTATTTTCCTCTTCCCCGATGGCTCACTTTACGCTCACCGCCCCGTAATCTTTAAAAGCTCATCTTCCTGTGAGTATGAACTTTTGGGGAGGTGCTCGGAGGGTTGAAAAGCTTCGTTGTCACCGAACAGACTTATTTAGATCACGGCTTTGGAAGCCGTTAGGGAATGGCACGTATTGATTTATAGATATATATTTTTTTTGGGGGGGGGCGGCATTGGAAGAGTGCGTTCACTCTGGTCATAAAACGTCACCGAAAGCCTCTTAATTTTTACATCCAGAACGACAGACTCGCTATTGACCGACTTTCCTCTCACGAAAGTCCTCTGAAGAATTTACTGACTTCATTACCATCGTAGCCATTAACCGTATACAGTAGAATTTAGCAGAGTTTCATTTGCTGAAGTTACAAAGTAGACGTTTGTTCCTTTGCTAGTACTTTTTTCATTTTATATAAGGTCAGCAGAACAAATTTCTTTTACAGCTACAGTTGCTATAGCGGGTATGGTTATGAAATTATGAAATTTACGAGTATCAAAATATGAAAGGTGACACATGCATAAGAGAGAGTGACAGATAGACAATGGGAATGGATGATATCCAGAGGACCCTTGACACTTTCAGTGAGCCAAAAGACTTTGGTAAAAAAAAATTGTTGTCAAGTTGTGTTTCTGAATCTCATATCACATACTTGAAGTGATATGTGTGGATTGTACCATTACGTGTAGAGGAGTGTTGAAGATTTTGTCAACCTATGTCGCTTTAGATGTTGTGTGTGCTTGCCCTAAGTGGGAAGTTTGCAATCTCAGGGGTGCTTGCGGAACATTGGTGATCATAATGATAAACGTACATTCACGAATGTGACTTCAAAAATAATTGCGTGTTTGTGCGAGTGCATTCGAGATCTTTGGCATGAAAGCTTGCATGGGATGAAGTTTTTCTTCCACAAAAACCAATGAAAGTTAAGTTATAATAATATGGGAGCAGTTCAGTGCAATAGCACTTTAAATTGTTTAATACTAAAAAGGTGAGCAACTTGCCGAATAAAACAGTTTACATATATATGGTGTACCAAATTTAACAGTTAAATTCCTTGGCGGATGTACTTGTAGAAAGGAGACTTTTGTTAGACCTAATGGCATATTGTAACTGCAGTGTTGCAGTGTTATATCTGCAATGGTGAGAAATACCTATGAATCTAACCCCAACAGTTTGAGTTGCCGCTCAGGGACCAGCATAGAGGGAGTTTACCAAGCAGCATTACTTACACCACACGTACATCCCTCCTTACACACCCTCCTTAACCCCTCCTTACCCCATTCCTCAGACACCAGAACTGCTATACTTAAGGATCCAAATTCAAATTCAAAATTAAAGATCCAAATTTATCACCTGTTTCTCAGGTTCAATTGTCATTTTCATTCAAGCTGCACTAGGTGTTTCTAATCGCTCATCAAGTTATATTTAATTCTGCCGTTTTGATCCTCGTGATTCATTGTAAAAAAGCGATGCTAGTGGAATTAAGCTTAACTGGAGGAAATATCTTTCAAAAAGTCTCTGAGCAATTTTGTCACGTGGGACAATTAAATTATTCGATCTGTAAACATTAACTGCATGTCTTATCTCGATTTACTTCTGTCTGCAGTATTTAGTGGCACGTCGACTAATATTTCACGTATACGTCTAATATTTCATTCGACTCATAGTTCATGTATATGACATATATTTTCTGTTGCATACTGCATGTATGTATGTGTCTAATGAAGTTGAATTTTTTACCTGACATATCGATTGTATGCTTTCCCATCCAACAGTGCCTGGGTCTTTCAGAACAAGATTTAAAGGAGAGAGAAGTGGACCATGTAGATATTGCTTACAACGAAGTGCCTGAGAAACACTATAAAGTGGAAGAGGTAATATATAATGTAAGGACATAGCTCACTATACATATGTAGAGAGGATGGTTTAAATATGCCAAGGCCTTCATGACATGTCTGAGGATATGGAGTGAGGGCATTGACTCTTCTCCTAAACGTACGCACCAGGTTCCAGTATACCGTACCAACAAACCGGGAGGATTCTTGCGCTGGTGTTAACAAACCGGTAACATTCTTGAAAGGTGATCAGCTTCGTAGGCTTAAATCGTGGTGCGTATGTATAGGAGACGGATAAGTATTGTCATTTGTTAATACCAAAAACCAGCAAGTTTTTTGGGGGGAGTATTTGGGTGAACTTGCATTTAACCATTTTGTAGCCATTTACCCTCCAAATCCCTAAGGCACCGGTGGGAAGGGGAATGTGTGATGGGGTACAGTGTAGGCTAGGGGTGTGAGCTAACATACTGCTATGCTGCCATTTACCAACATGTGAATGAGTGAATGATCAAGTAATAAGCCGTTTATAGAATTGTTCGAGCCATTATCCAGCATCAGATGTGTGACAAGAGCTGGTCGATGTGATGAGTCATCAGTGATATGCTGATCACTAATTGTCAATTAATTCATGCTGATTGATCTCATTGTAATTATGCATATCAAGACTTATTTTAAATCTGTGTCATTTGGTGGGTGTCAAATCTTCTTTTAAATGGGTTTCTTTAATGGTGTCAAGAATTATTTGAAATGGGTGTCCTTGATGGGTGTCAAGACTTATTTTAAATTGCTGTCTTTGGATGGCTGTCATGATTTGTTTTATATGAGTGTCTTTGGTTGGTGTCAAGGATTAATTTAAATTGTGGTCTTTGGTGGGTGTCAAGAATTATTTTAAATGAGTGTCTTTGGTGGGTGTCAAGACTTAATTTAAAATGGTGTCACATTATTGCCCTCTGTCAGCATTGTCATAGATTCGACACCTATATTCCTGTCTAATGTTTAGAGTAGTAATTGCCGATAACGTCAAATAGAAAGTTGACCCGGTGTGTTTAATGAAGATTAGTGTTGCCCTGAAAATTAGACTTTGAAGACTTACTAAATACTTTAATAGTCACATATTCACAAACTATCACTACAAGGTGTATTAGAGCAATTTTAGTTACAAGACAGGTAAACAGTCTAATTTACACAGGCTGCTTCTTTAAACTTTTAAGGAAAGTGTTAACTGACGATAAGAACCGTCAGGAAACTAGTTTTGGAAACTTTGACAGTTTTAGGATGTTAACATTTGTGGTTTAACACAGATGACCACCATAATTGAATCCCATTGTAAAGCTGGGTGGGAAACAATGCCCTGTTTGAACTGTATGTAATATGTAAGGAAAATTAATTCTGAGTAATGTACAGTCTTGCCAGTACACTAGTTATGAAAATAGTGTCTAGGTGACAAAAGCCCCCCAAACAAAGACTTTAATACCAATTCCTAGGAATAATATAGAGAGCTTAAATTTTTGGGTAGCAGGTTTGAAGACTTTTTTCAACCTTTGTGGCTATAAAGTACTATGGTTTCTAGATGTGTTTTATGAAACCTGCTACAGTATGCATCCTTGTACATTAGTTAACATACAGTAATTTGTTCGTCTTGCATCACATAATGCGATGCCATACCATATAAGTGATTCCCCGAACTCATGCTTTCCAGTCCCACTTTCGTCTACAAGAGGTTGGATGACGTCTCAGATTGATCAATTTACTGGTAGTTTAGGTGGAATAAGTACTTCCCGAGTGTTCGTTAGGACACTTAAAGCCAAAACATTTCGTCAAGTATCTCTTCACAATTGTTTTGATATTTGGTTTTTGATTCATATATTTTTTTGATAGAATGATTGATAAGTTAGCTGTTTAGTTTTTCTGTTTGAAGAAAGTTGCTGATTCTAGAATTGATTGTATTTCAAAAGGCAAGGTTTTTGCAGTGGTGGGTTAAAAACCGTCATCCTTAGGGTCGAAAACATATCTCGTTACAATCTGTAAATTTTAAAGGTTATTGTATAATTCTATGAATGTTTACAGGCAATGGAAGAGTGATTGGCATTTGAACAAAGTAATGGAAATACTTTTTTGTAGAACATATAAGGAAGGGTTAAACCATTTGCAAACGATTGGTTTTGACGTTGTCGTATTGTGACAAATAGCCGAGGAACAATCTGCACTAAATTAATTTTCTAATCACCAAGAACTATGATCCTTGAGATGAAACCAATTTAATTAAACTTTGATTAACAGTCCTCAGTCATACCAGCAGTATAAACCATCATCTCGGGCAATCAATCTAGCTGTTTCAGATTACTTTTTAATACCAACAAACTTTCTTGAGTATTCTTCTAGGACCTTAAGTAGACCTGAAGTAGATTTTGACAACCGATGCATGAAAATCTTTACAGACATCTTTGTTGACGATAATTTATTTGTCATAGTAATTACCAGCGTTTGATGCAGCTCATTTTAGTTTGGCAGCTGTATTTCCAAATCTACAAAAAGCAGTCGAATTCAAAATTGGATTGAAATGGAGTAAAACAATAAAGACCAAACTAGAAATTGATTTCACAGAGAGACCGATTCCATTTGGTTCTCAACAGAAACTTTCTTCCCACATGTGTTGCAACCAACTTGTACAAAAAAATCAAGATTTTCAACTTTCTTAACTTCCATTATTTGAAATGAAAACTAATGACTGCTTGAAAGTGGTAGTGAGGTGTAATTTTATGGGATTTTAGACTGAGCAACAAAGTACAAATTGTGTATATACCAGTACTGTTGGTATATTAGTGGCTACGTAGAGCTTATACTGAAAACAACACTATTTGCTGCTATTGGACTTGCTTTCAAATGCGAGTCATGTTTATGTGTAGACTTTTCATTGAAGGCCTTGAACAGATCTTTTATGAATCGCAAGTCCAGTTTCTGTTCTCATCGACTAAGGCTTTGTAGAGGTACTTCTTATCTAAAGCGATTTAGAGGTATAAACGGTGTTGCTGATGTACTCAATCATTAGCTAAGCTTAGTTTTTTCCTAATTCTCTCCTGTTTGTTTGCAATGTACCCGTAGTTGGTATAGTTATACTCAAGCTATAAACTACATTACTTGCTGTTCATTTTGGCTTTGACGTCATGTCGCATTGGCTGTATGCTGTAAGCTATATTATAAGACTATTATATTATAAGGCTATTAAAACTATTAGACTATTAAGATATTATATATTCTATAAGACTATTATAAGGTATTATAAGTGGATTATTCATATGAACTTCCTTGCTTTCAAATTTCACAGATGAATTGTCATTTTGAACCACCCCCCACTCCCTCCAAACACAAAAATAAGTTTTCTTACCTTGAAATGCTTTTCCTAACATCTATAAGCCTGTATGATGGCAGTTTGCCAAGAACGGTTTCTTAATATATGATAAAGATGGCCTTTAATTTATGCAAGATATAACAGATGTGGAGATCTTTCGGAAATACATGTGATGAAACATGATAAAAACCAGAAGATTTTATCAGTTTCTAGCAGGATGAAAAAACAGCTGCCATTAAATTTGCTTAAGTTGAAGAAATATCAGTAGTTTGTTTCAATATTGTTTGTTTATTATGTTTTTGTTTATTCAAAGGCAATGCAATAGGTTTACCAACTAAAAACGGGGACTATTTCAGATAAGGTTAAGAGTGGTGTGAGATATATCACTATAAACAGAGAAATAGCTGCCTCTGGGTGAAAATTTACCGGCAAATTATTACGTTAAACCAATGATTTCATGACCATCTTCTGTGAAAGCATTAAATATAAAGGGTGTACGTTGTCTGCAGGGCTTGGGATTGGGGCACAGTAGAGTGGGCGAGGATTTCCACACTGATGCAGTGATAAAATTATGTTTCAAATTTATTTTTATTATAATTTTTGTTTATTTTTCTTAATTGCAGGATCTAAGAAAGTTCAAATCCAAGAAAACAGACAGAGGTCCATTAGAGGAAGGTTGGAGGGTAGGTATTAATTAAATTAATTAATTAATTAATTACAATTAATTAAATATTTGTACAGTTTAAACAGTATTTCTTAGTTAACTTAAAAGGTTAAACCCTGGGTTTAAGAGTGAACATCTTCTTGTAACATCTGTGAAATAACTAGGCAGAAAATGTTTCCCTGTTTTTTTTCAGAATTTTTTTCATTTTTATGTAAGTGTCTATTTTGCTACTTTTCAATAATAAGGGCGCTTCAAAAGTGACTTATAAGTGAGCCATCTTTTCATCTTCGCCGCTTCACTTTACCTTGAACGTCATAATAGACTTTACTCAGCTCTCAAACAATTGCCATGGTTACAAACACAACTTGTTGAAGTTGGCTCGTTGTAAGGAAACACGGTCGTCAGAGGAGTCTAAAACAATTTCGATACAGCCGAACAATTTGTCCAACGGACAAACGGAATAGATCATCAAAACTTTTGCCCCTGAGGTAACGTTATTTAAGCAGGCACAAACAGCTGAGAAAAATGCTTATTCTATTCAGGAGATATCTTGTAGATTGTGTTTACCCAATTAGGCTCTGAAGACTTGATCAAGTATAGTTTTAGTTACAGTGTAGACTTGCAGGGTTTCAAATCTGATAAATTTCTATGTGATATCTTAAATGCATCTTCCAGCTTTGTATTTCCAAGTGAAATCTCTGTAACCTCCATAAGACAGGAGTAGAGTTTATATTTAATATAACATCAATGGTAAAACACCTTTGACGTTTAATGTCATCATAAAATTCCCTTGTTTCACGTTATCGCCGAGGGTAAGATTAAAGTTGCAGAAAGTTCCCTGTGGGTGAGCGGATGCATCAGTTCCATTTCATTACCCACCAGAAATAGCAATGTAAACTAGATAGGTACGTACAGGCAGACAGACAGACTATTTTTAATGGCACCTGAAGGTTTTCAATAATCTTCTTCTTCTTCTTTATTGAGATATTAAACTCTTCTTAACCTCTCTGAAATAGGATTAGAAGTTTAACTGAGTTTTAATGAATCTTTTCGATGTTAGATTTGGTGAAAAACCTCAGGGACATTGTCATGGTTATGTGAATAAAGAATCAGTAGTTTCCTTTTCTGCTGCAGTGTGCTAGAAAGAGATGAAAGGTTTCTTCCCTCAAGCCTCTTGACTTGTGTTCAGCTAATATGAATATGCATTTACCCTTAAAAACCCAATTGTGTTAGTTTCCCACGCTTCCCATGCCAGATACTACTAAATATCACTAATAATGATATAGATTATCTATCCTACAAACTGCAGCGGAGATTTTTAAGTTTTAATAGTCTTAACAAAGATATCAGTAAAAACCTAGAGACTCAGTAAGAAAACATTGGCACTTTTCTATATGTCAAAGAAGTATGCTAACACTAGGTGTGATTGTATGTAACAATGTAATTGTGTGTAAAAGAAGTATTCTAACACTACATGTAATTGTATGTTCAAGAAGTAGGTGTTATTGTATGTAAAAGAAGTATTCTATCAATAGTAAATTTAATTGTATGTAATTTTAAGAAGACCAGGTGTAAGTGTATAAAAGAAGTAGTCTATGTAATAGTATGTAACCAAAAGTAATTTTAATAAGACTAGGTGTAATTGTTTGTTATTGTATTTACAGAATGTAATTGTAAGAAGTATTCTAACAGTAGGTGTTATAGTATGTTAAAGATCGAGCAAGGTGTTATAGTATGTAACAGAATGTAATTGTAACAGTAGGTGTTATTGTATGTTAAAGATCCAGGTGTTATGGTATGTAAAAGAATGCAATTGTATGTAAAAAAGTATTCCATGGTATTGTATTTACAGAATGTAATTGTAAGAAGTATTCTAACAGTAGGTGTTATAGTATGTTAAAGATTGAGCAAGGTGTTATAGTATGTAACAGAATGTAATTGTAACAGTAGGTGTTATTGTATGTTAAAGATCCAGGTGTTATGGTATGTAAAAGAATGCAATTGTATGTAAAAAAGTATTCCATGGTATTGTATTTACAGAATGTTATTGTAAGAAGTATTCTAACAGTAGGTGTTATGGTATGTTAAAGAATGTATTCGTATGTAAACAAAAGACTGTTATTATATGTAGAGAATGTAGTTGTAAGAAGTATGGTAACAGTAGGTCTAACAATATATTAAAGATCTAGGTGTTATGGTATGTATGTAATTGAATGTAAAAGAAGTATACCATGTTATTGTAAGCTAAAGAATGTTTTTGTATGTTATTGCAGTAATTGTATGGAATGTAAAATGAAGTATTGTGTAATTGTATGTGAAAGCAGTATCCTGTGTTATGGTATGTAAAAGTACATTCTAACACCAGGTGTTATTGAATGTATTTGTAAGAAGTATTCTAACAGTTGGTGTTATTGTGTGGAACCCCATAGGTAAGAACGCATCTCAGTTCATTCACCCTTGCAGTTTATTCCTATGAGAAAACTTTGCGATATTGCCGATAATTTAACCTGTAAACGAAGTTTTGCATGATCTTAAACTGTAGTATAATAGTTTACAGACAGGTCTACTGATTGGAAGCAAAGCTCTTAATCATATACTCATCCTTCTTGTTTTATCATTATCATTCAGGAAAATACCAAGCCGGTGATGTGTTCGTACAAAGCAATCAAAATGAAGTTTGAAGTCTGGGGATTTCAATCCAAGGTTGAGAACTTTGCACATCGAGTAAGTCCAAAAATACTTTATCACAGATTGAACTCATTCCTCATGGTCGTTGCCCCTTTTGCTATTTTTTCCGTTTGTTTGCCTTCATGAGAGATTAGGAGCTGAGGGCACAATTCACAAATTTGATTTAATATGAAATTACAGAGATAGATACATGAGACCAAGGATGCCGTTTCCCTATGTGTATTAACATTAATAAGCCGCAGTATAAATTTAAATATCTAATCCCTTTGTCCCAATTTAATCGCGTCACTTTTTTATTTAAATTTGAGAAAACATGTTCTGTTGTTACAAATGCACTTGGTTCAGTGTTGGACCTTCATTGAAACCTTGTTGTGTGACTATTTCTGTACACCCCCCCCCCAAGTGCTCTGACATACCATAAAGATAACATCAAGTGAATATTATTGAAACTGTTATATAATCAACAATTTGAACACAGCAATTCATCTTGAGCTGTCTCCATTTTGGATTCCTCCCCAAACACTAGCTACGATGAACGTTAATTCCTATTAAACAGCACTTACTGTAGTTCTCTTAAATGGCTTTCTCACAAATCAATTATTTTCCATTTAATGCAGGAAACCTAATCCCTTTAATTTGAATCTAAATTATTTTCCCTCTTCACTGGATCCAAGCGATTTAGGTCCTCAAATTTCCTGTTTGCATGATTATCATCTGTACACACTCTTAATTAATTCCTTCAAATTTTTTTGAGATTTAAATTTCAACCAAAGTTGAAGAGAAAAATAAGCTGTTTTGGTATTATTTTGTGTTTTAACATTTTGACGGGTGGGTAAGGGAAGCCAGAGGCTATTAAATGACTAAATGCCGGTAGATTTTGCTAGTCAGTCAAAGAATCGGCATGATTTTTTTACTGTACCGTTAATAGGATTGCTATATTTTAGCAAGAAAACTTCATCGTTGAACTTGCTGGTATGTTCATCCATTCATCTACAACATTATTAATATACCAAGACGAGCTCGTGCGTACACTCGTGTTTGTACAGCCGTGCGTACATCACTGATAGCGAGTTGAGCTGGTCGATACGTGGGTACAAACTTGTCCATATTGGTCCAGTTCAGTCTCAGATGATGTGAATCATTTTCTGCTCTTTGCTCCACAGGCAATAAGGGATATCTTAGTCCTTGGACATAGGCAAGCATTTGCCTGGATAGACGAATGGCATGGTAAGTTTATCATGACAACTAGAGCAATAGTACTTTGTACTCTTAATGCCATAACAACGCTCCACCACAGGTAACAAGTTCAAAGTTCAAACCTTAGTCGGTATCCCGCTTGTGATATTCTGTGAGCCAGAACGGACGTACAGTATTTCCCGTTTTAGGTTCAGAGGGTTGTTGTTAACTTTCTAACATCAAATCATCAAACTATTGAACAACAAAACGTGAAAAAAATGGTTCTGTTTTTATTTTATATGGTCAATTTGGGATAACAACTAACACTAGCATGTAAAATATGCGGAACAGTTTAATTACCATATAGATAAGGATTGAAAGTAGTCACAGCTGCATCTGTGCTAAACCGAAGCTTATGGATTGACAAGGAAAACAAGTGGCAACAAGAGTACCAACAGTATATCAACATTGCAAGTACATATGTGACTGTGTGTGAACTAATCTCATAAGTGTTTGATGTCATGTGTAAAAAAGAGATTACGCACTTCATCTTAGAGTGTTCGGCAAACATTGAAAAATGGGGACGGCAGTCAAAGGATTACAAGAAGTTGGTAATTGAGGAGTGAAGTTTAGATCCTAGTCTTGACACTTTCCTCTCAAGTGTCTGTCCAAGGTTTCTTGAATAAAGTTACATACATAGTAGCCTTGATATTTTTTAAATGCTCGATGCTTTTTCATCAAGATGACTTAAGGTCCCTGGATTAAACTTTCAAGCATGTCTGGGAGTTTTTGTTGCATTATCTGTTGGGTTTGGTGTCTCTGTTTGTGGCAATTTTTCAAACCAACTACTGTAAAACAGGCAGAGTCTTGTAAAAGAAATGCATCGTGGGAATTTATCATATCCAAGATTATCGGGACACAAAGAGGTAAATTTGATAAACCAGAAGATTTACTCGCAGTTATTTCTGTAAATTGAAGGGGTGTGAATAAATTTCAAGTTCGTGTTTTTCTTTGAAAATCTAGCGTTTTACTTCCAAAAGTCTCCTTTAATAATGATACTAATAATGTAGATTTATATAGCGCCATTCCAGGAAACAAGTAACTGCCCGTGGCGCTTTTCTCACATGTACTAGGAAGAACAAACGATTGGATAATGAATTTGTAACAAAGAAGAGTAATGTTACTCTAATGCCACAGGGCACAACTGTAATCTTTACTGAAAGTGAAAAGAAAAACGTTGATTTGAAGAAACTTAATTATTGATTTGTTAAATAGCTGTAAATAATTAAATCCAGAAAATCCTAGTTGACTTGGGCCACATAAAGCTTTGCAAATACAGATTTCAATGATATAATTTTAGTTAGTCATTTGTCATTTATAATAAAAAAAAACAGTAAGAGTTAGTAAGATTATTATGGGCATAAATGAATTTGATTTCTAAAAGTATCAAGATTCGAGGAAAATGTTTTCGTTGACACTAGGTTTACACAGCGCATCATTGTAACTATATCAGGACATTGACGTCTGTGGGTATTATAATGCATCCCATTTAGCTCAAGTAAAATGGGTTTTTTTGTTGTTGTGTGTCACTGTAACAACATAATTACTTGACGTCAACGCTTAAGCCCAAAGCTCCTTTGCTGAATAATGTAGTAAATTAAATAATGTGTCTGGTGTAATAAGAAAAAAAAATGAAATCGTTGCATTTTATGTTACAATCCTTCGTGTTGAAAAGAATACAGTGAGGAATGGTGACGTGTCACTTTAAAATGGGGGCTTTGTAACGTTAACTCGGCTACCACTTCCACATAATATCCTAGAAACCCTCATACTGCGCCAACTGAACTAGACCCGATTCTACTAGCTATCAAAATTTGTATCTGCCGTGACCTAGTTTTTGATAGTTGTGACCGAGACCCATAACCTTACAACAGACCCCCCCCCCCACACTGAACCAATACAACAGCTATTGACAGTTAATGACCCATGCTCATTTAGGTCACATGCTAAATTTACTTTCCCCATGATTTAGTTTAATTTTGTTTAGACTGGGTTTGTTATTGTCATCGAGTTTTACCACCTGCCCGGCTTGGATCATTCAGAATGTAGAAATGCTCAATCGTGTTGCCATGCATGGAAAACTAATGATACAGTGTTACAGTGTTAGAAACCTGTACAAGTAACTCTGTGTATTACCCTCGGTTCTCGTCTGGCACGTAATTGAGACTAAGAAATTAAAAGGAAGTAAGGGAGAGTGAATGAGTTCATTTTAATTACATTGATTTCTATTTTTATCGTGCCATGGTAACAAGTCATGCCTTTATACCGTGTGAAGTTATAAACAAATGATAAACAGCAAATCTATTTATTGGTCACGAGTAACACTCGCTGGCTTCATTTTCATTACATATATCACACTTTCATTGGCAATACAATAAACCATTGAATTAAATTATGCCTGAATCCTTGATGGGTTTGATAAACAAAAGCTGTACAAACTTTCTTCCTAGAATATGTTTATTTAATTGAAGCGGCTGAGTACATTTTGGCGCTATTTTAACAATCCCATAGTGATGTAATCACATTCATCTCCAATGAAGTAAATTGGATTTTTATTTCTCATTTTTACAATTTTGAATTTGGTATTTCAGTTGATAAGAAATTGTTGGTTGCCCTAATATAAGTTAATCAAGTACATTAATTTTTTTCTCAAAAATCCATCAAGTCCATGCAAAGATTTGCTGTAATAAACAAGCATTCCGAACATTATCAACCTATTATTTGTGAAAAGATGAGCAGTAAAATTGAAAAGGAATGAACGAACTAATTTATTTTTGTATTTTGAACTTTTCAGGAATGACCATCCAAGAGGTGAGAGAGATAGAGCAGAAATTTCAGAGCCGAACCAACGAGATGGTGAATTCAGGGATCGAACATTCGGACAGCCAACATTCGGGTATCAGCAATAACGTAGACGTCGACCGAGACGAAGACGACGATAACGATACATTCGAGGACGCCCTGGAGGACCTGGACGAGATGAGCGGAGCGTCCGGAACATCCCGATGACAATCAAAGCAGGAAGGAGGAGGAGGAGGAGGAGGAGAGAATGGTTGAAGAATATTCCAAGGAGGAGAGAATCGGTAGTTTCCAAAGGTGTTTTGAAAGCGCTTCCTCTCATAAAATCTTTTGTCTATAGGAGGATCATCTATTTCGGTGCTAGGGGAAAGATCATTCGTATCGGACGAGATGGGCCGGCGTCTCGGTCACGGACCAGCGGTAATATCAAACAGACCAACTTATGACTGGGGAAGATGTAATTCAAATTCCAGGCTGCAGCAGGACACTTGAAACTTAAATCATTTACAACTATTTAATCTTCTCAGAAATTTGGAAGTGTCTGCTTAGAGAAATATCTAATAGAGATGAAGTTATGGGAAGATTAATGGTATTTCGGCATGGTTTCCTGGATGGTATGTGACCGTAGTAAGAAAGAAAGGCACTTGACCAGTGTAAGACTGGCATGCAAGTGATCACATAATGTGGTGTGCAAGAAAGGTGGCGCAAGCCACAGTTCATCTAGTATTTGACAGGGCAAATTGTAAATTAGCTTTACATTTTTCCCTTGCCTCACATTATTTGCTTCAAGCCTTCTTGTATGTTAACTAGAGTGGATCTATATGAAGCTGTTATGCTTGTGCTACTGGAATGGCCATGATCTGAATATTCCTATACAACTGAAAGGAATGTATATACATTTTCAGTTTTCCATAGTTGAATTTGAGAACTTGAACAAGGGGAGGGTGAGGTGTGCCCTGTTATTAGTTCACTCTACCTATCATAAAAGAAAACTTGTTGCAGATTAGTCTTAAATTCTGATTATTTGAAAGCAGAGCTTATTTCTTGTACATTTTGACACTTTTACAAAAGCCCAAAACAAAGATGTCAGTGGGACTTGTTATGTCCCCATATTAAGTCTTTCGTGTTAATTTGGGTGCAATGCATGTCTCACTTTTAGTGCTGTAATTCTTGTTATTGGTAACTTAATCTTGACAATGTAAAATTTTTCTGGTTGGGTAGTGTGGCAACTTATGTAGTCTGCTGACCAGAAAGGAAGTATTGGAAAATTGCTACCTACAGTCACCAGATAGGAATAATCAGCTATATTTGATGGCACACATTACATAGGCTAAAATATGAGCTCTTTTCAAAATTGGTACTTAAACTTAAACATGCGTTTTATTTGTGCCGAGATTGCCAATTTGTACAGTTTACAGTCATAAGAGAACATTTTGTGTTCATACAATTTTGTCATGAAGCTCAAATTTAGGTTAATGGCAAATGAATGCATTCGTTAGTAATGAAAGATTGGTTGCCATAATAAGAACAGATGCATTTTATTTTGTACAGAGTTTGCCAATTTGTACATCATAAAAAGAACATTTTGTCCCTTTTCTTTTGTTATGATGATGTCAAAAAGTTTAGGTTTTCACTAAAATGCTCTTAATTGCCCTACCAAGTAATTGGCACAAGTGAATCCATTCATTAGTTCTAAAAGACTGGTGACGATAAAGGAATTATGTGACCCATTTCTTTAATAAATTGTATGATTTTCTCTGTTTAATGTTGAATTTTTATTGGAATTAGTCATTCCTTTGAAAAATAACTTCCAAGCAATACTTTTTGATATCTTAGAAAGAAGTATCATCTCGAACAACCCCTCGAGTACTTTATGATGTACCTTTATTAATGACTTTGTAGAAGATATGCACACATGTGCTTCCAGTTGCATAAACATTGTCTAAAAAAATCATACAACAAGTCTTCAGCTATGTGTGTGTAATAAAACATCATACTTTTAATGAAATGCTTCAAAAGTTATCCCTCCAAATATCACTGATTTTTTTGAAACTAATTTACCAATTAGTCTATATTTTATGTTATTGTAAATTAAGAATCTAATTTATGAGCCATATCCTATTTATTTTCAATTATTATTTATCTCCCCCAAGAGATTTACACTACTAAGGCTATAGTAGCTTTTCGGGCATTGTGTATCCCAGTGTGGAACACTATAGAAAACAAGGTTAATTTGTACCTTTATTTTATTTATTTCAATTATTATTTGTCTCCCTCTATTAGACTACTACACTACTAAGGCTAAAGTAGCTTTTTTTTGGGGGGCATTGTGTATTTCATTGTGGTCCCTATTGAAAATCACGGTTAAATTGTACCTTTATTTTATTTATTTCAATTATTTTTATTTCAATTATTATATGTCTCCCTCTATGAGATTTACATTACGAAGGCTACACAGCTTTTTCTGGGCAATGTGTATCCCAGTAAGAAAACTCATATCTTCAGTATTAATTGACATGTCCAGTCACTACAATTTGTTGTTGTCTTGTTTGTACGAATCCAAGATGTGTACATGGTTGTTGCTCAATTCATTGCACAAGTCTTTATATAATCAAATGATAATTTGTTGAAAAATTTAGAGCTCGAAGTGTACATATTCAACAAATTCATTGAAGAAAACCGAGCCGTTTAAAGAAAGAAGGGTTAAGTTGGCCAACAAATATACACAGGTTCTTAGGAACCTTGAAAGGTTACAACAGTATCTCAATTTATGAACATTTTGAATAAATCCATGAGATTTCCCTAGTGATGATATGGAATAATTACTTTAATGTTGATAAGGTAAGTGTCCTTCTCCAGTTTATTCCCTACCCCCTTCCCTTAATCCTCTCTTTGTCCCTCCACTGTTTATCTCCTACCTCTCCTCTTCCCCTGTTGGTTTCTTTCTTTCTTTCTTCTCTCCATCCCTTGTCTACTAATCCCCTTACATGTATCTCATTGTGTTCACCATGCTCATTAACCTGTCTGTATTCTGTGCATGTTTTTGTCCCTTCTGTTACTGTTACTTGTCATTCATTACCTTTGAAGAAGATCCTGCTAGGATCGAAACGTCAGGCCAACTTACTTTTACACAAGATAAGTGTCAGTCTGGAATCATCTTGCCCCATCTCAGAATCCCTCCTCCCCTTATTAACAGGCAAGTATCAGTCCTTACAATTGTTTTACTTAGTTTGGATTTTTTTTAAATGAAGAAATCCTTTTTCAGCTTCCAACAAATTTTAGGCCACTGTTATCACTTCAAAATGTTTTTAGGAGATGTCATTTATGAAGTTGTTTCTTCTCAAAATTTGGGCACAGTTCTCTTCTTCAACTCAACAAAGTCAAGCTTACAAGATATATAATATATAAATATATAATATATATTATAATATATAGATATATAATATATAATATTAAAATATATAAATGGAAGGCTCAACTCTGTAGTAACAAGAAACTGTCGTGCCCATCCTTGCATTTTCCTCTGTAAATTTTCATATTTTTGGGTTAAATTTCTTTCATTTTCTTTATGCCACAAGTCAAATGACTTTGTTGATGTTGAATAGGATTAAATACGGCAGAGGAGAATTTTTTTCTGAAAGTAGAATATTGTAAAAAAAGATTTATTTAACAGAAAATGTAGGATTTGATGTACAGTAGTATTGTAAGAAGCTATTGTCCTACAGTGATGGATCATAAAATGATGTTTTCCAATGAATATAAAGATACCACCTGTATCTATTTATAAATGTATTTATAAATATTTATTAATGTGTCAATTTCTTCACAAATCTTTTGTAATAGCAACCTATAAGCTGTTTTCATATGATCTGAGCATAAGCAGGTGCTATACCATTGGGGCTGGACCAGGGGCACAGGGATAATGTGCCAACACCCCTCCCCCCTCCCCCAGTTTGAAATACCCGATGAAGGTACTTCAAAAAGATATAAATTAGTGTTGTATTTACTAGTGAATTCTCAGATTTTTATGAACATGTATAATTTCATGAATTGCCCGTAACGTGTATGTTGTTTTCATAACTACTCCAATCAAGGCCTGCTGTGCTAATAGGTCTGAGCAAGTTCACAACTGGAAATAGGTTACATCCTAAATATTGGTTTTAATTGCAACTGATGAAAATATGATTTTCAGTAATTGGTATGAAGATTTATAAATGAATGTGCATCTCTTTCAATCAACATTTTAAAATGAATGTAATATTTCATTTATCTGTTACACCTTAGTTAATTGATACTTGGCACTTCAAAATCATTTCCAACCATCAAGAAAATAATTTTTGTATTTTGGTTTTGGGGTATAAGTCTGGGGCTTGTGTGCAGTTGATATTTTCTTTTCACAAATAACTTTCTTTTGCTGGTTTGAACACTTACTGAAAATATCGCCATCAAATATGCTAGAAAAGTCCAATAATAGTGTAGAATTTTCTCTACTGTACAACAATTATTTTGTGTCATTTTAAGCTGTCCAAAAAACTTTTTGAGTTGAATAAAAATTAAGGAAAACCTAGAATTGCTTCAAATTTTGATACATTCGAACAATGCAAAGATTCTATCTCAGGACTCAAATGCTTCATGAAAACTGAATTATTAACATGAACTATTATGTGTCACATTTTCTTAGCTACATTATTTCACACCAGAAATGAAACTTCCATATTTTCACTTTGTGAGCTTAACTTTTGCCACGATATTGCAGTTATCAATCTTTGGGTTTTGTGCTTGTGTATGCCAGTGTGTGCGTGCGTACAAGTCTGTGTGCGATGGTAATGCAATGGGTTTTTGGTAACTTCACAGAGCAAATGTGTAACCAGTACCTCTTTGAAAGTTCTCAAGGTTTCCGAGGAAGAGGATATTGGTGTAATTGATTAAGTGTAAAATAATCTGTATATTCCAAACACATTAAATAAAAGTATATGAGAGATTTATGCACAGTAGCAATTACTTTCGAGTCTTTTATTATCTCTTCCTTTACTTTTGCATTTGAATAAATTTCAGTATAATGTCCCTTGTTTCGCATACTGATGAATATGCATATTATTTTGTTTTACATAATGACGAATGGTTTTGAAACAGCTATATGCCCCTAAAATTGTTCAACGTCCTTCAAATTTAGAATGGCAATAAAATATAATTTGTTGTCTGTATTGAACATAAAACTAGGAGACTGCTTAATGATGTTATATTATTATATATGTGATCAAAAATTCAGTTGCAAAGCAGTGAAATGATTTGGACCGAGATATTTCAATTTTAACATTCCTCAGTACGCGAAACAGTGGACAATATAATAATAATAATAATAATAATAATAATAGTAATAATAATAATCAGCACTTATTTCTATGACACTTGAGCAACCACAGATGTGGGAGAAACCTGCAAGGGCTTATGGATTACAACTTACACGTTGGGTGGCTTCGAATTCAATATTTTAACTCAAATTTGGAATTTTTTCAATTAAGAAAGTCATTTCAGATGGGAAAATCATAGACTGCTCTTGGATGAAAAACCCATCTTACTATGACCCGGCCGGGAATTGAACCCTGAACCTCCCGATTAATTGCTAAGCCTCATTACTGCAAAAGCCTTTATCCACTTGGCCACAGCACCAGTATGATGAAATGATACCAGAATGTTATAATACGTAAGTTTTCAATCCAGAAATTAGCCAAACTTACTGCATCCTTAGTTGAATAATTTCTCTTGCAGCTAACATTGCTTCCTCCTAACCTACTTTGCCTAAATAGTTTTCTATTGTTTCCCGAAAATGATTGAAAGTTTACTTACAAGTCAATAAATGCAACAGGACATGGTTGGTTCCATTCACATGCAAGAATAAGTGTTAAGTTACGTGCAGCAGGCCAAGACCTGCGATGACCTGTGATAAAAAAAAAATCAAATTTTCCCTTCTTGAGATATCGTTTTTTTTTTACCAGCAATGCATCACATACACACACTCATCCATTTGTATGACTATAAAGGTTACCATTACCACGGAACCACTTCTGTGTTTAAATTGCTAAGAGCGTGGTAAGTGGAGGGAGTGGGTTGGTTAGTGTGTTTTCATTTCCACAACAGTTGAAGATGTCATTACCCAACAATGATGGTTGAAAAATAACCAATTATCTTCACCGAAGTGAGTAGTGAACACTTTTTTTTTAAATGATCTAAATTCTTTTGATTGCCTGCTTGCTAAAGTAATAGTCAAGGCAACGTTTCCTGAATCTATTTAGCCAATTCCAAAATAAACTTCAGATTCGTAATCACTCAGCGTGTCGCGAACTACCAGAAAAGAAACACATTTATCGCCTTTGCGAAAAAAAGTTTTTTCAACTCAAAAAACCGTAAGCAGTTTATTCCAAAACTGACCTTTTTATTCATAAATGTCAAGATAAAACTCAAGATGACAAACAGGTTTGATTTGACTGCTTTGAAATCACGTATCACTGGCAAGATGCGTCGAGCGCCCTTTTCTTTCGCTCAGTTTGCAACTTCAGAGGAACAATAGAAAACCGAAAAACTTTTAGGGACAACAAAAGGTTTTTAACCTTTGTTCGTCGTAAAAGATTTTCGGTCTTACTTTTTCTTGAGGTGAAAAACCTTTTTGTCGCAAAGACGATAAATGGGTGTTGTGTGGGGTTGCGTGGGGTCAAAAAAACCTGATTTGCAGTTTTTGCCAAAACTGACCCAAAATCGATTTCGCCGAAATGACGTAACAGGGAGTGATCGATGCTCAGGAGCCCAAATCTGCAACTGCCAGGTCCATATCTGCTTCCGTTCGGGAGATACGTGGTCCCAAAGGACCCGATAGAAATAGATGTTCTTCATAAGTGCAAAATTTGGAAAAACCCCCTCTTTTCAGCCCCCCTCTCTTGTCCTCTCTGAAACACCCATCGACATTAAAATTAGACGTGGAGTAGAAGACACCCTTGTCTTTGTTATACATCAATTTAGTGTAATTATCAGACCGGGAAAGGCTTCTTTCGCTCAGTTTGCAACTTCAGAGGAACAATAGAAAACTGAAAAACTTTTAGGGACAACAAAAGGATTTAAACCTTTGTTCGTCGTAAAAGTTTTTCGGTCTAACTTTTTTAAGTTTCAGGTGAAAATTTTTTTTTGTCGCAAAAGCGATAAATGTGTATCTTTTCTGGTAGTTTGCGACACGCTGATTACGAATCTGAAGTTTATTTTGGAATTGGGTGTTGTGTAGGGGCGTGGGGGGCAAAAAAACCTGATTTGCAGTTTTTTAAAACTGACCCAAAATCGACCCAAAATCGATTTCGCCCAAATGACTTAACTGTAATCGATGCTCAGGGCAAGGGCGGCGGAAGCACTTTTAATCTGGGGGGCACCGACATCAAAGGGCACTTTGCAGAAATTCGATTGGACTGATGCAGCCTTATATTTAGTACCCTTTATAACTCTTATTGTATTATCTTATTTGCGTATACACATCACTCCATCAACGCCCCCCCCCCCCCCCCCCCTCAAGTAAACAATGCATACTAGCACTGCAATATCTAATGTGCAAATTGGGAAATTGGAAAATCATTATAAAGTCCAAGTCTCTGCACACGCGATCGATACATGCATGAAAGCATATGAAATATGTCAAAATACTGAAAGAAAAATAATTTTCTATGTATTTTTCAATGGTTAAACTGATATTATTATGATCGTTATTATTGTAACGACTTTCCCAATAATTATAACCAATTTGGAAGGGTTATAACACGGCAAATGATTGTATGTTATTGGCATGCGATGTAATAACCAACGCATGCCTATATGATACGCACATTAACATGTTGAACGCGCTCAGCGCGCAAAAAATTATGGTAATATATTTCGGGCAAGTCGTTACAGCCCCCCCCCCAATTAAATTGGGCTCCTACCCCTGTGGTAGTAAACATTTAAAACTTCCCGAAATATTTCATTCGACGTGGGTTTCGCTTTGTAAACTCTTTATTTATTTAGAAATTTTTATGTAGAAAAAGGACACATTTTTAACCTGAGGAAAAGTGGGGGGGCACGTGCCCCCTGTGCCCCCCCCCCGGTTCCGCCGCCCTTGGCTCAGGGGCCAAAATCTGCAACTGCCAGGTCCATATCTGCTTCCGTTCGGGAGATACGTTGTCCCAAAGGACCCGATAGAAATACGTGTTCTTTATAAGTGCAAAATTTGGAAAAAACCCCTCTTTTCAGCCCCCTCTCTTGTCCTCTCTGAAGCACCCATTGAAATCAAAATTAGACGTGGAGTAGAAGACACCCTTGCCTTTGTTATACATCAATTTAGAGTAATTATCTGACCGGGAAAGGCTTCTTTCGCTCAGTTTGCAACTTCAGAGGAACAATAGAAAACTGAAAAACTTTTAGGGACAACAAAAGGATTTAAACCTTTGTTCGTCGTAAAAGTTTTTCGGTCTAACTTTTTTAAGTTTCAGGTGAAAATTTTTTTTTGTCGCAAAACGATAAATGTGTATCTTTTCTGGTAGTTCGCGACACGCTGATTACGAATCTGACGTTTATTTTGGAATTGGGTACCAAAAAGAGGTACTTTTTTAACTTTTCAAGACAAAACACATATTTTTTGGGCAAATAAAAATTGTCAAAATTGACCCCAAAATCGATTTCGCCCAAGAGACGTAACAGGGAGTAATCGATGCTCAGGAGCCCAAATCTGCAACTCCCAGGTCCATATCTGCTTCCGTTCGGGAGATACGTTGTCCCAAGAACCCGATAGAAATTCCAGTTTTTTTTTATTTTTTTCATAAATCATAAATCAGTTTTTTTTACCCCACGCCCCCACACAACACCCAATTCCAAAAAAAACTTCAGATTCGTAATCAGCGTGTCGCGAACTTCCAGAAAAGATACACATTTATCGTTTTGCGACAAAAAAAGCAGATATGGACCTGGGAGTTTCAGATTTGGGCTCCTGAGCATCGATTACTCCGTTACGTCTCTTGGGCGAAATCGATTTTGGGGTCAATTTTGGCAATTTTTATTTGCCCAAAAAATATGTGTTTTGTCTTGAAAAGTTAAAAAAGTACCTCTTTTTGGTACCCAATTCCAAAATAAACGTCAGATTCGTAATCAGCGTGTCGCGAACTACCAGAAAAGATACACATTTATCGTTTTGCGACAAAAAAAAATTTTCACCTGAAACTTAAAAAAGTTAGACCGAAAAACTTTTACGACGAACAAAGGTTTAAATCCTTTTGTTGTCCCTAAAAGTTTTTCAGTTTTCTATTGTTCCTCTGAAGTTGCAAACTGAGCGAAAGAAGCCTTTCCCGGTCAGATAATTACACTAAATTGATGTATAACAAAGGCAAGGGTGTCTTCTACTCCAAGTCTAATTTTGATTTCGATGGGTGCTTCAGAGAGGACAAGAGAGGGGGCTGAAAATAGGGGTTTTTTCCAAATTTTGCACTTATAAAGAACACGTATTTCTATCGGGTCCTTTGGGACAACGTATCTCCCGAACGGAAGCAGATATGGACCTGGCAGTTGCAGATTTGGGATCCTGAGCATCTGTTACCCCCGGTACGTCATTTGGGCGAAATCGATTTTGAGTCGATTTGGGGTAAATCTGTGCAAAACCTGCAAATCAGGTTTTTTCGCCCCCACTCCCCCAAACAGCATGAAGTTTCTTAGCATACAACTTCCGAGGAACAATAGAAAACCGAGGAACTTTTAGGACGAACAAACTTCTCAAACCTTTGTTCGTCCTAAATGTTTTTCGGTTTTCTATTGTTCCTCGGAAGTGTTCAATGTTTTAATCGTAATTTTTTCTTCAAAAATGGAACGGAGGGTGATAACATACTGCCCGATACTGTTGTTTTAACTGATTGTTGTATAAGTTTTAGTTATCATGACTTAGAAATTTAGTTTGGGGAAATACATGGGCGTCTGCAGAACAAAACTCAGGGGCACAAATAATCCAAGTAGACTTTTGTATACGATGGGTCTGGGATCCTTTCCCATAAAACAAATATAGACTACCGCAAAGGCGATTTCCGTTCTATGTTCAACAACTGTGGATAAACATTATAAAAAGAGAACTAGTGATAATTTGACTTATACGAATACTGCTCCTGCATGCTCGTATATTAATCTTAGAAAGCTCATACGTCTCACAGTACCATGAAAAGAGTACTAAAGTGTAGCAGGTTGTAAGGTTCAGTTTATTCTTACATCAGAGACATATAATAAGAAACATCTAAATACTTTCTTCCAAAATTTTTATATTCCCCAAATATTTCCCGAAATTGACCAAAAGTTCAGGTAATTCAATTAAAAGTGGAAACACAGCAGGACGTGAAGCTAGCTCAAACTGCCAACACACGTTGTGAGATGTTAACGATTGTTTTGTTCGCACTCAGTCCGTTTTGCTGTCCACAATTTACCAGTCTCGTGTATAGATTAGGTTTGACATGATTGAATGTGTTAATACTTCAGCGGAGAAGTCACGCCTAACAGTGTCATATGTCAATAGTAATAATTCTCGTCTTTTATAGCATATTATTTTGCACAATGCTGGATTAAACTGCGCCAAATTTAAATACAGGGCGGGAATTTCAAATGCAGCGTTTTTGGGCAAGACAAATTGACGGGGACACATTAGTGGTCTGTACCTGAAGAGCGAGACAAACTCAATATCTAGGGTTCAAACCCCAGTGAAGGCAGTTCCCTTTTCCATTATGAACCTTTAAATATAGGAAACAAGCATTATTTCTCAACCGATAAAGTGGTGCAGTGGTTAGTGCCTGAAGAGCAAGACAAACTCCTTGTCTAGGGTTCAAACCCCAGTGAAGGCAGTTTTCCTTTTTCTATTCTTATACCTCTTTCCTTCAGTTATGAACCTTAAATATTAGAAACCAGCATTATTTCTCAACAGTTAAACTGGCGCAGTGGTTAGTTCTCAAGACAAAACTCCATGTCTATGGTTCAAACCCCAGTGTAGGCAGTTGCTTTTGCTGTTCTTATACCCCTTTCCTCCCATTATGAACCTTACATATTAGAAACGAAAACCTACCAACACAATACCAAGTATGAATAAATTCTGACTTTCGGTTGCAGAGCCATAAGCATTTGGAGATTTTCACACTTCACCCGTGCAGACCTCATTATTATTCATGAGATGAGCACCAAAATCAATAGGGTTCATCTAATCACTATGGCCCATCTATGTACCAAGAATGACTTCAATCCAACTTGCCATTGTTGAGTTATCGTGATTACGAGCCAAGGGCGTCACATGCACACGCGTAATCACCATCGCATAGATTCCTTGAGCCTTAGGGCAAGGAATCCAAAGGGGGCAAATTTTGGTTTTGCCTCTGCACACCACATGCCTGTTTTACACCCAAATCTAAGTCCATCACTTTTGTGTATTCCTCTGTCATCACAAAGAACCCACTTACACGATGACCATCAAACCAGAATGCAAAAATGCATTGTGGTTTTGGTGATGTAACACAAGTAGTTTTCTTCATGAATCTGATGTAATGTATAGTGAGGGTGTACATGTTTACAAGGGTTTCTCGATTTGACCTCTGATGACCCTCTGACCTCCACCAAAAACAAGAGGCTTCTTTAACTGAATGTGGTTCTTCTACACACTAAATAAGAAGTCAGGCCAAGCTTACAGTATTGAGATATCGTGATTAGAAGATTTTCAAAATTTGACCCCTGGTGACCCCAAATGACCTTTGACCTCCACCAAAAACAATAGGCTTCTTGTAATCAATGTGGTACTTCTACACATATAAATATGAAATTGGTCTGACCTTTCCTTCTTGAGATACCGTGTTTACAAGGTTTTCACAATTTGACCCCTGGTGACCCCAAATGACCTTTGACCTCTACCAAAAACAATAGGCTCCTTGTACTCAATGTGGTACTTCTACACACTAAATATGAAATTGGTCTGACCTTCCCTTCTTGAGATATCATGTTAACAAGCTGGTCGTCACAAACGCACTCACACATACGCCATCATGAATGCATAGGTTACGATTATCATCGAAAACCAAAAATGGAATTCGCAATGCCGTTTTTGTGAAACTGATTGTGTTTAATAAACTGGAATGTTCTATCTCATAAATTCACCATGACAATGTGTCTTGTTTTTTTTTATTTATGTGTGAGTATTACTTTAGCAGACATGTAATACCTGAAGACAATCTATTCTTAAAACGAGCAAACCAACCATCGAGCAATTCCCTGTAACTTGCACAGCACGTTTAAACTAGGCAGTTACCTTTATGGAAGAAATTTCTCCAAACTTTTCAAAAGCCATATCTTTGGTATTGAATCATGTTTTCAGAATGTGGTTCTCACTATTAACGTAATGGAGAAAGGTTGTTTCGCTCGCTATTTCAAGCAGTAAGCTAAAAAAGTAACTTAGAGACAAAAATGAAGATAAATGAAGAACAAAAGTATGAATAAAAAGTTAAAGTATGAATAGTATGAACATAAGTAGAATGAGGAACAAATTGTATGCAAACAATTTCTTTTTTAATATACCTCACTATGTATGATAGTACATTATGTAGTAATCCTACTAATACCACATCAAGACAATTACACTTGAGGGAACCAAGTAGTGGTAGAAACATAGGTTTACTTTTAAATATTAATGTAAACAATTTCACTTTTCATCAACCAAACTATATATACTTGAGAGAGAAAGAAAAAAAATGTTGAATATCTGGAAATATCTTGAGCAACTTTAAAATGTGAAAAATCATTCAATTTATTTTTTAGTCATTAATAACTGCATAGACATGCCTCGTGAAATGAAATGACTTATTCTCCCTCACCACCCCCCCCCCTCCCACACCCTTTCCCCCCACATGCTCTGTTACAATGTAAATGATTCTTAGTGTCAAAAGAGTAGTAATAGTATAGAGGTCCAACGTACATATGCGTTTTTACAGTTGTATAAAATTTGACTACATTGCTGGAGAAATATAGCTGATAACTAAACCGTAGCTTGACAATATAGATGATAGTTTGACTATATTTCAATATAGACAGTGACATCTTGGAATAATTTGCCAAGAAGGACAATTCAAATTTGTCCTAACTTTGAAGCTGCCCTAAAATACCATTAATTCCAGGTTTTGAGATACTTAACCTCAAAAATCCCCCAAAAGAAGCCCCCCCCCCCCGGTCAGTGTGAGAAGCACAACATACACACTTTTCCGACGCACAAGTTGAAGTTTAAAACGTGAAAACATTTCCACGATCTCTCGCAATTAAACATTCTGACAAATACCAGTCCTGTCCACATACCGATAACCGATAAATATTACAAGAAGCCTTACAAACTGCTTTGTCAGGCCTTCAGGATCTTTTTTAGAAAAGCTTAAATTATTTCTAAATAGATTCAGAACGATTTCATCAGAGGTAATCAGCAGTATAAATTTCAACACAAATTTCACATTTTCTACCATACATTGCAAGTTCACCAGTTCTATGCTAGAAAGGTCAAAGAATGGTCACTTATGAACTTCAAAACTAATTACTCATTGCAATTAACAATAATATTTCTTCATACCACTTCCTTTCAGTAGACCACTGCAATTATTTCATTAAAACATTCTTCCATGTCTTTAAATCACCTATAGTGACCCAAACACCTCCAGACAGACAGACAAGCTTTGAAAAACTTTGAAGAACTAGCATGTTAACATTTGGGGCAAATATTGATGACTTTTTAATGAAGGTATTGTTCTTTGAATTTTTGTGTTTGAGTTAAACATTTGTGAAAAATAATGTCTTTTAATATTTGTTTTCTTTCGATACTGGTTAAATTTGACTCCAATCGTCTGTGATACCCAAGACTACGTACAAGCGTATAATTTAAGTTATGCTCGCTCACTATACTGAAAGTATATATAAGTATGTGTTTGCAAATATTTGCACACATCACACACACACATTTCTAAATCCAACGGAAGCCAGGACTGACAAGATGGCATTTGAGAGGTGTTATGTAACGAACATTTCATTTTAAAACAGGAAAACCATTTTGGGCCAAATCTTCTACATAGATCTTGACTGATATGCTAGGCCTATCCTTTAATACAATACAATACCATAATAAAAGTTCTCCTAAAGAGAGGAAAAATTGCAGCCAAAGATGCAACATTTGTTTATCTTTACGGTCCAAATTAATCTCTTCAATAACATGTTACTGGAATTTAAGATGAATGAGGACGTTCTATGTGCTTGTTTTTTTCAATCTTTTTTGCAGCCAAGAAAAAAATAAAGTTTAGGGTATGTCACTTTTCTTTACATCCCATACAAAATAGAAATAACAAACATACATTGAGACTTTAATATGACCTTCCCTCCTACTAAAAAATGAGATGAAAAAGAAAACATATTTTTCAATTGTATCTATATATCGCCTTGACCTTTGATACTATTGTTTGTTCTATGAAAACAATGGGTTTTTTGTTTACCTACAATGTTTGTGTGATAACTTAATCACCACTTTGATCTGTCTTGTACAGTACCTTTGAGCACGTACGACTTTGATTAGCTTTAAGATTACAGCATTAACCACAACGATTGTGAAGTCAAAAAATTAAAATCAACTTGGGTAAGAGGGCATGTGATGAAAGCTGTATCAAGTTGTCTAAAGGGCCCAGTTGGGACTTGTATTGGGTCAAGTATTAAAAGCCTTTCAGTCTATGCGCACAACATAAAGTAATAGGCTGGGAAATTTATTTCTTGTGAGATGAAATGGCATTAAATTATGGTTGGAATTCCATCCAAATTCCTCCAATTCTTCATTCTCATTTTTTTGTAATTTGGAGAATGGCATAAAGTATAAGATAACAGTAATTACATGCAAAATACAATCAATATTTACAGTAGTTTAAATCCTACTGTATAGCTGTACACTGGTGGATGGCTACATGTTGGTATGTAGCCGCATTGCTTCTGGCAAGTATTGATGTACTGAGTAAAAAATTAAAAATAGAACTACAAAATGTCATATAAAAGTAAAACACAATCTTTTCAATTGCTATTTCAAACGTGTTCAGCCAATGTTTAAACATATCAGTATATGAATTGCACCTAACTTGCCAGAGATATTCAGATCACATAACAAGCTGGCTAATTTGAAGGAGTACAACATGATTTCATGTCAGCGGTTATAAACGCTTCACTTTAGCACAAGAGGAGGAAGGAGCGAGGGGCAGCAGTTATTACTGGAGTAACATCAGTTACTAACCATCACCATCGCCATCGCATAGATTCCTTCTGCCTTTGGCAAGGAATAAAAAACCACTAACATTTCAATTTCACATGATGTTGCTTATTGCTTAGAGATGTCATCCACAGGAATATGTCTTTAATGTTCAATACCCCCCCCCCCCGGTTGAGAAACATAAGTTCATGATACCACTTTAGCTCAACCCTGCTGCCTTTAACACTTCCATCTATCATTTCAATTGGATTTATGTTGTTCTCTAAGCGACAATGAAATTAACAAAATATGAATATCGCTGCAAATTTACAATTGAGTATTTTGCGATTGCCTACATAGTTCCCATCTAGCCCTTCATTCATTTAACATCTCTGCCTTTCCAGCAGTTACGGAGATGTGCCCCCACCCCTCAAAACAACAAAAAAACGGTCACAGGTGTGTCAAAACACAAACAGCTACATGATTTAATATAAAACAGAAACTAAAACAAAAGTTTAAAACCTTGGTGGAATAAATATCTGTGTTTAAAAATGAAACAAACTTAACAACTGGCAGCAGTTTCTGACAGAAGTAAAAAGAGTGTTTATTATAATTCAGATAAATATTGCATTGCATTTGTTGCATCCTGGAGTAACAATTCTTCACCAACTATACCAAACATAAAAAATAAAAACAAAAGTAAGAAAAATCCTTTCATAAATTTCAAAGCTTTGCATCAAAATTGTAATCTTCTTGAAGAGATAACAAAGTTTCCTTTCAATTCCTTTGAACAAGTATACAAAATCAGATCAGTAAATCCCATTTATCAATGAATTACGGTGAAATCTGAAACACTGCATATTATAATGACACAATCATAAGCAAATTAAGAGAGAATAAAAATCTACAAATACAATAAAAAGAAAAACATAAAAGATGTAGAACGGTTGCCCCTCCAGATATTTGCTAAAACTGTTTTTGTTTGGTTTTTCTATTTAAATTTTATAAAACCAGATGCCATCTATAGTTTTCATTATCATGATTATTAAATAATTGCTTTTTGTTAAATATAAACCTATATCAGGTTTGGAAAGCTTGCTGAATTTCTCACTATTGTTCAACCCAGCACTCCTGATATGTAAGGGGACTTGTAAAACAACTCTGCTGTTTTCTAGTTTAATTTTTTTAACAACCATTTGCTTTTCACTTTGTATTCAATTTTTTTAACTGAATCTAACATTTTTTCTATGTTGAATTTTCTGCAAGAACAGTGGATTTCCCACAAAATTGGTTACGATGGTTTGCAAGGTTTTCCAGTCCTGACCAAACTGCTTCATACTTGATACGGTTAAACACAGATCATGGACCTAAGGAACTTAAAGGCATTGAAGACTCGCCCCAAACCGAGTGCGGCCATCTGAAAAAGTTAACCTTCTGTTGCTTGCAAGTGACGTTTTGTTTGTGTCGCTACAAAATGCAGACAGTAATGAAACTTGATACCTAGTTATCTTTAGCTGGACCTGAGATGTCCATCGCTGTATCGTTTGAACAGTGTGCTGTGGGTATTGACCACAGCTGTATGTACTGACTGTACCCTAGTGTCTAATTACCGACGGTAGCAAGCTGTGTGTGTATTTTCTGGGATCGATGGTGGTGTCTAACACTTCTGTTACACCTCATTCGAAACTAGGTCAGATTACCGGCATTAGACGTTTCTTTTTGCACGAGTCTTAACACCCTTTAAGTGGAATCAGTGTTTATGATATAACTTGCCACCATGTCACCCATGGTTATAATGGATTGAACTGCACCCAGTTTGATACTCTTACTCGCAGTACGCCCCACTGATAGAATTCTTCCAAGCTTCAAATATGTGGGGCTTATATTCTTAACATGCCTATTCCAAGTTAAGTATAGGATTATTTTGGGTTTTGGGCAATACCTTGACTCCAACAGACGAATCGTTTCACACATTGGCTGACCAAGGTAAAGGGCACAAGTTGTCAAGACATGGGGAAGAGTTCACACTGAGTGGGTTAATACCGCTTCTTAGTAACACAATATTCTAGTGGCTCACTTGCATTTGCAATCAAATTGTCAAATTCAGTTTCAATAAAAAAGATATATTCCATTTTTCATATTTTTAATATCATAATTTAAAAAAAAAAACCTAAATTGGTATTTCTTCACAGCATTGAGATAATTGTATTTACACTTTGTTTGACAGTTCCACATCAGCCGACCTCTGCTTATCCCCCCTTGGGTACCTCTGGGCCGGTTGCAATCTGTTCGGGGGATGCACGCTGCGAATATTCTTCCCACGACCCATCAAACATTCCTACATCTTCCTTACCAGCGATGTGGGCTCCTAGAGCTATAATACAAGCAGTGATGCCCGAACCACAAGAGGAGGCCAATGGTTTGTTTAAATCGATGCCTGCACTGTCAAAAATCTCTTTCATCTCTTCAGGGGACTTGAAAGTCCTCGTCTCTGAATTGAACAAGCTTGTAAAGGGGATGTTGTGTGAATATGGTATATGACCACCCTTTGTTTCTGCAAAAAAAAAGAAAATATTAAAAAATATTAAAGCTCTCAATGAAAAAAATGCAAATAGGAATTAAAAGTTAAAATATATAATGTTCAGATTTTATCTTTCAACATATTCTTGCAACCCTTCAGATAAACATCCCTAGCAACGTAATGGAATAATCCACTTCCTCTCACCTATGACTAGATTATCATAGTTTTAGTTAGTACAATCCTCTGTTGCTCATAGTAAACTATGAGGAACTCCTATCATTCAAATCTTCACCACACGGCACACATGGACCAATGTTTCTCTTCTGCTCAAGAATGCTAGAATTCGGTGACTAAACCGCTTTCAACTTATCAAATGGAGTGTATATGGTCCTTCCAAAGTCACTTATGGGGCGTTAGATGTAATGTGTGCCCACTTATCCCAGTCGCATCAATATAACTGAAGATTCTCAATCAATTACCATAACAATATCATTCATGTGTTAAAACACTGAACATTAGACTGATGAGCACTACGTACGCTGCGACTCTTTCAGTTATTTATGACATAATTACGGTGAAAACAGAGATTAAAAGGAAAGCTTCTCTAAGTCTGTAGATTTGAATAAATAGTTTTAGTCAATTATTCAAAAGTGACTATTGGTTGGTTTTTAGATAATAACAATGTATCTACATGTACCCAAGACACTAATTTAAAAAAGTTATCGAAGCAGACACTTTTTTTTGCCATCTTGAAAGCAGATCAGCAATTAAATACTAGATCCTGATCATGTTAAAACTGCAACCCATTAATGAAGTTAATCTTTATGTTTGGTTAGTACATGTAAATAGTGCATCTGCTATAAAAAGTTTGCATCTCCCTTCAGAGCTTTCCTAAGAAGGTAACAACAACCCAGGAATAGTAGTGGTGTGGCAATAATGAAAAGCTACGAATTATAACTTATATATCAGCATAACAGCGTTGCCAGAGTTCTAGATAAAATCTTACCACAACCTTAGAAAGAAGGTACAGATACGTAGGACAGCAAGTAAAACAGAATTGACAAGTGACTGAATAAATCATAGCTGGTTGAAAAGGCCCTAATGTATGACTTTTAAAGGTTTAATATCAATATTCATGTTTGTGACTTAACTGTCCTTAATTTTTAGCATGCTAAAAATGTCGAAGTACTTCCCTGCAGGTTTTGTAAATTATTCCCAAACATTGAGGAAGTGTTAACTAGCATTGTAAACATGCTTTAAAGGGTGTGAAGACTCGCGCAAAAAGAAACGTCTAATGCCGGTAATCTGACCTAGTTTTGAATGAGGTGTAACAGAAGTGTAAGACACCACCATCGATCCCAAAAAATACACAAACACAGCTGGCTACCATCGGTAATTAGACACTAGTGTACACTCAGTACATACAGCTGCGGTCAATATACCCACAGCACAGTGTACAAACAATACAGCGATGGACATCTCAGGTCCAGCTTAAGGTAACTGTACTCTCTGCATTTTGTAGCGACACGTACAAAACGTCACTTTCAAGCAACGGAAAGTTAACTTTTTCAGATGGTCGCACACGGTTCGGGGCGAGTCTTCAATGCCTTTAAGGATGACATTTTGAATTTACGTTTGAGAGAAAGTGTCCATTTCTAGACTTTCTGGCTTTTTTTAGATCAACTACTGACAACCAAATTAAGTTTATAAAATTTGAAAAAACTAGGAACAGAAGGTATATTTCTGATAGAGATAGAATTATTTCAAATTGAAATATTCTGAACAATTTACTTGTTTCTGTATCCAAGCCAAAAGAAACGTCATAATTGAATCCTTGAAATAAAAAAGGCAGGCACCTCTTTCTATTCCATATTTTGTAAATTATATGGCGTTGGTCAGTCCACAATATCAATGAAGTTTCCATACAACACCTCTCACGATCTCAAACTTAACTTTTTGCTGAAGAATAGTACTTTACATCAACACAAGTTGTTCGACCAAAGTAAACAACTTCTGAGAATTTCTTGTACTTGCTTGGGATTATTGACAATCAAGGAAGGAGATATTGGGGCGAATGGAGGGTGGTGTTTACACATTGCCCTGCAAATATTCCCCACTAACAGGTCTATTAAGTACTGTCAAAATATGGTTTAGAAGCAATCATAACTTGATCAGCTTTTTTGCAAATGTCATTTCAAATTTTCAATACAAACATGACAAGAATTTCATTGAATTTTGTTCTTATTAAATTATTAATTACCTTTACTGGGTTCTTCAGCTGTTCCGGCAAACCTTTCACTCGATCTTGCATCCATAACCTGGAAAGAGTGTGTGCTTAGATTTTGGACCATATCTTCAAACTTCTTAAGCAAGTGTGGCTGATAGTTCACATCAAACTCGGTTTTATCGATCTGCATGACCTCCGAGGTCACAGGGTGTCCCTCTTTGATCCACTTTGGAAGACCACCCTCTAAAACAGACACCCTCTGATGTCCAAATACTCGCAACATCCACCACGCCCTAGGGGAGCTGAAGGCACTGAACTTGTCGTGGTTATCGTAGACTACAACGTGGGTGTCATTGCTGATACCCAGGTGGCATGCATAGTCACTAAACAGCCATGGTTGGGGAAGGGCATGAGAGTAAGGAGATGTCTGGTCGGAAACTTTATCAATGTCAAAGAACATAGCTCCAGGAATGTGCTTCTCAGCATATTCCTGCTGTGGTTGCCGGCCATCTGCTTTCATGAACCAAGAGGAATCCAAGACTCTTATGCCAGGAGATGATGGAGTCAGGACCTTGGAGAGCCATCCTGTGGTAACTAGAGGTCTGATCTGGTGCATGATGAAAATCTGTTGAAAATGAAGTAATCAATACAGTCAGGTAGGGTTCACCTATCTAGATCTGGGGTTGGTAAATATTTAATTTATTTGGGGTAGCTAGGAGAGAGGTAACATTAACATTGATGTCAAGCATCATTAAATTTTACCTGTTAGGTATCTAACGGCATATCAAGAAAAAAATTCTCCTTACAAGATGATTTTTTTTCAAATTTTCTGTTATCAACTCATCAGCGAGTCAGCCAAAAAAAAATTAGGGCACCAACATGAACTCATTGGGTACAGTATATGCAGACTTTCAAGGAATAAGCAAACATTGTTCAACAGGTATAGTCCCCAATGATGTTTAGATCCTGTCTGGCTTTTGTTTTGGTCCAATCAAGTACCTATTTTACTTTAGTGTCTTTAGTCCACTTAATATCAACCTAGCCTACTGCTAGTAGCAGAATGGCTAACTTAGAGCTAAGGTATTCAGGCTTACTTTGGCCTACACAAGACTATTCTAACGTTAGGCAGTACATCACTCTCGCTCTACCTTTCACTATCAATGAACGTTGGAGAGCTTGTTTGCACTGCTTCTTCGGGATAAACTGTTGTTGAAATTGACAACGTTGGATGAAGTTCAAGGTCGATTATGTCACGTATCTTCACCCGATCCCAAACACGTACTACAACTTTACTTGTACAAGTTCGTTTGTTCAATGTTATAGATATGTATGTAAACATACAACGATATCGTATTATCATATCACTCGAAGACCCTGGCTGATGTTTTGATGATGACGTCACTAACACTTCATCTGTCACGTGCGCAGCGTGTTAATTCGCAATTATTGCACCATATTATGGTATTATCGTGTAATACTTCTATATGTTGCTACTATGACCGTCATTTGCACTTTCTGGTGAGGGAAATTGTGGCCGGGAAGGGTCTTCAGCATTAGTTTGGAGTAAAATACCATAAACAAAATATGACTCATGCAGTTGACTCTGGACTCTTAGCGCTTTGGACACAGTTTGGTAAAATCAAGGCTCCCGGCTCATCCATAATACTTTGAGTTATTAATAGGTCTATACTTTATTTTTCATAAAATAAAGAAAAACGTTGCTTCTCAATCCCAGTTACTATTGCATGAGAAGTGACAGTTTTCTGGAATCCTAACCCCCCCCCCACACGCCTAGCTTCCAATAACCCCCCCCCCCCTCACACACACACACACCTATACCCCAGCCCCAATGGCATATGATGTCGCAGGCTCCCGTTTTACAATGGTAACGCACAGGTTAAATGGGCAGTTCTTCCTTTCAGGACAAATTTCCCGTGAGGCTATTCGGGGGTGGAAGCTACTCCAAACCAAATGTAAACACGGCAGTGTTAGTCCCGATGCGTTTTATGGAACTTGAACGCAACAGAAGCTTTCATTCTTCTGTGCTCCATTGAAAACTACGTACAAAAATTAATATTTTAAAAACAATTTGGGAACTTAATTAGTCTGAAACTCAAATCTGAAACTCAAATCTGCTAAAAAACCATACACTTTAAAGTTCAATGAGTGAAATTTTCATCACTGTTTTGACAACTTAAAGTGTAAAAGCCATGTAAGTAACATGTCACAAAAGTGACCGTGATGATTGATAAACAGAAGAGTGAAGTAATCGCGTTGGTATAAGGTGACTACATGTTTGGAAATGGACAAATTAAATTGTAGTTTGTTAGCCAACTTAAAAAAGGATGGGACTGGTATACTTCTTTAGAAATCAATTAAAAAAAAGTTAGGTCTCTATACTCGGTAAACATACTAAATATAACAACCACGGTGTACTTTTTGAGATATTTTGTGAATGAATGATTTTGTGAATGAAATTTGACCTCAAATGAAGTTCGACTCTTATCAAAAGCAATATAATTATTTGGTCACTACCGCTGCAAGGGCGGCGGAAGCACTTTCAATCTGGGGGGGGGGGGGGGCACCAACGTCGAAGGGCACTTAGCAGAAATTCGATTGGACTGATGCAGCCTGATATTTAGTACCCTTTATAACTCTTATTGTATTATCTTATTTGCGTATACACATCACTCCATCAACGCCACCCCCCCCCCCCCTCAAGGAAGCAATGCATATTAGCACTGCAATATCTTATGTGCAAATTGGGAAACAAGGAAAAAGACAAAATGAGGTGAAATCATTATAAAGTCCAAGTCCCTGCACACGCGATCGATACATGCATGAAACCAAATGAAATATGTGAAAATACTGAAAGAAAAATAATTTTCTATGTGTTTTTCAATGGTTAAACTGATATTATTATGATCATTATTATTGTAACGACTTTGCCAATAATTCCAACCAATTTGGAAGGGTTATAACACGGGCAATGATTGTATGTTATTGGCATGCGATGTAATAACCAACGCATGCCTATATGATATGCACATTAAGATGTTGAACGCGCGCTACGCGCGCGAAAAATTTTGGTAATATTTTTCGGGCAAGTCGTTACAGCCTCCCCAATTCAAATTGGGCTCTTACGCCTGTGGTATTATACATTTAAAACTTCCCGAAATATTTCATTCGACGTGGGTTTCGCTTTGTTCACTCTTTTTTTATTTAGAAATTTTTTGGTAGAAAAAGGGCACATTTTTAACCTGAGGAAAAGTGGGGGGCACGTGCCCCCTGTGCCCCCCCCCGGTTCCGCCGCCCTTGTACCGCTGTATGTAGTAAATGTGAAGTTTGTCCAAACTTAACTTTCGGACGTATTGTGCTTTACATGGTTTTCAGTCGTTCATCTCTGTTGACCCCAAATTACCTCCACCTCCCTCAAAACAATAGGCTGTTGACGTCAGGGTAACATACCAAATATGAAGTTTAACGAAGGTTTACGCTTCCAGGTATTATTTTTAAGGTTTGCATACTTCGACATCTGTTGACTCCAAATGACCCTTTGTCCTACGTAGAACAAAAGTGTGATATGTTCTTTCCTCTGAGGAATTGTAAACAGTTAATGCCTTATTTTGCCAAAGGAAGTATTATTTATTACCACTTCACCAGCCTTAGAATTCCTTATTTGTCGTTTGTGAGTTTTGCAGTCAATTCGTGATTTCAACTCACCTCTAGTTAATAGCTTATTAGAACATTCGATATCGACCGACCAATCAATTCTTAATTGCTTATCGCACCGGGACTCTTGTACTTCACGACGATGGCACCACCTTGGGAATTACACCAGTGATTACCGAAACAATGAGTTTGTCGTTTTTGGCATCACACAATTCAGCATATACAATAGCAATATGCTTGTTGCCCTGGAACTGGTGCCTTGGTAACTTTAGATCAGTTCACTATGCTAGTCTCCCCTTCTGAAAAAAAATATAATAATATCGTACGATAAATTTGATCAAGTAAGCTATGGTGGCTGAACTATACTCAATCGTAAATTGACAAAACAATAACTTTGAACTTTAGTTAAAAGATCACAGAAGGAAAGAAACAAAAAGGGAAAAGCATTGCAACCACTTATATCACCGACCTCAGTCGATGACGGTGGTCGGTTTGTTGGTCATATATTTGCCTGCGTGGAGCAATATGGCACCTGACCACTATTTAGAGTCTGAAACATAGCCTGCATGTGCCATGTACAAGAACGACATGTATCCTCCAGTATAAATTTAAATCTCCTGATCTGCAGGTGAATGGAATTTAGATTCCTAGAAATAAATAAATTAACCATGCGTACAAAAGTGGTTCTCAAAAGAACCGAACTAACTGTGGTGGAATTTCTCATTTCTACAATGACGGCTTGAAGATGACTACAATATGAGTAACACAAAAATGCAAAAATTTAATACTGCAGATGTCTGTTTTAACAGAAGTACATATGTCTAAACGGCCTCCCATGATATACAGCTTGGCCGTCCCTTTCCCGTTTAATTTACTTCCGCGTATTAGTCAACACCCGGCCTATTAGTAATATGTGTTGTCAACCGCGTAGCCTATACATTGCACAGTGTTTCACGGACCAAAGCATTAATAAACGTCTCTCATCTGGCGAATTCGTGTTGACTGACCAGAGTCCGCGAATTCTTGAATAAAAAAGTAACTTATTTTGCATAACGTTATATATATTATTTACCAAGTGCCCAAACTTTCCGTTAAGGAAGGCCATAACTGAAAAGCCAACAAAATTAGGTTCTTGCTCATATTCCTAACGAAGGCGTAGGCCCTAGCCTAAGTAACATTCAGTAACTGTCGTGTTACTTCCTTAGTGGGGTGAGCTAGGGACTAAGTACTGTTACGTGTACAAATGCCATTTTATTGTCATGTTAACTGTAGCCAGATGCTCGGCCAACCAAATTTTGCTAATCACTGGCGCTAGAAAACGTGTCATGTAAAGTAATGATCTTTTCCATGTTAAATGTTTTTTGTTCTAATGTTTAAGCATAGAGTTAAGCCTAGTGGTAAACTACATACATGTACTACATTATGTAGGTAGGCTACGATAACAACTTCTGCTATATGTTACCCACATGTATTTCTATACTTAACATGCATTGATAAAAAAATATTTAAAAAAATCTCTTGTCAATATCTGTTCAAGTAAATATTGGCACACCTGTGGTATGCATTATGGCATATCATAGGCCCAGTCAACTCTAGAAACTTAAAAAGTCCAATGAGTTGAATGTATCTGGATTGATTTGGACATAGTTGGCTCTAAGAACTCAGCAATTAGCAGATGAGTTGATAAAGTCAAACTCACATTAGCTGTACCAATGTGACAGATTGCCCATAAAAAATTATAGGGACTCAATGCCATTCTGAATATTTTTTGTGTTTAGCTAAAATTTTAGTCTATTGCGATAAGGTACAGAATTATCTAAAACAAACATGTGATGGCATGTGTCCAAAGTTGTGAATGGTATTTAAATTTTGCTACATAGTCTAAATGTTTGACAGTGAATTGATTGTTGCTATTATCTTCAAATATATACTTTGAGTGGTCAACTATATTATTGTTTTACAAAAAAATGTATATTAATTGTGCAATTGAGAACTTTGCCTCTAATTCATGAAAAAAAAAAACATAGAGATATTTATAACTTTATGGTGTCTCCAATGCAGTTTGTCTAAATGGCATATAGGGAATTTGTGATACAAAATAACTGCCTTCCATCCGTGGTTGAATGCCTCTTAGATCTCTTTTTCATAATGTTCAGTCTTATGTTGTTTTGAGATATCTGGAAATGACTGCCAATGATGAGCCATTGTCAATTCTGAGGTCACATGGAAATTGGCAAAAGAATCATGTTAATTTGACATGGATTGGTACTGTTATCGCAAAATATGAAAATTTCTTCCTTTTACTCTTACGTTGTGCTTCGCAATGGACATCACGTGAGCGAGTTCAAGGCACTAAAGAATGACAAAACAAAGACATAACTCAACTAGAAAAGCTTTTCGTATAAAGTACAGTAGCATAAAAGGCAATTGGTATTCTTTGTTTTCCATTTATATAGTTAATCAAGGAATACCAATCATAATGAAAGACCAGACAAAGCCTTTCTTGCCAGTTTGTTCGCTCTCAGAGTAACCTTCAGGTGACTTTGAGCCACAGATAACCTTCAAGTGACAATCAGGATAGCTTTGGCTTTCTATAAAGATAGTTTTTTGTCATTTTGGAGACAAAAGCCTCACGTCATGTTGAATTATAAATCCTACACCCACACACTTAACTATTAACGTATGCTGGTGTTACAGTATGTGTCACCCCACGGTTTGGTCCTAAAGTCCGACAAAGGCTTTGGCAACCTTCAGGTGACTTTCAGCCTGCACAATAGTTTTACTTAAATTCCAGAAATATATTTTGGGCAGTGGGCCAAAGCCTCCAGTGCAGTTTTTTAACCTAAATCAATGGATACACCTTAAACTAATGAACCTGTTCTGACCTCTTGTTCTGTTAATATGATATTGCAAATGGGAGAATTTAAGCAAGTGATCTATTGTAAACATCCTGGCAATAGTCCAAATTTGGAGAGAGTAACTAGTGCAACTTTTCAGATCAAAAAGTCATTTAAATTGTTGACAGAATCAATGTACCGATCTACAACTGAGCCAGTTTGGCCAGCCTTTAATTCTTACACCACAATTCCTGTTGCACTGCTCCTTGAATTAAATTACTGTTTATATTCAAACTGAGTGATCAAAACTACAACTCCACCAAGGTTCTGTTGTGGGGCTTACATGTATTAAACATCAACCCTTGTCCTGAGACCAACCCACCCAAACCCACTGGTAAATGATAAAACATCGTGAGGTAAGCACAGAGTTACCTCGCTTTATGTTAATGTGGAATCGGCTTATAATTGCTCCAAGTAGAAAGGTAAGAGTACTACTACTACACTTGATTTAAATCGTAGCTGTTAACCTTAGATAACATCCAACATTGCTTTTATAAATACTCTTCTTATGCAGTTACAGGATGGTTTTGCGAAGATGTATTGAGCTGATACGTTATCAGTATATAAATCAAGATACAGTTTAGTAGTAGTGTATCTGCTTTCTTTGTAAAGCGCCTTGAGCAGTGACTTTTGTCTACTGATTTGGTACTATAGAAGTCTCATTTATTAATATTATTATAATTATCATGACCTAGTACTTGTTCATTTATTAATGTCATTATCTTGCCATGTAACATTTGCCTGACATAAGATCATTGTTTGCTGATTCTTTTGGTCAGGCATTCATGCATCTGTCATGTAGTCCTCTCGTTTGGCCCTGCAAGAAAATTCTTCCCAAGAACCATCATAAACAGGGACGTCTTCTCTCCCCGCTACAAATGCAGCCAGGGCTGCAGCACAAGCGTAGATTCCCCTCCTGCAGGTCGATTTAATTGGGCTCGATAAATCTATCTGGTTTCTCTCAAACAAAGCTAACAGTTCTTCTCTTGACTTAACAGTGAGTTTGTCATCATTGAGGAACTCAGTCCAAGGAATGTTGATGGAACCGGGTATATGCCAACTCTTCCATTCTGAAAACCAACCAAACAAAAGGAAAACAATGTTGACAAGTCAAATTAGTGTTGATGGAGGGTAATCATAGTGATAGAGGAATGAGGGTAGGCTGTGTGTGGTGTGGTGAGGAGACTATGTCATAAAATGGCTCACATCATCTCTGAATGCTTATAGCAAGACTGGCTACAGGAGCTGTATATTGAGAGTGGATCTGTTAGCATTTCCACATAGTTTCAAAGCTTTTCACTTCAACTAATTATTTTACAAATTAGCTTTTAGGAATGGAGTTATGGGAGAGTGAGAGGAAGGGAGGAGGGGGGGAAGGTTGAACACTTCTTGATTGCTGTGTACACTATCCATCTCCTTATTTTACATGAAGATACTTATCGGATTGAGTTCCTCACAATATTCAGGACAGAGGAGTAGAGGAAAGAACGAGAATAGCAATTGATCCTGACGAATCGTTCTGATGTAGCTTTCTAGTCATTAGTTTCATGTGCAGTCAAATGACCTACTCTCATTTTCTGGGTAGTCCATCCCATAGAACCAGTCACGAGGTCTAGAGTCCATCAGTTGGTCCGCCTTTCCACCTTTCATCAGCGCGTAGATTTCCTCAAACTCTACTTTCAGCGAGGAGTTCAGAGTAGCTTTAAACTTTTTCTCTGCGACAGTCGGTAGGGTACTAGTCACCTGGTATCCATCAGAAATCCACTTCGTAAGACCTCCCTCTAAGACCGAAACTCTTTCGTGTCCGAAAACACGAAACATCCACCATGCCCTCGACGAGATACGGAATCCATTGTAGGTGTCGTACACAACGACATGGGTGTCGTTGTCTATTCCGAGCTGGCCCACGTATTCTTCGAAAGTTTCACACGATGGCAGCATGACAGAATAGGGGGAAGACTTGTCGGAACATTCGTTAGTGTCAAAGAAGCCGGCGTTGGGAATATGTTGTTGTCGGTATTCTTCCAATGGGTTCCTTTTGGTAAGGGGGTTGTGCCATGAAGCATCTAAGACGATTATGATTGGCGTGGAAACTCTCTCTTTAAGGATTTTCGCTAGAGAGTGAGTGGATATCAAAGGTTTCATTATCTCCATGGCGAACACAAATAATCCTGGAAAAAGGGGAATAAAAAGAAAGAAAAAAAATATCATGGCATGAGTGCAGTTCAAAACAAGACTTTGAAAGGGTGGTTAGGGGGTGTTAGGAAGGTAGATTGGAGCAACATTGTAATTTTTACTGTGCTAAAAAGAACAGTTCTGTCTTGTGGTATTTCAAGACTATTTTCTAGTTGGAACTTGCTGCTTCTGTCATTGGCTATGGTCTTTGCCTCATTCTCAGTAGTGATCACTGTGCAGTTAATTTAAGAGAAATTATGATAACCCTTTTGTGTGTCCACTGACAACCTGCAGGTTACATATTTCATGATGGTATTACTTAGAAATATGCACAATAAATAAGCACTACTGGATGCCAACTTTGTACATGTACAATGAGACAAGTACTACAAGAAACTCACTGAGAATAACTTTCAGTGTAGTTAGGCTAAGAAACTCCTGGCCAAGTGTGGAGGCCTTCATTCTCATGCATGTATATACAGTACATATATAATACACACACAGTGACAATGTTTATAGATCACATTCTTTGCTATCTTTAAACCCGAAGCTGTGTCACTGATAAAAGCTGGTTCTAACTTCTACTGTAGATATCTTTTCAGTAATTTCAGATAAATAGTGATATTCAACTTGGTTACAGAAAGGTTTAACATAATCCAGATTTCACAGGACCTGTCCTTGTTTTTCTTACTTACCTTATGTGAGTGTCAGGAATCAGTGGTTTTACAAATTTTTAAGATATGTCCAGAGTTTTCAATAGTCCAAAAAGTTGTAATAAATATTCCTGTAGTGGAAAAGCATTTTTAATGGTGATTTGGCAATTACAGTTGAAATTATCATATTAACAGTTTTTGCACGTTTTCTGCTAGTATCACTTTCATGGAGCCCCTTCAAACTCATTCTTTGCCCACAAAGAGAGATTGGGGAACCCTTAAAACTCCTCAACTTAGACACCTTCTGTGGACTACAACAATCCCCCTCCCCCCCTCCACCCACCACCTTTTAGATAAAATATGGTAACACTAGTCAAAGAAGCGAGTTTTCTAGTACTTACCTGATCAACAGATTAGAGACAGAGTATTTGCCTTGTAGGTCTCATTGATCATGCATTGATGCCACTGTCTGTAAAGTGTCTGTGCGAATTATATGCATGATCGAATCTAAACAGTATTGCAACTAGAATCAATCTTCATGGTTGGTTACAGACTTCCTATGTTGGTAACAGACTTCCTATGTTGGTAACAGACTTCATATGTTAGTAACAGACTTCCTATGTTGGTAACGGACTTCCTATGTTGGTAACAGACTTCCTATGTTGGTAACAGACTTCCTATGTTGGTTACACAGACTTCCTATGTTGGTAACATACTTCCTATGTTGGTAACTGACTTCCTATGTTGGTAACAGACTTTCGCTGTTGATAACAGACTTCCTATGTTGGTCACCTTATATGAGCAAACACTCCCACTTCAAGACTGTCAAACTCTCATTGTTATGTTATAAGTGTCTGACTTTGTGGCCAGCTGAACTTAAATGTGTACAGTATACACTGTAAGCAGGGAACTCTTTTTAATTATAATACCCTAAGCTGCATTCCACAATACAGTATACACTGATGTGTATGGCAAATTTTCCACAGTGAGGCTGTATAGCCTGAGGGTTCAAAGGTCACCCTGCCATTGCCTGTACAAGTTTAATAAGCATATAAGCATGTGTTCTGACGCTTTTTATCCAGGGTAGAATACCTGTGTACACTATGGTTATGGTATTAACAGAGATATGGGATGTTATGCCAACAGTGGCGTCGCCAAGGGGGGGCCAGGGGGGGCACGTGCCCCCCCTGGAAAACCTAGTGCCCCCCGAGTGCCCCCCCATCTGAGATTTGGGTTGGTAAAAAAATATATATATATATTTTGTTATATTCAACTCCCATCATCTGAGTTGGTTTTTCATAAGGACAAAGAAGCACAGTAATTCGTATTTTCTTCAAATGAGCTGCGAAAAAATGAAAAAGTTTATCCTTGAACGTCGGGTATCGAAGTCGTAACCCGCGCTTTCACAACAGGTGTCGATATTTACATTGAATTTGTCAGTGCTCACGCCGTACCAGCGGATATACACGTCCGCTTCGCGAGCTACATGACTGTGAGAAGGGAGGGTACTGCAATATGTTGCCTTGGTCTGAGGTTGACAGGTTAGGAGCTGATGAATTGTGAGAATGTGAGGGTCCGCAGGCACTGTACTTGCCTATATTTGTGGACCCATATATTAACCCTGTTGTGTAGGGCGTGCAGAGGTCATTTGAGGTCAGATGCTTGTAGGAACAAATGGCGAATGTTCACACCTGCATACTGAGCCATACTCGATGTGTGATCAAATTTTGGATTGCATGGTGAGATCCCTGATAGGAGCCAATAACGATGCTGAAACCTGTTACATCTTAATAGATAATGGGCGAAAACGAGAAGGACAAGAAAGGAGTCGGGGGTCATGCACACATTAATTCAACAAATGTAGGTTCTATTGATATAGGGTTAGGCATAATATCGACAGCATGTGGTTCATATCCTCTGCAAAATTCTGCGCCTTGTTAAAATCATTACCTCAAAAATAGCAATTTCTGGAGATATCTTCAGATCGAATTTAGCATCAAATGTGGCAGCATTTTGCATCTAGCCCATCCTCCGTATGCGAAAATTTTCCAAAGGGGAGGGAGGGCAGTGGCGGTGGAACCGGGGGGGGGCTTGGGGGGCTCAGCCTCCAATGAAAAAGTTGAGGGGGAAAATGCATGATAAGCCCCCCCCCCAATATTTACCAAGGCTCTGAAACGTGCATCTGCCCATTTTTCAATGCATACTTGTCGATCTGTCCGATGCACACGTATACTATATAGGTGTAATAATTTTAGTAAATGCTGGGGGGGGGACCCTCGGCCCGTCCTCTTACTATAGACCACATTGTCACCCCAACCGCGTCTTCACGCCCCGTGAAAAGTGGAAGCAGTGAGTGTGAGTACCGGTATGCGCAACACAACTTCGTCTTAGACCAATGACTTGCTTCATTTCAGCCAGTTCTCCAACATCCCCTTACTACACTCAAAAACGTCTTAGCGAGTACACTACGAGTAATAGCTACTCTCTTAAAACACCATCGAATATACAAATTACAATGTTTTTACAGACTTTTACGTGCAATCTGAGAAATTGCAGGCTTGAGACCCATATTTTAGGGCTAGGTATTCGCAGCATAAAACACTCGGGAAGTGCCCTTTCTGGCCATCTGGGGGTTTGAAAAACCCCAAATTTTCTTGTACGCTCCGCGCCAACCGATGGTGGCGCTCCGCTTAGATAGTCTCTACACATTAGCCCCCCTCCCAATAATTTTCCCGTTCCGCCGCGCCTGGGGGGCACCCCCTCCCCTTAGACCCCTCCCCCAGGACGGCGATACGTATCCATCTAAGTGCCCCCCCATCAAATGCTGGTGCCCCCCCTGTGCCCCCCCAGACTGAAAAGTCTGGTGACGCCACTGTATGCCAAACTGTTATATTGCAAATATTCATATTTTCATACAAGTGGCAAGGTTGCAGCACAGATGGTGTACTGGAAACTTTTGTATTTTCAGTGTTTTTATGGTTAAAACAACCATAAATTTTAAAATTACTGGTACCAGGATTTTACCAAATTATGAACATACAGTACCACCAACTTGTAAGAATCACAGTATGGTTAGACACTTATATGAAGAATCCAAGTCGTTTGAGACTCCCCCTCCCCTACCCCTCCTCTTACCTTTGTTACGATGTTAACTGTAATCAGTTTGTGACATATCTGTACCTCTTGCACTGCATGTATACAGTATCACATACATGTGATTAAAATTTCCACTGTGTTAAAAAAGAAAACTAGTTATAGCAGATACAAATTCCTGCTCTGCTAAGATGAATTGAATCAAACAATAGAGATTATCGCTGCAGACTAGCAGTGCTTATCAGTTGAAACTGCAGAGCATACAATATTATATATTCTATGCCGCTTGGCTTTAGCCCCCTCTCAGCTTCCTTCTTTTGACATGTTTCAAATTTCCATAGATATATAATGTTTAATTTCATCGTGCTTGTTTTACTTTATTTACCGTTATCAGGTCTTAGTCCCCTGTTTGTGATCGACAACATCAGCTTGTCCAAACGATGGAGAAATTCCAGTTTGGTTTAGAACCAGTCACGTGCCACTCGTGGAACAAGGACAGGACACGTAAGTATTTCTTGATCTTCATCGAGGGTAACTGGGATACAGTTTGTATTGTGGGCAGCCTCAGGATGAAGCCGGGAATGAGGAGAAGGGTGGGATTGGATCAGAGGACGGGAGGGAGTTTTCCAGGAACATGGGTGCGAGGACACGACATGTGGGGTGGAGATTAGGGAAAGGGGACAGGGTGCATTGGTATGTGGTAGGTATGTATGTATTTTAGATCCTCCTGCAAGCAGGAACTCGCGAAGAAGCCTCATTGGCTTATCAAAGCCGCAAGCTGACCAAAGTCAGTCTCTTACATTCATATTGAATGTCCATGATTATGAATTGTCAATTTTCAACAACTCTGTAACTGTGTGACTCGAACCTGGGACCTTATGATTGTGTGTCTTCTGACTTGTAAATCCAGTAAAAAAATGGCAAAAAAATTAAAAGGAGGTTGATAAAATAACCAGTTGCCTTAAGTTTTTTTGCACTGTATGGATCAGTTGGCAGAGCAGAAGACTTGGGATAGTTTGGGGTCAATACACTTTTTCCGATCAGTGCTCTTTCCAATATTTTTCATTTTATGTTCGTGTTGATTGTTTCCTTTTGACAAACAATAGTACTGCTGGCAGAATGATACGTTTAAGTGTTTTCCAACATCTATGCTTTTGACATCAAACAGAAGTTGCCGTGTCCCTGAATTCTCACGAAGTGAAGATTTACCAGAAGAAAGGAAAAGAATACGATTGCATCCATACTCTTTCTGAGGTGAGCTTATGAATTAGTCTTGTGCTGTTGTGTCTACCTTTGTAGTGTTTAGTGATGGCATCCATACTCTCTCTGAGGTGAGCTAATGAATTACGAGTTTCTCAAATTCAACTTGCTCAAGTCTCTGTATATATTCTACTAAAGGAGACATGTATTCTGCTTGGTGTCTTTCAGCTCAAGTAACATCTGGCAACGTAAAACATAAATTGTCCGGTTGTTGAAATGACTTGATAGCAGTTTCTATTTTACTTCCTCACCTGTCTCCTCACAACTTTTACTCGCTAACTGTTGTGTCTCGAGGGAACTGGTATTAGCACTGTTCACCCCCACTCCCCCAGCCCTCTGCTGCCAGTCAGTTTCTGTCGGTTGTAGAACTCACCTGATAGAAATTTATACCGTTCAATTCTTCATGAATCAGGCACACAGTCAATGATAGAAAAGAGCTTGTAGCGTCTTGAAAATTTGGATAGATTGGTCTGTCAGCAGCAACAGCAGTAGTGAGTGGGAATATATTTTGTCTCTATCACATGGTCTGCTGCCCATCAATATCCTCTAATAAAATTTCTTGGTCATAATTTATAATCATATTTTGGCCATATTATAGCCTTTGTATAAAGTAGTATAAACTTCTAGTATTCTTTGTAGGTCTATACAATGAACAGTTACTTCTTGCATTTTCAGCATACCCAACGAGTCACCAGTATTGACTGGGCTCCCAACAGTAACAGGATTGTGACCTCTGGCACAGTGAGTATCAAATTTCAGATCTTCTAAAGGCTTCAGTCATACCTCGTTTTCTACTCGGCAGAACAAAACTTTTAATCCCACAAGTACTTGGCTAACTGGCTAACGTTAAGGTTTAAACGTAAAGAATTATTTGAATGCTTCTGGATTTGATTATTGGAAATGATGGAATGAATATTGTTTTCAACAAGAAATGTACGATTGTTTTGCAACTTCATAAGTTTTGAGTCATTCTATGTACGAAGAATTGAAAGCAAGTTTTCACCAAACGTTAACATTGTATTTGCATAGAAAGTGGTCTCTCACTGACTCAAATAATCTTTTCATAGGATCGTAATGCTTACGTATGGACTCTGAACGGGAGCAACGTGTGGAAACCGACCCTCGTTATCCTGCGTATCAACAGGGCGGCTACCTGCGTCAAGTGGTCCCCAGAAGGTGAGATGGACGTTTAATCCAAAAGTTTCTCATTAGGATTTTGAAGAAGGAACAGAAAAAGAGGGGTGGTTAAGGAAACATGGTTGTTAACCTAGTGGGTTTCAAATGACTTGTGTTGTAACGTCAGCGTACAAATTTCTGAGAATTTTTGCAATTTTTGTTGTTAGGATAGGTATTTCATAAATGTTGTATGGTAAGGAAGGTACGTTAAGTGATGAAACATATACTGCTGTTACTAATCATTTTGAAAATATTAGGTTTTCATGGTAGCGTTTACCATCAGGTAAGGTTCTCATAGTCAAACAGTGTAATAGCTACTACAATAAGATCGCCCTTTCCACTCTCGTACATAAATCCTGTTTCAGGTCTGTCCTATAAATTTTGAGTGGCAAGCAAAAACATTCAAGAAATTGATTGAAAAAAGTTTTTTTCTGTTTTTCTGCAAGTATGTTATTAGGAAGTATACTCATATGAATTAAAGTGAAATCGACCCGTTTTCAAATTTCATCAAGGCATTGTTACCTTTTAATCATAAGTGATTAATTTTCTTTTCTTCAACCTTCATTTCTTCCCTCTTTTCCTCACCAGAGAACAAGTTCGCAGTTGGCAGTGGAGCTCGTCTTGTATCAGTCTGTTACTTTGAACAGGAAAATGACTGGTGAGTTTTCTTGTCATCTGTCATTCCAGCTCAGTGGTTCCCATCCTGGGGGGGGGGGAGGTCACTCTGTGGGGTAATGAGTTGGGTTAAAATGGTACTGCAGCTGACATATAAAAAGAAAAAGAAAGGTGTTATGGTATGAAGAAGTGTGGTGTACGACTCTATACTTAACAAATGAATAATATACCACTGCATCGACTGATAAGATGAATCCCTTGCCGTGTTTATTAATGACTTGTACATCAGTTGGAGGATGGGGGGGGGGGTTGGTAATGGGCAAGGGAGAAAAGACAATCTCATATGTTATGTGAGGAGGGATTTGTGTTGTTGTTGTTAATACTGAAAAGCCATAGAAATTATCAATCTGTAACAAATTCACACTGTTTTGTATGTTACAATATAAAGAATATCTTTCATTAGAAATGGAATCTTTATTGCTATGCTAACCATAGCTATGAAATGATTGGTTTGAATTAGGTGGGTGAGCAAGCACATCAAGAAGCCCATTCGTTCCACTGTTACCTGCTTGGACTGGCATCCAAATAACATTCTGCTCGCGACTGGCTCAACTGACTTCAAGGCCAGGTGAGTCAAAAGAAGAATGACCTCCCTTGGAATTGACCTTAATCGGTGAAGTTTGCCTGTTTTTTATTCTCGACAAGGTTTTCACAAATTGACAACATAAGAAGTGTGCAGATGACAAGGAATTTGATGGTCAATGTGTTATTTGATTATGTGGCTCAAGCATTTGATTCTGGAATATTAAGGCGGAGTACAGAAATGGCTTTAGGGAATTGAAAAAGTAAATTGTGTCCAAAATAATATTGTATTCTTGATTGAAGAGCAAAAAGACTAAATGATAGTAGAAGACAGAAGTTTACCAGCACTAGTTCACTATCATTTTCAGAGTGTTCTCAGCTTACATCAAGGAAATTGAGGACAAGCCCACTGCTACACCCTGGGGCAAGAAGATGACTTTTGGAATGGTGATGCAGGAATTTGGAGGTGGGGAAGGTAAGCCATAATTCAGGGTTTGTTTTAAAATAAAACACAGTCATTAAAATAAAAAAAATGATAGTAACAACTGTTGCTATGAAACATTTATTACTGTTTATGTCTCAGTGAAAATTATGATACGAAGTCTGACATAGCTGAGAAATGAGGCTTTAAAATCATTTTGCTACTCAGCCTGTGTGAACAATACTGGTCTCACTGTTTTGAAATACTGCCCTCCTTTATGAATTCAAGCAACTTATATCAGCCACTGCTGGTCAGACTTCAATTATACTTTGGTCAAATTATCATTGAAACGTTACAATGTAATATCAGTGTATTGATACATGATTGTTTGGCAAACTGTGATAACGTTTTTAAATCGTACAAGTAGGTGCCAAGATAAAATATGTTGTTATGTGTGATCTGTATCACCTTCATGGATTTCAGTGCTGCATAGAGTGTTGTCATTATTTTTGAAATTTTTATGAAATGAAATGGTTGCCCCAATGCTGAATGGGATGGATGGTACAACTGTGTGTTCAATTCCAGGTAACATTGCATAGTAGGACATAGTTAATTTAGCAATTACCCATGTGTGGCCCAGCATTTTAGGATTAAATTTCTTTTAGGTTTTTATAGCATACTTTGATGTATAGTTGTGGTGGCATTATATGGCAGGGTACATTATACAAGGCACTTGGGAAAATTTCTTTATTTGATCATAGTAAATGCAATGAAAAGCCAGCTTGCAACTTATATGTCAATATGCTTTTCACAACATTATAGATTTTCACATACTTACAAGTTAAGGTTGTTAATTCACATTCTTAGAGTATCGTATCACTGTGGGATGCTTAAGAAGTAATTTGAAACCTGACTTCATAACTTTCCAGGTGGATGGATTCACAGCGTCTCCTTCAACAACAGTGGGGATCAACTCGCCTGGGTCGGCCACGACAGCAGCATCAACTTGGCCGTTGCTCCCTCCGAGATGAAAGTTACCAAACTGAAGACTACGTACCTTCCATTTCTATCTGTCATGTGGTCTGGACCACAAAGCCTTCTGACTGCAGTATGTTTGTTTTTATGACATCTTTCTATCAACTGAGCTGTTCATATCTCCACCATAGCCTAGGGGAAGGGATGGGGGGCGGGTCTGTAGTTACATTGTATTCCAGGAATCACATTTCACAGTCATCCCCCGAATGTGCCAGATAAAAGGAACTTTAAAATATTGGCTAAGTAAAGGTTTAAACATTTTGGAAGAGTAGATAATGTTGAAGTCATTTTAAAGTTGTTTATAGATCATTCAGATCCCTCAGCCTTAGTGGTTGGTAACATTCATTAGTGTTGGAAGTTGGTAACATTCATTAGTGTTGACAATTGGCAACATTTCAGTAGTGTTGGCTGTAGGTTAATAAAAAGCAGTGCTGGCTGTTGGTAACCTTTCATGAGTGTTTGGTGATTGTTAACTAAAATCAGTGTTGATGGTTGGTATAGTTCATCAGTGTGGCTGTTGGTAACAATCAGTCAGTGCTCATGATTGGTAACAATCATTAGACATTTATGATCAACTGATTGAACATATTAAAGATAGACAGATTACCCTTTTGTTTTCTTCTACTTAACATTAACTTATAGGGTCACGACTGTGAATTGTTGCTGTTCAAGGTGGGTAACGACGGCAGCATCACCTTCTTGAAGAAACTCGGAGGAAACAACAAGAAAGCAGAATCTAAGATGTCGTAAGTGTCTGACTCCAAGTATATAAGAATTACAACTGTCAGAGCAAAATGAAGTTAGATGGTCATACACCTCCTCCCCACCCCCCCCACCTCCCAAAACCCAATACACATTCATTAAATGTAAAGGTTATGTGACTGGAATGTTATGGACAAACTTTGGTCTATTTGGCCAAATTCTTGCAAAAGATACTTAACCAAACCTGATTTTATAGCTGCTGTTAGCATATCTTATGATGTTAATCCAAGAGAAAAATATTAATTATTCCTCATTATTTTATTGATTAATTACTTAAGCAATTATAGCTACAGCTCTAAATGTGAGACAGGACACATAAATTAATTATCTCTTATAACACACACTGGAATATAGATATTTAAAAAGTCTTCAGGATGACAAGATATACAGTATGAAAAGATTGTTTGGTACATAAATATGTAGCCTAAGCCTACAATCATTCCTAGGTATAACCTAATTGCATATAACACTCTGGGCTGAGGTTGTTTATTGCCTTGAAGGTCAAAGCTGTATTTTACCAGCAGACTGCACCTCAAAGGTGACAAGATTAACTCTGTAATGGTTGTATGGAGCAGTTCACTCATATCTAGAGTAGTGTCAAGGAGTGACAAAATGAGCAAACCTGAGGGATGTGGACTAGGGTCGTATTATTTTGGGCGTTGAGAAGAATTTTGTAGGCATTGTATGGAGCAGGGATATTCGTCTTTGTAGCAAACATAAAGTTGGGAACTGGTGGAAGGTGAACAGGGTTTGAATCATCTTGGGCGGCAAGAAGAACTTCACAGCATTTGTATGGAGCAGCAGTACATTCGTTATTACTAGAGTAGAATAATACCATAACCAATGTTTTGTACTTGATCTTTTGCTGGATTTTCTCCTCCTCCTCAGCGCTATGGACATGTTCCGTGGTATGGACAAAAAAGCCTCCACTGCAAAAGATACTGGCAAGTCCTCTGTTCACCAGAACTCCATCACGTGCGTGACCATCCACTCCGGGGCCAAGGAAAACGTCACCAAATTTACCACCACAGGCATCGACGGGCTGATGGTGACATGGGACTACAAGTCGCTGGAATCTGCCGTGGCAGGCATGACAATTTAGATGCCTGAAACAAGAATTGAAAGTTTCCTGGTGGGATGGAGGGAGGGGGGGGGAAGGGAAGGGGAATTCTTAGATCTTGGTTCTTAAGATTACACTGGCAGTAAGCAGAAAGAACTGTCAGTTTAGTTTAAATATTGCAAGAAAAAGTAGGGATGTGTGAGGGTAGAGTGCACAGACACACTAGAATAGATGTAGGACACGTTGTAATTTTTAATAATATTTTGTTTGAATTATTTCCTTTATTTCAAATGTCATTTGCAACGGACATGTTGTGTCAAATTTGATACCACTGTAGGAACATTGTTGTAGTCATAATACATACATTAATGTCCCTACGGTAACTGACCTTTACTCTACTGTTAACATGATTCAGTCAGGTATATAAACCTTTCAGATAATAAAAGTCTACATATTGGTTTGTTTCGTTTGTACATGCCAGTCTGTCGTTAAACTAAAACTATTGTCCGTTTACTGTCGTGTACCATTCAGTGATCTTTTGGTCAAATAGAGATATGCAACCTGGTTAACAATGGTTAAAACTACATCTGTCCAACTTTGAAAATAAAAGTTAGAACTATATTCATTGTAAATGCAGTTGGTTTCTTTTCTCTCATTTTCCTTATTACTTTTTGCCAATCACGAGCTATCGAGTTTATACGTACGATGGCATTAGTTTCAGTCTACGTACCTGCACGGATAGTTCATACTGTGACATCTGGTATTAATAATGCAGAACACTTCAAAAATTATTAAATAACATTAACCCATGCCCTCCGAAAAAATTGAAACTTTTACCATATAAGTTTGAAACCAAAGCCACCCTGACATTATCAACAACAATGATTGAATATCTTCGACAATGATATTTAATACATTGCCATAAGTAAATTAACAACAACGATAGCAAAATGGTTGCCAAAAGAAAAGGGGAAAAAATGGCACATTGAATTATGGATAAGAAAGCTCCCTCACTGGAGGCCTTACAGAGATGGCTGTCACAGATGTGTACATCTGTGTGTACTTGTTGTAGATTAAATTAGCTGTAACCAAATCTTCAATTGCCATACCTTAAATGGAGGAGAAAATAAATGAAATAAGTTGTGACACTTTAATATGTTTTCATCACACATGCATGTACAGCTATATATGTATATAAGAATATAGATATTGGCACGAAATAGCTAAGCAACTTTATCCACTCTCAACCACAGTCCCCTTACATCAGGACTAACTGTATGATGATGACAGTGTTACGTACGAGGATTTGAAGGGGAAAAGACCCGACCGGTTATCTCGGGGTAACGGTTGGTCTGTAGGCTATTATAGTAGCATCCCTTTCAAGAGCAGGACCAAATGCGATGTGCTTTTCATAGCACTCGGTAAGATATGTACAATTGGTACAGTGAGTGGGAATTATTCACTTCATGCAAATTCATGTTGTCAGCTTTGACTTCACCAAATACAATCATGAATATTTTAAGTGATCAAATTGACATCAGAATAAATATTCAATGACAAATAAAAGGATTCACCTTATTATCACAGTTTGGCTGAAATGTAAGGTAATGTCCTATAGAAAGTGTTTTCTTCCTTGAACAAAGGAAACCAAATGCAAAATGGCTGCCATTGTCTGGTTATTTCAAGATCATCCACAATGGTAACAACTTTGGTCACTTACCGAGCGATGTGAAGATGGTCGTCTCGTTTCGCTTTGCTTCCGCCTTACCCAAGATTATCTCTCCAATTTCAGCAAAGATTGGAGCCTGGAGGTAGAATGATTTCATATATATATATATATATATATTTTTTTTTGCAAACCTTCAAAGTTTATGCTTTATTCCATCTGTTCTTATGAAATTATTATAATGTCTTAAGTACCCCTATCTTGTCGTTGATGTTGATAGCAACGTATTGCTGCGTATCATGGAAAATATGCAACTTTTTGCCGCAGTGTCCATTTTGGATCATGAAGGACATAGAGGTGACTTGTTACTGCCAGATTGTGAAATTTCTAATGAAATATGCAGCCTCTCACTGGGACAACATCCTGGAGGATCTTGGTGACTAATATATTTCTTCAGTACTCAAAGGATGATTTGGGTCACACCAAAAAAATGGAAAGGAAGAAAGAAAATGACCTAGGTAATATTTTCCAAAAGAGCAGTTATGGACAGAAACAAGACACTGTCTTTATTTACTTATTTTTGGTTGACATTTATAATTTTCATTAATCAGTTTTTGTCAGAGGGGCTAAGATGAGGGGAACAAAGCACCATATCATGATTTTGTTATTGTTAACTACACAGGACATTTTAATCCCAAATAGCTTTGGTCATATTTACACTAGAATGTATTAATGTGAGCCTGAAAGGACATGTTTGGCTGAGTTTATTAGAATTAGACATTTAGGCCTTCACTGAGACAGTAAAAGCCACATCAATCTAGCTATAAAGGAGCACTCCGTAGAATGGGCGTACACTAATGCTGAATATCTTCTGAAGCCAAATAGCTGTAGAGACATTACACATACTAACTCTTCTATATTTTCATTTTGCCTCAAAATTGAAATACATCAGAACAAAAATTCTGCCTAAAGTAATCCTTACAAGGGCCTCAGTTAGATTGCATGGAATGGTTAGAGCATGAAACATAGGGAGTAAGTGACTTCACCAATTTTTGGCATTAGAATAAATAGAACCTGTGTTCATTCTCCAGTGCTCAAGTTGAGGGGGCTTTTTATCTATTTGCCGCCTCCACTTTCTTTAACTATCCTCCATCACCTCATTAATAGCGACCAGTCAGATCTACGGCTGAGCTGGAAACTTCTAGTCCACATTGTCTTACATTACCTTTGACTTGGTAATATCCCCAGACATTTTCAGAGCCGTTTCTCTACAATCGGTATACACTACTGCAGTTCTCATGAGGGCAGACTCTACTTCCTGGCGGTAAGGTACCGGTGCACCAACAGCTGAAGAAAGAGTAAAAAAATAATGTAAACATTTTTCCAATGTTCCATTCAAAGTAGCAAATTTATTGTACTACAAATCTGTTTTATAATATGCCAATAGTTAGATTCTTCAAATTATCACAAAAGCAATTAGTTGATTGAATCATCAAACGGATCAACATGCTCTGATAATCCAAGACAATGTTTTCTTGAGGACTTTCACACACAGTATGATGATAGCAAATGCCATAATTGCAGAGTATCAAACAATATCGGTGTATGAATATATACCCACATAACTTACATGTTTGTATGTGGTTGAGATGATAAAGAAATGGAATAAACATACTCTGACATGTTCTTAAGTTACTTTCTTTCAATGTTTAACAGGCCTTCTTGCCTACTTTGATATATTATGGACGTAACACATATCTAATGAACAACCAGTTAAAATTCTGTAATACCGTTAATGTGAGCTCCTTCCTTCACCCAGTCCTTAAAGAGAATCGGTGTTGATGTTAGAGTAACCGTGGTGATCACATCTGCTCCTCTCACGGCCTCCTCTGCCGACTGGTAGGCCTTTACTCCGTGTTTCTTGGCAAACGCTTCGGCTTTTGGGTAGTTGTGGTTCCATACTCGAACCTAGAAGAAATTTATCATGTTAGAGCAGAGTTCCACTAAACCTATTTGGTCCATCAGGTGTTTCCATGACGACCGAGTCATGAGCCACCAGACCCACACATACTCGTCAGAAACGTAACTTGGACAATGCACATCTGCGAGCTTTGAAAACTGTCTGGAAAAATCACACAACCCACAGAAACATTTTGAGGAAACACTTTTGGGTCGTGTCACATAGCATGCGGGTTTTTAATTGTCCTAGAGGACCTTGACACTTTGATATCATTTACTTTCCTGTGTTTGTCCTTCTGCAGTTCAATCCCTACCCTCTTCACTTAATCCCTTAATCTTCTCTAATGTCCCTCTATGGTTTATCTCCTAGCTACCTGTCCTCTTCGCCCTGTTAGTTTCTTTCTTCTCTCCACCCTTCGTCAACTTCAAATCTGTTTACATTTACATCAATCTCTTTTGTGTTCACCATGCTCGTTAACCTATCTGTATTCTGTGCTTTGTCCCTTGTAGTTTCTGTTACTTGTCATTCAGCCTCTGAAAGAAGATCCTGCTAGGATCGAAATGTCAGGCCCACTTACTTTCACACATATAAACCTATCACATTTTGAGGTTATTGAGAAACACTCCAATGTAAGCATAGAATAAACTGAGAATCACCTCTTCAAAGTTACAAATAGCTGCAAGACATTCCAGGTGAGACTTAGCTTGGCCTCCTGCTCCAAGAATAGTGTGGATTTTACTGTTCTTTGGGGCAAGATACTGTAAGAGAAGAATAGAAAAATGTCAAATACAGCACAATAGATATGAAGATTAAAATCCACAAAGGACCTTTGTATAACAGTTTGCTTGTATTATAACCAAGTTGACATGATAAAACAAGTATTAATATTTCAATAATGATAACCACATCATTATGCAAAATTACACCGAATTGAGACGGTCGCAAACAGCATAGTCATCATCATAAACAGCAGCTACTATTGCTTCACTTTCAACAACAAAATTTTCAAAATCACCCCAAAAAAGAGAAGATGAACGTGTATATCTTCTTGTGCATGTAAAGACACATCAAACTGGATATTTTTGTTCTTGCCTATTAAAGGTAATTTTGGCTTTAATGGTATTTAAAAATTGTTTTCCTTTCAGATGAAGTGACATTATCAAATCACAAGAGACTAACATATCCTTATGAATACAGCTTTAACTCTTCAATTAGAATCATTTTTTTGTCTGCATTTTGAACTAATAGTTCAATAAATATTAGCAAAAAAAGCTGGTGCCTTCCAATCTTAAGGTCCCCGGTTCGAGTCACTCCAAGATTACTGTATGTCGTCCAGTTACAGAGTTGTTGACAATTGACAATTCATAATCATGGATGTTAAATATGAATGTAAGAGACTGACTTCGGTCAGCTTGCGACTTTGATAAGCCAATGAGGCTTCTTCGCGAGTTCCTGATTGTAGGAGGATCTAAAATACATACATACATACACGCATACATACATACATACAAAAGTACTGAACCATTTAGCCAATCCTAACGCCATATTGTAAACTTTTACAGACTTTGATCACGCCCAATAGTGCTCAATTGAATGTTGCCACATAGTACGACATTTTTGTTTATGCCTGATGACCCATATTGATACCTTTGTTGCTACAGCAGAAGCTGCGGCAGTTCTCATTAGAGAAATACACCCACCATCCATGGTCTGTTGGAAAAGAGAAAATTTGATAAAAAATTATTGGCAACAGTGAAAGATTATGTAATATCATAAACTACACTGTAATGGAACAATCAAGGATTGAAGTCTAGTTATTGAGACGACGTTGGAGTTTTTAGTCTGCATTTTTATTTCGGCTTGAAGTTAGATAACCAAATACAATATTTATTCACTTTTGATGTAAAGTCGTACTGCTCTAATTATCTTTGTACCTCATCAGGACAGCATAGATTATGTCAGCACATCACCAAAATTCTGGTCGTCCAAGTTAACACATGGATGCAGTCAAAATGGGTTTTAATGCTTTATTTCCCAACAATGTCATTTTGCAGACATGTTTTGATGTTTGCAATTCATCATTTTCTTTCAGACCCCCATGTGTAGGGGTGGGTGCATGGGGGATTCCCTCCAAAAACAAAAATGAATCCTCCCTCCTTCTACAGTTATCATACAAGGCAAATTTTTAAGGCTTTCTTCTGGTTGTCCCCCATGGTTTATAGCTTTTGAGGTTTAATCATGTTTAGAAATCATAAACAGCTTCAAATCAGCAGAACCTTTGAGGTACACATAATAAAGTAATAGTCAGCAGAAGTCAAAATGTTTGTGTTTCTTCCTGTGTAAGGGATTTCTTGGACATGGCAACTTTCATTTTGTGGGCATCAAACATTTGGGGGTACCAAACATGTGATAAGATAAGATAACGGTACACATATAGGGGTGACAGTAATATGTGTTGGGTAAAATTAACATATCATCTAAATACACAGCTTCTAATGGCTATACATGGGTACTTGTAGGTAACTTAAGTTTGCCTGTGGAGCCAGTTTTTTTAAATTAGCAATAAACGGTCATCCATGTAAATCCATGAAACTAAAATGTACTAAATTAGTCAACACGTTTTCATGACCTTAGATTCAGATCTGCATGCAGTATAGGAACATGCAAACTGAGGTTTTGAACAAACTTTAAAGCTATAAAACATAATAAGAAGAAATACTTTCTTTGATGATATACTTGTGTTGTCAATTCAGATTAGAATTAAACATTTGACTCACTGCCTTTGGAACTCCTGTTGAACCATCATACAGCCAGATTGTGGACTGATGCACAGGTAACCCTTGTGACGCATTGTCATGAAATCTTCTTATGATTTTGGTGGTAAAGACATTCTCCTTCTCGGAATATACTGGAAAGATGAAAAACACTCTGAAATGAGAGTAAAAGTAGGACATCAATCATACTGTATAAGCAACTGACGGTTAACACAAAATCCATACCTTATTTTTGTTTCATTGCATAGAAACTTCATAGAGATTATTTAGAAACTTAAATATGACAAAGATATTAACCATAAACAAATTCCTGCCATTGCCCTCTTGCTTCAGGCCTCCTCCTCCCCCTTTACCCAAACACCCATTATTATGGAGACCATGAGGGAGGGAGGGGTACGACTACAGTGTGTTGTGCTACAAATTTCATAAATTACATTTTTCCCGTCTTTGAAAAGTCTATAAGTTCACCACTTTATTCTCTATATTAATGGAGGAAACCTTTGGAGAATTTCTTTGTTGGACATATTGTACTGGGTCTAATGAATATTTGCTGCAACCAATTGCAGAGGTACCACCCATATGGTAAACTTTGAATAAGACGTCACTGAGAGTCTGGGATATATATGCATTAATTATTCTCATTAAACAAAACTAAACTTCTCTGAAAAATAGTCAGCTATGGTAATATTGTAGTAGATACATCTATGCACAATATTGCAGACCAATGAACTGAAAGTTTCACATATGTATGTTATGCATTGGGATGCTGTTATATTGATATCTAAAAGCTGTGCTACCTGCAAACTTACTACACCCATATTATCAATGCTCTGTCAAACATGAAGTAGCCTGAAGAGTCTGCAGGTATACACAGCTTAATTCTGTTCTATTAAACAATCTTTACTATGTCTTTGAATGTAATATACATGATGAGGGTAGAAATAGTGCAACACAAAATTCATATATAAGCCACAACAACTTGTTGAAAGAAGGCTTTCAATTATTGTACAACATATATTCAAACATAGTGGGCCCCACAAATTTGGGCCCAAAGAATGGGTCTCAAAATGCATTTGAGGTGGAAATCAAATTTGGGCCCACCCAGCCAAAAATTGGGAGTGGATTATTTAGAGGCCTAGATGGTCCCAAACAACTTAGGCCTACATGTACCAGCTATTAACCAACAACTGTATACCAAGTTTGGCTACAATCTGATTTACGTTTGTAGAGTTATCGCAATGTAAATTTTTTATGTTTGACCCCATAACCTTATTAATATCAGTCGGCGCCAAAACTGACAGGGCACACCTTCTCACTATAAATTCATCTACATAGCAAGTATGACAAATATTCATCACTACGTTGTTGAGTTATCGCGGACCCAATCAAGTGTCACAGATGCACAACACATACACAGACACACCCATACAACCTGACTGCAAAACTTAATTAATTTGCTTCCAGTAAGGAACCAAAAATTATCATATTTATAACGTAAGTTTTACTAAAAATTACTTTAAGATGCCAAGAAGGATTTATCAGCAAATACTGGACTGATTTTTTTTATAACCAATCAGCTCCTTGTTTTGAGTGGGTGAATCTGTTTGAAAAAATATCTGTTGCTAAAAAGTCAAAGGTACATACACTTGTTATATAACATGTATATGTTAAGGATATCATATTTTTTTTAAAACAATTAAATTATGCAATTTGAGTGGGATTAAGAATTATAGGAATGCCTTAGTATTTGTAAGACTATAGTTAGCTAGCTAGCTAGACAGATACCTAACTATATAGGCAGTTAGCTAGCTATCCTAACAGACAGACAGACAAGCAGACACACTGGTCAACAGACAGAGAGATGCTTCTATTGTAGCTTGCTAAAAAGTTGCCTCAGCAAATCTATATCATGAAGATTGTCATAGTTTATAAGGTGTATGTACCACAACGTCTAACAACAGAAAAAAACAATATTTTAATTGGTAAATGAGAAGATTTCCTGGAATCCTATTTTTGCAAAGTAGTCACTCACCCCTTCTTCTTTTCAGCTTTTATGACGGTTCTCACAGGTTGTTCAATTTCCCCCGTGATGCGGCGAGAGACGTCGGCCATACATTCTTCAATGACAGGAATGAGGTCCTTGTAGTTCAGGTTACTCTTGATAAAACTTGTTTCAATGGTAAGCATAGCCATGACGACTCACTGAAGAAAGTAGAAAATGGAAAATACAGTACATTAATTACAGCAAAACAAATCAGTGTTTTCTTTACACATATTGGCGACAGATATATCGCAGTAATTACACAAAAGGCTAATGTTCCCGAAAATTGGACTGATATTATTTATTTATTTATTTTGATGATCAATAGTAAGTCTACAACTAAATGTCAACAAAGAAAAGTCTGGTACACAACAGCAATATTAACTTGCATGAAGCCTATTTTTTGGTGGCTTCTCATTTTTTCACCTTAATTTCCATGCTATTATTAAAAAAAATTAAAACAAAACAGTGGCTACTTCATGCATTCATAAATAATCCATCCAACTTTTAAATTGTTGAGAGATTTTGTTTGCTCTGTTGAGAGATTTCCACTGTGTGATATGACGAAAAAGTTTAAATCTTTTGTAAATGTTTTCATACGTTGGTTCAAGTCAATTTGGAAAACAATTACAATAAATATTATGCATAGATTTGTTCAAAGGGGAAGGCCTGAAGCATAAGTGACAGCAGAGACATTTGTAAGATGAGACAATACAAAGGTTTCATAGCATTCTCCTACTTCCTCCTCAAGGTGCCCTGCAAACACACAACTCTTTTAACTTGAACAGATTTCTTGATAAGCAACTCTTTGCATGCACTTAACAATATGGTAACTTTATATCTGTACATATTAACTAATAGGTATTTTGAGAGAAAATTGAAGAAATTACAAGGAGAAACCCTATCCAATCTTTACATACTATTTGGTGTAGTCTTCACACTATAACATTCATTACACAGACATTATAATAATTATATTATTTTCTAATCTGACGACTTCTGAAGCATCCTGTACATTAAACTGTAAGACATACTTTTTAAGTTAATACTTATTGATGCATAATTCTATAACGATAAAGTAAATTTTGTTACATTATTACCCGATTAACCTGGGTTGGTAGAGCAGGCTTTCAGAAACAACTTTTCCTCCGTCTGAGATTCAACCAAATGACCAATTCCCAACTTTGCAGGTTGCCATTTTATAGGTGGCATATACACATCACTCTCTGTGTAGGTTTAGTCTACCAATAGGAACTCAAGACTGGTAGTCACTCTACAATTTATTGGCCAATAAACGTATTCTAGTCACTCGGATGAGATTTCTGACTGCCATAATAATATTCTGCTGGTATGCATACAATATATATCTGGTTCAAATATATCTGCTACTTCACTTCCCATTGATTGAAAGTAATATATATATATATATACAATGACAAATATATATATTAATATTTATATATATATATATATTTATATATATATATATATATATATATATATATATATATATATATATATGAAGTTATGTATATATATAAAGTTATGTATATATATATATATATATATATATATATATATATATATAAAGTTATGTATATATATATATATATATATATATATATATATATATATATATATATATATATATATATATATATATATATATATATATATATATATATATATATATATATATATATATATATATAATTGAAACAGTAATGAGTTGGAAAATCCAGAACATTAAAGAAAACTTCCAGCCTCCACAAGGATTTGAACCTGGGCCTCCCGCAGGCATGATATGGCTGTATATATATATTTATATATATATATATATTTATATATATATATATATATATATATATATATATATATATATATATATATATATATATATATATATATATATATGAAGTTATGTATATATATAAAGTTATGTATATATATATATATATATATATATATATATATATATATATATATATATATATATATATAAAGTTATGTATATATATATATATATATATTTGAAACAGTAATGAGTTGGAAAATCCAGAACATTAAAGAAAACTTCCAGCCTCCACAAGGATTTGAACCTGGGCCTCCCGCAGGCATGATATGGCTGTACCAATTTGATTAATAAGAATTAATAAATTATATAGTGTTTAACATTATACAATCCTCTTATGTTAGTAAGTCAGAGCACTGCATGTTACACAGTTTAAACTGTTTTAAAAAAAGTTTTCTACTGCTCTAAGCTACCACCACCTAATATTTGCCTTCCAAAGTGGTAGATGGGGGTATATTGCATATTGTTTCAAGTGGTGAGTCACTAATTAATACTAACATACCAATTACAAGTTTCATTATAAAGATTTTATATCATCTTGCAGGGATCATAAATACTTTTTGGCAGCGACTTATTGATCCCTGATGTTTATTCTCTTCAAAAACTATTACATAGGTTACTGTATGTCACATAATTCATTGTATGTATGAAATTTGAAGTTTCATGTCAGCAATGTAGGAAGTTATGAAACAATGAGAGAGAGAGTAGAACAATGGCAACAAGAATTTAACCTTTCTTCATTCAATATTTTGCTTCTTTCCTCACATTTTGACTACTTGTTCCAACATTCTTCACAAACTTTCCACTGGTAATATCAAAATTTCTACTGTTTTTCTCCAAATTTCTCTTCGAATTTTTCTTCACACAAAAATTCAATACTTTGACAGTGTCTAACTCAAATTTCCTTTCTATCCTTAAATTTTAGACTATTTTCTTCCAAACTTCTACTTCTCTATAAATTTCAACCAATAACATCAAAATTTTTACTTTTATGTCTCAAACTAGTAACTTTTCTTTTACATATGGTTTTTCTTGAATACTTTTCAATTTGAAAAGTCAATATTTGATAGTGTTCACCCAAAATTTGGAATTATTCAAAATTCCATCTATATATTCCAACTTTTGACAAGTGTTTCACAAATTTGAATCATTCCTTGCAAGTATGACATTATACATTGAAATTTTGACATTCTGCTCATAAACTCTCGAATATTTGCATTGAGATGAGGGGTGTACATCTAAAAGAATGGCCAAAAAACTACCTCAAATTAACTATTTACCGCATAAACTGTTGAAATTTTGGTGTTTCCTCGATAATTTTCCCCAACTCACCAATATGCCTATGATGTTAATGCCCGTCACCCAAGTTCAACTTTCAGCAGTTATTAACCCACAAATGTCCCTGTTGAGACTAGTGGAACACTTGTAGTTGTATATATATATATATATATAGTTGTATATATATATATACTGGTTCTCGATTATAAAAATATGACACTTCGTTGAAATATTCATGGTTGCGTTGCTTTAATATGCTGACATTGGAAAAAAATTCCAAGCTTGGATATATATATATATATAACTTTTCATGCTGAACTATATAATAACATTTGACATATATGATAAAAATTCTAGATCTAAAATCTAAATCTCTGTAAAGTTATCGATTAGTGTGGAACAACATGACCTCCTGATCTGTATAAGGCACTTGATACTCCAGCCATCCTTGCTTCCTCAAAAACTACAAATGGTATTGAAATATATTAAACTTATGCTGTAAAAATGAACTATGCTCTTAAATTGTCTATTGCCCATCAACTTAATTGCTTGAAATGCTCCTTCAAATGATTCAAAAGTAATAATGGAAGACTTTGAAGCACAATTTCTACAAATTTAACCTGTGACGAAAGATTAGAGCTGAAATTTCATTGCAATGTAATATAGCAAAAATATTACAGTTATGTTAGCAAATCCCCCAAAATATGCAGAAAGCATAACAAAACATAAGCACAAAACAAGAAATGAACTACATATTTAACAAATCAGAAAAAAATCATACTTAAACAATCAGCTGCCAAAATTAATTAACATGAAAAGTGTCATAATCATGTCATTTAAAGTTCTCTTTATGTGAAGAATTAAATACTATACTGATCAATGGGAGATGGAATGTCGGGGAAAGCAAATCTCTGAATCAATGATTTTAGGTTGATGACTGCAGCTGCATAAACCTGTTGTACACTAAATTAGCTGTAACTAAATCCTCCATTGCCATACCTGAGGACAAGAAATGAAAAATATAAAATAAAATAAAAACTGAAAAATAAAAAACAAATATAGGGTTTATGGTACAAACTTTGTCCATCCTTTTAAGTACTATTATGCATGGGTTCTTTTTTGGGGTGGGGGAGAGACACCAGACCCCCCCCAAAATTAAGAGTCACATTCATCCACTCCCCTACATGGGTGTCACATTCATCAACCCTACAGCCACACCCCTCTCGTAAAAGTTTTGATCCACTTAAAGTCCGTCCATAAAGGTTCAATGGAAAAGCTGGAATTTGCCCCTTCCCTCCCCCACTTTGAAATCTTTTGCCATGTCACTAGCAAGAGTACAGTTGCTCTGAGGAGACAGGGCATGGGGAGTTCAACCTACATTCTATTGTTTTTAATTTTTACAATGGAAGAATGGCTGCCATTTGTATTGTTATTTGAGTTCATCAACAATGGTGACAATGTTTCTCTTACCGAGTGATTTGAAAATGGTCGTCTCATTTTGCTTTGTTTCAACCTTTCCCAAGATCATCTCTCCAATTTCACCAAAGACTGGAGCCTGAATAGAAAATGATGATGAAAACAGCATATTCAAACCAATAACTATTTTTAACATACATTGTACAAACAGCAAAATTCACCACCATAAGTTTATCATAAAAGTAAACAGTTTGACACATTTATTAGTTCATTAAAACACATCATTAGATAATGCCTGAAAAAAAGAATAATCATTTAGAGCTGATATGTTCATCATCGTCTTCATCCTACTTGACTTTGCCTCAAATTTATAAGCAGTATGCCAGTCATTTAACAAAGTTTAGACTTAAATATATTGCAACAGACATAGACATTAGGTACATGATCTGTACCTGAAAGCATCTTTGTTGCCATGTCAGAACAATAATTCTCCCTGGCAACCATCCTTTAAAATATGCCATCATTAATGATTTAGTCCAAATGTTTAACATATAAAGAGAAGTTATTATAACTTCACCATTTTTTACACTCAGCTGAAGAAATGTTAGTTCACACTGTACATGCTCAAAGACATTGGTTTTATCTATCAGCTATTCCTCCTCCTCCTCCTCCTCCTCCTCCTCCCCTTTCCTCCTACCTCCCACTCTAACCCATCCTTTTCCCCTGTCATGCAAAGTTGTTACACCTTACCTGTGACTTGATAATGTCTCCAGACTCCTTCAGAGCTCCCTCCAAAGAATCTACATACACAACAGCAGCTCTCATGAGGGCAGGCTCTATCTCCTGTTGGAAAGGGACAGGTGCACCGACAGCTGAAAACAGGGAAGCAATATGAAAATTTCAAATTAAAAAGTATCTGGTTGTGTTACCCTGTCTGCCTCAGATATATTTAAATTGAGGTCTCGTTCTAATTGATAAAAGATGTAGTTTAACCACTGTATGGTCATATGGCAGCTGAATCTGTCACTGGCAAATACAAATTGCCCTGTGTAAATTTGTCAAGTTATGGCACCACAACCAATTCAACATCAAAAGAGGTTAAACCCACAACTATAGCAGGGTATGGTAGGAACACGACTCAAACAATGAAAGATACTTTAAAAAAAAATTTTCAAAGACTTCATCTGAACACAAAAGGAGTTCATTTTCCCAAACTTATAAACTATGATAATATATGGTAGTTTTAATTATGAATTCAGTTAGAAGATTCCAATATTACCACAATGCACCAGTGATTGCAACCTACATATTTGTATGATGTGATTGAGAGGATAAAGGCAATTACATGATCATCAGGATAGTTGAATGTGTTCTTGGAAATTTCATCAACCTGTATAGGTCAAACCAACCAATGGTGAGACAAAGATTCAAAAGACTTAATTGACTAACAAGGTAATTTAAGATTCTAGTACCATTAATGTGAGCTCCTTCCTTCACCCAGTCCTTAAAGAGAACTGGTGTTGATGCAAGAGTCACCAAGGTGATCACATCTGCTCCTCTCACGGCCTCCTCTGCCGACTGGTAGGCCTTTACTCCGTGTTTCTTGGCAAATGCTTCGGCTTTTGGGTAGTTGTGGTTCCATACTCGAACCTAGAAGAAATGAATCATGTATGAAAGCTAGATAAGAGGCTGATGTTTTCAATCACTTCTTAACAGGGTCTTCTTCAATACATTTACCTACACAGATATCTTTTGCAGATAGCCAGTTTTTAACAATTTCTTCTGTTCTTTCCTGTGGAGAACCAAAACACAACATTGAGGGCTCCAAGATTGTCAATTCAGACTATTGCTGCAGTTTGATCCATTTCTACTAAGAATCTGCCATCAAACATCAAAACACAGATGCTGTTTTTCATTTCAAGTGTTCTTTTGTAACCAAAAAAAAATTTAACCAAATTTCAGCTTCTTTGCATCGTCATACAATTGACATTACAATTTTGCACCATTTAGGGGATTTCTGTGATTTTTAGGGGTGTTCTATTATATTTTGCATTATCCTTTCAGATTTGTATGCTTTTGTTTTCTTCTCTGCTTTTTGGCAGTTGAAAATAAAATAGAAATTGTCTCTAATACGAGGGCAATTACTGACTAAATTAAATTTAATTAACGGTACCTCTACTTTGACAATTATTCTGTTAGATTTTTATAAAAAAATCTAGTCAGTAGGTTTCATTCTATAAAAATAAAAATGAATGGGTCAATGATCGGGTTGAAGCAAGAAAATTATGCTGCAGGCGCAACCTACCGTCAAAATTTCCGTCTCTGCTTTGCTTATTGACAGTTGAAAATAATATAGAAATTGTCCCTTATTTGGGCAATAGCTTACTGAGTTAAATTTAATAAAAATTGCCTGTCCATGACAATTTTTCTGTTAGGTTTTTATAAAAAGTAGGTTTCATTCTATAAAAATGAAAATGAATGGGTCAATCATCGGGTTATTTAAGCAAGAAAATTATGCTGCAGACCCAATCTACCTTCAAACTTGCAATGTTAACATAAGACCAAAATTGGAATATGAAATACTTTTCATAGTCAAGAAGACAGTTAATGAATCCCTGGGAGGTCTATATAAGCCTGAGGTCGCTATTAAAAGGAGAATGATATGAACAGATACCATTCTCAGATCTTGTAGAAATATAAAGGTATTATGTCATCCTTTTTTTTTGGTATCTCTCTCTGTAGCAATGGACTTGTTAATCTTGCTGATCAGCTCTGCCCAAGATCAGACAGGAAGGGGAAGAGTTTTGACAGGTCACCAAAGTCTTCATTGAGTTTTCGATTCAAGTGAATAGCTATAATCACTGTGTTGTTTTGATGGATGAAATTTCCGCAAGTCAGTCGCGTCACCTTGAGTATTGACTCGAGGTATGACTTGTTACAACACAGGTAAAACATTAATTAAAACGCAGGGCCCATCAAAAGCCAGGTTGAGCCTTGGAGATTTGTTACTGTATGTCAACTGGCCATAGTTCGCTCTTTCTATTTATAATTATCTGTAGGAGATTGAAAATACACTATATCTTGATTCCATTTTTCTCAGTCCCTCCATCCTCCATTTTTTCCCAGGCTGTACCCCCCCCCTCCCAGCCCCCTGTAAGGCCTGCAGGTAAGAGCACCACCAATTTGAAGACAAGGATCTGGCTGACTTGCACAGTCACTGGAACCTATAGCCTGATGGTTTATATTCTACTAAATGACAAGACAAGAAAACATCTGAACGCCATGCATATGCGCTCTTTGGCTATACTGATTTCCAAATTAACATAACAAATGAAAATTTAATTATCAGTTCTCTAAATGTTCAATAATTATGTCATTTATTATTATTCATGCCGGTAAACCAATTCCTACAGTACTACTTAAAAACCGATGAACACAGTCAGGCTATCAATGTAGCACAGGCAATTAGTCGCTATTTTGTTATAAAGCGCTACTATGTCTTAATTGGTTCTGTAACCTTGTGAATGTTAATTTTCAATACATTTGTTACAAGGTTTCTGTCTGTCAAAACACCAAACCATATTCTTTGGCAATTAGTTTTCAGGTTCACCCATTTTCTTCATGGATTGACTAGACTAATGGGAATTAACTGTGTAAAAAAAAATGGTTGCTTTTTGTATGTGCAAATGCAGGAGTTTTGCATGTGCTGAGGTTGCTCACCAACTTCACAGAGCCTTCTCTCCATTTTTAAATTTCACTTAAAATCTAATACTACCATTTATAGCTGGGAATGGGTTGAACTTACGAAGTACATAATATGTTTAAAAAGTATTCACAAATATGTAGTGTTCATTTATTAATTTCTAAACCATTTAAAGTGTTCATCGAAGATCAATATCATTGACGGCTTGCTTTTGCTCAGGCAACCCCTACACAGTCCAGTATAGTACTAGCGGCCCAAGAAGACTACTAACTAAGAGAGACAAAACCTGTCAGTAAACTGTTTATCTATTGCAAAAAGCCAATCTCTCATATACTTCCTGCTGGTTGATAAACTAGATTTGATAACAAGTATTGATAACCCTCTGAGCTGTGCTATATAACCCTGTAATTTCAATCTCCACTTAATTTGGGGAGAAATAAACTGAAATTTGTTGACACTATACTTCTAATTTTGCATTTATATACTGTAGATCATCACTGAGTGGAATATTGTATCTCCAACCACAAGAGATAATTAAGCCATATGTGAAAACCAGTAAAAGAGGTGTAATATATCTAAGTTTCTTAATTCAGCTCGGCTGAAACCAACCCACAGAAAGGGATAGTAGGCAGGCTACTGGACGAGATTTTCATATGGCGGTGAGACAGATGTAATAAAGACAAGCCCAGCCAGAGTAGTTCAATAAAGTGCTTGTAGGATTCACATAAATAGGTTTAGGTTGGTTGGGAGGACTGTTGTGACATTAGATAATGAAACAAACTTTGGAGAACTCTTTTTGGCATTTAGAGAATGAGGAGGAGGAGGAGGAGGAGGAGGAGGAGGAGGAGGAGGAGGAGGAGGAGGAGGAGGAGGAGGAGGAGGAGGAGGAGGAGGAGGAGGAGGAGGAGGAGGAGGAGGAGGAGGAGGAGGAATGGGTGGTGGGAGTTGTGGAGAAAGTTACACAATAAGGTCAAATAAAGTGAAGAGACTCACGTCATCAAAGTTGCAAATAGCTGCCAGAGCTTCAAGGTGAGAGTGAGCTTGACCTCCTGCTCCAAGTATGGTGTGGATTTTACTGTTCTTTGGGGCCAGATACTGTGAGAAAAGTATAGAAAAAGGTCATGCAATATACAAAGAGATAACAAAAGTTTACTCGTGTTTTGTTTTATGATCTGATGAACATGATACACAAATCTTAAACTTCAAAAACTTAAAATGCTATCAAACACTGACATAAGACGGAAGAAGGTAATTAAATGATCATGAATAGCTTCTCTTTCTTTTTCAAGAAAAATTTGGTCTTTTTTGGGGGAGTGGAGGGGGGGGGGGTTAATGGTGACGTCCCTCACTTGAAATTTCTGTAAGTGCAGACAATAAATACACATATGCAGAGAAAATAACATTCCTTTACTTTTCTTTTTGTTTTAAAGCTATTGTTATTTTTTATGTTTCTAAATCTCCAAGACATGGGTAATCTAGATATATACACTTTGATCATGCCATATTCAGATGGGATATTAAAGCTACTTTCTTTGTCATATAAGAATGGAAGTTGCTTTCAAATTAGATGAAAAAACAGTAAAAACCCTTCTTTTGTGGTTACTACACACATTATAAAACTAAATTTCTAAACAAAGCTTTAAGGCATATTGCTCTTGGCAAAAATTTGAATTAGAAAGGGTCATAATATTTAATGACAATACAATTCATGAATGTACTTTATTAGCTAACCATTGACTTACTACTCATATTATATAACTGAATTTCTATGAAAAGCTTTAAGGCAAATTGCTCCTGGCAAAATTATTAATTAGAATGGATAATCAAATTTAATAACAATAAAACTCATGAATATACTTTATTAGCTAACCATTGACTTGCTGCACTTTATCACAGCCATCCACCATGCAAATATGATACAATACACATGCCACCTTGACTGCATGTATATTACTTGCCATGCTTACATCCATGCAGGATCTGAGACTGCCTCTGTCTAAGATCCGGCTGGGATCAAACCATCAGATTTACTAACTGTTGTACATTGCCTGCATGCATGCAGATGCCTAGTGTATATAAAGTAATCGATTAACAATTTTCCTTGCTTACATTTAAGTTTTGAATTAAGTAAGCTTCCATTAAGCTGGATATATGAGAGAAATAGAGACAACATAATTTTCTTATAGATTTAATACCCAACTTTTGACAATAAAATAGTCTGAACACCCAGGCACCAATTTCCATTTTCATACCTTTGTTGCTACAGCAGACGCTGCAGCAGTTCTCATAAGGGTAATAGAATCGCAATGCATGATCTATCAAAAACGAGAAAACAAGCATTAACTATAGGCAAACATCAAAGCACCAATTAATTTTACTCTTATGGATAAAGGACTGAATCTATAGTCTGTCTGGGGAGAGGCGGGAATCTGAAAGCTCCTTTATGACACTTGGAAACATATATAAACGATTTATGTGACACAGCTCCCAAGAATTTCAAAGACATTTTTCCTTTATTGTATTTCACCTTTTTCTTTAAGAGGTTGTTTGTGTGTGGGAGGCGGGGGGGGGGGGGGGGGAGAGGAGATTGGCAGAGGTATAATTCAAATTGACAAAGTTGATGATTAGGATTGTCCCATCCCACAAAAAAAAGAAACATATTCATTCCAATAAATTCATATCACTGAATATTCATAACCTTAGTCTAAAGCATTTTGTTTTCAGAGGTACAGTATTTATACAGCATGAACCACAGATTAAGCAGGTAAGCTATTAAATTAGCTAACAATCTCTTAGACTTATTTGTGACATACTGCATGTTCAGAATTTATCTATCTTGTACTTACTGCTTTTGGAACTCCTGTTGAACCACTGTAAAGCCAAAGCAAAGACTGATGTACTGGTATTCCTTGTGACGCATTGTTTGGGAACACAGTTACTATTTTGTTGATGAAGATATTTTCTTTCTTTGAGTATACTGGCATGATGAAAAATGACCTGAAAAGAAAAAAAGGATTGGGTGGGAGGGGGAGGGGAGGGGGATATCATTTCATACTAAAGAAAATGGCAGGTGACACAAATCTGTAACATGTTAAAACTTTGCACATTATAATATCTGTTTGATGGAAGTAATTAGATCCTAATGTCACTTTTATCACCTACGACATGATCATAATGTCACCTTTAACACAAAGATGCTTATCATGGTCAAGCAACTTCCTTCCTGCCCATGTTTCCACAACACCCACACCCACCCCCCCCCCAACCCCCTCCTCCTCAACTCTTCAATAATATGCCATGAATGAATATCACCACACAAACAAAGAGCTTTGAAGTAAGAAGCCAGAGGGAAACATATAACCAGAATGGAAACACTGCATGGATGGTTCTAAGGCCGGTTTTATGGAAAATGTATTCTGAAGTTCATGCAAAAGAAAGTGTTATTGATCCTTTTCTACCAAAAACTATGTAAATAATATCTTTTTTTATCCATTGCAATAATTGATATTTATAACACACCAGTATTTGTCAAAAAGAAGCTCTAGGCTAAGTGAAACAACAGTGAGGAAGGGCAAAGCAAGTAACAGAGAAAGAATAAGATAACAAAAGATATATATAAAGATAAAAGTTATTATCCATTCTAATAAAAAACAAAAGATAAATAGAAGTTGTTGAGTTCTGGAAACAGACAAGCTTTTGGCATAGATCTGAAGGACACTAGAGAAGGAGGGAACTTGATGGTTTAAGATAATGTGTTCCAAAGATGTGGGACCGCAGCAGCAAAACAGCAGTTTGCCCAAGATCTGTTAGTAGGCTTTATTGTGACAAGATTTATTCCAGGTGTGTATATCCCAACAGTGCAATACCTTTGTCAAGTTTATAATGTGAACACATCAAAGTCTACCAATGGACAGTGCAAAATTCTTCTTCAATGATATGAAAGGTTTCACAAATCCTTCTTGTCTTAAAAAGGCATCACTCTTCCACTCACCCATCAGAGTTTTCTGCTCTGACGACTGTTCTGACTGGTTGATCGATTTCACCCTTTACGCGGCGGGAGAAGTTTGCAATACATTCTTCAATAACAGGAATGAGGTCCTTGTACTTCAAGTTACACTTGATAAAGCTTTCTTCAATGTTACAGGTAGCCATGTCTGCAAAAGCTGAAAATGTTTAATACAGTACAGGTTGATGGTACAACAAATTATGACAAAAACTTACTCAATATTTCTTGACATACTGTAGTTAATAGTTGAAATCAAGAAAGAAGCATATATTTTTGTTGGTTTGTTTGGCTTGGAAAGTAAATGCAGGACGCATTATGCATACTGTGGCACAAAGAGGATAGGACTTAAGTAGTGGCGGTGAGGGGCATGAGGGGTATCCCCCCTCCCCCGCCCAAAGCAGCCAGCACTCAGTTGATTAAACTTTGCTAACAATTCTTGCTCGCAATAAATTGCAATATTTTAGGAAGGATATATGTGAAAAATGATAGCACCATTTTGCATCTAAGTCATTTTACTTGTATAAAACTTCCCCTCCTCTTAGATCCCTCCCCATATCAGTGTTATATTGTTGTCTCCCTCCCCCCCCCCAAAGAAAATAAACTAATCCCTGCCTCCTAGTTGCTCCATGTTAAAATGTTGTTCAATTTGTCCAATCAGTGTTTAGGACTCTGTGTATTCTCTGTCAAGTCCGAAACAGATGTGATTGACAACTAGTTAATGAGGTTGGTTTTTCCATAAACTGTGAAGGTACATGTGATTTCTTTGTTAATATTGACAATTTTGTACAGTTAGGTTTCATTTTTTAAATTTATAGGGTTTAATTTTGACTTATGCTGGTAAGTGTTGCTAAAGTAACAGATTTTCAACAAAATATGGAATTATAACGTTTGTAAAAGACTACATAATGCACTGTACTGTGTACATGTATATACTTTCCTGTATGTACTAAATACTGTACTGTATATGCTCGCATAGTGGTACTGTATATGGGATGGTGAGCCTTAGTAATCCAGGAATTTGCTGAGGTGACCTGACCTGACCTTTCTGCATGTAATAGTAAGAACGTTTATAGGCTTGGCTTATCTTGGATAATTAGCCATTTTGTTGATGAAATATGTTCATCCTTTTTTCTAAAATTTTGTAAGATTCAAGATGTTTTTCACGCAAAAATGTTGGCTACATTTTCAGAGAATCTTAAGGATTACCATTAATCGTATATTTAGGCGTTGCTTTGGGATGAGATTCAAATGCACTATTTCCTTTTAAAATATTTAATTTTATATATATTTAATAAATCTATTTAATGACCCTTTATCTGGGTTGCAGATCTGCAATAATTGGCTGTGAATTGTCGATAATTTAGCAACCACAAATGCAAGTTGGGTGAATGACTGCAGTATACACAACAGATACATCACTCATGCACTTTTCATCTTCATACAGCCGACAGCACATAATAGTCTAACTACCCTGTCTACATGTCATTTAAATTGCTTGCTACTGTCACTGTGTCATTCCATTAAATCAGAAAGAGATATTTATGTCATTTCTGGCAAACAATAACAAGATCCAAACAATGTCATCACATATTCAACTGTTATGCATACAATGAAAATCAGGGAACACTTATAAGCATAATGTTCTTCAGATGTACTGGATCAAATAATGTACTCATACTTGGTACTCAGATTCTGACATGCTGTACTCGGACACTGTTACTTGGAACTAAGACCTTAACAAGGCAGTACTCGTTCAGAACCCCAAGTGGTCAGAAGTACTTAGTACTCTGATAAATGTACTTGACTACAACATAATGTAGATACAACCCTCAGAACAAAGGAGTGTCACACCATTCAGTAATTCACGATTACTTGTACAGACTCAAACTTACAGAAGACACAAGATTACACCTACACGGAGCATTCATACAATAAATTTAAGCATTTGGAATAATCAATACCAGAAGTTCAGTTAAATAATATCTTGAGCAAAAATTGAAAAATTGATTTTATAACTTAACAGTATAGCTAAAGACTATCCACAAAAAGGTTCCTAACTATGTCCCATACCCTCTCTACCATCAAAATTTCCAGAAAACACACTTGTAACACATGCATGGGTAAATTTTACTGATTTGTATGACTTCTGCTTTAAGCCTAAATTATTTAACTACTTCTATGTCTGGACCCACGCCAGTCTTCAAGCATGAACAATAATCAATCACATACGCTCTTGTGAATTTTCAATGAGAATTACTGCATGTTATCCAATACTGTATCCCAAACTGCCAAGCAAACTGTTTAAGTAATTGCTATACCTGTACACAAGTGTTTAGATGTATACATGTAGCTGCAGTTTTCACCACAGGAACTGCAGCATTCAACGAAGAAACTCAGAGCCTTTGAAAATGCTACACAAACTTTTAACACTCAAATATTCCCTGATGTAGGTACACTGCTCCCAGTTTCAGAAATGCTATGGTAGTAAGTTTAAATATATACATATAGGGTAACAGTCAGAAGAAATCTTTGAGTGTGGAAATGTCTGTACAGTACAGAGGCATAAACATTACCGGTTGAAACAAAAATCCCAGCACTTGAAATTAAATCAACTTGTCTGCCAATTTTTGTAGATCAATGAAGTATGCAGACAGTTGTTTGATTTTTTACTTTAAGTTGTTTTTTTCTTCAGTTTTCAAGTGTAGACTGTCACTAAAAACAATGAGTAGAATTCAAATAACTTAAGTTAGAGATATTTCATTTCATACAAAAACCAGAACGCCAGCAGGTTTAGTGATTCCTTGCTTCACAAGTTTATACTATATATGGAATCACCTGATCGTTTGATAGAACAACTCAGGAAAATGTGTCCTGATGTCAAGTACCAGAATATCATTCTAGATAACTTGATCATGGCAAATGATGCCTTTCTGAATGTTGATGACAGATAACAGTCATTAGTGTAAGTGGGAAACCCTCTCAGCCAATTAAAAGAGGAAAGGTATAATCCTATGACAATTAGTGACACAGAAATGCAATGAATCAGAGAAACAATTGAGTTTGCAAGTTTACAACTTGGTTTTCAGACTTTGACCTCTGTTGACTTCAAATGACCTTTCATCAGCATGATATTTGGGAAAATAGTTGGACAATATCTGTTGCTAAATGTGCTAGTTGAAATAACAAGCACAAATATGGGCAACAGTAATATTTAGATTAAAGTCAAGCGTTTTGTATCAAAATAAATGGTTGAGGTCTTTAATATTGAAAATTTAAAGCAGGTTTAAGATATTGTGCAATAATAGCTGACTGAACTTAGATACAAATGACATCTTAAACAGCATCTTAAGCCTGTACCAATTAGGTATGGTGAGAGGCTGAGAGCATGGATGTACACCAAGGATAGTTAGAGCAATGAAATATTATCCTGACATGGTGTAAAATTTCAGGAATTACTTATTAGGTTCTTAAAATTACAATCATTCTGAATTTCATAACAACAATGTAAATTAAGGTCTGACCAATTATGTGCTTTCCTGTACGCCATGTCCTTGCACAAATTGTCATGCTGAAACCCAAGTTTAGGTTATTACTGACCAATCCCTAACTGAGATGAAATGTTTTTAGGGATTGAATTCTGCTAGCCTTGCATAACCATTGACTTGAAGCATATTGAAAGTCTAAACTTGAAACAAAATTATCCAGCTGTAGTGCTTTTTTAGTTTTTTACACTTTCCCTTTGCTGACCTCAAGTGACCTTTGACTTTTAAAAAGAATTACTGGACTCTTGTACTCATTACAGGAATATCATATGCCAATATGACATCTGATGAAACTACCTATCTTATAATGTCATGTTTAAAATTTCCAGAGTGTAACCTCTGCTTAACCCAAATGACCTGTACCCTCCATCAAAAACAAAGAGTTCTTGTACTAATTACTGTACTTATACTTATTATATACCAGCTACAGTACTGCAATTGTCTATCTGGAAATATTGTATTTACACAGTGTTCAAGTTTTGATACTTGGTACCTTAAATGAACTCTGATCATATCAAATTGTGTACAAACTATACAATACACATACTACCATACCATGGATATATATGAGCTCACTTTTGATATTATCACAATTTACCCTCTGCTGACCCCAAATGACCTTTGGCCTCTACCACAAACAAAAGGGTTAGCTAAACTAATTACAGAAAATCCACATATATGCCAAATATAAGAACTGCACAGTCAGCCTCCTTTGGGATATCATGTCTACAAAATTTGTAAATTTTTGCATATCCCAACTCCCAGTTCTGTCATGGATCCCTTAAAGGATTGGTTCAGGTGTCTGATATGTCTTTCTTGTATGAAAGAGCTTAAAAATACAAACAGAAAAGTGAAGAAACTACCATGATAGCATGCTCTGTTAAGGAGATATGACACTTTGAAGATTTCAAAATTTCTTTGCAAATGACTGGTGTAGAAAGACTAACTGTAAAGGTGTGATGTCACATCCTCACTTCCTTAACATGTGTCAATATATTTCATTAAAAAATAATTGCATATTTTTCACAAATCTAAAAAAATTGCATCAAACATTCTTCAGATGTTAAATGTTAAATACCTCCCTTGACACATATGAGATCTCCTGACGTATCTTTTGGTTGTAAGTCATAAAATCTTACAAAATATTTTAATAAAATAACAAAGACTTTTCAGGACTGTGAGGATATGACGTCACAGCTAGTCTGATTTCAGCAGTTCCTACACAATCAGATAGAACTTTAGACTTGAATATCTCCTAAACGGAAAAAGATATTTGAATAACTTCTTCACTATAGGGTTTCTTTTATTGTCCTCTTTCATATAAGATAAACATTTGTGACACCTGAACTAGTCCTTTAAGTATAAGGCATAATTACATTAGTTGTACATGCACATTTCCAAATAGAATATCAGTACCATAATTTTAAGTGCAGAAGCAATGGTGAACTGGGGTATAACTTGCTAACAGCTCAATGATCCAACCAGAGCCTGCACCTTAATATAAGTGGAGTATTTTTCACCTCAGATAAAGCTGAAACCTCCCAAACCAAAAGAAATCAGCTTCTTTGGTCTGACAGACCCAGTGGTGCACCGGTTTCAAAATTGTATGCCAATAGGCCAATTCAATTGTGCATCTAACTGTGAAAAAGGGTGTTGTAATCAATAAAAGATTAGAATTGAGTGGTACCACAATTACACAAAAACTGAGGTTTGATGCAGGTACAGTATCTACAATACTATGACCTAAGACCCACTTCAAAACTAAGAACCCACCAACTGCAAAACTAAGAACCCACCAACTGCAAAACTAAGACCCAACTGCAAAACTAAGATCCCACCGACTGCAAAACCAAGAAAACTGATCAAAATAGCCTTAAAATGGCTAAGATATAAGGATAATGAGAAATAGTAAATTGTGACAGGTCACATGACTTATATGAAATTACAGTGTGTTGGTAGGGAGTTTGACTGGTTTGGGGAGTTTGACCATCTCCTGTGGTATTTTAAATACTGATATTCACTACATTCTAGAAATGTAATATTGGACAGTAGCAATGAAAAATTATTAAAATGCATGGAGGTGATAATATCATACATAAAGAGGCTTATATTGACACAATCTGATGATGTTCAACCCACGCTAATGCATAACTCATTCACTGTACACTGCTGTAATGAAGAAATTACAACATATATTTTAACTTTAGTGTTTGCAAGTTAGGAATGAATAATAGGTGGCGCTAGCCAACTATGTTACAAAACAAAACATGCGTCTGTCACAGGTGCACTTATGGTGAACATAGAAACTGCCATCGTTACAATATAAGCATGCTAACCTACTAAAAGTGCAAGTTACTAATTATAATCTTTTTTTATAGTGTCTGAGATGTGTCTGAATGGGTTTGATATACTCACTGCTTCAGATAACTGCCACTTTAGTTGCTGTATGGTACCAAGGGTGAATCACAAGGTATCCTTTTTGCTTTTCTCTAAATTAGTGGAAAGTACATAGGGTAATGATGATGCTAAAAGTACACTGTTGTGTTATAATCTTGTATAAAACACACTGTGATTCAGAGCATAATAAATTGTTCAAATTACCTGTACTATTTATGTCCATACTTCGGCAAACCTTGCAAATGGCACGCTGACACAATTGTTCCATACCAACAAAGCAACACACAAGCCTCAAATTAAGGGTCTGCAGTATAGACCCCAACTATAGCAGGCTATCATGTAAAAGTTTCTTGAGATTACGTAATCGACCTGCCTTGCTCGTTAAATGACAGGCGCATAGCCAGGAATTTGCCAAGGGAGGGGCGAAACTGTAGATTCGGCATTGTAAACTATCTAAGCGTAGCGCCATGGTTGGCGCGAAGCATACAAGAAAATTTTGGCTGAAAATGCCTCCCAGATCGCTGGAAATGGCACTTCCCAAGTTCCCAGGCTTTGTAACTGCATCTTAGCATTTTCTCTTTTAAAAATACTAGCAATATCATAAAAACATTAAAAAAATATATAAAAAATATGCTCAAGGGGGGTGGCTGCCCCCTTCGCCCCCCTCTTGGCTACGGGCCTGTAAAATGACCTCTTTTTACGAATTTTTTTTTTTATGAGGGTAGTTTGTGTGAACGTTGTATGATTAACTACACTGTAGACATGAACATATTTCCACACAACCTAATGCTGTTAAGAAGCAATGCAGGCTAATTTTAGACCGTGGCAGGTCGATTACATAATCACAAACTTTCCTAGCTATAGCGTGCTACAATTGGAGCCGGTAAAGCAGATCGATGGTAGTGTCTAACACTTCTTACACGTAATTCGAAACTAGGTCAGATTACCGGCATGAGACGTTCCTTTGTGTGCGAGTCTTCACACTCTTTAAGGAGGCCGAGGGGGGGGGGGGGGGGGGTTATGCCAAATGCAATACAAAGTCTGCATTCTGGTTATGTTTTCCAGTCACAACTTAGATCTTTCGTGTGGTGATGTGCATTCATGGCATCAGCGTTATCAGCGTTGTGTACAAAATGGACAATATTCCTAATGCTCAATAAAAACGCTAGTTTGAAACGTTGAGAGTGAATGCATAACAGGGGCCGTAGTGCACCAGGGAACTGGGGTAGCGAACAAGAGTGAAGGGACATGCCTGCCTAAACTTTCAGACTTTCTTCCAAATGGCTTACATTTAATAACACACTGTATGCTGCAGCGACGTAGCCAGGAATTTGAAAGGGGGGGAGCACTTTTTGCGACTGATATGGATTTTCAAAATTGTAGGCATGACTATCCGAGCTGAGCGCCACCATCGGTTGGCGCGGAGCGTACAAGAAAATTTTTGGTTTTACAAACCCCCCAGATGGCCGGAAACGGCCCTTCCCGAGTGTTCATTCTGGTTCCATGGCCTCTTGCTAACTTGAGACACCTCATTCAATATCACTTTTAAACCAAAAAAACAAACGAGTTAAAATAGTACGTAATTCAATACTACATAATGTTCGGTATTTAAAATTAGCAAAGTACATGAACAGCGTAGTCTTACTTTTCAACTGCTGATACTTGTAGATACATATATAGATAGGCCAGAAATGTCTTTGATACAACTATACCCAGTAATTGTCTTTGATACAACTGTAAATGTTTAAGTTAGCCTAATATTAGAGAAGGCGAGAGCTATCCGACGATTGCCATCTGATGCAAATTTCTCAACTGTTTTCTCAACTGAAATATTATCTGCGTAAACGGGTTCTTAACTAGATGTTAAAAAAACTGACAAGATCGGATTCTAGACTTTTTCGGCGGGTAGAGTGTTGAATGAAACGGCACGCGATAGAAATGACAGCCTAAATTAGAAGACTAGGTCACCTAATTTAGCCATATTCTTGCTACGTTCATTTCAATAGTTATTCCTGTCTGGACTCTTAAACTCGTCCAGCAAGCTTATGGATTTGAAATATGGGTGTTTTTAAAAAAGATAACTTGGCCAAAAAAAGTGTGTAGGCCCAGGCCTACAGTGCTACATACTGGCTACGCCCCTGATCACGGATATCATATTATCAGCAGATTTTGTTTCCTGTTTGAATTCTTTTACATGTTCTTTTCATAATATATCAGAAAGACAAACATAGTGCTCTTTTACAATTTTTCCAGTAGGATGATTCTTGTTTATTGTCCAATGTCTGGACTTTAATACATTTGACGAACTTAACTGATGGACAATATAAACTTTCATATTTTGTAATATAGCCAGATATGCTGTGGCCTAAAAACAAATATCGTTATCGTTAACAGTGTAATAATTATTTAAAGGAAGTGCGTATCACGTACGATTGCTATAGCTTAGCTTCATAACATGCTGTTCGTGCACAACTTAGGACCAATCATAGAAAGGATGAGAACGAACGTTGTCGACGTTGTTGTGCATACGGTTCGTGACATTCCATAGAGTGCGGTTAGGTAGGCCATATGTTTTTTATTACGCAGTGGCCAACTGTAGGCTTGTAATAGGCTATAGGCTAAATTTAGCTAATTGCATCTGCCAAACTAAGTTAGTAGTTGAATCAGTAGGCGTGAATGTTACTACGATTATAATCGAGTTAACGGAGCTGACTAGTATTCAAGATCAAAAGAGCACTGACAAAATACCATGCTAAAAAAACAACAGTTTAAAAAAAAAAAATCGACACTGAAAGGGGGGAGCGGTCGCTCCCCCTGCTCGGGCCCCCTGGCTACGTCCCTGGTATGCTGCAAAATGCAAGCTTGTACTTCACAAATGTAGGCTAGTTAAAATGATGGAACTGTAGTGATAGCAACATGTTAGATCTAGGCTAGCCTAAGACTGTAAGACTAAGCCCTCTTACACAAACCAAAAAATTCTCAAAGGTGAATGCACACCTCTCCACTTTTAGACTCCTCCCTTACGCGCCTCCAAAGGTTAGACATTTGTGCCCCCTTCTTTTAAAACACCTTTTAAAATAGTAATGAAACTTTGCCGACGAGACTGAAGCCTGGTAAGGTTTAATTTGCCCATGGCATGTATGCAGGCTAGGCTAAGTTAATTATTATATGCTTCAAGAAAGTCTAACGACTCGGACGGCTATCCAATTAAATGTTTGGGCCAATGTCTGCACCAATGGATTTGTTAAGCATTTCATATGGGTAGAATATTTACCTTGAAAATTGAATCGGAAATGCTATAAGTGACCCTTGGCTTGCTGATGATGAGCTTCCCTGTCAGCATACTTTCAATAATATTGTCTTAGTTACGGTCTTGATTTTTCAATGTTCGGAGGTTACTTTATTTTCTGCTCCGGCCTGTCGTCTGCTGCCGCTTCGAGTTAAATTATGTGTTGTCACGGTAGGATATGAGATATCCAACAATATCGCAGTGTATGTAATGCTGAAATGTTTTACACTATTCTATATACCAGCTAAATCCCCTCCCTTTTAGCCCTGGGCGAATGACCTCCATTTAGGAATTCAGAAGCGGGAAAGGCGATTTATAGAAGTGTACCTTCAACCAAGTGATAATAATAACGAGCATATAGTTGTTAAAATATCTGTCAGCTCTTCCTTGTGATGGAAAAACTAATAATTTTGCAAATATGGTGGAAATTTTTGAGGTTGTATAGCAACTGTTTGTGAAGTGAAATGTTTATACCAAATGCAGATATTGGTATTTTAAGTTTGGTATAGGAGTACGAGGTGGAGGATGAGGGAAGACTGCCCCGAGATAAGAAAATGAAATCCAATTTAAAACAATAATATGGCGAAGGGTTTAATACTTGGTCGCCTGCCCAAGTTTCTTCGATTCTTGCAAGTAATGTTCCCGAATCTTGCCCAAATCATTCCCAATTCTCTGCCAAGAATGGAAGAAACTTCAGGCAAGCGACTGTATTAATACATTCTCAATATTTTTCTTGCCCGAGTACCTCGACACATAATGAAATGTCGCGAGATAATAAAGATCGACGGCCTTTTTTATATCCCAAAATTTTAAGGGGACTCCCAAGTTCGGCAACTTGTTGTAAATTAGGGAGGCCCTGGGAACTTACTTTTCAACCGTAATTTTTTGCGTTTAAATAATCATGTACTTTAGAAATTGACTGCCAGTGGGGAGGTGTTACACTGTGGCCCATATGGCTGTGGGCAAGTGTTAAAAAAGGCCCATATAAAGTCATATGTATAACATCTCAAATTTTCAACACTGGCGAATATGGCTGGCCGTGATGGAAAAATTTTGGGAATTACTAGGTCTATAAAATATTAATTCTGTGGTTATGCCTGGCTATACAGGATGCTTAATCTTTATGAAAGCATATACATGATATGATATAAACATGAATTTAAATTAGGACAACCTAATTCAATGCTGGCATCTAATTGGGATTTGTGTCAGCATGAAATGGTATTTATGTTCTTTCCAAACTTTAATATCCTCTGCACAGTTATTAAATATCTATGCTCAAAACATTATCAGCTAGCAGAAGGGTATGCAGGTTTGCTGGCCAGTAGTTGCATGCTCAATGCCAGTGGCTTGCACAGGATTTCAAAGGTGGTGAGGCGAAATTCCAAATTTCCGGGCCAACTGATTTAGGGTAGGGGAATTTACCCTTTAATAAGCGGCAGAGGCGAATGAAGGATTTTATAAAGGAGAGGTGTGGCCCTGCCCATGGGGTTGTCTAATTCAAATCCCAAACCCATTGACGAAAAATAAACTTTGGACAACCAATGCTGCATTCAGAGGTGTCGTTATACTATAAATTAGGTCTACCATTTGCAAGGTTCTCCTAACAATTTGGCCCCGGGTGATGTTGAATAGAACAGAAAAAAAACAAACGAAAAAACAACTTTTCAAATTTTATATCCAACAATTTGTATATTCTCTCATCGCATAAGTAAACATCACAGTCGTGGTAAATGTGACAAACATCACAGCCGTGGTAAATGTATTTCTGCTTCTTCAATGCAATAATGAGTTATGTATTAGACATGTGACTGAGAGTTTTGAGCCGGGAAACTTAGATGGAGGCAGCAGCAGCTTCAGCTTCGGCCTTCAGACGGTCCTTCTTGAGAGGTCCCTGAAAATGAGAAAATATAAAAACTCAGTGATAAACTATAATATTCTACAAATTGTGTTTGATCTACATATTCTACATCATAAGCCTTTACCTGATACAAACATAACCATATCACCAGTTGGACCATATGTTATACACCATCACACAACTGCACACAGACTGACTGAAAATCATTTCATGTTGTAGTAAATTTAAAATACATGGAGGTGCTTTGCATGGAAACTTCCTCCCAGAATTCAGCAAAAGAAGGCCACTTCAAAGGTTATGTCATTTGATGAGCTATTTCTACCATTATGGAGGGTATGTATGTTTAAGATAGGATACTATGGTGTAGATGATGTTGCACCTCCAAAATGTTTCGGCCATCTCATCCTTCCTCCTATTACTTTATTCCTTAATGTTATTACTTCCTTTTGTAAATTTTCATAATATAGGTGATGAGGTTGGTCCCCTTTAGAAGAATACCCAATTTGCAAAGAATAACAAATGTTTCCAAAAAGTGCAGTCCAAAATTCCAGTTTGTACAAAACCACAAGGTGAGACAAAACTTGAAAAGTTTTTAACACGGAGCAACAACTATACTCTATTAATTTCATGTTGGTTATGTCTAAATGTTGTTTAAAAGTTGTCCACATGTGTGATATGACCGCTGGTATGCCAGTCAGTCATAATTTGAATTATGCAGTCATTTTAATGGACAGCAGCTGGCATTATCTCTTAAAGATCAACTATTTATTGCCATAAAACAACTTTTTGAATAGGTGCTGATAAACAATTTGACGCTTTCTTTAACAAAATCTCATACCAATAGGTTAATTAACTTGAGGGACCAAGTTTAATTTACAATAATGGAGAAAAAGTGCAACATTTTGATAATTTTCATGTAGTTTTTGTTTAACTGTGTTCACTATGCCACTAAAAAATGTGTAAGGAAGACAAAAATGTTGACGATTTAACTTTTTCTTGGATTGCTTACTCATAACTCATTAATAAGTGAAAATGGCTTGGCGAGTATCTTGGTGTAATCAATTACAATCTTATTTTGAATAATACTTGGTAGGTTGGAAAAACTTGACAAGCAACTCAAAAAGCCACAATTTTGCGGTGATGCTGTTCTACTAACCATGAATGCATTCTTCTCCTCATGGGTCTGGAAGCGTCCATGACCAAACTTGGAGGTGGTGTCAATGAACTTGAGGTTGATCTTCTCTGAAGCATTCCTGGAAGTGTGGACCAGAAGGGACTGCAAAAAGAGTAAAAAGAGCAGTATGTTAAATTACTAAACTGCATAACACGATGTGGTCAAATATCTATGACTACTACTGTAACATCAGTCACAACAAATCCAAATTATATTTTATGACACCTTGCACTCGTAGAAACTTCTAAAGATTTAACAACAACAAAATTGTTCAGAGCAATTGGAGCAGCAGCAAAAGTTAAAATCATGTCAAAGTAACATCAGAAGGAAAGCAGCAGTAGGATAAGACTTCTACATTTTGTATCAGACAGGCATCCATTCCTCATCACATGTTACCCAACAATGACATAAACCAATCATCTGTATAACATAACTACATCTGATATTACACAGAATATTATTAAAGATCAATGCTTTCAGTAATTCAACCTTTCTGACAGACACGATGAGCAGTTTCCCATTCATTTCACTGTGTCTTCCACCACAACTCGCATTTCATGTAGTCGATGCCATACACTTCACTACATGCCAAATAATAAATTTCTATATAATATAAAGCCACACATAGGATAAAAGTCCAGTTTCTTGGAACACTTTTCATCAAATCTTTTCACGTTGGTGACTTTTGGTCTAGAGAAACAGATTTTACAAACACTGTACAATTGTTCCAAAGGACAATTTGCTGGCAATATTTCCATCTTAAAAATGGTCGGAGCTTGTATTCTTAAAGAAATAACAATGACTACCTTTCTGAGAGTGATCACACGTTTACGTGTTCCCATAACGCTACCCTTCAACATCAGGAAGTCGTTCTTCACCTCACCATAGTGGACAAAACCTCCCTGTAGAAACAGAAACAAAAATTGAGATTAACAAACCAAACCCCATTAACACTGATGAATACCAACAAAATCCTACACTTACAGCTACAGCAAAGTCTGGAAATGGTTGCAGTCATGGGCAAATTCAAAGTGCAATTTATATTGGGGTTGCTTTGCTAAGTTGCTGATTGTAAATGATTGAAATTAACCACAACAGATATGTTTACTACAGCATCGTTTTCTTGAAAGTATCATTACAAGGTGACAAGCAATTCATGTGTTAGTGACATTTAATTATTGAAACCTCTTAATTTCTATAGAACTTACCGCCGTAGCAGTCATACAAATAGCGATAAAATCCCATCTTTGTACATAATTCTTCAATGACACAGACCTAAATATGCAAATCTTCCTTTGCAACAGCTGAATAAATGATATTATCCCTTTGAATGGTTTACCATGCTGAACCAAGAACCAAACTTCTTGTCAATGGATTTGAATCAAGTCAAAGTAACATCAGAAGGAAAGCAGCAGTAGGATATGATTCTACATTATGTATCAGACAGGCATCCATTCCTCATCACATGTTACTTGAGTTTTGACCCTTCATAACCCATAACCAACAAACCAACATTGAAGTTTATTACAGTGAATTCTGAGAACTTATTAACAGTAGGACTACTCAAAGGAGTAACTGAAATTCATAGTAAAAGACGGTGTTTCAATTTGTGCAAATTTAAATCTGAATTCTTTACCAATGGATTGATGCTCTTATCGTCCAGGTCATAGCTGGTGGAGCCGTTGTTCTTGACCAGTTTGCCGTCGACCATGTGGTAGCCCTCTCCAATACGGTAGATCTTCTTATTGATCATGGTACGGTGATGGTAACCTTTCTGACCTGCACGAGCTACACCATAACCTACACGGGCTGGATGCCATGCACCAATGCAAGCAACTTTCCTCAAACCTTTGTGGGTCTTCCTGGGCAGTTTCTTGGTACCCCATCGAGACGTAACACCTGTTTTTGGAAATGAAGCCACATAACGTTAAACTAGGAAGGAAGTTGAGCAATCCATCACTCAAGACTACTCGTGAGAAATTAGAGGGCTAAAACCAAGTCACAGGGTCATGATCAATGGTTAACTAACAGTCATGGATGTTGATAAGATCATGTCAAAGTAACATCAGAAGGAAAGCAGCAGTAGGATATGATTCTGCATTTTGTATCAGACAGGCATCCATTCCTCATCACATGTTACTAAACAAGATTTACTCAATAACTGTAATAATAAAGTCATAAACAGAGCCCACACCAAGTGCTTTGAAGAAAAATAAAAAATACAATTCAAATACAAATATAAAATACAATACAATATATAAAATACAATACAATATATAAAATACAATACAATATATAAAATACATTTGTTCTGAAATTCAGGCTACCACAAAATAACAATTTCTATACGGCATTCAGCCATTTGAGTGCCATTTGCTTGGTTGCACTGTAATAATGCTTACAGTGACAATAAGACTCCAAACAATAAGGGCAGTATAATGCTCATGGAAATGCAAACATTTTTTTCTCAAGAACTGACCTTTGAACCCTTTGCCCTTGGTGACACCAATGATATCGATCAGCTCATCCGGGGCAAAGACCTCCTTGACAAGAAGAGGCTTTTCCAGATGTTCCCTGGCCCATTCAATCTTGTCAGCTACAGAGCCACCATTCAGCTGTATCTCCATGATGTGAGATTTCTTCTGGCTCATGCTCAACAGTTTCATCTGAGGAAATTGACAAATTTATCATAAAAAAATATTAAGAAAATTCACAAATCTAGACATGTCAAGACTGGCATGGGATGTTATTACAGCATTACTAACAAGCTGCAAAGTAACCTGCACCCATGACCACCTGTATATTATTAAATGGTAAAGGGGAAGGTTCAGTCTTTCTCTTGAGTATATCATCTAAAATGTAAAGATCCTTCCACAGCTATATCATTATCATATGCTAATAGAATAATAACACAACATTCATGAGTAACACAGCAACCAACACCACAAGTCACGACAAAATTAATACTTGAAAATTACAGAATTCTTCCATGGATCTATTTAACAACTACTTTACCACATCCAATAAACCTGTGGAACTCCAAAACTTTAACAAGCACCAACTTTTGTGACAATTTCGTTAACTTCATGGTAACAGAGATGATGGCACTAACCTGCGTGTGAGCAATGACACGGATGACCTTGCAGTATTTCCTCATGGAGCGAATGTCCTTCTCAATCTGCTTCTTGCCGGCTTCATCTGCCCACTTCTTGGATGCCTTGGTGAAAGCCTTCTTCTTAGAACGATACCTGATCAATTACATACAAGGGGGAATAGAAGGGTCACCCTATATCCCAAATGGAGGGCTTCATCATTGAGCAGACTTGCTAATCTTCAGTATCCAATTGGTGAATTTTCTAGTGGGACATAGTGTTGCACGAAAAGATTCGCACAAATGAATTACCTACTTCACAGCGGTGTGCTCAATGAGAGGAAGCCCTTTGATGGGTACTCATGTTGGAGATGAACTCCACACAGAGGAGTATGGGTCAATGAAACGGCTGGCCCTCATCAGCATAGAATACTGAGAGGAGGGCCGGATCTCCCAAGAAGATGGAGAATCATTAGTATTTGTTGACAATGAAGCAATTACACTTAAATAGTGATGCAAAGTAATGCACACAAACACAGAACAACACATCTGGCTTATCTCATTATCACCACAATGCTTGACCTTCTATTGATATACATATTTTTTTTTTACCTATTAGTATACTAAATCTATGAAGGTTGTTGCAAATGTGTCCGAATTTAGCCATATTTATATCACATCATACGAATAGCCTGTATGTTAAAATGCACTTTCAACAGTTACATCACTAATGATGAAAACCTTCAGTATGTTCAAATTCTTTACCAGTTCTTGTAGAAACGTCGCTTGCATTCTTCGCTAATGTGCTCCGCGAAAATGGTCTTGATTGGGCGAAGTCCATGTGGAGTCTCAATGTAGCCAACAAATCCAACCAGGATCATGGGTGGAGTCTCTACGATGGAGACACCTTCAACCACCTCTTTCTTGTTCACCTCTGATGAGCAAAGAAAATTATTCGTTGAAACATTTCACTGTTGGGTTACTAAAGTTCAGGGGTCCTCAAAATTCAGGCCAAGGAATCTGCTCTTTACCAGTAGAACAAAACAGCACTTGCACCCTTTTGCCAGTGCAAAATTAATGTTGCATTTGTAAAGTGGTATTAATGCAAGGGAACTTGCAAGTGGCTAAGATTGTGAAATTCTAGACTTGTTCATGACCCTCTTACAATTATCAAAGCAGATCTAGTATGAACAAAGGAATACGATAAGAATAATGTAGGAAGAACATCTTACATAAGTAAATATATATAATTTATTAAAACAACAAAAATGTAAATTTCAACTGGAACAGTTCTTGTTAAGGGTTTCTCTCTGGAGTGACTTACTTGAACCAGGTTTATCAACTTCACGAACGATGTGGGTCATACCAGCCTTGTAACCAATGAAGGCTGTAAGATGAACAGGCTTTGTTGGGTCATCTTTGGGGAAAGACCTGACTCTACCACGATGATGGCGACATCGCTTCCTTGGGAGAAAGCCCAAGGAACCGTGCCTTGGGGCTGAGAATTTCCTATGAGACTGAAGAGAAAGCAAAATAGATACATTACAATGATGAATCTATGACAAGGACTGACCGCATTAGTAATATTACTACTATATCTTACTCTTAGATTCTAGAAATCGAAGTTGGAATTGAAAAATTCACTTTGAACAGCTACAAAGCACCTTCAATCTGATACTCTTCTGACGCACTGTAAATTAAACTCACGGACTGGGATGAAAATAAATTATTGAGTGGGATGAAGTAATTCTGGATGTATCAATCATTTTCTAAGTAATAATGGAAGCAGAAAAACTCCAACAGTGAACATAGTTTGTAACAGGCAATGTATCACAGTTCATGAAGTATTACTACCTAGTTATGTATGTTAGGTCGTGGCAATAACCAAAAGTCGTAACGTTGTCCTCCAAAACTTTAAGAAAAGCTACAAAGTAAATATATTAAGTACTTATTATTGAATTAAATTATAACAAGAGTGATGAACTATTCAAAACTGAAAATATTTGGAGAGGATTGCCCCGCAATATCAATATTTTTAAGGATATAAATTTGAACTGTTAAAAGTACCATTGCGCCGTCTCAGGTCTTCACACGAAAAGGACATTTCACATGTTCCGCAGTGGCAAGGTGCAATATGGATTGAAGTATATACTATTTTAAAATAACTTGAAATTTTATATTTTTTAAATTTTAGGCATGATTATTTAATAGAATTAAATTAATATCATTGCTTTATTAGCTCTTTCATAAATTATATATTTTTTCTTTATACTTTAATCAATTATTTCGTGAAAGGTCATCAAGAATTTGTGTAAACACGAGTTATAACCTAAAACCTATTTAGCCGATAAACTGATCTAGATTTTGATCACCAGATTCTATGGATTTTGTGCACTGTGCTTGTGTGATATCCAACAAAACAAGATAAAACACACAAAACTAGTGAAAGAAATCTTTTAAAGATGTCAATCGGGGATTTCGTGAACAAATTGGTGTATTACACAGTTGATGGACCTGTAACAGCTATTAGAGGTATAATATAAGTCTGTTTTTGCTATATTAGCCTAGCCTAGGCATACCTTCAACGTTATGGCCCAGGCTAGCCTATTTGGGGGCCATGTCATTCCGCCATCGGTACATTCCGTCATAGAAAAAGTGCTCTTTCCGACATATAGAAATGGCCTTTCCACCATGTTATCCGATGGCGGTAAGCACATTTGTATGGCGGAAAGAGCACATTATTGTTGGTGCATTGTAGGCCTATCTGCACTGTATATTGCTATGCTTCACACTACCTATCTAGGCCTGCAAAATCAACAAAATCGGTCGTATAAATTGACATTCAGAATCAGCCTTTTTAAAGGGTGTGAAGACTTGCACATAAAGAAACGACCAATGCCGGTAATCTGACCTAGGCTAGTTTCCAATGAGGTGTAACAGAAGTGTTAAACACCACCATCGATCCCAGAAAATACACACACAGCTTGCTACTGTCGGTAATTAGACACTAGTGTACAGTCAGTACATACAGCTGCGGTCAATACCCACAGCACAGTGTACAGATGAAACAGCGATGGACATCTAAGGTCCAGCTAAAGATAACAAGGTATCACGTTTCATTACTGTCTGCATTTTCTAGGGACAAGAGAAAAACTTCACTTGGAAGCAACGGAAAGTTAAATTTTTCAGAGCGTGGCATGCGATTTTGGGCGAGTCTTCAATGCCTTTAATAAACAATCAACCCAAATTAATTCCATTCATTCAACCAGCTATTATATATTTGAAGACAGTATATCGACTCTTACAAACTCACAATTAAAACTATTCAATCAATGTACATTCAAATTAAAGACTGTTTATTCCGCAATCTTGACTTAATTACAATTCAGCCTATCCAGCCAAACGGTCACATTTAAAAACGGTGTATATATCCTTCCACACAAACCAAAGTAATTTTCACCGATTCCTTCCTGTGTCAAATCCTAAAGAGTATCGTTTGGCAAAATTTCAAGCATTTCGGCCATGGCTGGAAGGATGGAAACCTATAGCGGAAAGGTATGGCGGTATGTACCTCTGGCAGAATGGCACTGGAACCGCCTATTTAGCCTACTTGCGCACTGCCCGGTCAGGCTCAATCCGTCAATTACCGCTAGGCCAAAGTTATGTGCTGGTCTACAAAGTATAAATTAGTACTAGTATTAATAATAGGCTAGGCCAAACCTAATGTTTTGGTACAGTTTAGGGAAGCACAGGATATCTGGTCCGGCCGGACTATCCGGCCAGATAGTAAGCAATTACCGGTTCCGGCCGGATATTTTTCAAAATCCGGCCGGATATTTTTCACAATCCCGCCAGATCTTTTTCAAAATCTGGCCTGAATTATTCCTTAGAAAGGTGTTGGTATTAACTTAAATCAATGTAAATTATTTCCAAAAATTAATAAAACATTCAAAGTAATGAAAAATTAGGTTTAACATGTTTAATTAAATTTTCTCAATGGTCTGACCCGCTGTTTCTAAAGATCAACCAAAATAATACTTTCCTTTGATCCTACAGATGATTGGTTCAAAATGTGAACACAAAGTATGTTGAACTGCAACTACTTTGTAATGTTTCTTCTTCATGTGTAAACAGCAATGTTTGTAGTACTACAGGCTATTTGTGTGTGCACTCTCATCTCATAACATCAGGCCTTGTCACACATTTTGGCAAGAAACACTCATAAAATGGGTCCACTGTTGAATTGTTTATGTGACTAGTATCATGTTATATTTGAATCAGGCTTCTGATTACAAATGTTATGAACTAGTCTCTAGACAATGTGTTAATTTTGTGGGAGGCTAACATCTCAGATACTGAAAATGATTTTTTATATTACAAAATTTAAGGGGCTCAAATTAAATGATGATCGATGAAAAAGTGCAGTATGTTACTGCTGAAATTCTCTGTCTAGACTCTAGATTTCTTGCAGTGAATTTTCGACATTCACTGCATATGCATGTAACATTTTCACACAAACAGTACTCTGTAAGGGAGTCATGCCATCAGTGGCATAGGAAGGTACTTTTGAGTTGGGGGGCTGAAGACTGATAGCTGGTCTGGGGGAGGGGTTTTTTGCATTTCCAGGTGAACTCAGATGCAATTTGGTGCAATATAGCACACTTCGTCACCCACTCCATTTTGTAAATAATTTTGCATTTTCACCTGGCCTTAGATGCAATTTGGGGCTCCAAATGAGATTTTTTTCTCATGTGGAAATGAAAAAGGGGTTTTCTGACTTGCAAAGGGGGGCGGAATGATACTTCCACCCCTCCATATTTTTCACTGGGGGGACTGGCGCCCCCCAGCCCCCCCCCCCCCGGTTCCTACGCCCTTGCATGCCATACAGTAGTGTGCAATGCCTGAAGTCCAGGCCTCCGTAGATGGTAACTAGTCTACAATGGTAATTCGTGCATCACAATTTAACAGTCAAATTTGTTGTTGTACATATATTAGTCATACAGTATCATTGACTTCCACTTTGTTTCATTTCTTCGTGCACATTATAAGGTTGTCACAGTTTACTGTTGGCACAAGCCAGTGTACCATCAGGAGTCATTATGACTAAGCTTTGTGTATTCTTGTAGATCAATTGCATATTCATGTTTTCATGGCCGGAATGCATGGACGCAAACATTTCAGAGATGTTGAGTCCGTGGGACCCAAGTTGAAAATCCTTGTAAGTTGTAACGATACTAGTAGATCTGTCTTGCGTGTAGAACTATTGCACATATATTTGCTCCTGTTAAAGTTAGAGTGCAGAACTCTACTAACCTGAGTAATCTCTACACTAAGAACTAAAAAATTTTCTTCAAGTTGTTGAAGTACAGTGAATCTGTTAATCATATTTCATGAATAAATATTCTCTCTTCTACGCAGGGTTCATAGAAAGGCAACATGAAAAACGAGAACCCTTTTACTATTACCACAGACGATACAGGAGGGTTCCTGGTGTTGAGGACTGTCTTGAGGGTGACCATGTTTGTATATATGAAGCAGACATGCAGTTTAAAAGAGACAGGTTAGTTCTCTCTGTATGAAATAACACAGAATCTGATATGTTGGTCATTAAGTAATTTCAGTGTACTTATGCATCAAGTTTCTTTAAACTTTGTTTTGGGGGTTTTAGGTTTGGAAAGTCTACAAGTGGATTGTCAGAAGTAAAAAACTGAGGTCAAATACATATCGTATTGACACTGGTATTTTGCCTAATCTACAGTCATGGGTGCAGCACTAGTCGCTCGTTATTGTGACTGGGCTCTGACGAGTTGAAAATGGTTTGCCAGTCCTCTGTATGACGAACCATGATGGCGTTTCACAGAGAGAAAACAAATTAGGTTATATCTATATGGAAATATCTCGATACCCCTGTACACACCTCCATCAGTCACCAGATAATGTCAAACTCAAAGCAGATTGCTACTTCAACATATAACCATGAGCATAAATACTATTGTATTCATTTACATAGTTTTACAATTTCAAGGGAACATTCTGGTAACTTGTATTGTTTACAACAAATGCACTTACAGTACAACAGTTCCTTGCATTGGATGCCCATTATTACCAAATCTACACATTAATTTGGAATTAAAGAAAGGATTTCTCAAGTAATCAAACTAAAAGGAACATTTGATTAATTAGACAGTACTTAATCAAAATCTGTTGTCGCCACTCGCCAGACAAGTTTTTGTACAGGATTTAATTACATTCAAAGGTAAATGAAGTTGTTTTTTTTTTACTTTTACTTATGATCACTACCTTGTAGGTACACCTACCTAATCATAGACCTAATTTATAGCCTAAATATGGCTCAGAATTCACTATTTCATATCTTTCATTTTTCAATGGTAGGAACCTGTTGCATCAGAATGCATAATTGCATTCGCTGTACCTCGTTTGTAACAACAGCTTGCTCACTGATATTTATGTGTTCTTTCGTTCCTTTTTGTTTTATATATTTCTTTTGCTGTTATCTTCCCTTCATTTATTGTTTGTATATTTTCCATTCCCAGGAAAGTTGAACAACAGATTATAAATCTTCTCAGAGAAGAGTTGAATGTCTGTTTTCGAACGGAAGGAGTGAATGCTCATCAGCTGTGTAAGAAGGAATTGGAAGACTTTGAGCAAGCCAGTGACAATTATGAAACAAAATGTAAGTTTTTGTTTAATGGTAGAACAAAACCTCATGCTTTAAACATATATGATACAGACCGAATATAGACAAGCACATCAATCCAAGTAAATAATATTGTTCTGTTGGTGAGATAAAACAATTTGAAATGTGTTACTTAAATTTGGTAAATACTTAGCGTGATAATTTCCAATATTATCATGGGTGACACATAGAATGATCATAATTTCAGGGATTTTGTTTTACCAACGTAATCATTTGATCATATCACTGTTTTGGTGCTTTCCTCTGTGGAATTTGTTTTGCTGTTGTTCAGAATGAGATTTGAAAACTCTTTGTGAAAGTTTACTTTTATGTCACATATCATTGCAAACCCTTTCCTTTTTTAAAAAAAAAATGATGTGCCTGCTTAGCCACTAAGTTTAAATGTATTATTTCCAGCCAAGGAGATGATATGTCACATCACGACTGCTACATTTGTTAATATTAAACAGAAATAAGAGAATCATATACTTCTTCATATACAGTAGTGCATGTTTAGCCACAAATAAAAAAAAAATTAAAAAAATTGAGCTGATATAGGTAACTGTAACCAAATTTCTTAGATCTGGATAGCAAGGATTTGAACCTAGCTTTTGGTAAATACTTAGTGTGATAATTTCCAATATTATCATGGGTGACACATAGAATGATCATAATTTAGGGGATTTTGTTTTACCAACGTAATCATTTGATCATATCACTGTTTTGGTGCTTTCCTCTGTGGAATTTGTTTGCTGTTGTTCAGAATGAGATTTGAAAACTCTTTGTGAAAGTTTACTTTTATGTCACATATCAGTGCAAACCCTTTCCTTTTTTTAAAAAAAATGATGTGCCTGCTTAGCCACTAAGCTTAAATGTATTATTTCCAGCCAAGGAGATGATATGTCACATCACTACTGCTACATTTGTTAATATTAAACAGAAATAACAGAATCATATACTTCTTCATATACAGTAGTGCATGTTTAGCCACAAATAAAAAAAAATTAAAAAAATTGAGCTGATATAGGTAACTGTAACCAAATTTCTTAGATCTGGATAGCAAGGATTTGAACCTAGCTTTGCAGATTCACCTCATTGTCTGATTTTACCCATGTGAGAAACACATCGAGAGAATTGCTAGCGCATCCTTCCATCGCTATAATGAAATCAGGAAATAATCAAAATGTGCGTCATAATTGGTAATGTCCCATAATACATTATCAGGTTATGCTATTTTTGATTATTGTAAGTATGATACTGATATTGAGAATTTTGAATTTTTTGTCATTCACAGATGGAGAATTAGGATATGCATCCACGTCCTTTAGATGTTTGATGAAGCAAAAACAGAGGATGATGAGAGAAAGGCAACAAGAAAAAGAGGCGGCATAAAAACGGAAGCATTTATAGGTGTTTATTGGAAGAGAGAGTTTCCCCCAAAAAAGATGGAAATGTCTGAAGGAGTGAACTCAAAATTTGACCTCAGATTATCAAAATGTTTATTCCATGAGACTTCTTTTTGTGTGATATTTTTGTGATTTACATCGGAGACATGTGATATTCTATTACGTTACCCATTCAGCGCATATCTTGGATATCAGTTCTGCGAGTCCAAAATAATTTGAGCAGGCTTGATGTTGCGGCATTCATGTTTTATGTGGATGTCGATATCATTAGATATGGCTTTGTATTTCTTCTGTGTACGAGAGACGTGGGCAAAGGATTGAATTGGACAAGAATTTCATCCACCTTTTTATGTTGTACACCTTCTTGGAACATTTTCCTGCAAGAGTTTTGAAACTGAAGGTGGAGACTTTCACTGTTCTGCTGATTTTGTGTGTTTGATTAAGTTTCTTGAAGTATAAATTCTAAAAGATACTAGATGCATTGAGATGCAGACAAGGTGAGGCAGTAAACTTAACTTACCAGGCACATGCCCTTTCTTGTCTACTTAAGACAGTTTTTAGAGTCTGCTTTGATACATTTATTGATGCTGTTATTTAGTTTCAAAATCTCATGGAAGATTTCATTTCCATTGGTGAAGTAAGTACAAGCAAAATTTATTAGAATCTCTCAATTTGCTTTTTGACATGGTGTACAAACGTGCACGCTGTGCCTGGGAGATGAAATGTGGAAATCAAATCATATTCTTTTTAAGTGCACATCTTCCCTTCTAATTGGTTGATTGAATAGAAAATATTATCAATTGGTATTTTCACTAAATAGAACAATGTCAGTAGGAGCTCATGGAATAAACTATGCCTTATAAGTAAAACAAGATATTGGCTTCTCATTATTGGTCATTTTATTGTTTATATGTGGTATTGTTCTTGATTTTTTAAGTGATTGCTTTACTTTATATTGAGGAAGAAGATATATTGAGAACATTGAATGAAATTATTTTTCAAGGAGCAGCAGGGAAAAGTCATTTTGGCTATTATTGCCTAAAGAGTGTGCCATCCAAGGGAAGGAGCAATCACAATAACATTCATGCTGAAAATTGAACTTCCCCCAACCCCTCCCCCCTTTTTCTCACCCTCCTGCCGCATGTTCTGTTGTTAAACAATCTTCGAAATGCAAAACAATTGTTGGATGTTAGCAATTTGCAATCAGGAACTGACAACAACTAAATTAATAATAACAATAATACATAATTTTTATATAGCGCCAAACAAACTATGAAATAATTCTCGTAGCGCTTAACAAAATAAGTGTCATAGTTGTGAAAGTTGTGTCATAACCACAAGTTTTGGAAATGGCAAAACAGACCCAGACTTTCAAATATTGTTTACATAATTGTGGAGATGATTCTGGATCAAACATGATGCTACTTTCTCCCCTTTGTTACTTTTTTAACAGAAGACAAATTAAAATAGGATGTACTATGACACATGATGTAATATTAGAAACAGCATCAACTTTTTATTGACAATTTCAATTTATTTACAAAACCATTATACATTCATCATAAATTGTGAACAAAAATTGTTTCAGATTGTGTTTCATACTGCAAACATGGACAACTAGATGTGGTTGTGCAAACTCTGGACAGCAAATTTGGTGGTTCTGAAAATATGTAGCAAAGTGACAATGGTCCAATATGTATAATGTAGGAGAGATGTATTGTAGGTTTGGTAAATAGAACAGCAGCTTTGGGCCAGTAAAACACTCCTTTGGCTGGATCATTTGCATTTCAGCATCTCCATGGTGATGAGGGCAATATCAATTTATCATTTGACCTATTAGTTGTATTTAGTTACAATGTACTCTGCAACAAGTCAACCGTTTGACGACTTCCGAAGCTACTCTTGGTCATCCATACAGCCATTTGGTCCTCTGATGATTGTTAAACATTTTCTCTGACGAGTTATGATAAATGACATCATACATATTGACATCTATAACATTATGTAACTGTAATACGGTTTGTTGATACTTGTTAGGTTAGGTGAGCTATTTTTCAGTTCTGATTATTCTTCTCAATTTATTTGCAGTCTTTAAAACACATTTTAAATCATTTGTATTTTCTTAAAAACCTTCCACTAAAAGATGTCTACATACACCCTGTGTGATGAGTCGTCCATCCAAATTTTGTAATGTGAAATTAGCTTAATTTTCTCAAAGTTTTTGATTTTGAGATTATGGCTATCCAAAGTAGAACCCACTGCTTGAAAATTCTGGCAATTTTGGGGAAAAGTCACATGACTATCACTGAAGCCTTGGGAAGCACTCACTGCAGAATGAACCGGTTTTTCCTTTGTAAGTTATTCTATTGTTTGTTCCTTCAGTCACATAGCTTCCCCATCAAGCTGCAGACCTAGGTTATGGAATCATTAGGGAGCATCTTTGGGGGAAGAAAAACCTTAAAATAAGATCAAATCTGCAAATATTCATCTTATTTGTTGAGTAATGTATTTCAATGTAATTAACAAAGTCATCTAAATTTTTCCATCGCTGTCATGTTTATAATATTTGATTACATGTTTGGTTGTTGGATAATGCTTGTCCTTAAATTATGTTCAAGCGGCGGTCATTTCCGCAAGCCGACCAATTTTTTACTGGTAGCCGACGAGGCGCGAAGTCGAAGGGTATCGGGTCCTGAATTTCAAGCACTTGTCACGGTCGATGAAGATGCTGTTCTTCTTCAGTGCGATCTCCTTTTCTAGGGTCATCCTCGTGTCCATCAGATCCTTGAGAGAGGCTTGAGAATCGGCCAGTTTCTGGTTGAGGTGATCGATGGAATTCTGAATTTCACCCACTTCTTGAACCATCCTAAAATGGAAAGATTTATTATGTGTTATCTTTTGTGAAAATTTTTCATGAAAGAATATGATGATGAAACAAGTACAATGGTTTCTTCTGACGGTAGATATAACAAGGTAACCCCTCGTTGAAAATTCTGGGGAGTTTTGAATAAGAATCACTGTTACATGGGGTCAAACAATTTTTAAGATGGCAAAATTAGTCTTTGAGACAACCAGTGACATGAGTGCGAAATTGTGGATTCTTTTATGAGTTACTTTACTTTGCAAATTGTTCTATACCTAAAAAAAAAGCATTAATGCTTTCTTTTAGGATTGACCAAAGAGCAAACTTGTTTGTCCAAACAGGTCAAGAAGGAGGGACAAAATTGCTCTCACTGAAGATGGACTGGATCTCTCTCAAGAATACCCTAAGCCAAGGTGTCTTAAGCCAGGTCGAGCCCTCGTGAAAATTATGTCACTAGGCCCCCTTTTTTCACTTTTCATATTTCCTTATGTATATATGAAAATGCAAACACATTCGTTATTTTCCTGGTACTCCTCGATGGTGTCTTTCCACATAATTGACTCCAGGACTGTGGCCTCCTGAGCCCCCCTCCCCTTTTGAAATGACTTTTCCCCAAGTAAAGACATTAATTGCCTTTGGACAAGAAGCTCTGTTGTAGATCACCCCTATACTGAGTGCACCAATCAACCATCCATGGTCAACAATTTATTACTGAAATTTACCTGAAGTGCGCTGGATCTCGGCAGAGTTCTACATTTGGTCTGTTGGTCCTGCTGTCCAGTCTGGTCTGGGCAACTTTCATCGGTGCCTCCTTGTCCTTGATGGACTTCTGCAGGAGACGGACATTGTCCTCCATGGAAGCAATTTCCTGGACGGTCTGTTACAAAGGAATACGGGAAATATTACTAATCTGAAGTTAACTTGTGATATATGGTGATCATATTCAAATTTCTGAAACAAAATTGCTGCAATGTAATTAAAAGAGACAAACATAAATTACAAATGCAGCAGTTTCAAACAGTTGCTCAATAAACTTTTAAACACAGGTGCACAAAGTTGGTAACACTGCAACAGATTAACTATGGATACAAACACTGGTTTTGCTGAAAACTGTCTTTTTTACTAGTGAGGGGGTTCATGTTCTGGAATTCTTTTGAAAATACACTATCATGCTGTAGCCAAAAGTCGTTGGAATAAAGTTGGGGTGGGAGGAGGGGGCGGGTGGAAGAAATTGGGTAATACTAGAGCAATCTCTCTCTTCCCACCTCCGTTTTGCCTGTGACCAAATTGTTGGGTCATGTACTGATTTAGTGTACAATAAAATAAAGGTGTGTGTTGTAGTGTCAGTAGACCAAATAGACATTATGCATACCTTTTGTAAATGATTTTCCATCTTTGTCTTGGCATCATTCATCTCTTCGATTCTGCGAGCAAATTCTGAATTGACAGTGTTACATTGCTCACGCATATCATTAGAGGTGTCGGTGACAATCTGGTCGATAAGGTTACGTAGCTGCTGGGAGGCCAGTCTCTCGTGCTCAGCCCTTACGATGTTGTCGTGGGAAAACTCTGCCCAAGATTCAGGGGTGCTTTGGCTATAAAGAAGAACGAGAAAACAGCTCTGTGTATGAAGCAAATCTAAATAAATAGTACATTTTGGAATATCTTGAAATTATGTAAATATATAATAACCAGAAAGCCAAGTGACTTTGTGATTCCTTGCTATCATTAAAATGTTTAGTCTGTTGCAAGATTTCATGTGTACAGTACATAGTTAATGAGCACAACATGAACATTAGCCACTATGAACCCAAGAAATGAAGGAGAAAATGTGAATATTTATTCCTACATGTTTCAATATCCTGAAAGAACAGTGTTCCTACATGAAATATAGACACATAGATGTACAGTATGACTAAATCAGCCATGTCACTATGCAACCATCTCTTTAAGAATTGAATGAAAACTCTTCATGAAATTGTTTATACACATACTCCAACACAAAAGTCATCTCTAAGGTATAAATAATCTTCCAAAAGAGACCAATTGAGGTAACTTTTGGACCCTTTGAGCCCTGCCTGAGTCATATCAGCATTTTTTTCGGGCAAAAATATTATGACATTATCTGTCACTTTGAACTTAGAAATGACAATGTCAAGTGCTATTTTCAGAGTGGGCACACACGTTTTGACACGTGGTGACCTTAAATGAACTCTGACCTACATCAATTTTGTACAAACTATACAATACATAAGGCTATCATACCATGCATATATGAGCTCCTTATATGTTCTGGAGATGGTCAAGATTTTTCCACTTTTTTTCCAAAGATATCTGTACTTTCTTTGTTTTATCTGAAGCTTTTGGTGACAAGACCTTCCCACTGATATTCCCCATCCAAAATACCTTGTTTCATCATATGATGTTCATAGTAATGCAGGGGAGGGGGTACTTACACATTGTTGAATTTAGCAGATCCTTCCTTGTACTGGATTTCTGTAGAATTATTGTTCAGTCCTGTACATTTCTCATCGATTTCAAACGCTTGAACTTTGTCAGACCAGTCCATGGTAAGCTTGTGCTTAGCACCTCGATTCAACCTAGTGAAAGAAGTAATAGAAAGATGAAGAACAAAGTTATTATGGAAGTAAGTATATTTTCATTACATACCTCAAGAACAGCAAACTTAGAACAAGTTTTTGCCACTCTGCCATAATGTTCAGTTATCTGGGGAATTGTAAAGGCTTCTAGCAAATTTTCCTTTTAATCTGCTGCAAGAAAACATTTATTTAAAACATTTAAAGGTAGTTCGGTTATCCAAGACGACCAAATTTCTGCTTGGACAACCAAACTCATCTGTGGAGGTTTTCCAGCAGACCACTCGTTGTTTACATCAAGTTCAGATTGCAAAATATAACTTAATACCCCCAAATAGGTAAATTAGAAATTGATATCTTTGCCTTAGACCGAGTGGTCTTTTCACTAACCTACACATATGTCTCATACAGTGTAACTATTTGCCTTTGTTGTTTTGCAACAATTTTTTCAAACAAAAAATTTGCTGTTCGGACAACCAACTCGTAAGGCCTGGTTGTCCAAGCGACAACCAGGGAAAACACTTAAGAATTTGCCCAGGTACTGTGTATGATATGTGCTGATAAGAAATCTTTCACAAGCAACAAATAATGTCACAAGTTCATGTACAGTTACTTACTTGATTTGTCTATCTGCATTTTCAATTGTTCTCTTAAGCAAATCTTGCACTTTCCTGATAATTTCGACTTCCTGTGGCAAAGAAAAAACAGCAGCAAATAAACATGTTAAACAATGTGAAAAAAATAACACCTATTTGATTGGATTACATAATTTATGGTTTGGTATTGGTTTGAATATTATTTCGTTTTTTTCTTTTAGAATGAAGATTTTCTTGTTAAAAGTTTTTGGTACTGACCTAGGGCTCAACATTCTATAGTCAGCTATTCTAAGAACGTTGAATTAGAAACAAAAAATTTCCATGAGTTAAACAACTTATAAGGTAAAATGCTTATATTGTTTTAAAATGATCAACATATTGCTGGCATAATTGGATGCAATAAACTGATGACCCAAAAGACATAAAAATGCAATGGATATAAAATTAATCAAGTGGATGGGAAGTATAAGTCCAGGAGCGAATAATTTTTTGAGAACAAATATATTTATATATTTCTTTACAATACTTTCACTCACCTTATTAAGAGCTAGCTCCACTCGATCCCCGACTAAATCAACTTCTTGTCTTCGGCTTCTGCAATCCAGATTGTCTTGTGCAATGTTGAGAGGGACCTCCGTAGCGTCTAGAGCATTCTCCAGTCGCTTCTTCTGAGCGCAAAGCAGATCAGTTTCTTCAATCATTTCCTTGATCTCTCTGTCCAGTTCAACCTTCCAGAAATTGATATCGTTCATCCTCTCGGCCAGTTTCTTTGTCGCATCTGCTTGGGTTCTTTGCGTCAAAGCTTCTGTTTCGTTGGACAACTGCTTGGATTCATGCTTGAGTCGTTCTGCGTTGTCGCGATCTGTGAAGCTCTGGTAATATCGCTGGTAATTCGACTGATGCCATTCTTCGGGTGTATGCTTGGCAGAACGGAAACCTGTAGAAGCAGGGGCACCCATTGGAACTCCGATTGCCCCACTTTCTCCAAGAGTGGCTACTTTAGCAAGACTTTTGGCGAGCTCCTCATCTGTCTTTGTCCCAATAGTTGTCATTGCAGGAGCCATAGGATATGGAGGACTTCTTGTCCGTGATAAAAGAGTTGCACCAGCATCAGCCATGGTTAAATAGAGTATTGGTTATTCAATTTCAAACTCTGTGGAAACAAATTAAAAGGTCATATTGTGAGTACTAAAAGTGAATGAAATGTACGTAACACAACAACAATGAATAAAACAACAGGTTAGAATAATACTAGGCGTACATATTGTTTTCCATAAATTAAAATATGTTTCCATTAGCTTGCTCACTGGGTCAAGTGTACTTCATCTCTTGTCTTGCCAATTGTGATGGCCTCATTGTAATATAGCTGTTAAAGCTTGTCATAAGTGAAAGCATTCCTCAACACAGCCTAAGAGCAATTTTAATGTAGGTATAGTCAACACTGACAACAGCATTGCATGGTTAAGCTTAAGGTATCAAAGACTTGAAGTTTAAGTTGTAGTTAAAAGCTAGGCATATATACACTTTCAAGAAATAACAAGGAAACAGCGTTACAATTATATATTGCTTAAATTATGAAAAGGAACAACCTAGAGTTACTGCTGCCACAAGCTAGACCCCTAAAAGCGACCTGTGAACACACTAGGCCTTCTTACTCAGACTATGACACCCTTAGCCTACTCTGTCTTACTACTACAATTAGCCTTGTATACTAGTAGGAGTAGGACTAGACCCATGTTGAAAATTGAGGCTAGGCCTAGCTAGTTTAGTAGAAAAAAAGGATCAGGAGGGACACTTAAGTCCCCATCAAGGACCCTATAGAGAGAAAAAAAACTGAAGACGCAAAGTGACACACACTCAGACCCCATTACAATGCTTAAACTTAAAGTGTTTGTCTTTTCTTGTTATTCATCGATGGAATATACTTCGAGGCTTACCACAAGAAACATCCAAGATTACCAAAGTGAAGTTAAGAAAATGACACTGACAGCAAGTTTCAGAGCTTCCACTTGAAAAGACAACTGAAACTGAAGTTTATGGTTCAACCAAGTTCCGCTTGTAAGTTGTACGTACTGTAGGACCTATTTCTTCTATCTAATATGTGCTTGTTCTAATCATTGCACACCGTTCACCCTCACATGCATCACATTATGTGTACATCTTCACCAGTAGCAACCATTCTGTCCTTTTGTTGATAGTTGTCATAACGATGACCTCATTATGAATATTTAGTACCATATCACACAGAAACGGCTGAAAAGTATAGTCTACGAAACTTCGGCCATTTTGTTTGAATTTTAGCTGCTCACACGAATAACCCACGCGGACTCAGCGTTAGCGTTTATTTATTGTGTATGTACGTTGTTTCTGTGAATAATTTCTGTGTGTACTGTTACTTGGTCCTCCGGGTTTGATACTGTTCCACTACCGTCCTGGGATCATCTTCATTATTCCACTTCTTCCGCAACAAGGGTTTCTTCAGAACTAACACTCGCATATATTAAAAACATGGGTGACAAAATTGATCAAAGTTTAGATGATATTATCAAGCAGGACAGGGCCGGCAAACGCGGAAGGGGACGTGGACGCGGTGGTCGCGGTAGAGGTGGCGGTAATAGAGGTGGTGGATTTCAAACCCGCAATAGGGGTGGAAGAGGTGGTGGTGGCCCTGTGAGACGAGGCAGAGGGTCCTCTAGAGGAAGACAAACACCCTACAGTAGAGTAAGTGTTATTTTACGATAGGCCTAGACTAGAGTGAAATGAAGTTATGCCCTAACGTAAACAATAATAACACTAGGCTAGGCCTAGCCTACTTTAGCCTGGCTTAACTTAACCTAACATTAAGCTTATTGAATAGTAGTATGCTTAGGCTAACCCCGCATTATATTTATTTGTACTACTAACACAACTAGGCCTAGGGTGGTATGTAGGCTTGCCTAAATCCCAAAGTTGGGCTTTGCCTAACGTTAGGCCATACAAACAAATCATGCTCTGTCCCTAGGCCTATACCAAAATGTCCCATACCAAAACGTCCCCACTTTTGGTCAAAACGTCCCCGTTGGTCAAAGCGTCCCCGTCAGTTGTGAATATATATTAATTTTAAGTTATAATTTGGCTAAGTCATCGGCATGCAAGTTGGATTACAAGCGCGAAATAAATCATGAAGGACTAGGCCTATATCACAGGGTGTTTTGACTGCGGGGACGTTATAGGCCTCAGCTGGATTGGTTCCAGTGCCATTCCGCCATATGTACAGTTGTGTTCCATCTAGGTTGACACGACTGTCCGGACACTTTCCGACGTTTTCTGAAACCCGGACATTTTTGTTCATTTTACTCCAACAATATTCACTCTTAATCCGGACGGAACATGTGGTTTACTGACTAATTTTTCACACCAGATTAATCGATCTTCTCAGTTTGTTACTATGAAAGTTACAATGGTGGTGTGTTCGATTCTGTCCAATAAACCAGATGCTTTAGCCCTACTCAAAGTAACAATACAGTAAGGATAATAGAGGCAAGAACCCTTTCATTTCAATAAAACGTCATGTGTCGGATAATCCGGACCCTTAAAGGCATTGAAGACTAGCCACAAACCCTGTGCCCTGCTCTGAAAAAGTTAACTTGTGGCTTCAAAATGCAGAGAGTAATGAAACGTGATACCTTGTTATCTTTTATCTAGACCTAAGATGTCCACGCTGGTATGTACACTGTGTTGTGGGCATTAACAGTAGCTGCATGTATTGACTGTACACTAGTGTCTAATTACCGACATTAGCAAGCTGTGTGTGTATTTTCTGGGATCAATGGGGGTGTTTTACACTTACATTCAAAACTAGGTCAGATTACCGGCATGAGACGTTTCTTTGTGCGCGAGTCTTCACATCCTTGACTATGTTTCCTTCACATCCTTGACTATGCTAGACTATGTTTCTGTTCAAAAGCAATTTTAGAGGCAGTTCTAATACCAGATTGCAAAACGTCTGAATCTTTCCGATAATCCGGACGGAATAAACAGTACAGTGATGTACTTCTGCTACGAACAAAATCAAAGGTGATACAAGTTTCAACAACTTGTGAATGTCACAGTGAACTGGGTACCAAGTGAGATGGCCTAGCCGATGCATGGGGTGGATGGCATAAATTATGGCAATTGAAAAGAAAAAAGAAATTTTCACTGTGAAATGTCCAAAAGTATTCTGAAATGAAAAATATAGGTTTTTCCATTAAATTAAAGGTTCATCACAGAGAAATTTGCTATGAATGTAGCTGGTTTGTGTTACCAAACTCATGTTATGATTTATAACAGCCATATGAATGGTTCTTAATTTTTCCTCAGCCCACAGAGCTCCCTGACCAGTGGGAACATGATATGTATAATGACAGCAAAGTTGGAGGAGGAGGTCTTATCAGTGGAGGTGGAGGAGGAGGAGGAGGTGGACAGTTACTACAAGGGAAACTACTAGTCTCAAATTTAGATTTTGGTGTGTCAGATGCAGATATTCAGGTTTGTGATTGTCTGGGGTGATCAATTTGCTGTAATAATCTTTGCCTTTGCAGGGAATAATAAAGTCCTCAGGTTTGTGTAGCATTGATGAAGGCTCTGACCTTGTGACTATAACATATGTCTTATAATGTAATAAGGTTCCTATGTCAACATCTGCTTACACAACGTTGGCCTATATAACAGATATGACCATTTTGCTAAGCACTGGATACATTATTTGCTGTTTTGGGAGATTTACCTGCAGGCTGTCTAAATGTTGATCATCATCTAGTACTACTCTTCCAATATGTATGTTATTGTCAATTGCAGCCATCTCTCCTGTGTGTCATTCCTAATTCAATCCTTTTCCATTTCATTAACATGTTTCATGTACAATAATAAGGCTCTTAGAAATAACAATATACCCAATTTTACACTTATCAATCTTCCATATAGCTGCTTCAGTTCTTTTGTGGATTTGTATGAGAGGAAACATTGTTTCCATAACTAGTTCCTTAAAGCTCCCTTTTTGGGGTTTTTGTCCCTTGAAAAGTGTTGAACTTGAAAACTGCATACAATTTTATTATTGCCCTGTAATTTTACATCATTCAGAATCAAAAGGAATAAAGACAAACATGTTTAGTGTTGCAATTACATTAATGTGCACCTCTTCCAACAAAGCATTCCCATCGTTGCAGATTTGACCTTTTCCAGAAATCATGGCATCTTATTATTATTCTTCCCACAGGAGCTATTTACTGACTTTGGAGAATTAGTTAAAGCAGCTGTGCACTACGACAGATCAGGCCGGAGCCTGGGAACAGCAGACGTTGTGTTTAGGAGAAAAGCGGATGCCATCAAAGCAATGAAACAGTACCACAAAGTCCCATTAGATGGTAAGTGACTTTTTGTAATTTACACAATTGATTGAAAGGCTGTCCTTTGATGTGAGATGTCTGAACTTCTGCTATAATGGCCAAGATTTATCCTTGGAACTGTCTTGTGGACAACATATATTTACCACCAAGAACAACTCAGACATTCCATTATCGAGTCCTTGTCGATTTATTATTTAGGTGTGCTGGAAAGATTGCATTCAAATTTTTTTCGGGATGCTGTTTACTTTCGGTGTTTAATTCAGTTTGCCCTTGTGGTGTAGGATCAATTTGCTAACAATTTGCAAGCATCATCAGTAGTTGCACTGACATTGTGATCATTTATTTGAGTTACATCGACCATTCCCCAAACTTTGTCGGTTCGGAATGGTATTGCAGTTACAATGTTCCGTAGAACTATGGTTAAAGGCCTGCCAAATTTATGTAAATCACACTTGTGTAAGATCAATTCAAGTGAAGGGTGACTTTATTAGGGGGAAAATATATTTATTTCATATTTTTTTTTACATACTCGTCCCGTAAATTACACTTCTTGCAGTCATTTTAGGGGTGTGATCGCACCCCCCTCAGCTCAAAAAGAGAAATCCTGGTAGGCTATGTTGCTCCAGGAGTAACCATGCAAGTACTGGAAAGATAACAGACTTTTCCAGCCATTTTTTGAAAGTAGGGTGTACAGAAGTTTGGCATTGCAGAAGCAGTGCAAACATTGAGTGACCTTAAATGATCACCCTTCATCGTCGCAAGAAAAGTCTAGAAAGTATATTGAAATATATTGAGTTTATGGACCTGGACACTGTATATGTGCACCTGTGCGCAGCAAACAGCTAAATACAGCTAAATATTTTAGGAGTTTCAACAGTTTGTGATGTCACTTTCCCTATTTGTCACTAGATGAATTACTTCTTTCAATTTGACACTTTGAATGGCAATGTCAGTTTTCTGTGATTTCATACCAATTCTTTTCTTATTGCCAATGAAAACAGGCATTTAATTCACACTTATTTTGTCATCCTACAGATGTAGGTAGGTAGATCAGTAGCTGAGCTTATGACTTTCTAACAAGTTTGTTCACCTCATTCTTTACTCCACAGGTCGAGCAATGGATATACAACTGGCAACATCGGCAGTTGAAGTCAGTCAGCCACAAAGGACACAGACGTTTAACAGACCAAGGGGGCAAAGTCAAAAGTAAGGAGTAGATTAGAATTATTTTGGATACAACATTTTGACATGTTAAATATTTTTTATCATTTTTGCCAAATCAAAATTTGAATCCTGAACAGTGTGTTAACAAAAATTAGAAACTCTGTGAGAGAATTATAAATCTTGGTGAAGTTGTAATACTAGTTTTCACTAAAGGGAAATTTTGTGTTTGCTAGCAGGTTTGTTCATCTAAGTAGGGTGGTAGGGAACATAAACTGCCACACCGAGTGATTCTGGTAGGGTGGTGGCTAGGGTAAGTTCTTAATTAGAAAAATGTAATTAGCTGCATTTATTAAACTCTATCTAATTGTAAACATGCCTTTCACACTAACAGCAAGTTCTTGTTGTTCATTGTGCACAAGACGTGATAGGAGTTTTTTCGATGACATGGTATTGTGTTGTGATATTTGGAGTAGTTGAATGGTTTCCCCATTAATGGACTCCTTTGTCATTCTTGGAAGTTGCACAAGTCTGTGCTTCACCTCAGTATTTATTGAGAACAATTAATATAGAAATAGCTAAATTTATTTTGTCAGCATTATCATTCTCGCTTTTAACTCCGTTCTATTTTAGAGTTAACAAGAATCCTAAAGGGAGGTTACCATTTCAAATCAGACATCAACAGTTACACTATGCCTACAACAATATAATAGCAAATAACTATACCTTTGTTTAAAATAGTCATGTAAGATGTTAATTTTTCTTGCAAATAAATTGTAAGGATAATTACAAGCCAGTTTCGTTGTTATTATATATAAAGCTAAATTTTAACCCAAGTGCATCAATCAATGGGCTTTTATATTGTATCCTAATTTAGGTTTGGTTGAAAAATGACAAATTTTCTTCCTAATATTGCAATAGCATAGTATAACAGGACAATGTATTTGATGTACAACTTTAAATTCCAGTGCAAACTACAGCTAAAGTGGGTTACCCTCCTCAGTGAAATACAAATACAACTATCACACCATATGATACAAATACGATAAGTTAGTATATTTTGTCAATTTAATATCCTGAAATTTCATTTTCCAGTTTCAGAAGAGGAGGACAAACCAGAGGGGCGAGGGGCGGCGGCAGTTTCAGGAGGGGTTCTGGAAGAGGAGGAGGAAGAGGGCGCGGTAGGGGTGGCAGAGGACGGGGACGAGACAACCGTCCAACCCCCACGGCAGAGGAACTAGATGCTGAACTTGATGAGTACAATGCACAGGTACGCAGGACACAATGTTTGTAAACTGATTACATCTGGGGCTTGTTTGTATTAGTAAACCCAGTCATAATTATTAGTGCTAGAAATACTAATCGAGAACTGTTCCTTCAGACCAGGAACTTGATGCGTCAAATTTGTCCATCGGGGAAATTACTTAAAATATGACTAGAGAACCCCATAACTGAGATTACAGAGAGGCAGTTTGGAAGAAGATTATAAAAACACTCGAGAGTTGTGAGAAAAAATGTTTTTATTCGTTCTTGACTGTGTTTAGTATCAACGGATCCAGCAATTCATGAGCAGAATAGTGACTAGGATATGATACACAATTGTTGGCTAGAATAGAATCGAACCAGTGAACTCATGTTGACAAATTCCATGGGCTACCAAGGGAGCTATCTAGCCGTTAGGCAGTGGCAAATTGGCAGTCCCTATTAAGCATCTCTTTTGCAGAATAGTGGCGTATGAGAAGCCACTATACTTGTATGCAGCCTAATTAGGGATTACACCACAGTTGTCACTTGATCCAACTAAGAATATATAGCAGTGGTGGGAGGGCAAGGTTTCAACATATATAGTCTCCTTCACATAAGTTGATTGGACCAATTATGCTGTGGACAAAAACTTCAACTGGTTTTTGATATGTCGAGCTAGCAAGGTTGTTTCATAATATATTGTTGGAATATTAACATTCATCTGTAAGTAGAATGAAACAGCATAAAGCAAAACATTTATTTAATAATGATAATAAACATTTATATAATGCTTTATTTAACCAATATCTCAACACGCTTTACAAAGAATGCAGAGAAAAACCACTACTAATTAATGTACTTAGCAAAGAGGAAGGTTTTGAGATGAGACTTATTCCACAAACGTGGCGCTCAAACAGTGAACTTGGTATTTCCGATAGGTTGGTGGACTATATAGTACTTGAGCGAAGGGTGCGCCCACTACTGCGTATGGTCAGTAATTCTGCCAGATAAGCTGGAGCCATGTCATGAAAGATTTTGAATGAAAGACTTATAAATTTATATTCAATCCGTTGCTGAATTGGAAGCCAGTGCAATTCTTGCAAGACAGGGGAAATGTGATCACTTGTTTTGGGGTTTTAGTTACAAATGTTATTTCCAAATGTTATTTATTTTGCAGGTTGATGGCTGAATACAAAGTCAGAGGGACTCTTCCTCCTGGATTTTCGGTCCTAATTTGAGTTGCAAAATAAGGACTGTTGGAGAGTTGTCTTACATCTGGAATTTCCTCTCTCACTTTTACTCTTACAATACTGTACAGTTTCTATTTACAACTTCTAGTTTCTGCCAGAAACGGTCAGCCGGTAGGTCCAGTATCGGGGAGTGATCGATTACCTCATGAAAATAAAACTTTGAATAGTGGGTATTATCAGCAAGTGGAATTGCACGCCCCGATAAGAATTTGCCAACGGTCAAGAATTTTTAATCAGAGCCTTTTTCTCGTCACTGTCTGTAGAGAGTTCAGAAATGTGGCTTCTTTCTCTGTGATTATGCTTTCTCACTTTTATGGAACTTTAAGCAGAACTTTTAGCGGAACTTTAAGCTGGCAGTGACAGAAGAATTGATTTGTTACCAGGTTATTTTTGTACCCATAAGTAAGCTCAGAAAAAAGACCGAAACTAGAAGACTGTGACATGTGACAAGGTGATGCTGGTCGAGGTGGTGATATCTAGCATTTTATATCCTCTGTTTATCTTCATAAGTGAATCTCAACAGTTGTGATATGCATTGAAGGTAATCTGTTGTTTTAAGGTTTTTCCTTACTAAATATCTTCCATGGGCAGTTTTCTGTGTTGTTAACCAAAATCTGGCTAATACCATATTAAATGTCTTAACCATTGATTTTCTAGTTACTCAAAGTGGTAGGTTGACTTAGCTGTTGTTCAGAAATTAGACCGTTTCCTCTTTATCATTTTATAAAAATGCATTTTGTTATTTTATGGATTTATGGGAGTATTCATGGCCCATACTTGAACGAAATACTCATTTGGTAGCCCCTGAATTTTGTAGCGTATTTTGTTTTTGTACTAACGATGAAATAAATTTGGGAAGGTATTGATGATTATTGAAGCATGATATTTGTATATGTCATTCACATTACTACAAATGTACCTAACATGTTTTTTTTTTAACATTTTGATTTTCATAAAGTGTTGTTGTTTTCTCTCCACATCACACTATCCCTAAAATGATACTGCTCTAATAAAATAATCAGGAAAATTGTTGGCTCATAAGTTTCACAGTGTAATGTATTGATTTGCTTGCCCATGGAAGTATTAAAAGGCTTGGTAAAATTGTGTTGTTTTCCAAGTTTTCATGAATTGGGTTAGATTTTGTCAAATTCATGAATAGACAAGTGTACATTTTTGTGTTAGTAGCACCTATCATGATACATGTTACTTTGCACATGCTCCAGATGGAACCTTTGAAAGGCTTTCTACTTTTGCTGATCTAATAACGCAGTGCTGCCACCTACTGTACAAGGGAATTGTCTGCTGTGTTCCATTGCAGTTAAAGGGAACACAAACTCAAACATATATTTATAACTTGTATTATAACAGGGATGCATTGCTCACAACGAATTAAATTCCACCCAAAAGTGAGAGAAACAACCTTCCTTCTTAGAGATAGAACCCCAGTGTAGATGTTTTAGCAACTTGTTATGCAATTGTGACTTATGTGAAGGCACATGATATATAGGATATTCAAATAAGTCAGTTTCTAAATATTCATGTTTTAATATATCTCACATCCTATCTGTGAGAAGGTATGCAAACATTGAGGATTCATTGATAGAGATTTTGAAGAAGTAGAAGAGATGGGAATGAAGTTATAAACGATTGTCTGAATAGCTGTCAAAAGCGTAGACAGGGATTGTCCAGTAATTTCAGTTGATGTTCATCTTTGGTTGCTCCTGTTTAACTCCCCTCCCTTCTCCCCAACCACTCTCCACTATGTCTTAAGTACTTTAGTAGCATTTTTGATTCATTTTCACTGACTGTAACATGTTTAGTAAATAAAGTTAAGCCTTTTGAAGTTTTAAAGACACACATTTGCATTTGTCCTCTTTTACTGTAAAGTTTTTTTCTTGATTTGAAGCTTCAACAATTGTTGGTTATGTTTCATTATATTCTTAAACTTTTTTTTGTTGCTTCCTTGTAATTTTGAGGCTAGAAGAGGCGACGGGGGTTGGACAAACAATCTCAGATTCAGTTTCTGACAAGATTTATCAATCTCGTCAAAAGTCTTAGGCGAATGTTTTGCCATAAAGATATCCAAAGTATTTTTCAGAAGAATTGTTCGATTGCAGAAGATGTATACAGTCCAATGCTGTAAGTGATTTGGAGGGGGGAGTACTTCTTTTGGGGCCTTGCCATTGGCAGGCAAGTTATGCATTGAAGTTGCTGTGTGTGTTTGTAATGGCTTAGCTTATCAAGATGGGTAATCTCTGCAGATCTCATATGTGGCTTCCCCATAACTAGTACAAGAACCCTATTGTTTTGTGTTGAGGTCCAAGGTCATTTGGGGTCAGCAGAGGGCAAAATGTAAAAATTCCAAAAATGTATCTCCAGAACCAAAACATCAAAGGAGCTCACATTAGCATAGTAGTATAGCCTTATGTAGTGTAATTTTTATATATAATTTAGTGGTCATTGTTCCTTTAAGGTCACCAGGGGTCAAATCCTTGTAAGTATGATATCTCCAGGGAGGAAACCTCTGATATCATATTTGGCATGTGGCTTCCACATAATTAGTTCAATAACTCTTATGTTTAGGGCGGAGGTCATTTGGGTCTCAATGATCACTCTTTAAAGCTAAGTATAAACACAATCATGATATCCAAGATTGATTACATCAAATTGCCCATATTTGGCATGTTTTTCTCATAGTGAGTTTAAGATGCCTATTATTTTGAGTGGTCAAAGTTCATTTGGGGTCAGCCGATGTCAAAAATATCAAAGTACTTTATCTTCAGAACTTACTTTACCTTCGAAAGAGATAATATGTGCATGGTAGATTACCCATATGATAAGTAAAATTTCTCAATAATTTAATATCTATAGTGAAAGCTCAGTTAAGGTTTGCGGAAGTCAAACCCTGTGAAGTTTCTAACGGTCAGGTCTCAATGAAGATGTGAAACTTATGCTGATCTGACTTTCCCATATGTAGTAGAAACCTCATTGCTATATTAGGTGGGAGGTCGGCTGAGGTACTTGCTGTATGAATATCAGCCAGGGTTAACTTGCAAACTATCCTTTCACTTCACATGAAATGTAATTAAAGACAGGTAACCTCTGGGAGGGGGATTTAACTCTGGATTTTTTTTTTATGGTTTTAGCAGTCATACGTGCACATGATTTAAAAGCCAGGAGTCAAATCCCCACCTCCTTCCCCTACTGACTTTATTAGGGGCATGAACCATTACGGACAGGTGTGGGTTTGTTCATTGCGACTTCCATGTAGGGGATTCGAGGGTGCTGCCCAGAACATTTTGAGGCATAAAGCCAGGAGTCAAATCCCCACCTCCTTCCCCTACTGACTTTATTAGGGGCATGAACCATTACGGACAGGTGTGGGTTTGTTCATTGCGACCTCCATGTAGGGGATTCGAGGGTGCTGCCCAGAACATTTTGAGGCATATTTTCTTTCTTTCTTGAAGGAGAGAGGGGGTGGGGGGGGGACCTGAAGGAAAAAAAACTGACTACTGTTTTGCCCGACTGTCAACCGAGTGGGGGACTGGTACCCGACCCCTCCGGCCTCCCGATTTTGGCCTTGTGCACACGACTTGTCTTAGAACTGTGCTTACCTCACACTAAGTAAAAGTGACGGTCAGCCACATATATACGAATGGCCCGAATTTAGAGGTTCATATTACGTAGCAAATGTAACAGCTTATCATTCAAAAACAATATGGATAGTGAGGACCTTTCCCCTTTGAATCCCTTTGGCCTCAAACACACCTCAAGGTTTTTAGCAATGCACCAACCATAGTAGCCCGTCGTCTGAAATACGTCACCCAGCGAAAACCTAAAACGCGCACATGTCTTACGCATCAATCCGTAAGCATCTGCGTAGCGTGTTTTCTCTCATTTGCCTCAGAATTTAGCACACAAGTCAAGCTACTTAGACAAATGCGGAAGTAGATGGCAAGCATGCGTGTGTCTTTTCCTGGTTCTCTGTAGTACACCCCGCGTCAGTGAGACTCGACTACGTAGTGCTAACATTTGTAGACAGGTGTGCCCAAGGAACTTCAACTCCGTGATTTCGAAGTTGCTAATTCGTATTGAGTTACCAACGTACGCTGGTCTTGAATTGCGGTAAGAAAAAAAATACATCGTGACAACGCTTCTAGTTTTGTTTAAGAATTAAGTTAAAGTTAAGTTTATTCAACTTTGTTAGATCTCCGAGTTTAACATTCAAAATTGTGTGAAGCATTACCGCCTAGGCCAAACTTACGCCCTATCTACTTCGAAGGACAGTAACGTTAGTGTTACCCTAACAAACAAGTTAAGTAACAAAGTTGGAACGGACGCATATTTCATGAAATCTTCATAGAATAGCCTAAATGAGTTATCATCTAAGTCAATTTTAGTTTGGAGAAAATACATTTTTGTTCCATGGTGAGTCACATGTATTCTAATAATACCTTTGACGTTACTAATATTAGTGGTTACTTTGTTGTAAGTTGTACGGTTATCAACAATGGGTTAGGCCTACAGTAGGTCTGACTAGTAATGTTAGATTGACCTAAGGATAGTTCAGTTAGGCCTTATACAGTAATACCTTGTACTAGTTAGGCCCCTGGTAACAATGTATCATCCATTCAAGGATTTATTTTATTTAACTGCTGGTGGTACTGAACATTTTAAACCCAGGATAGATTACAGACTGGTTGCCTAAATCCATCTAATTTGCTGACCTAGTAATAAATTATTGATTAGGCTAGGCTACCCTGACTCCCTGAGCCTATGTAACTTTAATTGACAGTAATGTTAGTATTTTGTGACAGCCTAGTATAGGCTACCTTCTAGAAATAACCAGAAAATTACATATAATGTTGTAAAGCCTAGAATAGGATCTCGACAGGACAGCAGCATTATTGATTTCCTCCATTGTGAACACACTTTTTCTAAGCCTTACTAGACTGTTGATAAGTGGGTCTTGTGTCTAGAGACAATTCTTTTTCTAAGCAGGCCTATTTAGACCTTTATTGAATATATTGTGATTTCAATTAAAGGGTGTGAAGACTCGCGCAAATAGAAAAGTCTAATGCCGGTAATCTGACCTAGGTTCGAATGAAGTGTAACATAAGTGTTAGACACCACCATCGATCCCAGAAAATACACACACCGCTTGCTACCGTTAGTAATTAGACACTAGTGTACAATCAGTACAGCTGCGGTCAATACCCACCGCACAGTGTAAAAACGATACAGCATTGGACATCTCAGGTCCAGCTTAAGATAACAAGCTATCACGATTCATTACTGTCTGCATTTTGTAGCGACACGAACAAAACGTCACTTGCAAGCAACAGAAAGTTAAATTTTTGAGATGGCCGCACATGGTTTGGGGTGAGTTTTCAATGCCTTTAATAATATTGCATATTTGACTACCCAAGCATGGTGAAAACTCAAATTGTTCTAGCTGAGTGAGATCAATGATATCAATAACTTTAGCCAGAGAAACAAAAGGGAAAAAAACATCTCAAGAATAGAAGTACAGTATTTGTTTATTAAAATATTTAAATGAACATCAATGTGAATGCTGCCTCCATTGTTACATAATCCGCCCTAGTAACGTTAGTTGTCGCACAATAGGCCAAGTGCAAAATGAGATCGATTACCAGTTTTAATAGGACAGGACTGAAAAGATGTCATACTTGAGGAAGTTAAATCCCATGAGATTTCAAAATGATTGCATTCGAACCATTATAGAATATACACGGCTACAAATTATAATTAAAGTGATAATTGTTTCTTTCTTTCGGGCAAGTTATGTAATCGCTCCGAACATGCAGAAGTTTCATCTATTTAGCATGCCAAAGAATGACCCATTGATCTCTCATCGAAATTGGTCCTTCGATTAAAAATTCAGCTTTGAATTTCAAGATCTTGCTTTCAACTTCATGAATGACTAATAGCACTTTGAAGTTGTTCCACTGTAGGTTAATAAATGTTGGGGGAATCACCCTTTTCTTAATAATTGGTTATTAACAAACAGCCAAAAGTTTGTAAGGTCCACATCAGTGAAGATTAAGGGATACACACTTATGTGAAGACAGTATACACAGTATGGCTTGGTGACTCCTGATGAGTATGAGGCAATCTAACACCTCCGTGCAGACTGCAAATTTGCTATCAACATTTAAAGTCTGCAGTAACTAGGGCTATACAAAGGGAGTTCAAGGTCAACCTCAATGTGAAATCATTGCTTTGCTTACTATATAGGAGAGTGGTGAAGTCCAATGATGTCTTTTTCAGATGTTTACCAGCAATGGACTTTGTCAAGGATCTTGCGATACTTTGGAGTTAATCGGTTTTTGATATTTATTTATCCATCCTATGGTGTATTGTCAACTATTGTATATATTGTGTATCATAGAACAAGGATTTGGTGGATGATGAACTACATTTCTGTCTCACTAGTCAGGTACTTCCTCATGGGTTGCTTATCTATTGTAATTCTGCACTCATGCACAGTCTTATTCCAGGGATAATTTATTCAGCCTCCCAGGGATTGGAGCTAGTCTCACCGTTACACAAATTGCAAATTCCTTGTTACAAGGAAATAACAATTTGAAATTACTCTGTAGTCTATCCCTTATATAGGATGGAAGTTAGTATAATACCAAAAAAGTAACCCAGCTTGATTTGTCTTCATAACATTAAGTTTTACGTACTTTTAAATCCTTAATTATAGAACCGTTGTTGGTGCTCTAGTGGGAGAGATGGGAGCACATTTTTCTGGGACATTACCTCCCAATCCCTAATGCCTACCCCATGGGGAAAAATATCACAATAATATTTATAGTAGTTGCCCTCCTTCCCCCCCACCCCCTTCCGCTCCCTCTCCAATATAGTTTGTAGAGAAAAATATGGTTTCTTTGCCAAGTCTCTGGTAATAGTTTGGTCATACTGCCATTGCAACAGTGTTTCAATAAAAATAATTGTGAGGGTATATTGGATGTCACCAGATATTAAAGGTGTCTAAAGGTAGTAAGTTAACACTCCCTGTATCATTTTTGGACTACCGCATTTACTGTTACAACAAGTGCTCGACATCTCCACCACTCTTTAACTTTAAATGCTGGAAATAAGACTTAGTTGAGTCACACAATATATTTTGGAACTATTCATAGCACATTCACTACCTAACATTCACTGTTTTTTTTTCTTTACCTCTCTTGCACTTTTAATCTGTCTCTACCAAGTGCATGTTTTAACTTTCTTTCGATCAACATCCGTGCATTGCATGTGCCTCTCTAAATTATCTAGATATTGGTAAGAACATGAGCAATCCAAAATGTCATGCCATCTAATTTTTCATTTTGAGAAGAAGAATATACTAGATATCAGATAAATGTAAAATAACCTACATATTACATACATACAGATACACATATATACATACACAGTATCTACCCTGCAAAAAGTTGGTACTTTAATGTTTACATTAGTTGAACGTGCAAATAAAGGAAGATTTAAATGACACATAATGTTTACATAATTTCGGTTAATGATATCATCAGTAAGAACTTTTATGACTCTGAAGTGTCTATTGGCAAATTAAATCAGTCAAGAACAATGCAACTTGCAAATACAGCTGACTAATTACTAATGTGTATATAAATATGCTATTCTATCGCTTTGCAACTCGGAGTTTCACGAACACATTGAGTTCTTTTCACTGCGGCGATCATCAGGCAACTGGATCTTCCAAGGATGACTGTTTCCTTCGTGGAGGGGGGCTTCTTTGAACAGTTGCCATGACGACATTTGGACACAAATTCGCTACGCTTGTTGATTGAGTTGAAGCTTTTGTCTGCTCTGCTTCTTAATATGAAGAACTTTTCTTCCATACAGAGATTACACTGGTCGGAGCTGTGCTCATGTGTGTAAGAGTGCTTTAGGATTGCCCAAGAAATGGAGTGATCAATTTTACTTCTGAGAGCTCAGTTACTTTTCAGTGTGATTGTTGTACCTTGCATTGCTATATATGTCTTTGCTTCACTGTAATAAATGCACAGTATATTACAGGGAATTATTTACTCTAGTATATTGCATTGCAAAATGCTATGCAAAATGATCAAACTGCTGTACAAGTGTAAATATGTATAGTAGTTTTGCACACAGGAACCATAGTACAGTTCTTCATGAGAGACAAATTTTCAGTCTTCAATAATTGCTACACAATTTGTACACTAAATAATACCCTGCATCAACCCAGTCAGTCCTATAGGAAACATTATCCCGGAGACCCGGACAAGCATTTCCTGTTTAGTGTGGGCAGGAAATAAAATACAATACTTTTACACAAGCAACATACGTATGTATAGTATAGTGTAGCTGTCCCGACACATACTCTACCCAAGACTCTTTTCTCCACCCACACCACTTTAATGCAAAGATAGTGTTGTCAATCCACCTTATAATTTATGAGCCACCTGATACTTATAAATTATATATACTGTATTGCTCTATTCATCAGTATCACATTTACCAAGAATTTGTTGGTACTTTTTTGTGTGTGTACATATTCAATCTATTTACAAGTAAGTTACACGTATCCTTATGGAGTTTAAGCTAGGAACCACAGAAGTAAAAGTGAAAGCAAAACACAACATACTGCATAGTTGACAAAAGATATTTATTGCATTTTAGACCTGGGATGTTTGCCAATGATCCGGCCCTATTGCACCCAAAGTTTCACAAGGATAATCATAAAGTATTGTGCGTTCTTCATCCACGAATCCATTCGCCCCGCTTTCAAATAAGAAAACAGATAATTCCTTAACTTATCCCAACCAATTCCATCTCCCCTACAGTTTCTGTTAAAGTCTTTCATTATTTCATAGCAGAAAGATTCCTTTGGCCAGAAACTCTAGTATGTATATGTTTTTTTTTTTATATTTTATTTTTTCCCTAACTTTTGTGATTGGATTCACTTTAATGAAGTCGAACTGCAGAAATTCCCTTTTCCACAAATAGTATATAAATGATAAATCAGCCAAATTTTACTAAAATCATTGCACCAATCTTCCTTAAAGTGATACTTTCAACTGTTAACATACAATAGTTTCTAAGTACTACAAAATGTTGGTTATTTAACCCTTTCATGATTCTATCCTATCCTAAAAAAGTTGGTTCCCCAGAAAAATTGTCACCTTAGTGTTATTAATCTAATATCTACAAAAGTATGATATCAAAGAAATTGTTGAAAATTGTAACATGTTCTTCATTTCTTGGAATGATTCTTGGCAATTAAAGTTTATCAACCTGCATCGATGTAGGATTTTAATAGCAGTATTGAAAAAGTTTCAAAAGTTCCAAACATGTTATTGACCACATTCTACCAAAATTAATTGCAAAAAGCTAAGTACTGTACTGTTGTTTTAAGTGAATCTTATTTTCATTGCTTGTGTTTATTAGGAAACCACATACTGTTAAATATAATATTTTAGTGTATTAATGTTATTTATTTACTTCATTCCTCGCTTACCTGTCTCCCCACAAATCATCAATTTTCATTTGTGCTATCAGTTATCTCGCTTGATATCATGTTCATAGTACACTTACAAAAGTGAAAATAAGCTCAAGAGGTTGTGACTGGAAAAGGAAACTAAAAGTTTGCCTCTATGGTTGTCTTTACAATTGGGAGGGTGGGGGGGGGGGGGTTGAGTATTCAACAATTTCATTGGTTTTAATCTGTTGTTCATAATGAATTAGGCTTCAATAATTGTATGGAATAGTTGATTAAATGAAAAGATTATACAGTAACTTGTGGAAAAGTGCACGACAGTCTTTGTTTTGCACTCTGATAGTTTGTGTGCAGTAGAACAGTACAATTAGTATAAATAATTAGCATGCTAGAGTGTCTCATGTCGCTCCCTTCCCAAATGTACCCGCACCGATATTTCTTCAGAATTATTTGTTCATGTACAGAAGATCATCGTTCCTTTTCAACGTTTTTATGACCGTCTTTCATCAAGGGAAGGACTTCTCACAGGACTTTAACAATGTTTATCCCCTGGTCATTGGTAACTTGGTAACACCATAGTACACCCACATCTACGTGTCCCCTGGAAGATTTCCCATAGGATGCAGGCACAAACCAGTAGAGCAAACTATATTTACAAGTTACCTCCCAGGTCCCCATATATACATCTGGGTAAAGAAAGGCAATGGAGATAAAGTGTCTTGCCGAACAGACACGTCGTAATGATCTGACCAGGAATATAAACTACAATCCTTAGATTACAAGTCCATTGCCTTAGCCATTCGATCATGACACTCTGTGGCTCCATTTTCATTGAGATATGCTGACAATTGGTAGCGTATGGGCGCATGATGTTTATGCCTAGAGAGTGTCTTGTTACCTAGGCTAAACAGCTACAGTTACCAGTATTACTCTAAAGGGGTGCAAATACTCTTTCAGGCCTGCCTTTTTATGATATTCATAATGCTCAATGGGGCATGAGACCATACAATTCTTTTCACAGATTTCACGTACCACACTCAATGTGCAACTTGGGGAAAATTATTGAGTTGACATTTGTTTTTAAAAAAAATTGTAGGCCAACTAGGCCAGCGGTGAAACTCCTATGAAACTGTATTTGGTTATAACTTGTCTAATCAGTTTCATTTCAAATAAGGAAGTAAACTGATAATTTTTTTTAAATACTTCACAATTCGCTTTGTATAACCATATGGTTGATACATGCACGAGGAGAGTGTCTGGGCGTCAAATTTTCCATTACAAAATGGAATTGTTAATATTAAACTAGCTCATTTGGTGAAAAGAATATTGGAAAAGTGTCTTTCATCAACTGAATTTGTTATTTGACTACATGGTAATTCAGGAGATGGTACTCTTAACTTGTCTATAGATATCTAACTCTGTTGTTTGATAGAGATCATAGCAACAAGAATGAAGTAATTTTGTAGCTAATAATCTGATCTGTATTAAAAAAAAATAGACTTATAACAGAGAGCATTATAATAACGCTGTAACAGACTGATTGGTTAATAGTTTTTTGTTTCTGATCTTCTAATTTGAAATGAAGGGGTCTGCTCCACAGGCTTTCACCTTTCTTTGCCTTGACATTGCTTTTAAATCTATTTGTTATCATATTTTTGCCTTGAGTAGTACAGGTGGGAAGAAGAGAGAGAATTTTGGAAAATTTCCTGAGCTTGTTTAAATCTTTGCGCCAGTTCTTCCATCTTCAAGATACAGGAGTCCATACTACATGGCTATTTGATCCTCTTTGTCAATTCACTTTGAGCAGTTATTGACAAGTATGCCACACGATCGGTTAAATAGGCATTGCGCTATCGAATATATACAGGAAGGCAGTGATATTTTAAATTCTAATTAAATTTGAGTTTTAGGGGTATATCTATATAACGGGAATTGACAATGCCATTCTCATCTGCTGTTGTATTCACTACATGCTCAACCTCATGAAGGCAGTAGCATCAGAAGCTATGAGGCCTAACTATTTGGTAGCTCCTGGATTCTATCCCTCGTGCCCTCCCGGGCCCAACTCGAGTTAAAAAGTGGGGTTTGATGATTGATCCAGAGGCAATCCACTTCTGCTGTTGCCATCAGAAGTTTTCTTCCAATTGGTTATAAATGGGATAAAACTTTCAGTTGTATTGCCACGTCCCCTCCTCCTCCCCCCCCCCTTCCCCGAATATGGTCGAAAATTACATTGCATAAGCTTCTAGTGCAGTGGTCACTGTCTCAGTTGCTCTCCTGTTATAGGAATGACGTGTGTATGCTTGTGAGGGAAATTGTGGAATGAAACGTATAATTAAATATACAGTTCTAGTATGCATGGAATACTTTTTACTGCATAATAGGCCTTTTTTCCTTGCAATTCCTGAAGAATGATGTCAACTCATTTTTACTATAGACACAATCTGCAAGGAGACTACTATATATCTAGGAGGTAGTGAATAGTCCTCATTAAGAGCATTACATTAACAATCATGTGTAAAGCCATTTTGATTATTTCATAATGGCATTAGACGTTTCTTTTTGCGCGAGTCTTCACACCCTTTAAGTACTAAGCAATGATCCTGAATCCCGATTTCAACCACTTTCTCCACACACCCATCCATCAAACCCTCGATAATCACCTCAAATCCATCCGCCTATTCAAAATGTACGTGCTTCTACAGCAACTTTGTCCGTTTTTGAGGAAGTTTACCATGTAGGATAAACTTTAAAGTTTTAGTTTTGATTTCTCTGCACAATTCCTCACACTATTTTAGACTATTCACAATCAGTGCTAGCTATATTTATCATATATACTATTTCAGATAGTCAATCTTTCAGTACTAGATGTGTCATGTACCCATAGGGTATTGCCAATGCATACAGTACTGGGTGTGTGTGTGTGTGCATGGTCACAGTACTACTACAGAGCAGTACGTGTGAGTGAGTACTGTATGTCAGAGTTATTGAGGAAATGGCATTGTATAGCTAGTTGTGCAAATTGGGAATGAAACAGGAAGTTCCTATCTGCTCTTCTACTAGACTGTAAAGTCTGTACATCATGATAGGAAGTTGGTTGAGTGACTTTATTGGAAATAGTTATTAGACTTTGACATACAGAGCTCTACAGTATCTATACACTGACAAACATAAAGTTATGTTTTGGTCATCAATTTCATCATGTGCCAGTATACTTAATTCTTTCACAAAGATTTAAGAAAATAGTCCTTGTTCATAAAAGAAACAGCAACACCGATTTAGTAGAGCCTATTAATTTGATTTATATTTATTAGACCTGTAATTACATTTGAGGGTTCTAACCCCAAGAAGAAAACCAGAGGGGAGATGCAGACGTAGGAAGAAGGGAAACAAAAGAGTGGGACAGGGGAGCTCCTTCAGAAATTTTAAGCTAAATTTATCCCTGCTTGGTATTAAGAAAGCATGTAAGGTTACTCACTGAGAAGGAATGTGGTGGGATGGGTGGTAGAATGAGAAAGGAGGGCATTGATCTGAGGGGTCTGGACATAGAAGGCGCACAATTGCTAAAAGGTTACCGGTTCACTCTTAGCACAGTAGAATGAGAGTGCTAAGGTTGTGAGGAGACAGGTAAGCTCGTCACTCGTAAATATCCAGACCCGGTAAGTGCAAAGCAGGCTTAACAGCAAATACCCAATCTGTTCAATGTCAGTTGTTGGGTACCCGTTCCTTCTGTCATGCCCCTCCCCCCACCCCTCCTCCCATAAACTCCTGACCAACATTTACAGGACAAAAGTGGTGAGCCTAGCTGATCTATGATATGGTACTAAATTCTACCACACCTTGTTTCTGGACAGTGGTACTTCACTAAGCTATTAAGTACACGTAGGAGATCACTGTATCACGGTTGGCTGCAAATAATCTCTCAAGGGGTTTCCATAAGGAAGTGCCTTTACAAAAGATACCTTCCTTTTTAAAGGTTACATTTTGTATTGAAATTGTCACAATCTGGTGGTACCTGACCCTTACCAGGCTTAAGATTTCACAATGTCAGCAACTTTCTGAGAAATTCCTTGCTTATAAAATCATTCGACTAAAAGCAAGTTCCTATAGGCAGTTTCCTTAGATTACAGCCCGCATCAATTTCTTAACGTATAGGTTTATGGGAAAAACCATGAGTGACAATTGTTACCTGAAATATATATTCGTTGAAAGATGTAATTTGTTCCATTCAACTCGGCTGCGCCTCGTTGAATGGAACATTCCATCTTTCAACTCATGAAATATTTGCACTATTGCACGAATTGAAACCATTCATTATTTGTTTTATACAACACCTTCAAATTTGGATATAATTGGATGTAAAATGCACTCATGCAACAGATTGTTTTGAACAGACAGGTTTTTCTGCTCTCTTACCATTGAAAAAGTGCTACCAAAAAAGTATAACGCATGGTTCTATCATCATAGCGTGCAATAGAGCGGATTTTACATGCAGTCGACAAGCAATTGACCAATCAAATGGCCGGAATATAATTAGGTGTTGTATAACATCTAATAATTATGTTCTTAATGTCACGAGTGCTCTTTTGTTTTCCTACTGGCAAACGGCCAAATCCATCTAGGCATTAAGCCAGTAAATAGTTTATATTTTGAAGCCTTCAAGATAAATGTAACTGGAGGCATATTCTGTTACTATACTAGGTTCACTGGAATTCATGATCATGCCAAGAAGTCTCTGGCTGAAAAAAATTAATGTCTGGCAGATAAAATTCTGCAATCATTTAAACGGTACATGAAGTAGATGACTTGAGTGATAATTTAGACAGTAATAAGTGTTCGGTCGCAACTTTGTATCCTGTGAAGAATTAAGATTGTGGTGTATGCCATTACTTGTGAATATTACACATAGGTCTAGCTGTTCCGTTTCTTATTCGTCAGAGCTGGAGACAAAGTAGCGACTGAACACTCATTACTGTTTAAAGACTACAGAACTGGAGTTGGTAACAGGTCTACCTTTATCTGCAATACCTATTACACTGTGTTGACCACTGTAAGGTTCTGTAAATCTCAAAATATTCTAATGTTGGTTGCTAATTGGTTCATTACTGTGATCATACACCTCTCCTCTAGACATTCTATGGCATTTTTGTTCCCAAACACTGATGGTAGGGTATGCTTGTGAATATCTGTAATGGTCAGAATGCTAGCATCTCAAAGTGGAAATTGTTTTTCTTCATATCAACTTCAAGTTGTATTTTTTTTTATGTTATATCATGTTTGACATGATCTACATACATGTACTGGTAGAAAATTGGCACATGCAGTAACAAAAATGTGAAATGAAAGAAATTTCTATAGTACTACTTTGCAAAACTGGTGTTGTAATAGATACAGTCTTGACCAGTATCTAGAATGAAATAGAAGAATCTCTTGCAGGTACGATGAACTCTTGTTAATGTAATTCCCACTTATGTTTGTACGTTAATTACGGCAGTGAGGGCAAAGCAACCTTTATTGTGTATAATAAGGAAGAAACAAATTGTGGTTTTGTTTACATGGTTGGCATGTCATTGAGACATAGAGAAGTACAAAGTGTAACAAGAAGGCAATTATCCACAGAGTTGCATATCTCATTGCCAGCAAAACTACACTAAAATATATACATCTGACCTTAGATCATGTGAACTTTGTTACTCAGTTACTCTGGCAACTGCATATTATGATAGCGTTTGACATTCTCAAGTTGTAGGACTCATAAATATTGTTTTTCGTACATAGCTCTTATGATCATCCTAATGAAATTGATTGAAAAGCAAAGGGATGCTGAAAGGTTTGTTATCCCTTTGGCTCTATGACATATCACACATTGGCAAAATGGCAGACCCCATGACATGAAGTTTAAGGCATATATCCATAATGGAGTAAGATAGGTTGAGCTAGCTTTTTCTTCTTCTTTTTTTTACGATTACACATTTTCCTAAGAAATACTATTATTTCACTAATGTTTAAGTGGTTATTAAGTCTCTAGAGGGTTGTCTCAGTTTTGATCAAAATTCCATCTTATTTGTCAGGAATTCTTGAAGAGAAGAAACCCAGAAATTGCTGCTTTGAATGTCTCCATCTTAAAAAATCTCTTCTTCACATTTTCATAATAGCACAATGGCAGAAAACGAGAACACTCCTCCGGTCGACGCTGGTGAGGAAGACGACATCGATACTCCTGGATACAAACCACCGGCACAGAAGACGTTGGAAGAGATACAGAAAGCGGACGCGGACGACGAGAGTCTGGTCCGATACAAACAGCAACTGTTGGGAGATCTTCCAGCTGGTGGTATGTAACTTTGATTACTACTGTACTGATGGATCCTTTACATGTCACACAGTGGTGGAGCTAGGGGTATTGGTCGGGGGGGGCGAGAATGGTCTGTAGGGGCGCTTTCGACACTATCTAAGCGGAGCGCCACCACAGGTTGGCGCGGAGCGTACAGACATTTTTTGAGTAAAGATACTGTACTCCCTAGATCGCCGGAAATGACCCTTTTCCGGGCCTTGCTAATTTGCAGATAAACGAAGAATAAATAGGTGCCATCACCATTTTGTCAGAAAATTAAACCAACAAAATGTGACAAATGTCAATAGGTAGATGAGAGGGCAATAAAAGAGTCAATAATCGCGAATAAGTAAAAAGTGGTAAAAAGCTGAAAAGGGCGCCAGCAGTCCATTTGAGTCCGTCAAGAAGTTCAACTCTTGAAAGAGTAACAGACTTCAATTTGTCAAAAAAGTAGTGGAAACTCAATTCTTGAAAAGTAGCAGTCCCTAATTCTTGAAGAGCAACAGACCTTGATATTTGAAAACTAGTATATACATCTTATTTCTTGAAAACTAAACGGACCTCAATATTTTTAGCACTGTGTTCCCCATTGCCCTCCCTTTCCTCCCCTGCCCTCTTCTGCATCGCTGACAATTTCCTTTCTTATGTACATGTCATAAATCTTCTATAGCAGACCTTGATATTTGAAAAGTAGCAGACCTAGATATTTGAAAAGTAGCAGACCTCAATTCTTGAAAAGTAGCAGTCCCTAATTCTTGAAGAGCAACAGACCTTCATATTTGAAAACTAGTAGATCTTATTACTTGAAAACTAACAGACTTCAATATTTTGAAATTTTGACTAGTTAATGCCCAATCTATGAAAAAACAGAATTTCGGGGGGGGGGGGGGGGGGGGAGGGGACAGGAGGTCTTAGTGTGACCCATAATCTTTCTTCCCTTAAGTAATACTTGGTAGGCTAGAAAAAGAAAGTTCTCTAAGAAATTACTTTATAAACACTCTTTACAACGAATTAAGCTTTGTGATATTTTTGGCCTGTGTTGCTTGACATAGTGTGTCACAACTCGCAACCCAACCATTAAATTGAATTTTTCTGTTTTTAACCCTCATTTTTCCTTCAGATACCGCAGACGGCAAAAATGTAGTTGTCGAGAAAATGTCGTTTTTGTCCAACGGCAGAGACGATATCGAACTAGACTTAAGAGGTGAGTCAACTAACTGGAGTACAGCTAAAAATACGGTAGCAGACATCTTGTCACCTTACAAAATGTGTGGAGGAGTTGAGAAATATTCACATGTGGATGCGATCTGCATCACAATCCTTTAATTTTAATGTATGTATTATTCATTGGCAGTTTGAATGGAGTTCTCCAGCCATGCCCTAAGTTAACAGAGGGCACTGTCATGTCAGTTCTTTCTTGTTCTGCAAAACTCGACAGAGCTGCAACCTGCTCAAATCACTGACGATTCCTTTGTGGCAAAGTACCTGCACATTCACTAATTAAAACATAGAGTGTGTGACCTATTCGAAATTAACATATGGTTGGTCACCACTCATAGCTAGCACATTTTTAGCAACAAAATGTTGCCCATTGTTCCTTGGGTAACTTTGAAACGCATCCGGTTGACAACCAATCAGGAAGCTTCTTTGAGGTATTTTCAGTCACGTCCGCTAAACTGAGTTTAAGGGTTTGAGCATCAGTGCAATTTTTATCCTAGTCTTCATCGTTGGAATATACTGGACTTGAATACTTTGACCTAGTCGACCTATTTACCTCGTAATTATTGAAGACAGGAACTTTTTAAAACATATTTTCACAACTAGCACATAGAGTTTAGATGTTTCACAGCGCTATGAATAAAAATCTTTGGAGATCCGTAACAGGATAGATAGGGAATTCTTGAGCAGATGTTTTTCATTTTTGAATATAACCCAAAGCAATTATTACACTATTGATTGAGAACCAAAACTAATATGCAGTTACTGTTTGTTTACTTTTTTGTTTTATTTTAGGAGATTTAAGCAAGCTTAAGGAAAAACCGATCATCATCAAGGAGGGTTGTGAATACAGAATTAAGATCACCTTCAGAGTAAGTAGTATTTATACAGCCCTGCACTGTCAGCTGGTACAAGTTTAGGACAGTATCAAAGGGATATTCTGGTAGCAGACAATTTAACACTTCCTTAAAGAGCAAAAAAAACTTTCCACTCTGTCAGCAAAAGAACTCTTTATCCAGGCATGAGCTTTTTCCACGAATTTGCGGAATATCCGTGATTTCAGTTCTACCTAGGGGGACAAAAACTATTATCCTTACACACTGTAGCATACGCAAACTGGAGCCTATACCGCAATTTTTGCAAAGTTCCGTGATTTTTTTTTTACCTCAGGCTCATCCTAAGGTCTGTATTGCATAGAAACAGCAACCAGCCGAATAATGACACTCAGGTCCTCTGTAACCGTTCCTCATTGCATATTTATTGACGCCAATTCTTCTTTACCCATCTCTCCAGGTGAAAAGGGAAATCGTGGCTGGTTTGAGACTTCACCAAGTGACATACAGAAAGGGTATTAGGGGTGAGTATATTAGCTCCTGCATGGATGTTATTTGATATTCAACGACATTTAATGTCATTTAATAGATAACAAAAAATCTGTGGTGTGTCGTCTGCCTACTTTTGTTTTAGCTCGTTTAGACATGAGACAATTACAAATTAAAACTCTGTAACAAAGAGATGGCATGGATAGGCTCAGTAGGTTCAGTGAAGAATTGGTAACTCTGAAGTGCCCTGGTTTGAAATCCTGTTCTATCCAAATTAAATTTTTTACTCATTTTAAAGAAATAAAGTGTTGAACAAAACAATTACCATATCCGAGGCTGTTTAAAGAGTATTTGGTTTATCCAATATAGTTAATCAAGTTGCAAGGTTTGTTGCATGTGGTTTTGAAGAGAGAAACAAATCCAGATTTGCATTTAAAAGCATATTCCAAGGGTGTTGTCTCATAGAAGCATACTCACAAACAACTATATATTAATACTTTGAAATCCCTGTGGGCGAGAGTCAGAACTTGATTCCTTTTGAAGTCAAAAAACAACTTCAAGTTCCCCCTTTGGTACAGACTTGTTACAATTTTCAATGATCGTTGTCTCAAGAAGGCATCCACTGTTCATCAGGATGCTTAGAATGTGTTCCTCTTTTAAGTTCCTCTTGTAAGTAGTTACAGAAAAAGTTCCCCTAGTAGACTATCGTTTTCAAAGACAACATTTGCAAAATTGATCAACAGAGTAAGTCCTATAAACGTCACAGTCCACAAATCTAACATACTCAAATTGACGTTTTTCCGATTTTTCTTATTTTAATCGCATATCATCGCAGTGGATAAAAGTAACTCAATGGTGGGCAGCTTTGGACCAAAAGCCGAATCTCAAGAATTCACTCTGCCTGTAGACGAGGCTCCTTCGGGCATGATGAGTCGAGGAAGTTATGTTATGAAGAGCAAGTTCACCGACGACGATAAGTTCGTCCATCTGGCCTGGGATTGGGCGTTTGAGATTAAGAAGGAATGGGATTGATAGAATCCTTTCAACAAACAACAGCAGCCAACACGATAGTACAATTTAATGTCCTTTTGTCTTGTTTTGTATTGTTCTTTATAGTAAACCATTTTTTTTTTTTTTTTCTGGACAGTTGGAAGTTTTGTATGTTTTTTGTGTGTTTATTTGACAATCAGTGTAGCTCCAAATTAAACTGAATAATGCCGGATGGATTTTTTATTTTTATTTTTTTATTTTTATTTTTTTCCCCTCAAAATTAATGTAAAAGTCATTGGGCGTAATGTTATCAACAGTAGAGTTATCAACATGATGTAGTGGAGGTTGCCTACATTGCTTTTTCTGTTCTCAACCTCATTGTAGTAGTAGTAGGGTTCTTACTCACTCCTTCAGGAACTTCTTCACATTTCTCACCAGGTTGCTTGTCGCCCTTTGTGAAGTTCACTCCCACAAGCATCAATGAACTTTATATTAGTTGGCATAGTGTACCATCTTTTCTCCCTGTAACACTATCATTAAATCATTAATGTGATAAAAAGTGATTAAAAACCATGTTATGTTGGGTAATAGGTGTGTCGTTAAGGAAATGTTGGGCATCATGACCGATATAATACTGTGCTTTTCAAACTGTGTCCGATCAATCCATAATTCCGTATACATAACTTCACCAATAATTCCAGAGATTTCATCTTTCAACTTTTTTTAGTGTTTTCTTTTAAAATTGTGGTCAACATTTTGTACTGATCTATTGCTTGATTTTGGGGGTTTTCTTTTGTTCATTTTTCTTTTGTAAATGAAAGCCTGGGATAATCTTGAATTTTTGTAAAGCAGTAGTAATAAATAAACACATGGTCCCCTTACAAATTTTGCAAAAACACAACCATATGTGTACAGTTAAACAGCTGATTAGTGGGTTATAGCATGTATATATGTTTGTGTGTAAAGCTAGGGCATACCCTCTGTACTGTACGGATCTGTTAGAGAATCACTTTCAAATGTTAGGCATTTGTGTTAATATCTTCCTAGAATGATCATCTACAGTAACTTTTCACACATTTACTCTAAATGATACCTATGATAACATGTAATGATATTCTCTCTAATCAGTGTTGTTTAAATTAAGTCACGAATCTCACTTTATATGCCTGTAACATGAAAATTTACATTTATCTTTTGCCTCTTGCTTGTTGCTAGCTAATGAAAATAAACTGTATGGTTACTGAGGGTTTTGCAGTGGTACAATTCGCATCAGGCGGATGTATACGAAAAGGATGTAACGGTTGAACGACTTTCGAGTCACTATGTTTAATCTGAGCTCTGGGTACTAATACAATTGATTCCAAACTATTGACCGTTTTAGACAGACCGTATCTTCAATACAAAGTTTCATGGAAGGGTAAAATTGATGCCGCATTGAAATATGAAAGTGAAAATATGAGTTAAAGATTTAGTTAGTTCTTGCTTCTTTTGTTAGAAATCCTTTGTTTTAGTGTTATTAAAGGAGCATGCAGTGTTGCATCATTACATGATCAGCATTATTCCCATTAAGGTCTGTGTTTTGCATCTTAACGAACAACTTGTGACATCATCCACAGAAATTGCCATGCTTTTTTTTTCAATAGAAGAGGCACTTAATTTACGTATATGGTCACTGCTCAATACATTCAGTAAGGCTAAAGTAAACCATAAAATGGTTGCATCTTGTAGGAAAAGGTAGTACTTATTGACACCAAAGATTATGGTGTGAAAGGGTTAACACCATTTGGGCCCTCTGCAATGCACCATATGCTTGCCTCTCCCAATTCCAACCTCCGTTCTCTTGCAGAAGACACAACCTAAAATTTGTAATGTCTTGCCTCGAAATTATCACAGCGGGTCATTTATTGCTGTTTGATGTGCTTTTTTGTTGTTGTTCTGTATCGTGCAGCATTCATCACAGAGATTCATATCCTGTAGCAGTAAATAGGATAGCATTGTAGTATACATTTAGTATAAATGATGATTAAGTTCCTTTAATGCAAACTCAGTGTGAACAACTTTGCAAAAGAAAATGTGGTAATAAAAAGGCTTAATGATTGATTGCCTCTGTAGTAACTAATTGAAAGACTTGTATACACTTAAATGAAATTATACAAGACAATATGCAGAGATTTGGGTAAAATACAAACTCTATGCTCACTTGTGAACGGGGAAAAAAGGCTGCCAAATTCCTGAAAACAGTCTCTGCACTTTGGAATTATTCAG